>NC_134240.1:64033873-65283873 GCF_965152275.1 Natator depressus | reverse complement strand
CAAGATTTCTCTTTGGTACCAAGCTGCACAAAGAAACTGCAGCTATAGAGGTAATGTCTTTAATCTATGCTACGGGGAAGCAGGCAGAGCATATCTTTAAATCTTTTGACTTTAACTGAAAACAGTCACAAAGATGACTGTGAAAGGGTTCTAAGTTTTAATGCATACTTCATACCTCAGAAAAATGTGATTATGAAAGAGCATGTTTCCACTACAGAATTCAAGCACCATGAGGAAATGGTGAATGTTTTATAAGAGCTCTGCATACATTGGCTAAAAACTATGATTTTGGGCATGCAACACATGAAAGTATCAGAAACAGGCTGGTTATTAGATTAACAGATGGAAATCTTTCACAGCAGCTACAACTGAAGAGAGATTCAATCCTCACCACATTGAAAAAGATAGCAAAACAGACAGAATTAGTCAAACAGAGCAAAAGGTGGAGCAACTTGAATCTAATTTAGAAGCTATAAACAGATACTTGAGTATTAAAAGTCATTATCATAAAACCTGTGAAGCAAGGAGAGAGAAATCCCAGGCAAAGGGGGACAAATTCCACCCTACAGGCACAAGGTGATGCATGGTCAGCTAGAGGCACACTGTGTAAATACATGGATGAAATGTGGACATTTTACAGCTGTTTGCCACTCCAGAGCAGCCAAGAAGTTGACTCATATTACAGACTATCAAAAGCCATGTTTCTGGGACCTATCACTTGTGATGACAAAGAGCAGTGGTTCTCAAACTAGGGCTGCTGCTTGTTCAGGGAAAGCCCCTGGCGGGCCAGGCTGGTTTGTTTACCTGCCGCGTCCGCAGGTTTGGCCGATCGCGGCTCCCACTGGCTGTGGTTCGCTGCTCCAGGCCAATGGGGGCTGCGGGAAGTGACTTGGGCCGAGGGATGTGCTGGCCGCCCTTCCTGCAGCCCCCGTTGGCCTGGAGCAGCGAACTGTGGCCAGTGGGAGCCATGATCGGCCGAACCTGCGGACACGGCAGGTAAACATACCTAGTTTGAGAACTGACATAGAGCCTGCCTGAAGGGTGGGGGTGGGGGGGGGAAATAGAATCTTCATGACAATATTATTGACTTTAAAACTGATTCAGGAGTTGATGTTAGTTATCTCAGAAGGGACTTACAATCATTCTCAACCTCTCCCGGAGTTGAAGTCATCTGACACAGCTCGGACTAGCCCGGGAGGTATTCTGAATTGCGTGGGCCAGTTCACCACAGAAACAACTTGAAAAGACAAAGGCTATACATTCAGAGTGCATGTGATCAAAGACCAATAACCTTTTCAGTTTCTGTGTGGCAGCCAGGATGGGCCTAGTGAGAGAGGTAGAAGAACTCAGAGGATTTGATGATACTGGTCTTTTGAAAGGAGATCCAGTTCAAATCAGTTTAAGAGACAGTGCCGAACCATACAGTGTGCAAACACCTCTACCAGAGAGACCTTGAACATACTAGTTGCAGAATTATGCAAATTCAAAGGACACTGTTACCTGGTTGTCAGACTATTTTTCCAAGTATACAGAAATAATGTACTTAAAAGAGAACATGTCACAGTGTTATCGATAAATTGAAGTGCACTTTTGCTCACTTTGGTATTCCAGAAAAATATAGTGAGATGCAACAGACCGCAATTCACTGCAGCAGAACTGAAGTTATTCCAAGTGAAATATGATTGGGATCACATTATTAGCAGCCCACGTTACCCACAAGTGCATGGAGAAGCTGACAGGGCTGTTCAGACAGCCAAGACAACCCTACAGCAGGAAGAGCCATGCCTTGCTCTTCAGAGTTACAGATCAACACCAAGAGCAGCTGTTAGATACAGTCCAGCACAACTCCGAATGGGAAGACAACTCAGAACTACTGTTCCAACTTTGGAAAAGAATTATCTCTGAGGTGGCCAGACTAGAAGAGAGTTGCCAACTCAGATACATAGGCTATAAGAGCCTACAAACACATTTATAACATATGTCACTCAGAACTGCCGGGTTTAGAAACTGGTGATTGTTAGTGTCAAACTGGATGGAGAAAAAGGATGGCCAACTCCAGCTGTCAAAGAAAAACAATTCCGTGCCCAGATCATATATGATCGAGTCCAGCAGTGGAGAGTTCAACAAAAAACATCAACATCTACAGTTTGCTCCTTAGAGAGAACAATCAACAGAGCAAACTCTACAGATGGCGGATGCAGAACAAAAAGATGACTCAAGAATTCAAAACCAACCACAACCACTCACTGCAGCTAATGGACAGCCAGATGACCAAGTTGTTACATGTTCGGGTCATGTAATTAGAAAGCCAGTACAATTCAGAGACACTCAACAGACTGATGTGTAATGAACCGCAAAGAAAGCGTGATTGTGTATATATTGTAAATGGTAGGGAAAAAAGAAGGAGATGTAACAGAAGGCTAAACTGTATTATACAGTTCAGCCACTAGGCGACACTACATATAAATACTTTATTTAAATGTAAACCTGGCAGAATATTAAAGGATCTTATGATGAACACATCTGGTGTAAAGAGAAAAGGAGTACTTGTGGCACCTTAGAGACTAACAAGTTTTTTTTTTTTTTGCAGATAGACTAACATGGTTGCTTCTGAAACCTGTCATTATGCAAGGCACTGAATTTAGCCGTATGGAGTGGAAAATATAAATTTGTTAGTCTCTAAGGTGCCACAAGTACTCCTTAGTCTGCGGATACAGACTAACACGGCTGCTACTCTGACATCTGGTGTGTATGAGCAAGCTCTGTAGCCAATCCATACCTGGTACATATCCATACCCCAGACTAGCACACTTCAAACAAATGCCATTGGGAACCTCTGCCTGTACTGACCTTGGAAGTGAGACTAAACTGACTCAATTTACTGCTGCTAGGAATATCTGACCAGGTAAATGATAAAACGGAACAAAGATTGTGCTATTGAGAAGGAGGTTACATAAGAATACAGGGAGATGCAAAACAAACTATCTATGCTAAATTCATTTGTAAAATAACATTGTAAGCCCAAGTCAATACCATTTCTGTCACTGCTATTATTTCATTAAGAATTTCTTAAAAGATCATTAAAATTAAAGGGAAATAGGCAGTTCATCTTTAGCATTCTAGATGCATGAAGTATTCTTGGTCCCTAATCTAGCAAAGCACTTCAGCCCATGGGACTTAAAGTTAAGGATGTGTTTAAATGCTTGACTGGATCAAGGTTATACCAAATGTCAACTCTGTGGTCCAACACAGTTTTAAAACAAACATGAGTGGGCAATCTAGTGGCGCAGCACTGCAGTTTACACTGTGGTATTTGTGAGAATAAGTTCTTTGCATGCAAAATTTCCATCACTAGGTATCAGAGGCAGGCTTTAGTTATGACCATTGTTAATTTCTTTTATGGAGAGGGTTGACATCTTCCACATTAAGAACATTATGGGACCAAGAGAAGAACTGCTAACAAAATCAAGGAAGAAAGCATAGGAGAACTACTGCAACTGGGGAGGAGCGCAAGTTACTCTGACAAGAAACAACATTCATTTAGGAATTTGCAAAGCACATCTCAAGCTGATTGACATTACTACTTGCAAGGAAACTCAGTCACTTGATCACTTTAGTAGACTGCTATGGCTTTTAAAAACATTTGTAGTCTGGATTAACTCTTTGGGAATGCAGAGGTGGATTTGGTTTCCTTTCAAAAGGAAGAGAAAATTTCAAATTTAAAAACAAACAAGTATTTAAAAACTAAGAAGGAAAGCAAATCTATTCTAAGGGAGTTAGCTGAAAAGCCGATTAAAAGACTTCTAGGTTTTAAACAAGTCAAGAGTACTGAAAAGCAGAGAGTAGCTTCTAGATAGACATGCAAGAATGTTGAATTATTTCACTTTAATTCTGAAAGATGGTAAACTGAGGCATTCATAGCCACCACAAAAACTAGAGCTGATAACTATTATTCTCCTTTGAATACATTGTTGTTGAAAATAGAATCCATGGTATTAGATTCTTTTATCTTAGTCATATTCAGTGCAAACTTATTTGTGATAAAATATGTAAAGGTTACAAAGGAATGCCATCTCTCATAAAAATGATAATAATTAATAAATCAGCAGCACACAAGGGACTCCTTGCATCACTCCATTCCCCCCACAAGTTCACTGTGTGCCACCCTCTCATTCCCGTCTATTTCAGGGATGCCTCTATTTCAGCATCATACTGGAGCATGATCCACAGACCATAGCTCCTTTATGGGTTTTTTTCATTGGTTGTTCTTTGTTTCTGGTTTCCAATTTCATAGAGCTATTTTTTTTAAAATTGGTTTTCAGCAGAGTTCTTTGGATGAGCACAAAGGGCCCTAACTGCAGTGGCACCACATGGAGTAGCAGAGTTTGGGGGCACATGCTGCCTTGAAAGATGGGCTGGAGAGGTGGGCAGTGGCAGCAGTTCAATGGATAATTGGGGATGGGACTGGTTGATCTGTGTCTACAGATCGAGCTATTTCCCCACAATGAGAGGGGCTGCAATAGTGTGTGCAAAGTGTCACTCTGTGACCTTCTGGGAGAGAGGATTCCTTCCCCCAAGCTTCGTGGCCCTGCTTAGTGCACAGGCTGTTTACCTGAGGGATGTGCTAGGGCCAGAGTTGGTCCTTGCAGGGCAAGTGCTCAGCACTTTCTGAAAATCAGGCCCCTTTATGGCACAAAACACTTTTTAAAATCATGTCCATTTTCTCGTTTCCGTTCATGTAGGCTGGCACTCCCCAAGCTTCATGTTTGAACATCCCAACATTTCAAAGGGGAAAAAAAATCAGAGTTTCACCTGGTTTCATGTCCAAGCTATGGAAAATTGTGATTTTCTTGTTATGATGCCATAGAGTTGCTGCCTCTGACATACAAAATCCTGGGACATCATGAGCCCATAAAACTGGACAGCTGGCAGTGTGTACCAAGCACCCTTACAGATTCCCCTGGATAGATACCTCAAAAAAGGGAGGATCTTGGGAAAACCTGGACAGGTGGCAGCCTTATACAAAAGCCATAAACTGGCCTATGTCATTCAAAAAGTTTGAGCACCACCAGAACCTTTCAGCCAAACGAGTCAGTTCCATAATCAGACTTAAAACCAGGCAAATTTCATTTCAGGTTTCACAGCTCTAATTTCATGAGATATGCAAGATCTGTCTACAGTCACAGGGTACCAGTCCCTGAGTTGGACCCAAATTGGACCCCTTTGCTGACTTTGGCCCTTGGGGTCCAATTCAGTGCTTGCTGAAATCAATGGAAAGATATCAGTTGGCTTCAATGGCCATTGGATCAGGCCTTTGATTGTCTTGCAGCATAGTTTTAGATCACCTTCACTTCACCAGACCTGCCTTCATGTTTGCTGGGAACTTAAATATACAGCTTGCCATCATGGATGTGTTTTTGGCATGTTAAGTTGCTAAGTGTTAGTTTTGTTGGGTCCTTCCATAGCAGGTCATCTTCTCATAAGCCCCTGTTTTGTTCAGATGTTAGTCACATCTCAGTTACTGCACTACTGGAAGGCACCCAGATAACATGGTGATGAGGATGATACAAGAACATGAGTAGAACTAGAAGAACTAGTCAGTTCAGTCTTTGACACGTATGAGATTTACTAGATAGTACTTTAAACTCAGTGGGAGTTTCAGCAGCTTATAACTGTGCAGAATTTTACCTCCATCACTGTAAAAAGAAAGACCTTACAGCCTGATTTCAGTGATGCTTAGCACCTACAGCTGCCATTGACTTCAGTGGGAGTTATGGATGGTCAGACCTACAGCAGGTAGAAAAACGTGAAACATTTTTTGTGAAACTTTTCATGAAAAAAGTCCATGCTTTTTGCTGAAAAACATTGAAAATAGAAAATTTTCAAATAACTTGACTCAGAACCACAGAAAATCCGACCTTTATGCTACATGCTTTGACTTTCTTCTTGTTAAAGCACTGATTCTGCCAAAAAAGATGATCTGTATAGCTATAACTGTAGTCTCTCTCTCTCTCTCTATATATATATACACACACACACACAGGATTAGGAGACGATATTTACTGTCAAAGTACTTGATATGCTGCAGTGATTGTAAAGCACAGAGTTAATCATGGGGCTCAGATCCAAGGCAGATACTGGAGTAAACAAAGACTCCAGAAGTGACATGATTATCTCATCAAAGAGAGTTTGACAAGATTCTTAGTTCTGATCCTCTGTATTTCTAGGTCCTGAACTAGGGTTTTCAAGGCCAAAATGGTGAAGACATTTTCTGGATAGGTCCCGCTCTCTTCTGTGAGAGACAGTTTTGTATTCTATCACTCCCAGTACATGGAATGGACTGAGACTATCAGCACTGGCAATGAGTCAAACAGCATTAATAAAGATAATTGACTCAAAGTGATTTGTTTCATGTTCAACTTTGTAGCTCATTATGAGTCCTCAGTGAAACAAAATATTTTTCATGTGTGTTTGTGATTTTCAGCAATGATTTAGTTTGATTATGCAGGACAATATAGTCATAATTTTAATCTCTCTTTGACAGCTAAATCTAAATTAATACTCAGAAAAATCTCAGTGATAATATCAGAGTTACCTCTGAAAGGGGGTAAGCTCTGCAAGGCAACAAATTTCACATGAATTAGAATAAAGAAAGCATATTAAACCCAAATATAATGTAAATATGTTGGATCATATTAAAGAAGTTCTGTATTAAAATCACAAATGAGTTTGATTCCCCATAGTTTAAATTCCAGGGTATTACTAATTAAGAGGTCTCTTGGTTTTTGGTACTGTTTCTCTCCCTCTATGTGTGAAACTTGCAAGCTGCTAATTGCGTTAGTACATTCTAAGACAGAGTCTGTTCTCAAAGCAATTCACACAGAGAGAGACTCAAAGCAATACTCTGTAACAACAGAAACAGCACCCAGAGACTCCCCGCCCTTTTGCTGTATTAACAATTGTGATTAAAATAGAGATAGAGGATGTAGGTGGATGGATGCTTGGTGTGGATAATAACTGAATGATCAGGGAGGTGCCAGCCTAAGAATCCAGTGTCCATCGGCTGAAGAAGGCGTCAAGTGGAAATAACCGAGGACCCCCGGAGGGCAGACTGGAATCCACGCAACAGCCTCAAGAATGGGAGAACCAAAGAACAAGATAACATCTAGCAGCACGGAGCCGCCAGGAATGTGCCATCTGCTGATTGATTCAGCAACCGCATGATGAAGCAATTCCCATAGACTGGCATAGGAAGAAATTCCTATAAAAATGGACTCTAGAAAGTGAGAACTTTGGGGTCTGATTCTGCAAACCAACTTCCAGGAGCATCAGATGTGCATCTGACAAGGCCCTGCTCCCTCCTCATGTCCAGGTATGTGGTATAAATGTGGTATTTTGCCTTTTCCCCTTTAATTAAGATCCTGCTGGTTTTTATTTTATTGGTATAACAAATGTTTTAAACTCTTTAGTTACAATTTCCAAATCCCTGTAAAAAGCACACAACACCATTTTAGAGTGCAAACTAAGATGTTTTGGTACAAAATCCAGCACATCCTTGAGAGAGAAAAATCATACTGCAAGGTTAAATAAAACATAAAATAAACTAACAATAATAATAGGCACTCATAGTACAGTGCGTCTCATCGGAGGACATCAAATTCCTTAATATACATTAATTAGGCCTCACAACATGACTATAAGTGTTATCTCCATTTTGCAGGTAGCATAAGTAAGGCACAGAGAGGTTCATTGACTTGGTATGCCTCACACAGAAAACAAGTTGCAAAATCAATACTAGAGCTCAGATGTAGAGTTAGCTGAAAATGGAGGGGGAGGGTTTCCACAATGAAAAATTTGCACCTTCCAGCAAAAGTTTGAAAGCTGAAAACTTTCAGTTTTAAATTGAATATTTCTATTTATAAATGCTGCTACAGTGTCTCATGTGAATTATATATTGAGTACCCTCTGCTCCTACTCTACATTATGGGCCAGGCTCCCTGGCACAACTGCATTTCCCAAGATGCACCATGATCCCCCCTCTTGATGAGCTACAATTGTGCAATATGGAAGAATATGGCCATGGTGCATTATAAGAGGTGTAGCCCAAGTGGGGAACCCAGCCAACCCAATAGAACAGAAGGGGGGGCATGACACAGCCATACTGGAGCTCCCATGAAGCACTATAGCAGTATTTTTAAATCAAAACTGTTCAGTTTGTAGCTGAAAATTCTGTTCTCGGGCGTTCAGTTTTTTGATGAAAATATTCAAAATTGTCTGTGGAAGGATGACACTTTCTCATGAAATAAAATTCATTTTTCAGTCAAAATACAATTTCAATGGAAAATTTTCAACTAGGCCTAATCAGAAATTCTAAATCCAGACTTCTTACATATCTTTTCCAGCAGACTGCTAGTCTAAGAGGGAGGGCTGCACCATATTACATGTATTCTGTGGCTCTACACCACCATCCCTCAGGCCTGGTTGCCATGAATTACATTGGCTTGGGCAGAGACACAAATTATACTTCTGAGAAAGTGGAAAAATTGGGTAACGGTATACTTGCCCAGTGCACAGTAGAGGTCCTTCTGGAATCCATACTGTGGAAGCTGTTGCATCCATAAGTTCTCTCATATAGAAGGTTCTCAAAGATTTTCATTGTAGGTGAAGCTGGGTTTTCTGTTGCTTACAACTTTGCCAAACATTAACCATTTGGGCTGAAATTGCCCATGCCATGTGTCTGCCTAACACAATGTTTTGGGAAACTTCAGCCATGTCAAACAATTCTGGTGACCTTTGCTTTGACGTTTCCAGTCTACTGCCCTCACCCTTTGGTGCAGAGACTTTAAATTTGGCAGGGAATTCACCCTAGTGTCCTTAATGTGTTTTTAGCCATCCCCATGAAAATCCACCCAAATTTGGTCACACTTTTCACAACAAAGTCACTTTAATAAACAGAAGGGTGGCTGTTTGTTTATATCTCTGTGTGACAGATGTTGGGCTGTGTATAATAATGCTATGAATACAGCAATGAAATGTTATAAATACGGTAGGTGACCTAGGCAGGGATGAGAAGTTACTCTATAAGGGTGTGATAGGACTTTCCAGAAGGAATGCAATGATGTAGGGTAACAGGGGACTGTGGGTAAGAAAAAAACAAGAAGGCAACACAATGGTCCCAAAAAAGCAACTTTCCACCAATCACTGGGGGGGGCAATTACCAAACAATGGCATGTTTCCAGGCTCTAAGCAGGCCAATGTGATGCAATTATTTTGTCAGACTGGGAGACTAGAGATCAAAAGAATAGTAAAAAAGGCTTGTGAGGTAAAGAAAGAGCATGGGTTGCTAGGCACTGTCGGTGAGCTCTGAGCGGGAAACAAGTAGCCACAGAAAAAGGACCTGTGGAAGAGTTTATTGGGAGTTAGGCCTATCATCCATTTGGAAGATGGCGCAACACCTGGCAAGCTGGACATGAGTTCAGTCAATTCACTGTTGTTTTTAAGACGTCCTCTGAAATGCTTTTGATCTACATGTGTTGGGTCACAGCTGTCATTGCCCCAGTGGTCTGGACCTCGGTCAGTCCTGCTGAGGTAAATCACAGTTGATACCTAGGGGACTGCAACCCAGCACATAGCCTGAGAGCGAGAGAATCATGTGATTCCATCCTGAGAAAGGCAATGGCCCAAGGCCTAAGAGACCCCAGGAGAGAGCAGAGGAGCAGCTCACTAGGTAACTAACACCCTGTATTTTGTATCTGTGCTGTTTATTTCTTTTTCCTGGTTACAGAACTTTTGCTAGTCTCCTTCTGCCTGCAGGCTCCATTGTTCTAATCACTGCAGGTCACTTGGCTGCTTAGTTCTGTCCTCCTGTGTGTCTATACACCTCAGGGAGTCACATTTGCAAATTGGATTGTGGTTGAAGTTACACCAAAAGGAAACCTTTCCAAATCAACCTGTACAAGTCACACAGGACAGACTCTGAGGCTTGGCTTTATTGGGTCCATTTATTTTGTATGAAAGGGAAATCTAGGACAGTGGTTTTCAATATTTTCCATCCTTTCCCATACCAGGACCCATCCCCCACTGCAAAACCTTCTTCCCATTGAAATGGGATCTAGCTGTGACCTAATCTCCAGTTTAGTAATCTGGTAAGGGTAAGGTGGTTGCTAACTCCAGGTCGAGAGCCTTGTCATGAAGAGATTCTTGGACTGGGAAATAACTAGCTTCTGTCATTATTTGACACTGAAAAATGCTTCATGACTGTAACAGAAGCCATTCAATGGACTACCTGGAATGGCTCCTCAGTCTGCCAAAAAAGACCTCAATCTGAGAACTTCTCATGTAGCAGAATCTGGACTGCACAAAGTCAGAGGGCAATGCTGAGGAAAATGAGGGTGGCAAATAGAATCACACATAGAAACTTTCATGGTTCACTTCTCAGTGGCATCTATTGAAAGAGAAACAATATAAAATTTCCGTGCACAAAATTAATCAGTATTTTCACAAGTTTGTTACCAAATCATTGCAGCCATTTGAAATGTGAACCCTCAAAATTTCCTCCTATTTGAACGAGTAAACTCACAGGGATGTTTTTCTGGGACAATGGGCTGTTTCAAATGAAACTGCCCCCATGTCTTCTGCTTTGGGCTTATGGTTAATTAAATAATGCACATTCCATTTTTCCTGAAATACATTAAACATGAAAAAACCAGCAATAATGAAAGTGCAAGGTGTTAGCAGATATAAATGTATATGCCAGTTTATGCCAGCTGAGGAGCTGTCCCATTGTGAATTTTCTCCCAGCTGTAAAGGTTTATATCTAAGATGAATATAACACAAACCCAGTTTAGGGCTTAGGATACTTCCATTCTTTTGGATCAAATTAACAACACTGGAATTCAGGGGTATTTCTTCTCCTCAGATTGACTGCAGCCATAGGATGATGCTTCTGCACATTTGCAAAGAGCTCCCTAGAGGTTTGGCACTTAAAGCTTATGGCTAAAGACCAAAGAGCTCCCTAGAGGTTTGGCACTTAAAGCTTATGGCTAAAGACTGAACAATGAAGCAGGTCACCATGTCCTAAGAAATCAGGTCATTCTGCTGAATTTCATGTTATCTTTTTGACAACAGAGGTTGGAGGAGCAGATACGAGTGCAAGCCAGCTTGTTGGAAGAGCAACTTACAGAGTGTAAGTGTAACAGCTAATACTTTCAGTGTAAAACCTACTTTATCTTTACTACTGCATGATACAATAATTATATTTGTTATTTGCACTAATCTTTTCCATTTGTGTGTAGAGGCATCTATTTATCAGCCACACACATATATTTGATGTAAAGCCCACTGTAGGGCTGAGAATTTGAGAGGGGAGGGAAAGAATAGATGTTATTGTTGTGAGTGTTTGTAAGAACTAGTTGAAAAGTTATTACATTCCTATATTTTGATATTGTAGAATTTTAATTTATGTGAAGATGCCCACAGTTTGGGATGGGTACTTACTCAATGTTTATAAACGGAAAGGAATTGTATCCTTATCATACATATGATGGATTGAAAGAATTATTTCAATCTATATATATGAGCACGTATAAGATTTCTTTCTCCACATATATACACTTGCTTTTTATCGATGAGGCAGTGAGGTTACTGAAGATTTCCTGAGAATGTGCAAAGTCTATTTTCTGATGTAGACTCTGGATCTCAGCTGGTGTAAACAGAAGTCAGTGGAGCTATTCACTAGCTGGGGATCTGACCCCCTACGTCTGTTACCTAACCTCTAGCTAGGCTGCCACATAGATGGTGATAACCTGGCACAGAGAATAAACCAGAGGAATGGTGAAGGGCATTATTGTAATTTTGTTGGGGCGCCTGACTGTTCTGGTTGCTTCTGTGTACATTGAGAGCAAGCTGCTCAGAAATGAAGTTGTGATCTGCTGACAAGCTGAAACAGATGGGAATGGGCAAGCTCTTCAGAACATCTGAAATCTTAATTAAAAGGCAGGCATTTTCACAAGCTTTCACAGCTCTATTCAGAAAGGTTCTACCTACACTTGTGCTTGCTGACAGAAGTTTTTCCAATCTTTGTTTGGTGGATTGTCCAGTGAGGTGGATTGTCAAATGAGACGCAGCCTTAAACTGTACCTCTCCCATCACCATGTCTCTAAAATGCTATTGGCAGACTGGAATGACAAAGAGAAGCAGTCACAACTGTAGAATGAAAGAAACTGTTGTTGAATGGGGATAGTTTTTTCAGTATAAAATTCACTATCAGTGGATCCCAAACCAGAGAGTTGGCTGGTCACACAGGGCCTAATTCAAAGTTAGTTAAAGTCCACAGAAAGACTAACATTGACTTTAATAGCCTTTGGATCAAGCCCATGGTATTAGTTCCCCCTTCACATAACCAGATGCTGTACCACATAAAAGACAGCTAAAAATACATTATATGCTATTATAATATACTTTCCCCTTCTGAGCAATTGCCATAGCAGCTGCAGGGGTGCTACATGATCACAAATGAGTGCATTTCTTCTGCTCCCACATGGGAGTGGGAGAGCAGGTGGGTCCATAAGACAAGCTCTCAATTAAGATGTGGTCCAGACTATGAAAAAGTTTGAGACTCCTATGCCAGCCAGAGAAGATCACAGTTGTATAATGCATCTTTCCAATAGCTATTGTCATGTTAAAACAATTGTTAGAGGGATCTAGAAAGATGGTTCTTGTTATAGGTTTTTTTTAAATAAATGTAAATCAATATGAGTGAGATCACAGGAAACTGGACCAGAGAGAGAGATTGACTAATTTTTTACTAAAGTAACCATCTTTCCTGGGGTTTTAAAAGGTTCATTTTTTTCTTTTTTCACTGTCATGAAGCTCTGCAAATCTAGGTTCTACACAGAAGTTTAAGGGCCAAACTACAGTGAAAAAGTCTGCTTTCTCTATAGTTCCATATCCATTAGAAACAGGAAGAACCAGAAATCTTGTTCCTGTGAGATCTCCACTCCTATATTACTGTTTCAGCATGGGTTAAATTCTGATTTCAGCCACACTGGTGTGAATCTGGAGTAAATCTGTTGGCACATGTGATTGATATCAGTGTAACAGACCTGAATCTGATCCAAAAGATTCAGAAAGTTTGGATAAGGATCAAATCTTTAGAGCACTTATAGGACACTTTTCCAGGTTTGCCCATTACCATTAGGCCAATCCATCAGGTCGCATAAATCATCATATCTCCATTGGAGCCAATGGAACTGCACCAGCTGAAGATCTGGTCTATATTTTCTTTTTTTACCTTGTAGTAAGTGTATATAAATTTATGCTACTTGCAGAAAATAGCCACTTTGCCTACCTCTGAAGCACTTGAACACATTGTCTTTTAGTGTTGATGCTAAGCAGTTCTACACTGTATCCATTATCAGGCATTCAAAATACATGATGTTCACTGGACAACATATTAAAGAGGATAAGAAGCAGTTTTGTACCATGCTAGCTCAGCTGGCTTTTGGCAGCAGGAACTGCATCCATTTCAACAATCCTCCCTTTTAAAAAACACTTTCCCCCTGGCAGGAGTTCAATAGGACGATAGCTCAACTCATACTGAATACCCCAAACCCTTGAAGATAGTTTGTGAAATTCTAACTCCAACGCATCATAAAAACAGTGCAGAAAAACCATCTGTAGAGCTACATGACAAAGTCTTCTTAATATCACAAGCACTCTGCTCAGACCATTTGGAAGAGACATTATCTAGATAGGCCCTTCTGTTAGTGCTTATCACAGAAATTTTACCAAATCTACCACCTTTTATTAAACCCAGGGGAGATTTTAAAATCACCCCATTATTCTGATGGCTTTAGAGAGGCTATTTTCTCTGGCTAAAACATGCTTAAATGTAACATGAAAGAGACCTGGCTTAACCCGAACATTAAAATATGTGGAGAACTGCTTTAATGGCAGAGCCAGATTGAAAGAAATATTTTAACTTTGGCAGACTTCACAAATTCAGGAGTAGTGTCTTTTGATCAATGTTCGCCTGAATGCAAGCTGCCAGGCTGCTGTTTGCAGACTGAGCTCCAGTTTAGAAACACTTTGGTCTTTCCAGCATTGGCCCTTGTTTAAAAGTTAGCAATCCTTCAGGTGATTCAAAATCTGGAGCCCGAGATATTCATGGAGCATCTGGACTCTGCAAGGTAACAACCTTTAAGAGTATTGCAAATTCTATTGTAAATGGAAAGTGGAAAAATAAATGGGTGCAAGATATCAATCAATGCCCAAGTGCCACCTATTAAACTGAAGAAGATAGTGATGCAAGAATATTTAAACAAATATTTACAGTTTTAAAAGCAAAAGCCATTGAAACCCCCATTGTGTATTTAGGCCCTCTAGCAAGGCACTTATGCACATACATAACTTTAGGCCCATTAAATGCAATGGGACTACTCAGGTGCTTAAAGTTAAGCACATGCATGAGTTTCTGTGCTGGTTTCCTGATCACCAGCCTAACAGTTGAATATTCATTCTTCATAAAAAGAAAAGGAGTACTTGTGGCACCTTAGAGACTAACCAATTTATTTGAGCATAAGCTTTCGTGAGCTACAGCTCACTTCATCGGATGCATACTGTGGAAAGTGTAGAAGATCTTTTTATACACACAAAGTATGTGTGTGGGGGGGAGAGAGAACCTGGATTTGTGCTGGAAATGGCCCAACTTGATTATCATACACATTGTAAGGAGAGCGATCACTTTAGATAAGCTATTACCAGCAGGAGAGTGGGGTGGGGGGAGGTATTTTTTCATGCTTTGTGTGTATAAAAAGATCTTCTACACTTTCCACAGTATGCATCCGATGAAGTGAGCTGTAGCTCACAAAAGCTTATGCTCAGATAAATTGGTTAGTCTCTAAGGTGCCACAAGTACTCCTTTTCTTTTTGTGAATACAGACTAACACGGCTGTTGCTCTGAAACCTGTCATTCTTCATAGTTCCTCACTGGATCAGGACGTGAACCACCATGCTTCAAGTGTGTGGTGGCACATGGGTATAATTTATTTCAGTATTTTGCTCAATATTCCAACCATTAAAGGCTAGATTGTGAGGTGGACTGGATTCCAGGGCAGGGGAGGAAGGAGGACTGGGACATACCGCCCTCCCCACCCTAGCTCCTCTGCACAGGTTACCCTGATCCTGCTCCAAGTGCACAAAAGTTAGGGGCAGTGTATGCCCGTTTACTCCTGGGTAGAGAATGATGGGAATGGGTGGAAACTTGACTCTTCCCCTGCAACACTGTTTCTTTAATCAAATTTTCATAGAAGAAGTGAGAAACTAGATGTGCAGAAATTTTAGAGATGATGAATGTTGTGCCATCAGTTTTTAAACAGAACTCCCTGAGGGAATGATCTATCCCAATATTTGGCTACAGATAAATTGATAAATGTACCTTAAGTTTGGCCAAGTTTTTCGCAGTCATGAAAAGTTCTCAGACAGGAAAATGTCCAGTTTGCTCCTCTTGGCCAAGTCCTGTTCTTCATGTATAATTTATGAGCCCCCTTTTAGACTTGTGTATATTCATCTCCTCATGAAACAAACTGCCATCATCCCTCATCAAGGCTGCAATGCTCAGTTTTAAAGCCTAGGAGTGAAAATTATTCAGTGAAGCCTAATTTGGTATAAACTGCCTGAGTCTGAAATATGCAAGGTGCAGATGTCATCTCGTTAAAGAAGAGTCACATAATGATACGTATTTGTTGGTTATATCCAGGTCTGAAAAAAGATACTTGATGTGAACTAGTCTAGCTTTCTTCTAGCAATCTATTGTAAAAAGTGAGTTTCTTCCTCTGCAAAGGAAATGATGTTCTCTGCATAAGATGGGTGAGCCAATATATATTATTGGACCAACCAACTCTCTATAAGAGCTGGAAAATGGCTGGCTCCTTTTTTGTGACCAAGGATGACAAGAGCTAGAAGATACACATTTCTAGGATCCAGGAGTTTATCATTGTACCATGCAAATATAATGGAAAACAAACCCGCAGGGCCAGATCTGTGTAGTTCCATTGAAAGAGCTATGCACGGATTTAAATCAGCTGAGGACCTGGCTTTTAGTTTGCAGATGACTGTCTCTCAGTAAGGCCAAAGAGACTACTTAGATCATCAAGTTTAGCAGAACTGTTTCATGTAACCTTTCCTACTAATTAGATAAGACATTACCTTGTATTTCTAGGGAAGGTGCCCGAGCACCACTACTCTTGGCAGCCTTCTCCAATTTCCAAGAACTCTAATTCAACCATCCATCAACTTTTAGCTTTCTCACCACTTTCTAAGAGAATTTTTCCTGGACCACCTAACCTTTATCTCTCTGCCCTGCTCACTAAAACTAAACTGCCCAAGTTTCTGCTCATGTGTCTTGTTCCCAAATACTATATAATTTTTCCTTCTATGTATGCTCTTGAGTTCTTATGGTTTATGCAGAATGGCCTAACCATCATTTACATATGTACATATCTGAAAATAGTACTGGCTCACTGCATATTTAGTTCACCCACGAGCACCCACTCACTGGTCTTACTGACTCACTGCTTTCAGGATTTCCAGCCACCCTGATTTGGATCTGTGCAAGGCTAAACACAGACTACAAAGATTCCTGACTTGTGGCCTTTAGCCTACATGTTCCTCTTCCAAAATCAATTGTAAAGCAGACACATCAGAAACAAACAATTAGCATCTTTCAAAAGAAAGTTGAAGAAAACAGAGGTTTGGGTGTTTTCTAAGGGATAGGGAGAGATTTTATAGTAACATTTTTTAAAATGATTTTATCCCCAGGTGTTTCAGGACTCATCTCAATGCTTATGCTAAGAAACCCACTATGCCTTGATTTAAAATAAAAAGTGGCAGGTTTGATTTTTCCCACTTGTTTCCACAATTGTATTTTATAATCTGACTGGGCTGCTAAATTTTCAGTTATTCTTCTGATTTAACAAGGATGGCTGATGAATAGCTTCATCTTAGTGCATTTATGGGTCGTGGCACTGGATGCTGTCAGGCAGCTTAAGTGAGGATATCACAGCAATCTGTCTTTTCGCTGCCCTGATTACTTTTCCAGCTACAGCATTAGAGATCTTGAGTTATCTCTTTGACAATCAAGCGAAGAAACATATTCACGTACAATAGCGAGAGACAATCCTGCAATCCTCTGAACTGTCCGTGCTGCTTTCCTTTCTCCACAGACTCTGTAAACTTTAGAACTAATCTTTCTCCTTTGTGCATGTTTTCCTGGTTATGTTGCTGCTTTTGCACAGCTCTGCTCTCGTATTTAGTAATAACATGAATTAGCATCCACATTTCAGACAATACCACCTTTCACTGTACTTTGGCACTTTAAATTTGACAGATGCAGCTTGGAATCTGGAATTTCTGCAAATGCTGCCTCTTTCTATGACTAGTTTATAAGACTACTCACCTGCTTAAAGTTAAGCACATGCTTAAAAAGTTGCTGAATTGGGGCCAATGTCTGTAAAGGGTTATGCCTGCAGTGGAACCTCAGCATGAGAACCCCTACATTAGAGAAACCATTAATCTGAATATAGGATTTCATGTTGCTGGGGGTCTGGCCATTCCTCCTCAGCCACACAGAGATCTGAAAATAAAATTATGCTCAGAGAGGTAATGGGCCAAACTTGCAGATGTGTTATAGGTTTACAACCATCTCTCTACAAGGCCTAAACATTCCCTCAGTTGAAAATCAATAACAGCTATAATATAGTACATATGGAAGATTCTCCGGGGACTGGATAGCACCTAGTTGGCCAGATGGTCGATTTCAGCCATGCCTGGGAAAAAAAATAATGCAGCTGAATGGGTCAAGTCCAGTACCTCTTTAGCACACAGAGGCTTCCTAGTATAATCCAGTAGACAAGTACAAAAAACCTTCATCTTCATTAACACGCTATATTTTCCCCTTTGCTTTGTATCTGTTTTGCTTCTCATCAGCAGCAGTACCCACAGCGATGTACAATGCTGAGGCTAACTAAGCCGCATCACCTCTTTGAATGTCTCTATCCTATTACTCCACTCAGTGGGCCATAATTTCAGCAACACACGCTCAAAGGATAAGTCTCGTATCTTATCCTCCTTTCTTATCCCTTTGGAATGATCATTTCAAGACATAGCTCCAGTTTGCCTTTTTTTTCTCTTCATATCAGTCAAGATCAGAAACCTCAGTGCTTTGAACATATTTGATTTTTTTTTTGACTGGCAGCAAAATTGAAGTCACAGCCTCAAAAGTATAAAGAGTCTAATATACTAAAGACAAGAGTGAACACCTATGTGTAATCGCTGCTTCCGCTCTTTGATAATTTTTTCATCTCAGTTAGTTACATCATGAACAGACAGATGTGTGTTCTGTGATGATTACAATATACATTAATCAAAGGCATGTTATCCTGAGAGTTGGAAATTTATATGTTCTTTTTCTAAAGCAGTAAAATTCATTCTTTGGTTGGATCCCACACAGCAAAACATTTTGCCCTATAAGAAAGCAGGCGTGAGCTTCAGTAGTCAAGGCCCAATTCAGGATACTGATGTACAATTAAAAGGTATTGCATAGCTATTTCATTAATTTGCCAGGGACCCTTCTTGAACAGGGTAATCAGACATTATGGAGACAGAATGATAATGCCAGAGTTAAGGTTGGAACCATTAAGTCCTGTGGTTAGCTCTTCTGTAACCTGTGTTAGCAAAATTGTTTTATCCTGAAAATTGCAATGTTTACTCTAGAGGCAGAGGAGAACTTTTCTGTCAAGTTTGAAGAAAATTGGGTCACAATGTCTGAGTTGCAGATTATCAAAATTTACCTCGATAAAGTGTTTTTACTTTTGTCTATTGTTTCTTTTTGCCTCTAACTAAAATTATAGCATTTTACTACTGCTTCAAACTCTCCATATAGTTACATCTCTTTGAAAACTTGTGCACAGTCTGTATTTGAAGAAAACAGATTGCAAGTAATGCTTGTTGTATCTAACTGCAATAGTAACACAGAAATGCATGTATGATGAAGAGTCTTTCTATACTTGACCATTATAAATAGCAATTTTTCTTAGCTCAAATAGTAAAGGTCTTTGTTTTTGGAACTAAAGGAGCAGGGTTCTAGAACCCCAGTTTTGCAATTGTGTGTCTTAGCTTGTAATTCTGTTGAAGGTGTTTTGTTTGTTTGTAGCAATGGATTCATTACAAAATGGCACACAACTGTGAAAAGAACTAGCAAAGCTGTCTGAGTTAAAGATCATTAATTATGTTGAATACAGAGCTGCTGCAGAGCAGCTCCTTGGCTAAGTTTGCAATCAAAGTTTCATTTTAAGCCCTTTTCCTTTATACCTGCATGGGAGAATTATTTTTGCAGTTACATTCCAGGTACACTATAATTTTCTAGAAAAGGTTGAAGGCAATTAGTCAAACTATTGACTGGTAAGGAATGCATAAAGATGAATAACCGCTGAGAGCGCTGGACACTTTTGAAAATCAGGCAATATGCTGTTTCAAAAATGTACTCAGTTGACGTCAATGGGACTTAAGTATCTGTTTCTTGAAAGAGAGGCTCTAAGAAGGTTTCTGCTCTATAGGAGAAATCTGATTGGGGAATACGGAGGTTACATTTGTTATAATATGCATTGTGATATTTTACACATGTACATTGAAGAGATTGTATAAACCTACAGCATATTTGAATGTTTTTCAAAAAACTGTATGTAATCTGAACCTTTTTAACTTTTCAAATGCATACTTTTAAATGTTTAGGATTTCTTACCTATACGGTAATGGTATGTTATATGTGTATGTATAAACTTTAGATACAGATAGCCTGTGATCTACAGAACGTTAGACTAGATGATCTGGTTAGACTAGACAAGATGAGATGATCCCTTCTGGCCTTAAACTCTACCTCTATGAGATCTCCAGTGCAGAAAGAAAGGGCATAGAAACAGTCCATGGGAAACACAACTGGTTTAAGGCAGTCTCTTTACAGGACTTATAACTCCCAGAACAGCCCTGTGCTGGCCTCCCTCCTGGCCTTTGTTATGGAGAGTGGGGTTCAGTGACTTATCTGCAATGTGCTATGAACTCGCTAGTCTTGTCTGACAACAGCCCAAAGGGTAGCATTGTAGCCAGAGCATAAGGCATAGAAGCCTATGGTCTGCTCTAACTTACACCTGCCTCCTCCTCCCCCCTTCCCCATGCACACTCCATTCCTGCACCAAGGGCAAAAACAGGGTAATGGAGTAGCCAGGGACTTTCAGATTCTAGCAAACTCAGGGGAAAGAACAGTTATTTTGCACATTTTGTGAAGGCCGAGACAATAGCAGGGTTCAAAAAAGAACTCGATTCGTTCATGGAGGATAGGACCATCAATGGCTATTACCCATTGCAAAACCATGCTCTGAAGTGTCCCTAGCCTCTGTTTACCAGAAGTTGGGAATGGGCCACAGGAGATGGATCACTTGGTGATTACCTGTTCTGTTCATTCCCTCTGAAGCACCTGGCAACGGCCACTGTCGGAAGACAGGATACTGTCATATGCTTCTTATGTTTTTATAATACACATATATAGACAATATTTTTCTGAGTTCCATTTGCCATTCTTTAGGACATCTGTGATTTAATATGAAATCTTCTCCTTACAGCCCAGCTTCTATTTATGCCTGATCCACCAGTGAAGCTCTAAACTTCAACTATCTAGTCATTATGATTTCACCAGTTCAGCATCATGAACATCCAATTCCCACTGAAATCAATGGGAGTGTTGTCAGTGAGTGTCAAAAACGCCTAGAAGCCTGACTTTAAAAATCTCACCCTATGTGCCTTCACTGGATGGTCAAACAGGGTGTGAGTGGCCTATCATCATAAAAGCCATCAAAATAACTCTTGAATGGTAACAACTTTTCACCACTACCCACAACAGGTGGGATGAATTTTAACTGATGACCAAGATATAGTGTTTGTTAATTTAAAAAACCCTCCAACAATCTGCTTCTCTCTTTAAGCACAAATTCTGTAAGTGGACTTCAAGAAATAAACAAAGCTTTTTTTTTTGGCTTTTAATTTCAAAAGACTAAGTTGTATTTTCCCCAAGCTGACAGTCAAAACCACAAAGTTTTACCCCAAATACTGTAAGCATTAAATCACAAATTGAAATGGATTGAGAAAAGCCCAGCGACTGAAATGAAAATCTATTTTCCAGAAAAAGCAGTTGGTGCCTCTGGACGTCCAGTGAGTCATGGGGGAGCTTGGATGCAAGATCAAAGGGCAATAGCAGTGGGAATGACATGAACTGTAAAAAAAACCCATCCCAAATAGTGGAAATGTCACGTAACTTTTTCATATCTAATCTGAGGATGGTCAGCAGCTATAAGCCACACAGTTAAGTGATCGAGGGCCATATCCTATACCCCAAAAGTGGGTGGAAAGCCTCCCAGTTGTATGTAGACACTTGTACCCTTATCCCATCCTACCCACGCACCCCATAATCATTAAAGGATATGAGGCATACATCAGAGGGGTAGCCGTGTTAGTCTGTATCCACAAAAACAACGAGAAGTCCGGTGGCACCTTAAAGACTAACATTCATTTGGGCATAAGCTTTTGTGGGTACAAAACCCCACTTCTTCAGATGCATGGAGTGAAAATGACAGATACAGGCATAAATATATTGGCACATGAAGAGAAGGGAGTTACCTTACAAATGGAGAATCAGTGTTGACAAGGCCAATTCAGTCAGGGGGATGTGGTCCACCCTGTATGATCCATACAGAACCCCTACTGAGCTAAGGGAGAATAACAACCATTTTATAAATGGGAACTAAAATGCAGGGTGGATTATGTGACTTGCCACAATCGCACAGAAAGTGTGTGGGAGAGCTAGAAATTGAACCACGTGTCTTGAGTTCCTGTCCAGTGCCCTGTCCATCACACCATTGTTCCTATCACTCTTCCACCAACTTCAGGGGACTTTGGATCAGGACCTGAATGAAATGAGTGGCCTCTGAGAACCACAGCAAAAAAATGTAATCAGATGTTGTTCCTTTAAAAAAAAAGTTTTGGAAGTGACACTCCTGTCTATTAACTTTTGTTGAATTGAGCTGTGAATTCTACCAAGGGCAAGTACACTCTGACAGCCACATTAATGCCAAATGAATTAATTCTAATGAGTGTTGTTACAGTGAATTGCAAATGAATTTGTAACGATCACTCAGCTAAAATAAAGGTGTCACTGTTTTCTCCTACAGTATGATGTTACTAATTTAAACCAAAGAAATAAACATAACTAAACTCTAAAGAGCTTCGCTGTAAGAATATTGCTTTAGGCTGACTTTTGACAAAGGTCTCAAAATGGTAATTTTTTCTGAATAAGTGTTATAAATTTGCAGTTTTTAACTTTAAAATGAATAAATATAATCTAGACGTATTATGACTTTGGAGGCTTATTGGCATTCCTATAATTCAGAAAAATGCCTTGGTCTCTAAAATAACCTATTAAATGTAAATATCAATGACACAAATATTTAATACTGGAAGTAGTGGTTACTATTCTGAGTGGAGAATGGTCCTACTGTGCTCAGTAAGATGTCTCATGGTAGTAAGCATGGTGACATATAGTAAGCGTTTGCATAATCTGGCCCAAGTATTGTTGTGGGTTTTTTTGTTTTTTTTTAAAGTTAGGAATGAGCAACAAGAGTTGGAGTGAATTGGTGGCTAAACCTTAGGAACATCAAGGTCCAAATTCAGAGGTGTAAATCACAGGTTAAGGAGTCAGCATAAGTGAATATTAGTCGCTGTACTCTACATGTTGATGGAGAAGAAAAGTAGGATTCTAATAGGAAGTGCAGCACTCTTTACTTTATCTTACACCTTCTTACATCTCCTGTTGGCTGCCTTATCCATTATAATCCTATCATAATTGATGCAATTTCAGTCCATCTGAGACAGGAGGCATTTATTATAACTGAAAGAGCTATCACTATAGAAAAACAACCTCCCACACAGCTTGAGTTCCAGCTTTTCCTCCACTATTTACCAAGTATCACACCCTTTCTGGAACCCTATATGGCGCACAGTGTCATCTAGTGGCTGAATATTATACTACAAGTAAATATTGCAAAACTCACCCTTCAATCACAGTAGTGGGTAAATGACACACAGTGAGCAAGATCCACCTTTGCAGACTGGCAACCAATGGTCTGATCCAAAGCCCATTGAACTCAACAGGCCGTAAGTGCATCTCTTAACAAGTAAGACCCACTGTCTTCAAGAGAGCATTACCCCACTGGAAAGAAGGCAGCACTTCCACCAATGCCCTCGCTCTAGTCTGGTCAGCCAGAGTAGCGTTTGTTTCTAGCAGATCCTCCATAGGAGCTCTGTTTGAGTCATCCTAGGAAACATGGTGCGTAAGTGTACCACTTAGGTGCCCTAGTCCTGCTCCATCCCCACCCAATGCCACCGGCACTTCATGACCCTTCAAGACATCAGTAGGCTGTGGTTCCTTTCCATCATTGCAACCTCTCAACTACAGGATTTTCTTTTGCCTGAATGTTGAGCTTGGTTTACAGAAGTATAAGCCAAGGTTGAATCCGGCCAACTTTAACTGACTCTCTTTGACTTAACATTATGAAGCTTACCTCAAATTTATGTGACCTCTGAATTTGGCTACTATTATTCTTCCTATCCCACTTGGCTAAAATTCCTCTCCCTTCAAGAAATATGAATGAGAAGGTGATCAAACAAAGCAGATTACACATTTCATTTGAACTATAAAAATAGTCAGAATTAAAAGATTATTCCTATAATAAAACATTAGCCTATAGTGTGTAGTGCGGTAGAGTGGCCTCCCATGTACCTTGGGGGGGGGAGGGGGTAGCAGAGCCAGGCCATGCTCACCCCTCTCACTGGAAGTCAGTGGGCAGGACAGGAAGTATAAAAGGTGGGTCTGAGAGCTCAGTTGGGCTGCAGCAGCCCACCTTCTCCTTGCTTCTGAGCTGGCAGACTGTTGGAGGGCCCTGGGGAGCTGAGGACTGGCCAGAGCCGTATGCTGACCAGACTACGGAGGAGTTGCCAGGACTACCATAGGACTTCTATCCTGATGATCTGGACAACCCTCTACAGACTCAGGTACACCCCAAGGGGAAGTTAGGATGTGGCTCAGGGACAGCCAACTCTAGTCCGGCTGCGTTCTTGCCGTAGACCCAGTCACCGTGTTGTGGTCAGGATCCCCTCTGTCACTGTTGGGGCCCTGGGCCGGGATGCAGTGGAGTGGGTAGGCCTGTGTCCCCCCTGCCATCCCAACCCTGGGGTGGTGGTCTCCCCATCTCTAGGCTGAGAAGTCAGTGCTTGTTGGCCATCCGCCGGAGCCAGGATGCCTGAACCCCCTGCTGCTTGACCCTGAACACTGTTTATAGCTTGGGCCAACACTGCTTGGCCCAAGCTATAAACTCTCCTTGCCCTGCCCTACTTAAGGGCCTGGGCACCCTGACTGTGTTTGTTGCTTGGCTCCTGAAGACAGGCCCGAGATATAGACTCTCAGTGCTCTCCCCTGCCTAAGCAACTGGACACCCTGACTATATTTGTTGCTCGGCCCACAACCACAGACCGAGCTAAAGACTCTTATTGCCCCGCCCTGACTGAGGGCTAGGGCTCCCTAACTGTACTTGCTGCTAGGCCCTGACCACTGGCCTGAGCTACAGACTTGGGCTGTAGACTGTTGTTGCCCCGCTAATTCCCCATGGTAGTCTACGAACAGAGACTTATTGAGGCAGAGTGGCCTCCCATGGACCCAGTGGGGGAGGAGCCCCTGCCACTAAACCATGATATAGCAACATTCACAAACACTGATGAGCCAACAAGCCTAAAAGAATCTCCAAAATAAATAAATACACAAACACACCAGAGATTGTAATAATTCTGCTATTATTCCTTATGGGTAAAAAAAAAAAAAATGTTTCAGACATGCTAGATCCGTCAGCTTTACTTTTAAGACAAACATTAACCGTTCATTTTGAAATACGTTTTAATATTAAACTGGTCAGAATATTGTGGTTTGCAAAGCAGTTTGGGAACATGCTTCTCAATTGTTTTTCACATGGGATTTCTTTTTAAATATGCAATTTGTACTGAGTGGACAGAATAAACAAATGCATTTAGAGAATTCTATGTAGATGGAAAATGAGGACTATTATTAAAATGTACCATTATCATGTAGGCACGTAATTTAGGGCCAGATTCTGCCATCTTTATTTACAAGGAGTTGGAATTTACTTTTCAAGTAGACTTATTGAAATTAAGCATAAGCACAAATAAAAGCTTCTCCCCAAATATTTGTGCAAACCAAAAATAGCTGCAGTAATAATAATAGAAAACAGAAAAAATGGGTTTGATAATGACCAGAACTGTGATTTTGATTTTACAAACATATTCACAAATACCTGTTTACATTATTTGTCCAGCTCTAGTTGCAAATGTTTAACAGTGCATGGTGACACTACATAGCTGCTTAGGACATGATACAAAGAATACCAGGCAGGAAACAATTATCCAGCTATCCTGGAATTTTGTCAAGGCACATAGGTTCAACCTGTCCTCTTGCAAAGAGGACCTCAGGATTTTAAACAGCCATATTTGGTTGGCTCCATTTTAGGTCTCAAACTCCATTAGATTTGAAGTTTAGTGATTACAATCTTCTAGCCCCAACTCTAGAGCTGCAAATGACTGTCCTGGAACTCTTCCTGTTAAATATACACTGACGGTATGTACCATGACTCCTGGCTTATACATTTTCAGAACCCTGTAGTTTTGAATTGTTATGGTCCATGATGTTTTTAAAAAAAGATGTGTTTTTAAAAGCCCCAACCAGATTTTTGTTTGTATATGCCATCAATTCTTTAAAGCTTCCATTTAATGAGAAGCTATTTCTCTTTAAAAAGCATCCTAACTTATATCAAATAGATGCTCCCTCTTGCATTTAACAATATTTTACAAAAAAGTCCATTTTTATTTAAATGTTTCAGATTTGTCAAAAACCTAAACATTTGTTTGCTTTTGTCAAATTTCTGAAGGAAAAAATATAATTTGCCCAAAAACTCTAGTCTCGTAATTGCTAATGTGATGCCTTTCACCTCTAATGACCATTTCAAATCCAGTTGAGACCTGTAATGACTGGATGCCATTAGTACAGCTAGTCAAAAATTTTCAAACAAAAGCATTTGTTGTAGAAAAATGACTTTTAAAATCACAAAAATGTTGCTGCAATATTTACTATTTTTAGACCAAAAATTTTACTCAACTGAAATGTTTTTACCTCCAAAATTTAAAAGAAAAAATTTCACCAGTCTAACTTTTGATTGGTGAATTTTGTCACATGGGCTCATGTGATGTTATCCTGCTTCCTTGAGTGTCGACATAAATATTGGGAGACTATGCAATCTGATCAGTTGACTTGCACATCACAGACGGTAGATTGCTGCTCTTCTTCTGATGAGGATAGGTCAGGATACTGAATCAAACTTGGAGGAAAGAAAAACATGGTTTTCGACTGGGTAAACCTTACACAGTGCAAGATTGACCACCTAGATTTAGGGTTCATTTGAATCTGATTTGTTCCGGTGACTGGATTATAATTGTATACATCTGGAGTTTACTGTGAACACCTGCATTTTTTTCCCCCTAAAACTTCCCATTTTCTAGGTGTTTCTCTCTCCTCCTTTCTTGGCTGCTAAAATCTCTCACACAGTGGCTTACATTCCCACATCCAGCCTGCCTTAGAACATGACAGCTTCACCTTTGCAACACATTTCTGGCCTGCACTGGAAATCTAAGTGCATACCAGTTCCCCACCAACAAGCAAGTACTATAAATGGAACCAGAAGACTATGCATTTCCTTAGTAAACCTGTGTGATAGGACACATTAATTCTACAAATCATAGATTTCAGTGGAGTGCAGATTTTTTCTACATTGAGTGAATCCTATACTTACATTTTCAAATCAAGGTAACTTCTGAGAGATGTATGATAACTAGACTTGTATAATTACAGTCCCAAGTCATAAGAACACAGAGGTCCAAAAGTCTTATAATACTAGAAAATTATAGGGTATGTTGGGGACTAGTCAACATGGTTTTTGTAAAGGAAAAAGCATGCCTCACCAATCTACTAGCATTCTTGGCGAGGGGTCAATAAGCATGTGGACAAGGGGAATCCAGTGGATATAATGTATTTAGATTTTTCAGAAAGCCTTTGACAAGGTCCCTCACCAAAGGCTCTTAAGCAAAGTTAAATTGTCATGGGATAAGAGGGAAGATTCTCTCATGGTTTGGTAACTAGTTAAAAGATAGGAAACAAAGTGTAGGAATAAATGGTCAGTTTTCAGAATGGAGAGAGGTAAATAGTGGTGTCCCCTAGGGGTCTGTACTGGGCCCAGTCCTATTTAACATATTCATAAATGATCTGGAAAAGGGGGTAAACAGTCAGGTGGCAAAATTTGCAGATGATACAAACTACTCAAGATAGTTAAGTCCCAGGCAGAGTGTGAAGCGCTTTTAAGGGATCTCTCAAAACTGGGTGACTGGGCAACAAAATGGCAGATGAAATTCAGTGTTGATAAATGCAAAGTAATGCACATTGGAAAACATAATCCCAACTATACATATAAAATGATGGGGTCTAAATTAGCTGTTATCACTCAAGAAACAGATCTTGGGGTCACTGTGGATAGTTCTCTGAAAACATCCACTGGATGTGCAGTTGCAGTCAAAAAAGAGAACACAATGTTGGGAATCATTAAGAAAGGGATAGATAAGAAGACAGAAAATATCATATTGCCTCTATATAAATCCATGGTACGCCCACATCTTGAATACTGTGTGCAGATGTGGTCACCCCATCTCAAAAAAGATATGTTGGAACTGGAAAAGGTTCAGAAAAGGGCAACAAAATTATTAGGGGCATGGAATGGTTGCTGTATAAGGAGAGAGTAAAAAGACTGGGACTTTTCAGCTTGGAAAAGAGATGGCTAAGGGGGGATATGATAGAGGCATATAAAATCATGACTAGTATGGAGAAAGTAAATAAAGTGTTATTTACTCCTTCTCATAGCACAGGAGCTAGGGGCACCAAATGAAATTAATAGACAGCAGGTTTAAGTATTTTTTCACACAATGCATGGTCAACCTGTGGAACTCCTTGCCAGAGGATGTTGTGAAGGCCAAGACTATAACAGCATTCAAAAAAGAACTAGATAAATTCATGGAGGATAGGGCCATCAATGGCTATCAGCCAGGATGGGCAGGGATAGGCAGGGATGTTTGCCAGAAGCTGGGAATGGATGACAGGGGATGGATCACTTGATGATTACCTGTTCTGTTCATTCCCTCTGGGGCACCTGGCATTGGCCACTTTCAGAAGACAGGATAATGGGCTAGGTGGACCTTTGGTCTGACCCAGTATGGCCATTCTTATGTTCCAGCTAAAAGTTATTTATTTGTGTTATTGTGGTGCCTAGTGGCCCCAGCCAAGATCAGGGCTTCATTGTGCTGGGTTGGACTGTCACTGTTCAAAAGAGTCCCTGTCCCAAGAGCTTACCAGCAAGAGAGACAAAGAATGGGAGGGAAAACAAAGGCACTGAGAGGTAAAGCGACTTGTCCAAGGTCACACAGCAGGTCATCAGTAGAGCTGGGAATAGAACGCTGGTCTTCTGAGTTCCATTCCAGTGCCCTACCCACTTGAGCAGGCTGCAGAAGTAGGGAATTTCTGATGCTATTTGTGATGAGTTATGGCCTATAAGAAAGCTCCTAACCTTTAAGGAGGTCACATGGTAAGCAGACCCTGTTCTAAATATAAACGTACACATTTTGAAGCAAAAAACCACACCCACAAAGTGTTGAAACCTCAATTGTAGGCAAGAATATGCTCTACCAGAAACCAGAGCTCAGTCTTTGCAAGCACTCCCTTCATTTGAAATGGAGGCCAGAAGTACAGAAAGACATTCCTACTGAAAGACTGACTCTTGATTTGAAGGGAATCCTAATTTGAAGGGAATTTCACACATAAAAGAAGGTGGCACTTCTTCAGCTACCTGAAATTAAGCTGAAAATATGTTCTTGAGCTTTAGGACTGAGTTTGGATGGCAAAAGAAATTGAGTGGATTTCATGTTCAACTTAATATTTGCTATAAGAAGTAGTAATGTTAGAAGTAGCTGGTTAATGCATTATTTTATTAACAGTGATAAAACTGGTTGCTGATGATTGGAATATCAGCATTAATAGTTCATTAGGACTTTAAAACTTGCCTCCCCTTAAAATGTGGTTCTGTTCTGAGGAAAGACTCTGTACGAATGGTGCAGAGGGCTCCAGGTTTAGTGTTTCAGGGACTCCCTATCAAACATGCTTAGTTTACAAGTAAAGTAACCTGGGGAGGTTTCTGATTGCCAGCCCTGAAATTCCAAATGCAAGCAGGGATCTGACAGTCATACAACTCAATTAATAAGCAAGCCAAAGTAGAATAGAATCCAGCACCCTGCTCCAGAGATGCCTGGGGTATTCAGCAATAAACAGAACAGGGAAGCAGTAAAAACTTCCATCATTTACTGAAGTAACAATCGGAGTTTGCAAACAATAAATAGAACTTTTAATTGAGATGTCACAGACATACCAAAAGACAAAGTTAACGTCTGACTTATTAATTGGGCCAAGCCTGGTTCCCCTCTCATTTGTCGGTCTATTCAGAGGATTTCATACTGCTGCCCATACATTTACATCAGTTTTATACTGGTGTAACATCAGTGGAGTTATTTCTAATTTGCAATGATGTAAGTCAAGGAATCTACTACCATGTAACAACATCAGAATTGTCATACCAACCCTTCCATTGGTCCATCAAAAGGTCCAGTAGCATTCTAGCAGGGGCAAAAATTTGATGTTTCCAAGAATGGTGAATCCCCTCATAGTACCTTAGAGACAGGTCCACTAAGTCAATGGGAGTTTGCCTGGCTCAGAACTGAGTGAAAACTGAAAGATCTCAGGATTTAGACCTGTGTGCGTTTGAATACCATTTCAAAAGTCATCTTTATTTAAACAGATTTCAATATTTGCACATCTGCAAGGCACGAAAGGGTCTGAAAAGGTGCTCCGATTCAGATCTGAATGAGTAAAATACAAATATCATGAAAGCTAGATACAGGCAGTCAAGCCAACATGTTCATATGCCTGTCAGCAAAGTAGTTATGTACCCTCGGTCTAAGGTGATGAAGCTACAACCTCCAAGCAAAGCATAGTGTAACCATATTGTATTTCAATACAACAGAATCCTTGAACTTAAGCTGAACCCTGTTTAGGAGCTTTCTGCAGAGAAAAGAAACTGCATTTGCATTGATTCTCCTAGCAGCCGTTCTCTTCAGAGCAATAGATTGTGCATTCTTGACATTAAGGCTAGAGAGCTGACTTTTCTCCTTGTACTGTATTTACATAAAGGGTACTTGTAAATTTCCAGGACTACACATGAATTCTTGACCATTTTGCTTTCAAGATATGTGATAAAAAAGCAGCAAATTATCTATTCACTTCTGTATATATTGTCCCACCAGGCACTTATATGTTGGAATATAATATTTCTGATTTATTGTCTTATTTATTCTAACAGTGGTAGGTGGTGTTGGGATCCTTCCTATGAGAAACCAAGGGACTGTAATAGTTTTGGGTCTTGACCTGGTCCAATTAATTATTCTGAATTCCTGGGGAAAATCATAAAGAACTGGGTCCATCTAGGGCTGTGAAATACCCACTGGTTTGGATTTGTAGGTGTTCCAGCAAAAGCCCCAGGCACTGTTACTTTTTCCATGGTTTAGAGATCTGTTGCTTTGCTGTGTATTTTGGGAAACTTAGTTGCATCGAGTTTCTGCCTGACCTTTCCATGAAGGCCAAGCTATTTAATTAAGGTTTTCTATGGCACTCATCACTGTATATGAGCACATCACAAATATTAATGGATTTATCATTTCACCTATCTGTGAGGTAGGGAAGCATTATTATTCTTATGTTACAGGTGGAAAAACGGAGGCAGATATTAAGTGACTTGCCCAAGGTCACACAGGAAGGCTGTCAGAGGTGGGGAAAATCCTCAGATCTTGATTGCCCTCCAGAGCCTTAAGCAAAGCCACACGTTGTTCCACAGCTCTTTCCTGGCTTAGTAAGAACCCAACTTTCCCTTCTCAAGATATTGATGAAGCACTCTGCATATTCTATACTTCCCTGATATCATGCTGTGTTATATATGGCTCTTGGGCAGAGCAGAGTAGATTCCACTTCTGGGAAGGAGGAGAAGTTACAAGTGTATTTAAACTGCAAGTGGCCATCTTGAGAAAGTTGATGTGTCTGCTTCCTCACAGCAGTTCCACAGTCCAGGTGAACTACAGAGGATCCCTTATGCAGAGAACTGCAGTGGCTTCACATTTACTCAACCGACATAGAATCATAGGACTGGAAGGGACCTCAAGAGGTCAGCTAGTCCAGTCCCCTGCACTCATGGCAGGATTAAATATTATCTCGACCAATGGTTCCCAAACTTGTTCTGCCGCTTGTGCAAGGAAAGCCCCTGGCGGGCCGGGCCAGTTTCTTTACCTGCCGCGTCCACAGGTTCGGCCGATTGCGGCTCCCAGTGGCCGCAGTTTGCTGCTCCAGGCCAATGGGAGCTGCTGGAAGTGGCGTGGGCCAAGGAACGTGCTGGCCGCCGCTTCCAGCAGCTCCCATTGGCCTGGAGCAGCGAACCGCAGCTACTGGGAGCCGCAATCGGCCGAACCTGCAGACATGGCAGGTAAACAAACCAGCCCGGCCCGCCAGGGGCTTTCCCTGCGCAATTGGCGGAACAAGTCTGGGAACCACTGATCTAGATCATCCCTGACTGGTGTTTGTCTAACCTGCTCTTAAAAATCTCTGATGATGGAGATTTCACAACCTCCCTAGGCAATTTATTTCAGCGCTTAACCACCCTGACAGTTAGGAATTTTTTCCTAATGTCCAACACAATCCTCCTTTGCGGCAATTTAAGCCCATTGCTTCTTACCCTATCCTCAGAGATTAAGGAGAACAATTCTCCTCCCTCCTTGTAACAATCTTTTATGTGCTTGAAAACTGTTATGTCCCCTCTCCATATTGTAATGTTTCCAGTTCAGGTAAGGTGGCCCTATAAATTTCGGCTTCACATTCTTTTGTTTCATACATATGGCTCATGGAATAATTTTCTAACATGAACTAGTGTTAATATCTTGCATTTGTGTGGAATGACTTTCAGCTCAAAGAAGCCTCAAGCATACAACAAAGATTTGTGTTCAGCAGAGCCTGGCCAGAATCATTCAAGCACCATGTACAAGCTCAAGGAAATCTTCTTTGAAAACTAGCTACCTCTCAGCTTTTCTGTTCAAAGAGAATTGCTAGATGCCGCTCCATCAGTCCTGGCAAGCAACATTCAGAAACTCTTCTACTAGTAGCACAGGAAATTAAAAGCATCTCTCACATTACTCCAATCCTTGGTGTAATTTAAAAGTCTCTCTGGTGCCACCTGGCATTCTACTTTCATCTCCCCACACTTGTAAACCATGTAATGCTCACAAAATTAAAAACATACAGCTTTTTGATCTCTACTGTCCACAGTGGAAAACTCATTCAGTGCTACTATGCCCCATGGCTCCATCTTTAGGTCAGTTCTGCTACTTATTTCGCCCAGTGCTCTGACAGAAGTTAGTCAGTAAAATTACCTTTTTTTGGTAAATGATTCCACCTTACATCACTTATTCTCATTAAACTGCTGATCTGAAAAATTCTGGCCTTTAGGAGTCCTTGCTCCCTAAAGCTACTTGCTCTAAATCTGCTCCTTTAATGATCTGGTAAAGCATTCACGTGATACACCCAACTTGTGACTCATGGGCTTTATCAACTGTAACTCTCTGAGGTGAACAAATGGATTTCTCTTGTTATGTAGGAATCCACTATCATGTAACAACATCAGAATGGTCATACCACCCCTTCCATTGGTCCATCAAAGGGTCCAGTAGCATTCTATCAGGGGAAAAAAATGGATGTTTCCGAGAATGGTGAATCCCCTCATAGTACCTCAAAACCAACTATCCAAAGTTATATGGAAGATACAAATTCCTGCCTACTCCCTGCAAGCAAGTAGTTGGAAGCATGAGGTTTGATTAGTTCTATCTTAGCATAGCATAGCATGTAGCTATTGGTCATAGCATTTTTCAGCCACGTTCACAATCCAGCTGTGAGATTCACATGCTTTGCAAAGGACTAATGCCAGTAGACACTTCAAAGGGGACATGAAGGAGACTTGATCTTGCCGAATTAAGTTGAGGCATTTTTAGGTATAGACTATAAAACTGAAGAAGAGGATGAGACGCATAAGAGTAACTGTAGGAATGTGAACATACAAATCTTCTAATAAATTCTGGAAGAGCTGTTGGAAGGCAAAAATCAACCACTGAACTCTCCACTATTCTTCCCCATGTCAACAGAATCTTATGTCTTCCCAGAGCCCTTGGGCTCAGGAATAATCTAAGATTTGCTCTTCTTTGGGTCTAACAGTGGTGAGCCAAATGTGATTTTGCTTTTTAGATATTGACTTTCCATCTCAGGTCAATGACCTAACATCAGTCAGGCTCAATGGTTAACTAGATGTGACATAATTTTCAAAATGTACCCTGCAGCACAGTGAAAAATGATGTAGTTAAATAAAAGCAAACAGTGGGCTAGGTAATTGTGAGCTGAATGTATTTTGTTACAAATTGAATGAATCTGGGGATCCTGTTAAGTGCAGCTTCTGAACACAACATATACAGGGAAAGCATTGTTGTCACCCATTAAGTACTGTTCACCAGATTATCTATTTCAGCTCATCTGTGCTGAGCACAGGAGAAGGGAAGAAGAAAGGAGCTGAAACCATCTTGGGTATGTCTACACTGCATAGTAAACCTGGGCTCTGACTTAGGATTGAGCCCAAGCCTCCCTTTCATCCACACACAAATCAGTCTGACTCAGGTCAGCAAGCACTCAGGACCTGGGTCCTAAGAGTCTGTGTCATAAATATAAAGGGAAGGGTAACCACCTTTCTGTATACAGAACTATAAAATCCCTCCTGGCCAGAGGCAAAACCCTTTCACCTGTAAAGGGTTAAGAAGCTAGGATAACATTGCTGGCACCTGACCAAAATGACCAAAGAGGAGACAAGTTACTTTCAAACCTGGAGGGGAGGGGGAACAAAGGATCTGTCTGTCTGTGTGATGCTTTTGCCGGGAACAGATCAGGAATGCTCTTCAGAACTCCTGTAAAAAGTTAGTAAGCAATCTAGCTAGAAATGCGTTAGATTTCCTTTTGTTTAAATGGCTGGTAAATAAGCTGTGCTAAATGGAATGTATATTCCTGGTTTTGTGTCTTTTTGTAACTTAAGGTTTTGCCTAGAGGGATTCTCTACGTTTTGAATCTGATTACCCTGTAAGGTATTTACCATCCTGATTTTACAGAGGTGATTCTTTTATTTTTTCTTTAATTAAAATTCTTCTTTTAAGATCCTGATTGCTTTTTCACTGTTCTTAAGATCCAAGGGTTTGGGTCTGTGTTCACCTGTACAAATTGGTGATTTTTATCAAGCCTTCCCCAGGAAAGGGGGTGTAGGGCTTGGGGGGATATTTTGGGGTGAAGACGTGTCCAAGTGGGCTCTTTCCCTGTTCTTTGTTTAACACGCTTGGTGGTGGCAGCATAGGGTTCAAGGACAAGGCAAAGTTTGTACCTTGAGGAAGTTTTTAACCTAAGCTGGTAAGAATAAGCTTAGGGGGTCTTTCATGCAGGTGCCCACATCTGTACCCTAGAGTTCAGAGTGGGGAAGGAACCTTGACAGCCTGCAAAGCCAGAGTCCTGCTGAGACTCGGGTCCAAGCCCTGTCATTTTGCAGAGTGGATGCAGGTAAAGCCACAGACCTACGTCGGAGCCTGTGTAGAGCCATTTGGATGTGTGGGCAAAGGCTGAGACACAAGGCTCCAGCAACTGTAAACCCAGTGTGGATGCTCAAGCATGGGCTTGGAAAAACCAAGACCACAAGCCATGGTCCACAGACTTGGGTTTACAGTGCAATGTAGACATACTCTGTGTCCTCTCCTCCTGCCCCCAGGCCATCTAAGAGGTTGAACTGGTCCCTGGCATGAAATAGATCAGCTTCAGGGCAGCATTACCTTTTGCTTGCTTTTCTAGCAGCTGGGGACTGCCAAGTTATAAGGAAGCCATGGCCATACTCCTCTCCTTTATACACCCTCCTCTGTGTGTGTGGGAGGGGGGAAGGGGGAGACTGGGAAGACAGTAGTGGAAGGGCTGCTACCTGGGCCTTACACCACTGTAAGATTTCCCTCCACAGGAAGAATCTTCCACTGGCTTGTTAAACTGACTTGAAGGTTGCCTAGTGCTCCCAGAACAGTGCAAATCAGTCTTCGCAAACCAGAGAATGGTTATTTAGTTACTAAGCAAATCAGATACTGCTCTGCTCAGACCCCCTGTATGTTTTTCCTAGGGAACAGAAAAAGAAACATACATCTAATATTTTCCTTATAAATCAGCCACATAAAATTGAGCCATATTTGATATCAGAGGTAAATCTGGAATAACTCCATTAGCTTCCAGGGAGACCCTCCAGATTTACTCCAGTGAGAGTTAATCAAGCACAACTAACCCTTACTCTCAGCTCAGACAGTATTTAGGGCAAAAAGAAAACAAAGTTAGTTTCCTTATTTTACTTGCATTAACAATAGATACTAAAAGATCTTCAGTTTCATTCTTCATTTCTTTTTCTCGTTGGTATAAATTTTCCATCTGGATAATTTTTTTCCATTTGGACTGATTTTTGCACTTAGCCTCATAATATAGAGAATGATTCAGCATTGTTCAAGATCACAGCATTTTATAGCAATATAAAGTTGTCTTATCCTATCATCTAATATCTCTTTGTCCTTCTCAAAGTTACTCATTAAGCACTGATGAGCAAATTGTACAAAACAATATAAAAAAAGTTAAATCTTGGGGCGACATCTTGGTTAATCCTGGGATAAAATTCACCCAGATGAAGGGCTTTTATGAAGTTCTAATACAATAGCAATACATGAATAGTTTCATTTTGATTAATAGCATTTTAGGCATATTCTTATGGGTCTATACCAGGGGCGGGCAAACTTTTTGGCCTGAGGGCCGCATTGGGTTTCCAAAATTGTATGGAGGGCTGGTTAGGGGAGGCTGTGTCCCCGCCCCCTATCCGACCCCCCTTGCTTCTCGCCCCCTGACGGCCCCCCCCGGGATCTCTGCCCCATCCACACACACCCCTGCTCTCTGGCCCCTGACTGCCCCCAGACCCTCCCGCCACCCCATCCAACCCCTCCTCTCATTCCTGACTGTCCCCGCTGGGACCCCTACCCCATCCAACCACCTCTTCTCCCTGACCACCCCCAGACCCCCAACCCCTAACTGTCCCCTGCCGCCCCATCCATCCCCTCTCCTTCCTGACTGCTCCCCCGGACCCCTGGCCCATGCAACCACCCCTTCTCCCTGTTTCCTGACTACCCCCAGAACCCCCACCTCTGACTGCCCCCTGCTGCCCCATCCAATCCCTCCTCTCATTCCTGACTATCCCCTCAGCACCCCTACCCCATCCACCCCTCCTGCTCCCTGTTCCCTGACCGCCCCCAGAACCCCGCTAACCCATCCAACCCCTCCTCTCCTTTCTGACTGCCCCCCGGGACTGCTGCTCCCATTCAACCCCCGCTGTTCCCTGCCCTCTGACCGCCCAGACCCCTATCCACACCCCCGCCCCCGACCACCCCCTGAACTCCCCTGCCCTCTATCCAACTCCCCCCCCCCCGCTCCCTGCCTCCTTACCACACTGCCTGGAGCACAGGTGGCTGGCGGCGTGGCTGCACCAGGACAGGCAGCCATGCTGTCTGGCTGGAGCCAGCCACGCTCCGTGCAGCACAGAGCACCGGGTCAGGCAGGGCTCTGCAGCAGCACTGCCCCAGGAGCTCAAAGCCCTGCCATTCAGAGCATTGAGCCAGCGATGCAGTGAGCAGAGGCTGTGGTGGAGGGGAACAGCGTGGGAGGGGCCGGGGGTGAGTCTCCCGGGCCAGGAGCTCAGGGGCTGGGCAGGAGGGTCCTGTGGGCCGGATGTGGCCCGTAGTTTGCCCACCTCTGGTCTAAACCATGGAAGCTTGATAGAAAGACCTGCCAAGTTATAATAAACTTACAGCAATCAACTTACATAATATAAAGCTACTGTAATAATGGGATGTAAATGATCAGTTTGGAAATGTTTCACAATGACATGAGAATCACATTTCTTTTAAAAATAAATGTTGTCCCTTGTTTGGATTCAGTGACTCATATCTCCACAATGTCTTTTCCCCTCACCCACAACCTCTCTCTCTCCATGACCCCCTTAGCTGGTTTCTGCTCTGATGATGTCTGTTATGCCTTTGGAATGGTTTTCAGTAGGCCTCACACTTTCTGCTAGGTCAGTTACTGTCTTCCAGTAAGGCACACCCTCCTCATGTCAGAGATGCTTCAGAATGCACTGTGCATTTTGGAGGCTACAGAGACATGTAAGCTTAGGGTCCCACTCAGGGCCAGCCCACAACATTTTGGCACCTGAGGCGGGGAGCTCAAATGATGCCCCCATGCCCTCTCGCTTGGGCCAAAACTTTGAAAGTTCTCAGTTCTGCCTTCTTCCTGTTCTACTCCTCCCATGATACTGCTCTGCTACCTACCCCAATAAAGGAGAACTAACAACTTACAATGCCTTGTTCAAAAATGTTAAGTAACACTTAACTTTCAAACACCTGAACAGCAAATGTAACTTTTCTTGTCTGCATAGTAAACTCTGGCATTTTTATCTGTTTGAATATTCAAAGTGGTGCTTTCTGTGCCTTCTTAGTTGCAAAGAGTTGAACAGCTTCCTGCTGAAGGTCCACAGTCTGGGCCAGCTCATGCTCTGTTGAGATGGTTGCAAGGCCGAGCAGCCTCTCCTGTGTCACTGTGGACCACAGATGTGTTTTTATTAACTTCAGCTTGGAGAAACTGCGTTCTCCACTGGCAACTGTTACAGGAAGTGTTAGAAGTATGTGCAGAGCAACAAAAGCATTTGGAAAGAGGGTGGTCATTTTATTTGTACACATATATTCCAGAACAGCCTTTGGAGTTGATCCTGCTGAAATGTATCTTCAAAGGGCTTTCAGTTCATCGCCTAAATCACTCGCATCAATATCACACATCTCATCATGTGTCACTGTCTCTAGTGCCCTGCATTGCTCGTGTAGGTCTTCTTCAGGTATAGTGAGGAGTTTTGGAATATCATACAACATCCCAAATATACTGCTGTGTTCCTTTAGCTGCATGAAACGTTCTTCAACTGACTGTATTGCACAATCTAGCACCTGGTTAAAGAATTCAACTTTGAATTATTTGGGGTCTCTTATGGGATTATCCCGTGCCTCAAAATAAAAATGTCATCTTCTTCGGTGGCTCTTGTATTCTTGAGTGGGTGGGAAAATAGCTTCAGTGTGAAGTTCCTCTGCCAACTTCTGTGCACTCTTCAGAACGTTTTGAGATCCCTCATCTGACCGGTAAGACTGTCGGTATGACTTTGCTTTGTCCAGTTGTTCCATTGCTCCAGATATATCAAGGTCAACCCCTTGGAGTCTCTTGCTTACAACATTTATTTCAAACACTATGTCATGCCACAACACTAAGCCACACAGAAATTTGAAGTTACGTATGTTTCTGCTGATTCCATTTCCCTCTGCCACTGTTCTCCCACAAACAGTTCCTGTCATAGCATTCTCCTCCATAATGACAACTATGGCATCATCTATCTTCCCAATTTGGTGTTTGATAGGCTTTATCGCCTCCACTCGACTTTCCCATCGTGTGGCACTCGGTTTCAGTGTCTGAGAGGATGTTCCCAGATGTTGCTTCAAAATTTGCCATCGATGAGTTGATGCAGAGAAAAATACATAGATGCTTTGAATTACATTAAAAAATTCAGCAGCCTCACTAGAAGCTGATGCTGCATCACTGACCACCAAGTTCAATGAATGAGAACTGCATGGGACACAAAAAGCTTGAAGGTTTCACTCTCGGATCCATGTCTGCACTCCTCTGTTCTTTCCTCTCATGTTGGCACCATTATTGTAGCCCTGACCTCTCATGTCAGCTATCACAATTCCCATATCTTCCAGCTTTTTAAGAAGCACATTTGTCATACCAGCTCCTGTAGTATCATCAATAAATGGTCAATAAATTCTAGAAAATGCTCTCTGACAGTCACCATTGCAGGGACATTTTCACTAGGTTCTGTTGTTTGTACAAAATACACCATTAAAGTCATTTGTTCCATATGGCTGATATCAGGTGTGCAGTCCAGAATAACAGAGAAATATCTTGCTGACTTCAGATCTGCCACAATCTTCTGTTTGACTTTTGTTGCCAGTAACGGTATGATCTCATTTTGGATTGCTTTTCCAAGGTAGTGGTGTGTGTACATTTCTTGGGTGGTGACTCTTCTTAGATGCTCCTGGAGTACAGCATCAAACTCAGCCATCAGCTCCACAATTATAAGGAAGTTTCCATTGTTTGGCACATACAGCTGATCTGAAGTGCCATGCAGTGCTAGGTTTTGGGTAGCAAGCATTCTCACAATGGCAGTGAGCCTTTTCAGAACATTTTGCCAGTAAAGAGACTCTGATGCAATCTTCTCTTGATGCTGATCATCTATGGTGGCATTTAACATAAGAACATAACAACGGCCATACTGGTTCAGACCAAAGGTCCATCCAGCCCAGTATCCTGTCTACTGACAGTGGCCAATGCCAGGTACCCCAGAGGGAGTGAACCTAACAGGTAATGATCAAGTGATCTCTCTCCTGCCATCCATTTCCACCTTCTGACAAACAGAGGCTAGGGACACCATTCCTTACTCATCCTGGCTAATAGCCATTAATGGACTTAACCTCCATTAATTTATCCAGTTCTCTTTTAAACCCTGTTTTAGTCCTAGCCTTCACAACCTCCTCAGGCAAGGAGTTCCACAGGTTGACTGTGTTCTGAGTGAAGAAGAACTTCATTTTATTTGTTTTAAACTTGCTACCCATTAATTTCATTTGGTGACCCCTAATTCTTATATTATGGAAACAAGTAAATAACTTTTCCTTATTCACTTTCTCCACACCACTCATGATTTTATAGACCTCTATCATATTCCCCCTTAGTCTCCTCTTTTCCAAGCTGAAAAGTCCTAGCCTCTTTAATCTCTCCTCAAATGGGACCCGTTCCAAACCCCTAATCATTTTAGTTCCCCATTTCTGAACCTTTTCTAATGCCGGTATATCTTTTTTGAGATGAGGGGACCACATCTGTATGCAGTATTGAAGAAGTGGGTGTACCATGGATTTATATAAGGGCAATAAGATATTCTCCATCTTATCCTCTATCCCTTTTTTAATGATTCCTAACATCCCATTTGCTTTTTTGACTGCCGCTGCACACTACGTGGACATCTTCAGAGAACTATCCACGATGACTCCAAGAGCTTTCTCCTGATTAGCTGTAGCTAAATTAGCCTCCATCATATTGTATGTATAGCTGGGGTTATTTTTTCCAACGTGCATTACTTTACATTTATCGACATTAAATTTCATTTGCCATTTTGTTGCCCAACCACTTAGTTTTGTGAGATCTTTTTGAAGTTCTTCACAGTCTGCTTTGGTCTTAACTATCTTGATCAGTTTAGTATCATCTGCAAACTTTGCCACCTCACTGTTTACCCCTTTCTCCAGATCATTTATGAATAAGTTGAATAGGATTGGTCCTAGGACTGATCCTTGGGGAACACCACTAGTTGCCCCTTTCCATTCTGAAAATTTACCATTTATTCCTACCCTTTTTTCCCTGTCTTTTAGCCAGTTCTCAATCCATGAAAGGATCTTCCCTCTTCTCCCATGACAACTTAATTTACGTAAGAGCCTTCGGTGAGGGACCTTGTCAAAGGCTTTCTGGAAATCTAAGTACATTGGATCCCCCTTGTCCACATGTTTGTTGACCCCCTCAAAGAACTCTAATAGATTAGTAAGACATGATCTACCTTTACAGAAACCATGTTGATTTTTGCGCAATAATTTATGTTCTTCTATGTGTCTGACAAATTTTATTCTTTACTATTGTTTCAACTAATTTGCCTGGTACTGATGTTAGACTTACCAGTCTGTAAATTGCCAGGATCACCTCTAGAGCCCTTCTTAAATATTGGCATTACATTACAGTAGCTGATTTAAAGGACAGGTTACAAACCATAGTTAATAATTCCGCAATTTCACATTTGAGTTCTTTCAGAACTCTTGGGTGAATGCCATCTGGTCCCGGTGACTTGTTACTGTTAAGTTTCTCAGTTAATTCCAAAACCTCCTTTAGTGACACTTCAATCTGTGACAATTCCTCAGATTTGTCACCTATAAAAGATGGCTCAGGTTTGGGAATGTCCTTAACATCCTCAGCCATGAAGACTGAAGCAAAGAATTAATTTAGTTTCTCTGCAATTACTTGATCATCTTTAAGTGCTCCTTTTGGATCTCGATAGTCCAGGGGCTCCACTGGTTGTTTAGCAGGCTTCCTGCTTCTGATGTACTTAAAAAAAGTACTTAACCTTAGTCTCCTCTTAAGCTCTTTCCACCCATGGAATGCTCTGGTGATTTGCTGCCTTCACAAGGCATACCAGATTTCTCGCCAGATTTTTCCAGTTCTTTGTTTCTGTAGAACCCAATATGGCTGGAACATTAGACTGGAAGAGTTTGCAACAAAAACAGTATGCAGCATTTTGGGTTTTTGAGTACATAAGCCCTGGCCTCTCCACTTTGTCACCATTGGGGATTTCACGCCAGTAATGTGTTGGATGGAAACTTCTGTTTTCATTGTCTTATGAAGTTTTTCACTTGCTGTGGCCCAGGCAGTACAAGGAAGTCTCTCAGGCTACTGCTCAAGTGGGTCCACAGTCCTGGATCATCTAGACTTAATGAACTAAACTCAGCAGCAGCTCTTTCTTGCGCCTCCACCACACTTTTCTCTGATCTACACTTTTCTTCAGGAATGTGCATGGTTACATCCATTTGAGATGGAGATATGGATGCTGCAGTAGCTGCTAGGTCACCTGCACTCTAACTAACGGGAAGATCAGGCATCTTCTCACCGCTCACATCCTCACTGGAGCAGGAACGCTCACTGTGAACATTTGTGTTTATGTATCTCAGGAGAGCTGCTTCCTGCTTAGATAGAAAAGCTTCCTTTGCTTGCTTTCTTTTTCTGAATGCTGCCCCAGAGGGGCATTTTCTTCTTTCACTCATGACTGCTGTTCTGTGCCAGCTATAGTGGCTCTCAACACTCAGTTGAAGGGGACAAATAAGCAGGCTGGTAGCAGGGCCTGAGTGAGGGAAGATATCAGCGTCTTAAGAGCCTAACTGCCTCCTCCTACTTCAGTTAACTGCCTGTTCTCCTCAAGTGGGTTCAAGGAAGCAGCAGGAAACAGGAAGCTCCCTGAGAAACTGGTGTTAATCAGTCCAGGCTCCTGGGGGTGCTAGAGAGGTACATAAGAAGCTCCTCCTCCTCCTCTGTCCCTGCAGCTCCTGCTGCTTTCTGTTATTCCCTCTCACCTTTTCTCCTGCCTGCCTGTTATGACTCTTGTGCCCTCCTTCCTCCAGCACAGCACTCCACCATCTCTGTGCATCTCGAGCAGAGAGAATACATATGCACCAGCAGCAGACACAATTTTCTACACTCTGGGTCCTAGTGGCAACCCCCCCACGCCCCGTCTGGCAGCTGAGGCGGCTAACTCAGTTCGCCTCATGGTAAGGCCAGCCCTGGTCCCACTAGACAACAGCTAGGTCCCACTAGAAACTGCCTAACTAGCTAGATTCTATTATAAGAAAATCTCCGTATCCCTCAGGGAGGGGTAAGAGAGTCTGAAGTGATCAAAATCAAGATAAGGATTGTGGTTTGAGCTGAGTTTCAGGCTTCTTCTGAATCACTTCAACCATCCCTATTTCACGCAACTTTAGACATTTGTTAAACTATTCTTTAAGAGCGGAAATATGCACTGTTGACTCACCTAGATGATCTTAGAGTTGAATATCTAGATTTCATTTTACCTGGGATTTTATCATCTTTTAGTTTTTAATGCTTTTTTCCTTGCTTTGCGAATCATCTTGTAAAAATATGCTATCATTAAAATGGTTAGGCAAATACAATCCACAAGCAAAATGTAAATTTTTGTAAGTGGTTACTACTGTAATCCGATGGAGTAGTTCTGATCTCAGTTACACAAGAAAAAGTCTGGAGTAGCTTCCCCTGAAGTCAATGACGTTATTTCAGAATTACCCCAGTTTATAAAAGATCAGAATCTGCCCTGTACAATCCTTATGTACAGTTCCAATCACACTTCTTATTCAATCAAAACTCCATTGGCTAGGGAGGAGAGCTGATGAAGTCATTTTGGCAAACAGTAAATTAGCTGAGAAATGCATTTTGGGTGGCACTGAAATGATTAATGAATTCACCAAATAGTCACCCCCATTTAATAATTCATTTTGACAACTTCAAAACAAAATACTTAGATTTTTCATTTTCAAACATTTTGTTTAGACATTTATAAAGATAAAAAAAATCCAAAACCAAAATGAAACAAAAAAAAATGAAAATATTCCATTTTGAATCAAACGCCCAGAAGGCTAAATGAAATGAAATAAAAACGTATGAGTTTCATCTGGGCTTTTTCATGTTTTGGGTGCTGCTTTTTTTTTTTTTTTTTGATCCAAGCAAAAAATTCTTTTTTTGTTTGTTTTTTTGTTGTTGTTTCAGCAAGGAAGTCTAATTTCAGTTTTGGTAGAAACTATTTTTTTTTTCAGATTTTTCATTTCAGTCAAAGAATCTATTTGCTTGGGTCTACTAGTGAACGAGCAAGAAGTGCTGACCAGAGTACCTGGAGAACGCTGTCCATTTCTTTTCCAGATGAAATCTGTTACAGGCATTTATTTGTCATGGTTCAAGGACTTTTCTAGAAGATTTTACTTGCCACAGTAGTTACTATTTGGGTACTAGCCATAGAAGCATTTAAAGGCTTGCATCTTGGCTACACTAAGCTACACTGTGATTCCCTTTCAGCCTCCTATGATTTAAAAATCACTAATGAAAGTATCTGGTTCTAGCATCCATCCTTCCCCACCTAGAACCAAATTCAGCCATGCTGTACACAGGGTCAACAACAATTCAAATTAAAGGAGTTATGTCCACATAGTGCTAACTTTGGTTTATAAGGTAAAATCCAGGTTTCAGTGAAGTCAATGCAAAACTCCCGTTGACCTCAGTGTAGCCAAGGTTTCATTCATAGTGTTTTAATGCCAGTGCACTTCTTGCCAGCGATTAAGGGTCCGATTTAAAGGAGGAGTGCTGAGGACAGGTAGCTATCATTCATTTCAAAGGCATGGGTGCTCAGGCTCAGCGTTTAGTAGTCCTTGTATATCTCTTTGAGATCTACTCATTAAAACACCTCAAAGGAGCTAGGCACTAGTATTATTTTAGTTAACAGTTTGACACGAAAGACACAATGATAAGCTAAGAGAATACATATGCGAATCTAAATAAAATAAAAGCTAGGAATACATTTAAAACTAGTAGGATTGAAAATTGAAAGGCATGAATCAACAGCCACAAATCTATCATCTTTGTGTGTACTCTGCCTTTTCCCTTCGGCCTGTGCAAGGAGTCTTTTACCATGTGAGATCTTTTGCTAGCACAAGAAGTCATTTATCTGGAGTATTAAAATGCCAACCACTTGTGACTATACAGCACTGATCATTTAAACCCCAGATGATTCCTCTAAGGAATGATGCGTGGCACATGGATGCTAATTTGTCCCTAGTGGTGCATTATTGTTAGCTTTTGTTTGGATTTGCTAGAGCTTCCTAGGGAAGCTTGGCAAAGTGGGATCCCATGACAGATATCTCTGTGATAAGTGAGTACCACTGACAAGTGGAATCAAACTATGCCCCATGAGAGCTACTTGGCTTTGTTCCCTACTGTTGCTAAGTTGGAAAATATACCAGCGTTGAAAAGAGGAGAGGGATGAGGGGAAAAAAAAGCTAAATGCAGGCCAAAACTCCCCATACCACATGAGAAAATGCACTAAAAACTGAAATATAACTTGTGAAATCCACTAATAGATGTAAATCATGGAGATTAACCCTTTTGATCAGCAATTTTCTTTGTAGGCAATAATCAGCACTAAAACCTCTTCAGGTGAATTAGAAACTGAATTTTGATTCACTGTTTACTCACCCTTTTTGTATTCATTTTTTCAAACATTCATATGAGCAACATTTTGATTATACAGACACTAATTAAACTGACTTGCATGGGAAATTAATTTTGGGCTCATCACTGAAATTCATTGCATGATGAAACTAAATTCATTTGGGACGGAAGCAGGAGACTCCTCTCTAAATGGCCCCAAAATTCCATAGATTTGCCATCTTAGCTCTTCCTTGTGAGAAAAACTGCTCCTACTCTCTCCACCAGTGTGTCATAAGCGTATGCAATTGATCCTGCCCTTCCACTCTTTATTAGCCACACTTATCCAATCAGGGAACAGAAACCTTGCAGTGTCAAGACACCATGGTAATTAAACCTCCATGGAGGGGCTCAAGAACATGAGTACCAACCTCAGGGCAGACTGTTACAAACCAGGGCACAAGCCTGACAATGATTGTGAGATCTATACTTAGATTTCACCAACCAAGCACCAAGTGCGAACTCCTTAAGCACTGTAACAGCTTAACCTTGGAGTCACAGACTCTCCTCTTCGGTACTCCAGTCTATTTTGCCACCTAGGCAACCTTGCCTTTGTGATATATGTGATTTTGGGGGAAAGAGCCCATCAATATTCAGGTTACTCCCAGTCCCAAAGGACAAATCACTTACCCCAGCTCAACTGCACATTAGATCTCACACCAAAGACAAAGGTTGTAGTCAATCCTATAATAAACTATCTAAAGATTTATTAACTAAGAAAAATAAATGAGATTTTTGTTACAAGGTTAAAGCAGGTAAATACACACATACAAATGAGTTACCTTTTGTAGACCTAACACTGTAATAGAAGCTACTGTAATATGCAAGCTCTACATGTCCTTGAAGGCTAACCCTGGCCAAGCACTGGGGATCTTTTGCTTGAGCTAAGTAATCCTTGTCCCTCAGAGTCCAAAAAGCATAAAGAGACAGTTTCTTTTGCTGGGGATTTTTATTCCCTTCTCCCAGAGTCCAAGCTGATGGAAGGTGTCCACATGCATGTCTCCCATTCATGGATGTCTTTTGTCCTCTGACATTCTACAATGGCCCATTCAGTTATAATGGACCTTCTTGGTGGACAGGACCTAACACCTTCTCTTGGAAGGCAGCATTTACATTAATACTACTTCCCTGTTTTATGGCTTACACAATTACAGAGGATTACAATGCAGACACTTAATATAACCTTATAACATGTGGTACAGATGTTATAAGTGAGATTAATAGATGTAGCATCCTACAAGGATTTCATAAAGTCTAAACACATGGTTATACACTTAAAATCTATTTTAACAATGTTAACACACAAGTGAGACACACTGGTTTCCAGCTGTGTATTTGTCAGTGTTCAGCTGAGGCCTAGGGGCCCTGGCATGAGCTGGCACCTGGTCTGCCAGCATCACAGTTATAACAAATAGCACAGACTGAAGTGGCTTCACTTGAAGCATTTGGTGAGCAATTTTGAATAAAAAATGAGCAAAAATCAAAATTCTACAAACCATTACCAGAGGAAAAGAGTGAAATTCATGCACTTGTTTGCTACAGATAGTTTTCCCAGCATGATGTAGAGTTACTGGCCTAGTGGATAGGGGGAAGTTATAGGCGTGATAGATCTTGATTTTAGTAAGGTTTTTGACACAGCCCGCATTAAATTCTCATAATGAAACTAGGGAAATGTGGTCTAGATAAGATGAAATTATTATGAGGTGAGTATACAATTGTTTCAAAGACCATACTCAAAGAGTAGTCATCAACAGCTTGCAGTCAAATGGTGGGGTCCTGTAGTGGTCTGTCCAGTCTCTGCTACTATTCATTATTTTTGTGAATGCCTTGGATAATGGAGAAGAGTGTATGCTTACACAATTTGCAAATGATACAAAGCTATGAGGAGCTGCAAGCACTTGAGGGCAGGATTAGAATTCAGAATGACCTTGACAAATTGGAGAATTGGTCTGAAATCAATAAGATGAAATTCAATAAAAATCAAAGGCACAACTACAAAATGGGGAACAACTGAATAGGTGGTAGTAAAGGCTGACCAGCCTCTGGGGATTATAGTGGATCACAAAATGAATATATGAGTCAACAGCATAATGCATTTGTGGAAAAAAAAGGATAATATTGTTCTGGGGTGCATTAACAGGAGTGTTGTATGTAAGACAAAGGAAGTAACTGTCCTGCTCTACTTGGCACTGGTGAGGCCTCAGCTGCAGTACTGTATCTAACTCTGGGCACCAGACTTTAGGAAAGATGTAGCCAAGTTGGAGAGAGTCCCAGAGGAGAGCAACAAAAATGATTAAAAGTTTAGAAAACCTGACCTATGAGGAAAGTTTAAAATAAACTTAAAATAAAATAAAATAAATGTTGAGTCTTTAGAAAAGAAGACTGAGGGGGCACCTGATAACAGTCTTCAAATATGTTAAGGGCTGTTATAAAGAGGACAATGATCAATTGTTGTCCATGTCCCCTGAAGGTAGGACAAGTAGTAATGGGCTCAATCTAGAGCAAGAGAAATTCAGGTTAGACATTAGGAAAAAGATAAAAACAACAAATTCCCCCTCCCCCCCAAGGGTATTTAAGCTCTGAAACAGGCTTCCAAGAGAGGCTGTGGAATCCCCACCACTGGAGGTTTTTAAGCACAGGCAAAAAAGAGGGACCAACAGATCTGGTGCTAATTGAAAGTTTTGCCATGCAGAGATATTCTAAGTTCTTGTGATTTGTAAGGACCTGAACCAGGCCCCTTCCAGGAAGCTTCAAAAGCTGTCTTGATTGCTAACAGTTCTTTATCCCAGAATTCATAGTTTCTCTCTGCCAGGGTTAATTTATGGGATTAAAAAGCGCACAGGTGAAGTTGGTTATTATGGGCACCTGTTTGCTGAGATAATACTGCTCCAATGGCAAAGTTTGATGCATCAGCCTGATGGAGTCTAGATGGAGGAGTATGGGTACCAAAGTGATAGCCTTTTTCAGTCTGTCAAAGGTACATTGGGAATTTGAGGACCAGATTAATGTGACTGTATTCCAAGAGTGCCATCCAATGGGCTATCAATCTGGAAAACCACTTGATTACATGCCAGGAAAAACTGGTGAAACCCAGGAATCTTTGTACCCCTCATACATCCTTCAAAGCAGCCCAGTCAGAAATGGGAGTTACCTTGCACAGGTCCCTAGTTAACCCTTCAGGGAAAAAATGTAGCCAAGGAACTCAATTGTGTTCTGAACAAATTTGAACTTTGAGTTTCACATAGAAGTGGTTCTGGTGGAGCCTATCCAAGACATGGTGCACATTTTAGTCATGAAGAGCCTGGATCTTGGAAAAAAGATGAAGATATCATCAACATGTATAACAGACTGATCCAGCATGTCCCTAAAGATATCATTAATAGAGTGTTGGAATGTAGTACAGTCCAGAAGGCATGACCGGGTACTCCAAGCACCCTTACTAGGTGCAGAATGCAATCTTCCACTCCTCCCCTTCCCAAATCTGGACTAGGTTATGATAAGGAGTACTAATTCTGGACAGTTACCTTGTTCAATGCCCGGTAATCCACGCAAGCACACATGGAGCCATCTTCATAGACTCATAGAATATCAGGGTTGGAAGGGACCTCAGGAGGTCATCTAGTCCAACCCCCTGCTTAAAGCAGGACCAATCCCCAATTTTTTTCCCAGATCCCTAAATGGCCCCCTCAAGGATTGAATTCACAACCCTAGGTTTAGCAGGCCAATGCTCAAACCACTGAGCTATCCCTCCCCCCATTTTTGTTAGTTACAAAGAGGATTGGGGTATGTGGGTATGTGACAAAGTGAATGAACCCCTCTTCTAGGTTCTCTTGGAATGCTTGCAACTCAGGTTCTGAGAGGAAATAGATATGTCCTAAGGAAGTCTTCACTCTGGGCTGGACTCCCATAGTCATGAGGTCAGCCATAGTCACAAGGAAGTGGCAAACTGTCAGCTTTCTTCTTATGGAAAACAATAAAGTGTCGATACTTTGCTGCTATAGCTGAGGCTGCTCGGGAGATTATATGAGCTAACTGCCATCCCTCCCGCCTTGAACTGACCCCCTCTGCCCTGAATCCCTGCGGGTGGAGTGCTTGCAGAGAATCTTTGACCCAGAATGAGGAGACTAGACTGTTAACAGCATGGCAAACTAAAATGCACCGTACATGCTCTTCACAGAATGTGTGGATCGTAAGTGGTGAGCCAGGTGATGGTGAAAATAACTGGGAAACATGGGGCATGGATCTCACGATAGCCCTGAAATGTGGTGACTTCCAAGGATGCAGTCTCTCGCATAACCGGGTCTTAATAAGAGGTGGAGTCCATCAACAGACTATTAAGTCAGGGAAAGCCTTGCACTGAACTGGAATCTTTTGTGCTTGAGTGAACTCCAAATCCATAAAATTACTGGAGGTGCTGGAGTCCACTAGTGCTTCCAGGCTGATATGGTGGAGTGTCAGAGGTGAAGTGGAAGCTGAAGGTGCATTGGGCACTGATTGATGTTGCCAGAATACCAATAGACAAACGTGGGAGCTGCAGGTGAGAACAAGGGATGGAATGTCAGCCCAGCCTGGACCCTTCTATTGGGGCACTTCCTGACCAAAAGGTGGATCAGGCAAAACGTCCAGGTGTTCCACAGTACAGAGATACACCTGACACTGGTGGTTCTTCATGTTGGAGAGGTGAGACTGAGCAGTACTGAGCTGCATCAGTTCAGGATGTAGGGCGGGTGTAGGAGGTTGTTGGGCCAATGCCATCGAGACAGGCATGGGTCAGGAAGCCATCCTCCTTTCTTGATAGCATTCCAATGGGCAAATTGGTATCTTGAGACTTAAGCTGATTAGGATGTCCAGGCAAATTGGGGGTTCGACCTGTGCCAGATTATCACTTAAGCTGAGCCAGAAGAGATAGTGGTGCATAGTCTCATGCCATTCAATGTCTGCCACCAGACACCAAAATTCAGCAACATAGTTATTGACCAGCTGGTGTCCCTGCTTCAGTTCCTGGAGCTTGGCTTCTGTTGTGTGTGTATAACTTGGGGTAGTTAAATATCACTGCCATGGCTTGGAAAAGTTTTCCAAGGGGCTTGGGGGTGGGGGGACAAGATCTGTCTAGAGTGGATATGTCCAGGTCAACATCTCCCAAGTCAGCAGGCTGATATGTCCCACCCTAGACAGTTGGTGGGATACATCTGCGGTCATGTGATGGGGGTGTACTCACCACAATGGCTCTGAGAAGACTGAGGTAAACTAGGTGGGCCCAATCAGTCAGTTAGGCTGCAAGATGGGGAAATTAAGGGTTGGAGGAAAGCCTAATTAGGAGGAAGCTCACTTGAGCAGAGGTGGGCTAGGCTGGTATAAATCCAGAAAGCTGGCAGTAGCAAGGGCTGCTGGGAGGAAGTTTGTAGTCATCCTCTTTTTAGCAGAGAGGGAAGGAAGGAATCTAGGAGGCCTGGCCCAGAGGGACAGACATACCCTGAAGAGAGCAGGGTGGAGAAGAGCATCTGTGGGACATATGGTAGTGTTGTCCTGGTTTTGAGGGGTGTGTATGTACCCCAGCATATTGCAACCATATTATGTGCATTCAGCCACCCTGAATAAATAAAATAGAACACCACATAGTTAAGGGTTAATTGGAAAGTAGGCTTTTAGAGGCAAGGTCAAAACTAGCTGGCAGTTTCTGCTAATCAGAATGGGAGGAGGGGAAAGAAAAGTAAACAACTAAGACTGAAAACCTTGGTGGATGGAAGACCTTGAGTGTAGAAGTTTCTAGTATTAAAAGTTTACTGAAAATGAGGAAAAGTGATGATTTTTGAGGGATCATTATGACCTATGTGTTTTGTAGAAGTTAGTTATAAAAGATTAGTTAATATAGTGTACTTTGACACAGTCCTCTGAAGCCATCTTGAGAGATGCTTTTCCTGCTTTTCTCCCTGGTGGATGAGCAACTGGCCACTGCAAACCCACTGTTAATTACTCAATACTGTTCCAGAGTTTAGGTAAATATCTGGGATGTTCTAAACCCATTGCTTATGCCTGTGTGTGCTTAAATCTAATAAACTGCAGTTTTAGATAGAGCATGCTTACTTGCATTAATCTTTTATCACATGTGTTCTCATTGATTTATTCCTGAAACTGCCTGGAGTGAAATAGTTAAGTTGCCTCTGCTGTGGGTTCTGAAAACCCTGGGTAACAGTAGGAAGCAACCCAGGGAGTAAGCAGCAAAGTTGGGGACTGATACAGCCAAGCTTTGTTGTTGTAGGGTTCCTGGGCTGGAACCTGGAGTAGTGGGTGGGCCCAGGTTCTCCTACCTGCCACTGGGGAGCTGGCATTGGCAGTGAACTAGACGATAGCCTGGGTTGCTTTTGGAGTGACAGAGACAGAGTGAAGGGGGCTGTGGACTGAGAGTGAGAGACAGAGAGAGAGATGGTGTGCAACCACAGAAAAGGGTGTCGGCCTCCCAAAGCTAATCCACAGAATGGCCAGGAAGAGATGCCATTCCAGTGGTCAGTAGAGCGCCCCATCACAGGGCACAACAATAACAGGGACAGCACTTTGATTTACAAACCCACAGAACTTTCCAGAGTCCCCACTGAACTTGTGTCTGGCAAGGGAACATTTGGTTCTCAATGGGCCTGGGTCACAGGCAGTGTGGCTTGGGCCTGCAGAGCTGCATTCTGCACCTACAGGAAGCTGACCTGGGTTTGCAGGTTCTGCAAGGCACCCAGTAGCTCTGATAAGGAGATGTTAGCCTTAGTAGTGCCCATCCCAGCTGTCAAAACTGTCCCTTCTCTTATTTGTTTGGGCTGCTCAGACTGCCAGGACTGGGGTGTGGGTGGTCAGGCTTAGTGGTTGGAGCCGGAGTCAGAAGCCAGGAACAGCAATGACAGAGCAGGAATCAGGAACCAGGAGTCAGAGAAGAAAAGGAGCAAGGCAGTCCCAGGAGCAATTACACCTGCAGGTGGAAGCACTGACCTGCCAGCAACCTGCTGGTGCTGCCAGGCTCAAGAGTACACCCGCTGGCTCCCTTCAATCAATCAGTCAGGCAGGTCAGCCAATCAAGTAGTTCTGCTGTAGCCCATCTGGGTTCTAGATTAGTCTCCAGGAAAACTGCTAGTCCCAGACTCAGCTGCAGGCTGTCATTCCTGACTGCTGGGAAGTGTAGTGACTTTCCCTATCTGTCACCTGGTAAGGAAATCAGAGTTGCTCTGCATGTTGTGGTATTTACAGAAAATGGGAAATGCAATTATTTGTGAAGTGTTAATATTTATCTAAGAAATTCTGTCCTGGGGAAGGTGGATCAGTAACTCTGGTTCTTTTATTAACAGACAGATCTGCTGTGGGGCTCAGGCACGTTCTGGACAAGGGGGAAAATTCTGCTCTCATTTATACCACATGTGGGCCTACTGAATGCAGGTCAGGGCAAAACTTGGCCCATAATATATTTGAGAAGATGCTGGTAGTTCACTACTTCAGTTCCTCCAGGCATGCAATTGGGGATTGGCAATCATAGGATCTTGAAAAAAGATCACCCCAATTGTTATTACGCCAAAAGGAACATTTTGTTTTGAGCATGTTAGCAAAGTTATTCAGAACTCAAATTGGTCCTCGTCAGACCTGATGATATAAAGGGCCCTCATAGCAAAAACACAAGGACCATCTCTGCAAAGCTTTAGCATTAAATGAAGCCAAGGCATAGGTTATCATGAAATAACAACCTAGTGCCATTAGCATCTTTGAGCAGGAAGTTCTCAGGACAGCGAGCCATTGTTTCCTAGGGAAACGCAATATATTGCCCGCATGAAAACTCACATTGTTTATTGTGAAATGAATATGCACTTCACCTGGGTCAGCTTAGCACAGAAGCATTTACAGGGATATTAAAGCAACTGCTGCCAGCTGATCCCTGTGTAAGTCAACAATCTCACAACAGCCAGTTTAAATATCGGGATAAAACGAGGTTGTCCATGAACTAACGATTTCAAACAACCACGTTGCTGGAACTCCATTTCCATAGTAAATTCTTTCCCTTGATTTTTACCTTCCTATTCCCTTCAAGAACTAAGACACCCTTTTTTATTCATAAAAAGACACAAAAAATTGAAAGAGGGACATCAAAATCTTCCCATTAGACTCAGATCACATTGTTCCCAAATACTCGACACTGAAATAGATTGTACTATACAGGGATATTTAGAAGTCATCCACTACTCAAACAAGCATCTCTCTTTCACTCACTCACTGTCTAGGGAATATTTATTTCTCCGGGGGTAGAATTATTATGTTGGATTTGGCAGTACTGTGGAAGCATCACATGGCTTATAATGAAGGCCCAGAGTGCTGTTACTATTATTGGTAGCCGGTTACGTCATCAAAATGTTCTCACATGTCAAGAGCAGGTGTCCCCACTGGTCTACGATAAATAAAAGCATTTTTAGCCAGGATTATGATTTAAAATGAAAGTAGCAGTAAGCAAGCAACTCTTCGTAAGAGCATTCAGACAGAGCAAGACAACTGATTAGGCATGATTTTAGTTTATCTAAGAAAAAAGGCAAAACTATGTTGCAAAGAGAGACAATTCAGCACAATGCAGAACACGTTATAGTTAACAGAGTATCATAAAAGCGTGAGCATTCTCGGACACTGCTGGGAGATTACTCTTCATAGAGCAGTTTATTCTAACATACTTTGGAGCGTGTTCTAGGAAGAGTAAATCAGGAGAAAGTAATAGCTAACATGAACCTTCTCTCAAAATTTGAACCAAACCCTAACTTTTTTTTAAGGTTTGAAAAAAAGGTTCTGTTTATGTTTTCATTGATTCCAGCAGCAGAAGCTCCAAGATTCCAAAAGAGGGCAGTTTTTGCAGTTTTTAACAGGTGGCACCCTGCAACTTATTCATAATCAGCCTCAAACCTACCCCATCGGGGCCTGAATTCAAGGTCCTCTATAGTCTGCAAACCCAGCACTTGTTCAAAAATGTCATAGGCTTGCACACCTGAGAAGCTGACATATATATTCCTGACCCTTCCACCCACTCCAGCCCCTTGTTCTTGCAATGAGCCCTGGGATACTCCTATGTACCTTTTAGGCTCCAGGTCTAAACACATGAGGTTGTACAGCTTAGGGAGACAAAAGGACACTATGCCAGTGTGTAACAGCTGGATTCAGGGGAGTAGCAATGTCACCCTCATCCCACATTTTCTCTGAGATTTTGGAGTGGCTGTCAAGCAATTGCCCCTTCTATAGAGGAAACCATGAAGCCCCTACAGCACAGGAACAAATCTACACAGACACACCCCTAGAGCCCCATCCAGGGGTATTCTATCTGCTACCCAAGATCCATAAACCTGGAAATCCTGGATGCCCCATCATCTCAGGCATTGGCACTCTTACAACAGGATTATCTGGCTAGTTGGACTTTCTCCTCAGACCCTACACTACCAGCACTCCTAGCTATCTTTGAGACACCACCGACTTCCTGAGGAAACTACAATGCATTGGTGATCTTCCTGAAAACACCATCCTGGCCACCATGGATGTAGAAGCTCTTTACACCAATGTTCCACATGAGGATGGACTACAAGCTGCCAGGAACAGTATCCCTGATGAGGCCACCACACACCTGGTGAGCTTTGTGACTTTGTCCTCACCCACAACCATTTCAGATTTGGGGACAACTTATACCTTCAAGTCAGCGGCACTGCTATGGGTACCTGCATGGCCCCACAGTATGCCAATGTTTTTATGGCTGACTTAGAACAACACTTCCTCAGCTCTCATCCCCTAGCGCCCCTCCTCTACTTACGCTACATTGATGACATCTTCATCATATGGACCAATGGGAAGGAGGCCCTTGAAGAATTCCACCTGGATTTCAACAATTTCCACCACACCATCAACCTCAGCCTGGACCAGTCCACACAAGAGATCCACTTCCTGGACACTACCGTGCAAATAAGTGATGGTCACATAAACACCACCCTATACCAGAAACCTACTGATCGCTATACTTACCTACATGCCTCCAGCTTCCATCCAGGACACATCACACAATCCATTTTCTACAGCCAAGCCCTAAGATACAACCGCATTTCCTCCAATCCCTCAAACAGAGAAAAACACCTACAAGATCTTTATCAAGCATTCTTAAAGCTACAATACCCACCTGGGGAAGTGAGGAAACAGATTGACAGAGCGAGATGGGTACCCAGAAGTCACCTATTACAAGACAGGCCCAACAAGGAAAATAACAGAACACCACTGGCCATCATGTACAGCCCCCAGCTAAAACCACTCCAGCGCATCATCAGTGATCTACAACCTATCCTGGAGAACGATCCTCCACTCTCACAGGCCTTGGGAGGCAGGCCAATCCTTGCTTTCAGACAGCCCCCAAACCTGAAGCAAATACTCACCAGCAAATACACACCACACCCCAGAAACACTAACCCAGGAACCAATCCCTGTAACAAAACCCGTTGCCTTCTCTGTCCCCATATCTACTCTAGCGACACCATCAAAGGACCCAACCACACCAGGCACACCATCAGAGGCTCATTTACCTGCACATCTACTAATGTGATATATGCCATCATGTGCCAGCAATGCCCCTCTGCCATGTATGTTGGCCAAACCGGACAGTCGTTATGTAAAAGGATAAATGGACACAAATCAGACATCAGGAATGGTCACATACAAAAGCCAGTAGGAGAACACTTCAATCTCCCTGTACACTCAATAACAGATTTAAAAGTAGCCATTCTTCAACAAAAAAATTTCAAAAACAGACTTCAAAGAGAAACTGCAGAGCTACAATTCATTTGCAAACTTAACACCATCAATTTGGTCTTGAATGGGGACTGGGAGTGGCTGGTTCACTACAAAAGCAATTTTCCCTCTCTTGATATTGACACCTCCTCATCAATTATTGGGGATGGATCACATTCACCCTGACTGAATTGGCCTCCTACAATGGTTCTCCATTTGTAAGGTAACTCCCTTCTCTTCATGTGCCAATTTATATTTATGCCTATATCTGTAAATTTCACTCCATGCATCTGAAGAAGTGGGGTTTTTTTTACACACAAAAGCTTATGCACAAATAAATCTGTTCGTCTTTAAGGTGCCACCGGACTTCTTGTTGTTTTTATAAAGCCCCTTTAACACCTACACATATATATACATAGCACAGTGGAAGAGAGACAGTTACTGTTCCCTACAGGCAGCTGATACTGAATGCTACCTTCTTCTAAGGTTTGCACAGGGTCAAGTGTGCCAAAAATGACAAGCTAGAAAGTGAAGCCCTATATTTCATACTACATGGTTGCTGAGTCCCCAGGGGCTTCATCTCCATTGCATCACATGCCATGCATTTCTTACGGAGCACATGCCATGCATTTCTCCCACTACAGAGGGATTTAGAGAGGAGGGTGCCAGTCTCCTAAAGAAACAAGAAAAAGGAGCGACCACCCCTGAACATCAAAGGAGGGGCCACTCAAGCCCAGGAAGGAGAAGAGGCTGCTAGCATTCCCTGAAGACAGAAGAGACAAGCAGGAGGTTCTTGATGGTTTGCTGGTGAGGTAGGGAAATGCAGAGAGGATGTTGTGGGGAGAGCCCAGGATTCTTTTGTAATGTGTGTTCATTGATTTTAAAACGACCAGCAATCTTGCAGTGTCTGGTTGGATTCCACCCCCTTGCAAACTAAACTTCAGGATTCAGTTCCTAAAACTGAAGACCAGATCATCAACGGATGTAAACAACAGTAGCTCCATTGACATGAGTGCAGCAATACAAATGTGTACCAGTTGAGGTTATGATCCTTCATCTCCATGAAGTTCACCCAACACTCATGCATTCTGGTACACAGGGGTATTTACATGCCTCATTCCCCACACACACACATATGACAGACACATAACATTACCATTTTCTCCCCATTTCTTACCGCAATAAAATTTTCACTTGTTTTTTCATGCCACATCAGCAACACTACACCTACATTCTGGTGGGCTATTCAGGTTTCCACTACATGCTTGTTATTACATCTGTTATTACATCTGTTAGCTCCTTTCTATGACACAATCCTAACCACAAAAAAATGATTTACAAGATAACAAAGGGAGTTCATGATCATTATCTGAACCATATAAATAAAATCCATTTTAATTCAATGAATTTAAGGTTGGGACAAGTGCAGCATGGATTTATAGTCCTAAGAACATGCATCTGCTATTGGGTCCATAAGCAGCAGTGAAATCTTTCTAGTGTGCCTAGCCCATCATTCTCTGCCCTGGCCTGGAATAACTATTTCTACTGGAAAGAAGGGATTTCATTCTCCATCTTTGTTTAGTCTTTGGTCTGAGCTCTGAGACTGCAAACAAAGAGGGCTAGTTGTGGGGGTGGCATTTCTAATGTCACAAACCCCTAAGGAAATGGACAGACACCACAAACTAATTCACATAGGCCATCATACAGGAATGACTATTTCAGTCACTAGTCTCAAGCAGCATATGAACCAGGGACCAAGAAGCACAACGTCCTATCATCTATTTACTTATTCATTCAGTCCCTAGTATAAATACCAGGGCCAATTTGTGCCTAGCACGTGGCCAAGAGTTCAATGGTAGGAGGCCATAATCAGCCGTTCCCCAACTTGTGCCCTGTGGAGGAACTGGGCAAAGTGGCAGACCATGCCCTCCCTGAAGAGCAAGGATTGTTTGTGGTTAGCACTTTGAGGTTAGCAGGTGTGCAGCACTTCTCCCAAAAGGGTTTTATTTTGGAGTTTAGTGTATCCACTCTACACACACCCACATCCCATATCATTTGAGAGTTTATTTTATGTATCAGATGAGGTCTGATGTAAAATGGTCAAGTGGTGCCATAAGCCTGGAGGTGAGGTGAAACAAGCGCACTCAAAATGAGTGTGTGTCATTTTTTGTGTAAGTGGGGGAATAGTCCCGCTATTGTGGGGAACTTTCCTGGCTTCGACACTACCCCGGTGAAGTGGGCTAGTGAAAGGATCTGAGTCCTCGCTCCCACTTCCTTTACCCAGTGGCCTCCCTGCCCTTGAGGACTCCCCTTCCACTCTCCTGTCTGGCAGAGTCCTCGTAACCCCAACAAGGCTGGGCCCACGATTCCTGGGGGGCTCGACCCCAACCCTGCTGTGGTCACCTAGGACAGGGGCTAGGGTGTCCCCACTCCGGGGTACTCTCTCTGCACTGGGCACTTCTCTGATCCACTGACCATTACATACAAGTTAAAGCAAATGCAAGTTATTTAATCAACAATTAATTTTAAAAAGAATAAGGAAAAATGGGAAAGCTTAAAGGAAACACATCAACCCGCTCTGTGGCAGGGAACATCACAAACAGTGTCTCTGGAATGTCAGGGCAGTTCACAGTCTGTTCCTTGTAAGTCCCAGGCCGCCTTCTCAGGCCCTGGCTGTGCGGTAGGGATGCTGTGGGTTGGACACTTGCTCTGGTGGTGGCCACACGCTCTCAGGCTCTAAGTGGTAGGACCCTTCTTCCCAGTGTCGCCCCTGCCCTGTCGGGGTTACGATCCAAACCTGGCCTGCAGAGCCTCTTGGCTGAGGCATCTCCCTGTGCTGGGCCCGCTGCCCAGGGTCCTCCTTGCTCTCCCCAGCTGCTCACGGCACCCAGCTCCGGACTGCTCCAGCCCCAGCTCCACCACTTTATCTCACCGCTGCTGCTGCTGCTCTGCCTCCAGCTCCCTGGGCTGCTTCTTTGGCCCCTCTGGCCCTGGTTGCTGCAGCTCTGCTCCCAGGACAAGTCTGCTCTGCAGCTGCTTCTGTGACTCTGCTCCCAGCACTGACCTGCTTCGTGGGCTGCTTTTCTGGCCCCTCTGGTTCTGGTTGCTGCAGCTCTGCTCCCAGGGCAAGTCTGCTCTCTCTGGGCTGTGCCTCTGGCTTTGGGGCTGCAGCTCTGCTCCCAGGACAGGGTCTGTTCTCTCTGGGCTGCTTTTCTGGTCCCTCTGGATCTGGCACAGATCTGCTCCCCAGCTTAGCTTGGGCCCCTGCTTTCTCCTTAGCTTGGCCCCACTCTGTCTGACCCACACAAATCCAACTCACATGGAGGATGGGACCTCCCTGGCCTCCTGACTCTCTGATTAGCCTGCCCACCCTGTCATTCAGGCTGACCTGGAGCATTGGCCTCTCCCCATTGTTCCTGGGGACTATCAGTCTCAGGGTCCTGGTTTCCCATAGACTCTTCCCCTTTTAGTACTGGGAGCTAGCCAACCAAAACACCCCCCACTGAATGTTAGTAAGGGGGCAACAGTCCCCGTACATTTGCACAGTTCCAGAAACACAGCGACCAGACTATGACAGAGTACTAGCTGTAGCATGCTGGCCTCTTAGGAAATTCCATAATGGAAAATATCACAAGCTTAATTGGAATCCGATAACCTACTATGGCAGGGATTGTGGACATTTCGGGGAAATGAGTGGGCTGATGAAGTAGTTAACTCCATTAAGGGAAGATATATAACTGGAACAAGGGGAGTTGCCCAGAGGGTGAGATGGCTGTGGCAGAGGAAGCTGGATGGAAGGCTCCACCTGACACATGGCTGTGCTATGCTGTGCAATGTCCGGAATCTAAAGATTAAAAGTACACCTGGGGAAAAGAAACTGTGTGTATGTTGTGAGTAGCAGACCAGGCAAAAGGACCAGGTAGCGCAGCACACCAGGTAGCTGAGGGAGTACCCTATGACTACAGGTTTTACAGTTTAAGTTAATTTCAACACCTTAATGTGGTGTTTATTGGTCAAAGCTACCAGAAAACAAAAGTATTAAGATTCCTTTTTATTGGTTTTGCATAAGCAAGTTTCCTGCCCAGAAATGATGAAGCTTTTTCGCATGTGGTGGTGGTAAGTAATGCTACCAATATACTTTGGGAATATCACCTCTACAGTGTGTGAAGTTACAGTATAAAGGTATGGAGATATAAGTCCCTTAAAGCTTACATTAAAGAGAGACTCTCCACAAACTTTGAAAAATATGGGATTTGTCAAGAAAAATCAAAAGAATGCAAAATTGTCCAAAACCACCAAAGCTGGACAGATTTCTGTGATGCTGGCAGCAGAAGCCAGGAGAGATGAAATGTATTGATGGTTCCCTGGAAGAGTAGAGTAGTTTAGTTTAGAGTATTGGTGGCACCTCATCCGTCACTGGGATTACTTTCAGAAATACACAAGCAAGTTAAATGTGGATCATATCTGAGTTGTACTGAGCACAGGTAAGAAAACAGTCTCTGAATCTGATCAGACAGCTTCATGTTCACCTGTTTCTATAGACACCAGACCAAGCACATCTCCCAGTGACTGGTACTGTTGGATTGTTTGCTTGAGGGGTAAAAAAGCCAACCACGCACACAAGACAGCAAGAAACATTATAAAAAAAGATAGGTTGCTCTCAGATATTTCTAAGGGAGACAACAAAAAGGAGATGACGTGTTGCACAGAATATCTGGGGAAGACTTGATTGCTAAGGATGCAGGTTATCACTCAATGTGCCTTTCTTTCTACTTGAGTAAAATTAATCTTAAAGCAAAATCATTTAGTTACACTGCAACAATACAGTCACCTTATGGCACTGTGTGTTATCAGATGATCGAACACCTAGACAATGAACTTATGTATGACAATAAGATACTTCTGTCCAAGCTGCTGCAAGGATACAAAGCCTACTTCCTTCAGATGTAGTGTGACAGTGTAGGGTCCCACTCGTGTCTCTTTTCAAGTTACAAACAGCTCAGACACCACCTTCTGGTAAGCACCTCGTGTGGTTTATTTCTGGGTCCTTCCCCCCACCCTTATAGACTTGTGCAGCCCTGTATTTGCAGTGACACACAATCCTTAGCTCCCTTGCAGGGAAAGATGGTAGGATCTTCCCCCTGGGAGATCTCTCTAGGCTCTGACTCTGAAAGTCTCTCTACCCCTCTGCACTTCCTTCCTCTGTCTTTTCTATTTTTCTTAGCCAATCCATCAGCTAGGCACAGCTCTTCTTAGTTAGGTCTGCTCTAGAGTAATCAATTTTAGTTGCAGTGATCAGAGTGCTGGATCGGTTACTGTTGCCCACCACTGTCACAGGTAGAAACTGAAAACTATTTCAGTAGCAATTTACAGGCAAGGTTAGAAAAAACTATCATTCTGCAATTTCATTCCATGCACAGTATGAACAAGACAACTCTACCATTGTTCTACGCAGTGCAACATTAGCTGATACTATCCAAACTGCTAGCAATCTGCATTAGGAACTTAATGTGATGTTGCACTCCATATGCTTTATGAAAATATGCTTGGAATGTAAATATAATGTAACTGGAAGATGCTTTATGCAAAAGGTTTCTTGTAAGGTATTACAAAGTTTATAATCTACTGAGTGTGTTCATCCTATTTGTATGTATATATCATTCTTGTATCTAAAACTAGAAATATGAAGTTAACTCTGAGGCCCTATTGTAATTATGCAAAGTGTAGGCCATTAATGGTGGTTTAGAATCTTGATGGCACCCATTGACTAGGAGAATTGGCTGTAAATGGCTCTGTTTACCTGCAAGCCTTCCTGTGTACGTGAAGCGGCTAATGAAGAATGAGGTCTCACAGGACATGTGACCAGGTCACATGATACTGGAATCCATCTAAACCTGGTGTTTTTCCATTTAGAAGGAGGGGTAGGGACCCAGAGAGACAAAAGATTCCCACCTTATGTCAAAGATATAAAAGGGGGTGGAACAGAACAAAGGGGGTCCTAGTCATGTGAAATCCCCTGCTTTTCACCTAAGATGCCTGCTGGAACTAATAAGAACTGTACCAGGGGAAAGGCTTGGGCCCAGACTAAGGATGAGTCTAGTCTGTGAAAGAATCTTATTGGAACATCTCTAAGGGTGAGATTTATCTGTACTCAGTTTCTTAAATGTATTAGGCTTAGACTTGTATGTTTTATTTTGTTTGGTAACTTACTTTGTTCTGTCTGTTATTATTTGAAACCAGTTAAATCCTACTTTTTATACTTAATAAAATCACTTCTGTTTATTAATTAACGCAGAGTGAGTGGTTAATACCTGGAGGGAGCAAACAGCTGTGCTATCTCTCTATCAGTGTTATAGACTGTGGACAATTTATGAGTTTACCCTCTATAAGCTTTATACAGAGTAAAACAGATTTATTTGGGGCTTTGGATCCCATTGGGAACTGGGTGTCTGAGTGCTGGAGATAGGTGACTTGCTGAGCAAGTTTTGGTTAAAGTCTGCAGCTTTGGGGGTGTGGACCAGACCTGAGTCTGTGTTGCAGCAGGTTAACATGTGTCGCTCAACAAGGCAGGGTTCTGGAGTCCCAAGCTGGCAGGGAAAATGGGCTCAGAGGTAATTCCAGCATGTCAGGTGACAGTCCCAAGGGGGTCTCTGTGACTGAACCTGTCACACTTAAGTCATAGAATCACAAAATATCAGGGTTGGAAGGGACCTCAGGAGGTCATCTAGTCCAACCCCCTGCTCAAAGCAGGACCAATCCCCAATTTTGCCCCAGATCCCTAAGTGGCCCCCTCAAGGATTGAACTCGTAACCCTGGGTTTAGCAGGCCAGTGCTCAAACCACTGAGCTAACTGTCATCTAAATGTGTTGTGGATGTTTTGTTCTGGCAAATGAGCCCGATAAACAGCTTTCAAATGAACAAGTGGTTTTATACAATGCTGCTTCAACCCTTTGGTCTGAAATAGCCACAATGAAAACCTCAGAATGTTATCCAATGTCAGGTGGATTGTAGATTACAGAGGTAAGCTACTTGTGTCACAACTGGAGCAGGAGTTTATCTTTTGGTTGATCCTTTGTTGGGGAGGAATAAATGGGCTTCTGCAAAGGGAAATCATGCCTCACCAATGTATTAGAATTCTTTGAGGGTATCAACAAGCATGTGGACAAGGGTGATCCGGTTGATATAGTGTACTTGGATTTTCAGAAAGCCTTTGACAAGGTCCCTCATCAAAGACTCCTAAGCAAAGTAAGCAGTCATGGGATAAGAGGGGTGGTCCTCTCATGGGCTAGTAACTGATTAAAAGATAGGAAACAAAAGGTAGGAATACACAGTCAGTTTTTCCAGTGGAGAAAAGTAAAGAACAGGGTCACCCAAGAATCTGTCCTGCAACCTGTGCTGTTCAGAATATTCATTAATGATCTCGAAAAGCAGGGCAAGTAAAGTGGCAAAATATGCAGATAATACAAAAGTACTCAAGATAGTTTAGTCCAGAGCTGTGAAAAGTTACAAAGGGATCTCACTAAACCGGGTTACTGGGCAACAAAATGGCAGATGAAATTCAGTGCTGATTATGCAAAGCAATGTCAGTTGGAAAACATATTACCAAATATACATATGTAATGCTGGGCGTCTAAATTAGCTATTGCCACTCAAGAAAGTTCTTAGAGTCATTGTGGATAGTTCTCTGAAGACATTCACTCAACATGCAACTGCAGTCCAAAAAAAGCTAACAGAAGGTTAAGAACCATTATAAAAAGGAGAGATAATAAGACAGTAAATATATACATAATGCCACTATATAAATCCATGGTATGTCAACACCTTGAATACCGAGTGTCGTTTTGGTCACTCCATCTCAAAGAAGATATTAGAATTGGAGAAGGTACAGAGAAGGGCAACAAAAATGATTAGGGGTATGGAACAGCTTCCGTATGAGGAGAGATTAAAAAGACTGAGACTGTTCATCTTGGAAAAAGGATGAATGAGGGAGGATATAACAGAAGTCTATAAAACCATGAATGGTGTGGAGAAAATTAATAGGGGAGTGTTATGTGAAAGGGTAAACAACAATAACCAGGGGTCACCTGATTAAATTAATAGGCAGCATTAATTAAAACTAACATAAAGGAGATAATATAGACATCAACACAGAGACCAACGATGGAAAGAATACCTTCCATTCAATAGCTAGAGTGGTATAACAAGGACAGACTGCAGATAGTCCAGCATCGCAAGAAATATCGCTGAAGCATGGGAAAGAAAATTCACTTACTCTTTCAGGGCAATCAGAGTCTCTTTTGTAGTGTCAGTAATCAGAACAATCTCTGCACAGAACTGTGTTCATGCCAAGGCAATGAAGACAGTGGTAACCCACATACTCTTGACAGAGATCCTAAAGATTAACATGATAATGACATTGACTAGAAATGACACCGGCACCATTACATTTCAATGATACCTGTGCAAAATTATTATTAGATTTTGTTTTACCTTTAGATTGTTTTTGTGATGCTTTAAAGTCACAAAGAAATCCAATTTTATGTCTTAAATGCACAGTCATTAACCAAACAGAAACAAATGCAGATATTTCCAAGTGGCCATTTCAATGAGGTGATGGTGTCATTGTTTATCCCCATTTCTATGGTATTGGCACCACTTGATAGCTCCACATCACACCTCATCTTAAAGTAGACCTAAGCTTTCAAATGATGTGCATGAGTGTAGAGAGGGTACAATACATTGGCCAAATCGGTGGTGTCTGCCGCTCACCTATAGCAAGTCAGAGTCACAGCCCCTCCCTCCCCCATGCCAGCTAGTAGAATAGAATTGAGAGAAAGTTGGAATTTCCATCCCATGGGAAATCCTAATATGTCAACATTGTTTTGTCCTGAATTGTGATGAAATGTTGAAATATCAACATTTTTGCAGAACAAAGAGTTCCAAACAATTCAATTCAGACATGACTAAACATTTTGGCATTTTTGACACAGATGAATCCAAAATCTAAGTATTTGTTTTGTTGAACTGACTTGAAACACTTCTTTTTCAATCAGTTCAGCATTAAAATGTATTTCCCTATTGGTGCATTTTGCCTCATGGGATCTGTATTTGGATTTCTGGCCCAAAAGAAAATATTTTGTTTCCATGTTCCCAATGGCAAACTGAAAATTTTCAGCAAAAAACAATGTTTGACGATGCCAAATTTTACAGAAACTGCATTTTCTGTCATAAAATCAGCCCAGTGGGAAATTCCCAACCAGCTCTACAGTAGAGTTAATGGGGCTTTAACATAAGCACATGACGGGCACTTCCAAAGAATTGCTCAATACATAGTAAGAGAGCGCAGAAGATGAATATTTCCCTAATACTGGCCTAAGAGCTAAAAGTTCAGTGCTAAAATAAAATGAATGTGTAAAAAGAATAAAAATCATCATTAAATAGCCATTTTCACTCAGACAAGGGTACAATAGAAGTCTGCTGATATGCTTTTACTCCTTTGCTATGAAATACACGTAATAGTATTTGGAGAGCTATGTATTTTTTTCCCATTTCAGCAATGGAATCCCCACCACAATGTGCACGTATGAACACATAAAAAAACCCCCAATTTTAGTCTGTTTTTTATTCTATTTAGAATTGCATTTTCATGTAATCTTTAAAACAAAACACCAAGTGTTAACAGAAAGGAGCAAAGAAAAGTCCACATTCTTTTTGGATGCATAAAAAGAGAGCTTCCGTCAAACTTTCAACACTCCACAATTAGACTCAAGTAAGCTGCAATTCTGAACTGGGGGTGGAGGAAACAAACATCCCATTTTGCAGATCTGAGGTCTTCCTGTGATAAATAAAATTCTGCTACCAAAAAAAAAAAACAAAACGTAAAAAGAGAAGTGGTGGTGGTTGGGCGGGAGTGGGGTGCATAAAAGTCAGTCTGGAGTGCTAAACTTAATCTTTCCAGACCTGAAATCAATTAATTATTCCCCATATTTGGAGGCTTGCATAGACTTGGCAAAGTGGGAAGCTCCTTTTCTTTCTTTAGTTTAATTTAAAAGAATCTGAAGCCCCAAATCTTCTTCCCAACCTCCTACTCTCCAGAACCCCAATTCTGCCCACATGCACCTATCTCTGGAGGTCTGTAGACATAGGATTTCCATCCTGCAGACCTCAGCATATCTGCAGGGTGGACTGACTGGTGAAAGCAGGGGGCTTGTGAGGGAGGAGATTAGAAGGTCATCTGCCCCCTTTCTATAGGCCTCTTAAATTTAGCAGATGGGAAGAATCCAAAGCCAGCCCCTTTCCTCCCTCCCCCCACTCCGATTCTGCTCCCCTTGCTTGCAAGATTTTGGAAGTTACGCATTTCCTGCACACCTATGGGTCTTTTGCAGATTATTTTTTTAAATGAAAGCTTAGGTCTCCAGCAGTCCTTTGATATCCCATATGAAGCTCACCTTCCCTAACAATGTTATTAAAAAACAACAACTTTAGCTGTTTGATTTTAACCAGCTAAATTATCCTGAGCACAAGGCCTTTACTATTGAGTAGAGAGTCCAGGAAGGTAGGTTGTGTCACTCATCTTCTTTCAATTTATTTTACTGCACAGTGACAAAAAAATTCAGAACTCTTTTTAAAGCTCTAGGATGCCATAATTTAATAACCACATGTCTGATTCCCTTCAAATTTTCTTCAAAAATTCTATCTTTGATCCAGATCTAACCTACCAATTTTGAGTCCCCTATAGTTCTTTTTGAAGGGACAAGGGAACAAAATGAGGCTTCCAATGGAAACTCAGTTGTAACCTTAACCATTTAGTAACTGCTGTCACTCCACAATCTCTGCAAGGATTCATTCTAATGCACAAGTAATCAAGAACAAGATTTTGCACTATGCAAATACTTGAAAATTATTATCAGTCCTAAACATCTAGGACCTCAATATAAATATCTTGGACATGCTAGATGAGATACAGAGGATGGATGGACAAACAGACAACAAAATTATTATTATTTGCAATCTGATGATCTTGAGTTGGTGGTGTTTTCTCCATAAAGCAGATACAGATTTAACTAGATAACCTTGCTATTGATTGGGTGAAAACCATAGGAAGCAATTCACAACGTGCCCAATCCAAAGTCCATTGAAGTCAATGGGAGTGTTTCTATTGACTTTAATGGATTTTGGATCAGACTCTATCAGAGCATCTCAAGGAGGCAAATTTAGTTTAGTGTGCAGATAAAGTTTCCTTAAATAAACAAAAAGTTGAGAGCTGTGGGTGGGACAAAGAAATGGTTTGATAGCTGGATGTGCAGAGAAACAATACAATCCATACCATCAACTTCTCTTCACTGTAGGCCCAGTCCAAAACCCATTTAAAACAAAAAATCTATCGGAAGGCCTCCACTGACTTCAGTGGACTTTCAAACTGCTCATATAGTGTCACAAGAATCTAGAGCAGAAGCAAATGTTACCATATTATTATTTAAAAGAATGCTTACAACACTATAGGCTTACAGTGTTTGTGTAAAGCACTGTGTAAGCCATGTTCCTTGCACATATGAGCTTCCAATTTAAAAGAGATAAGACAGTACAATGAACAACTGAAACACTGCAGCATTCAGCACTAGTCACTCCTTAGTTCTGGCCAATTTACAGGAGCTCTGAGCCCACAATGAAGTTTTTCACAGTGCCACAAGGTCTGGCGATCGCTGGTTCATTTTTTGTCTCTTGCTCTGACTAGTAAATAGAGAGAGGCAAATCCTACCTCCCTTCCCAAAGACACAGCCTCACTTCTGCAGTCTTAAAGGACTGCCTGTGGAGCAGACTCAGTGTGCTCCTGCTGTGTGATGTGGTGGGGGAAGAGTGACTCGTGCTTCTGAAGGGGCCACACTCCCTGGGCACCACAAAGCACAGTTCCAGGAGGACACCTGTGCCCTAGTGTAACTCACACTAGGAGAATGGAGGCCTTTGTTCCTCTCTTCTGGCTGAGCCACATAGAGCCTTGAGGCCCCTATCTAGCAAAGCACCGAGACATGGGTTTAACTTTGAAGTCAATGGGATCACTCATGTGTCTATACTGTAGTTAAACGTGCTCAGGAGCTGTGTTGAGTAAGGGGTCTTAGTACCGTAGCTCAAGCAGTAGCAGCTCATGCTTTTACATCCCCACCAACAGCCTAAGCAGCACTGGATATACTAGCCTACAAGGGGTTTGGAGAGGTACAGTGGGCTAAGGATAGGGATGTCATTACTGAATCCATGACTGTGGATCCATGCCAATCATGCCTCCTGCAGGGAAAGGAAGGTGCAGCAGCTGCAGAGTGGGTCTCTAGGTGCTCTTTGATGTGACAGAATGCCTGCCCCACCTCTTGTCTGTCCCAGGGCCCTCTGCAGAACTTCCCAGTGCACAAGCCATACACGTGGGTTGTGCATAGGATCCCAAAATTGTTATTGTGCCTGGTTATTGTGCAGTAGGATAATACATGGCTATAAAACAAAGATGTGCATAGCAAGAGAAGCCTACAATACTAAGGTTGCTTTGAGAAATATGCTTTTGTTATCCAGCACATGCATTCAACACACAACTGTTATTGACTTTCACCAAGGAATACATCACCCTTGTTGCTGTAGTTTCCTTAATGAAAAATCAAGAAAAGTTATTCAACTATAAGTCACAGGAGACCTCTAATTGCGCTAAGAAAGTTTTTGATGACCCACATGAAAATTTGCACACAGGCTTTTTGGATATGTCATCAGACTTGAATCTTCTCTGAACAGTTGTGCTCCTCACTGTTTTAATTGTTAACTGTTATTTTTGGGGTTTAGTTTAGTCATTAAGGAGTTTTTTTAAACTACTCTGTGTCTAAATACACTTTGTCTCATAGTAATTAACAAAGCTGACTAAACTTTATTCACAACCTGCTGAGTTTCATGTTTTGATTCTTCTAGTGTTGTGTTTATGAGATTGCAATTGTGTCAGAGTTGCAGCTTCTGGGTTGGTTGCTTTGGTTGTGTGTGTATGTTTGTAACCACTATGAGGATCTGGTTGGTTCCTTATTACCCCATAAAAGACTATGCAATCAGGCCCAGGTTTTAAATATGTGGCTGTGGATTGGTTAGACAACTGATATGTTTCACCCCAGATGCTTCACTTCAGCATCATGTAGACTCTCTTTTTGGAGAGTCAGGAAAGCATTTTTCACTGAAGGTGGGAATGTCGTTGCATTACGCTTTTTTATAACGCAAAGCTGCACCTTAAGGACAATGTCCATATATTCCCCAGAACTTCCCTCTGACTGTCCCCACAAATTGATCACAATATATTAGACTACAGTAACTGCAGGTCAAATTTCACATTTCAAAAAATTCTACAGGCAGCAGAGAATAATCAGTGGATCTGGCATGCAGCATTTGCCCAGAAACATGGCACAATTGGTTTTAATCACAAAAGATAGCTAAGTCTGTTCGATTACATGATGAGATTTGTTTTACATTTTCTTAAGTCATCTCATATCCTGCTTTTTCCAAGGCTGTCTTCTTGCTTCTTATAGCTACTTAATTATTGGTTTCTTCAGTCTGAAAAATTCAAGGTAAACCTAAGGTCAGGCTCAAGGCACTGTATTGTACATGGACTGTAAATAAATGTAGTGGAGCATATGTGGGCAAAATACAGAACTGAAGCATTTCATATTGACAACTGGGCTCAAAACCTTTCGCTACACACAAAAACGGCTAAGTTCACAAGCTGGCGATTGCAAATCATCCCATCACTCAGGATGGATTTGCCCTGGCATTCAGAGTTCAATGTAATTAATGTGAATGTCACAGTCTATGAAGAAGCTACTAGAAGGGCAATTTGTGTTATAAAGGATTAATCTTCAGCAGAAAGTTTAAAGGTACATCATATCTTGTAGGCCAGTATGCAGCATTACACTTGTTGATGACAAAGTCTGGTCATAAAATGGGGGACTCTTTTCCACTACAAATTTCAAAAAACAATGAAAATTTTTCTTATTATTCAAAAAAGTTTCCCAAATTTTTCTGAAGAAACAATTATGAATGAAAAATCTTCATTTTCAGTCAAATTCAATGGGATCAAAATGGATATGTTTGTTATTGGGTCCCCCCCAGGGAAAAGTAGTAATAATATTGGATGTGAATTTCACCCTATATAAGCAGCAATAGTTTGGTAACAGCTACTACTTCTTAATGGAACTCTTTCATATTTTACATGTTGTCTGTATTGAAATATGTGTTTAGCTACAACTGGCAGTTGCTGCTCTTAAGAAAATAGTCTCTCCTTTTATTATTTGTATTGTAGTAGGGCCTCGGCGTGCCAGTGATACACCAGTGTACAAACACAGAACAAAAAGATGGACCCTGCTCCAGAGGATTTGTAATATAAATTGTTTTGAATTATCTTTTCTCTTCTTGGTACATGAGTAATGTGGCAAATTCATCCCTCAACACAGAATCTGGCAGTATGTAACGTTGCCTACCTGTACCTTTTGTGATGTCTATGAAAGAGAAATCCTCTAAAAGGCTGTTTTCTCTTGGATTCTGATTTTATGTTTTGGGGTTTTCATTTTGTTCCATGTTTCATAAACACATGGATTTACCAAAGCACTCAGTGTTGGCCTACATCTGCTACCACTGGAGCCAATGGGAGATTTACTTACAAATTCAGTGAGAGAATAGTAAGGCTAAATGCTACAGCTGTTCAAATAAATTTAACGTTTTCTATTTTGATTTAGTTTTGGTTTTAAAAGGGACAATATTTTCATAGAAGTAGACCCCACTGTTTAACCAAATTGCCTAAGCACTTTTGAAAATTCCATCCTATAAGCATTGTGTCCCTCTATCTGGGAATAGGAGAGTTCTGCACAATTTCCTATCTCCCATCATCCAGACAAAACCTTTTCTTTCAGCACAGTCCTCTGGCAAAAAAAATCAAGAGATATAAGCAGATGAAAATTGAAAATAATCCTGAGGGGTCTTTTTTTCCTCCTAACCAGCATATTTGATAAGTGAAGTATACTGCATGGTGATTTGTATTCTAAGGCCTGTTTCACAGAAATGGCATTCTGGATTGTAAATGAAAGATGTTGATTTGTCACAGGAACAAACCTTGCAATTTATCCTTCTTCCTGGTCTCTTAAGCTATACCTTGAGAGATAAAATAAAAAATATTTTCCAGGCAGTACCTTAATTTATATCAGCGTAAAGCTAAGAATCCACTGAATCCAAAATTTGTTTTCCAAATGGACTTTGATTTTCATATTATTTCTAAGACAATGATGTCAAGAGGGATTATTTTGTTTGGTCCCAAGGAAATTAGTATCCAAATAGTTCCATATAGACAGTTCTCTTTAGAGACTGTGTAAATGAATGCATGCAGATTGAATGTCCAAAGATTAACTGAGTTTTTATTGTTTCTGTTTTATTCAACATTTTACTAAGAGGAAGAATGAGGATCTACAGTATAATGGCCTGATCCTACTCCTATTGCAGTCAATGGGAGTTCTGTCATTGAATTCAGTGGGAGCAAAAGCAGGCCTTCAATAAAGATGTGAAACAGAGCTGTCAGTGCATCTTGAAACTCACCTGTTCGTTAATATAAAACAGACAGACAATGACGAGGAATGCTTAATCTTACATCCATTCCGACTCCGTGTACTGCCACTTACTAGCAGGTGTAAGAATCATGGACCTGATTTTGCTCTCACATCAGTGTAATTCAGGAGTAATTCCACTGAAGTCAGTGGAGTCACACTGGGTAAAAGCACTGAATATGAAAGGAGAAAAAGTATTTTAAGAAAACGGTTTCAATTTTCAAGTGATTTTTAGTAACCGTGAAAAGTGCGTCAGGCCTCTTCTGTGGAGACCATCTCCTCTATCAGTATGCCCATTCAGGGGCTGATCCTGCAGTCCAAGAGTATGAGTAAGCCCTCAATCCCTCATCTCTCTTCTGACACTGCTAACAAGAATCCCACCTGCAGCGGTAGTTTTAGTGGGAGATTGTATGGACACTTGGCCATTAGAAACTGGAGTCAGGGATCCAATTGTTTTCACATTTTGGTTATTCTTTGCAATTTCATCACAGGGCTCATTGTAGCCCCACCTGGAGCTTAAGTAATTGCATCCTCCTCTTAAATTATCTCAAGCCTATTCACCAATTGGAAGATCATTCCTGGTCTAATGATCATGATTAATCAGTTGTGAGTATCAGATATCTAGAATTTAAGAAGCATTGGTCAGTTTTCACTGGATATACAGGTGACATGGCATTTTTCTGTTCCCTGAATGGATGAGCATAACTCTTAAGAATCAGGTTTCTGGTGCAAATACTTAAGTTTACAAATTCAAAATTCAGAGATTCTCATTTGTACTAATGCTCCTTTACACCCCTCTGGCAGTAGAACCGAACAAGTGGTGTAAAAGTAAATGATTATCTCCCCTGCTCTGTCTGAACATGTTAAGTGAATTTTAGACTATTTGCTGTTTTGTTCATTAAGATTCTTTCCAGCAAACTCATTGATGAGAATGGGCACAAAGAAAACACTAAGGGGATGTGAACACAGTCAAGGGAAATTAGATGCAATATCTGAATGACTGTGTAAATAGAATTAATATCCAGTTTTAGGTCCCTTTACATGGCCAGGGAGGTGTAAAGGAGACATAGTGCACATGAGAATCAGACTCATTTCTGTCTAGTTGTTCTCTAGCTATCCATTACAAGCTGAAATACCTGTAAGTTGGCTATACACAGCTGTATGCATGCTATTGCAGGACCATCTGCAGAACAGGCTGCATGCCAACTGCTTGACCAGGGGAGTTGGCAGAGGAATGAGACAGGAGAGAAAGTCTGCAGCATTTTTATAAGGCTTGGAACTGGAATTACAGGTCAACTGAAGCATGAAGTTTGATTTCTAACTAGAGCGTCTCAAGAGGGCTTGGTTTACCTGATCTCTGAACTTGGCAAATGAGGTCTTCCTAGCCTGTGGGCCTGAATCTTCACTCTTTTGTCCCAACTTTGTCCCTGTGTGACTCTGCTGGCTTCAGGGAGTTATGCCAGCATAAAATTGGTGGATAATCAGGGATATAGGATCTGATCCATTATCGCCCTGCACCTTGCACAGTCAATTTATTTCAGTGTGAAGTGAGCATGAAATGCTACCTACTCAGAATGGGAATGTTTTACACCCACCTTATACTTCTGTAAAGGCTTGACATGGGGCAGAGCAAGAGAGAATCTAACTCCAGGTGTTCTCACCATCAAGTAGATGGCCCCATATGTTTACAGCTGGGAAATGGTGGTGGGTTGTTCTCCATCGAAGTCATTGACCATGGAACTCACTTCCCCCAGTTGGAGTAACAGAGGACAAGCCTGTTTATGTTCAGGCTACAATGGAAATACTGTTTAACTGCCCTAGGTCTGTGCTGAAGGGAGAAGTTGGAATGTTGTGCTGATCTGTTTAGTGTTACTTAGAGGGGTTATTGCTAATGTGTATTTAAAGATTAAGGTCCCGGGAGTGGCCTGTAGGCACAAGAAGAGTGTAAAAGGCCTTTCCCAATCGTGCACCCCTTGCACAGGGGGCAGGCATACTTGGAAGAGACCATTCCATGCCACAGTGAGATCTGGCTAACACATGCTGCAAAGGGGCGGGGGGCACATTGACAGCAATCCCCCGCAGCACTGGGAGAAACAGTGCCTCAAAAGACAGCAAAAGACACCTCCTGATGTTCCCCATGGGGGTGGTAGAGCTCCACATTGACCCCTAATGGGGGCTGAGCCTAACACGCCCTTCATGTTTGTGTGCCTAGGGATACTATGATAGGCAGCCCGTATATGCTGAAATAAATAACTCTGTTCTAAATGGCTGGGCTTTTCAATAAACCCCCAGGCTCAAGCCTCAGCTCACCTGTTGGACTAATTTTCAGTTCACGGAGTCCTACCTCGCCTCCAAAGGAAAACAACTCTTTCAAACAGAGATCCTGACCCGCCACGGTGGGCTCCTTCAGCCAATAAAAACAGCATACAGCTGCAGTTTTAATGCCTGGTAGACTGACTGGCTTGCAGAGCTGCTGCCCTGAGCTCCTCAGCAGAGATTTAGCATCAGCAGAGACCAGGCTAGCATCTACCAGCCTCCCTTCAGCTTGCCCTACTCCACTCTACCACTGCATAGGCGCTCATTCCTTTATAACCTCAGAGGGGATGCCAGCTGTCTCCTGAGAATGGGCAGAGAAACATCAATGTACAAGCAGCCTTGTGTGCTGGGCTCGCTCCTGAAAAACAGGATTTTGTTTAGCACAGCTCATCTCTTTCCAGAGCCTTCACTTTGCGGCTGCTGCAGCTGCAAAGCAATGATGGTTTTTGAGGTGACACAAGGGATCTGATTTCTCAGCAGCACCACATTTTCAATTGTATGTCTGCGCTGGGGACTCTGCCCCTAATACTGAGGAAATATGGAATGATGCAACCCAATCTTTCTGAAGAAATCTTTCCAATTCCTATAGGCAGCACACACCCCAACAGAGCTGGATCAAATGTATTTTGAAGTAATAGTCAGCTAACTTTTTTTAATGGACTCCCGAGGCTTCAGAGCTTAAAAGACCTTTGTTGCCAGGTGTTTGTTTCCAAGCTTTCATAGTGGTCAATAACACTTTTTTGCTATTTAAGAAATGCTTTATAGTTAACAACCCCCCAAACGGTCTAATGCATTTTCATGTAGGATTTAGCCATAATAGGTATTAGAGATATTTCTGGCTCCGGATCTTCACTCTCACTGAAAGTGTGCTATTAAAATTAAAGTGAACTTTTAGACTCAATCAAGGGAGACACAAAGAATTCAAGTGCGCTCTCTCTTTGTCTGTCTTCCTCCAACACTAAGTTTGCTTTTTTTGTGTAGAAACAAAAATAAAAATCTTATACCATCAGGAAAGTATTCAAAAGGCATAACAAATAATTGCTCCACGACAAAGTAAAATTGTTCTCCAGTGTGGGTCCCTCAACAGCAGTCTTTTTCTTTTCTTTTTTTTTAAAAAGCCAAATAAAAGGAACAGATGTTAACGTACTCCTGCCAAAATTGCCGTGAGCCCTTGTAGTCAGAACTAGTAACTGAGCTGAGGTGACACCATGGCACAGTTTAATTCCAAAACTAACAAACACACGGAAGAAAATTACACAACAGTAAAGTCCACAGGACAAACACTGGGATAATTGGTGGATCTGATTTTTGTACATTTCTTTAAGCCATCTTTGCCTTGCTATTGTTAGAAATGGTCGTTGTTATAACAAATTCCCTCCCTCCAAGTCTAAACTGATTTCTGCCTAGACAAAAAAGGCTATTGTCTTAAAACTATGAAGACATTTCTAAGTAGTTTCTGAGCCAAGTTCTGCCCTCGGTTCCACCCATGGAATGCCATTGGCTTCAATAGGATTTCAGGGGTGTATTTAAGATCAGAATTTGGCCTCCAGCCATTCAGCGAAGGTCTCAGAACATGGTGGCAATCCAGTAACAGATGAGGTGTGGTATGTAAAACCAGTGTTTTTTTAACTCCTGTCTTCAAAGCACAGTCTCGCTCTTCTGAAAACTGACTCTGCTAATCTCACATTGCAGAGCTTCTTGTTTGTTCTAGATGAATGTGTACACGTGAAAAGATGTTTTTACTAACTGCCCAGCCAACTCAAGCTGAGGTCTGTAAATTAAGATGGGTGTTTACCCGCTCATGTGTCATTGCCAGTTATAAGCGATTCCACAGGCCAAGCTAGGGTCATGGCACAGAGCTATGCCAGTAGACATTTTACAGTAGCTCTCCCATTGTCGCTTGCACCAGTGGAGCTGGGAGAATACCACAGCCAGTGTGGAAGACTTACAGACAATTAAAGACATACCTATGCATTCCCACCATTTTCAATAGGTGCACAAGAGTTACTGATTGAAACTCAGTAAATGATTCTGCTGAGGATATATAATCGCAATATATTGATTCTAGCTCACTCCCTCTTAGCTGTTTTAACTCTGCAGCGTTACAGCAGCAAAAAGCATGAACAATTTTCTTTGTCACTTAAGTCAGCAGAACTGATTCAGATTACAAACAAGGAGCAGATTAATTAAGTGAGAAGGTGCTATTTTTACAGAGTCACTTTTTGGAGCAAACCCCCCACACTTTAAGCCCTAATTCATTCAGATAAGAGGAATGCCTGGTCAGTTTCAGCTCAACTCTAAAATTACTAAGAAATAGGAAAACTTTAGTAAACTTCCCCAGCTCTAGATTTTTAATAATTGAGGTTTATGTTTAAAGTACCAATAGTTCTTTTACTTAGCAGCAGAAGAATTTGTTCTTGGCCAGAAAAACTAAATCCAAATATAATGGAGAATGGCACAATTGTCCCAAAATTACCATCTGCAGATCACGATGCACATTGTACCTCTTTGCCAAATCCATCCCCAAGGAACCCAAGAAGACTGGGAAAAGGGAACACACACCAAAAAAAGCAACCCTCAGCTAACCGTGAAGCAGGACAAAGTAAACAACCAGCCCTTTGGCAGTTCCTTGGCTTCTTGGAGTCCAATTAAATAAGCCTAGAACCAAGCCTTCATCACCCCTAATCAAAAGCAAACCACGTTATTTTTAAGATTTGAAAAAGTCTGGTTAGCACCCTGTTCCATCATTCACTCATCCTGTAGCTTCTCTCTCTCACTGCGTCTCCTCCCCACTCTCCTGCTGGTAATAGCTCACCTTAAGTGATCACTCTGGTTACAGTGTGTATTGTAACACCCATTGTTTCATGTTCTCTATGTAAAAAAATCTCCCCACTGTATTTTCCACTGAATGCATCCGATGAAGTGAGCTGTAGCTCACGAAAGCTTATGCTCAAATAAATTGGTTAGTCTCTAAGGTGCCACAAGTACTCCTGTTCTTTTTGCGAATACAGACTAACATGGCTGCTACTCTGAAATCTCTCTCCTTGTGACTTAGCCCGCTGGCTAGATTACTATGTAGACCCCCCTTCTGGGGTATCAAAGTCCCTCTGGACCAGCTGTCCAATTGCTGGCTCCAGCAATTCTGTGCCACTTCCCAGTGGCAGGTAGGGGAACCTGGGCTCGCCTGCTACTCCGGGTTCCAGCCCAGAGACCTTACAATCAGCAGCCAAAGTCTAAACAATCTCTACCCTTACTGTTCTTTCACTGGGCTGCTTCCTACTCTGCCTCCCACTGGCTTTCTCCTCCCCCTTTTTGGGTAAACCCTTCCCTCAGAGCCAGGATCCTAGGGCTTTTCCCTCTCTAACCCTAGAGAGCAACTACCACCTTCCACACTGCCAACTTTTCTGCTGAAAACTTTCTGGCTTTATACCTTAGCCTGCTTCTCCTCCAGCTAGGCTTTATCAGCCATTAGTCATTTTTAGGCAAGCAAGACTTTCCACCAGGTGCAACCTATAAGATTAACTGACCTTTTCCGCACCACTTTAACCCCTTCAGGGCTGGGGTGGGGTGAACACCCCATCACACTCTCCTTAGCCTTGGCTAGCCTGTCCACTTCCTTGTTCTTTTCTGGATGCACCAATAAGAAAAAAGATGATGTGGACTATCCAACCAAAAGGATAGCAGTACAGGAGAGCATCATTATAGAGCCTGATCTTGTCCCAGCCCAGTTGCATGACTCAGAGAGGTTCCTGTAATTCAGTCAGGGTCCCGAAGGCTCAGTATGATCATCCAAACGGCACCTCCAAACCTTAGGGAGGCTCACTTCTTGCTTATAGAGAGACCTCTCCTTGCAAACGGTAATTTCTAGAAATCCTGCGGAGTCTTCGGTCATAAGCAGCCTGTGCTCACCCTGATATAGCAGTTTACAATATGTTTAATACTAAAAGCAGTGGATTCCCATGATTATAAGAAGCAGGGGTGGGGAGAAAACTTCACCCTGTAGTTAAATGAAAGCCAATACATTTCTGCAAGGTTTACAATGACTGTCTTTACATTAGAAGAGCCAGTGGATGATGGTCAGTTGGTTGTTTAAGAATGAGCAAAGCTGGCTTCATCTCAGCTAGTATTCCTCTCGCCGCAAACCACTTTTTTTCTTGTATCTGAAGAGAAAGGGGGGAAGATTTAAGCAAGCCAGCTCAAAGATTTATCTAGAAAATGTGCATCCTTCATTTTAGAGGATAGGATTTAATGGTATGTGGAGTAAGAAAGAACTCTGGATGTCTGGTGCAAGCTGCTTCTAGACACCCTTAGCCAGGAAATGGGCTTCCTGAACTGACAGCGCAGTGAAAGGCTGAAAACATTTTTATTGTACACTGCCCAAATAGCCTGTAAATGCTTTTTATTAAAAGGTCTCTCTAATATCCTGGGACCAACATGGCTACGACAACAGTGCACATAGCTCTTGTGTAGCGTTTTTCCCCATCAGACCTCAAAACACTTGACAAAAGTGTCCCATTATCACCATTTTAGAGATGGGGAAACCAAGGCCCACAGATGCAATGAGACTTTCCTGAGGTCAGCCATTAGGCCAGAAATTGAATCTTAGTCCAGGGCCCTAGCCATTGGACCACATTGCCAATTCTCTGGGAGAAGTAGAGAGACCTTGCAACTTGCTGGGGGAAAACAGTAGGAAAAAAACACTGTAAATAACGTTGATAAAAATTGCCATTAGTCCTGTTCTTTCTCCCATAATGGTTCTGAAAATGGAAGGAAAATGAGCTCATTTTCCTGTTCTCTCTCTCTTACAAGAGGTTATGAGAGAAGGCATGTGTGAATGGAGAATGTTACAGGTGACAATCTTAAAAAAATAATAATCAGGCAACGGGAGTATGCAGAGAAAAACTTGGAACAGTGCTCTCCCCTCCCACAACCACACACAAAGTGTCCATACAATTTAAAAGACTGAGCAGAAGGCAGTGGCTGGGACTGTGATTATGATAGCAGCACTAGAGGCAGGAGCTAGTTGAAGATAAGGACTGCACTCCTTGTAGCAGGCACTGATTTTCCCTTCCCTTCTCCCATCATGGAGAGCGATTGCCTGTACTGCTGATAGCACTATATTTAATCACCTTCCCTTCCAATCCTTCCTCATTTGTTGCTATGTGTTTGTAGATGAAGCTATTTTGTTATGTTTTTATTATAGTGCATTTGTTTTTATTCTGTTGTTCAGTGCACTGACTGCTTTGGCAGTGGGGTGGGATGAAAAAAACATGAATTAGTTATCTATAATACAGACTTGTCCCATATTGACAAAACGCTCATTCTAATAGCCCAACAGGGTCACTGTGCTTCATTCTAGCATGGAGAAATTCACCCAGGAAAAAGCTGATTGCCACTCGAGCCCTCACGTTAAAAGCAAAATGGGGCTGAAGTGGCGCACAGATCCTGGTTTCCAGGAAACTCAGATTTGAGATTGTAATCTCAGCCATCAATCCTGCTACCGGTGGGCAGGCTAGCCCCTGCATCTGAATGGAGCCCCTGCTGGAGTCATCAGGGCTCTGTGTTGTTTGTGCAGAGTGAGCTGCAGGATCAGGGGCCTAAAAGTTGTCTGAAAGTTTCCAGAGTACTTTACCAAGTCAGTAGTGCACATAGTAATACACATTTCCAGGAGATGCCCCTCCATTTGAACATACCTGACTTTGCTCTTACAAACAGCATTTTATGCACTAAAATGAGTTTTATAATTGAAAATTCTTTCACTGACTTGTGCAGCTGCTAGACTTTTGCAAACTGCGTGCTCAGATGTTAATCTCCAAAAAAAGCAGGTAGAGTTGTTGACATGTGCACAGTTGTAAATACACAAAAGGAGAGCAGGTTTGAAGCCCCTTTGAAAAGCAGGCCCATCACAAGCAATAAAATAGCCACACTTCTCATAAATATGCAAGCATCCCATCCCCGCTCCCAAGTCCACACATCCCTACACCCTTCCAAACACATTTGATTTATCTCTTACTGCATCCTGTTGCACTGTATGTACAGAACACACAAACATATAAAAATATATATAAATCTTTTGATATAGAAAAATCTCTCCAAAGAAGGCATCCTGTAGCCTGTAAATCAATTTATTTTAATCTAATCTTCATCTGTAATGGTTTTCTTGGCTGCAGCCATCAAGGACACATCTTGGCAGGTGGGAAAGAATGAAAACATATAACATATAATAGTTTCCAGTTTCCAATATGGCAATGCCTGCAAAACCCATGAAATATGACTGAGCCTTGGAACTGACCCCTGATGTAAGCTGAGATCTGCACAGATGAGAACTCACTAAAATATGAACATAAAGATGTCAGAAACTCCTTAAAACTTTTAAAATAATTGAAGTAAAGTCACAAAAGTGAACTTCTCCTTCAAAAGACAAGGAGAAGCTGAAGTGGAATTTCTTCATCTAAACAACCCAGTTGTGAGGCAAGTCTGAGCCAACTTTCTATTTTGTCAGACTTTCCCCTTTACCCACAGAACACCAGTTTTTTTTCAGCTTCCCTTTTTATGAGCTCTATTTTGGGGCTTAAAAAATATTGTCGCTGTGGTGCAATCCTGGCAAAAATATCACTAAGGTACTAAAGGAGGGGTCAGCCTGGTGGCATATTGATTGTGCTCTTGACAATCCAGTGGAGTGGCTGAGTGTCTTCCTAGCTGTGGCAGTGTGCAGAGCACAAAGTGCGCAGATGGGTAGCGAGTGCTGTACATTGCTCAACAGAAAGTCTTCTGAAGATGGGGCGTGCAAGGGTTAGCTTGAAAAAAGCACATTCATGGGGTACGGTAATTAAAGCAGTATAATGACCTAAAGGTATGGGTAGCAAATGAAGATCTGCAATGTTTTAACTTGGTGTTTCAATGGATGAGTGTGTTGTCACCCAATAGCCTATGGAAAACTTTGTCTCCAGTTTGAGCATTATGATTAAGATCTCATTCAACTCAGTTCTGTTGGTGACTCATCTCCGGAACCTTAATTCCTTTTGCTCCGAATATAATGTAGGTCAGTTAATCTAGCGGCTTTTGCTGTGCTTTTGTAGGATCTCCTCTCTACTCTCCTTTATCTGGAAGAGTGGTGGCTGAAATGTGTGGATTTCAACAAGTAAAGTCAAGGAAAGTGAGTCCTGACGATTCCTCGCAAGTCAGTAAATAGTCTCAAGTGTGGGGCAAGACAACCTTGGAGGATGAGAAACTGAATAATTAGGGGTGCTGTAGTATTCAGGGCACTTGGGCTACTCCTCCAGAGGTAACTAGAAATCCCAGACAGAGAGAGGTGTGTTTCTGGTTCTGTTCAGCGCTGGTTATATTATTCCCCATAGCACAACTGGAGAACTGTTATGTTAGTACTGCTGCTGTGTCCCACTGAGCAACACAATCTAAATAACAATCAATATTCATGGTAGTTGGCCCTTGTTGCAATCCTTACAATAGCATTACAATCCTTTCTACCCTGGGGAGGTTGGCAGATAAACACACAAGGCACAAATCTATTCTGAAAAGGATGGGGGGTGGGGGACGTGGCTGAATCAGGATATTGGCACCAGCACATTTTATTTTTAATTTGTAAAAATGTGCCCAACAATATCTCTGGGTGCCTATTAAACAATTAAAAACATAACCAGAGCCACAAAAGGAAGACAGCCCTGTTCACTCACAGCAACATCTCACATCTAACACATCTTTGCTCTGTTTCTTCCTACCTATCAGCTTCATCTGTGTTTTGTCTGGACTCAGCTTGAGTCAGTTCATTCTTATTTACAGACAGAAAACAGATACTGGATCAGCTGGGTCTGATCTGAAGGTGACAGAAAGCTGGGTGTCATCAACACAGTGATGGCACCAAAGCCTAAACCAGCGGTTCTCAAACTTTAGCAACCCGAGGACCCTCATTTTGATTTTAAAATTTTTGGGGACCCCCAAGTCTCCCCAGTCAGCCCTAGGCCCCGCCCCCACTCCACCCCTTCCCCCCAAGGCCCCACCCCACTTCTTCCCACTCCCGCTCACTCCATCTCCATTCCCCTCCCTCCATTGCTCGCTCTCCCCGACCCTCACTCATTTTCACCAGGCTGGAGCAGGGGGCTGGGGGTGGAGGAGGGGGTTCGGGTTGCAGGCTCTGGAAGGGAGTTTGGGTGCGGGCTTAGGTTGCCAACTTTCTAATAGCACAAAACCAAACACCCCTACCCCGCCCCATTCCGTCCTCTTTCTCTGAGGCCCCGCACACTGCTCACTCCATCCCCCTCCCTCCCCCACCTTCAATCACTTTCACTGGCTGGGATGTGTGTGGGGGTGACAGGCTCTGGGGTGAGGCCGGGGATGAGGGGTTTGGGGTGCAGAAGGGGGGCTCCAGGCTAAAGCTGAGGGGTTCAGAGTGTTGGAGGGGGCTCCGGGCTGGGGCAGGAGGTTGGGGTGCAGGGGGGGTATGAGGGCTCCAGCTGGGGGTGCGGGCTCTGGGGTGAGCATGCAGGAGGGTGCTCTAGGCTGGGATTGAAGGGTTCGGAGGGCAGGAGGGGGATCAGGGCTGGGGCAGGGTGGGAGGGTGCAGGGGAGGAAGGTCAGGGGCACAGGCTCCATGCAGCGCTTACCTCAAGCAGCTCCCAGAAGCCACGGCATGTCCCCACTCCGGCTTTTATGCAAATGTGCGGCCAGGTGGCTCTGCATATTGCCCCATCCCCGCAGTTCCCACTGGCCATGGTTCCCGGCTAATGGGAACTGCATGGGCAGTGCTTGGGGCAAGGGCAGTGTGTGACGCCCCCTGGCTGCCCCTTTGCATAGGAGCCGGAGGGGGGACATGATGCTGCTGCCAGCCCTACTGCTCAGCTCCGCCACCTGGACAGTCAACGGCCCAGTCAGCAGGACTGACCAGAGCCACCAGGATGCCTTTTCAACTGGGTGTTCCAGCTGAAAACTAGATACCTGGTCACCTATGCGGGTTCTGCGCTGGGGCAGAGGGTTGGGGTGCTGGAGGGGGTGAGGAGTGCAGGCTCCCAGCTGGGTGGCGATTACCTTGGGCGGCTCCTGAAAGCAACCGGCACATCCCTCTGGCAGCAGCTCCTAGGGGGGACGGCCAGGAGGCTCCGTGCGCTGCCCCTGCAGCTCCCATTGGCCACTGTCCCCGGCCAATGGGAGCTGCAGAGTCAGCGCTCAGGGTGGGGACAGCGCACGGAGACGTCCTGCCCCCCTAGGGCAGCAGGAACATGCTGGCTGCTTCCGGGAGAGTCTCGGAGCCAGGGTAGGCAGGGAGCCTGCCTTAGCCCCGCTCCAGCGCTGGACTTTTAGTGCCTAAAATCTCCCAGTTTGGCTTCAGTAGCCTCCGGGAGATAGAGGGAAGGGAAGGAGTTGAGGGAGGGCCAGAGAGGAGTTGATCAGCGGGGTCCGCAGACCCCCTGGAGTTCCCTCGGTGACCCCAAAGGGTACGCGGACCCCAGTTTGATGCTGGCCTAAACCATCTCATTACATCCTGCCACAACCTCATATGCCCGAAGGAAAGGAGTTGTGTCTGGCACCATGGAGCCTTGTGGTACTGGGAATGAGATATCACTCAAGACAGATGGTTATGGTTCAGCATCACAGAAGCATGGCTTCACCTACACCTGCTAAGAAATCTGAGGATCAGGTGGTCAGACTGTACCCAAATTTAACCCAATGGTGGGACTCTCACACTAAATGGGCACATTCAGCTAAGTCCAGTTTTAGTCCAGGCTAAGGATGCAGTTCTTGTAAACGTCACAGACACAGCTATACTACCTTCCTGGCTCTCTTGGCTCCTGGAAAACTACGTACCTGACTGCAGAAAGCTGAGCTAGTAGAGGCCCAGACAAATTATCCAATAATGATTTGATAATTGGTGCGAGTCAGTGGCACTCTCCATGGCTAAGTTAGGAACAGTGGCGAACTTCACCACCACCCTTGCATCAAACAGCTTTTCTTTCCTGCATTATGGTGGGCATCAAAAGGGTGCAGCTGCCTGTACAATGACAGTTCTTCGGGCCAGGTTGTAAAGGACAGAGCATGTTCAGTACCATATTCAACCCCGCACAGAATAACATGTTGGATACTAGAGTAGGAAGATATGATCCTGAAATCTCAGTCAGAGTCAGAAAAAATAAAAGAGGGAGTTACAACCTCCCTCCCCGAGTTAGACAAAGCTCATCCTGAGCACTTGAGGTTCGTGGGAAATGAGTTCCAACATCCCGGCACCCGTTTGTAACCATACTATTGGTATAAAGAGCAGAAAAACAGTTGCCAGTTAAGCTGTACAGATGTGGAAGTGACAGTGACAGAATCCAGGACCTTTCTAGTTTCAAAAGCACAGGCTTCTGAGCTAAAAGGAGGACCACCCGGATACGACATTAATAGAAACCAGCTTTAGGACAGAGACATGACACACACTTACCCAATACATTTCACACTCTGCTCTACAACATCCAGACCTCCTGTTCCTCTCCACACAATACCAACCAAGCGATCACTTCACAGTAAAAACCCACAGCAGCAAAATCTTCTACAAAGACCAGCCATCATAGGCCTGCTTTTGTTGACACCCCTACTGCTGAATGGCCGTAGTGGTGCTACAGAACTGCCTTCTCTTGTAACAATATTAATAATATACACGGTTTGTACATCCACAGCAGAATCCTTTACTTGGCAGGTTGGAAAATTCTAAGGATTGCGAAAAACTCAAAGCAAATTAATGGCAGTGCCAGAAGAAAATGTGCCATGGCAAAGTAGATGGTTATATTTGTGTCAATTGTACAAGCATAAATCTGTGGAGCAGAATCCCTGGATTGCTAGTTTAGAAATAGAGTCATCATCAAAACTTCCCTTGTTATGTAATTAGCAGGAAAAGGAACCTGATGGCAAGTTACATCTAAAAAGGAGATAATGATGCCATCGTATCGATGCATTTGTATTATAGGATAGGATTTATCATGTTTAATATGAGAGCTTGAGACTATGAGGGAGAATTATACTCCTTTATTTACCATTTTCAAATTTTAATTTTGGTTGTCCCCACCCCCGCCAGTAAATTAGCACCTTTCAGCAATGCCAACCATTGCATGGGGCTATTACACATTCCCCACAGATGCTGGTGCACACGCATTTCGCACAGGTGTACAACATGCACTTTTCAGTGGGATTCATTGGGGCCAGGGAAACAGGAACCCTGCTAATGACAGGTTGCCGTATTAGTAGGAGCCCGGTGTTTTGGATTTGCAAAAGCAAAACCATGCATGGGTTGGATCTGGGCTACATTTTTACCTCCAAACCCCAAAGGACAGCTGTAAGGTCTCTGCTTCTATCTAGATTTCTGTACCACATTCTTTACAGAGCATTTCTCTCTTTTTGGCTCTGTCTCCTCTAATAACTGGTTCTGTTCTATTCACTTTTATATATTTTATTACTCCATTTTCACATCTCTTTCCTCTCCCGCCACAGGACAGTTCTTCAAATCACATTAAAATTGTTACTCATTTTAGACAGCACATGGAAAAGCTGCATCATCTCTTTACCTTCCAATGCTTAAATGGAAAAAGTAAGAGATGGCAAAATTTTCATGGAAACAGTTACTTCTGCAGGATGCTAGGTTTAGGAGGAGGGGGCATAATACGTTTATTAACGTGGGATCACTGCGTGTAAAGCAATTAATCAATCCAAGGGTCTTCAAACAAGCTTCTTTAATTGCAATTGACAGAGACAACTTTTGTTTCTGTTGTCCTGTCTGCTACTAAGGCAGATTCACCCTCTAAGAAGGAACGCTGCAATCAGTGTCATAAGCAGGCAGATGACTTCTAGCTTACCGTTTGAATCGGGACTACAGGAATTAGGCAGAGGGTATGGCAAGTTTTCATCAGTGAAACTGAGAAGACATACTGTACGTGGTAGCATTTTTAATTAACAATGAAGCTGCTTTCTTTGCAAGGACTTTTAGGTGACAAGAGGCATTTGAAGTAACAATGGGTGAGCCTTAAAAAGGCTGGAAGTTAAGTTCAGTTCAAACAAGCAGCTACACAATCAGATGCTTATATCAACTGTTTCTAAGATGCCATTCTAATTATAGGCCCTGACACAGGATTTTCTGGTACTTCTTAAGTGCATTTGAGCCAGAAATACAGCAAGAACAGAACTTCCAGGTTCCCCTTTTATACTAGCACAGCTGCTTCTGGTCCCTTCTGAAACTTGAATACGCCCAGGCAAAAGTAAAAGAAAGTGAAACTTAAAATTTGGAACCTGCAGAAGTTAGAGATGGACCCAAACCACATCCACATGCCCAGGCAGTCCTGAATTTTGTGGTGATGGAAATCCAAGCTTGGATCCAAATTATATCTATGATGGGAGATCTTGAGAGGAACAAATGGGAGTTGGAGGTGCCTACTCCCCTTGAATTTGAATAGGAGTTGGGTACCTAACTGCCCTTAGTGCCTTTGAAAATCACCCAGTATGTTTACAGAGGAGCACAACCACAAAGCTGTAGATCCTTCAGAATATGCAGCATGCTCTCCCTTCTAGGCCCACTTCCTCCCTCCCCTTTTGAGATGGTTTTTACAACAGGGACCTTTTAAGAGCAATCACTGCCCTCTGGAGAACATGAGGTGAAATCCTGGCTCCATTGAAGTGAATGGCAGAACTCCCACTGATTTCAGTGGTGCCAGGATCTCACCCAGGGACTGAAATTGTGTCTGTCTCCTGTTCAGAGGCCATATATAAGGGGTGGCTCCTTGCACCCTCTGCCACCTGTGAGCACCCACACAAGTGACAATCTGGCCCATACCAAAACCTGGAACTGAATCTTTCCCCCAAGGAAGTTTTGCTACTTGAAATCCAAATCTGCAGCTTTAGCCCTTCTCTGCTAAAAAGTGTCCAGTTCTGGGTCATTTCAGGGTGTGTGAGATGATCTGGGACAGGTTTTATTTTATCTGAACTTTTTCCACCACCCTTAATTCGAGGAAGAGCTGTTTTCTATTCATGAGTGTTCAGACTGGGATACCTAAGGGGATAGAATCATAGAATATCAGGGTTGGAAGGGACCTCAGGAGGTCATCTAGTCCAACCCCCTGCTCAAAGCAGGACCAATCCCCAACTAAATCATCCCAGCCAGGGCTTTGTCAAGCCTGACCTTAAAAATATCTAAGGAAGGAGATTCCTTCATCTCCCTAGGTAACGCGTTCCAGTGTTTCACCACCCTCCTAGTGAAAAAGTTTTTCCTAATATCCAACCTAAACCTCCCCCACTGCCACTTGAGACCATTACTCCTTGTTCTGTCAGGTGCTACCACTGAGAACAGCTTAGATCCATCCTCTGTGGAACCCCCTTTCAGGTAGTTGAAAGCAGCTATCAAATCCCCCCTCATTCTTCTCTTCTGCAGACTAAATAATCCCTGTTCCCTCAGCCTCTCCACATAAGTCATGTGCTCCAGCCTCCCAATCATTTTCGTTGCCCTTTGCTGGACTCTTTCCAATTTTTCCACATCCTTCTTGTAGTGTGGGGCCCAAAACTGGACACAGTACTCCAGATGAGGCCTCACCAATGTCGAATAGAGGGGAACGATCACGTCCCTCGATCTGCTGGCAATGCTCCTACTTATACAGCCCAAAATGCCATGGCCTTCTTGGCAACAACGGCACACTGTTGACTCATATCCAGCTTCTTGTCCACAGTAACCCCTAGGTCCTTTTCTGCAGAACTGCTGCCGAGCCACTTGGTCCCTAGTCTGTAGCAGTGCATGGGATTTTTCTGTCCTAAGTACAGGACTCTGCACTTGTCCTTGTTGAACCTCATCAGATTTCTTTTGGCCCAATCCTCTAATTTGTCTAGGTCCCTCTGTATCCTATCTCTATCCTCCAGCATATCTACCACTCCTCCCAGTTTAGCGTCATCTGCAAACTTGCTGAGGGTGCAATCCATGCCATCCTCCAAATCATTAATGAAGATATTGAATAAAATCCGCCCCAGGACCGACCCTTGGGGCACTCCACTTGATACCGGCTGCCAACTAGACATGGAGCCATTGATCACTACCCATTGACCCCGATGATCTAGCCAGCTTTCTATCCACCTTATAGTCCATTCATCCAGCCCTTTAACTTGCTGGCAAGAATACTGTGGGAGGCCGTATCAAAAGCTTTGCTCAAGTCAAGGAATAACATGTCTACTGCTTTCCCCTCTTTCACAGAGCCAGTCATCTCATCATAGAAGGCAATTAGGTTAGTCAGGTATGACTTGCCCTTGGTGAATCTGTGCTGACTGTTCCTGATCACTTTCGTCTCCTCAAAGTGCTTCAAAATTGATTCCTTGAGAACCTGCTCCATGATTTTTCCAGGGACTGAGGTGAGGCTGACTGGCCTGTAGTTCCCCGAATCCTCCTCCTTCCCTTTTTTAAAGATGGGCACTACATTAGCCTTTTCCCAGTCATCCGGGACCTCCCCCGATCGCCATGAGTTTTCAAAGATCTCCATTTGCTCCTCAGGATTTCTGAAATATTCTCTCTGCCTGCCATCCCAATCCTTTGCTACAGACCTGGGGAAACGTGCCTTGTTTACAGCTAAAAATCAGTTTCCTTATAAAATGGTGTGATTTGCTCCTGCAGAGATTCAGCCTTCCAACCTTACACCCCTTTTAATGTGGTTTTCGTGGTGTAGGGCTTGCTCCTTGCTCCTTCCCTGGCCGCGGTTGCTTTTCCACATGGCCTGGCTCCCAGTCTCCCCATTATGCGAGCTGACATAGAGCCAGGGAAAGCCTGAATACCTGGGGACCTCTCAGCTCCAAAGCAGCCCACCAGGAGAGAAACCAGGGAGCTAGGAATCCCGGGGAGTCTAGTAGCCAATCAGATGAGCAGACAGATAGACTGGGAGCCCAGCAGCCTGCCAGATGGGCAGACCAGGCGTGCTGCCAGCAGGCAGGATGGTAGGTAATCAGGCAGAGGTACAGGATAACCTGCCTCCCTGCCTGGTTTCTGCTGAAAGCTTTGATGACATCAACATATTCCTGTGGAAGATTTCTGTTGTATGGAATTTTTGACAGAACAGTGGTCTCTCTCAGGGAATTTTCAACCAGCTCCAGACTTATTCTATTTTCTTATCTCCCCGAACCCTCAGCAAGAAGAATCTGGGTATGTGTACACAGCCGAGAAAAACTCACTGCTGGCCTGTGCCAGCTGACTTGGGCTGCGGGGCTGTTTCATTACTGTGTAGGCTTCTGAGCTCAGGCTGGAGTCCAGGCTTTGGGACCCTCCAACCTCTCAGGGTCCTAGAGCCTGGGCTCCAGCCTGAGACCAGCTGCCTATCCAGCAATGAAACAGCCCTGCAGCCTGAGCCCTGAGAGCCCAAGACAGTTGGTATGGCCAGCCGCGGGTGTCTAGTTGCTGAGTAGACATACCCTGTGAGCCTAACATAACAAGAGACCAACGGGACATTTCTTGTACCTGCTGCACTGTGGAAAACAGCAGAAGGAAGACCAAGGAGAAGCCCCTCATGCTATTCTGGGTGTATACCATGTGATATCCGCACTTCGGTGGAATAAGGCTCCTCTAGGAAACATCTTTGAAAGGTTATGGCTGTAATCCACATTAAGTCATGCAGCTCATACAGTTGAAAAGCTGAGTTACTTAGCATTAAACACTGGCTTTTTTGGCCATTAAGGGCATGTCTACATTTACCAATAGATCAGCACTGCTGTAATCAATGCAGAGTACTCTCCCATCAATTTGTGTACTCCACCTCCCCAAGAAGCGTAAGGGAAGTCGACGGGAGACGCTCTCCCATTGACACAGTGCAGTGTAGCCACTGCGGTAAGTGGATCTAACTATGTTGACTTCAGTTACAACAAAAACGAGGAGTCCTTATTAAAAAATAAATTAATTAAATGTATTTGGCCCACGAAATTTATAAATTTATTTATAAGCCCACGAAAGTTTATGCCCAAAATAAATTTGTTAGTTTCTAAGGTGCCACAAGGACTCCTTGTTGTTTTTGCTGATACAGACCAACACGGCTACTACTCTGAAACCTGATTTCAGGTACGTTATTCACGTAACTGAAGTTGCGTAAGTTAGAGTGATGTACTGCAATAGTGTAGACCAGCCCTAAGACTTGAAGGAGACAAGGTGGGTGAGGTAATATCTTTTATTGAACCAGCTTCATCAACCCTGTCTCTTTAGTATCCTGGGACCAACACAGCTACAACTACACGCCATACAAGACTAGAAGGAATCAGTTCAGTTTTAATGTATTAACTGAAATGAGATTGGTGATCTCAGGTTAATTCTCAATGGAGTGTCACCAAAACCTGAGCAACATACTGTCTCGCACATGTTATCTCCACAGCTTTGCTGAAGACAAGCCAAACTATCTTAGATACCAAATAGCATCATCTGTGGAAGTGATGATGCTTTTCAGAACTATGGGGAGCTTTTCATCAGAGGTTCAGGCCATGCCAAACCAGGGCTGCACATACGCCCACAGGAGAAAGCGGGTTAAATTTACCTGTTAATTCAATAGGTTTGCTCTTTTGCCAAGTTCATTTGACTGTTGAAGCTGGCTGTAACAGAGAAACTGCTCACATTTTCACTGAGCTCTCTGCTCTGATCCTTCTCTCAGCCAATTTGAACTGGCTCAAAAGATTCTGCTTGAAACAGGAACCTACTGATTTTGGCATTTTCTATCTCAGTTAAAGGGACACTATCAGATCACATCTAGTCCAGAATTAAGGTTATGTAAAAATAAACTTTTATGAAATTTGTGACTAACAGAAATATTTTTAGTGGTATTTTTAATTCCAATTAAAAAAATGAGGAAATGAACTTGCACTTGTAATGTTTACACTGTTAACATTGCAGTGAAAACCACTGGTCTTTTTTCACTGTGAGAAAGGCAAAGAATAAACAACACAAAAACTAAACATATCTGAGATATTTAAGGTTCAATTTTAATACCTGAAGGTGTTACTAGTAATTATTGATCCAAATTTAAAGGCAAACTTTATATCATATGCCTAAATAGCTGAAGAAAATGTGAAATGCTCTAATTCTCCCCAGTCCATTAAGACAACTGCATACTTTCCCCCGAGTCTTTAGAAATATATTTGTTTTGATCCTTTAAAGACAATGACAATCCTGTAATTGTAACAAAGGAAATCAGACAATGTGAGAAATATATAGAGGCACCCACTTGTATTCCATCTCTGCAAAAAAGGGGCAGGGAGAGAGAGAGAGAGAGAGAAACCTTAATGATTCAGTCAAGATTAAAAGGTACCCATGTCGTTTTGGGCACAGCAAGTTACAGACATTCCATAAATCCAATTTACCATCAAATATCATTATTAGTCATAGTCACGTACTAAAAAATTATGCAAACACATTCTCTTCCTTAGGACCCCCCTTACCTTCTCACCTCCATTTACACAAGCTTCCTTTTCTCCTAATTGTGTAACATTTATTTTTTAACTCCAATGAAGCCAACGTTTTCTTATTAAGTGTGACATGGAATTCAGTCAAACTTTGGACCAGATCCACTCCGATGTGCAGAGAGGGTTCAAATTCCATGTTCCAGGCCCATGCTAATGTCTATCCCTGCGGAGAGGTACTACCAGCTCCTTAATATAGGTGTTCTGATGATGGAGGACAGTTTGCAAGCTGGGGATGCAATGTGTGGAAGGCATACCATGTCAGGGCTATACACTGTTGCCTTGGGCGTGCTGTGTTTGAGTAATAATATTAAAGAGTCTGGAGGCAAGTTGGAAAATAACTATTATTATGAACCCAAGTTATTTAAAGAAGGGCAATAATTTTAAGTAAAGCAAATGAGGTGCAGCAAGAATGGAAGGTAAAATAGTTGTGATGATATTAATATTTAAGTGCCTTTGAAGCAGACAAGTAGGACCAAAAGCTCTCCTCACTTTCATCTTTTGCAGCCCCACTGATGAAAGCAGAGCAGAGTTTTATCCATCATGCACTAGTGTACACTCTGTGATTAGAGAAGTGTGTGTGTTGGGGGGAGAATTCAGGACCCTTGAGTGCTGTTCCTCATCCTGCCATCGACTTGCCACGGGACTGGGCTATTCATCACATAACTCTCTGCCATTATCAGATGAAAAAAAAACAGAGTGAAAAGAGTTATTATTAAAACATTGATAAATAGATATAAATATGAATATGAAATATTAAATACAAGATCTTTTTAAGACTTCCAAACCTTAAGCCTCATCAAACGGACACCATTTTGGCAGTGTGGCCCAGCAGACAGAACACTGGATGGGGACTCAGGAGATCTGCTTTCTATTCCTAGCTCTGCCACTGGCCTGTTGGGTGACATTGGGCAAATCACTTGACCTCTGTGCCTCAGTGTCCCGATCTGTAAAATGGGAATAATGAGACTGGCCTCCCTTGTAAAGCACTTTGAGATCTATGAATGAAAAGCACTATTTTATTTTAAAAAGTCAGCCTGCCACAGAAGTGTTTCCTCCTCCCCCCCTGCACTATGGAATGTTCCACTCCAAATCACACCTACCCAAGGCCTAGAATGGAGAAGATTCAGTCCCAGGCGGACAACAATTTTTTTCATCCATAACACTATCATGGCTTTTACGGCTGATATCTCAGGGCCCCACAGGGCTAAAGAGAGGAACCACTGGGAAGGAAGATCCCCAGAATCCCAGTGAGAGACACAGCACTCACCAATAGCCATAAAAGGTATTGGGCTTTAAAGCCATGATATTTTTATATATAGAAAAGCTATGTTAGGTCATTCTTGCAGGTATCTTACATTCATTATTTTTAATTTCTCTCCCACGGAGGCCTTCACAGTTGGGATTCATAGTAAACTAAGACACCTATGAAGGGAGACAACAAATCGTCCCAATAAATGTTACTGAAACGGTGTAACACATTGTTAAAATAGGGTGGTTGGTTTTTTTAACTCCCTCCTGGAACACATATAGCATGTGAAGAATAGATAACATTGTTAGCCAGTGCAAATGGGTTATATTCATAAACACTCCACATTAATAGGGATTTGGACATGGTAGTGTATGTATGTGTGTGTTGGATAATCTTGTTAAATTGTACTATGCTAATTGTTGCTCACTTATGCTAAGTCATATATCCCACAATGCCCTGGGACAAGTATAACTCAGCACTTGGCTTAAGAAAACAAACACTGTCAAAAGCTAGACAGTCAGGTATTATGAAATAAAGATGCAATGTGGCACAAGGAAATGATGTGAGATGTATGAATGCTTTGTATGAGGGACCATCTTCGTGCCCCGCCCCTTAATGTTTTGAATTTACTATTCAAATGAAAGATGAAAAAGTACAGGGTGGCAACAAAGACAAAGCTGCCACAAGTTGGCTAGTTAAAATTCAACTTTAAGTGACATGAACTGTGCTCTGTAATTTGTGAACAGCCAGTTTAACGGGTCATTTAAGACAGTTTAAGGGGGCATCTTCTGTGTTAGGTGAACTGAATATGCTGCAAGACTTTGCTTCTGGGAAGGACTGATGATGTATTAACTCTTTCCTGTACTATATTGCTTTGTCTTTAGGCAAGAAATTTGGCTGAACTTGGTTATTTGGTTTCTTGAACATGCTTAATATCATGTCATAGTCAATTAATTGATTATATCTTTTAGTCAATAGTGCGGTATAAAGTTTTTAGCTGCTTTTATCTGGAATCACCTCTACTATTCAATCCAAAAGTCAATCACAAATAATGCAACCATTCCCAACTACCTGCAGTCTTTATACCACCCCACCACACATTCCCTATGTACATTATATATTAATTTAAATTTACACATACAATATCTGTATCAATTTCCACATTAGATTATACTCTATAGCTATAATATATATTTCTTTCCCATATAAAAAAGTTGGGTTCTTCATGACAGGTAAAGCTAGTGATCGCTTCATTTACATGCAGACAGGTGATGGACTCAATCCCAGTTAAGACTGGCATTAAACCTCAGGACTTCATCCAGCATTTTCAATATAAGTCAAAATGACCCATTTTCCAAATGTCATTATATAACAATCCACAGAGAAATATACTGCAGTGCTCTGCTGAGGAAACGTCCTGTAAATATTGGAAGGTTCATATAACTGGTTTGTTGTATAAATCCCTCAGACCAAATTACCCCAAGGAACTTTGATTAGTCAAATGTAATATGACACAGGGTGCCCAACTTAAAATTACAGTGTACAGTTGGCACTGTAGCTTCGCCAAAGAGACTGGTATTTTCAGTATAAGACAGTAATTATATCAATGTTTCTATTCGGGGTGTAACTTTTCTTCTGATTCTGCTACCCCCATTTGTTGTTGGTTCTTCCAATTTTTTTTTCCAGTTTAACACTATTCTTATTACAATTTTTTGGCAATACTTTCTTTACAGCAAGTGCCAAATCTCTTTTTTTCTTCATTTTACGAACTTTAATCAAAACATATTCTTTTGATAGTAATGTAAATATATCATGTAATCTGGCACTAATTAATGTCACTTCTCTAAAATGTGAGCAAAACTTAATGCACAAATGGAAATCACCATTGCAGGTTTTTTGTTTTTAGCTATATGGATCACACTGTTTTCTACTGACTGTGTAGAAAATGCAGATTAAATATGGTTTCCTAACCAGAGGAGGATTTTTGAAGCAATTTTGGGATCAAAAACTGAATCAGTGATTTTACTATTAACAGGATCTGCAGTAAACACACATTCCAAAACTCTCTTTAGGTTGCTACATCTGACATTTGCCAGGAGGCTTTGAACATTCTTCTGTGTGAATTTCATTGCACTTCCTTATCTGAATCCTTCCAGTGTCTCTACATTTTTCAACAGACCAAATACAATGGGTGGTCTGCGATTGGAACACTTACAGAATCTCCCCTCAGCTCCTAGGAGTCTTTTCCAAAGTGTACTTTCATTTGAAGTTCGCTTATCACTGAAAATAACTAAATCTACCGGTGACTGTAGATCCTGATGTAGCTGGGAAGACTTCTGTGTTTGTACAGTGCCTAGCAAAATGGGGCCTCAATCTTAGTTGTGGCTTCTCTAGCTGCTACTGTAATACAAAGAACAGGGTTTTTAAGATCAGGAATTTACCAGACTAGTTTTTATAAGATGAGCACCAGCTCTTCATGGATTTTACTGGGAATGAGAAAGGATTCTTTTGGGATTCTCCCTGTTCATTTCTCATCAATTTCCCCCCTCAATGACCTCTTGTTGAGCAATTCACTTGGACAAGCCTCACTGGACTCAGATATTTGCTGCCCTAATCAAACCAATATGTACACCCTCCACACACTAACATTTGCTAAATATTTTCCTGGCCTCAGCAACTGCCTGATCTGCCTGTAGGGTAGAACCAGCCCTAGCAGCACACTGCTCCTTTCAGATCCTGTCAGCCCTGATCCCAAATGAACCAGAAGATGTCTTTCAACAGCATTGCAAGGGCCTCTCTCTCCAGAAATTGAATAAATTGGTAAGCCCATCTCCTGCTGGAAACTTGGCCTTGAACCTAGAGCCTTTCCAGGGAAAAAGAATCAAAATCAGACTGCTGGTCTAGTCTCAGTGGCGTGGAATTTCAAAGGAGCCTAAGGATTATAGGCCCCCAATGAAATGAAGAAAGATTTGGGTGCCTAACTCCCTCGGGGTCCTTTGAAAAATTCCAGCCTATATTTCTGAACTAGCATGAGCAGCAAAATCCTCGCCATGCAATCTGACTTGACTCACTAATCCTCATGCAATAAAACCGACTGCTTATTTGCATTTTTGTGAAATAGAGCAGTCTCAGTAAGTCTGATTATTCAATATGAAAGTTGGTTAATTTCAAGCATACCTATATTAACCAAGGAGCCCTTGAACAAATGAATTTTTACCATTATGACAAGATAGCAATAAGACGTTTCCATTTCTGTAATTCCTCTTAAGCTACTTTTTCTGTCTCTATAAATTAAAAATAAAAATGAGAACAAATTTTCATACTTAAACTTTCTTTGAAATGACAGTATCTTCAGAAACATGCCAGAATCAACACCTCTTTGAGCTCTGCTAACATCATCTTTAAATAAGAAAGTCTGGGGTTGGAGCTGGCCCATTTGTTTTGCTAGTAATTCATTTAATAGTAAACTAGCCCCATTCACTAGTCCCTGAACATCACATACATTTACACTCCCATTTTGTGCTGCAGTACATCAGTCTGACACTTTCTCTCCAGGGGAATGGTCTATATGCACTCCAAATGGCTTTTTAGATGAAAAATAAGTGCAATAGCCTTTCATCTCAGGAGACTTGGGTTCAGATCCTTGATTAGGTCACAAGTTACGATTAGTTTGGTGGTCTTGTCCTTCTCCGTATGTGTGCACACCACACAACTGCTGCACACTCAGGCTTTGTCAGCTGTGATTGGCAGTCTGTGCTCAAAGGGAGCTAGAACTCGAATGAAAAGGGGTGTTGCAGGGCAGCCTTCAGGCAGGGAAGTGGGGGAAGCTTGCATTGCTTTTGCTTTCACTAAGTCTGTCTCTATCCAGTGGTGTTTGCAGTGTTATTATTCCCTCCCTACATTTTTTCCGCATATGAAATTAAAAAAAACCCACACACAATGCATATGGAACTTTGGCTGTATTTCTCACGCACAGCAGGTATTTCCTATAAGGAAAGAACTTTCTTTGTAATCTTATTTGGCCCTATCTACCTATGGACAAAACACATGGGTTGCTTCTTGTTACTGAATAGTCCCAGAAACAAAACAGTGGAGGAAACCTGTACTTTTAAACCCTCTCTTGCTCAATCAAGGACAACCTCATTTTAGATATGTACTGTACCCCGTGACATTCTTAACCACTTGACAAATTACTGCCACTTGTCAGAACAAACAAACAAAAAAACACAACTGATGACTTGGTAGGAAAATTAGAATTTTTATAATGGAAACTGGGCTTGGATTATTTACCTTGGGCTCACCTTGATTTTCAGCTTTCAGGATACTCAATCAGCTAGAAGCATGAGCGATCTAGATTCTTGTTATTCCTGCCTGGAATTGTCAATTGACTTCTAACAATGAAAGGCTTCCCATTACTTCATAGAACATAGCAGTAAATCAGTGTCATCTGCATTATAAAGGTCTTCCTGAAGTACCTTATTGCATTATACCACAATATTAATAGGAAATTGTCCAAAATTCTGCTGTGTGGCTAAGCGTGTGCGCTAGTTTTTAGTATATCCTGTTGTTCTGTTGCATGGAAATTTTCCTAGTAGCAAGTACATGTAACCCTTCTGACAGGTGGTTCTGACAACAACAAGAGCCAGGTTCAATACCTAAGGGTTCCTCTTATCATTAAAAAAAAAAAAAAGAACCAATTTGAGCCCCCACCCAGAAATCTGGGAAAACCAACCAGCATCCCAGGTGCCTCTAAGAAGCAATACTTCCTCACATCCAAGCACTGATGCGTATAACCAAAAAAAAAAAAAAACTTCTATTGAAAGGAAAAGGGAATTCAGCATTAAGTTGGGAAAACACCATAACAAGGATTTGTTAAGTATGCAAACCCTAAGTAAACACATGCCACACAGAACCTTCGGCAGTAGTCCTTTGCCTCAGTTTCGCACCTTGTGGTTTGAAAGTCTGACAGATGAATGTCGCTTAAATACACCACTCCCCTTTTCCTCCACTGCACCCCATTTACAGTTGGTTGTCCAAAGTCAGCAAAGTCCCAGAATTTACAGTTTGCCTCCCATCCCTGGAGGGGAGGGGGGAGGTTGAGCAATGCCTCTGTTGCTGACCCCTTTTCTTACTGCAGTTTCTGCCACCACTTTCTGCTCGCTGTGGCTCGCCACCGCTGCTGCCTCTAGCTGTGATGCTGCGTTCTGAGATTCCAACACACAGCCCAGTTTTAGGTGATTTCACTGGGTAGCAGGGAACCTCAGTGCTACTGCATCATCCTCTGCATTGTCTTTCACTGCACCACTGTCCCCACATCCTTTTGAAGGCAGGTAACTGGGGACAGTGACTAAGCAACTTGTCCAAAGTCTCAGAAGTCCGGTAGAGCAGAATTTGAACCCACATCTTCCAAATCTGAGGCTAATGCCCTAACCACTGAACCATCCTTCCTTTCTCATAGCCATTACTGAACTAAACTCCTGCTATACAAAACCGTATGTAAAGACAGCATTTTTCCAACTGCTACACAGTGAGAAACAAATACTGAATCACAGGGTGCATTTCAACCTCTAAATCAAAAGCCACCCCAAAATTCATCTACTGATGAACAGAAGAAAAACAATAATTGCTGCAGAGTTCCAAATCCTTGTGCCTTTATTGGGCATGGTGTTTTCCCACTTACACTAGTGGCTGGAAAAGGAAGATGCTAGTTCTTTTTTAAAAAAACAACTGTGTGAATTAGATTTATTCCCAGAACTGCCATGTTCCTCTCGTCATGAATGCATAATATTTCACTTCTTCCTCCTGTAATTAATTGTCTCCATTTCACAGATGAACAATGAAAAGAAATTCCTCTTGCATTTGAGTAATACCATTCCATTCAACTTGTTAAATCTTTATCCTTAGCAATCTGAAAAGTATAGCCAATGTGAGATATGCAGCTTAAGACATAAAGAACAGGGCTGAGACAACACTGATTGCAACTGCAGAATTTAAGAACATCAGGATATTTTCAACAAATATTTGCTCTTCAGGAGGATGTAATCGCTCAGTGTGGGCAGTCTGCTGTTCCACTGTATTGGTGCACAATCGTATTTATAGCTATGCTTGATGATGCAAGTGCCTTAGGACTGCTCATTGGTTTACTACAGCCAAACGTATACATCTAGGAACAATGAATGTAGGCCATACTTACAGAATGGAGGACTCTATCCTGGGAAGCAGTAACTCTGGAAAAAATTTGGGGCTCATGATGGATAATCAGCTGAACATGAACCCTCAGTGTGGCACTTGGCCCAAAGAGTTAATGTGATCCTGGCATGCATAGACAGGGGAATCTTCAGTTGGAGTAGAGAGGTAATGTTATTTCTGTATTTGGCACTCATGTGACTGCTGCTGCAATACTGGCTCTAGTTTTGGTGTCCACAGTTTAAGAAACATATTGATTAATTGGAGAGGGTTCAGAGAAGAGCCATGAGAATGATTAGAAAACCTGATTTATAGTGATAGATTCCAGGAGCTCAATCAATCAATTTAGCTTAACAAAGAGAAGGGTTGGGGTAACTTGATCACAGTCTATCAGCACCTATATGGGGAACAAATAATTGGCTCTTCAATATAGTAGAGAAAGGTATGAGATGATTCAACAGCTGGCAGCTGATGCTAGACAAATTCAAACTGGAAATAAAGTGTAAATTGTTGACAGTGAGGGTGTTATACAGGAGGTCAGACTAGATGATCACAATAATCCCTTCTGGCCTTGGAATCTATGAAAAATTACTTAGCCTCTCTGCTACTCAGGTCCCTATCTGTATGGGAATAATAGCACTTCCCTACCTCACAGGAGTGATGCAAGGATAAATACATTACAGATTGTGAAGCACTTTCAGATCTACTGATGAAAAGTGCTATATAAGAGCTAGGTATTATTAATTATTATTTGACTTTGGAAATCACACTTCCAACATAGTTCCTGGCCTGATCTGTGGAAATAACATGTACTGCTCGCCTAACAGTGTGTTTATCATCCATTTATTCATTATTACCGTTAGCCAATCCCAATAAATCAAGGGATGATTGTGCAATTTACAACACATAAGTGATTAGTCCCATTCACTTCAAGATAGGGCCCGAAGTTTTAAAGGACTGAAAGCCTAGCTCATTTACACTAAGGACCCTTTTGATCGCACTGCCTTAAAGTTAAATATAATTTATGCCCATCTTAAAACCCTATTATATGACCAGAACTGTGTAGAGGGGCCTCAGGGTAAATTGAGAATCAAGCTCTGAACCAGCATTTATCACACCCACTAAACAAGAGGTTCTGTACCTATTGCTTATATGTCACTTATTTGATATCACCTAAAAAATAAAGAGGCATTTCACAAGTTAATTGATATCTAACTAGTTTGATACAGCTACTGTAACTCGCTAACTAATGACTACATGCCTAAATACTCAGTGAGTTTGCAGCATCCCACTAGCAAATTTGTTGATTTGAATATGTAATCTGCAGTTAATTACACCAACCTTTTATGCTAATTAAACTTCAGTAGGTGCTGCTTTTACAATCCATGGATAGTCAACATACAACAAATGCTTTATTAAATATAAAGTAGGTACTTTGTTCAAGATTCTCGTTAAGATGCCTCAAGCATGTTGTCTATTGTTTGCAGCTTACAACAGTAGCAATGTCCTGTTTTAGTCTTGCGTGGGCCCTGGGCTGTGCTACATGGTCTATTGTCACTCCAACGAAGGACGCGTATGTGGACCTGTGATGTATCCTGTATATCAAGCCTGCCTGTTAATTATAGTGAGCTTGGCATTAAAAACAAAACAACAGGTGGGTGCACTTCAATAGATTAACAGGTTTATGCAGCAACTAATTAAAATTACTGTGTCTCATAGCAAGAGATGTGGCAAATTGCTTGCTGACGGCAGAAGTTTAGGAAACCAACCCAAGGTTTTAACGCTACCCAACAAGAAATGAGGGCATCATGTCAACAGTCACAGGCAAAAGAAAAATAAGATCATATTATATTTTTATATTTTCAACCAAATGTTGAAATGAGACCACTTTAACACCACAGAGTCACCCATTTTGACAAACTTATCTTTATAGAATACGTGTAGGGCCAGCTTTTCAAAGCTATTTAGGTGCCTAAACACAAAGACAGGCCCTTAGTGAGATTTTCAAAAGCACCTAATCAGCTTAGGCACCTAAATCCCATTGAAATTAATGGGAGTCAGGCAATTAACATGCTTAGGCACCTTTAAAACTCATCCCAGGTGCCTATCTGTATCTTTAGGAGGCTAAATAGCTTTTAAAATCTGGTCTGTCATCCTCACCGTTCATAGATTTTCCCCTCAGATGCTCTATTTGCTAACAGACAAGTTCAAAAAAGAAGCTCCATTTAAGGAACACTTGCAGATTTCTCTTCAAGAGTATTTTGTGAAAAATCTATGAATGGAAGAGGTGGAATGGCAATTTTTGCTAGCACAGATTTGGAGGGTTTTTAACATAGTAAAAGTCAGTTTGGATCAGCGAACAATCCAGCATAGATAGCTCTGTGCCAAACCCTGGTTGGGTTACTCAGTAAGACTTTGTGCGTGAGTATATCAAGCTGTGTTTGATCCACAATTAACAGGATTTTGAAAAATGTTGCCAAAATATGCAATACCTGGTGTAACTGAATGAATGTCTTTTTTGTTTATACACACACACAAAGCACAGAATCAAGATAATTCATCCATTTCTACATGCAGCAGCTAAATATGAGAAACAGGTGATTTATCTATCTGAGTCTTGAACCTTTTTGGACTTTTCCTCTGAGAGTGAGTCAAAAGACCGAATCCAAAGCCCGTTGAAGTCACTGGGCACTGGATCAGGTCTTAATGCTGTAATAACAAGGAACATAACTGTGACTACAGCAAAAACTTTTTTTTTAAAAGGTTACTGGTTTACAGGGTTCTTCAACAAATGAAATACATTTGCCATGAAAAAAATCAAAATTTCAAAGTTGCTAATATTTTACAGGATTTGAAACAGATCATTTTTAATAGAAATTTTTGTTGCAATTTTTATGAAGATGTTATCAAAATTTTTATTTGCCAAAAGTTTTTTAATAAGCATAAAAATTTCCATAATGACTTCAAAATGTCCATAATGATTTCAATAATGTTTCTGGTTAAGTTTGCAACCAAAAATATCCCAATAGTCTCATGAAAAAATGAAATATCTTGAGAAAATCAACAGGTTTTCATGAAAAATTGCTTTAAAAAAAAAGGCAATTTTTCAAATATAAAGTCCTTTACATTTGAAACATTTTGTCCAGCTGTCTTTGTTATTATTGGATGTTTTGTGACTTGGATGAGAATTATTCATTTTTCTAATAGGCATTAATTTGAAAAGGCAACACAAAATTATAAGCTGCCTTTGTAGATAGATGCAATGCAGTTGATCTCATGCAGTGATCAGGCACACGTTTCACTGTTTCACAGTTTATGTTTATATGGAACAAACAGCATGGTCCATGGATAAGAAGTTATATATTGTAAAATAATAATTCTAATAGGTGGGGCTGAAGATGATTACTGGCTTAGTGCTTGTAGAATAAATGTACTATGCGAAGGCTGGAAGCTAGGAAAGATGCATAGAATATATCAAATTTAATCAGGCAAATGTATCCCTCCAGGCTACTTTTGCCTGACCTAAGCTTTCCACTGGGAAACTGGAGTTCAAAATAGTATTTCTGCAATGTAATTTCAGGTGCAATGAAGTCACATTATAGAAGAGGCATGGAAGCTATTTCTCATGCTGTGATTTGCATGGCTAGAGAAGCAAAGGCTATGCAAGTTTTCCTTCCTGAATCTATAGTGAAATAAAATATTTCAGAATGCTCAAAGGCCTTCAATTCCAGTTGCCCACAGCTATACATTACACTCTCCAAACCATCTTTAATTGAGCCATATCTCTGACAGAGATGGGAAGAATCAGTTTGAAAAATTGTATTTCCAAGGTTTCCAGTGAAATGTAGTTTTCATCTTTAGTTACCCACGAGTTTAGCTAAGCTACCGATTTTTGCTGGTCCATTACACAAGTTTTTGCACATCCTAAACTATTGGGGATTTTTTGTGTGGGTATGCTTGTTTTTGTTTGTTGTTTTTTAAAAGCTAAATATATGGGACCAGTTTCTCAGCTAGTATAAATCATCACAGTTGAGTTGAAGTCAATAGAGCTAAGCTGATCTACACCAGTTGAGAATCTGTCCCATAACGTGCCCAAATGTGAATAATATGAGATTGACAGAGCCAGAAGAGTACCCAGAAGTTACCTACTACAGGATAGGCCCAAAAAAGAAAATAACAGAACGCCACTAGCCATCACCTTCAGCCCCCAACTAAAACCTCTCCAGCATATCATCAAGGATCTACAACCTATCCTGAAGGATGACCCATCATTCTCACAGATCTTGGGAGACAGGCCAGTCCTTGCTTATAGACAGCCCCCCAACCTGAAGCAAATACTCACCAGCAACCATACACCACACAACAAAAACACTAACCCAAAAACCTTTCCTTGCAACAAAGCCCGTTTCCAACTGTGTCCACATGTCTATTCAGGGGACACCATCATAAGGCCTAATCACATCAGCCACACTATCAGAGGCTCATTCACCTGCACATCTGCCAATGTGATATATGCCATCATGTGCCAGCAATGCCCCTCTGCCATGTACATTGGTCAAAATGGACAGTCTCTACGTAAAAGAATAAATGGACACAAATCATATGTCAAGAATTATAACATTCAAAAACCAGTCGGAGAACACTTCAATCTCTTTGGTCACTCGATTACAGACCTAAAAGTGGCAATTCTTCAACAAAAAAACTTCAAAACCAGACTCCAGCGAGAGACTGCTGAATTGGAATTAATTTGCAAACTGGATACAATTAACTTAGGCTTGAATAAAGACTGGGAGTGGATGTGTCATTACACAAAGTAAAACTATTTCCCCTTGTTTATTTCCCCCCCTACTGTTCCTCAGTTCTTGTCAACTGCTGGATATGGCCCACCTTGATTATCACTACAAAAGGTTCCCCCCTCCCCCCCGCTTTCCCCTCACCCTGCTCTCCTGCTGGTAATAGCTCACCTTTCCTGATCGCTCTTGTTACAGTCTGTATGGTAACACCCATTGTTTCATGTTCTCTGTGTATATAAAATCTCCCCACTGTATTTTCCACTGTATGCATCCGATGAAGTGAGCTGTAGCTCATGAAAGCTTATGCTCAAATAAATTCGTTAGTCTCTAAAGTACCACAAGTACTCCTTTTCTTTTTGTGGATACAGACTAACACGGCTGCTACTCTGAAACCTGTTAATATGAGTAAGTGACCCATCACTGAACCCTTATGATTTACTTGTTCAGCCACTAATGTAATGCACACCAGTGGTTGCCTAGCAAGGAAGGAAACATCCATAACCCAATGTCCCATTCCTCTGCCCTTCCCTCAAACATATAACCATAATTCTGAACTCAGATTTCTTTAAGTAATAATAAAACACTCTAGACTTTTGTAGTGCAAAAATGTCTGTTCATAAGAATATCATTAGCTCATTGAGGTCAGAGTTAAGGTTATAACTCTGTGATTTAGAGGAGTAGGTGCATGTATTGGGGCAGCTGTATGTTAAAAATGACAGGAAGTTTGTTGTAGAGGTGAGGAATATTTAATAGTGTTGGAGTACAATGGGCTAGACTATAACCTTACAAGGCTATTCTAAGAGTCCCAGTTCAGTCTTTCTTGCCCCATGTATTTTATATCAAGTTCACCAGCCCTTTTTCTAGCACAGCTTGCCTTCCCTCCATGCCAGCTCAGCTGTGCTGGCCAGTACATTAGCACTGAGGGAGAGGGAGAGACAAAGCCAAGGCTCCTCCCACCTGTACAGGAGAGAGATTAACAGCCCAATGGCAACTACTTTCCCCCTTCCCCATGCAGAATAGCAGAAAATATGAGGATCCTTGTATCACCACCCTCCTCACCTGCATGGGTGCTAAGTCCAGACATACTTTTGAAACAAGGGCCAAAAAATGACTTTTTCTGCATGCTAATCTTACCTTAACTGGTGATTTCCTTGATTTTTAGAGAATGTATTGACAGGAAAGGTATTTAAGCATCCTTAGCTCTCAGTTAAAGATTTTTGTGGGGGACTTGATTGAAAAGTTGGCTTTAGCATGGCTGTGGGTTTATAAATGCACCTGAAACCTGCCGCATGGAATGTAAAGAGTAAATCAATCCACAAACTACTTAACAAAAAAGTAAAATCACACATCAAGATGCATTTGTTTTCCCTTTTTTCAGTATTTTGTCTGAAGTAACAATGTGCCTTTTTGTACGTAAACCCAGAAAGGTCTGTCACAGTTTCTTAATGTCTGTATTTACATTTACAGTAATCAAGTCAGTCTACACCATCAACTCCCCTAGCAATCTGTGCTTGGCAAACAGCACACATTAACATTTAATACAGGCCATATTATGTTTCCTTTTCTTTTTTTAATTTGCCATTTTACATCTCCGCTTAAGTAGTATCTCAGAGATTATTTACAATGGACAGGGCTAAGGAATCCTAATCGGCACAATTGGGTATTTTTTAGTTTTCGGCCATAAATGAGTTTCAAGTTTGCAGCTGGTTTTAGGAAAGTTGACCACCTTGTTCTTGCAGCCTCACATTCAGCTCCTTGGCATAAATACTTTATCTGCAAGCTGCCTTGGCTGGCTACATTTATATAATTGAAAGCCATTACACATGGTTTATTGTGGAGGGGAGTTTTGGGAGTGGAATGGGGAGGGCAGGAGCCAAGTGGATTCAGCTTGCAGAGTGATCCCCAAGAATCCAACCTTCACCGGTGTTCCTTTAAGAGTCTCTCTATGGAATGATGACCATCTCCTGAGCAACGCTCAGCAATCACAACCTGCCATGCCGTCAGTGGAAGTTCTGAGCACCTGCTATGGGGTGCACCGCATCTTGCAGGATTGCACCCTTAATAGGGCTTTTGCCATCAAAGATCTTTTCATTACCCAGAGGATCAGAACTTCAGAGCTTCTTGAAGATGACTTCAGTGTTCTGTGTTTGGACATAAGTTAGCACTCACATCAACATTAACTTCATGCAGCGTGGCACCATTTCCACCGTAATGACATTCTGTTGCATTCCACAGATGTACTATACATTTTAGGCACTTTTGTAGCAACTGAGCCAGAATAGTTTGACAGACTAATTAGTCTTTCATCTATAAAACCCTTATTCTATAGAACAGGGCTGCATGTTTACATTTTAAATGCAATTTTTGCATAGTACTGAAGGCTTCTTTTTTTGCTGTGTAGCATTTACTAATGCTCCAGTACCAGTCACTGGTAACATTGCTCTTTTTAACTTGCTTATATCTATTATTTGGTTTCATTTATAGTGAAGTTTCTATAAAAGTGCCCTCTTCACTGAGTTCTCATTCACTTTGAGGTGGGGGAATGGGCAAAGAGGATGGGGGCAAGGATTATGAGTAGCCATCAACAACCAGCATGGATGATCAAATATATAAAAGAAAAACCAACCAAGGGCTTTGCCAATAGGGTTTTCTTCATTGCTCTCTCCGAAGCAGTGTAAATAATAAGCCAGGCAAAAAACATGGGACTTCAGAGAGCTGCCAACAAGATTTTTGAAAGGGTGCTGTGAACCATGTTCAATCTGAATTTCAAGAGAACCGTGCCCTGGAAGGCAGAGGGTTAGATCAGAGCTGCCAGGCTAAACTACATTCCACTGAGAACAATCTGGGGGAGCGACTGTCTCTCTAAGACAGACAACAGCCTCCAATAATTCAGCACAGAGCAAGGCTAACCCATGGGCTGAATGGATTTGACAAATTTAGATTCCTCCAGACTTAGGGTGCCTTGCCTACCCATCCAACCCAGGGTATAATGAGCAGGGGTGGCTCTGGGTCAGGTGAGGCAGCCTGCCAATGTCTGAACAGTGGTCTTTGCTACCACTTCAAGATGGTGACAGTAATGCACACTTTACTGTTCTAATGAAGGGGCTTTGGGATTTGCAGAGGAGGTATAGCCTTCTATTTAAAACAGTGGGCTGAAATGGGTGAGGTCTGGGTTCACTTGCTAGATCTGCCAGAGACTTCTTGTCTCATAATATCCCTGTGCTTCAGTTCCCCAACTACAAACAGGGGTAATGATACTTCCCCATCTCACAGGGGTGTTGAAATGATAAATTTGGTGCTATTCATGAGGCACCCAAGTATTGTAATACCTTACACATGCCTAAGCATGGCTCTGACAGCAACGGTTTTGTAATGATGGGTGGTGCTCCCAAGATTCAGAAATTAATTTCATTTAGATTCAGATGCCCATCTGAACCGCTTTCATCTGAGAATCAGCCTCGAAATTTCTGAAGTGTCCCTACAGCCAAATATGTCAAAAATAACACCAAAAAATAGTGGGAGCAGAGTGGGCTAGGGCAGAGGGAGTGTTTGGTTTTTGATATTTTCACTACCTGTCCTGGCTGAAACCTGGAAGTGTACAGGCAGACAAGCATTTAAAACAAACAACATTTACAAGATTCAGATTTTAATGCATGTTTGGGGTGAATAATTAATTTTGCCCTTATATTGTACCATCGATTTGACCCATCCCTAATATTTCATTAACAACCCATCACCCGCATGTCAAGAAGTTTGAACCTAAAAGAATTTGTCTCTACTGAAGACTGCTGTTTCTCTCAGAAAGGAGAGTCTCTCTGAGATGAGTTCTCTCTGACTTTTCAGCACTGTTGCTGGGTAGCCGTTTTTAGCCAAGGATGAGTCAACATATGTTGGCTAATTTCATACCCACTCAAATATAGCAGGTTCTGAAGTCCAACTCTAACATTATTTGCTTTGTGCTCAAATAATGAGAAACTGCAGAAACATTAAAAAGGAATGGAGCAGACAGTAGGCCCAGGAGAGGAGAAAACAATGAAACAATGTAATAATGTTTATGCTGACAGAAGCATGCTCAGTGTGCTTGAATGAAGATTCCACATTCTAGGCCCAGGTCTGCTCTCCTTTACCAGAGTGTAATTCCCACTGACTTCAACAGAAATTAGAGCAGTTTCACTGAGGGCAAAATATAGCTAATGCAATTACAACAGAGTTGTCTTCTTCAAAACATCACTAAATAACATGAACCCTGAACCGCCATGTACACAAATCCTAGCTCATGTAAGCCCAGCCCCCGTTATCACCAATTCTTACAGCAATCCATGGTACCCACATTGATTGACTATTTAAAAACCCATCCAATTTGAACCCAGGAGTAATTTTCTAATTTTAGAAATGGAATTACTGTACATAATATTTCTACAGCTAGAGATGGTAGCTAAGAGAACCCAATAGGAACAGTTTATTGAAAGCCATTTTGGTTGATTTAACGGTCTGTTAGGTTTGGCTTTATAGAGGATGGGGCAGACTCAAGCAGTTTATTATCTGTGCAAATAAACCCAAACAGACATTAAGGGACAGATGTTCTAAAGTGCTCAGCACCCACAAATGGGGCCTGTTTTTCAAGACAGCGTTGTTCCTATTTAAGCCCTCTATGAAGTGGCTAGATTTTCAAAAGATCTCAGTGATTAGCAGCCTCTATTTAGAACAATATCACTACCTTTAAACAACACTCTGACTCTAATCCAGTGACCAACGATGAGCCCCAGATTATACCTTCCAATGTCAAAAGCTACCATAGGGCTAAAATAAGGCAGAAAAACCCATGCTTTTCAGGAGGAATCAAATTTGTTCTCTAATCAAATTTGTTCTCACAGGCAGGTTGCAGAAATCTGCAGCTGTTTAGCAATAGTCCAAAGGCTACAGAATATCCCATTTGTTGGGATAGCAGCTGCCACCACTCCACATTCTCTGTAGACCACTGAATCCAGGTAACTGGAGCAAAACCTGCTTAATTCTGCTGAAATCCAAGTGTAAACCTTATATGCTAGAAAAATTGGGGGAATTGGAGGCTCCCTATCCATTTTTCTTCCTTTATACGTTACCTTCCCTGTAACAAGCATCTTTAATTCTTTTTATCCAGCCTTCTTCTTTTATAGATTTAATTCTTTTTTATGTCCAATCTGCTTCTAATTGGGAAGAAAGGACTGCCATCCAATATCCAATGGTCTTAGGAAATGGCCTCCACAGGAACACATGACTGTCAAGTGCATTTACATCTAATACAGTTTATTAATATGTAGCTGCTACATCTGGTGTATCTGTGGCTAATGTTATGCAGCCATAGCATGTATGATCCAGTTTGTTTGGCCTTTTCATCTCTAAGTCATGGCTGTCTGGACTGTTAGACTTTTTTGTTCTATAAAATTGTGAAAGATTAAAATACAATTCCTGGATCAAGACCATTAATATGTTCCACAGTAACAGCCGTGTTAGTCTGTATTCGCAAAAAGAAAAGGAGTACTTGTGGCACCTTAGAGACTAACCAATTTATTTGAGCATAAGCTTTCGTGAGCTACAGCTCACTTCATCGGATGCATACTGTGGAAAGTTTAGAAGATCTTATCATATACACACAAAGCATGAAAAAATACCTCCTCCCACCCCACTCTCCTGCTGGTAATAGCTTATCTAAAGTGATCACTCTCCTTACAATGTGTATGATAATCAAGTTGGGCCATTTCCAGCACAAATCCAGGTTTTCTCACCCCCCTCCCCACACACAAACTCACTCTCCCGCTGGTAATAGCTTATCCAAAGGACTACTCTCCTTACAATGTGTATGATAATCAAGGTGGGCCATTTCCAACACAAATCCAGGTTTTCTCACCCCGCCCCCACACAAACTCACTCTCCTGCTGGTAATACCTTATCCAAAGTGACCACTCTCCTTACATTGTGCATGATAAAATAAGTCAAGCATTTCATAGGCTAGGTCCATCATACATATATTTTGTAGTTAATTATTCTATATAATCTATTATGTCAAATATGATCTTCCAAGCAAGAGATGTTATCACTTCCCTCACTAAGCTAAAATTCCTTTGGGGATACAGATTCCTCTTTCTGCTATTCCTCATTTGTTGCTCTTTGGTAGCTGAAATTCTGAAATGGTTTCTGTTACTAAGGCTGAATTAAAGACCTCAGGCCTGATTACACAAAGTGCAAAGCAATAGAGAGTTAGTTACACTTGTGAAAAGTGAGCTGCAGACTCCACGTAAAACCTTACCATAGTTGTTGGGTAGCATTTTATAGTGACCTAGCACAGGAGCAAGGCAGTTGTGAATCAGGCACGTACACCTCAATTCAGTTGACATCAATGAGCACCACGTCTGTGTAACTGAGGGCAGAATTGGTGGAACTGGGCTCTGGGATTTGGATTTGGATCCTCCCCGACAAAGTTCAGTGGTGTTTGGATCCACGGTTTCTTAGTTCATCTCTACTGTTGAATCTAGTATTTAGTCAGTGTGTCTTAGTTTGTCCTCTATTTGTTTTATTGGAAAAAGACATGGGACACTTATATGTGAATGGCTCTATATATCGTACACACATCTGCGCTGAACTGTAATGCTGTTTGGGTTGGTTGGTTAGGTGTTTTCAAGAGATGTATGCCACAGGATTTGTTTATTTCTGCAAAGAGAAACTTTCTATTTGAGCAGCTGACAGTTGTCTTTGTTGCAGTTCCAAATGGAAAGCGAATATATTGGTTGGATAAACTACAGTTACATTCCATTTTCCTCCACCAAAGCACTGGATTTAGGGAGAGAAGAGAACACACATATTAAGCTCAGTGCTGAACTGCCATACAAATAAGATGCATCCCCTTGAAACTGCATTCACTGTAATTGTGAGCCTTGGCACATGAGCAGAAAGCTGGGCAAGGATAAAACTAGAGTTGTGTGGGAGCCTGAAGTCAAGACACTATTGTCTTAGGAAAGACAGAAACAATCATTTTTACAAGCCTATCTAGCTACTTATATAGCCCCTGTCACTAGAGTATCCCAGCACCTCACAACCCCCCTTGGAAGCTAGGGAGGCATTATCATCTCCATTTTACAGACAGTGAACTAAAGCACAGAGAGATATGTGCCCCTGATTCAGCAAAGCACTTGTTTATCTTTAAGCAAATGCACTTTTCACGGTGACAACAATGACAGTTAGGCATCTGCTTAAGTACTTTGCTGAACCGAAGCCAAAACAGCTTGCCCAGGTCACACAGGAAGTCTATGGCATAGCCTGGAATTGGACCTAGATCACTTAAGTCCCAACCTAGTGCCTCAACCATAAGACCATCCTTCGTCACAATGCTTCAGAGCTCCCTTCGTTCTCACCTATGCTTTTTTCTCCTGGTTTGTAACACAACTTTAAAAGGACATGTATATCTTGGTGTTTGTATTGATAAAAACTGAAATCAAGGCTTATGTCTGTTTTACTTGCATGTTAGAAAATATGCTTCAAAAATAAGAAGGAGGAGTTGGACATGCAGAGCCTGAGTCTGAAACGTCCTCAACACTTGCAACACTCAGTTACTTCCAGGGGAGATGCAGACAGACGCACACCACCACTTAGGATCAGATGCAAAGTGAGAGAGTCTGACTTTGGCTGTGTTCCACACTCATATTTCCAGCATCTGTGACCTAATTGTGCCATTGATCATTTCCCTATGGTCAGGAGATGTGAATTAAAACCGGCAAGTTCACATCCTGGCATCAAAAGGAAAAAACCTGTGCCTTGATTGGTGGGAGGAAGTAAAATCCCTTCACATTCTCAAGACATTTCACACTTAACCTTCTAGTCATCAGAAGTGTCAGGTTAGATCAGAAAAACTGTATTAGAACAGACTGGCAGGACTTTTCTTGATGGGGCTTTTTAGCAACGACAACACTTGAAGAAGAGAGAAAAGAAGAACAAGCAACCTAGGCTCCAACCCTTCTATGCCTTATTCATTGTAAAGTCTTTATGCACAAACCCAGTTATTTGGCTTCAAAGGGGCTAAGGGCTAATCCTATGAGTAAAGAGTTTGCCCAAGTGGACCCCTAACTCCCACAGTGCCCATTTTCCAGATAGGGAAACTGAAGCATCAAACAGGCATAATGACTAGCTCAAGGTCACACAGCAAGTCTTCAGGAAAGCCAGGAATAGAACCTGCCTATCCATAGTGCTAGTCCAACACCCTATTCACGCGATTCCATTGCCTCCCCCCACATGGGAGAATATCAAGTGAGATGCCTCAGTTCTCTCCACAGCAGCTGGAGCCACAAGCTTTGCCAGGAAGTAATGAGTGTGTGGCCTAATATGGGCTGTGACAAGATAGCCTCACTTCCCCATTGATAAAGTGGGGATGATAATAATTCCTTTCTCCTGTCCTTTTCCGGGTGTATCTATTTAGATTTTAAACTCTTTGACTTTAACACCAAGAGTAAAAATTTCAAATGCACCAATTTTTTAAAAGTGATTGAGACCATTGGTCCCTATGTCACTTTTGAAAATGAGATTGAAGCACATTTGAAAATTTCATTCCAGGTCTGAACTGGGCAAAGTGGGTCTAATTAAGAGATGAAGATGCAAGAAGGGTGTAAATGTTCATGCATGAAAGCTAAGTAGGAGTCAGTGATCCAGAATATGCAAAACCAAATAGGTGTAAATCCCAGGCACAGAGATGAGGGCTGAACCAGTAACCTCAAAGTTTTGCATATGGGGAGGCAGGGAGTGACAGCTGCGTCTATCCTAGCTTTGAATAGCAGCTATGCAGGAATATAATGCAGCCTCAGAGTCTGCTTGTGTGTTGCAGGATGGAGTCCTTCCCCCAAACCCCACAGAATTCCATGCACAAAGCCTGATTACTTCTGCCGTGTACAGAGAAATATGAATTTCCCCCTGTACATGTAATAGTCATGGGCTTGCTTTCCTGCCTCCTTAAACTTCCAAGAGTGCTTTGATACAAACCGCTGCTTATTTTTCCCCTCTTTTGCTAAATTAGAGCTTAGTGGAATTTTTGAAAGATAGAATCAGGAGTTGAAGTCAAGGTAACATTTTAAAAGCTTATACAGCTGTAGCTATGAGATCACATAGTAAACTAGCAGGAACTGAAGTCATGCAGTGGGGAAATGTCAACCCTAGCAGAAAATTTATTTAAAAGAATAATGATTATAAAGAAGAAAGAAAAAAGGAAAAGAAAGTGTAAAATGTATTTTGGCATTTTCATAAATGTTGATGTTTTAAAGCCAGCATCTTGAAAGGCTCAGATGAGATGCTGCCACTCTAAACACATTACTAGTTTCTTCAAAGGGAAAATACATCTTGTCTTTGCTTTCATTCTTCCTCCCCTTTTATGTCAAAAGGGCCTGATCTGATTGACAATTAGCCACAATTTTAACAGCAGCTGACAGTATATAATCTCGCTCACTGAAACCAAATTGGATGTAGGACAGAACCTGGGGAGAAAATGATTGGTTCTGCAGAGTTCCATTAAGAAACATTTTCATGTTTTCCGTTATTTTGTGAAATGGTGTTACAATATATCCTTCAGTCATCTGGAGCACTCAATCAATTGTCAGTGACAAAGGGCTCTACCGTCCCCCCGTCTATGCTGGCAGACATGGCTGGAATTCATCAGATCCCAAATTCACGGCAATGAAATGAAATGGTGGAGTTTCCATAGCATTGTTCGCCTTTACTCCAAACCACTGGCTCTCAACCTTTTCCATACCATGACTCCATGCTACGTCCAAAAAAGGCAAGACTCCCCTCCCATCTAGCCATAAAGAGAGGCACAGTGGTCATGACCCCCAACTTAAGACCCAGGCTCTACACCCATGGAAGCTCCTCCATAAGCATTTTGCATATGAATCATTCATCTAACTTCAGTAATAGTCTTACAAGTAAGGAATAGATCATATCAACCACCATGCATAGGTGGTCATTCTCAATGTGAATTATACAGAGTGTCTGATACAGATTGTGTGTGTGTGTGTGTGTGTGTGTGTGTATCTCTCTGTCTATGTGGGGCTTAAATTTTCCTCAAACACAAAACTGTAATGCTCAGATATTTTAGTATTTGAAGTGCTTCCTTTAACTAGAACAAGAACATGTGGTGCCAGAAGCTCTGCTATAAATAGCCAATTACAGCTTCACTCATTCAAATTAGTGATTCTTCTTGCCCCAAGTACCCTAACTATTTGGCATTATACCAGATTGGGTTTAATTAACAGCTTTACTGTAGTAAACACTATGAAATATATATTTTTTAAAATAAAAGTTTATTAGTAGATTAAAACATTGAATAAACAAAGGTTTATATTTTACATAAAAATATTTGACATTAAAACACTGATGCAAGAACAGACTGTTAAAAAAAAACTCAGACATCAAAATTTTTTAAATGATGTGTTTTTCAATCTTACTTGATAAAATTAACCATATCAGAAAATGAAGACATCACCAACTGGCTGTAAATGGGAAGTCTGTCCTCTTACAAGTTTCAATATTATTATTTGCCATCGAGGGAACACATATTGTCCCCTCAGTACAATTACATAGGTTTCTACCAACTCACAGTTTTACTCTCTTCCTAGTCTATGAGGTCATGATTTAGGGCTTTTTAGAAAGCCCTTTGTTTTTTATTGCCTGTTTCTCTTCAACGGGTTCATGCTTACCTAAACTCCTAATAGGGGGAAAGTTATTATAAAAATACCAGAATCCTCTGCTTGCCCAAGCAAGTGAACCGGATATAAATTCCTATTACTAATTATTTGTATTGAGGTAGCACCCTATCATAGACCTGGACCTAATCATGGTAGGCACTGTACAAACCCATAACAAAAAGACAGTCCCTGCCCAAAGAGTTTGCAATCTAGGACACATGACAACAGACAGATACAACAAACAGATGGAGGAGCACAATGAAACAATGCCAGTCAGAGTGAAAAGTGGAAGTGCCATCACATCATCTGCCCAATCTTGTTGAGTTTGTCATGAGCATCACAGAAAAGGAGAGAGTCTTAAGGAGGGATTTGAAGGAGGACAAAGAGGTAGCTTTGCAGATGTTTACAGGAATGTAGCATTGAAAAGCATTCAGTCTGCACTAGAACATGGAGAAAGAATGTGGCAGAATGGACAAGAAGGTTGATTCTGCCAACATACATGCTTTCCTGTGAAGCTGCTAGAAATTCTGCTGTTGCATTCCCTTGCAATAATGGTTATTAGCTAGCTTTGCAAAGGAGTTCTCTGCAGCAGTGGTGCAAGTAAGGACAAGGAAACATTCAGCTCAGTTAAAAGAGGGTAGGCGTTTATTATATTGATCCTGAAGCTAAACAGGAACTTCTCCCCATACAGCTCCAGTCAAATGGTGCATCAGATGCAATAAGAAGACAGACTGAGAGATGTCCCTATTTCATCATTGTTTGGGGATCTCTTGTTCCTTTGCCCAACCTTCTTCTAACCTGATTCTGACAATGAAATATGTGGTCCTGGGTGGGAAAGGAATAGAAGAAACATTTCCTGGGATCTGCTGTCAACATACGTCCTTCACGTCTTCCTCCTTTACAGCACTTGGCTGACTGTGGTTAAGGTGTATTTGGGAGGGAGATTTTTTTATCAGTGCCTCCTCCCATGAATGCCTGTAAAGAGAAACCACAGAGAACACGCCTGAGCTCCCTCTGGGCTTTGGAATTGGGAGTAGCTGAACTGACCATTTTTGCACACAGGAAACTAGTAGCAAATGAAGTGCCACCTCGCTTGTGGGGAGGGGGTAAGTTACTTCTCCTGTTCCATGGAGTAGCTTGTATCCCCATGTGTGCCAGGGAAGCTACTCTAGCCAGCCAGTCAGGGGAGGGGATCCAGGGTTCCTCCTTCCCGCCATGCCTCTCCTGCCTACTTCCACACATGGGAGAATGTCAGGTGGGTAACAAGCTTTGCTGGGCAGTGAAGGGTGTGGCCCAATATGGGCTGTGACAACACAGCCCTCTGAGCTTGCCTTCCCAATCAGTAAAATGGGGAATAACAGTACTTTCTCCAATCCTGCATATGTCACTGCTATTTCGATTTGCACTCGTGGGGGCAGGGACTCTGACTGTGTGTGTGTAGGGCATAGCATGATAGGGATCCGATCTCAATTGGGATCTCTAGGCACTGTCATAATGCAAATAAATAATAATGATTGGGCTAAGTATGATGCTTCTACAACATGCTGTTAAGCTCCAAGCAGTGCCCTTTGCACTGTGCTAACCTACTCTGAGCTTTCTCTTCACTTTCTCTCTTGTCCAGGCCTGACGGTAAGGGTTATCTGCCCAGAACATCAAGAAATTTAAAAGGGATGAAGCAGCCATGTGGCACCATACATACACAGCAAAAAAACCCTCCAAAGTGGAGCTGCACCCACACTGCTAAGCAAATGTAAAGTTCAAGCCTGGATTGTCAAACTCGAAGTATAACAAGGTCAGAAAAGATTCAGCATCTGTGGCTCTTAGAGAAAAATGCAAATTAAATTTAAACCAAAGGTGGTCTTGCTGGAAGCAGCCTCAAAACCCTAGACTGTAAGTTCTGCCCAGCATCAGTGGAATGTTACAAAGGGATGGATACTGCTTTGCTTACAACTGTCTTTTAATTCATTTTCAGAACAGCTACTAAACAGAAGAGTGCAGGTATAAAAGTTACAGTTCTTACTTCTCTGGGTGCTAACAAGACTGTATTGGTGAAGAGACATTTTCCAAAGATCACTGTATGCACTACCAACAGGGAAAAACAACACAGGCATATGAAAACCCATTACATTTCCTCAGAATATTGCTAACCTATAGTGCATTACACTGTGTGTGTGTGAGCATGTGCGTGAAGTGGTGGGGAGGGAAGGAATAGCTCATATTTCACTGCCAGTTTTTCACAGGCAGCATTTCTTCACCCATACGAAACTGTGACACAACTGATTCCATTCTGCAAGGGAAATCATCACAAACCTTGGAGGAAAAATGGACTAATACCTGCCCTACCTTGTAAACCCCCATCTACTCACCCATCTCCTCTTCTGGCCCATGCTACCAATATGATTCACTTTTCCCTGCTGCTGGTTCCCAGCCCCACCTCTGGAGTGGGAACCAGCAGAGGGGGAGGCAGAGAACCTTAGAAATGTCAGTGCTGGGGAGGGAAGGAACCAGAATGGAAGCTGGCAATGGACAAGGAACAGAGAGGTAGGCCAACAACAGGGAGAGCTCAGACAGAGCATGTGAGGCTGTATGAAAAAAGGAAAACTTCTGGTGGGTGGAATATGAAGTGAAAGGCCCTTCATAGATTCATAGATATTAAGGTCAGAAGGGACCATTATGATCATCTAGTCTGACCTCCTGCACAACGCAGGCCACAGAATTTCACCCACCCACTCCTGCAATAAACCTCTCACCTATGTCTGAGCTACTGAAGTCCTCAAATCGTGGTTTAAAGACTTCAAGGAGCAGAGAATCCTCCAGCAAGTGACCCATGCCCCATGCTACAGAGGAAGGCGAAAAACCTCCAGGGCCTCTTCCAATCTGCCCTGGAGGAAAATTCCTTACTGACCCCAAATATGGCGATAAACCCTGAGCATATGGGCAAGATTCACCAGCCAGATACTACAGAAAATTCTTTCCTGGGTAACTCAGATCCCACACCATCTAACATCCCATCACAGGCCATTCGGCCTATTTACCATGAATATTTAATTACCAAAACCATGTTATCCCATCATACCATCTCCTCCATAAACTTATCGAGTTTAATCTTAAAGCCAGATAGATCTTTTGCCCCCACTGCTTCCCTTGGAAGGCTATTCCAAAACTTCACTCCTCTGATGGTTAGAAACCTTCATCTAATTTCAAGTCTAAACTTCCCAATGACCAGTTTATATCCATTTGTTCTTGTGTCCACATTGGTACTGAGCATAAATAATTTCTCTCCCTCTCCGGTATTTATCCCTCTGATATATTTATAGAGAGCAATCATATCTCCCCTCAACCTTCTTTTAGTTAGGCTAAACAAGCCAAGCTCCTTGAGTCTCCTTTCATAAGACAAGTTTTCCATTCCTCGGATCATCCTAGTAGCCCTTCTCTGTACCTGTTCCAGTTTGAATTCATCCTTCTTAAACATGGGAGACTAGAACTGCACACAGTATTCCAGGTGAGGTCTCACCAATACCTTGTATAACGATACTAAAACCTCCTTATCCTTACTGGAAATACCTCTCCTGATGCATCCCAAGACCGCATTAGCTTTTTTCACGGCCATATCACATTGGCGGCTCATAGTCATCCTATGATCAACCAATACTCCAAGGTCCTTCTCCTCCTCCGTTACTTCTAATTGATGCGTCCCCAGCTTATAACTAAAATTCTTGTTATTAATCCCTAAATGCATGACCTTACACTTCTCACTATTAAATTTCATCCTATTATTATTACTCCAGTTTACAAGGTCATCCATTTCCTCCTGTATGATATCCCTGTCCTTCTCTAAATTGGCAATACCTCCCATCTTTGTATCATCCGCAAACTTTATTAGCACACTCCCACTTTTTGTGCCGAGGTCAGTAATAAAAAGATTAAATAAGATTGGTCCCAAAACCGATCCTTGAGGAACTCCACTGGTAACCTCCCTCCAGCCTGACAGTTCACCTTTCAGTTGTAGTCTCCCCTTTAACCAATTCCTTATCCACCTTTCAATTTTCATATTGATCCTCATCTTTTCCAATTTAACTAATAATTCCCCGTGTGGCACAGTGTCAAACGCCTTACTGAAATCTAGGTAAATTAGATCCACTGCGTTTCCTTTGTCTAAAAAAACTGTTACTTTCTCAAAGAAGGAGATCAGGTTGGTTTGGCACAATCTACCTTTTGTAAAACCATGTTGTATTTTGTCCCATTTACCATTGACTTCAATGTCCTTAACTACTTTCTCCTTCAAAATTTTTTCCAAGACCTTGCATACTACAGATGTCAAACTAACAGGCCTATAGTTACCCGGATCACTTTTTTTCCCTTTCTTAAAAATAGGAACTATGTTAGCAATTCTCCATTCATGTTCAGGGGCTGGAGCAAGGGGAAGCAGGGGTGGGGAAGGAAGAGAAGCTGGAGACAAGTTGACTTGTTTAAGAGTTCAAAGGGCATTTCCTGACCTTTTAGGTGAGAGCCTCAGCTCTGCAATGGGGGTGGTCTTGCACCCTTTGACCTTTTATTCATGCCACACACAAACACAGTCACTGTCACCACTTTAGTTTCGGTCCATTCTCTCTCTTATCCTCTCCCACCATCCTCTTCTGTCTTTGTTCTCTATTTTCTTGCTACCCATGTTTCCCCAGGCACACAACCACCACAGAGGCACTTAGAACCATGTATTTTCTCTCTCCTTTCCCTCCCCCTTGATGTTTTAGTCATAGAGATTTTTTTATCTATTACTGGCTCCCCACCCTATTTTCCCACTCACCAGATAAAGCAGTGCTGCTCAGAGTGCAGGGCTGTAAAATTATTGAGATTCACCAGACAGCGCTATTACAACAGTCTTAACCAGCAGAACTGGTCAAAAAATGGGAGGATATTTTCACAAAAATTTCTGTCAAAAATTCTAACCCTTGTTTTTGGTCAAAAATCCAACAAAAATGTCATTGAAGTGGGATTTGAAAATTTTCAATCAGCTCTTTGCACGAATACTGTTTATCTGAATGTGAAGACAGTAAGGTCATAGGAGATATTCTGCGGAGTTAATTGTGGTGCAGTTCTTTTGAAACTAATAAAAGATGTTAACATTTAGAGTTCATGCTTCAGCACAGTTAACTTCCTGACTCAGTATCTCTGACTGAGCCACTTCAAGGGCAGAGCTTCTGCCTGCATGTTACAGAAACATTACAGGGGACCTTTCAAAGAGCCTCATTGCCATAGGACATTGGTGAGGCCAAGAATTTAGCAAGAATAAGGATAACAAGAATATCCACTCATAATTAATTATTGCAAAACTTTTGGGAGAGATATTAAACCTCATGTTTCAGGGTGCAAGATCTCCAGCTATTAGAGATCAAGTTAAAATCTAATTCCTGGGTCAAATTATCCCTCATCTGCCTACTTCAGGGTTCTTACACCTTCCTCTGAAGCATCTGGCACTAGCCATTGTCAGAGACAAGGTCCTGGACTCGATAGACCTGGGTCAGATCTACTATGGCAATTTCCTGTGTTCCCTCCGACCTCTTTACCCACAGCCATGGCAGCCCATTTACAATGGAGGCAGTCTATATACACCCCTCTCTTCCAGCCAATTGGGAGGAACTCTCTGGAGGAGAGCACTATTTATAGACTGCCTTCTTTCTCTGAACCGAGGAGACAAGAAGGAAGCCAGAAGGCTAAACGCCCAGGAGAGACAGTTATGAAAGGTAATGCTGCGCAAAGCAGGCTATGACAGAGGAAGAGCTCCTTGTAGATGGTACGTGTGAACTTTTGGATTGCAGTGATGGACTTTATTGCTGGGACTGTTTGAGGTCATTGACACAGCCCTAAGTGGAGGGCGGAAGGACTTATAAGAAAGGCTGGGTTGGGGGGAGGGAACTGTAAGGGGCCCTGAGGAGGGAGACTTCTGCAAAAGGGACTCCTCAATAAACGGCAGTCCTGTTACATACTGCCAACACACCCAAAAATTCCTTCAAAATATCCTTCTCTGTAGCAATCTCCCTGCTGCACATTAATTCTTTCCAGTACCCAAACCTTGCACATAGGCTCATGTTGCTAAGCATGGGCCCAGTGTCATAGGTCACAACTCCACTGAAGACTACAGAATTACACCTGCTAACACGAAGAGTGAATATGGCCCTGACTCTCCACCAGACAGCAGCTTTGAAATCCTGCATATTTGATCAAGGAAAATTCTATTTCCTTCGTTCTACAAGACGATAGAAGTTGCAGGTATTCTCCACCCACTCTGCCTATGTTTATTTAAGCAGTTTCCCATCACACATGGGATTTTCAGGGCTTAGTTTATCAGGTGCTTCCATTAGTTGTTTGTTTAAATAAGCTTTATGGTGCCTGATCTGCGTCTTATACGTCTTATACAGCTAGAGAAGTAAGTGTCTAGGTTTACTGTAGCCCTAAAGGTGCCCCAGGTTGACTCTACCCACACCACTGGTAAACTGTTTGACCAGACTCAGTTGTTGCTCTGCAGGATTGATTTCCTTAATGTGAAAATAATAGTAAGTGTGAACAATGGTTTTCTTATCTCACTTCCTGTACCATGGAGAAATGATTATGATAGTCATACCCTCTGAACTTATCAGGAAGAGTTCACATTCAGGTGTATGCCTAACAGCAGTCTGTAGCACATTTTATTATTTGGAATTGTTTCTTGCTCCTGACAGAGAAATCTCCCTTACAAACAGCATAATATTATTTACCAGTGTAATAATTAACATTTTAATCAAATGCCAAATCTGTATTTTATTCACGACTTTCTTATTTTGTACTTTTCTCCAATAGGCAAGGTAACTGGCAGTAGAAATTTACAGCTAGCAAAGGATTTTACCAAAAATTAGGTTACTTTAAAAGTAATCCTACATTACACCATGTGATAATTCAGTCATCGTGACTTGGTATTTCACTGCAAAATTTATTCCACGCAACATCATTTCCAGCACATGACAGGGTTTCCAGTTAGGATCAGTACTGAATGTTCTAGACAATTAGAAAATGTTTGCATAAACAGGTCAGGGGAGACATTGCATAAGACATTGACTTCAAGGGGACACAGAAGACTATTCATAAGAGTAAGGGCTGAAGCCTTTATGCTGAAAGTGTATAGGCCAGCAGCCCCTGGTGCAGACACAATTTGCACATGCAAAATGGACAGTTGACACAATCTGGAACATTAATGCCCACAATCAGGAGATTAAAGTTATGCAGAACATGAATGGATCAGGAGCCCCAAATAGTCAACTCCACATGGAAATCTCTTCAAAGCCAGTTCAGCTTTCAGATTATTGGTCTCAGACATGCCCTGCATAATGCCCCACTCAGCAAATGGCACATAGAGGTCAATTCCTAGCCATCAGATGGTAGGAACATTCAGTCACTATTGGCTAGGTTGGATTGCCAATATTTTAACCTCTGAATGCAAAGGAAAAAAATCACATTACTCCTTGGATCATCAGCAAGGTTATTGTTTGCATTCATATATAATGAGATCTAGCTGTCCTAGTGCATATTTTAAAAAAACCTGTACAAATAATTAGTCATAGCTATAGCTACTATAACTTATGTTTTGTAGCGGTTAAACCCTGACTAAGCAATGAAGTGAAAGAACTCAGTTCAAGTTCAACAGCACTACATGCAAACATATGAACACCCATAACTGATTCCCCTCAAGTGCCTGTCTCTTGGGGAATAAACATTCCCTCATCACCTGCAACACAGCCGCTGCTGCTTCAGGATATGGAGTGGGAATGTAGCAACTCAGAGGCCTGAACTCCCAATAAGTCCCTCTGCAAGGGGAAAAAACAGCTACTCAAAAGCAGGAATTCATTCGAGTTCTTTCACAGGCCACTTCAAAGCCAGAGGCCTTTGTGTGATTTGCCTCTTTAAAAAAAAATTATGTTCTGTTAAGATGTAACTTGATATTTAGTAGAAGCAAAAATTGAAAATGTGCAAATTCCCAAGCCAATTTTCACATGTGCAAGCCATAAACTCCAACTGCAAGCAGAGGCCTGCAGACTGGTGAACTTTATTTGTTTTATTCCATGGAGAGGTGCTTGGGATAGATTTATCTTTATTTGAAACTTTACATAGATAATGCAAATTTCTCGCTTACAGCAAATACTAACCCAACAGAGCCTGCCAAAAGCATGATTGGATTTTCAGGTTAGGTTATATTTGTTTTACATCACTCAGAGGTTTCAAAGATGTCTCATTAAACAACGACTTTCTCATGTTAAATTATGGCCTAATTTGTGACTAAAAGATTGCAGTACAAATATGCTCCAGCCTCTACCTAAACAGATTGGTTTACATTTGGTAGGAGAAAAAAAAAAGGTTTCGGAAATCATGAAAACAAGTTCTCAGCCTCAGACAGCCCCCTTGGGGCTGGCTGGATTCCTCAAGATCACATTATTCAACAATGCACTTTGGTTTAAATTTCTCTCTGTCCATCGAGAACTGTATGTGCTCACTCTTTCATTGTCCACACTATGAGTGAAGGCGTGATTGTAGCATGCTAGGCAAACACTAGCTAGCTTTAATCTAGCAAGCACAGGTAACAATACAACTCATGTAGATGTGGTGCCATGGGCTTCGGCAGACTAGTAACCACAGAGCAAGCCAGCCAGGGAGCCTGGGTATGTACTCCGGTTGCTAGCCTGTGCCACCTTTTACCGGTGCTAGCTAAATTAAAGCTTTGCATGGGTATGCTTACCCTTGCTAAAATGGCACCTTTCCTTGCAGTGTAGAAATATCGTTGGTCTAGTCACTTCTGCCAGGGCCTTTTTTCTACCTGATACCTATCTCCACTTACTCAAAAGGGAAGAGACGATCATCTCCCCTCCATTGTGCTGGGTTGCCAGGTTATGAGCATTTAACTTAACTCGGCTCATTCTGCTTAGTCTCATCTCAGATGGGGCCAAGCAAGCTGTGTCTTAATCACCTACTCAATAGAGGCTCTGACTGGGAGGGAGGTGTCTCTGTGGAGTGTGACTCGGCAGCACCTGCTCAGGAAGAGGAGAAGACCAAGAAGGGTACTGCGATGACAGCTGCAATAGAAAGAAGGTCTGGTTATTTTTCCTGCCTGTTGTGCTTATTTCTCCTCCTTCCTGCCACCACTGGCAACTTCATCTACTATTTGTAGCACTGGCTATGAATAGACTATTGCCTCTGAGTTTAAACTCAGTATCTCTTTTGAGGACATGGATCATGGGCAAGATGAGTCTCCAAATATATGATTAGCTAACAGCCTCAGAATCTATCACTGACAGGTTCCCTTGCACATAAGAGCAGAAGTTATTTTAAATCAAACTTGCTCAGGGGCAAGTAATTTTTATTTTTTCTTTAAAACAGGCAAGTAAAACACATTAAACAGCATCATCATCATGGCCATGGTAAAGGCAGGTCTATTTTTTGCCAAGTCTGGTAAATTTCTATGACGGGATCCAAAACTATTGTAAATAAAAGATAATTACCAAAAAATGAAAAGCACAGGGCTACAAACCCCACCTGAGACCCAGTTCTGAGATGTAGCCATGCATTTGCTGTCATTCGCTCCCAAGAACATCCATGTGAGTTGCACATGCATGGAACCCCCGTGGCGGGAATCAGACCAGTGCATCTCTTGTCCAAAGGCCAGACCATGCTACTTAACAGAAATCATGTGTAGCAGCCGTCACAGCAGGTTCTCCTTTCCATTGCTAAGGAGGAGTCCCAGGAAGCTATGGGGAAAAGGTCTCTAAAGTTACAATGGCCAACCACAGTATTAGCGTGCCAGGGAGAAAGCGGAGGATGTCGTCTATTTCCGTATTAGCCCTAACACTGAAGCCCACTTCCATTTAGCATGGAACATGGAGCTGGGATTTTTAGACACATTACAGCAGCAGATGCAAGTGAAAGTTTAGCAGCAATATAGAATTCTAAACTTCTTAACCATTAATGCACAGTTCAGAAGAAATTTATTGAGGAGGTCGGATGAAGAAGCAAAACTGATACCTTTTTATTCCCTCCTAGGAGAGCCTGGTGGAAAAGATGAAATTCCTCTGATTGTCCTAGTGCACCCTATACTTACACAGTAAGAGAGAAACATGTAGAAATAGGTCGCGGGTACTATTGATAGGGTAGTGCAAATGTTAGGAAGTGGACCCACAGCATGGGGGTATTTATTACCAGGGGTTGGCAGTGACTACCTCCCTCTTCAACAAACAGACTTTAGACGTGCTTGTTGGTCAACAGGGCAGTTCATTTCGTTAGCAGTGATTTTAAAAAGGCTGAAATACAAACCACTTATATTTTAGTGCTGAACACATTGTTCCTAGGCAAACTTAAAAAAAAAAAAAAAGCAGGTTCACTTATCTTTACATACTCTCTTTAAACAACATTGTCAGTCGTAGTGTGAAAAAAAATCTTGGTAAAGTTTGCCCTTGTATCAAGAAGAAAAAAAGTAGATAGAAACGAATGGTTTTCTTTTTGTCCCTGAAGTTTGGTTCATCAGAAATTCTGTCTTTTCCCTTATTTCCTATGGAAGCCATGTCAGGGGTCCCTGGAGAGATGTAAAGAGAGCTTCTTGAACAAAAATGTTGGTTAAATCACTAAACATATGACACCATGTGCATTTACATTTTCTATTATCTCATGATGTGAGTGCTCACAGAACCTCGACCTGGGTGTCCTGGAACTAACCGCAGTATTTAATAACCGTAATGATAGTTATTACAGAGGCCAATAAACTAGCTTCTGTATAGAATGATCCGCCTGGGGAATGTCTGATTTATAGACAAGACTTCAAGTTCACTGGTACTTCAGAGGGTTAATTAAAGCCAGTAATTTGAAGCTTTGTCTTATTCAGTTTAAAGGCTTTTGAGAACTTCTTTAGAGGGGCTCATAGACCAGCATTATTCTGTCTCAGAGAGAAGTTCAGAGATGAGTCTAAGTTAATGTATCTTGCACCTTTTTCAAGCCTCAAAGTGTTTTCAGCTACATAAACAGTCTCCCTTAGCCCCATCTTCTGACATGTAATTTACACATCACCTCTGAATAGATCCCTCTGAATCTACATTCACTGATCTCCTGGAGAGCTCAGCTGCAGGCAGGATGTTTCTCAGCACCATAAGACCAGGGCTATTTATGATGCACAGTTTAATTGAATTTATATTTTCCTGACTAGAATTTAAATTTTATACGAAACTCCTTTAAAAGTTCCCTGTTAGGGTCCTGGTGAGAGATAATGCTTTACAGTGAACATGTGCATTCATAGTCTGCAAGCATTTATCAAGTAAAACAAATTTACCACAAGTCAACGAGTTTATCTTCTTACAGAGTATTTACAATTTGAAAGCTGTAACAGAAATAAAATTTCTAGATTGTAAAGCCAAACATCTTAGTCTTGGTTCTTACATTTGCCTTTTGCTAATCATGTTAGAATTATAGTCAAGGTGATTTCCTCTGAAGGGTATTCTGTATGAGGTAGCATAGACCCCTGTTAGGAGCTTCAGTGGATATTTGCTGGCTGCATTATTGCTTTTCTGGATCAACAGGTTGGCCTAGTGCTGCGTCATCATCTTTTGTTAGTTTTCAGGAAAGATTTTCCCTTTTGTTAATCATTCAGATTCTATGTCCTTATATTCCTTATTATTTTTGACTCTTCTGATCAAAAGCACTCATACAGCTTGTGCAGTCATCTTCACTGCAGCCTTTCCATACGTGTTGGCAACCTCTCTGGTGTGTCTTAGGTGCAGATGGCTGCTAGAAGCAGAAGTGCTCCTTGTTTCCTCTGCTAAGAACAGAAAAGAGGGCTGCAACAAGGGTTTAGAGTAGAACAGACCTACAGGACAGATGCCTCCATAAGAATAAACAAGACACCAACAGCAACCCATTCCTGAAGAGGAATTAGGAGATAAGGCCATCTGACAACCCCCTAAAAACTCAGTGAGAATGGGTGATCAGCAGCAAGGATCAGACGTGGGAACTTGGAATCTATAAGTATGAGCCTTTACTGCCTGAGCTAGAAGAACCACTTCTATTAGCCAAGGCTTTAGCAAACTCATGCACCCCTCTAGGTGGCTCAGCCACAATGAGAGCAGGGCCAAGCCCCACACTGAGTGGATGTGGGTTCCAGAGACTGCAGCTACACGAGCATAGCAGGCAGTCAGGTCTTAAACCCAAGAAGACCAATGAGTCAAGAAAGAGCTGGGTTCCAGTCAGCAGTAAAGATGTATGGAGAGAGAGGAGAGAAGGTAATGTAGTTGGAGACTAGAGAGCAGGACTCCAAAAAGTTTGAATAAGTGTCCCAACCTTTGAACACTTATCCAAGATAAGCCCTAACCTGGAAACCTTCTGAGGTCTGCCTCTTCCTAATTTTGATGTACTTTCTCTAGTTACTGACCTGTGACAGCTTTTCCAGTATGACTGTATGAAATTCATTGTATTGATTTTTGAAGTCTGACCTCTCATGAATTTCTGCAATCTCAGCATGAGTTTTCCATCTGGGTGACTTTTTAATGGCCCAGTCAATAGAAAATTTGTTTTTTTAAAGTTATATTTAAAGACTTCTTTGCTGCTTGATGCTTCCAGATGGCTTTGTCCAGCCCCAGATGTCACTCAGAAAATCCACTTCGGAGTAATATATATATATATGGAAATAATCCTTAAATCCAGACTATTTCATTCCCTGGGGGCACGTCTACACTGCACACTCCTTACTGCAGCATGTAGAGTATATACACTGAACACCCCCCTAGCAGGGAAATAAATAGCAGTGTAGATGGGGAGGCACTGCCTATGTGAATAAAGACAAGCCACAACCTTAGGGTATATACCCTACATGGCTCTATACACACCCAAGCAGTGCTTCATATGTCTACACTGCTATTTTTAGCAGTGTAGTGTCCCACTGCCTTACCCTTGCCCGGCCACAGGGAAAGGCTCCAGCAGCAGGGAAAGACTCTGGCCGGGGGTAGGCAGTGGAGAAAGGCTCCAGCAGCTCCTGGCTACACACTACAGTGTGGACCCAGCCTGCTTTTCACCATGGTGTGTAGCTACACAAACCTTACCTGCTGCCACCAGGAGTGTGCAGTGTAGACAGCCTGAGACACACTGTGAAAGTAACCACATGTGTGACACAAATCAGAAATATCTTCATTTTAGGTCACTACTTTGCATCATTCGTTACAGAAAAGAAACAAACAGTCTGCCTCTAGTTTGTGGTTACCTTGTCTTTTCTTTTATACTGTAGCACCCTGAGCAAGTACTCCGAGACCTCTGTATAAAGTGTGATCACTTGCTCAGTTTACTACTACCTGGTCCTTCCTTTCATCACCACCTCTGCCTTTTGGTCTCATTCACCTGAGCCTGAACTATGAGCTCTAGGGAACATGGACTGTCTTTTTTTCCTGTCTGTCTGTCCTTGACTAGCGCCCCTGCATACTCCTACAGCCAGCGTGGAGAAGAAATAACACTCTCCCTGCTCCTGTGGCCTGTTCCTTCATTGTTCTGTCCCGAACAACAAAAAGTAAAGCTAGCTTGGCAATATTTTAGATTCAATCAAAAGAAACAAGACATACATGTGGCATTAAAGTGCTAGAACCCAGACCTGCAAATATTTCAATGTGTGAGTAACTTTACTCCTGCGTAGTCCCATTTTACAGCAATGAGAGTCAACTCAATCCTGTGCTGAAATGCTTGTTGATTGGGCCCCTAGAAGTCTTATTTCTCTGCTTTCACTTTCATTATAAATGGCATTAGATATACACATAAGCTTAGCATGGCCGTTACTGGAAAGCTTTTATTTGCCTCACAGTGACTTACCAAACATGCATACAAATGTTCATTAAAAGGCATTTGCTTACTGTGCGGCAACTTAACAACATATTTTTAATCACTGTCACTGTTAATATATACACACTTCTCCCTCTTTTTTTTCAGATTTTTCTTTGTGCTCTGTGATTCTTGCAACCAACGTCAAGTCATGTTATGTCATGAATATTGATGGCACTTTTCACGGAGATTGAACTGTCAGTAACCCAGGATCAAATTCTGCTCTCGGTTTACATGCACTGAAGTAAACAGGTAACTGAGGGCAGAGTGTAGACCTAAAACAAACTAATGGTCATAACTCAAGGCTGATCATGACATTGAAGCAATTTTGTTCTGTGATATTATGTTTAATAAACATTAGCATAACAAATAGAAACAAATATAATCCATTGCAAGAGGACAAGAAAAAATAGGGAAATAAAAGTTCTGTTAACTCTGGATTGTTTTAGAATAGAAATTTGAGGGATAGAGGGCTGTGAACATATGTCTGGGCAGAGAATATTTGACATGGAATCTTGAGCATGTGGAGACAACCCTAAAAAGTAATTATGTTTCAATAATGGACACGATTATTCTATTTGTTACTCCTGTGCTTAGACTTCAATGGAGCTAGCTATGCCACTTTACACCCGCTGTGGACCTAGCCTTATAGCTGTAGACATGATTATATGAGAGGTTTTGAATACAAGTATAAGTGCTTTAGTATACAAAAGCCAAGAAATAAAATAAACTAGATCAGGAACCTAAGAGTCAGATACTGGTCTTCACCTTGTGCAGTTACTTAACCAGTGCAAATGGAGTACACAGTGAATTTAAACACTACCCAGTCAGAATGGTTGTGGTTTTGCATCTACTTTGCTTAGGCGTAAATGACTAGGTGCAGGGCAATGGAAAATCAGGCTCAAAATCTCCAGGGATTGAGAGTACCCTCTATTTTCCTCAATAGTAATTAAACACCCTGAAAAGCAAGGGGTGGGGACTTCTAATATGATCATAACAAGATGGCCTTTTCATCCTTGGAGATGTCATCCCTTTCTTGGTTTAAGTTTGTCCTGAAGACTTTTTTTTTTTTAACCTACTTTACTCTGAAATGAAGATGAATGATATGCTATACTTTGGACCACATCCTGCCAGCAAACAGTGGGGCAACTAACAGAAGAAGGAGCTACTCTATATAAGTTGGGGCTGACAGAATCTGGCCCTGAATAAATATGGAAGCACCCTCTCCTGCCAAAAACTGTAGTTGTTCAAGAAAACCTTTGGGCTTGTTTGTTTTTCCAATTTACATGCTGCCTAAAGCTCTTGTGTTGCAGTAGGTGGAGAGACTTCAGAGAAAAATGAGTTTTTCTTTATTGTTTGTGCCCTTCTAGCTAACCATTTGCTGCTGGATTTTAAACTAAAAGTAGTGCATTTCAGAAACCCTTTATAGGAAAAGTCTATGCGTTTTCTCCCTCTTTCATTTTGCTAAATACAAAAAGAAAAACTCCCTACATGCAGCTTGTGGCCACCTTTACCATTTTACTTCTGAAGCTGCACTAGGCAGAAATACAGTCAAGAAACCCTTTGAAGTTTAACTCTCTCTCACATTTAGGTTTTTAAGTTCAAATGCCAGTGAAATGCTATAAAAATCAAAAGTTTGGGTGTCTTTGATTCCAATGGACACCAAAGCATGACATCACTGAGCATAAACAATAACTAAAGTGTAAATTTAAACGAAGTCCAAAAAAATCAAAACCAGCTATAGGATCTTTGCATAGCACAGAGAAATAGAAAAAACAGATGTTACACCAGACAGCATATCCTGGTTTTAGGAAATGAGACACAGCAGGGATCACAACATTTTAAATCAGTCACTAGTTCTTTCCTAGTTATTCCTTTTAAATGATGTGCTCCAATATTTGCAGCCAGCCTCCCTCCCTCCTTCTCCCTGCTGTACACAAATTTGTGTCATAATTTTCTCCTCTTAATTAGTTGTTCAAATGCATTTGTACAGGAGAATTACACTGGGATCCAATATCCCGCTTACTGGCACCAGAGAGCGCAAAGTAATCAGGAGAGCGCAGGAGCGGAGCCCAGACCTCGTTATTTATTCACTTTTGCTAGCAGGAGCCTAGCACCGGCAGTCACCTTGATTAAGGAGAGGTGAACAAGAACAACTTGAGGGGGAAAAAGAAAAGAAAGAAAGAAAGAAAGAAAGCCAGATGGCGCGACTGGAACTATTCCGCAGTGTTCATGCCTGTTTTACCATAGACCTCTCCGTTCAATCCTGTGCTGCAGCATTACAGCATTTCCCTCCACTTCTGACTTTGCACACAGCTGGCACCTCCTGTAATCAATTTAATAAGACATGACCTATGAGTTAATATTCCATAATGACAAGGCCACCTTCAGTCCATTAATGGAGATGTATCATCAGCCTCTTCTTCCAGAAGTAAAAGCACTAATGACTATGAAATCAGTACACAGAGGCTGAAAGCAAGTGGTAGACCCGGTGGAAAGGGAAGCTACAATCCACCTGCAGACTGAGAACCCAATTAGCAGAGGTAGTTTTGTTTGATTAAACTAAGGAGAGGCAATTTAGGATAAAAATAAATCTTACAAAGGTTACAGGGATATCTATGTATTAAAGAAACATTTAATTCTGGTGGCAGCAGAAAGTGTGGCCAATTACATTAAACCAAGAAGACAAAGTTGTGCATATAACCTGTAACTCCTTTAAAGAACAATACATCATCTGTTTTGGAGGCTACTGGTCCTTCTACATATTTAGCAGTCAAGTATCTTTCCTGACATCTAACTCAAGTAGCCCAAATAAACTGGATCCCTTCACTCTTAAAAAACAAAACAAAAAAGCACTACACATTTTGTCTCCCCTTGTAATCTTTTAATCGAACACCGTCTGCACGCTGTTCTCTTTTGAGCATCTGGAACTCATCATGCAAAGTTCCGGATATTAAAATGTACAGAGAAGTTCTCTGCAGGCTTAATGAATTACAAGAGGAGGTCACACTGACCACTGCACAAATCTCATGTGAGTAGCTCCATGCAACTAAAAATGGGACATACACATCTATAAATATTTCTCCAAGTATAGCTTCTAAGTTCGACCATTTCTTTACCCTCCCTGTAGCTGAAATCACAGAAAGGCAATGTGGTGGGCTTCCCTTCTCTCTGAGCCTGCACTGCTATCCACTGTGAACCGTTAAGGATAGCTTATCTTATGAAACATTATTTTTTTAAAAAAGATTTTAAAATGTGATCTGAGATATGTAATACTCTCTTTCTGAGCACATGGAAAGGGGCCAAACTGTTTCCAAGTTACATTCTTGTGACCTGAGGTTAAGAAAAGAGGATTTCATAAACCTGACTATAAACACTCCACTACTCTTGAAGTCTTTTTTTCTTCTCTCCTGCACATTAGAGAAAGTGGCAAAAGCAGCAGTGAAATGATGACCTTACCTCTTTACTCCAGGAAGAGGAAGAAAACATTACATTCAGATACCGATAGGGAACTTTTTACTTGTGGATACAAGCTAGCTTACGTCTATGGCAGAAAGACAAATTGAGTGGGTGTAGATTTGGGATCATTCCTGCCAAAACCATTTATAAATTGGTTTGTAGTGATAGGTTGGGCTACGAGGCCCAGATTCCAAGGGTTGTTAGGTTTGGGGGGTTTTGTAATCCACACATACTTTATATGCTAAATCATTGCTTCTTCTGGATATTTTGCTACTTAGGTACATCTGGCTTTGTTTAATGTCAGCACTTTAACTGTGCCACATTTTCATTGCAATAATCTATGATACTCTAATGAAAAGCATGAAGGAAAGAGGCTAAATTTATTTTATCAATTTCTGTCAGATGCATATTGCCACCATATTCAGCGATCGTTCAGACAATTAATATTGTCACTTATCTGCTTTCCTGGAAACTGAGAAGCCTGAAATGTGAAACAATAAAATAAAAATCTTACCTTTACAAACCCTACCCCTAGCTGTTTTGTAGCAAATGGATATATTTTAGGCATCTAAAGAATTCCTCTGCATTCTCAATTATGATATCTTTTACTATTATGCATAACCTCTACTGGAAAAAAGCCAACACAAATTGTTCTCAAACCCTCTTCTCCATCCCTGGACATATTCACAGTTTCAAGTCCTTGCTATAAACTCTTAATCCTCCTGCCACTACCAAGTGAACACTAGAGAGGAATCTGAAGCCATGACAACAAATTGCTTCCTGAAGATTGTGACCTAAGTCATTCTCAAGGCACCCCGCACACCCAGGTCAAACAGTTGTACATGTTCAGTAACTCAACTTCTCATTTCTACTGGGCACTGCTTAATTTGTTTTAATTTCAGGCCTTTTCTTTATGGAAGAGAAAGGTAGCAACACTTTGTTTGGGGATGTAGTTAATGAGGGAACCTCCACGTGGTTTGACGCTAAACACCCCGAAGTTCAGAGTATTCTTTGAACCTTGCCTTTGCTTCTGCAAAATTTGGATTTCCATGTGAGCAAGAAAAATCTCTTGAGATTTCTTGCATTTCCAATTTTTGATGGAAATACAGTGAAAACAGCACATCTAAAAGGCATTTGGAGTGTTCTACTACCATCCCCACCTAGAACCCAGAAATAAGAAGATTTGGGAATAACAGAAAAAGTCATCTGAATGTTTCAGAACCTCAAAGGTTGCATTTGGTTTTGAGAATGGATAAAGGTTATTAGTGGAATTAGGATGCTTATTTCATACCACCCATCTCTACAGGTGATTAAGGATGGTTAGACCACTTTATATTTAGATCCAGACACATACCACCCCCTTGTCCTTTCACCTCTTTTTGCCCGAAAAGATAAAGGGAAGTATCCATTGATTTTGGAAATATATATATAGCAGTTTGATGTATTCAGATTTCTGTGCTATTTTGATTTAGCATGGTCTCATTTTACAAACATTATTTCTTTTTAATGCACCAAATAATGATAACTAAATAAGTCTTCACTAAGGACTAAAGTTCCTCCTTCTAAAGAAGAAATATTAAGAGCCCTTTCCCCGTATGCCTTACACACCCCAAATCCTAAGGTCAAAGTTTTAAGTGTGCGAAGAGTAAATTCAGTCCCACGATATGCAAGCCTACAAAGTACTTTATAGACATATAAAAATGTTTCCCATAAAACCCATGGAAGAAAAAAGAAAATTCACCAACAGGAAGAATATTAATTTAATGAAAACTTATTCCTCAAGAAACTTCTGAAAACCCTTCTATTCTGCCAAAATTTCCAGCTTCAGCAATTGTGCACCACTCAGTGTTCGCCTCCACAGTTAAGAGTGTTTGCATTGTATTATTCTTCTTATACGTTTAGGGCGAAATCCTGGCTCCATTGAAGTCAATAGCAAGACTCCCAATGACTTCAGTGGAGCCAGGATATCACCATTAATTTGTGAACTCCTCAGTCCAGAGATTCTATTCTTTGCACAGTAGTTTGACTGACTCAGGGCTGCTGCTGTAGCGAGTCTAATGAAGAAGCTCTCTGCTGACATGAGAACGCTTTCCTGTCGGCACAATAAAACCATCTCCCTGAGAGGCTGTAGGAATGTCATCAGCAGAAGCTCTCCCACTGACATAGTGTTGTCCATACTGTCACTTAGGTCGGTGGTAACTCATGTCGCTCACGGGGGTGCTTATTCATACTCCTGAGTGACATAAGTTATACTGACAACCTGTAGTGTAGACAAGCTAGACTCAACTCTAAATAATGTAGTGATCAGAGTCTAATACCCTTAATCAAGTTGAGTCTGCTTAATTTAAAATTCAAAATCTGAGCTAAGTGAAGAACAATAATGAGGATGGTTGTGAAAAAGTATTCTTGCTCTATGGCTACTTGAACTCCAGACAGTAAAGAATTATAAACAGAGCTGGTAAAAAAATAAACATAATTGAGGTTTTTTGTGGAAACGTTTGAAATTTTTCTTGATAAAACTGAAATTTTGAATTTTCAAAAAATTTCTCTGCTCTGTAAACTGGTAACGAACATAGCAACAATTCATTTGCAAAACCAAACAAAAACAAAACAAAAAAACCCCTCATGTAATTGAAAATTCAACCAGCTCAGATTCTAAATATTCTTCAGTCAAAAATCTCATTGGACAATAGGAGCAATGATATCAGTATAGGAGAACTCATAGACTAAAAGAGGACTGCAAAAAAGAAGAAATGGTTTTTGATGGCTGCTCACATACATAAAAACATAACAGCCATACTGGGTCAGACCAATCATCCATCTATTCCAGTATCTTGTCTTCTGACAGTGGCCAATGCCAGATGCTTAAGAGGGAATGAACAGAACAGGGCAATCATCAAGCGATCCATCCCATTGTCCAATCTCAGCTTCTGGCACTCAGAGGATTAGGAACACCCAGAGCATGTAGTTGCATCCCTGACCATCTTGGCTAACAGCCACTGATGTACCTATCCTCCATGAAATTATCTAATTCTTTTTTGTAGCTCATTTAGCTGAAAGCAATGGGTGACATAAAGATGAAATGCTAGAAGAGTAGCAAATACTCTCATATGTATGAAGGTTGAAGATGTCAAATGAAATTCTTCCAAGATGAATAAGACAACAGTCCCCTTATTAAGGAAAGTCTGTGATGCAGAAAGAGTCACCAGTTAAATACTTTTATTTATTCTTCCTCATAATAGAATAACGAAGAGAGACTGTTTCTTACTGTCTATGTACAGCACCAAGTACAATGGGTCCTGAATTCAGTTGAGGGCTCTAGGAACTACCATAATTCAAATAAATAGACAGACACTTAATTACATTAAAAGGCTGCACATTTAAAATGGATACAAAAACTGTTTTAGACACAATGTATAATCAACCTGTGGAATTTACTGCTGCATGGTATCATTAAGTCATAGGAGTATACGTACAGTTAAACCAGATGGGAAAAAATTTATAAAAAAGAGTGATCAATTTTTATGCTTCTAGGCATAAGTGCATCATGAACTAGGAGTTTTTTGGTTGTTTTTTTTTTTTTTTTTTTTTTTTTTAAGAAAGGTCTCCTTTCAGTTCAATAGTACAGCATTGCATATTATGACTTCCTCTCTGCCACTTCCCAGAATACTGGGCTAAATGGACTAAGGACTGTTTCAGTAGGGCAGTTTTTATGTTCTTAAAACAACAGAAGTCTGCAGAGTGACAGATTATTGAGCTTAAATTGCAAATATGGGGCCAGATCCTTATCTAAAGACAATGGAACTATACTGACGTGCACTAGCTGAAGATTGGTCTCATGATGGAGGAAGATTGCTTAGTTGCACCAGTCCACGGCATATATGCTGGACATTCCAGTTTAGATGGTCAGAAATTATTTTCATATTAGCTCAGGTAGTACATCTTTAGCTGCACTGTCTCTGCATTTAATCACAGGACAGTGAGCAGAGTGCATGAAAGAACAGTTTTGCTGTCTTGACAGCACAGCTGCTGGTAGAACACCTCTGGGAAACAATTGGAAGTTCTTGCATGCATTTATTGTGTCAGGATTGCACAGTGAGCAAGACAATATAGAGAGACCCCAATTAGTTAACCAGAACACACCTTTTGACATTCATGAAAAAACAAACATTCCCTCAGCTACGTGGGGTCTGGGAACTTTTTGGTTTCCAAGAGCGGATGATTCGCTATTTAAAATGAAAAGTGGAAGGGCAGTTCCCGGGGTCACAGCCTGCCTCTTGGCAGCATAGAAGTTAGGGGTGTACAGTCTGTTCTGCAAACTCCACCTGCTGATTGAATTGCTTATTCATGTGGGCAGCACTGAAACTAGTACGCAGGAAACAATGAATAAGGAGTTGATCAGGGAGAGTAAAATCAAGATATGTAAACAAACCAATGACCGGTGTAAACAGCAATAGCGCACACTGTTATGTGGAACATGTAAGTCATTTTGTACACTCAGCCATTTTTCCTCAAATCATCAGCCTCTTTCTCCTTCCAGATATTCCTTGCTCCTTATCACTAGGATCATATGAACCAATATGGATAAAGAAAACTCTCCTATAAAGGGAAATGGGAAAAAGTCTGTCACTGAAAAATTATCAAAGTACTCTGCAAAATGTCTAATATTCAGTATATAGCAATCAGAATTGACACACTTTTAAGGACGGGAGGGCCTCATCCATCTTGGAATTTAAAAGTTAACTGCCCTCCAAGGGAAGGTCCTCAATTGTTTGGACTTCCCGGAAAATCCCAGAAGATTGGAGGCAGGAACAGCTTTTCCTGGCCAACCATGTAGCCATAGTACACGCCGCTGTGTTAGGCCTGAAGGGATGTGTGGACTAGCCACTGTACTTTAGACATGATGGACTTTAGTGCCTCTTGGTGTTCTTGAGGAAACCTGACCACAGACTTGAAGCAGTTTGTTCCAATTCAAATAATCATAGATCCACAGTGTTTGGTAGTTAACCGGGCTCATCTGAAGGCTGGCAGATGGGCAGACTTTACATCTGAACAGGTCTAGCCTCTTAAGGTCTTTCTCCCTATGTGAAGATTTGGGAGGTCCCTGCTGCTTTGATCTCTTGGACTCCAAACAGCCCTGATACTGCCTGGGAATAAAATACACAGATCCCTTGGAAGGAATTTGGTACTTCCTGACAGCATGAGCCACTGTTCTTTTGCAGTTTCCAAGAGTCCCTGATTTTAGGCATGGCGAGCCTGCTGGGCATGGAAAGATAGCAAAGTGTGCAGGAGTTTGTGAGGTTTCTCCTGCACCACTTCCAGAGGTACATCTAGAGTCCCTGCCATGTGCTTAATGAGGTCCTGGAGTGCCGTGAAGTCATTGACTGAAGAGATTTACTGTGTCATTGGGAGAGGACAAGAAAATCACAGTGGCGACAAGCTGTACTTTTTGTACATGCTGTTCCTCATCACTTTCCTCCTGCTGCCTTGTCAGGATCTGAGGCTGTGTCTACACTGCCACTTTCAGTGCTAAAACTTTAGTTATTCAGGGGTGTGAACCCCCCACCCTGAGCGACAAAACTTTTAGCGCTGAAAAGCGACAGTATAGATGGCGCTTTATCGCCGGGAGCGCTCTCCTCTGGCGATAAAGCATGATTACACTGCCCACGTCACAGCTCTGTTAAATTCAAAGTAAAGTTTTTCTCTCCACATGCTCTCCACAGTCTTACTGGACTCACTTCTTAGGCCAGGACGCCTTCTTCCGATTAATGGATGCTTCCTTTGTTCCTTCTGGTGTAGTCAGACAATGGACAGAGAGAGCAAAGAGGAGGAAGTTCCTGGGGATGTCTCTCCTCTCTTTTTATAGTCCTCTCCCTCCTTTGAGAAGCATCTCCAGTTGGAAGCATGGGGACAGGCAGACTGTGTGGACAGGAACCCCATGCTGTTTCTTTGCTAAGATGTAGATTTATCGCTCAGGCCCATTTTTCTGCTGATGAATAGCCACTTAGCAGGTAATGGCCCACTGACCTTGTTTACACCTGGCTGAGGCATCAGCTTGCCCTGTGTCTCTGAGGAACTGGTTTTGCCACTCCCCAGATTTGGCGCATGTCTTAGTAACACCATACATTGCAATTGTATAACTTTACATATATTTTTGCCACACATTTTACCAGGACAATAATGACCAACAAATTATGAGTTTTCAAATGATACCTCACAAGGCACACTTTGTATAAAGATTACAACAATAGTGTGGAAGGGGTGAATATAGGGGTATAGTTTGTCACTGGGCCATCTTGTCTGGAGTGTCCTGACTCTACTGTGCTCTACCTAAATGGGTGAAGTCTAAACCCAAGATATCCCCTTTACCTGCCATACTGATGCCTTGTTAGCTGGTAGCTTAGTTATCACCACCCTCAAGTCTCAAGGAGATAAGGAGACTCTGGTGCTAGGCCCACAGATAAAGCACTTGGTACTGTACATGCCCTAGACATGGACACATTAGGTACCAAAGGCACTGGGCACCAAAGAACATGGTTCTGAGGTTGCTGGTACGTAAGTGCTGAGAGCTAAGCTGCTGAAAACCGAGGCCCCACATGCCAACAGACTGGTACCAAGAGAGATTTGGTCTGCAGGCTTAGTGGCTCTCTTAATAGAGAGAATAACAGGAGGGCCCTTCTCAGGCCAAGCCCAGTGAGGCAAGATGAGTCAGACTTAAAAGCCTTGCGTCTCAGCTCAGTAGGCACTGGAGAAAGTGACCTATGCCGCACCTCAGCTCTGGAGCAGTGTTCCTTCCTATCCCATCAAAGGTCACTGAAGGCACAATGGAGGCAGACGACTGTAGCTTGTCACCTTAGCTTAGGAGCTCAGGGTGTAATCTCATCTCACCAGGGTGCTTATGGAGAGGGACTGAAAGAAGAAATGATGTCTAGCTGAATCCTTCTTTTTGGTGTCCAAAGAGGCTTGCATAGCGCTCTAGGAGAAACTATTCTAAGCAAGCATTTCTAGCTTTTTGAATACACTTAGAGAAGGAGTCACATATGGTACATTGCTCAGGAATAGGTCCCTCTCCTCAACAAAATAGGCAACTCAAGTGCCCATCATGAAGTGGCATTGTAGCTTCATGTGAGGTGCTGGTTTTAAACTCCAGAGATTTCACTTTTGCCATTTGGCTAGAGTCCCTGTATAGAAAGGGGTGTTCTGACTACAACAAGCAATTATTTTTCACCCACAGGCAACAAGACTAACCACTTAGTAAACTAGCATGTGGTGCAGAGAAGCAGGCAGACACTTCCGGAGTTCCATTTCACTGCCACATGCAGTCAAAGGGAACTGCGGGATAGCTAGGCCCACTCTGCCCTTGGCTTGGGAGAGTGGAGAATGAAGACTTCTAGTATGCAGGTGCGACCCCAACAAGTACTGTAGGCCAAAAGAATCCAATCTCAGATACATGGGGCCCAGGCACACCAAGAGTGGAATCCATGTGGACAGTCTCTTGAAGCACCCTTTCATTTTGACTGTATGTGGAATATAAACACGTTTGATAACGGGAAGATCATTTTCATGGATATATTTTTACTTCTCTCTCTCTTCTGGTAACTTGGCTGGTCAGTATGCAGAGTCTTCTGGTTAGGAATTTAGTAGGATATATTGGTTGGTGATTTAAAGGGTTTAATCATTAAGTTCTGGATGCATCAGGCTTCCTCATGAAAAGAGCTGTGTCTGCATTTCTTCTTTTTATATGTGTAAAAATAAAACAAAAAACCCAAAAACTTGGCTGTGCTGTCAAATTCATGAAGCCCAAACTTATTTACATACACTTATTTACATTTGCTTCATAGAAGAGGGAGTTTATAATAGCTGAACGCAGGCAGCTCTGTGAAGCAAGCCTAGCATTCCTGCTAGTCTTACATATAATCAATGAGCCTGCCGTGCATACACTGATGAATTGGACAATGCGACCGAGGGACTGAGTCACATTCAATCAACTCTATTTCCAGCAATGTGTCAGCAATGACGCCTGCCTTGTTTTGTAGTGCTATACACACATGACTATCTAGAAAAAGTATAATTGAACAGTCTTCTTTAAGAGCTTTTTTAACATGTCTGGATATACGTTTGGCATTTTCTCAGTGATAACTAGAGTATTAGCCAAAAGATTTTTCTGCCAGCATGAGACTTCCAAACATAGACCAAGCACATCCACAAAGCTGTAGTCACTCGGTCTGAAAGATAAAACATAACAAGGCCTCGCTGGTAATGTTCATTTAGCCCTACAGTGCAGCAGGGTGAGATCTTTAATCTGTCCAGTGGAATAGGAGGAGATGGTAAATCTAATAATTCACCGCAAAAAGGAGACATGCTCTTCAGTGACTGTCTGCAGCCATTATTCCACCTCAGGCTGTGAACTCAAGCAGGAAGGAGAGCCAGACCTTGGTACTATTCGATTATTCCATAGGTAGTTGCTCTCCAATGCCCCAACATGATATTAGGAAACACTGTTAGCTGGATATGCTGTCTTTCAAATGACTGAACAAAGGTACTAAGGTGGGAGATCAATTCAGGAACCATGGCTGATGGAAACAGGGAGGACTAGCACCCCCCCGCCCAGGGGAATATTATTCGGGGGGGGGGGTCCACCCTCATGTACAATGCACATGCCGGGGTGTGTGTGGGGGGGAGTGTGGAGATGAGAGTGGGAACCAGAGGGGCTGGAGCAGCCATGACATCACCAAGGATAGGGCGAGGGACTTGCAGGGGCTGGAGTAGGCAGGAACGCCCAGGACCCTCCTCTGAGCCTGAAGCCAGCAGCCCTCCCTTCCAACAAGTCTCAGTATTTCCCCTCACTCCCCCTCCTATCCCATGCGTGTACACATACACACACACACACACACACACACACACACACACACACACACACACTTCACAGTTTTACTTCAAGTTTTGCCACCCCTAAAATGACCTATTCACAATAGTCCATTTTTTAGTCCAGGTGTCCTAACCAAATTCCAGTTGGGGCAGCTTCATTCTGTCTTTTTAAATGCCCACTACAGTATCACTTGGAAAAGATATTGGTTTAATTAGTAGTAAGTGATGCAGGCAGAGTAGCAAGAAAGAGCACTTTATTAAACATGGTGAGAAGTCAATGGTACATCCTGAGGCTGGCATTCCTAATACTCTGGATGCTCAGAAAACCTGATCTTCTTTCTCCAGCTCTGCTTATCACATGACACGATTTGGGCCAGGGTATAATTTCACACTGCTGCAGATCAGGATGAACTCAAGACTTACACTAGTTTTATGCCAAAATAAGTGAAAGGATATCATCTTTGCTTCCTGTCTTAAACATGTTGAATGTTGCTTTGTGAGGATCATAAACAGAGGACACATTCTACCTTAGATGTCACTGTCTTTCAGTGATGGGTAAAATGAGTCCAGTATAAACTTTGCAATGCCTGTTGAGGTCTTCTGAGATGGGCTAAACACATGCAGAAAGCAGGGAGAATGGTGATCACCAAATAGAAGAGCAAACCAAAGGCAAGTCATGTTCCTGTTTGAGGTTCCCTGTTCCTCAGGACACTCAGAGGGCAATAATTACAACAAAACAAATTGCTATTAACAATAAACAGGAAAGTTGTGACCAGACGAGGAGTACTCTGTGTTAAAGCCATTGTCCCAACCTTCTCTATGCTCTGAAGGTATCTCCAGCCTTCCTGCTATGCAGTCTGACTGATTATTTTGCAGTTTACAATCCTGCCTCATTCTCTTTCCCTAAGCAGCTGTGCAGGAAGAGGAAGAATCCCAGCTGGTAGGAAACTCTTGTTTGGAGGTTATAAGGTAGGAACAATGCACAGTACAGCAATATTCCACAGTGATAATCCAAGCCACCACAATAGCTATTGTGAGATGGATTCTTTTGGACTGTTGCTGCAGTATAGTAATAACCAAATGGTAGTAGCCTTGGACAAAAATGAGAGTTTCCTCGCTAACTTCTACTAATGTTATGTAACCTCAAGTTAATTTGCAATCAATTACTTTGGAGATAACCTAGAGGAGAGCAGGCACTGGTAGTCTTTACCTTGATGTAGCTAGTCTAGGTAAACCCTAGCTTGGAGGTATAGGACAAGGTAGATGTACTTGTGCTTTGTGTCCATCAGTGTTAAAAGCACGCCTTTCCTGTTGCTGTGAATCAGCCATCAGGAAGTGTAACTGCAGCACATGTAGACATACCCCAGCTAGCTTTCACCTAGCGATCTCAAACAACAAGAGGATTGAAGCCACAGCAGCGCGAGTAGTGGCACAGGCTAGCTGCCTGAGGACATATCTCAGGTCCCAAGTGAGCTTGTACATTATGTCTGCATGTGCTGCAGTCACCCCTCTGACTGCAGCGTAGACATACTCTAAGTCTGGGGAAACCCTGAAGCAATAACTCTCACAGGGGTGAACTATCCCAGTCACTGCAATGGAGTGTTAACAATAAAACCTAAAGATGGTCATTTCACTATCAATATCATTAGTCATTTCATGGCTGAGCATTGAAACACCCAGCTAATTAGCTTAACCACAGTCCTAAAATAAAATATTGGACTGACTTTACCATTTATTTTTATATTTAATTCAAGTTAAATCCTCAGGTTTTAAATTTTTTTCTGAAACCAGCACATATTTCCTAGCATTTCCACCAGAGCATTTCCAAATCCAGATGCCATGTCACAGAGTTTAAAGTTCCATTTGCTAGAGAGTACATGAGGCAGTGGTAGGACTTTTTATATGGGAACATAAGCATTTGGGCCCCATTGACTTCAGTGGCCCAGAATTTCACCAGTGGAATCAAGCCAATAGTAGTATATTGTATAAATATACTTCACATTTCTTTAACACCTTCTATAAGAAGTGATCTCAAATACAGCATATTATGTTTTCTTTCTGAGAAACCTACAATGGAGCCCTTGAATGCACAAACAATTTTTGCTCCTTCCTTGGAGGGACATGTAATAATATAGTGTTGAATCCCACAGTGTTCTTGCTAGCAAGTTAAAGAAGTATGGGCTGGATGAATGGACTACAACATGGATAGAAAGCTAGCTAGATTGTTGGGCTCAACGGGTAGTGATCAATGGCTCCATGTCTAGTTGGCAGCCGGTACCAAGTGGAGTGTCCCAAGGGTCAGTCCTGGGGCTGGTATTGTTCAATATCTTCATTAATGATCTGGAGGATGGTGTGGATTGCACCCTCAGCAAGTTTGCAGATGACACTAAACTGGGAGGAGAGGTAGATACGGTGGAGGGTAGGGATAGGATACAGAGGGACCTAGACAAATTAGAGGATTGGGCCAAAAGAAATCTGATGAGGTCCAACAAAGACCAGTGCAGAGTCCTGCACTTAGGACAGAAGAATCCCATGCACCGCTACAGACTAGGGACCGAATGGCTAGGCAGCAGTTCTGCAGAAAAGGACCTAGGGGTTACAATGGATGAGAAGCTGGATATGGGTCAACAGTGTGCCCTTGTTGCCAAGAAGGCCAATGGCATTTTGGGATGTTTAAGTAGGGGCATTGCCAGCAGATAGAGGGACATGATTGTTTCCCTCTATTAGACATTGGTAAGTCCTCATCTGGAGTATTGTGTCCAGTTTTGGGCCCCACACTACAAGAAGGATGTGGAAAAATTGGAAAGCGTCCAGCGGAGGTCAACAAAAATGATTAGGGGACTGAAACACATGACTTATGAGGAGAGGCTGAGGGAACTGGGATTGTTTAGTCTGCGGAAGAGAAGAATGAGGGGGGATTTGATAGCTGCTTTCAACTACCTGGGGCGGGGCGGGGTTCCAAAGAGGATGGATCTAGACTGTTTCAGTGGTAGCAGATGACAGAACGAGGAGTAATGGTCTCAAGTTGCAGTGGGGGTGGTTTAGGTTGGATATTAGGAAAAACTTTTTCACTAGGAGGGTGGTGAAACACTGGAATGTGTTACCTAGGGAGGTGGTGGAATCTCCTCCCTTTGAACTTTTTAAGGTCAGGCTTCACAAAGCCCTGGCTGGGATGATTTAGTTGGGGATTGGTCCTACTTTGAGCAGGGAGTTGGACTAGATGACCTCCTGAGGTCCCTTCCAACCCTGATATTCTATGATTCTATAATGGTGAATTCCAACTTTCTGGGAGATGTCAGCTGGGTGTGGGAGAGAATGCATTGTATTCCTGATGTATCAAAGCGACTGTCCTTTGGTGGCTCCTGCTTCAATGAAATAAGTAGGTGGCTAACACATATTTCTGGTGGAGCCACACAAAAAAAGGAGTTCACTGACCTGTCGTGTATAAAGGAGGAGACAAGGATTGTGTGTCTGGCTCTGTTTAGAAGTTACTTGATGCAATGAATAGAGTATCCATTTGAGCTTGAAAGGTTTATCTTCAAACAAAACTTTAGGAACAGGGCAATAAGCACAAGGATCTAGTGCTGAAATCTATTCGAAGGGCGTTTGAAATTGTCTGATGTTCACATTTCAATTGCAAGCAGCCCTTTGAAACTTTTGATCCTGCACTTTTATCTTTATCTGTTCTTCCTGGATGTTTTAAGAGCACTCATTTTGCCAGTATACATTCCCCTGCCTTTTTCTTTCTTTCTTTCACGGGACAGCTGACACTTGCCCTAAGATTGGATGATTTTCTATTATCATCTGAATGGGTTTTTTTGCACAAAGCACCAGTATGTGTTCATTGATATGCATATCGTAAGAGTGTGGTGCAGCAGTTTGGATCCAGAGTGGCAGTTGTATGTATATTCTTTTCTGGTTCAGCTTGTGACACAGTTTGTATGAAGTGAACATTGCAAATTTGCTTCAAAATCATTAGCAAATGCATTAAGCCAAATTCATCCCTGGTGTAACTTCACAGAAGCTGATATACTAATCATTGAGAGTGTATATAACTAGTCCTGGGCCTCCATGTTCAGAAATATGTGATAGTGTTTAGTCTTTTGTTAATCTACACCTCCAATTATACATTCTAGTCACTACGCCAATGGCATGTTATAGAGTCACCATTTGCACTGCTAAAGTTAAAGATCTGCCAGCATTCCCATTACATTTAGATGGGATTTATAATTCCATTCTTTATACTCAGGTCTTAATAATTAGGTGTTAGGAATTCACTGTGAGTGGAGTTTGGTTTATGAACTTTCAGTTCGGAGCCTTTTCTTTTTATTTCTAAAACTGCAGATTTTATATTTAGAAATATCAAAAAAACTACAGCTGTCCAAATACTGTTTGAAAGTATTCAGAAGAATTCCAAAGTGCTGTTTGGTTTGTAGACCACATTATCTATAATGCACAAATTAGTTTTCATTCACTTATGTTTGGGGAAAGGCCATATTAGCATTAAATCAAGGTTATTTTCACACAAATGGGAATATTTGTTGTTCAGAATTCTAGTTATTTTCTATTCAGTGTTTGTTACTCATTATTCTCTTCATCCAATCAAGGGGCAGAAAATTTACCATGTAATTTAAGTAACCAATCACATGCCAATAATAATGAATAGCAAGTAGTCAAGGTATACAGTTCGTGTGCAACCTCATAGGCTGAAATGTGTTCAAACGGCTCAGCAAATACCAAATGCAGACATCAGTTTTGATTTGTGAAGGATTCACAAACTGAAAGAGCCTAAATTTATCAGAGATCATAGTCACAAAATATAATTCAACCAGCTGTACATAAAAAAAAAGATTGAAGCTACTGGCAATTCACATTCAGTGCTTATCTCACACAATGAAATCTTTGACAGATACATGACAGTTGTTGTTTAAAAAATGATTTTATATAAACAAAAATCGAAGACTGCTGTTTTAAATCTGGCTACTATGCAGTTGTGGAGCTATGCTGTAAAATAATTCCTTTATGTGGGGTAATATAACCTAACCAGGCAATTACAAATTTCTTTTTGACAAATATTGGCAAACTTATGCACTGAAAGGAGAACTTCCCAGAGCTGGCTCCCTCTTCCTCCCACTGCTGCTAACCTCGCCCCATATGCCTCTCTACCCTGCTCTCCATCCGTACCAACCTGGGACCTCTTCCCTTCATGCTTCAGATATCGTTGGATAGGACCACTGGCAAGCCCTCTTGCCCCCCAGTGTGCTCTTTCATCAGGAGACCTAGGTGGCTCCCTTCTCTGCTTTCAATGTGCCTTTGGCGGCACCTCTTTCCATCAAGGTCTTTATGGGGCCTCTGCCTTCACAAGTCTTAAATTGTTTCTTTTGGCAAGGCATGAGCTGGAAAATCCCACCATTCCCTTTGCCAGCTATTTCTACTGCAACAAGGCTGAGAGAAGTCTCATATTCACTAGCAACGAACACTGGCAACAGAAGAGAGGCTAATAAACCCTAACATGCAATTGCTGCCCAGAAATGTCTTAGCTGCCCACAGACACCAAAATATATCGACCTTGTCTCACTGAAAGCTCTGGAGAGGTTGGCAACAGTGGGAGAGGTCAGGCCTGCTACTTCTGTACAATTGGTGGCATATCCAACCCCTACCAGAAGGCCCTTTAAGAATTGTGGATGCAGTGGTCTATATATATTGCCGAAGCGAAGACCCTCTTTGGAAAGAGGAGGTCATACCATGGAAGTACTGGAGGAGCCCAACACCCCAGATCCTGGAAGCTTAGGAAGTATATATCAGGAGAAAAGAAATGGGCTTTGCACTTATGCTAACCACCTATGGCCAAGCTTGTGAATTTCAGCAGACATGGGTTCAATTTTAGAAATGAAGTTCTAAAAGTCTGTGTTTCAGGCTACGTCTACACTTCCGTGGTAAGTCAACCTAAATTACACAACTCCAGCTACATGAATAACGTAGCTGGAGTTGACGTAGCTTAGGTCGACTTACTGTGATGTCTACACCGTGCTGGGTTGACAGGAGACACTCTCCCATTGACTTACTTTACTCTTCTCATTCTGGGTGGAGTACCAGGGTCAACAGGAAAGTGCTCTGTCATTGATTTAGACCTGCTAAATCAACCCCGGTGCATTGATCACCGAAGCATCCATCTGGTGGTAGTGTAGACATAGCCTCAGTTTGAGTTTGTGAGGTTAATGGGAATATCTGCAAAGTTCTAGCTTCTGCTCGAGAGCCTGCTCCACATTAATCTAATGACAAGACTCTACTAGGACGTTTTCCATGGTACACATCACTTCACTCCTAGCTATACAATATGAACCACATAGAAAATCAACCCTCCTGTGTCTCCTAGTGGAAGGGTAAAGCCTATACTATTTCATAAACATGAGACAAAATAAACAGCCTAAAATATGGTCTTCCCTTGAAGAATGGCCTCACTTTCTTTATTACACAGCAGCATCAGGGTCACTGTTGAATGCACTTTTATATCTTCTCCTGTTGAGAAGAATAAGTTCCTAAAAAGGTATGAAGGGAAAATGAACAGAAACTTGTGCAGATAAATCTCTGATGTCCAAAAGGCAGAAAATGAAACTCTTTGTTTTAGATGATGGGTAAGAAACCATCCTATTTGTCACTATAGGAAATGCAGCTAGCATTCCCTACAAGCAATGACGAGGTGGCTGTTGTGGTCCTGTGAAGACAGAAGTGAGGGTTTAACGGCACCTAGAAACTATGGAGATTGTCAGATTAGAAACTGATCGGCTAGTTAGATGATAGAGAGACAGATGACTTAACTACTCCATCTACTGGCAAATAACTAAGCAAACTGTGTGCAGCTATCGGAGTGCTGTTTATGGCTAAAGAAAAATAAAGATGCTCTCAGAATGGTATCTTTCAACTCCAGTTTGAAAAAAATGCAATGTTTATTAGTTTTTCTTCCTTCCCCTGCTCCCAAACACTGATGGTTCATGTTCTGACATGTGCCATTTAAGCTGCATAAATTAAGCTGAGTTGTGTATAAAAGATGGGTTGCGTTACCCAAGGGATTAGAATATTTTCCCAGTAACTTATATAAAAAGCTGACCTCTGTTTGACTTATTCTCCTGGCTACTTTACTTTTACTTCCACTTTGTCCCTTCAGTTTTTACTTTGTTTGACTTCTTTGGGACCTTACATAAGGCCCATGATGGTGAGAGTTCCACCCACAATGTCCTCACCCTCCCCGGAGGCCTACAGGCAGTGAACACAGTTACCAAAGCAGGCAAGGATGTAGTCATGGTGATCATGCATAGTGCTGCTGCAGCACCACAGAGCTCCTGGAATGTACCTACTAAAGATTAAAGTTGCCCTCTGGGATAGAAACACCAAGGGAGGGTAAGTGGAAGTACCACTGACTGCTCTCCCTCTGATTAACATCCTCAGGGACATAAAGGGCCAAGAGATGCAGTGTGTACATTCCTGAGCCAGCAAGAGTGAATCTGACCTTCTAATTGAAGAAGCAACAGCGCATCCACAACTTTACTTATTGGCCTTCTCCCCCTCCTCTGAACATCACTGCATGCACATTTCATTCAGCACTTGCTATCCTACCATCTCCTCAGCACCACTGAAATCTAACCTTGACAAGGCACTGGGAACTGGGAACACCCCGAAGTGAAACAGAGAAGGTGACCTAATAGATGTTTTCTATCTCTAACGTCTCAAAGTCTGATTACGTGTCTCATGTTCACAGCATACACAAAGAGAAATTACATAACAACTATAACATACTCCAGCTGGAAAGTTGCAGCAGCATAACACTACTTTTAGTCTTAGAGAATCCAGACTGATAACACACAATAACCAGAAAGAGAGAGACAAAGCAGGCTGCTCCCAAAGGCAGAGAGGTACAACCCACCCCACCTTGTTCCAGCCTGGCTCTTTCCAGACTAACGCTGCCAAGTCCAGATTGCAGACTTCCCAAACAGAATCCCCTAGCCTGCAAGCAGGGCCAGGAAACCTCTTAAAATTTCAAGTGACAGCTTTTAAGGGTGTTTTGAAAATTGTATAAAAAACAAAACACAATATCAACATCAAAAATAATAAAATAAAACACTGTTTCATTCATCTTCATGGAGAGCAGGATGAAAGGCTCAGAAGCCAACTTGACCTCTCCTCCAGCCCCTGATGCCACATGGGGCCAGGGTAGAATTAACCTCAATGCAGGCGCAACATAGCCAATATGCCACCCCCTGTGCAAGCCCCAGGGATGGGAAGAAGCTTGTTGGGGCAGTATCTGTAGTGCTTCATGCTATGGAGATTATAGGTTGCAGAGCAACACACTGACAGCCCTGGGGAGGCTGCCATAAGTTAGAACAGCTCCCAGGGCAGCTCTGCCTTATTCCAGGGACCTTTTCAGCCTCTGCAGAAAGCGAGAATCCAATATGCACAAAGGTGGTAAAAACCATCTTTATCCCACCTCTTCTGTCCCCACAGTCTTCTATGCTGCATCTCACGACACAGAAATCACTTCCTTACACACCCACCACGAGCTCTACTTTGGCCTTTACAATTGTTTCTAAACTTTTACAATTTCTAAAAAGAAATGTCCTGGTCAAAACATCATTTCTAACTTAACTTTCCACTCCTATCTAAAGTTAATATTTTTGTTCCATTTGCTGCCCACATGGTAATACAGCTCCCCCCAACCCTTTTCCCTGCCCTTAAATAATTGTTCTCAGAACGCATAAGTCCCTATCTCTGATGAGAATATTGCACTTTGGAGGAGGTGAACTTGTGTATCAAATAGATTTCAGGGGCACTATACGAGATAATCATGAAATTATTCTACAATGACCCTATAGAAGAGTGACTCACCAGCTTGCGCGCCCCTTCATGGCTGGGAATGGCATAGCAGACTCTCCTCCTTGGGCGCCCCCTGCCGACAACTGCACTGGCCTCTTGGTCATCTGTTCTCATGACTCAGCCTTCCGGCCAGGTCACATTCAGTCCCGCCAGTGCCAGGTTAACAGAGTCCCGCAAACAAATATTCCAGTGACCTTGTGTCAGGTCTTCGTCCCCTAATTCTGGACCCTATGTCCCTTCTCTCAGGGCTTCCAATAGTCCTAACCTCTTGTATCAGGGAGGTTTTTTGCTCCTTCCCTTGATAGCTGGTAGGGGAACCCAGGTCCTCACTTTCCTCTGGGTTCCAATCCAGGAAACCTGTAGCGAGGAGCCTCCGACTCCTTACTGCCTCCCTAAACTAGTTCCTATTGTGGCCTCTCTCTAAGACTTTTTCCCTAGCTCCCTTTCCAGTCTCCTCAGCGTTCTTTCCATCTCTTGTAGTGAGCAAGACCTCCCAGGGTTTTCTCCCTGGAAGTCTAGTTCCCACTCCTTTTGTTAGTGATCGTGACAGGAACTTGTTCAACTCCTGAGTCTTTCCAGTGTCTCTCCTGGCTATTTCCAGAGTCCTCTTCTCAGCAGAAGGCCCCAAGACCTACTCTATGTCTGGGCTTCCTGCCTTAAGCAAACTCTTTGCCACCCTCCCAGGCTCTGCAAAGTTCTTTCCTGCTTTGCTATAGGAGGCCCAGTTCCTCCTAAGCCCTTGACCCTCAAGACTTCTTCCCTGGACTTCTTATCCCAGGACTGCCTCAGGAGTCTATTTCATATCTGCTGTGCTTCTCCCTTCAGGACCAGTCCCAGGGTACCAGCTCTCTCTGACAGCTCCTCCACTTAAATCAGCCACGCAGCTCCTCTCCATCTGGGTCTTACACTGAATTAAATCTGACATACCCTCCAGGTGCCATCAGGTGCCTCTCTAGCTCCCTTTAACTTTTACACTGCCAGTGTGGGGTGCATACACCCCAATGACAGACCCTTCAAAGCTGTTGTAATAGTAAGACCCTGCTATACAATTAGCGTCGGGGGGGAAAAAAGATCCCCAAATCCTTAAAATATGAATGAAGCTTAAGATTTTTAGAGGGGTGCCCTGGAGATAGAGGCAACTGTGAGTCAGTACATCAGATTATTCTAGCATTACGACCACCTATTTCTTCTTGAACAATTGTTTAGGACTACAATAGTTTCCATTTGCACTACTTTTGTGTAACCATGCTGGTGGATTTAGTTTGCCAGTCTTCCCAAGTCCACAGTTTTAGCCTGAATCTGAAGTTTGTATGAATGAAGCACAGAAGCCAGTCTTCCTGATTGCACTGAAGTCAATGGCAAAACTCTCACTGGACTTTAATTGGGCCAGGATTTCATTCCACAACTCCACTGACGTCAGTGGAACTGTGCCTTCTTATTCCAACAGTCAGTGTCTTTCTTTGGATATGATATTGCTCCCACTGAAGTCAATGAGAGTCTTGCCATTGGGTCTGTTCCCTTAGAAGTCAATCCTCTGAATAGATTGGGTACAAATGGGACTTCGGTACCTAGGTTGCTCTATCACGTCTGAAAATATTATCCGTTCTCTTTACCTGTATTGCTGTGCTCCAAGGCCACCTTGCTCTTTGATAAATATTACCAGATCCTTTTTCATGAAGGCATCTCTGCTCTGATATAGCTTGATGCTGAAATTATGGTACCTCCTCTGGTTCCAAAGCACTGGCATTTTTAAAATGTGTCACAACAGAATCCTTGAGTCCACATTTATTTTGAAGACATTCAAGCAAAATCTATAAACCCTGATGTCTGAGTCAGATGTGTTGGGTTTGAACATACGGTGCATTGTTCATTAAAACCAAATTATCTCAAAAGTTTCCTCTGCTAATAGCATAAAATAAAGGAAAGGGTAACCACCTTTCTGTATACAGTGCTATAAAATCCCTCCTGGCCAAAGGCAAAACCCTTTCACCTGTAAAGGGTTAAGAAGCTGAGATACCCTCGCTGGCACCTCACCAAAAGGACCAATGAGGAGACAAGATACTTTCAAATTGGGAGGTGGGGGGAAACAATGGGTCTGTCTGTCTGTGTGATGCTTTTGCCAGGAACAGATCAGGAATGCAGACTCAGAACTTCTGTAAAGTTAGTAAGTAATGTAGCTAGAAATGCATTAGATTTCCTTTTGTTTAAATGGCTGGTAAATAAGCTGTGCTAAATGGAATGTATATTCCTGTTTTTGTGCCTTTTTGTAACTTAAGGTTTTGCCTAGAGGGATTCTCTGCGTTTTGAATCTGATTACCCTGTAAGGTATTTACCATCCTGATTTTACAGAGGTGATTCTTTTATTTTTTCTTTAATTAAAATTCTTCTTTTAAGATCCTGATTGTTTTTTCACTGTTCTTAAGATCCAAGGGTTTGGGTCTGTGTTCACCTGTACAAATTGGTGAGGATTTTTTATCTAGCCTTCCCCAGGAAAGGGGGTGTAGAGCTTGGGGGGATATTTTGGGGGAAGATGTCTCCAAATGGGCTCTTTCCCTGTTCTTTGTTTAACACGCTTGGTGGTGGCAGCATAGGGTTCAAGGACAAGGCAAAAAGTTTGTACCTTTTTTTTTTTTTAAACCTAAGCTGGAAGTTTTTAACTTAAGCTGGTAAGAATAAGCTTAGGGGATCTTTCATGCAGGTGCCCACATCTGTACCCTAGAGTTCAGAGTGGGGAAGGAACCTTGACAGCTAGTAAGAGCCCAAAGCATCTACTTAGAGTCTAAAACTGGACACAATCTATCCAGCTGTTCCTCTGAGATTTCATAGGTTTTACTCTCACGCTGATTCTTCAAAGAATTTCAACAAAATTTGCTAAACTACTTTTTCTAATAACAGTCTCCAAAGATGCAAATTCTTAAAGCTACACAGTTTCCAAGAACAATTCACCAGATACATCCAAACCGTGGAAGAATTTGTGGTCAAATAGCCTTGTTAGTTGAGTTTGTTTTTGTTTTTGTTTTTTTAAAAAAGCAGCTCAATGAGATTTCTGTCAGACCCAGGAGTACTCCTGCTTTGTTCGTTTTTGCCAATATATCAGTGTCTGAATTTTGTAACTCTAGGTCGCAGCTAGAAAAATCCTCTGTGATGGGCTACCATTTGAAAACAAGATATTATTAATTCTTTTCAGTTGGGCCTTTTATCAGCATAGTTATTATGGATTATTTATTCATGATAGTCCGCTCCATTTTTGCATTCCTAATCAGCCCATTGAACATGTGGAGTTGTTTAGTCTCAACAAGGAGGTTATAAAAGCCCCTGACAAGCTTTGTTTACATTTCAATGTGCCGTCCACATTTCAGCAAACCTTTTTTGTGATTTAATTTACAAAGCAAAATAGTGTTAAAATCAACAGTTAAGCCTTAACTGCTTGGCAGGTTGATATAATATGGCATGCGTCTCCTTTCCATAAAGCAAAAGAAATCAAAGCTGGCAGAGAACAATTAGCTCATCAAGGCTCTCATTCAAACCCCACTGTAGTCAGTGGGAAGACTCCCTCTGAAGTCAATCTGTGTGCATATGGCTAGAATGCTAGCTGCAATGGCAGCATCTCTGTAAATTAATAAAGAGACAGTTTTACAAGCATGGAGTCCTCACATTCTTACCCAGCACGGAGTACATAAAACACCACTTTATCTAAGGGACTGCTTCTCAGACTAGTAGACCTTTTTTTTCCCTGACAGTCAGTTAAAACTCTCAGACAGCTGTCTAAAGTATCAATTTGGCGGCAAGTCTAAAAACCACCGGTATTCTAAGGAAAAATTCCTGAAAATAAACCTCTTATCTAAGAGCTTGAGCTGCCAGGCTAACACTTTTCACCTTGACAAGCTTTTGCTGCAAACACCGATCTGTGTGAAATATTGAGATTTTAAACTAATGCATAACCCCTCGCTTTAAAGCTAGATAGAACCATTACAATCATCTAATCTGACCTCCTGCATAACACAGGCCGTAGATTTCACCCAGTGGTTTCTGAATCTTGCCCAACTATTTGTAGTTGAAAGCTTCCTCACACAACTCTGTCTTGCCCTATACTACCTTACTCATATTTCAGTCCTAAGGCCACTCTTGAGCAAGGATTCCCAGTCAGGACAGATTGTGTGGCGGTTTGGCTAGCAACAACATTTATTTTCACTTGAGCCAGATTTTAACTCTCATTTCCAGAGCTAAAAAAAAAAAAAAAAAAAATCTATATTTTAACCCTGTTGTACTGCTCAATTCCGCTATCAGGTGGAATGATTTTCATCTCACCTGTCACTGTGGCCCCAACAAAGTGGGAGGTTACAAGTTTCAGTAGTAATGTTTGTGTTTTATTTTAAATCTCAGCCGTCTATTGCAGTCTATTTATTTTTAGGTCAGATCACCTTAATGGGGAGGTGGTGTAGAAGGGGGGAACATTTCCAAACTGTCAGCTGAAACGAAAAGGAATATGTATGAAAAGAGGCCGCTTAGCTATTGGTTTTGAAGTGATGGCATTTGTCTTCGAGTGCATAGCCTACAAAAGGCGACAGGTTCTAAAATAATGGTCCTATGGCAGGCGCTGAAATGTAAAACATATGTCACACTTTTCCCAGCTCACAGTAAGATTTAAAATATTTATACTGCTGCACCTTTGCCTGAAAGCTTTCTGCAGCTTCCATGGGTTCATGTGCAGGTGAATCATCTCACTACAACTGAGCAGCGGTGCTTACACAGATTCATTGTTCTGCATGCAAAGGAGGCAACGGAAGTGGGGGGCAGAGGCCGACCAGTGCGGCAACCCCCCAAAGAGCAGTTTTGTGAGGATGTACTCACCCTGAAGAGTAAAATATTTATTTTCATGCAGCTTTTTTTTCTTTTTAATAAAATATAATTTAGTTTACCACAAAGATGAGAGAGTGAAGCTATTCCCTTCCTTGCATGAAGAGCACAAATTTGCCAGGAAAAAGTGTAATCTAGTGCTCTGAAATGGCTAGAAGGAATACAGAGTTCAGTTTGTTCTCCCGCCGCCCACACAACACACACACACATACTTGATTGCACATGTTTCTTTCAGCTTTGCTTTGGAAAAAAAAATCCACATCCTTATGCCAATCTTAGTTTTCCATCTTCCTCAACAAGCAGAGGCTCTTAGGCACAGTCGCAGTGATCTGTTCATCAGAGATCTGAACTGTAACAAACAAGACCTCCACCCCTCAGGCTTCCATTCACCAATGTCAGGCGTGCAAACAGGCCTAGATTCACAACAACAAAACTACTCTGTAGCTGAACAGCTCAGTAGCTAGCACAAGAGGGGTCCTCTGGGGTCAGCTTTTGACCCTCCCACAAAACCAAGACAAACGTGTATGTATATTTCTGCACACATGCACTCGAGCCCGTGAAAAAAAGTTTATTCGCACAGCTAGGCAAAATGAATCAAACAGCCCTGATCCTGCAAAGAGCTCCATACAAACATTGTGCTCCATATAAACACCCTGTGCTCACACAGAACCCCAGTGAAATTAGTGAGGTTTCATGCAGGCAGAGTTCCACCCATGTGGATCTCACTGCACGCTGGGGCCGCATTCATACTAGCTCACCTAGACTGTATTTTCTCTGCGGCTATGAAGGCGAGAAACCCAACTTTTTAAAAAATTATTATTATTTTGTTTGTTTTAAATGAAAGCAGAGATCCTCACATATTCACCTGTATCTAGGAAGTGGGGCTTTAAGAAAAATACCAAACACCACAAGATTCGCAATAAACCTGTGAACTGGAAACACTGCCTAGATTAACAAAAAAATGTTGTTGTTGTTGTAACTTCTCTCTCTCTCTCTGTGCTTGTGTTTTATGTCAAAAGAATTTTCCTGAATGAAATTTTGTATACTAAATTGTTGAGATGAAAATATTCAGCCAGATTCAAAAGTATGCTCTAACTAACTTGTGCCATACGTAAACAGTGATAAATCCAATTTAGCGTCATTGCTTTGCAGCACCAGAGCAACCCAAAGCGGTTGGATCATAGCAGTGAATCTGGTCCTTTTTTAATATTTAATTCCTTTTCTGATATTACGAATAACACCACATTAGATTATTAAAACAAGAGTTTTGAGGTTTCATAACACCATTTTGACTCTGGGGTAACTACAGATGGTGAAGAACCAGAATTTCTGTTCCATGGGAAAGTCTCACATTTTGGTTTTTAAAAAATGTGTTCCAAACTGGAATGAAAGCCAAAATTTTGAAGTTTCCTGTGAAACCGAGACTCTAAAAAACTTCAGTTCAAGACTAGCAATGAATTTCATTTTGATAATGTCATTTTGATTCATTTCACTTTGACTATTATATTTATACAATATTGAATATACAACATAGTGTTAAAATTAATATTTTAAATATAAAAGTTAAAACAAAATACTTAAAAATTTTCCCATTGAATTGTTTGATTGGAATCAACACATTCTCATTAAACATTCTGGTTTCGACTACACTGTATTTTTTGACCAAAAAACCACGTTCCATTGAAATTTTTTTTAGCCACATAATAACCTTTTTGGCTCCAATGGAGTTACATCTAAATCAAATGACAGGAAAATCAGGTCTCTAAATTGTTTTGTGCAATTGGTTTATATTTCTGCTTGGACATTGAAAGAGTTTTTGGTTTTCTAGTCAATTTCTCATCAAATTTCATCTTCTGGTTCTCATGCATATAGCTATTGCAGTACCTAGAATGCAGGGTTCCCTGCAGGGGAATGTTAGTTTTTAAAAACATATTGTTCATTGTAAACAAGCTTTATAAAATAATTCAGAGGACGTTCAGACTACAGCAGATTCTCTTTTTACACAAACCCTAAATTTTAAGCTAAACAAAGTTAATGTGTTCCTTAAAGGTCCATTGTGAAGAAAAACATGCACACCCCATTCTGCATAATAAAGCCATTTTGTTTTGTTTTTAATTTGAGCCACTCTTTAATTAGCCATCTCCAAAGTGCCACCACATTCACCTCCGCAGTCCTGCTGCTGCTTTCTGGCTTTACCCCATTACTTGCTTAGTGGGCAGCAGTACTTAGATTTGCAGGCAGCACTTACAAAAGGGTAGATATGATCGATAGTTTGGACACCCCCAGGAACAAGGTAATGAAGTGAAATATTAAGCCTTGACCTTGATCAGTGATTTGAGTGCATGTCCCACAAGCAAGAACAAAGCACAAGGCAATGCTGTACTGCCCCTGCTTCCACTTCTCCTTTCAAGGGGGAAAGGGGATATTAAAGCTTATCAGGCTGATTTGCAGAGGTGCTGAGCAACTGCAATTCCACAGTTGTCTTTAGCTGGAATTGTGGGCAGCCCTAAATCCTGCAATCCTTACGTAGGTAAAATTCTCATTGAACTGAATGGAAGTTTTACCCTAGTAAAAAGCCTACAAGATTGGGTACTAATTTAAAGCTAGACTGTAATTTTACAATATGCCCACAGTAAGGGGTGGTGCATAGAGAGAACACATGTTACTCAGGAGTCAGAATCCCTTCCTCTGTTCACCTCTCGTTCTCTACTCTCACCCCCCTTTTCATAGGGCCTCTTACCGCCACTTATGCACCTGACTAACTAATCTAGATGGCAGGTAAGAGGGCAGAGCTAAAGCTCCTCCATTCCCATCTCCTCCTTGCCCACTTGTCAGTCAAGTAGTGCTTTCTCCCCACCAGCGCCAGGGTCAGACTGAGCAAGGCCATAAGAGGACCTTGGCTCACCCCACTATGTGGCAGAGTAAGAGGAAGGGCGGTAAGAATCTAGCCCTTTGAGCATTGCACATAGTAGCCATGTTGTTTATATTCACTGTCATTTTTTAATGATTCAAGCTATTTGGCCTTTATCCCTCACTTGGGAGGATGTTTAATATTAAGGGACGGGGGGGGGGGGGAGAGGAGTGTGGAACAAAGAGAACCATGTGTTTTTGTAAACTTAATGGGGGCATCTGCAGTTCTTGTTTAAACGATGAGCATAAAGATAAGGCTGTGTGCTGAATGATCCACATAGCAAAGGCAAGAGGGGCCTGGAATAACAGTCCACAAGTATCTGAAGAATGTAAACACCAAGAGCAGAGAGGAATTGTTTAGGATTGTCCAATGGGATGTAACTTAGAGTCTAAGAACAACTGAAAAAACAGATCAAAAAAACTTTTAGACCGAATGTCAGGGGAAAAGTCCCTAGCAGCAAGCTAAGTCATCACACCTAGGACATGTATGGATAGACCTTTCCATGTGTAGGTCTCTTCTCTTCTCTGTGGAAAAGGAGTCCAGACACCTCCAAGGCACCAGCCACTCTGTGCCTCCCTCTGGAGGCCCAGCAGGCATGGGAAAGGGGCGAGGCAGAGAAGGGAAGACAAAGACAGGGATGGGGCATTACACAAAGCTGCCCAACATTTTTGCTTCTGGATAGGAACAGGACATCACCTTTGTCCAGGTGCCTCGGGGGACGGTGTGTGTTCCGGGAGTAGCAGTTAGTGGGGAAAAGGACAGGCAACGCAGTTCCACTGATGCTCCACTGTGAAGGAGCTGGGCGGGGGGAGCTGCAGCCAGCTTAAAGGCACAGAATCTCCATGTCCACCAGTGCAAAGCTGCTGGAGGTGCTGTTGAAGGAGAGGGCATGAACTGAAGTCTGTGAGATCAAATCGACTCCGGAACAATCGCCTGATGGAAGTGGTGAAAACCCCATTAGAAGTGCCATGTACCATTTAGATGGAACAAAACTCTACAGCATTGGGAGTGATCCTGCCGAAGCCAGATATGAACCCCCACTATCTCACCAGTCCACTCCAATCCGGAGTGCGTCACCCTGCCCCTGTGATACAGATCTGCAGGAAAGGAGGTGGATCTGGCCAGCAAGGAAGTTTCTTTTCATTGGGGAATCCTTAGGTGGTATTCACCTAGTGCTACACCAGGCTCCTTTCCATCTCTCATACCCTTCAGCCCCCTTGCAATGGTGGAATGTCAGCTTTGTAGTGCGGAAGGGGGAGTCTTGCTGAGCTTTGATGCTCTTGGGGGCTGCTGCAGCTAGGTGCAGGCTATAGAAACCTACCCAGGCTGTATGAGCAAATGCACAGTTTTGCACATGCATGTAATGGCAGTGTTGCTCAGGCCTTAACACTAAAAAGATTTCCGGGTAGAGTAGTACCAGCAAACCCTCCTAGTGTAGTTGCTGTTTGTACCAGGAAAAAGAAAAAAGGTATTTTTACTGGTATAGCTTATGCCAGTGGTTCTCAAACTTTAGCAACCCAAGGACCCCCATTTTGATTTTAAAATTTTTTGCAGAACCCCAAACCCCCTGATCAGCTCCAGGCCCGCACCCCACCTCTTCCTGCCCCTCTCCTTCTCCCCCTCCCCTGAGCATGCCCCATCCCTGCTCCTCTCCCTCCCTCCCAGCACCTCCCGCACACCAGGGAACAGCTGTTCCGCAGCGTGTAGGAGACACTGGGATGGAGAGGGAGAAGTTGATCAGCGGCGTCGGCTTCCCCGGACATGATTCTGCACCCTCCCCCAAGCATGCCTGGTTCCCACTCCTCCCCCTCCCTCCCAGGGCCTCCTGCATGCCGCTGAACAGCTGTTCCTCGGCGTGCAGGAGGTGCTGGGAGGGAGGGAAAGGAGTTAAGGGAGGGAGGGAGGAGGAGGAGATGATCAGTGGGGCTGGCAGGCCCCCCCCACAGGGGGTCTGCAGACCTCAGTTTGAGAAACACTGGCTTATACCACTTTTTTGCCAGTATAAATGACTACTACGCATGGGCTTTAGCTGGCACATGTATGTCAGACAAAAATCACACCCCTAATTGGCATAGCTATGCCAACAAAACTTAAGTGTAGGCCAGGCCTTAGCTGTGACTGGTCTCTTAAGTCACACGGTACTTTCTCTTTTCAGTTAGGCCAAGCATAATTAATCATCACTATTTTGGTGCAAAAGCTCCAGGCAAGAAAATTTAAAATTCGTCTTCCTACACATATCTGAGCATGTGAGCTCAAATTTTGCCTTCTGAGAGTCTTCATACTAATCAAATTTGACTGCATAAATGTTCATGGAAAATGAATAGGAAGAGGGTATGAAAATGGCTGAAGCAAATTCATTTAAATGTCTAAAAATATTCACCGACGACTTCTTTTTTTTTTTTTTTTTGGCAGTACTATCCCAACTCTACAAACTTCAAACCATTCCTGAATTTAAATATTGGTGTTTAGATACAGTTTGTGGCAGGAAAGCCCTTTGAAGTCAATGGAAAGATTCCCACAGACTTCAGAGGATAATGACTCAGATCTATACTCTCCACACCAACTTTAATTGTTGACTTATTTCACGTTTTCCTGTATCGCTAGACTCTGGCCAGCAATGAATTCATCTACACACAGCAAGAAAGGCTGTGTTCTCACGGGGTGTCTGAATTGACCGGAATCAGGTTATGAAATCTCACAATCGAGATTTCGCACAGTTTCCAGCCCAGCTGTACATTTACACAGTTTGGATCAAGTTCAGACAAGCAAGCCAAGTTCGGCGTAGTAAAACAAACCCCTTGGAATTTTGCCCATCACTATAAAATACGAGCTGTGCTTGTAAAGCAACAGGTAACCCCATAGTCGGAATTATGTTATCTATTTTAAAACATAATTTGCTGCTGTGCTTGCCTCACATCCTTCTCACCCTATTTTTATGTTCTTCCATGGACGTAACTTGCATACACATGGATTTGCTTGGTTCATGTCATCTTCTCATTCAGCTAAGGATCACGTACCTGAAGACCTTTTTAAGTATCTGACTCTAATAATGTTTTCCAAGTCATTTCCTGCTTACTACTGAGAATTACCTTCTGGTGCACGGTAACAATTTGGACAGCAGGCGACCCATCCAAATTTTTGTAGGTAATTAGCAGATTGGATATGCAGCAGAAGTGGGTCAGACTGTACTTGTTATTCACAGATGGTTCAATATAATGGATTTCAGTGCTTGCACAGCTTTAAATGCGTAACATTTTTTAGAGAAAGAGTAATAAAAGAACCAAGAAAAATCATTTCAAAGGGTTATGGAGGTTGACAGTATATATATGTGTCAATAATAGCATTTATTTTGTGTGTGTGTACGTACACACACACACACACACACACACACACACACTGTAGGTAAACATAACATACACACCAATGTGTTTCATGTATACAATAAAACCACACCACAGGAGTAGGCAAAACTCTGTGCGGGTATACATGAATAAAAAATACACATGAAGTAGGAGCCAGATTTTGAGCTCATTTATACCAGGATAAATCCAACTCTACTACGTTCAATGCAGTTACTATAAACAGAAGATCAGAATCCAACCAATACTTTCTGTGTGACTATTATATAAATAAAATTATACACACACACACACAGAGTAAATCTGCACATAGCAACTACTTCTGCGCAATGCACATGATAAGCTGCAGAGCCATGTAATGAATATAGTAGGATATTCAATCCCAGTTAGGCAATGTGGTGATCCCCCATTCATTTTAATAGGAACTGGACAGCCATATCTTATGTCTACATTTATTTTGCACCTTTGACCACTTCAGCTGCTTTCTGTTCATCAATCACTTTTCCCAGGGCTTATTTTAACCATTTGTTGCCTCACTGCTAAGATGTAATGGATGTGGGGGCCCTGCAATTCAGTTTCCTGCTGAGAAGAAATCAGTGACGTAGAGTTAAGATATATTCTTAGTGCAACTTATTTTAATTACACCCATCCTAGAACAAAGATGGTTACCAACAGTACACAGGAAATCCCATCTTTCAGGATTCCCAGCCAGAACACCATTGCTAAGCTCCCTAGGAGCAACTCTGCCCTAGAATTGACCTTAGTCAGTCAGATCAAGGCAGAGAGCAAACTCCCTTGCTGCTTGCCACAGAACCCCCAAAGAAAAGACATCACAAATGAATACCATGATATTTTCTGCCAAGACTAAAAACTTGCTTGCACATTAGGAAAAAGAACTTTAAGACTGTACATAACAGGGCCACATGGTGATGCTTGCCATAACAATTACAAAACGCTGAGCAACTTCATGCAACAGCTATTATTTTTAGATGGACGTTCCAGATAAATGTTTCTTCCTTTTCCCCCTGGAATGTAGAATTTCACCACAAAATTATCCCAACCCAGAGCCCAGGAAGGACAACATACATCTCTGAAAATCAGCCAATGAGCTTTATGCCACCGGAGAAAGGGGTAGTCCCCCATTCCAATGGGACATAGCACTCCCTCCAAATCCACTCAGGCCTGTGATTGCAGATTTCAAATGTGTGACTTTAGGTATGTGCTTGAATAGCACCTAGCACAATGGAGTCATGGTTAGAATGCAAGCCCAGGCTTGGGTGACTAACCACAGAAACTGGCCATGCTGCAACATCCACACTGCTATTTTTAGCACCCTAGCTCAAGCAGAGTTAGCGCAAGTCTGTCCACCCAGGCTAGGTGGCCTGCTCCCAGCTACAGTGCAGACATACTCTCAAGCTGAGTAGCAGCTCATTGTGGGTTCGTATACACATTAAATAACCCCAAAGTAGCAAATCTCAGAGCCCAGGTCAACTGAGTCAGGCTCACGGGGCTCGTGCTGCGGGGCTAACACTAGCAGTGTAGACCTTCAGGCTCGGGTTGGTTCCCGGCCTCCAAGACCTCCCCCCCTTGCCATGTCTCAGAGGCCAGACCCCAACCCAAGTGAGATCAGTTACACTGCTATTTTTAGCCCCACAGCTTGAGCCTAGCAAGCCTGAGGCAGGTGACCCAGGCTCTGAGACTCACTGCTGCAGGTTTTCCCCTCCTTTGTGGAGACATGCCCCATGACTCTCCATGAGCAAGAAACTAGAGTGCTGTCTTTTCAATTGTAATGAAGTCCGTGGAGTTACTAGTATTTGTTGTAGCAACCTCAGCTCCAGTAATCCCACTGCCCTTCTAATGGCGTTGAACATTTGACATTATAAAATTAGCATACGATGACTCATATCCAGACGTTAGAAAGACTCCTTATGAACACCAGCATGCTGCCTGTCCCCATGGAGTCATATAATTGTCACTGACCATCCTTCTGTGCTTTTGTTGCCTTGAAGTTCCATTTGTTTTGAAAACTGCTTCAGTGGCAGAGGCCAGATAAGGTAATTAAAGATGCAGTTAGTTTGCTTTCTTTATTAGCACTGGCAAATTCATGTAATGAAGCAGTGTAAAGAGAGTTTAGGAAAAAGATGGAACTGGTCACATTAAAAATTATTGCAAATGAACTGTGCCACTTTTTTACCCCCTTGAGACCTCTACAATAGTAGACTGTACCAACAAGAGTACCTGGTTATGAAAAAGTGTGTTCAATGAGTGTTCATCCATGGGAGAAGTTGTGCCTTTTGGCACAGACCTGGGCACAGGGCAGGGAGACATATAAACTGCACAAGCCCAGAAGTTGCCTCAGGAGGCATTGTGTCTCAGAGACATCCCTTTGAGGCACAATTCCCTCCCTGCATCCTTGTCACTCTTGAGGGAAATGGACTGCTGGCCTGTACCAACAAATCAAGACTCCATTCCTTCTCCACCTCTCCCTGCCCATTCTCCTGTCCACCTGTTCTGAGGTGGGGGTGTGTGGAATCAGGCATGAAGCATCTACTTGGGTCGTACGTGCCCAGGCCTAAGGTCTGGGTAGCCAGTAGAGGGGCATAAGAGGAGTTCTTACTCCCCTTTTCTCCATTGTGTAAGGTGTAGAGTCCAAGTCTCAGTCTACCCCACTAATTTTCTATTATTCTCCTGTTTAAAATGTTCTGGTTATGCAGTTAGGGAACAGAAACAGTATCATGTGACTTCAGTTACTAATCCCACATCAAGAGTAGTGAATAGTCAAAGTGTGCAGTTTTTGGAGAACCCACAGGTTGAACATCCCATGTCCAAATTGTAATATGAACAGGTAGAGGCAATGAGTAAGTTCACAGAATTCAGTCTAGTTTTCAAACAATTCATGAACAGAAAAGATGTCTCAATCTGTCACATCATTTATTTGCAGCAAACAGCTCTAGCAATGGCCATATAGATAATTTGATTTCTAGGTCACTTGTTCAAATCCAGCCTAGGTCTCTAATGACTGAAAGCCATTACCATCTGACAGCTATTTTGGTGTTCGTATCATTAGCAAAGAGTGAAGTTGAATGAAGGTTAAGTGAAACAAGTGTATCTTTATTAAACCCTGTGCACTGCCCTTTCCAAGTCGCTGATTTGCTTCTAGTCTAACTCCACCCATTCCTTGTTCCCCTGCGTCTCCTCAGTAACAGCCCCTCCAAAGAACGTGGGACCTTTGACTCCAGCTTCACTGATCATGGTACAGCACCCCGTGAGAAATTAGTTGATAGGGTCCCAGTTCAGATGATAATTTACTAATTGAACTCTCTGCAGCTGGGCAATGATTTGTTGATTACTAAAACTGTGTCTCTCTAAACATGGCCTTCTGGGACTCAGTACTCCCAAATCTTCACATGGGACCCTTCACAACCCTCTTTGTTGTGATATAACCATCTAATGCTTCTCCTTTAGTGTCTTTATTACACTGAAATAGGAATGCTGCTCATAAATTTACGCTCCCCTTTCCCCAAATAACCTTTACAAAGCAAAGGTTAAAACATGCAATAAAATAGCATGCCTTCCAGATCATCAATTTCAATTCCAGGACAATAAGACTGAGACTTGGAGATGCACAGAGATGGAGAGAAACATTTAAAAATCTATAAACCAGTGATTTAACAAACCGCTAACTAAAAGGAGGCATCTGATTATATAAAATTGCCAAGCAGATGCCAAGAATGCTATTATGGCTTCCAATCATTTACTGCCTACACTTCACTCCAAAAGCTATTTCTTCTCTTTTTATGTATTTAGCAGCTCCAAGGTCTAGCCAGCATGGAGCTAGGGGGCAAATGGGGTGGGGTGATCATCATCTTTTTCCAATATTCTCAATTTTTATGGCATATGTTGCAGGATATTTCAGCAGCCAAAAGAACCAATAATTAGACCAGTAAAGGTTGGTTCAAGAGGGCAAGAACTGCTAAACTAAACCAACATATGCAATGAAGTTTGCAGACACCGTGACAATGAGATGGCACACAACGCACTCAAGTACTTAACTATTCCAAATAAAAATAATGATCAAAAATAACCTTGTGACTATCTTGTGTCTACATATAACTTTTTTGTCCCAAATGAGAGCAAAGTGCTTTGCAAAATATGATTGGGATTTGGTAAAGACTCCTCATTGACTTTCATTGAGACTTGTGCTCCTAAGTCACTTTCGTACTTTCAAAAATTAAGAGTCATTTTACCCATCACTGAAATTCAGCCACCTCTAGGGTGGAGCATGGCAGTCACCAAGATGATCTTGTATACAGCCTTGAAGAAGGCACAGATAAAGTATCATTTTTGTTTTCAAATTAATATTATTGGTGCGTTGGTGTACTCCAATCCATTATATATACTATGCACAATTGCACTTTAATAATAAGAAATAAAAGCAATTCTACATATATTCTTTGAGTAACAAGGTAATTGCTCTCTGAAGGGTGCTAGTAGCCAGATATCACTTTAAACTCAAATTGCAGATGAGTTGTTTATTCATTTTCATGAGCTTTGGTAAGAAAGCCCAGGTTGTGGATTCAGGCTGGTTTGGTTTCTGAAGCAGCTGGAATTTGATTTCCGGTATTGCCCTTCATTAACCTCCTCCACTGGTCCACACTTGCTCTGCCCTGTTAAGCAGCTGCTATGTTCCATCAGTTATGGGCAGCACAGTATGGGGAGGAGGTGAGCAGCCCTCAGTGGTGAAAGAACAGGTTAAGGACTATTTAGAAAAGCTGGACATGTACAAGACCGTGGGTCCGGATCTAATGCATCCGAGGGGGTTGGCTGATGTGATTGCCGAGCTATTGGCCATTATCTTTGAAAACTCATGGCGACTCGGGGAGGTCCCGAACGATTGGAAAGAGGCAAATATAGTGCTCATCTTTTTAAAAGGGAAGAAAGAAATCTGGAGAACTACAACTCAACTCAGTCCCTGGAAAAGTCATGGAGCAGGTCCTCAAGGAATCTATTCTGAAGCACTTGGAGGAGAGGAAGGTGATCAAGAACAGTCAACATGGATTCACCAAGGGCAAGTCATTCCTGACCAACCTGATTGCCTTCTATGATGAGAACTGGCTCTGTGGATATGGGGAAAGCAGTGGACGTAATATATCTTGAAGTTAGCAAAGCTTTTGATACAGTCTCCCACAGTATTCTTGCCAGCAAGTTAAAAAAGTATGGATTGGATGAACGGACTATAAGGTGTATAGAAAGCTGGCTAGATCGTCGGGCTCAGTGGGTAGTGATCAATGGCTCGATGTCTAGTTGGCAGCTAGTATCAAGCAGAGTGCCCCAGGGGTCCCAGAGTGCCCCAGGAGTGCCGACTTGAGGCCGGTTTCGTTCAACATCTTCATTAATGATCTGGATGATGGGATGAATTGCACCATCAGCAAGTTCACGGGTGACACTAAGCTGCAGGGTAGGGATAGGGTCCAGAGTGACCTATACAAATTGGAGGATTGGGCCAAAAGAAATCTGATGGCGTTCAACAAGGACAAGTGCAGAGTACTGCACTTAGAACGAAATAATCCCATGCACCGCTACATGCTGGGGACTGACTGCCTAAGCAGCAGTTCTGCAGAAAAGGACCTGGGGATTACAGTGGATGAGAAGCTGGATATGAGTCAGCAGTGTGCCCTTGTTGCCAAGAAGGCTAACAGCATATTGGGCTGCATTAGCAGGAGCACTGCCAGTGGATAGAGGGAAGTGATTATTTCCCTCTATTCGGCACTGGTGAGGCCACATCTGGAGTATTAGTCCAGTTTTGGGGCCCCAAGTACAGAAAGGATGTGGACAAATTGGAGAGTCCAGCGGAGGTCAACAAAAATTATTAGGGGGCTGGGGCACATGACTTACAAGGAGAGGCTGAGGGAAATGGGCTTATTTAGTCTGCAGGAGAGAAGAGTGAGGGGGATCTGACAGCAGCCTTCAACTACCTGAAGGGGGGTTCCAAAAAGGATGGAGCTCAGCTGTTCTCAGTGGTGGCAGATGACAGAACAAGGGGCAATGGTCTCAAGTTGCAGTGGGGGAGGTCTAGGTTGGATATAAGGAAACACTATTTCACTAGGAGGGTGGTGAAGCACTGGAATGGGTTACCTAGGGATATGGTGGAATTTCCATCCCTTGAGGTTTTTAGGGCCAGACTTGACAAAGCCCTGGCTGGGATGATTTAGCTGGGGTTGGTCCTGCTTTGAGCAGGGAGTGGACTGGATGACCTCCTGAGGTCTCTTCCAACCCTACTCTTCTATGATTGTATGTGGCATTTAGGGGCATGGACTGTAGACCCCCCTGAGGGCTATTAATTCTTCCCCCTCCTGCCTGTGCAGGTGAACAATATCAGCTCCATTGTATCTGGGGATCTCCTTGGTAGCAAAACAGAGGCAAATTTGCCCCTAGTACATAAACTAAAGTACAGTACCTTCCTTTCCTCATTCTGGAAATGTACACTCAGCCCATACATAAAATGGGGTGAGAAATGTTACAGATCTCAGGAAATTAATGGTCATCTTCTTGCTGTTTGTTTTTTTTCCTCTGAAGAAAGTATGTGCTTACATCCTTCACGGAACCCTCCTCTATTCAGCAGTCACTTTGGCCCAGACTTTCAAGTAGGTGAGTTGGGTGCCTAACTTCTTTAGGCTCTGTTGAAAATCCAAGCCAAAATGTGCCCACACCTGAATTACATACACCAACCCCAAGGGGTATGTGCACACCGCTAACATGAACACCTGCCAAAGGGCATGCACAGGTACATACCTATTTGGGGGGGAAAAAAAGCTCTTTTTTCCTAATAGGGTCACAGGACAATTATGTCCTGAATTTAGTCTCCTATTGGACATATTAGCAATCAATGGAAGTGAGATAATTTCAATTTACTTCTGACTCACCACACATCAGGATGTATCTGTCACATTCCTTTACACCCAGGGTTACCAGTTATGCTCATGTAACTAATAGAAGCCACTGTGATGTGCCAATTGGTACATTAAAAAACCCACATTTGTAAAGCTGCTTTTAAAGTTTAAAATTAAAAGCCTTTGTATATGCAAAAAACATGAAGGGAATAGTGGAAACTGAACAGTGTCTTCCTTTTAACTCTGTCCCATTATCTAAGACCAATGGGACATGCCATTAAATTAAAGGGCAATAAATTTAGAGCCAATAAAAGGAAATTTTGCCTGACACAGTGCAGAGAATCAACTAGCTGAATTCTCTTACACTAGTAGTGGCTGGATTTTACAGAGGGATGGGTAATTTTAATGAAGAGTAATAACACGTATCGACTAAAGAGTCAGTCTAAGATACTAAGGATTATTCACAGCTTAGGCAATCAGCTGCAAGGGTCAGAGAGTAATGCTTTGGGCACACTGGCTCTCTGCCATTGCTGCTGCTGAGTGAGATGCCACTCCAGGTGCACAATTTTGAATATACTTTCTTATTTAAACACTGCCTGGTTCTTTCAGTTCTGCTCCTAGGCTTGCTGCTGATCTTCAGTCTATCTGGTATGAATTCCACTGTACATATCTCACGTTTCCTCTTGCTTAGTGCAAACCCCCTGCCCCCAACCTCTCCAAAAAAAAGGGGGGGGGGCTGGCACTTGATTTACTGCTTTTCTCATTTGTTCACCTGGGAGTTGTGCGGGTAACACAGCTCACCCAGATCAGTAGCCAGATTTTATGAAGCTCCATGGATCAGCTTTAGGAAAGGAATAGTGGATAGAGAGATGGCAGATAGCCTTTCAGAGATTTCAAGGCTAGAAAGGACTATTAGATCATCTAGCCTGACCTGCTAGTTAATAGGCCATTCACCCAGTTACCCCTTTATTGAGCCCAATAACTTGTTTTGACTAAAGCATACCTTCCAGAAAGGCACCCAGTTCTGGATTTGAGGACATCGAAAGATGGAGACTCCACCACTTCTCTCAGTAGTTTGTCACATATCTCTCTCCCACTCTTCCTTTATTTTCCACCCTCTCAACTTGCTACACACACACGCACGCGCGCGAAATGGCTTCTATTCCACAGCCACTCAACGTTTACCCAGCCCGATATTCCTAGTGAAGTGGGGGGAAAGGGGAGGGGAGAAGGAGAGCGTGTCACACAATCAAGTGTCAAAGCCAAAAAATAACCAATGCCTCAAAATTCATGGAAAAGTGAAATTTCAAGATTTCAAAAAAAGAAATGGGGACCATTTTCTAGTGAAATTCCATAAATAAATTGTTACCACTGTTGTGTGGTTTTAGCCTTATGGTTCCTTGGCATCTAAACTGAAGCAGTTTGTTACACTCCCAAATGGTTGTATCGTAAATGTTTAAATCAAGTAAATGAATTTTCAACATTGCTCCTGGCAATGATTTCTTTAAGAATAGCTAGTGCAGGGGGCCTGTAATTAAAATTGCCGGGCATTGCCTTTCAGACATGGGAGAACAGCCAACAGGCAAAGCTAGCACAATAGAGTGCCTTAGAAGGGAAGACAATCTTTAATATGAATGAGATTGGCTGCACAAAGCTTGCTTTCCCTATATAATGATGCTTCAGACATGGAAATAGGTGTAAATGAATCCATTAACATACAGTTAGAGAGCAAATCAATTCATCTCCTTAGTTTAAGAGCGCAGCAAGGGGCTTTTATCTCAAAGTAGTAGGGATGCTGTAGTGCTCTTAAGTACACCACTTCCCTGATGCAGAGTTTCTGAATAGAACTGTATATGGCTAATTACACAGAAGAGTTACCAGTCATGGTTTTCATAGAATGCTGAGAATGCTCCAGGTTTCACTCTGCAGTTTTCTCTAGCTTCCTTGATGTCCAGCCTAAAGATGCCAAAATGTACCTCAGAATAATAGTAAGAATGGAGAGTTAAATAAAAAACCAATTTAATATAGCTTGGGACTTTATCCTACAAGGGGCCATGCACGCAGGCCCTGATCCAGCAAAGCTCTTAAGAACATGCTTAATTTTAATAATACCTAGCTCTTAGGCTGCACTTTTCATCACTAGATTTCAAAGCACTTCACAATCTTTAAGGTATTTAGCCTCACCACACCCCTGGGAGGTAGGACGTTGCTGTTATCCCCGTTGTAAAGATAGGGAATGGAAAAGCAGAGAGGCTTGCCCAAGGTCATACAGGAAGTCTGTGGCAGAGCAGGGATCTGCACCCAGATCACCAGTTAGCAACCTGACCACTGGACCAGCCATCCTCTAAGAGTGTGAGTAGTCCAGCTTGTTGCTTGAGTGCTTTGCTGTATCCAGGCACAAGTACACAGTAATTTTCAGGCTCAAGCCTTTTGGCATACACTCCTGAAACACTGGTGTGCAACAAAGGAACAAACAAGTTCAGGATATTAACCGTTAACATCTGTGAGCCAGTTCCTTATCTGATTTACAGCATAGTAAATTTGGAGTCATTTCACTGATGTGAAGTAACTCTGGATTTACATCAGTAAATTCAGGTCAGAATCTTACCGTGTCACTCTATAACTACTCTCAGCTTTCAAAAGGAAAAACCAGCCACAACAATGTGTGATTTTTTTAAATGCAGGAAGTTGAGGGGATGGAGTTCATTACAGCCAGGATAAGGCAAAACACAGGATCTGTGATTATGGGAAAACAACTACACATGTCTGCTTGAACCTTGGTCTCTGCTTATTTTGAATGAGCAAAGGCACAAGTTAAAAACCGCTATTAACCCAGAGGGCTTGATGCTTTAAAATATAACCTTGGTAATCTGTTTGTGGCTAAGGATACAAGCTAAAAAAGCTTTTCTTTGTCATTCAGCTAGCTTCTCTGTGTAAAAAGTAGCTTCAGCCCAAGTCAAAAATACATAGATTCTGAACAGATTTTTTAAAAACAATTATGCTTTACATCAATCATTTTTTATGAATAGAATCACACACATTATGTACACTCACACCCACACAAACACAATTCTTATGTTAATTCTACTTCCAGATACTCAGAGTTAAAATTCTAGCACCAACAGACATGGGATTCAAGCTGAAAAGAGGCTTCAGAAATGGAGTTTGGGGGCGGGGTGTGTGTCACAGTCACAATAAAATAGCACCATGGGAACGTCCCAGTCACAGTAAAATTGCCCCCCTCTGGGGTCCCCTGGGTAAGCACCAGCATTGTGTATCACTGACGCCTATATAGGCATATGCATGGGAAAGGATTTTGGGAGGGGTTGAAGGTGTGAGTGTGGAGTGAAAGATTCCTTTGCAGGTTGCGAGAGGCCAAAAAGGGAGGAAAGGAGAAAGGAACGGGTTAACTCGATGATCCAGCTTGGTCTGAAGATCAGAAGCTGACTCCAGCCGCCCAAGGCCAACACACCCAAGCAGACTCTCTGATGCCAAGAAAGACGGGGGCCTGGATTCCAACCCTGATCAGCCATGAGAACAGATCAGTAAACTGAACAAGACTGCAGGGGATTGCAAAAACTAGTGAGAATGCGAAGGTCGGCAAATGGGAACATAACAACCCTGAAGCTGATGTGTTTTGGGGAAGCCAAGGAAGCCTCGGAAGGCCGGTTTGGACTGGTACAAAGAGCAAGGGGGACAAAGGTCCCTGGACAAAACGCCCCCAGAAGAACCCAGGACTTAAAACCCGCACAAGAGCTGAAGCAAGTCGGAGATCAACAACAGACCCTGGACAACCTGTTCACAGGACAGAACTCTCATCCACCTCTCCCACTCTTCTTCTTATGTTACACCCAGGCTTGGCCAGCCTCGGGTCGTGCGTGGGAGTATGAAAGTGAGCTAGGGCTTGAGGCACTAACACTTTCCTCCTTCCTCTGAGTGATGTGGGGAACCCCCAACTCTCCACTGTTATTTTACTTTATTTTATTAATAAAGCTTTGAACTCAGTCACTTGGTGTGCTCCGCCATCTCCTCCCCTAACAATCCTATGGCCTCAGCCTGATAACCTGACGCCTCAGGCAGGTTGGTAACATAAATCTCTCACAGGTGGACAGGATAAATCAAACTTGCTCTGTTAGTGTAGCAAGTACAAGGTAACACTGGACACTGCAATGCTTCCAGCAGGAATCCAGGAATTGAAGTGATTTCACATGTTTACAGCAGCTCATTTTTTCATTCAAATTCAGTTACTGGAATTATTTGTTTCTGTGGCATGTTACAGTGGTCAGTGCTGGTATCATGACCAGCACAGAGTGAAGAATTTCACTACCATGCCTGTGAAATGTTTGCAAGCAAATTGTGAAAAAGTCTCATATTTATTCTAACTCATCTTTCAAATATTTCTTTGCAAAATATTCTTTCCCCACCGTATGGTAAATCTGCCCCTTCCTCCCTGGCCACACAGATCCCTTTGTCAGCGAGACAGATTCGACTGAGTTGTTCATATGATAGGGCACCCAGATGAGGCTCAGATCACCATCATGCACAGGGGCAGATGGGGGATGAGACATGGAAGGGCTAAATGAGGGTCATGAGGGAAAACAGACTCCATGGCTGTGCAGGTGCAGCTGCTGTAGAGGGGCTGCACAATATCCCATGAAGGCTACTTCATCCACTGAGCTGAAGAACCCTATATAGAGCAGCTCCATGGTTTGAGATTAAGGGTTTCTCTGCTCCCAGCCTCTTCAACACCTGCCCAGTGCCAACTTCAGTAACTCAGGCTGTGCACTGGGCTCTGGATTTTGCCCTATGTGACCATCTTGCAGTCTGTTGTGGCTATTTAAAATGCATCAGTTAACTAAATCATGTACTGCTAGTCAGTCTGATTGTGTGCCTTTGGGTCCAATGCAAAGTCCAGTGAAATCAGTGGGAGTCTGTCCTTTGATTTCAATGGACTTTGGATCATACTTGCAAGTAACCAAGCCGCACAGCATGCATTATCAGTGTTACCTGTTCCATTCAGATACACAGTTTAGAATTCACTAACTCAGATACAAAAAACAAAGTTCTAATCTGTGACTGTTCATTGGAAAGTAAACAGAAAAAGGCTCTGAACACAGAGGAATCAAATTCAAGTTTGTGGACATCATCTCCCTCCCCCTCACCCCCCAACGCCGCAACTATTTCACCTCTAGGTTGTGAAGTATGTAACAAGTACTTGAAATATATATTTTATATATGGATATTCCACATATAAATTAACATGTACAAAAGCAACATTACTGGAAAATGCTCAAACCCCCATAAAGAATGGCCAAATACATAAAGCCAGAGATATGCCAGTTACACAGAGCTTCCCAGATTGTCCTGCTTTTCTCCATCATCCCCACTGTTCATTTGAGCCTCACTGTAAGCTTGGCTAGCTAAAAACCAAAGTTCACTTAGTCTTCACATCCCGCAGAGACAGCTTAGGGCAGAATGTGCATGGAACTCCTGATGGCATGACAGCTAAGATGCATAGCTCCCAGACCCAGGAATGCCAGCCAATTCCATAAGAAGATGAAGTAACAGACCAGAATACAGCTTCAAAAATCACACACAATATCCTATTCAGAACCTCAGAACAGGGTTTCAGCTGAGAAGGTAAGCAGCGATTCCAATGTCAGCTTGAGCTGTATGCACGCAAATAGTTACAGTGCACAGCAGACTATGACAGAGATCAATTAATAGTTAACACACAGGAAGTTGGCTGGCCTTGTGCGGGCATTTACAGCTGTATCACAACTTCACTGTTACCAGTAGCAGCAATCTCATTTGGAATCTTCATGCTACCAAAGAATTTCGTAAAATAAATAAGCAAGCCTATAAAATTGCACCCACAATTACTTCTACAGCTAACCTACTTTTTAAAAGAAGCTGCTGTAGTTCAACCTGGAGAAAGGGAAGTGGCAGTGGAAAGGAGAAGGGATCTGTTTCAATCATATGCATTTCTGTGGATGTGCAGAGAACACAGCTACAAGCACCTAGAAGAATGAAAAATGGTGTTGGTAGTTACTGAACAGACTCACAAGCTGCTCAAAGCCAGGGAAGAAGCTACCTTTAAGAGTATGCCTCTCTGTATGTCTCTCACAATTTCATCCCAGGATCTGAGCCAACCAGAATTCATATATATAAGATCTGAGGGGAGTTTTTATTGGATTCAGCCAGATGGCAAAAGATGGAAGGCTAAGACACCTTGGCTGAGTCTGAAACCTGAAACATGTTGGAATCCAGCAAGATTTTCTATTTGACCAGTTAAATCAATACCCCAGTCCTGCAACTGACTGTGTGTGGACCCACTCTAGCACTCATGCATAGCCCCATTGCCTACGATGAGGGTCCCCAAGAGGTGTGCCTGTACAGTCAATTGTAGGATCAGGTCTTAAGGACAGTGAATCAACTATTAAAAGAGGAGTGAGAGGTGCTAGCTAGAAGGATCTGCAGACTCAGCATGGAAGCAGTGTTTGGATGTGGAGAGAGAGATCTGTGGAGTTTTCATTCCAATTTCGAAGAATTCAAATGAGACACACACACAAAATTGAAAACCCCAAGTGGTCAAAAATCATGAGGCAGGCCCCCAAAAGTTCCTGGGATTGGCTTAAATATTGTAATTTTTTTTAAAATGGTATTATTTTTATTTACCTGGTGTTTTGAGTGCTTTGGGGACACCTAAGTCACATTTTCAACCTTTTCTCCACAACTAAGAGAGCTAGAATCTTACCTTTTAAATATATATAATTACTCCTGGGGGAATTCTGTGTCACTTCGTGTGCACAGAATTCATGTCTCCCGCAGATTTTTTTGCTGCCCCACAGAAAAATTACTTCTGACGGGGAAGCAAAGGGACGCTGCAAGAGTGTTCACGTGCCCCTCCCTGGCAGCACAGGAAGGTTGGTTTGGGCGCCTGGAGCAGCTGGTAGAAACGTAAATCACTGCTGGGGAGGGAGGTGGGCAGTCGTACGTGTGAGAGAGTGACACTTGGTCCCTCTTGCTCGCTATTGCGGCACGCTTGGCATGGAGGGGTAGGGATCGGGGTGTTTCTGAGGAGGTAGGAGTGGGGCAGGCTCTGTCTTCTCAGACAGAAGAGAATGTATACTCCTGGGGGAATTCTGCACCACCACACAGTGGAGAATTTTGCAGAAATTAACGTTTGCACAGAATTTCCTTTCCCCCACAGAAATGGACTGCAGTGCTGCAAGCTGCCACTAGGGACCACTGGACCCATCAGAGCTCAGCTTGCATATAGAAGACACTGCCTGGGGGAGGGAGAGGGAGCTAGAGGGTTCCTGGCAGCTGCAGTTCCCAGCATGCCCTGAGGAAAGAAGAGCGTGGTGTGCAGGAAACTCCATGCAAGCCTGGGACCAAGCATTAGGTTGTTTCTCCCTCTGGATCCCTGGTCTCTGAGGGGGAGGGGTTGTGGGTGTCTGGCTCCTAGCTGGGCTTGGGGCAGGGAAACAGGAACTGGATTGTCATAGGGGTTTCTTTAACTCTCTACTCCTGCAGGAATGTGTGTGTGTGTGTGTGTGTGTGTGTGTGTTACAGACGTACTTGCTGACAGGTATTTTGAAATAAATTACCAAAATAATTGAAACTGGCGTGATTATGTAGTGTTATTTTGACAAATAAAATTTGCAGAATTTTAAAATATTGTGGTGTGCAACATTAATTTTTTGGTGCAGAATGCCCCCAGGAGTAATACACACACACACACACACACACACACACACACATATAAAGGCAAGATGAGCTTTTTACCTAATCACAGAATTCCAGGTGCTGTAAGGAAAAATAAACCCACACCAAATATCATGAGACTCATGATAAAATCGCAAGAATTGGCAACACTGCACACAAGACATTTAGGGCCGGTCTGTAGATTAAGAAATCACCTTTGAATTTCAGAGAAGAAAGAATGTGTGCACAAAAGGAGTGCAAATGTTATGGTGAACCCCTAAATTTGATGCAAATATTACATATGTACAGTAAGGAGAGTCTTTCTGTGAAAACCAGTATATGAAGGATACGCAGGAAATTTAACCTAATAGATTTTGTTTAAAATATTATTTAAGATATTTCAAGTACTGTTCGAAGGTTAGCAGCATTCCAGTTCTGGAAACTAATGTTAAAGGAATGTAAAGGAAACCTCTATGGATCTGTATAGTCAGGCAACACCATTTTAAGCATTACCATAGAATACATGAGATAGCCACAAGACTTGAGAGTTGGTCTTCTGCCATCACATGTACATTCATAATGTAAAGCTTCTGCAGCTACCTTTATATACATAAAGTGAGGGTTTCCAAAGTTTAGAGAGCAATGGAAGGCAGTGAAACTGAGGTTAAGTTTGGTATTAAAGTGGATACCTAGATACAACTCCTAACTCAGCACTTGGCCAAACCAAAATCTCAGAGCCAAACGGTTCTGAACTTTAGATATGGAGCTAAATATTGTGGTGCAGACCTATGTCCCATTGCTACTATAAGTGACCGTACTCCCCACTATTCCCCTGCACAGCTCTACCAGAGTTAGGAACAGTCTAACCCTAACTAATCACATATGGCTCAAGTCATTCCCTTTATTCCAATGTAAACTGAAGATTCTACAAATTATTATTCTCTACAGCCCCTCCCCCCAGCCTTTAAAAAAAAGATATAAATATTAAGTCTTCCAGCTTTAGGATTAGGATATATGAATAAACAATCCATATAACTCTGTAGTCTTGCCATTTGTTTTGTAGGCTTCATGTTAGTTTATCCTTGTCAGCAGCCAGCTCTCTTCCAAATATAACTTCTTCGCTATTCTTTCAAAATGCTATAAATTGTAAAGCCAAGTATCTAGTTGCAACTTTGTGTGTAGCAAATGCAGCTCCATAGCTACACTAATTTAAATAGAGCTATGCTGATTTAGACAAACTGAAATTATCGCTTAGTTAACATTTGTGACTTAATCTTTGGTTTATTTTTCTTATGATCATTATTGTTATTTTGTAAGAAGTGCCATATTAACAATAATTCATGGTGTGCAATGTTGTTGTAGCTGTGTTGGTCCCAGGATATCAGAGAGACAAGGTGGGTGAGGTCATATCTTTTATTGGACCATCTTCTGTCGGTGAGAGAGACAAGCTCTGTATAAGATTGAAAGCTTGTCTCTCTCACCAACAGAAATTGGTCCAGTAAAAGATATTGCCTCAGTAATGTACGGTGTCATTGAAAGGTGTGCAGCTATAGTTTTTATATTATTTTGGATTAAAATGTACCATTATAATAAACCCCTTGTGTAATATAAGCACAACAGTAAAAACAAAGGGCCTGATTCTGTTGTTCTGCACTTTGTGAAATCATGTATACCCGTGTGAAGAGAATGAAAAGTGGGCGTAGTGATCTAGTAGTGTTTCACACCCACTCTCCATTCACTTTACGCTGGTGTGCACAACAACACAAGGTGCAACGCAATGGGGTGCTCAAAAATCTTTACATCTTTTCAGAAACATCCCCTCAGTGCCAATTTCCTCAAGAATAGTCTGATCAGTCACTCCTTACCAACTAAAAGAGGGTTTCATCTGATCCACTCTGGACTATAACTGGGCTTCTTGTAGTTGTCAACATTCCTGAGCTGGGGTAACTTGTTGACATTCAAAAAAGACTCAGATCTAGAAGAGAGTGTAACCCAGAAAAAAAAATCATTTACCAGCTAACACTAACTTGTTTACCAAAAGAAAATGGCAAGATCTGATACTTCCTGCCCAATCTCGCTCTCTATATATTCAGTCTGAAACACAGTTCCCGTGATATGTGTTGATCTCCTCTTTTCGCTTTGGTTTGCCCCACAAAGCAAATATTTTTGTACAGCACATTGTTGCAGGCTTCTGAAAACAGATGCTAATGTTAAAAGATCCCATCCAGGCCATTCAAAAAGCACTCCTCCCCACTTTTCCCCCCACCCATCCACACTCTTCCATTGAAAGATAGAGTTTCACAGCTTCTCAAAACATATAGGCCCTATCCTGTTTCCACTGAACTAGATGCTCAAACATCCCATCAATTTCAAGGGAGCTGGATCAGACCCACAATGATTTCCTTTGTCTGAAGACATTTAAAACACATCTATGTTTTCAAAAGCAGTTATGGCTTTAGCTGAGACCCTCAGAAAAAAAATGGACGATATTAATTGTGCTTGCTTTGCATGTTGACAATGTGGCCCTGTGAAAATCTGCACTGTGGTAGTGGTGTTGGCTTGCGTACGGTCTCACGCTGGATTATATTTTGTATTGGCTTGTTTGGTTTCATTTTTATTAATATTATTATTGTCTTGCTTGAAATCAACTATTCATTTGATTCATGTCTACACCTGAAAGGACTATGATTATGATGCAAACTATCACATACTTTACTTAAACATTAGACAAACGGAGGACGGTATATCTTCACCCTCCTATTGTACAAGCCCAATTAGTTGCATCATGCACTCCAGTACAACAGGAATACTTCCTATGTGGTTTCTGTTAAATACCTTTGTGACAGTTTCTTGGCAAGAACTGAGGCAGAGAGGTTAACATATGTTAAGAATATGTACAGCAGGCATTCCTCGTTAGAATGTAAGTAAATAGGAAACATCGCAGCAGTAGCATTTCCTGTGCTCTAATCCAGGCAAGTTTGCATAAGAAATTTCTGAGACAGATATCAGGGACATGTTCATTCTGTAACAGAACTACACTCCCAGTTCTACAGTGGGAGATCATCTTTGTACTCTTCACCCATTCCGACCCATAATCTTACCTTTCGGCCCATAAGGCTTACTTTAGGAATGTCTAGGGTGGGAAGATAAAATTAAGGATTGGAATAGCTGAAAAGCAAGCTTCTTAAAATACAAACCGAGGTACAAACAATTTCTACTCCTACTGCTGCAATGGAAGTATAGTTCCACATGTCATAAGCGTTACTGAAAAAGCTGCTTTTCTCATTAGGCCTCCCACTCTCAGAATCAGGCCATAATAAAATTTTACAATAAATTAAGGATTGAAATATATGAGGAAGTGCATACTGTTCTTTAACTCTGTAGCAGAAAGCCAGTCAGGACAGATCTGAGGCAGACATACTACAGTGACGTATATGACAAAAGGAGACAAAAAATAGTTTTCATGAAAACACAATTTTCTGATAAAATTCCTTGTTCAGTATTAGAAGACATAAAAGCAGAGAAAAATTTGCTTCTTATTCACCATTGTCAGACACCTAAATGGATGAGCTTGTGTTGATATATCAGGCAAATTTTTCTTCTTTAGAAATACAAAGTTGTGTGCCAAAAAGAAGAAAGAAAATCATGACACACAAGCCTTCACTTCCTAAAGATTGACAACGAGCTTCAACTACTCAGCAAAACAAATGTTTGTTCAACAGTCCCATCTTAGAGTCATAGAATCATAGAATATCAGGGTTGGAAGGGATCTCAGGAGGTCATCTAGTCCAACTCCCTGCTCAAAGCAGGACCGATCCCCAACTAAATCATCCCAGCCAGGGCTTTGTCAAGCCTGACCTTAAAAATATCTAAGGAAGGAGATTCCACCACCTCCCTAGGTAACGCATTCCAGTGTTTCAAGTAACATGCCCGCTCCTTGTGTCCCCACTGGGCAGAGAAGCATCCAGTGCCCCTTGTTGTTTCGCTGTGGAGAAAGTTGCAGGCGAAGAGATCAGTTGAGATAGAGGGCACTGACTGGGGGATTAGAGGGGCAGCTCACTGTCCTGTCACAGCTCCTCATTGCCCAGTTGATGTTCCCCTCTGCATGGAACGTCATTTTTGGTCCGCTCCCCTCAACTGTTGGTGCCTCAAAATGGGGAAAATGGGGAAGAAGAAGAAGAAGACGACGACTGGAAGGGAGAATCTAAAGCTTTTGAAGCTTTGTGGGGGGTTGTTGTGTTTTGCATGTTCTGGGCACTGGTTAGAATGAATCTCCCAGGGAACACTGAGGTATCAAATGTCTCTGTAGAACCCTTAGATTTTTTTATTTTTAAGATTTCCTGGCTGCAGTTTAAGCCCAATCAGTTCTTGTTCTCTTCTTCCTGAGAGAATGAGAAAAATCCTGAGATGTGCTTACTACCTTCAAGTAACATTGGCTTCCACATGTTTGATGCATCTATATTTTATGTCTCTACTTTAGTCTGTTATCTTTAAGGCTGTTGCTTGTTATAGAGGGGAAAGAAAGAAAAAACTCATCGTTTTCTCCTAACACTACTGTAAAATTCCTCAGTTCAGATATACAGAAAAAAAAAAACCAGACCCATACATTCCTGACACACAGTACTGGAAATGTTATTCACTTTAGTTCTGATTTTTAAAAGAATTTTAACCTCTGTTTTATGGGTTTGGAAGCATGAACTTAGAAAACTTCCCTAAATACATGTAAAATATTGATAAATATTGTACAAAACAAATGCACAAATGCACACACCCTACTGCCAATGCTTCCCAGGTACAGCTGTATTCTGAGCTTCTGTGCTTTTAAAGTTTAATTTATATTTCAGTGATATATCTATATATATAGTCTTCTTACCTATATTTCAATGCTTTTTTCAAGGATTTTTCTCTATATTACATTCTGATATTTTGTCCAGACAAATTTTAAGAAGTCCCCTAGTGATGGAGTTTCAAACACTTCCCTTCACATCCTACAGCCCATACCTAAGGCTCTGCAAGATACAGTACAGTGGGGAAGAAGTGCAGTTGTCTTTGCCTATAGAAGAAACACATATAATACCTCCAAGGCTGTGCTGGCCTGCACACAATTGCCATGGCACTTGCTATACCCTATTCGCTACTCAGCCCTTCCCAGAGCTGTTCTGCTTCTAAATCCCAGCTAGCTGGCCCCCTCCTTCCACAACTCATATATATGCAGCCCAATTAGGAATGCTTCCAGAAGTGCCATGCTTCCGTTTGTAGCACATCCAATATGTCACAGTTATTGTCACAGTTCAGGTCAACTGTACCTGTATTTCCTCCTCATGGTCCAGCAAGCACACCCACTCAAGGCTCTCGGCTCATCAGCCATCACCTCATCATTCTCTCCCTCCTGACCAGGTATTTCCAGGTGGCAGAGTTCTCTGCCTACAGTGCGAGTTCCCCAGTAAGGCAGACTCCCCAAAGGAGGCCTGCTTTGCTTTTCTCTTCAGAGGATATAAATTGTTAAGTTAATACCCAGCTTTTCCTAAGCAAACACATTTATTCTTACAGAGAAAACATATTTAAAACAATAAAAAACTATATGCATGCGAATAAGCTTACCAGAGATCACCCCCTCCCCCATCTCTACAAGGGATCCAGTTGGTGTCAGTCCTTCCAACCCTTTTCTAAGGATTGGGACCTTCCTCTAGGTCAGAAGGTCCCATCTGTTTGCTGGATCAGAAGGAAGGCCCTGATTCAGTTTAACCTCAGGCTGTTTATTCACAAGTCCTTTCTTTGTCCGTTGGCCCCTGGAGAATTCACTTTGAACATGTATAGCTGAAACTCCTCAAGAGCTGGTACCTTTGAAGGCGTTACAACCTGAGTGAATTTGCCTAAGCATCCCCTACTGTTCTTAGTTCTTGGAGAGACTATTCTTACCCTACCCCATGGAATTACCTGCAATCCCTGGCTCATAGTGATACATAAACTTAATTCGGTGAGATCTCCCAAAAGACATTGGAATATCTTGGCACCTTATCTATTAACTAACTGTGACAAAGATGGCAGAATAATATGTAGCATAGTTCCTGGGTTTGGTAAGACCAATAAAACTTCCTGAGCATTGCAAATGGCTTCCTCTGTGCAGCTCTTGATGGAGATGGAGCTTCTAACAACATGCAATCGTTCACACCACCGTGTCTGTTTAATGCTTGAATGGAAGGATGGAACCTGATCAAAAATATACTCAGACAAGCATATAATTATTTGTGGGTTTAGATTTTGTGAGGGTCTCTTGAGGGAGAAAAAATATATTTCTACTCAGGGGAAAAACCCACATGGTCTTTTGCAGAAGAGATTAAATACATTTTTCATCTCTCTTATTATAGGAGTTGCTATCCTTGAGCAAAACAACCTTTTCAATAAAACAGACTTCTTGTTCATTCTAGGCTTCATACCAAAAGTGCAATCTAGGCAAATCATATTCACTATGTTTTTGTGTGCCAGAAAAGCATCAAAATTTCCTAGCCCAGGCTGGGGTTGTATGGATCCATTCATAAAACAGCAGGAATATATGACAAATGTATCATAATACTCAGAAAAGAGGGTAGTTTCTTTTCCCATTTGCCAAGATCAATGCATGGTAAAACACTGACATTCCGTGTGGACATTAGTCATTTCCATAGGCTCATTCTATGGAGTAAACATTTGTCTAACTTGTTATTCTGCCTTTCCTTTCCTTTTTGCCATCTGCCTCCCTTTTCCTCATTTTTCTCTCGTTATTTTTGTATCTGTTGCAATGCTCTGGGAAGATCCCTTCCAGATTGCTGACCAGAGTTTTGGAATAACCTCATAGAATTAATCCCAGGTTTTGAAATAGGTATAATGCATAGTCTGACTGCAATTTGATTTTTTTTTTAATTTAGTCTAGTGTAAATGCTTGTGCAATGTGGGCAAAGTCAGCAGGGTGCCTGATTTTCAAAACACGCTTGTTTACACCAAGTGCCCAAACCCACATACCTGAACGTGGCACTGGACGTGGCAATTTGAGTGCTCAAATGTGGGATTTGAAAATTTGGCTTTTTTATCTTACAGCATTCTTTCAAGAAGCTCTCCCAGTAAACTGAGACACCAGACCAGATCCTCAGCTGATGTTAACTATCACAGCTCTTTAAAAGCCTATGCTGCTTTGCCATTCATTATACACCGGTTGAAGATATGGCCCTCTATGTCTATCACTCTTCATCTCCCTCGCCAGCCACCCTCCACTTTTCTTCACTTCCACATTTTTCCTTTTGTTTCCTTGTTTTTCCTCCTCCTTTTGTCGTCTGTATTTAGCTTATTCTTCTGCTCTTTGTTCTTCTTTCTCCTGATGCCTGGATTAATTTGCTTCATTTCCTCGGTTTATGTCTTCCTAGATTTGTCCCTCTGTATTTCTCTCGCCATTCGCTTTTCTCTTTCTCTCCATTCCATTTTTCCCTTGCTTCCTGCTTTTCCTCTCCATTAATCACCATTTTTCTCTAAAATCTTTTTTTTCTTCCCACCTATTTTTTGATGGTCTTCCTATGCAAGGAATCAGTGACCAGATTGCTCCATGGTATTTCATGGGGAATATTTTAAGATATATCATTACTGGGACCTCTTTGCCAAAAACGAATTATTATAGCAGACTGTTCAAAAAGCCATCCACTGGTAAATTCAGGTTTAGACCAAATCCATTACACACAATGGTTCTGATAGCTCCCTTAGCTGACACATCCCTACCCTATACCGTAAATACAGTTTGAACACTTAACAAATTACTCACTTTATGTCGCAAAGCAGTAAAACTCTCCCAGGGACACACTGTCTCTGATGGACGGGGTGTTTTGTTGGTTGGATAATGACATGATATAAAATAGATCAGTACAAACACAACAGAGAGCTATATTTTAACGTTGTGTCAAAGACTGGATCGTTCAGTCACAACTATTTGGCCGTGATACTGAATGGGATAATTTCTCTTTAATTCTTAATTGACTCCACTAATTGATGTTGTGATTAAATGTTGAAAAATACCATTAACTATGTTTTTTTCTGAAAGGCACTTAATAAATATCTGTTTTCTATTGTACTTCAAAGTACCGTTAAGCAAGTTGTTAACCACACAAAGGCAACTCTACAGTAACCGATATTCCTAGCATAGTTAGCATTATTGGCTTTCTAGTCTCTGGGGCTATACACTAAAGCAGAGAGAGCCTGGGAGAGCAATTTACTCACACAGAATTGCAAAGAGCCAAAAATAACCAGAGAAGGACATTTTGACACTGCTGTGATGTTTGTATCATGGCACTGCATCATGGCCACTCATGTTAATGTCGCACCATTATGCTTGCATTGCAAGTATCGTGATTATTTTGTGCCATCCTGAGATTATTCAGCACCATGGTATTTACTCTCTTCTTCTTTCATTCACGGTCATCTGATCTAGTCCATCTTGTTTGCTAAGTGTCACCTGTCTCCATGTTTGTGGGAGATTAGCACCAATCAAGTACACGGACTCCACAAAACACATGAGCAGAGCCCCAGAGAGTTAGGTGGGGGCTTCAATGTCATGGACTGACTAGTACTACCACTGAATTCATTTTCAGAGTCCCCATCTCCATGCAATAACTCCTTGTTTATACTGTGTAACGTTGATAAACATACATTCTACATTGTTTTATAAAGATGCGTGGAAGTCAATATGTTAGAAATGCCGCTTTCAGCATGCTTTATTTTCAGTGAATAAATATCAGGAGGAAAGATTTGCCTCCAATAGTTCTTAAAAACCCAGTATAAATGTACCTGCCTCTAACTGAGCAGAGGCCTATTTATAGCAGCTACCTATAATGTGGATTCCACATTAGCTGTAATTCCAGCAACCCTTTCTGGGAGACTGGAGAAGACCTGAAGTGTCCATCTTGTGTGATTCCACAGAAATACAATCCAGCAAAATAAGTAGGCGGCTAAGGACTGTTATTCAACAAAATGGTGCAAGGTGGGACACGCTGGTTGTCCTGCAGACTTGTAACAGGCTTCCTACTCCACTCTTTGGACCACCACCACCAAATGGACACTTTCAAGTTTATAAACACCCATGTGTTATTTATTGTTCACCAGTACAGCATTGTGCAGCAACATACAACTGGAAGTAAACTTCAGCCTTAGCCCACTTTCTGGGGAAGGAGAAGGCAAGATCTCCCCATCCTGAGATCCTGTACCCTTGGTCCCTGCCATCCTTCCTCTTTGCACCTCCTTCCTGACCTTTAACTCTTCCCACCTGATGGGCTGGTCAATGTCCTGTCTAATTAAGCCCTTCAGCCCCAATTAAATCCACTCTGGGAGGGAAATACCCAGTATCGTAGTGACCAGAATGCTGGGTCAGCTCTGGGCTCAAGCACTCTATCATAGGCCTATCCTCCATGCTGCCCATATGAGGAGCAGATTTTACTCCCCACACTGGTCCTTCACATCCTATGCAGTAAAGGCTGAGAGCAGCATTATGGAGGTAGTTAGTGTGCAAGAGGGATGGAAGACCTTTCACTGCCCTTCCACATACCTGAAAAAACAGAGGAACAGAGAGAAACTTGGCTTTATCTTGACATCAAATTCAACTTTTACAAACTTGGCTGTCAGAGGAAAAACAACTGATAGTATCCTCACTAGCAAGTACTACACAACTTGGCATTGCCTTTCTACAGCTCCTTGCCAGGTTGGTGTAATGCCCCTGTGTTTGCAGTAAAATTTCTGAACATTCCTCTAGAGCTGCAGTGAATCCAAGTACTCCCTTCTCTATCCTGGTATGATCTATGGGCAGGCAAACTGGTGCACCAACGCGATCAAAAACCTTTAGTACCACGTCAGTATGTGCATAAGTCCCTTGTTTTGTTTATTTTCCTTTTGTTTTGGAGTGTAAAAGCAGATAATACTTAACATATGACCCAGCCCTTTCAACTGATGCTGCAAGAATGTTATATGGCTCATTCCCAGCTGGAGAGTGTTTGAACTAACCACACAAACTCAGTAATTAATTTCACCATGGTCTAATGTATTACCACTGAGTTGAATGAGTTAGGATACCACAAGAAGGAATCCCCATTCCTCTGAGTCCTTAGTAAGGCTCATCACATAGTAATATGAACAAGTCATGTTTTTGAACTGGAGAAAACAACATTTGATAAAGCAGGAAAATAAACAACTCAGTAAGTCTTTCTGACAGGGTGTACAGGCCCCCTTGGGATTCTTTCAGGGAATGCTCTTGGGCTGGAAGAACCCTGTCCCATTTGGTACATCAGAATAAAACCCCATGAGCCATGTAATCAATGTAGTGCTTTTACAAGCCAGCGCACTTGCTGCCCAGGAAGCCAGTTACAGCTACCAGGGTATCTATACTGAACTGTGATCCAGATACTAATTGGTTTTCATAATTCTTTGGAAGCAGAACTCCTGATGAGCAGGAGGGAATTTCTCTCTCTGGTATCTGGCTAAAAAGAAAAGAGCTAAACATTAGGGCTGGTTGAGCTAGAAAAGACAGCTGGCCTCATTACATTTAAACAAGCCCAGAAGGAAGACATAGAGGAGGACAAGAGGTCCTCTCTTCAGAAGCTCCTACTCTCTAGAAGCCAGGACACTGAGCTCTGAGAAGCAAGAACTTATACCGTACATTTTACATTGTCTGATTTAGAGACTTGAAATATTGTTAACTATAGTAGGGATATATAGGCAGTGAATCTGGATGCTGCTACGTTAGATCTGGAAACACTCCCACTGGAAAATAAAACTAGAATGCCAATGAGGTACTTTCAACTTAGATTCCTGGTGAATGTTCTGTCAAGCCCTGCTGACCCCAGGGACTTCCACAGTTCATTTTTAAAAATTAATTAATTAAATTATTCTCCCAGATGGTGAGCCCAGCAACTCAAACCATAATCCTCCAGACTCACACCAGCCTATTCACAATACATCAAAGCTGAGATTTTTTTTCCCCTCCCTAAAAGCATTCAAGCAAGCGGAAGAGCGAATACACTCTCTTTTGTCCATCAAGATACAAAACATATTAAAGGCGACATTTGAATTGCAGGGGGAAAAAACCTGCTTCTTATTATATAGCTAACAATTAGGAGTGGGAAAAACAAATTCTGAAATGACTGCAAATTACTACTGTTGTTTATGCCATTCAAAACACATCCATTGAGTGGTAGGAACTCACATGGCATTTTATACACATACAACTATGCAGTTTCCAATGATCAAACATTTAGTGAACTATTTTTCCCCGATAACATTCCTAAACTGTCTGATGCTCTGTAACTAAAGGTTAACTAGGCCTGCAAGGAGGCTCAGGGCAGGAAGTACATATTGCAACAGACATGTGGACCAGTAGTCAAACCATCAACAACATGATTGTTACAGTTAACTGGTTTTCATTTAGAAGTGTGTCTTTTGCTTCTGTTCCTCCCTACTGCCCCTAAGCAAGTTTGAAGACAGGCTGCTCTTTTCATTGCAATGTGTGATAAAGATCACTTAGTAGTTAATGTGACAAAAAATGTGTGGCTTACCTTACCTGACCCTCTTTTAGATCTTTAAGAAAGAGTAATGCTGGGAATATAGCTCTTGCTGCCACTGAGAATGGTGGTTTTGCCCACACATGGCTCTGCTGTGAAATAGAGAGATCAAAGTAAAGAATTACACACACACTTCAACAGAACTCACATAACTGCAAGAGGTAATATACTAAAAGGACTATGGATTCCAATAGCTTCAACCCAACATCTACGCATCTCGTGACTCTGCTACCTGCTTAATCCACTCTGCTCACCTACTGAATATTCTGCTCATATCAAGTATTGTCATTAAAATATATGTAGCTTGCGTGATGTCTTAACAAGACATAATTGTTATCAGAAAGCTCCTTTACTCAGTTCATTTTTCTGGTTATATTGTAGCATCAACATTTATGCAATTCTGTTATAGTCAGCCACTTGCTGCTATTGTGAATTCCCTCCACCCAGAAGGATGGTGGTCATTTGTACCTTGATAGTTCCATTGGCAGAAAAGTATCTTAAAGATACCTATATCTGATAAGATTTCTATAGCATCTTTGTGAAGGAAAATGCATCTTTTGAGACATTTTACAAAATTGCTCTGGCAGAAAAAGAAAAAAAAAAAGCTGCTCCCTAAGTCCCTGCTAAAGACAATGACCAAGGCAAAGTTCAGTGGAGGGGTATATGCATGGGACAGGTGTTGCCTTTAGGGATGCCCCATTGACATGTTATGACGATTTGGCCCCAAAGTATATTTAGAAGAGAGAGAGATTATTCCAGGAGATGGGGCTTTAAGAAAAGCACCAGATTTTACAAGACGTGGGATAAAATTGCAAGACTTGGCAACACAAGTTCTAACACAACTTTAATATAAACAATGTCATACTCAGAGTCACTAGTCCAATGCCTTGATTTTTTTTCCAAACCTTTGATTCTGCTTACCTCTAAACTTGTCCCTGATTCCATCCTGAGCCTAGATCTAGTCTTGTTATAGTTAGGTCCCAAATTGTCCCCCCGCCTCTCCACATTCCTGTTCATTAAACCTTTTTCAACACAAAAGCATCCAGAGCTAAAGCCATAAATCACTATGATTTTCCAGCGTGTATGAAAACATATTGGGCCAGATTCTCTGCTGGTGTAAACTAACGCTCTCCATTATTTCTTTAGTAACTAAGGCAAGCCACTTTAACAGGGCCACCCTAAAGCATGTGTCTGTTCTCCAAGTCACACACTGTTTTATTTATTAGACAAATTGTTCATGTCTATAGATTTTAAACAGATTTCTAGTGATAATTACCACACTTCCATATGTACTTCATCAATTCTGAATTTTATTACTACTAATTTTCTATACAGCACATGCCAGTTCCCTGAGTTACAAATACAGGGTGGTTAATACCTGGGTAATTGTATTTACCCAGCTCACGTGTGTGTTTTGAGGATTAGCCACAGTACTTTTAGCCAGGCCAGAAGTGAAGTGCTTCTTCTAGAATTTCCAAGCCAGACATTAAAAATGCAGCCAGCAGTAGTGCTGGTACCATATACTCCATGTGACATATTTGTGGGTAGAAACATCTTCCATCAATGTAAACTATGGAGTTAATAGCATTTAGGTGACACATATTCCAAAGCCTTTTCTAGTGAACAGCACTCCTGTTCATGTCATACTCTCCAACGACCTGATCCTGTACAGCTTTTATGTACATGCTTAACTCTAAGCACAAGAGTAGTCCCACTGATTTAAAATTAAGCATGTGCATAAGTACAGGATTCAAAGCCCAGTGAAGGCAGTGGAGTGACTCCCATTGATTTCAATAGGCTTTGGATCAAGCCGCAAGAGAGCTGGAAATAAAAGATAACAAACCTCTTTATCCTAAAATATTTTGCTAAATCACACTAGAACTGTGTATGCCTTCACCATGCAGATGCTCACCTCTTCCCCCCATACCAGCAACATTAGCACTGCTATAGCAATCCTTTCGCTATTCTGCTCGACCTTTCAAAGGAAGAAAGCTTCCAATAATTGAATGTTTAATTCTCAAGTGGTACATTTCAATTATCTGCAGGGATCTGAAAGGAAAACCAAGGGCTTAATGAGTGGACAGCTAGAATTTCAAGGCGCAGGTCATTTTTCAATCATCCATGTCTTGACAAGCTGTCCTAATCAGAAATGTGTGGAATTGATGTAGACATATCTAAAACGTATCTTTACTGTCAGGAGATTGAAAAACAATATTCTATTTCCCTGAAGGGATTTTCCCCACCCCGCTTCTTGTTTTGTACCTGAAATATGGGGCAGAGTCCTGTTTTAAAAATCAGAATGGAGATCCTTGCTAGCAGATATTTCAGCAAAAATCAGAAGGAAATGCTTTGCCAATGTAGGCAGTAGGTCTTCAGGGATTTTTCAAGACTATGCTGACAAAAGCAAAACATATGCTCATTCAGGACAATTTGTACTTCACAAACATTTAGCAGCTAGTACAGAGGAATACAAATAGAGACAACAGTGTGCGCATATTAAACCAGAGCTCCCTGTTTCACTCTTATTCAATAGATACCTGCGTCTTTGTTCCCATTCTTCAAAAATCTGCACAATCCTAACCTTTGCTGCCATTTATTTCACGGTCCAGTTTTGTTTTACTGGTACTTTTATAAGCAGCTATTTTCTTTTTCAGTTACAGGAAAGACAACAATGAAGACAAGAGCAGAAAAGAGAATTCACTGAAGCTACAAGTGAGTAATAAGAGAATAAGAAGATTTATGGATGAAGGATTTCAGTAAAGGAGAATTTACAGAAAAAAAACAAATATTCCTACGTTGGCTAATAACACCTATAAGAACATAAGAATGGTGCTACTGGGTCAGACCAAAGGTCCATCTAGTCCAGTATCCTGTCTTCCGACAGCAGCCAGTGCCAGGTGTCCCAGAGGGAATGAACAGAACAGGTAATCATCAAGTGATCCATCCCCTGTTGCTCATTCCCAGCTTCTAGCAAACGGAGGCTAGGAACACCATTCCTGCCCATCCTGCCCAATAGCCATTGATAGACCTATCCTCCATGAATTTATCTAGTTCTTTTTTGAACCCTGTTATGGTCTTGGCCTTCACAACATCCTCTGACAAGGTGTTCCACAGATTGACTGTGCGTCATGTGAAGAAATACTTCCTTTTATTTGTTTTAAACCTGCTGCCTATTAATTTCATTTGGTGACCCTTAGTTCTTGTGTTATGAGAAGTAGTAAACAACACTTCCTTATCTACTTTCTCTACACCAGTCATGATTTTATAGACCTCAAATCATACCTCCCCTTAGCCGTCTCTTTTCCAAGCTGAAAAGTCCCAGCCTTATTAATCTCTCCTCGTACAGAAATTGTTCCATACTCCTAATCATTTTTGTTGCCCTTTTCTGAACCTTTTCCAATTCCAATATTTATTTTTTGAGATGGGGCGACCACATCTGCACACAGTACTCAAGATGTGGGCATACCATGGATTTATATAGAGGCAACATGATATTTTCTGTCCTATTATCTATCCCTTTCTTAATGATTCCCAACATTCTGTTCACTTTTTTGACTGCCACTGCACATTGAGTGGATGTTTTCAGAGAACTATCGACAATGACTCCAAGATCTCTTTCTTGAGTGGTAAATCTAATCTTGAGTGGTAACAGCATGAAATCACAGCATGCTGAAAACAACATTTATTGAAATGAAAGAGAAAACAAAAGTAAACTAGAGAAAGATGGATGTATATAATAAGTATAAACAAAAGAAATTAAGTTGTACCTCCTAAGATGGGGCAGAAGACAAACAGCTGTCACCTGGTAATATCTGAGGATTCCTAAAATATACACACCCCTGGGCACCCTGAAATGATGGGTGGAGTTGCCTCTGGAGACAGATAGTTAGAAGTGACACCACTTATGATGTACCTCCGGCCACCACTGTTGTTCTGGAAGGGACTCTCAGATACTCATGTTCCTTGTTAACAGAGGATGCCTTTGGGCCCCATGAAAAGGAGTAAACTGAGATTTTCTTTTTTCAAAACTAAGTTTCTAGAATTTTACCTTTCACAGATAGCCTTGAAAACAAACCGAATGCTAGGTTAGACTGGAACAAGCAGCTGCATTCCTGCAGCAGGAGTCCGAGAAGAATCTACAGTTCCCTCCCACTCCCACTCCTTTTATATAAAATTAGAGTTAAGTTTGCTGCGTATCCCAAATGATCATCTTGCTAGTCCTCCCCGCCCACCAAATATCCTCAGGACAGTCCCATGCAAACTGGTGTGATGACAGTAGACAAGATGGAAGTTAACCCATATATGCTGAGATCAACTTTGCTCATTCAGATTCCTAGCCCTCTCAGGGACTAGAATTGAGTGAGCTGGTGCTCACCTCCCGCAGCTCCCACAATAGTGGCACTTGCTGCAAAAGAAACAACCATTTTATGTTCTCACCTGGAAGAGCACCAGGTAGTCCCGGTTGGCCATACCAGCAGTGCATCAGGAGGAGAAGCTGGGCCAACCTGGTGCTGCAACTGAGTGAGAGTCCTGCAACCATTGTAGCCTGACTCTGCCCCAGTGACCAGGCCTACCCCAGAGACCTACTCCCTCAGCCAGCAATCAGAGGAGATCCACTCTTTTAGTCAACCCACACAAACCCAAGCTGGAGAGACCCATCTACTTCAGGAACCAAAGGGGTCAGATTTCCCATCCAGACTGCAGAAAGGACTCTCTTAGCCATATAACCAGCTACAAAAGAGACGAAGTCTGTGAGACAACAGACCTCCCACCCCTTCTGAAGGTGTGATGGGCAGTTCCAGATAACTAAGAAGGGGAGCCACCTAGAGGATCCTCCAGGATGGGCTGAGGGAAGCATGGTGGATGAAGAGGTACTGGGCTGAGGTGGGTGATTTTGGAGAGGAAACAGAATAGAACGTATATAAAGGGGGATATAGAACTGATGATTATTTGGGATCAATACATTTGGTGGCTGGGGATATAGTACCAACTGGGGCACTGGGGGAAAAAACTATTTTACTCAAGACATGTCATGTGCTTTGCCTAATAATGTAGTCATCATTGTGTTCTCATTACACCTTTGGCGTTTAGGATAGTGACGAAGCTCCTCCACTTCTGTCTGTTTCTGGCAAGTCTTTCAATGGGTCTCCAGCTGTGCCCCAGGTTTTTCAGCTTGGCTTCCACAGCTCTTCACCATGCTGTTTTTGGACGGCGTCATTTTCACTTGCCTTCAAGTGTCCATCTTATTGCTATTCTGGTGGTAGAATCAGTTTCCATCCAAAGCACATGGCCCATCCATCTCCAACGCCTCCTATCAATGACGGTGCTCAGATCCTCTTGGCTGCATTCTGTCAATAGATCTTGGTTTGAGACTGTTCTGAGCCAAAAGATACGGAGGATTTTTCTGAGGCAGGTTGTATGGAATGAAGACAGTTTGGACAAGTCATACTTTCTAATTCCCCAGCATTCTGCACTGTAAAGTAATGTTGAAAGTACGCAGCTCTGATAAATCTTGAGTTTGGTTTTGGTGGTGTATTTTGATGATTTCCAGACGGTATCTAAGCTCCTGAAGGTGTTCCTGGCTTTATTGATTTTGTTCCAGATGTCCTGGCTTGTTCCACCGTCTGGGCTGATGGTGCTGCCCACATATGTGAATGTTTCTACATTGGTGAGAACATAATCCTCTATCCTTACTGGTGATGGTGAGGCAATATTAAAGGTCATGATATCTGTCTTATTGCGATTGATTTTCAGTCCAATTTGCTGGCTGAATGCGTTGCGTCAAGTTGTTTTTTCTTGTATATGGTGTTGGATACGTGATAGGAGATTGCCATTGACTGGGTAATGCAGTGTACAACAGAAGACATGCCAACAGGCATTAAATGGACACGCTTTCATCCTTGAAGACCTGGACTTCGCAGATGATCTCGCTCTCCTATCACATACCCAACATTATATACAAGAAAAAACAACTGATGTGTTTTAAATTTTTGTTAAATTTTTGGCAGAATATCAATTCTGCCAACTTTTTGATGTCTAGTGACTGTGCCCCAAAGAATGTGACCGATCACCTACCCCACCTCTCACAGCGGCAACACCTTTTTTGAGAAGCACTGCTTTCATTGGCAGTACATTTCAGGAGAAGCAAAATTCTAGCGATGCCCACAGTTCTGCAGGACAGGAGTGCAACAAAATAGCTGCCCCACCCAAACTGTTCTGAGCCTTTGGTCCCATCAGGAATAACTGAGGTACCTTGATTTCCCTGCTTTTATTCTTTCCTGGTTCGTTATGAACTTCTAAAGTTACAGCCGTAGTAAAAAAAGAAAAGAAAAAGGCAGACAAAAGTGAACAGCACACCCTCTCGTTAAATAACTGCTGGGTGAAACAGGATGGGATCTGACTTTTTAGAATACCAGAACAGACACAGACTGTGATATATTCAGGGACAGTCTTCAAGAGCTTAATGTTACTGATGTCGTGCTTCCCAGAAAAAGCAATTATCCAACTGTTAAAAAACATAAAAATCCGTGAACAGTTATTAAACAAGGAAGTACAAAGGGCTTACCCATATGAGTAACCATGCACATAAAGTACACAGGGGATTGTTAATTGGATACACAGCCTTTCACTGTGAGGTCGCTGGTGGGAATCCAGCTTGGGTCGGCCATTGCCAAAAGCCATTACCAGCGATGGGCCATTTGATGGCTGCTTGGTGGAGTATGTGGAATGAGTAGATGATTCCATCCTGACCCACATCATAATTCACACACACACACACACACACACACTCACTCTAACTGGCACCTGTCAGTCTCAATGGAGAAACCAAGGATGGAATGGACATAGAGACTGAATTTCCCTCAGCTCTAAAATGGATCCCTCCAGCTCAGTGGTGAGAAGATCATTGGTGAAGTAGCAGGAAAAATATGGTAGCACTTAAAATACCTGTGCTGAACTATGCTGAGAGTGACAGCATCAGACCCCAGGGCTGTCACCCAGTCACCTATCACTAGCATTATATTCACTAAAAGGAAGGAAGAGCAACTAGGAATATTAACAGTCTATGCAGTGAGGAGAGACCAAAGGCAAACTGTTTAGGCTACAGTTACAAGCCAGGGCTGAAAGCTTCCTTCAAAGAGTGGGAGGTGGGGTGGGGAGTTTACATAAATGAATGGAGAGCAGTGATTTTTCCATCTGCCCCTTAGCAAGGGTTTGCAACAGTGAGACAGTTTTGCAATTATCCCACAGAAGGGAAATATTGTCTCACTCCCTTTATTTTTGAGTAAATATTAATAACTTTAGCATTGACAAAGTCAGGTGAAACTAAAAACTGCCTCAGAGGCAAAGCATGCCAAATGGAAATGCTCAGTTATTTAATAATCTCCCCACTGATTTTGTCCTAAAATAGGCTATGACTCTGGAAGTGCAGGGATTTTGCAACGCCAGACTGGGGACTTAGAGGTGGAACCCACTGTGCGTTCTATTTAACACTTTTTAAAAAAGGGAGTGGGGATAGAATCGGTTTGTTGTTTTTGCATATGGAAAAATCAGCCAAATGTCTCAGGTAGCAGAAGTCAAATGCAGAGCCAACACGGTAGGTTTCCAAGCTTTACAGGAACACTCAGACAGACAGAGGAGGAAGATGGCTTAGAAACCAGTCAAAATCAGTACATTGACTAAGGGAGGAGGGCTAAGAAAACATAGGCAGTGATGCTTTAAGATCTCTCATTCTCCTGGCAGACCCAACAGTCAGCCCACTGGGCAGAGTCGCTCTTCAGACTGAGTGCTCAACTATTTCTCGTATTAGTTCAAAGAACAACAGGTGTGCAAATCTTCTCCAACCAAAAACCAAAAGGTGCAAAATTAGTCTTTTAGCCATTTTTATTACCAGGTGGGGGGGGAACGAGTGGCCATAAGCCTAAGGACAGCTCACCACCATCATCCATGGAGACTGGAGGAAAGACGCAGGTTTCCCAAGGGAATCTATAGGTGTAGCCATTGATGATCCTCAGTGCATTCACCCCACCACCCTCAGCATATTATGGCTTCTCCTCCATTGAGCCCAAAAGTTTGGCTACCTATCCACACAATCACCCCCTCCAAACAGGACTGGTTTTCTCCTAGTACTTCTTGTCTTCGTGAAGTAAGACAGTGTACATCTTCTGGAGCCAGATTTATTCAGGCTGTAACCAATGCTGGACAGAGGGAGGTGGTCTGCGCATCTCCCGTTCAGGGGCTGCAAGGGGCTGTTTTAGCTACTGGCATAGGCCAGGGCAACCCGAAGATTTGCCTCTGTCAGTGGCTCCTCTGGACCTTTGCAGGGACAGTGATTCCCTGGAATGTTCCCTGCTTCCCCAGCTCCACCCTCTGCTTCTTCTGGCCTGTCCTCAGGCCCACTCCATATCAGACCCACCTCAGAACACTTCCTTCACTGGGGACCCCTGCAGAGGTGGTGCAGAGCCAGCTCTGTGCCAGGCATAAAGGGCCCCTGAGCCAGCCAGTCCTATTGCTATTCACTGGGATGGAGGCTAATTCCTGTCCTATGCCCATTTTCAACTAGTCTAGCTGGCAGGGCACCAATGAACAGAGCCCCTCCCTGGTGTCTCTGCAGAGTAGCCTGTAGGCCTTTGTGCCCACTAATAACAAGATATTATATTGCTGAGCCCAGACACCATGTTTCAAGTCTTTGGGGGCTATATTAGGCCGCACTAATACCCTATTATGTATTAGATAATTAAATTAAGTTAAATTCATATGTAACAAGTAGTGAAAGTATATGTAACCTGCACCAACACACTGTAGCTCTCCATCCCCCTCTAGTGGCTGGCTCTTACAGAGGTTTGAGTCTGTATAGCCTTTGAGCTAACAGGCGATTCTTTTTGCCTATGTGTTTAGATCAAGAAGTCCCAGGTTTGATCCCCACTGCCAACAACCCAGCCAGGAGCATCATGATATATATAAAATCACACCACAATACCAATGAAATACATTATTCATGACTGACATATTCCAGTCATTCATTTCCCATTAGTTGAGGTATATACTTATGCTCAAATCAGTCAGAAGTCAATTCCCCTTGAGTGGCACAAGACATTATATCAATGATTTAATGAGACATTTTCTATACACACTAGCTTTGCATCTAATGAGCATCTCTGCTTAAAGAAACAATTGGAGCACTATCAAGATGTCAGTGTATATAGGTACTCTTTCTAAAGCCAGTTTAGGGCTTGTAAAAGATACAGAACGGATGATATTGGAAAATATTGCCCATACAGTGATAATGTAGTACCTGGGTACTGATGATAGTGCAAGCGTCTCCCCACAAACCAGACCATGTTGGTTCTGTTCTGACCAGGTGGGAGAATTATGTTCAGCTACCACGGCTTTTCATTTCTTAGCTTCAGTGTTAAGAATGCCACTGAAGATGCCAGATGTAGCGGTTTCATGTGATTTCTCTTGATGTTTGAATTTGAAATGATTCAGCTTTCTTCACAGAGGCTGCTGAAAGAGCCACCAGATAATATCAGCCAAGCAGATGGCTGAACCAGTGATCAGGAGATGAAAGGCTCTATATTACACAACCAATTCCTGAGCCACACAGGCCCCCACATAGGTTTGTTTTAAACATCCATTCATTTTGTTAGAATTCCACCCCTTACTAGGACCATTTCTGCCTATATGGTATTATAGCATCATGATGTGTGGGATGTGATCAGGGAACACAACACCCTGTAATCTAGAGCACTCCAGGAACCAATGTAACAGATACATTTAAGAACTGACTTGGTTAAAGTGAGATAATTTGTTTTAACAAGTTCCCCTTATGATGTGCATAATTTAGTGGATCTTACTATGCTGATTTCATGCATGCATAACAAAATCCTGGAACTCACTCAACTGTACTTCAAATCATACCAACATTTAAGCCACGCTGGTGCACAATACTCTGAGTGTTCTATTGCAAGTGTGATTCTACTCTCAAGATTTGAGTATATGAAAATGGCACCTTCCTGCTCAGTAGATCTACTTCCCAGATCGACTCAGTTTCAATAGCTTAATTTAGGGACAACTATTCATTATTACTACCTTACACTGCAGCACCAACACCACTAAGAAAGTGATCCAGAATCTATTCTTTGTTGTGCATTAACTAATTGTTTACTACTGTGAGTTCCAGTTGGTTGCATGTGTGCCAACTCATTAAGGCAATGGATTCAGACTGGTGTCACTGCGGGAAGAAGTGGGAAAACTCTGGGGTTCAGATATCCCACAAGACCTAATTTGGCCCACAGAGTCTTTATTAAAAGTGTTGAGGAAGGAGATGGAAAGGACTCAATTTCACCTTCAGATCTCATCCTGAGTTCCCTGGGCTGGCAGTTAAAAAAAATAATTAACATTTGTAAACATGTAAACTAAGTTCATTTGATGCATGAGCTCATACAATCAACAGGACATTGAATGTCATTTTTAGGAGTAATTCTTCAGCATACAAATTAAAATATTTCTTAATTTAACATTTTTATGAATAGAACATTATGACTCTTCCATTTTCTAGAGATGGCCTGTGTAAGCTGGTATGCAGAGAGACCCATTAGATCTTCCCTGGGTCTCTTCTGTCTAAGAGACGGGAAGTGTATCTGGTTTGCTGCTCCTGGTCACATGTCCTGCAAGTAGTTACTAGTTTTGAAGGGCACTACCAGGTACACAAAGACACTCATATGTGTTCCAAGGCTCAGTGCCCAGTTACAGCTTCCCTCCAGTTTCAGTATCCTATACGGCCATACTCCACGAAATATCCTCACTCTTTGGAACAAGTGCATTTCTTAATGGTAACATGCTATAGTACATAAGAGGAAAGTGCTTCGTATAAAATAATTTCCTGCCAGAAGCATTATCCGGTGCTCTTAGATCACATGAAAACTAAAAATTGTCAATGCCTTGTTTATTCTTTCAATATACAAATTGTGAATGGCAAGCCTCCAAAATGACAGAGGTTCAGTTCCATTAAGCACACAGAACTATACAGCTTTGGGACCAAGGTTGGGAAACTTCTGAGAAAAAGCTTGAGAAACGTGTGGCATTTCTAACTCAACTGGAAATACCAGAAATCTTCCCTTTGGCTTATAAACCAGACAATGAAAATATGTAAGAATCAAACCAAAGAGTTATTCACATTTTTTGAACCTCAAGTTCATTTTGGGTCTGAGGTGACGGTTTGGGACAGTTCTAACTTATCTGACTCACTTTGCCCAGCCACATATAGAACACAAACGCTTCATGTTACCAGAGAAAATTCTTTCAGTAGCTAACTCTGTGCAATGCTGCAAGGGACAGAACTATCCAACTTTTCCCTTAGAAAAATATGACAGTATTTCACAATGGTAGTACAAAACCACTACTGTGTCATTATTGTAACCTGTCGTTTTTAGGACCACTCCTGCAAAATACCAAAATTAAGCCTAAAACCCTAAGTACTGCATGAGGCAAAAACAAACCCAAATTTAGTAGAATCAATTAGGGTGCAACGTACCATTATCCAGCAGAGCCGAACTGGTGCAGGGGGAGTGCTTGCTCCTGAAGGACGTTGCAGCTTGCATATCTGCTCTCTGAGATGCCTGCGATATTCTGGCTGGGTCATCCACAAATGCCTCCATGAAATCTAAACACACAATGTTAGCTGTGGCTTTAAGCCACAGTACAACCCCGTGGCCTAGTGCTCATGCAAGTATCATACAATCACAGAATACGAACAATCTTCAACCAGAGTCAATGCACTGGAAATGTTAGTGATGGATTTGACTTCAGAACATTTTGGTTTGTCTCACTACTTGACAATAAACCCTCGTATGGAATGATTTAGGAAAATTAAATAGCTATGCCCTTCAATTTCACAGTCAAGGAGCCATAGCAAGAATTCTTTTCTAGTGGGAGGAAAAGAAATCCAGTTTATAATGAATCTAGCACTATCACAAGGATTCCTTTTTCCATTTAATGTGCAGAAACTACACTATACAATCCACAGCAGTGCAGTGAAGCGCAGGCTTCCTTCAATTGACTGTGCTAATACACTTGGAATGAAGAGGAGAGTGACTGGAAATTGACAGATGTCTACCTAAATAAAAGTTGGCATCTCCATGGCACCTTTAACCTGAGGATCTCAAAGCCAGAGGGCAGATATTTGCAATCAAGTTCATAACATCTGTGAGGTAGATAAATATGACTCTGATGCATCTCAGGGAACATAGGGCGGCGAGTCACCTTGTTACATCTGCTTTCAGTGAAAGGGAGTCTTGCCTGTGCCAGCTGGGTGTTAGTTGACTTAACTTTGTAGTGTAGACATGGTGTGACGGGGTGTGCATGTCCTGCACGGGTACTGCAGAGGTTAATTCCTCTCTTTGGCCCAAGGACACACACCCCTGACCCTGCTGGGCATGCTCTGGCTGGAGGCCAGGTATGAAAGGGAGCAGCCCAGTTCATTTGCGACTGACCACTGGAGAGGAAGGTGTAGTGCAGACTCCTGCTGAAGAACTGCCAGCACTTCATGACTCAGAGGCTAGCCAGCCAGCAGCTATGAACACCACCCAGGCTCTGGACACCACAAAGGGAGAAGAGATCGGGGCAACCAGGAGACCATAAGCTGTGGAGAAGCGGGTCAGAAGTAACCCAGTGAGTCTTTGCGAGGTCGTGGTTAGAGAACTGGAGACTAGCTCGGTATGTTTTGGCCAGAACTCTGTAGAGCTGGTGGTGGGCAACCCTGCCACCAAAAGGGCCCTGGGTTGGGACCTGGTGGAGAGGGAGGGCCCGGGTCCCCCTATCCTGGCCGCTGCCCACCCTGGGGTGGCAGCCCGCCTCACCAGCTCTACTGACTCTGGCCGCTAGGCCACAGAGCTCTGATTGTGAAGGCTGCTCTACTGACTCCGGCCAGTAGGCCGCACAGCCCTGAGAGAGGGTGGCAATTGGGGCTCTGACTGTTAGACCACCACGCCCTGATAGAGAGGTGAGTAGACTGACTTTGGCTGTTAGGCCCCATTACTTTGAGACCCAGAGGGGTCGCGCAGACTTGACCTCAGGCTACAATGACGCATGCCCCATCCCAAAAGGGGACAGGGAATGCATGACCCACGACAATCATTCTGTTAGCCACTCAAGCACTCTCTTTTGGGCTACACTAGCCCTGTCTTTGCCTCTGCAGGTTGACAACAGATGCATCCCAGATGCCAAGTCCCTTTAAAATGTCCCCTGGTGGTATCCAGTCCCTGATCACTTGATACCCACAGAGATCCCAGATCCTCCATTCACAAATGAATAGTATACCTCAGTGTACCAGCTTTATCTTAAACCATTACCACTATGTTATGCACAGCACTTGACTTCAATTATCAAGCTAAAGGGAACTTGTTTAAGAAACTATAGAGATTCAAATAAAAACCAGTGAGAGCGATGGAAACAAATAAAACAGCATCATAACACACATTCTAAAGCCTAAACTTCACTGCCCAGTTATCCTTCTGTCTAAAGAAGCTTATCTCACCCAGAACTGTTCCCAGAATTTTCAATCAAGCCTAAGAACCCCTTTTCATTAAGCAAATCTACTGTCAGGTTACTGCTCTCTGAGGGATACCAGGTTATTTGAGCATAAGCTTTCGTGAGCTACAGCTCATTTAATCGGATGCATACAGCGGAAAATACAGTGGGAAGATTTTATATACACAGAGAACGTGAAACAGTGGGTGTTACCACACAGACTGTAACAAGAGTGATCAGGAAAGGTGAGCTATTACCAGCAGGAGAGCAGGGTGAGGGGAAAGCAGGGGGGTGGGGGGGAACCTTTTGTAGCGATAATCAAGATGGGCCATATCCAGCAGTTGACAAGAAGGTCTGAGGAACAGTAGGGGGGGAAATAAACAAGGTGAAATAGTTTTACTTTGTGTAATGACACATCCACTCCCAGTCTTTATTCAAGACTAAGTGAATTGTATCCAGTTTGCAAATTAATTCCAGTTCAGCAGTCTCTCGTTGGAGTCTGTTTCTGAAGTTTTTTTGTTGAAGAATTGCCACTTTTAGGTCTGTAATCGAGTGACCAAAGAGATTGAAGTGTTCTCCGACTGGTTTTTGAATGTTATAATTCTTGACGTCTGATTTGTGTTCATTTATTCTTTTATGTAGAGACTGTCCAGTTTGACCAATGTACATGGCAGAGGGGCATTGCTGGCACATGATGGCATATATCACATTGGCAGATGTGCAGGTGAATGAGCCTCTGATAGTGTGGCTGATGTGATTAGGCCTTATGATGGTGTCCCCTGAATAGACATGTGGACACAGTTGGCAACGGGCTTTGTTGCAAGGATAGGTTCCTGGGTTAGTGTTTTTGTTGTGTGGTTGCTGGTGAGTATTTGCTTCAGGTTGGGGGGCTGTCTGTAAGCAAGGACTGGCCTGTCTCCCAAGATCTGTGAGAGTGATGGGCCATCCTTCAGGATAGGTTTCAGAGTAGCAGCCGTGTTAGTCTGTATTTGCAAAAAGAAAACAAGTACTTGTGGCACCTTAGAGACTAACCAATTTATTTGAGCATTACCCTCTGGTCCCACTGAGGGTTACCAAAAGAAACTACAGCATTTGCTCAAGAAACTCCCTGAAAAAGCACAAGAACAAATCCGCACAGACACACCCCTGGAACCCCGACCTGGGGTATTCTGTCTGCTACCGAAGATCCATAAACCTGGAAATCCTGGACACCCCATCATCTCAGGCATTGGCACCCTGACAGCAGGATTGTCTGGCTATGTAGACTCCCTCCTCAAGCCCTACGCTACCAGCACTCCCAGCTATCTTCGAGACACCACTGACTTCCTGAGGAAACTACAATCCATCGGTGATCTTCCTGAAAACACCATCCTGGCCACTATGGATGTAGAAGCCCTCTACACCTACATTCCACACAAAGATGGACTACAAGTCGTCAGGAACACTATCCCCAATAATGTCACGGCAAACCTGGTGGCTGAACTTTGTGACTTTGTCCTCACCCATAACTATTTCACATTTGGGGACAATGTATACCTTCAAATCAGCGGCACTGCTATGGGTACCCGCATGGCCGCACCGTATGCCAACATTTTTATGGCTGACTTAGAACAACGCTTCCTCAGCTCTCGTCCCCTAATGCCCCTACTCTACTTGCGCTATATTGATGACATCATCATCATCTGGACCCATGGAAAAGAAGCCCTTGAGGAATTCCACCATGATTTCAACAATTTCCATCCTACCATCAACCTCAGCCTGGACCAGTCCACACAAGAGATCCACTTCGTGGACACTACGGTGCTAATAAGCGATGGTCACATAAACACCACCCTATACCGGAAACCTACTGACCGCTATTCCTACCTACATGCCTCCAGCTTTCACCCAGACCACACCACACGATCCATTGTCTACAGCCAAGCTCTACGATATAACCGCATTTGCTCCAACCCCTCAGACAAAGACAAACACCTATAAGATCTCTATCAAGCATTCTTACAACTACAGTACCCACCTGCTGAAGTGAAGAAACAGATTGACAGAGCCAGAAGAGTACCCAGAAGTCACCTACTACAGGACAGGCCCAACAAAGAAAACAACAGAATGCCACTAGCCATCACCTTCAGCCCCCAACTAAAACCTCTCCAATGCATCATCAAGGATCTACAACCTATCCTGAAGGACGACCCATAGCTCTCACAAATCTTGGGAGACAGGCCAGTCCTTGCCTACAGACAGCCCCCCAACCTGAAGCAAATACTCACCAGCAACCACACAACAGAACCACTAACCCAGGAACCTATCCTTGCAACAAAGCCCGTTGCCAACTGTGTCCACATATCTATTCAGGGGACACCATCACAGGGCCTAATAACATCAGCCACACTATCAGAGGCTCGTTCACCTGCATATCTACCAATGTGATATATGCCATCATGTGCCAGCAATGCCTCTGCCATGTACATTGCCCCTGCCATGTACATTGGTCAAACTGGACAGTCTCTACGTAAAAAAATAAATGGACACAAATCAGATGTCAAGAATTATAACATTCATAAACCAGTCGGAGAACACTTCAATCTCTCTGGTCACTCAATTTCTGACCTAAAAGTGGCTATTCTTCAACAAAAAAAACCTCAAAAACAGACTCCAACGAGAGACTGCTGAACTGGAATTAATTTGCAAATTGGATACAATTCACTTAGGCTTGAATAGAGACTGGGAGTGGTTGAGTCATTACACAAAGTAAAACTATTTCCCCTTGTTTATTCCCCCCCCACACTGTTCCTCAGACGTTCTTGTTAACTGCTGGAAATGGCCCATCTTGATTATCACTACAAAAGGTTTTCTTCCACCCCCCCCCCACCCTCCTGCTGGTAATAGCTCATCTTAAGTGATCACTCTCCTTACAGTGTGCATGATAAACACCCATTTTTTCATGTTCTGTGTGTATATAAATCTCCTCACTGTATTTTCCACTGAATGCATCCGATGAAGTGAGCTTAGCTCACGAAAGCTTATGCTCAGATAAATTGGTTAGTCTCTAAGGTGCCACAAGTACTCCTTCAGGATAGGTTGTAGATCCCTGATGATGTGTTGGAGAGGTTTTAGTTGTGGGCTGAAGGTGATGGCTAGTGGCGTTCTGTTATTTTATTTTTTGGGCCTATCCTGTAGTAGGTAACTTCTGGGTACTCTTCTGGCTCTGCAACCCTACATATACCAGAACAGACCACTGATGTTTACGTCAATACAGGATGTTCCCCCTCCCCGCTGTTTACCTCTTCATGTTAATTTCCTTCTGAAGTCCCTGCTAACTCTTTATTAGCTTTCAACTTATAATGCTAATAGAATTCTACAGTATGACATACAACACCCAATACAATTATATCCATGATGGCATATCTCACCCTCTGTCTGGAGAAGTTTGTCTCAAGATATGCTACCTTCAAGTGACTGCCTTTTAACTACAGACCAAGAGAACATAATTTTAATATATACTCATAATTCCTCTTCTATTTTCCATGCATACATCTCACAATGATTATGATGACCAGTACGACACTAGCTTTCAGTAGAGACTTTACAAGACATTCTTTTGCTGAACACAGAGAATCCCTGCACCCCTCTATACTCCTGTGCCCTCTGCTAGTTGGCATCCAAAGGTTTTTAGGTCACATTTATAACCCCATTTGTTACATATGAGGAAACTATGGCACTAAAAGACCACGTGGAGTGATCCATGGTCATACAGTAAATCAGTGACAGGGAATATAATCCCAATCACTTGACTCCCCAGTCCTGTGCTATAACCATTAGACTATACTTCCTCTACATGGCTCCTACCATACACCTTATTCAAGCAGAATAATTCTAATCAATTCAGAACAAATGGATTTGGGGCTTCTTTTTTTCTATTGCTCAAGTTACAATAAGAAAAACTAAATTCCTTTCAATAGCCATTCTCTGAATCTACTGGGAGAGGTCTGTTTTCCTTCAGTTTTTATTCCTCGCATTTAATCAGAACCAGTTCTCTAAAATTTCCTATTTTCTTTATAACTTTGGATTTATGAGCCCTTATACGAAAGTCTTCAGAATTAGGTTCATACCTTATCCTATTTTCTTTTCTATAGATAATACATCTATTTTTCCCTCAAGCTGCTGTCTTGTTTTTCAGTGTTTTCTTCTACCTTCAGACTACTAAGCCTGCAAAGAACAGTTGAGATGCCTCCATAAACCTCAAGATGGTCTAATACTCCCCAGGCCTGATCCAATGCCTTTTGAAGTCAACGAAAGACTCAAATTATCATCCTTCCTCTGACACCGACTCTGTTGGTGACCTTGGGCAAGTCACTTAAGGAGTCTGATTTTCAGAGGAACTCAGCTCCTTCAAGTCCCATTGCCTTCAAATAGAGTAATGGGCAATGTTCCCTGTAAGCTGTATGCATGTATGGCCATGCTTCAAACTTGTATCCACTGCACATATCACATGGCTAGGAATGAGGCTGACACCCAGGTCACACTCCATGTGCCAAGCTTTCAACCTGCTGGAACATACAGCAGCTCCTCTCGCCACCAGGGAGCGGGACACAGAACAGACCTGAGGCAGCAGAGAGGGGTACAGAACAGAATGGGGGAGGCAGGAGCTTCTGGGAGTGGATCAGAAGGAGGCTCCCTTGTGGGCTGTTGTATTAATTTAGATGGAATATATGGGCCCAAAGAGCTAGAGGTGTTAACAAAAGCCTTGCACCGTCCAACATGCAACAATTTTAACTTAGTTTGGAACCTCAACCTGCTTAGTACCATGGCAAACACACCATTAAAAATCTTTTCAGCCTTTCATTATAGATACAGAAAAAAGAAAGAAAAAACTATTAAAGCATCTGAAATGTGAAGTATTAAATATGGCTTTCATTTTAACAACATCCCTTGTTCCCTTTAACCACAAGGAGGTTTTAGAAGGAAAATACCCCATTTGACAGTCTCTTAGATGGTATTAAAGATGGTGATAACTATCCTTTTGGGGAAAAGAGAACTTAGTGGAGATGGGCTGGACCTGTCATCGTTAAAGTCCAATCCCATTTCCTAAAAAAAAAGAAGACAAAACAAAACACACACAAAAGATAGAAAACGCAGCTCCTGTCAGTTATGTTGATTTCATGTGTAACTCCCATATTTGGAAAAAAAGTGTCACAGCACATTGTATTATTAGTCACTCTGAGACCTGGCAAACTTGTACCAGCATCAGGCTGTTTGGGGCATTGCTTTTAGTTGCCTTGCTGGCCACAGGCTTACAGCAGTGTTGCAAAATATACAGTACTGGCTGGCTAAAGCAACTTCTTATTAAACAGAAGGCAAACAGAGAGATAGGAAAGACAAGAAAGGTGTGGATGGGAAATGACAAGTGTCTCACATCCCAAGTGGTGTTTCGGATTTAGCCAGAGCTGGTGGAGGTGGTGGTGTCATCTGGCTCCCTCTCTCTGGTGTGGTCAGCTCAGAACATCTCTCAGGATTAGGATGAAGACAATGTGGGTTCCCAGGAGATGGTAGTGAGGCAGCCGTGATGGTGAAGCTCACTCCTGCCCCTACAGTTGGGACAGCATCACAGTTTGCTTTGCCTTCACTACTTTTCCTCTTCTTGAAGACCCCAAAAACGAATGGTGTGTGGCCTAATTTCCAACACACCGGTTTTAGTTCATTGATTCCTGGTCCTACACTTCTCTTGTTTACCAGACATAAACTTAACACAGGCCTTGAGTTATCTCTGCTGTACTAATACACTTGGAATGAAGAGGAGACTGACTGGGAATACACTTATGTGCCTACCTAAATAAAACTGCATATCCATGGCACCTTTTACCTGAGGATCGCAAAACCAGGTGGGATTTATAACAATCTGGTTAAGCAGGTACTGAGTCCAGTGAGACCAGATAGACTGTGTGTGTTTTGGGAACGTTTAGCCTAGTAATTTTTACAATGTATGTAGTTTGTGACAGTTCATTTAGAAAATGTATCTCATTTTTATTCCCTGTCGCATTTAATCACGAAGGAGCAAATTCTACTCTCAGTGAGAAACCATCAGCCATTTGTGTACTACCCTAGCACATTACAGCCAGGAAAACACTCTTATCTATTTATCTCCAATCAACAGCGTTCCTGAGAAAGAGGAAGGCTTTCCCCCTACATCAGTCTTGTCCCTTCTCAGCCAACTGATTAAAAGCTAATTCACCCTGACACCACTGCAAGATGTGTCTGCTTACTGGCGTGGGCAGTATATTTATTGATATCAGTGGCACTGGTAGTACCATACCTCCACTTGCATGAGGGTGTTGGTGTGTCAGTGTCAATGGTGCACCAGAATAGGTATAGGACAGGCGGTGGTTGAACCATTAGCCTGTCAGGGTATGCCTACAGTGCACACTAAGCCGAGGCTCGGTCTCAAGTTTGAGCCCAAGCTCCCCTTCTTTCCACACACAAATCAGTCAGCAAGCACTCAAGATCTGCATGCTAGACTCGGGTGTGTCAGAACTACAGTCCCATTGTGGCTTGAGTCTAAGCCCTGTCTTTTTGCAGTGTCGATGCAGATAAAGCCACAGACCTGAGTCAGCAGGTTTGTGTAGTGCAGTATGGTCTTGTTAGCATGGCTGAGAATCTCTGGTCCAGTCATTGTAACCCCAGGTTTACATATGTAGTGTGAATGCTCAAGCACGGTTTTGGAAACCTATACCAACCTAGTCCACAAGCTCGGGTCCCACAAACTTGGGCTTAGTGTGCAGTGTAGACATACCATCAGTGATTTTGCCAGAGAGGAACCACTTTAAATTCTGGTCAGGGCTCCAAGAAGGCTGCAGGGAACATACACTGAACCAGCACATCTCACTAATTATTACTGAAGATTTATACCGTAACTCTTTTTAGCCAAATAAATATCTCATCTTATTTCCTACTTGGCCTCAATGGTCTCCTGGAGCAATGAATTTCACCAGCTTACTATGGACTGTATGAAGTACTAATTACTTTTGTCTATCTTAGGCCTGGTCTACACTAGGAAATTAGGTCGGTATAACAACGTCTCTCGGGGTGTGAAAAAATCCACATCCCTGAGGGACACAGTTAACCCAACCTAACCCCCAGTGTATACAGTGCTAGGTCAATGGGAGAATTCTTCTATTGACCTAGCTACTGACTCTAGGGGAAGTGGATTACCCACACCAACAATTATATGAACATTCAGATTACGTGCAAGAGGTTTTTAGGTAGGTCTTTTAATGTACTAGTCAAATGGTAAGATATGAAAGGCTCAAAGAACTTTAGATCCACCAGTAGGAAGCCTTGGGGAATTAACAAAAATAAGCAGACAGAAGTTGGGAGTTCTGAAGAATTGTGAAGAAGGTTCAGCTGAGCATGGACTAATCTCAAACAGAAGGGTTTTCACTCTGGAGGTTGCAGGTCCAAACAAACTAGAAGACCTCTGGGCCAATTTACATGGATCCATCTTTTATTGTGTGGGGCATTATAAAGGAGTTGTTTTCCATTTGGTCCCTGGGGGCTAGGGAGCACTTATTGCTTATCTGTGGAGGGGTGGAAGGTCAGATCAAGTTGACTTCTCCTTGTCTCCAGCTGCTTCTGCAGATATCCAAGATAGGCAGTACAAACTGCAGAGGGCAGCCAGCCACAGACTCAAGCTGCAGGAGCAGTCAAAGCAGGGACCTCTGGACAGTCCAGTCAAACTTTTAAAATGTTCAAACTTTCTTTCCCCTGAGCTGATTGGCTGTTTGCTCCAACCATCCCCCTACTTCCTTTAGCCTCTTCACCTCAGCTTCCCCGGCCCTGTCCTCCTTACCTTTCTTTCCATATAGCTGATCCCCTCTTAATTAAACCCACTCCAAAAACAAAACAACCCACCCACACACACACTGTGGAACTATCAGGACATTGGCATCCACCATATTGTTCACTCTGCTGGTGTGTTCTACTCCTTTCCCCACCCTCTCTTGTCCATTTAGATTGTAAATTCTTCAGGGCAGGGACCATCTACTATTCTGTGTTTGTCCAAGCATCCTAGGTCCTGACTCTTGGTTGTCTCTAAGGCACTACCATAATAAACAATAAGGAGCAACCTGTCTTGGTTGTTCATAGGACTGGAGCTATCAATTACTACTAGGAAAAGCATCTAGGGGACAGGAGAGAGGGCAACTGCTGTTTCAAAAAGGACAAAATACTCTCAATATTTTTCATATAAGCAGTTGCTGTAGGATACTGAGAGACTACAAATAAGCTTGTGACTAAGAGATTGAGAGGGGAAGTCTTCAAGAGATGACCTCTTGCTCTCAAAATATAGTCCATACTCCAAGATCTCCTGCTACAAAGGAGTTATGCAGACTCTTTCAAGTGTTTGGTTTCCTGGACATCAGCCTTGGGCTCACTCAGTGCCAAACACTTCAAAGCATGCCCAGGAATGCCTTGGCTTGCTACTTGAACACAATCTCCTCTCTCCACTCCCCCAAAATGGAATCTCTTAAATATTTGTATTTAATTAAATAAGTAAGCAACACCTGTGCCTCAGTGTTATTTGTTATTCATAGAGGTGGACATGTATGCAGCACCATCTAACTAGGACAAAATACACTCACTTTGGTCTCAAACTATCTAGAAAATCCCTGCATTCCCCTGTAGCTATCTTCTTTTACCTCAAAGCAAAACTTTTTTAAAAAACAGATTCAGCATCCCTAATAAATGATCTTTTCCCCCTCTTTTTTCATTAACCAGCCAATCTAACTGGTGTTTTGACTAAGAAAGATGACTTCTCTAAAATATGTCAGCGTGATGGCTAGCATCCATCAGTAAGAGTTCTAAGTACCTTCCTTACCGTCCAACACTTAGGATAATGATACTTTACATTTATAGAACATGGTGCCTTTTGTTCAAGAATTTCAAAGTCCTTTACAAACATTGATTGATGAAGCTTCACCAGATCCTGAGAGGTAATTTTATTATGCTCATATCAAATAGGCCTGAGTAAACTGAAGCACACAGGTTTTGCAAGGCACTCCAGCAAATGGAGAGTCAGCAGCGAATGTTGGCCTCTATGTTTTGTGGTCAAAGACAAAGCTGCAAAACCTCGGATCAGGTCCACCCACAACTCCAATATCTTTGAATAATGAAGCTGTCAAAGTCTCCAGCTTTTGCTATTTGAGTTCTATACGCACCAGTTCCTCCAACTCTCACATGGAGGTTCTCCACTGGATTGGATCACAGTGTCTGCCATGGGTCACTTACAACGAATATGGAATCAACATCATCTCAGTACAACCACCAAGTTCAGGATCTAGTCAAGCTGAATCCTGTCCATACTGCTGTACGGTTGCAAAAATGGACATTGTGCCACTCAGACTGGGCAAAGCTGGAAGCTTTCCACACAAAATACCAATGTCATATATTGGGTACAAAGTGGAATGACTTCATTTATAACACAGATGTTTATGGCCACTCCACAGACTACTGGGGCCATCATCCATAGATGGCGTCTTACACTTTTCAGACACATTGTGAGAATGCCACAAGACGTTCTGGTGTATGCTGTTCTCCAAGTGCCTTGTAATATACAGAATAAAATTCCACCATCCAATGGATGGTGACAGCCTAGAAGCAGACCCCCTATTACAGGGGTGCATCAAGTGTGTTCCAGCATTGGACTCTCAGCCCGTCAAGCCCTTGCAGACACACAGGAATGGACCAAATGGAGAACAATCACTGTGGACAACCATTTGGCTAAGCGTTGAAGAAGAAACAGCTGAGGCTCAGAGATTAGGTTGATTTGTCCAAGGTCCTACTAATGCCAAATTAAGGACAGAATCCAGGCATTTTGACTCCCAATCCCAACTCTAACTACTAGAACACACTCTAACACACAGTTTGCATTGAATGTCAACATATGATAATGCCTACAACTACTGCATCAGAGTAAGAGTTTAACACACACAATTCCTTCTCCTCCCCATCCCCCACCATTAGATACCAACCTAAAGGCTGCTTAATAAGAGATAGATTAACTGATTTGTACAGAGAGATTGGGAGAAATTTAAGACTTGGCATGTATTTATAAAAAGGAATAAACTTTTGCAAAAGTGGCAGTTCTGTCCTCCATGCGACATTTGCCAAAATAATGGTGATTAGTTTAGAAGCAGATTTCAAGATACTATTCAATAGTTAAAACAAATGGTTTCAAAGGGACGCTTAATGTTGGATAGTTTATATCACAAATTTTAGTCTCAATTTTGCAAAGATGTATGCATCTGCTTATCTTCACACTCTGTGAGTAGTCCCATGGAAGTCAAATAGGAGACAGTGTTGCCCAGTGGATAGAGCACTAGATTGGACTCAGGGAGCTGCCTATATTTCAGCCTCAGCCACTGTCCTTTTGGGTGATGATGGGCAAGTCACTTCACCTCTGTCTCAGTTTCCCCATCTGTAAAATGGGGATAATGATACTGATCCCCTTTGTAAAGTGCTTTGCAATCTACCAATGAAAAAGCATTACATAAGAGCCAGTTATTATTTCTATTCATAGTGTGTATATTTAAGCTTTGAGTCTTTGCAGGATTCGAGCCTTAAGCTTTGAAATAAATCAAATTTGCAAACCTAATACTGATGAACCAGGAAGGCTTTATTTTTAAAATGTAATAAAAGTTTCTTTTCTCTCTCTCTCTTTGGGGGAACAGCGGGGGTGGAATATAGACCACACTTGAAGGATTGTGCTAGTTCATGAGAACCAAGAAGTGAAACTAACTGGAAACTGATCACCGTAGCTTTACAGTCCGGTTAAATGCAAAAATGAAATAAGTGAAGGGAAAAAAGGGGACTAGCGTAAATGATGAAAAGCAAACAGTAGTTAATGCTTTCAGTTTCATCATCATCAGACATTGGGAATATTTACATTATTTGGTCAAGCAAATTTTTCCAAAAGAGAAATCTCTCCTAATAACTAAAATTGTAGGTGTGTCTGGCAAGAACTATTGAAGTTGAAGATCTATCAGCCCTTCATTATAAACACTTTTTTAGAAGTTTCCTTAAAATTCACATTAAGATGAAGCTGGGCATGTAAATTCTCTGCTCCAGAGCAGATTTCTCCTGAAAGGTTTTGTTGAAAAATAGGTTGGAACTTTCCCCCCCACCCCTCCCAGTTTATATACATTACCCTCAATCCCTGTATTTAACACAGGTAGAATGTATCCATGAATTAAGCCAAATATTTTATGGAGGAATCTGGTTTTACAGGCAGAAGGATAGGAAAAAAAATATACAATTTATTTCAGAACTCTCCAAAGCAATTTTGCATATGTAGGGCCAGAATTAGCCTGTACACTGAACAGGACATTAGTGGGACACAGCTGCACAGTCCTAGAAGAGAAGGAACTCAGGCTCCAAGAGTCAGACTTTCTTCCTTGGGTCTCTGTTTTCCCTGGGGTGGGGAAGAGTTATGTCTGCCATCATATTACCAAGCACTGATTACTTGTCCATCTCCTGCTCTGCCCTCACACTGGGTAATGTGGAGCTAGGGTTCTGCCCACTCCACACTCTCCTGTGTTTTAAGGTGGTGGTGGGAGAAGAGATTGTCCCCTTAATCCCATGTGCAGGTGCATAGGGCAAATCCAACTCTAATTTTTAAAGAATGTATGGGAATGAGCTATCTTGGTTTCGGCCTTTTGGTTGTGATCAAGTGTAATATCAGTTTGATAGGTGATATGAGGACTATATATCTTGCATTGGCAGGGAAAAGGATTAAAACGAATGTGACTGTCTCGAATTTCTGTAATCCTTAAAAGCAATTAATTTACTTTCCTGATGCCCTAACACCAAAGTCCCATGGCGTGGGATTTTCATAAGCACTTGGCAGTGGCATAGCTCTGCTCCTGTTAAAGTCAATGTGTGAGATTTACTTTTTACTTAAATAGGAACAGAGTCAGGATGGTAAATGCTGCACGCTTTTGGAAATCTCACCTATTCTGGGTGCAGAATGCCAGGAAATGGAAGAGACATGGGGCAGATTGTAAGCCCTGTAATCTCAATGCTGAGCAGCCATTTGAATGACTGGTCCCCACTGAAGACAATGGGAGTGCTCATGTGAGTAACTGCTCACCAGTGGAATTAAGGGGTTCATAGTTTGGCCCAGGGAGAGTGTCCTGGCCCAGTAGTAGTGTGCTGTAATATGCAAAAGTCTAGGATCACCTTCATCTTCTCTGGTCCTATTACCTATGGCTGTTTAGCAATGGCTCTGTATTATACAGTTGCTGAGTATTCTACCGAGCACATTCAGCTAAGCTTACTCACTCTGAATAACACCTTACTCTACAAGTGGCTTGTTGAAATCAATGGGATCACTCGAGAAGCAAGGTGCTACTCTATGTGAGCAAGAGGGAGCTGAATGTGGCCTTCAGGATATATTATCTACATCATGGGGGTGATTTAGTGAGTCACTGTGCAGCAGAAAGGCTCCAGAATGCCCACTTTACACTAGCCATTTTAAAGGTTCCAAAAGACAGTCATGGTCTTGTGTGGGTGTGGTCTGACACACTGTGACCAACTGCATAGTATGGTCAACTGTGGAACAGAGTGGGAAAATTTCCTTGCATCTGTCCTTTGTGCTCTTTTAATATGGCAGTGGATGGGAGAAAAAACACTGTATGATCCAGACACACAAGGTAGTCATTTAACTACCTTTCCGGTTACAGGTCATGGAGCTGGAATGCTTGCCACATATAGATCTGTGCTGCAAGTGTTCCCCTCTTCCCCCCGCCCCTTCCAGCTTATAGCAATCCAACAGTTATCACACAACTGTCACATCAGAAATTTAAGAAGCCTGCCTAGCTGAAGGGCAGATGTATTGAACAGTGCTGTGTACACTTAAAAGCCTGTTCCATTTGGTCATATTTTATTGTCAGCCTAGCATGGCTTTTGACAGAAATAATTATCTTATGTTCCCAACACTGAAAAGTTTTTTTTTTTTAAAAAACACTTCAGAATTGATGGCCCATTGTTAGACAATGGCTAAGGGTTCTATTGACTTGGGATACTTTACCTATTGTTTTGTACAGGTGTTTACAAACAAAATAAGCTGGAGGTCACATCTCTTCTCTATGCCCCATGTCTTCCAAGCCTCTTGCCTCTGGGAGATGAGGCTCCCACTCCATGAATCTGCAGTTAGAGTTGAGGGCCAAAAAGATAAATCAGACCTGAAGGCTGCACTCCCCTCTGGTCTGAAAACCCCCCAAATCATATATATCTAAACCTCAGTCTTGTCAGCATGTGCAATGGGACCAGCAGTTAGTTAATCAGTCAGTAGTGCCAAGAGATTACAGAGTTGATAAAAGAAAAAGGAGTACTTGTGGCACCTTAGAGACTAACCAATTTATTTGAGCATGAGCTTTCGTGAGCTACAGCTCACTCACGAAAGCTCATGCTCAAATAAACTGGTTAGTCTCTAAGGTGCCACAAGTACTCCTTTTCTTTTTGCGAATACAGACTAACACGGCTGTTACTCTGAGAGTTGATAAACTGCACTGTAATTATAGTTGTTGCCACTTATTTCCCTTACGAATAACTGCACAGCATCTGCAAAGCCTTAGGATGGAGTCTGGGCTAGTGGTTAGAATAGGGGATTGAGTGTCCAGGTAGCTGGTTTCCATTCCTTTCTGTGCCATCTCTACACTCTAGTTCTTTGGTGCCACCACTTCATAACAGAGCTTGCAGTGCCACTGTTAGCACAACAGCAGCAACTAGGAAGTGATTCACACCACCTTCTCCCTGCCTCAGAATAGAAGAGCAGGATACAGTTCTTACAAAGACCCTGGACTCTGTTCTTAGACATCTATCTGCTGCTGTTGTCACTTCTGATTTCCCTAAACAAAAAGAGATTACCACTACAAAATAAGTAACAATGGAGAAACGCATAGGAATTAATACCAGTTGAGCCTTAAACTCGCCATATTCCTCTGAAGTGTATTTTCTGAGCTATCCCTTTGATAAGTGATAGACAAAAAGAAATAGACATAAGATGCTTGGAAAGCCTAGCTGCATTTTACTCCTGTAGATTCCAGTGGTACTTCTGATCCTACAGTATGTGATGCTTTTTGGAAAACTAGTCTACTGTCAGGAGGCCTAAGGCAAATACGGGTCTAATACTCTTTGAAGGTTTGAAAGGACAGCTCCTTTTTTCCTGATACTATGGCTAAGACTTTCAAAAGCAACTAGTAATTTTGGATGCCTACATTATTGTGAAACCAGGGCCTAATCCGATGCCCATTGATGCCATGGAATGACTCTCATTGACTTCAATAGGTCTTGAATCTATCTTGGAAAAATTAACTTTGGGGCCTGATCCATTTTATCCAGAAGGTGGAACATCCCTGTTTCCACCAAGAAAACTTGTTGGTGGACATAGTGAAGGTATCACCTGTTATATGCAAACATTCATAAAGCAATAATGGATGTTGTCAATCAGTTCTGGTCTTTTTAGGGAAGGCGATTCAGTTGGGAGGGAGGCAGCTAGGGCTCCGGGCCTCTGATGTGTTTCAGAGTTTATCACTAGTTTTCCCAGCCTAGCCTCCAGCACTGCTTTGCGATGGCTGTACTTACTGTAGTAGGGGCCTGATGTGCCATCATGAGACTAAGATTTGCTGCAACTTTCTTTTCTGCAACATCTGTCTTCCCAATTCAGTTTCACTTCCTGTAATCCCTCATTGTTTTACTCGACTAAAGTGTGTTGTGAGGATTGAAAGATAACCTAAGGCTATCACCAGAGCTGCTGCATGTGTGCATGTTCTTTCCAATCTATTCGCTAAAGAAATAAGTAGCTTTGGTCTTTAGTTGTTCATATGGTGGAGGGGAAAGCGGAAAGAAGAATGGGTCTGCTTAATTGCGGTGTAGTATGCAAATAAACAGGGAACAGTGTTCCCAGTGCATCAGCAGCATTAACAGCAGTCTAGCTATCACTATCATTGTAAACTGAATGCAAGTTTCATATAGGGCTTTAGAGCTAGATTCTACAGTCAGGGTAAATTTCTGCCCTGACTTATATCTTTAGTAGTCTCTGTGACATCAGAGTCTGGCCAGAATTTGGCCCTTAACATAGTGTTACAACAGAAATAAACATTGAAATTGATCAAGCCTTTCTTTAAAAATAGGGCTTTGAAGCTGTGCTCCGGGTCCGCTCTAGCTCCAGGCAAAATCCTGCAGCCCCACTGCTTCAGAGCTGCTCCGCGCTCCAGCTCTGGGCTCCACTCCAAAGCCCTGTTTAAAAGTGTAATACGGAAATCTAACATGGATGAATGGGACTGTTCCCTATGGTAAATACAACCCTAGTAAGTGTCAGTTTTTGAACATACTGTGCTGATTGACATCAGCTTGTTCTCCTGAGAGCAGCATGACTTTACGTTCATGACTGTGCATTACCTTTAGCTAGCTGCTTCTCAAAAGTGACGACTGAACAACCAAATATGGGCTGTGCAGAACTGCATTGTGCAGTAACCATATTGTCAGTGTTTTACTCAGTATATTAACAGCAGAACTCCCATTGACTTTAACAGAAGCTATGTGGCTAAAACCCTCCCAACATCAGTTTGAAAACTTAAGGGCAAAGCATCTGCAGCTAAACTCTCTTTCCCGCTAAAGTATTTTATGAACACCCATGCAAACACAGGCAGGCCAGATGCTCGACCTGTGCAAGCAGGCATGGTTCCAAATGTTTGAGTAACTATTTGAGACTTTTGGCAGGCAGTTCCCTAAAAGGTTCCTAGCATGGACCACACCTCAGTAGATATGTTGGCCTGTGGACCACTTCTTCTATTTATGACTTCATGGACCACCTCTCTTCCAGCTGATGAGCAAGTAATATTTTGGTGGCACTTGCAGCAATTGCTGACATGGAAAGTTAGTATTTGTAACTTAATTGGTCGAAATAAGGAGAAGCAGCCAGCACCATGTGTCCAGTCAGCTCTCTACAGTCAACCAGCAGATATTCCCAGACCACTGGTAACCCATGGACCACAGTTGGGGAACTGCTGTTTCAGGGGATGGTGGTCTCCAGTTGGTTCTCAGTGAACAATTTTTCATGTAACAGAAACCTGTCCCACAATGGGCACAACATGGCAAGGTTGTTCACAGTAAAACACTGAGGCCGAAAGTTGTATATTCATGGATAGTAAGTTGTCATCTTCCCATACAGGTGGCATCTCCAGATCAAAAATAAGGAGCTCTGGCGGTGGGGAAGCTTCTACAAATAGTGCCCAGCTAGTACCTGCTCTGTGGATAAACAGGACCCCAGTCATCTCAGTGTCAGGGAGAGAGTCCTTAATTATTTATTTCCCCCCTCACCCTTCAAATGTTTCAATCCTTTAATTCAAAACATTTAACAAACAATGACAGCAGCTAGGTAATAACAAACCAGGGAGCAGACTGAGAGGGGAGAAAGCATAGAGAGGAAACCATTGTCAGTTTCAAGGGGTTCTTCTAAGCCACTGCATGTTTAAAAAAAAACATTAAAAAATTATGAGAAATAATGACTGCCCTACTTTCTGTGGGGTTTTCTTTATAAAGTAGCAAGAGAACTAGCCAAGTGGAATTGTACAACATATTCTTCCTGATAATTCACTGGCCTTTTGCATAGGATAATAATTGATGAGACAGGTGCAGACAATGCATACAAGTAGATTGCAGAGCCACTCATCATTGATTCTAGTCAGTGATGTGAAACATAACACTTTATCTGCCGTTGTCATTAAAAGCTAGTGACTCTACCACCATTGCCTGGGTGAATGCTATTCTATGCATTTTTGCCATGAGGGAGCATTAAGATGATGTACCCCTACTGAGAGCTACATATTGTTTTAAGTGCTAATTTTGGTGGCTGAAATGAAAACATTGTAATATCTCTCAACTTAGTGGCATACTTCTGCTACAGAATGTGTTAGTGGATAATCAAGAGTGTATTTAGAAAATTCATGCCAGAATTAACTAAATCTTGTCCTGTAGGAAGCAATGTGTTCTACTGGGGAGGGCATCAAACCGGGAGTCTGGAAATCTTAGTTTCTATAACTGCCTCTGCCACTGGCATGCTGAATGACCTTGGGCTAGTCACTTTATCGCTTCAACAGTTTGCCCATGTATAAAATAGGGATAGTGATATTTCTCTTATTTGTAGTGTGCACTGACTTGTATAAAGGAAACATTCTATACAAAAGAGCTACTGAGTATTTTTGAAATTAGCAAAAACAGTCTAAGAGCCTGATCCGGAACCCACTGAAGTCAGAGTCTTTCCATTGATTTCAAGAGGCTTTGGATCAGACCATAAGTGGTACTGTACCTTAGCATAAAGCTTGGACAACACATAAGAAAGCATGGTAAACATTTTTGGAAAAATATAGTGTTAGTGTGCTTAACAGGAATGATCTAATTTAGCATCAAAGGGACACAGCTCTTCATTTTAAATGCAATTTAGAGCCTATTTACATGTCAGAGAAAATGGCATGTTGCTTTGATTAGGGGAAAATAAGCATTCATGTTTACCTTCTGTTTCTCTCAACATATTTGCATTACAAAGTCTTCAGAGTTCTAATTTGGATCCATTCACATGATAAGATTCTGAGAATGTCACTCTGAAGCCTAAAATATCTGTTGAGTCAGTGTGAAATGACAGAAAAAACTACAACCCTGGTTGAGAGCTCTTTTTGTACAGAATATCTCCAGGTTGAATCATCACTATGTTTCATGGTCTGTTACCACCCAATCTTTAAGTCCTGGGCCATTTTGACTTTATGAATTATACCCATGCAGTATACAGCTACAGTTAGACATATCTATGTTATGCTGAGGGTCCTAGACCATTTTGATATCAGAGGTACCTCAACCAATCACCATCCTTATTCTTCAGCTAATTTGGATGCAATAATTTCCCTCGTTCCATGAGGGAGACTGCACAGATGGTGTGTTACTTGACCCAATGGCCACTTGTACAAATTAATACAAATCTCCCAACACAAACCCTTTAGATGCAAATCAATACAACCACCCACAGAGCAACACAACCATCACAAAACAATAACCCCAAACTTCACTTTAGAGCCTAGAATGTCTGAGTCAGTGTAAAGCAACAGAAACAGCTACAAGCATGGCTGAGAGCTCTTTTTGTTTTGAATATCACCTGGTTCAATCATCACTGTTACCAACCCATTTTGGCTTTTTTTTTAAACACATTTATGAATTACAGCCATGCAACAGCATGGACTTTAAAATGTGGCATCTGGGTATCTCCCTGATGAACAAAAAATACAATGGGACTTCACATTGCATGGAAACACTAACGGAAAAGGAGACAACTGTCCTTTTAAGCCCCGCTGTACCCAAGTGAAAATGCTACAGCCAAGATCACCAATCGAAGCTATTTATCGGTGAAGAAAGGTTAGTGGTGTGGGGGATAGGACACAAACATTTGCTCCAATTTCTTTTGTAATTGTAATTATTTGCTTTCCCTCCATTTTCCCCTCTCAGTCTATAGCTTCCTGTCTTCAGATTAGACTCCTTTGCGCTATGTGATGGGGATGTCCACCCCACACAAGACCTAAACTCATTAAGCTGGCCAGGTGAGCCAATTAACTGTCTCGGCTGCACCTGGAGTAGGAGCCAGGAAGTAATGAGGGTTAATTAAAGGAAGCTCAGCTGGACAGGAACAGGAGGGGCCTATATAAAGCCTAGTAGCTGGGTGTAAAAGTGGGCTGCAGAGAGTGAGGTATGGAAGGTAGGAAGCAGCCCAGGGACACAGCAATGAGGTTTAGGACTGTGAAGACCTTGACTGCTTGTTGTAGGGTCACTGGGCTAGAACTTAATGTAGAGGGTGGGCCTGGGTTCCCCTACCAGCCATTGGAGAAGTGGCACAGAACACCCAGTCGAAAAGGGACCCTCCCCAGCATGGTGAAAATGAGTGAGTGAGTGACGGTGGGGGAGAGCAAGCAATGGAGAGAGGGGGGATGGAGTGGGCGGGGTGGGGCCTTGGAGAAGAGGTGGGGAAATCGTGTTTGGTTAGCAAGTTGGCAACCCTAAGCTGCAGTGAAAAAGAAGAATTCCTGGGACAACGGAGACTGAGAACACACACACACAGAGGGAAACTACAGCGACCTGGCTGGACTGCTAAGGCATGAAGCGGGAGCAGTTGAGATCAAGACAGAGAGAGTGATGTAGTGCAACTGCAGAAAGGCGCATAGGCCTGGCAGAGCTAATCCCCAGACTCCACCAGAAGGTGGAGCTCCAGCTCCCTGTCACCCTAGTTCTCATAGTGACACGTTCTTGTGGATATAGTGGACCATAAGCATGTTAGCACAGAACTCTCCTCAGGATTCTGCAAGGCTAAGTCTTGTCCAAATGTCTAGACAAGGAGTTCTGGCAACTGCTTCTTGTGCATTAAGAAAAAAAGACAGTTCTAGATTTCTTCCCCTCAAAGTTATACTTTTTCTGTAATATTTTCAAACAAGTACCTTCATGTTTCTCCCACGCTTCCCCTCACACTTGGGAGGTGTTCTCTGTCCACAAAACTACTGCATCATCCCTTTCAAACTCTCCTTTTCCATGACATCTTCAAAAACTTAACAAGACCCTGGTGTGGTGATACCACTGCCTATCATGCTGAACAATATTATCTTATTGCTCCCTTGTACTCCACCATCTCTGTGTATCCTTCTGTTGTCTCTTGCCTTATACTTGGTGTGATGGGTTACGCCCCACTCCAGGATGCCACCTGATATACTAGGGTACCACTGAGCCCACCTGTTCCACCAGCCTGGGCTCCCTTACACTGTTCTGCTGAGCCAGACCCTCAAGCCTTCTCCAGCACACACACAGGTAGGGACACACCTAACTGCAAAAACACACAGACACTGAAATCAGTACTGCCTGGGAAGGCTTCAGCTAACAAATTGCCCAAAACTCAAGTGCACACCTGTCATAAGGAAGGATAACCACCTTTCTGTATACAGTGCTATAAAATCCCTCCTGGCCAGAGGCAGAACCCTTTCACCTGTAAAGAATTAAGAAGCTAACATAACCTCGCTGGCACCTCACCAAAAGGACCAATGAGGAGACAAGATACTTTAAAAGCGGCGGCGGGGGGGAACAAAGGGTCTGTCTGCGTGTTGCTTTTGCTGGGAACAGATCAGGAATGCAGTCTCAGAAACTCTGTTAAGTTAGTAAGTAATCTAGCTAGAAATGCGTTAGATTTCCTTTTGTTAAATGGCTGGTAAAATAAGCTGTGCTGAATGGAATGTATATTCCTGTTTTTGTGTCTTTTTGTAACTTAAGGTTTTGCCTAGAGGGATTCTCTATGTTTTGAATCTGATTACCCTGCAAGGTATTTACCCTCCTGATTTTACAGAGGTGATTCTCTTACCTTTTCTTTAATTAAAATTCTTCTTTTAAGAACCTGATTGCTTTTTCATTGTTCTTAAGATCCAAGGGTTTGGGTCTGTGTTCACCTGTACAAATTGGTGGGGATTTTTATCAAGCCCTCCCCAGGAAAGGGGATGTAGGGCTTGGGGGATATTTTGGGGCAAGACGTGTCCAAGTGGGCTCTTTCCCTGTTCTTTGTTTAACACACTTGGTGGTGGCAGCATAGGGTTCAAGGACAAGGCAAAGTTTGTACCTTGGGGAAGTTTTTAACCTAAGCTGGTAAGAAAAAGCTTAGGGGGTCTTTCATGCAGGTCCCCACATCTGTACCCTGGAGTTCAGAGTGGGGAAGGAACCTTGACAACGCCCCACTCTGTGGTGCAAAACCAGAATTATACCATTTTGCAATGCACAGAGAACTGTACAACGTAAGCTCAGGAAATTTGCTCCCTCCCTCAATGTGGAGGAACATATATAGCTTTCCCACACACCCCAGTTTAAATTCCACAAATTAGTTTTAGAGAAAACCAAGTTTGACTACAAAAGATAGATTTAAGAGATTGCAAATAGATCAAAGCAGATTACTCAGCAAATAAAACAAACGCAATATACACTTAAGATACTAAAAAACTGGTTACAAGTAGTAGTTTCTCACCCTAAATGTTGTTTTAGGCAGATTGCAGAGGTGCTTGCAGGCAAACCGCTCTTGCTTGCAGTTTAATACTCCAGGTATTTCTTTCACAGGCCAGACACCTTCCTAGCCTGGGCTCACTCCTCCCCCCTCCCCTGTCGTCTTTGTTTCTTAAATGTTCACAGCAGTCATTCTGAGATTCAGTGAAGAATTACCACTGAGTATGTCCTTCACCTGCCTTAAATCGGTTTTACATATGGCAGGAACTCTGTTTTCCAGGGTGGTTCCCCCACCCCCTCAGTGGAAAAATACTGGTATTCTATCATGGAGTCCAGTACCAGGTGACTGGATCACATGACCCTGCAGTGTCAAAACAGCCATGAGCCAAAGGCCATTTGTAGCATCCTAGGAAGGTGGGAAATTAGCATCTTCAAAGACCTATTGTTCTCCCTGGTGGTCTATTGACTTGTCCCCAATTAGCCAGCCAGACTGATTGCATTCTGTCTGGTGGGTGCTCCCCAGGTGCAAACACTTTTGTAGTACAAATTTATAGTCAATATTTCCTAACTTTAGATACAAAAATGATACATGCATACAATTAGGATAATCATATTCAGCAAATCGTAACCTTTCCAATGATACCTCACATGCCTTGCACAAAACATTGGTTATGCTATCATTATATTATAACAATATTTCTATGAAGAATATGGGGTGTAGTGTCACACTTGGATTGTAAGCGCCTCAGGACAGGGACATCTTTTTGTTCTGTGTTTGTATAGTGCCAAGCACAGCGGGGTCCTGGACCACAACTGGTGCTCTATATGCTACAGAACACAAATAATAAGTAAGTATTCACAGTGATTTAGAATCACATTCGGAACTTAACCCTGCAAACCCCATAGCTCCACTGATGAAGTCTCCAAACCTGCAAACTGATCTGTAATACAGGTGGATCCTTGATTTCCAAGGGACTCCACACAGGCATCCCCTTGTGCCTGCATGAGGCCCCATCAAAGTCAAGAGTCCACCTACGTAGATCAGACTGCAGGATGGGAACGCTATTTCTTACCCACATTCCTTAGTGCTCATTGGGGATTACTAATTTAAATAAGAATGATTCCCCAAATAAATGTTTGCAGGCTCTTTCCCTTGCTTTGTCTTTCATACATGGTGTATCCAAAAAACTTTTACAGAGCTAAAAATGCAGCTATGTTTTCCTTTCTCGATATGGCTAAATGTGAGATAGTTCTCTTATTTAATACAAATAAATTGGATAAATACAGTCTGACCTCAGCTGGGAACCACTGCTAAAATTAAATTATGAAGAGTTAAAGTGGGCGTGACCCTTGTGATATCAATATGCCATATGTACACTGGTAAGCATACAATGCTGGACTGAGGAATGAATGGGGACTATAAATATAGATATCGGACATAATCTTGAAACCCTTAGTCACATAGGAAGTCTTTACTTATAAGAGGAGTTCAATTGACCAGAGACATTTTCTTCTTCCTCTTATGAATATCAGGGTTGGAATGAACCTCAGGAGATCATTTAGTCTAACCCCCTGCTCAAAGCAGGACCAATCCCCAATTTTTGCCCCAGATCCCTAAATGGCCCCCTCAAGGATTGAACTCACAACCCTGGGTTTAACAGGCCAATGCTCAAACCACTGAGCTATCCCTCCCCTCTTTCCTTTATTTTAGTGTTTTCTCTTTCCTTTATTTAGTAGCCTGTTGAAATGATATACTGTAACCATTCACCAAACTTCCACTTTTGGGCCCAGATACTCAGCTGATGTAAACTGGCATCATGCTGTTGAGGTCAATGGAGCTACAACAATGTATACTGTCTGAGGATCTGGCTCCCTAATTCAGCATTTGTAAGACTGTGTTCACTTTCACTTGTGTGTACACTTCATAGACATTACATGTGCTTTTATTGTTTCACTACAGTCTTTAAATGTGTCCTTCTCTGGGTACATGTATACAACTTAAAATACAAAAAATAATTGACTAGTGTTACCTAAAGAGGCTTAATCCAGAAATAAGCAGTGTAACAAATATTAAATAACTTATTTTTGCTGTATATTAATATAGTTATCTTCAATTGTGTGTGTATTTTACGTATCTATAAGTGTAAATTATATGTACATATATTTTGGTGCAGATCCTCAGCTGGTTTAAGTCTCCACAGTTCTTGTCTGAAATGGAAGTACATGGATTTGCCTGAGCTAAGGATCTGGCCACACACACACACACACACCCCGCTATTTATTTTCACTCCATCTTCAAATGCCACTTCAGGTGCAAATTCTGTCGTTTGTGATAATACTCTCAGAATTTTGAAGAAAACCAGGGGCCTGATCCTGCAAACAGACCCACATGGTCTGTAATCAACGGGTATGTAATCAACGGGTATGTCTACACTGCAATTAAACACTGCTGGCCCATGCCAACTGATTTGGGCTTGCAGGGCTCAGGCTGAAGGACTGCTTAATCACAACTTAGATTTGCAGGCTCAGGCTGCGGCCCAAGTTCTGGGACTCTCCTACCTCGCAGGATCCTACAGCCTGGGCTCCAACCCGAGCCCAAATATCAACACTGCAATTAAAGAGCCCCTTAGCCCAAGTCACCTAGCATGGGCCAGCTCTAGGTTTTTAATTGCAGTGTAGACATACCCAAATCTGATTTCACAATCAGAGTCCAGGTTTGAAAATATGGTCCTTTATTCAGTGGCACCAATTAGTGGGGCTGCGGGGAGGGAGGGAGGGAGGGGTGGGGAGTAAGATTTTTGCATTTGCACAAAGTTCCATAGGCAATGGAGAGCCATGGCTCAACCACGGTCAAGCAATGATCCAATATTAATCAGTATGGCAGCTGCTGCTGGAGTGGTCTGGAACATCGCTCCAGCTGTGTGGCCGCAGCACCACTGAAGTTTGACCTGGCCACCCCTCCGTACAGATGGAAGGGTGAAATTGTGACCTGGCACACGTCTAGTCTGGACACAAGGGAGGCCAGGCCAAATAGTGCTATCAGCTAGCATGCTGGGAGCCTGTTCCTGTTCCACAGAGCTCTTGGGAGTCCACTGGTAGCACCACCTCATGCACTGTGGGGGTCAGACAGGGAGTCCTGGCAAGAGAAGGAAGGGGATGAGCAAGAACCAGAATTTGAAGTCCCTCCCTGCAAAAAAATCTGAATTGATGCCCCTGCCTGCATTTACTTTGACACTGTATGTTGTTGTTTTTATAGGCAACTGTTTTATTAGCAGATAATTTACTAACGTTAAGACTTTGAAGTGTATGTGAAAGTATGTGTCATTGTATTTATAGGTAGTTTTACTTGAAAACAAACAAAGATCAGAGTGTAACAGTGTTTTGTGATGTCTTGTTCATGTAAAAATAAAACAAATGTTAAAGTACAGCGGGGATTCTCAACTTCTTCTGAACCACGCCCCACATTGGCTTTTTATTTAAACTTTGAGCCCCCTGCCCCTTTACGATAGCAAGAAGGATATGGCCACTTTGTGTTGCTAAGGCATTCGTTCAAGAGATACCTGGCAATTTAATCAAAATGCAAGTCAAGTGGGGCGGGTGCAAATCTGAGTGAGTGGCATTGCAACCTGGCGCTTGTACCCCCTACTATCATTAATGAATAATTAGAAGGTGTACTGTACCCCTCCCAGAATGTTTGATGGGTGGGTGTGCACCTCCCCGGTTGAGAACTGCTGTAGTACAGTAACTGATCAAGAGAAATAAAGTTATGGATTTTAAGGCCAGAAGGGACTGTTATGATCATCCAGTGTCACCTCCTGTACAATACAAGCCATAGAACTTCAGCCAGTAATTCCTTCATCAAGCCCATAACTTCCATTTGAGTTTCAGCCTATCTTTTGGAAAGAGATCCAATCCTGACTTAAAAATTATAAGTGATGGTGAAGCCACCTCATCCCTAGTTAAGTTGTTCCAATCATTAATTATCCACACTGGTTAAAAATTTGCAACTTAGTTCTAGTCTGAATTTGTCTAGCTTTATCTTCCAGCCACTGGTTCTCTTTATGGCTTTTTGTGTTGGATTAAAGAGCAAGTTAGTAGGAAAAGAGGAGCTATAGGCAAATCTCAGGACAGTTGGCAGTGTAAGAAATAGGCATGCTATTTCTTTCACTAGCAGCCCTGGCCTCAGGGCTTTGCTTAAGACTATCATCCCCTGCAAAAGCTACTCTCATAAAGGGAAAAGGAAATTTCATGAGCTTCCACTTAGCTTCCATTTCCTTTGCACACCTGTGGAAGTAGCAGGGAGTTTTGATTACCAAAACCAAAGGACCCCCAAGCTCCATGTACGGATCTGCACAGGCCTTGCATCTCTACTCTGTCTTCCAAAGGCCATTTGCCAGCACAGCTCCTTATGTTCATTTCCCTGTCAGCTGCTTGCCCAGGAGAAACGTACCTTTTTCCCATCCCCCAGAAGGGGAAGTCCAGACTGCAGGAAGGAAAGTGGATAAACTAATGCAGACAGGATCAATGGAGTTACACTGACTATACAAGAGTGTTACTTGGGAGAATTTAGTCCTGTATGTTGGCTATTGTTAGGGAGGTGAACAGAGAGAAACAAACATACAAGTTTATATTTGAGGCACAGCAAGTGGGACATCCCCGCGGCATAACTAGCCATCTGAAATGTGTACACTTATAAGCTGATCTATCTCCCCGCCTCTGTACTCCCACAATCTCTAAAGGCAAATTTTCCAAAAAGATTCCGCCAGATGCAGCTACTCAGCATGTTGCATGATGTTCAGCAAAGTTATAAGCAATTGAAAAGAAGGTCTTATGATGGAACGTGTCAGTCAACCTTAGTAATAGATAGTGCTACCAGCCCTGCCTATAAAAAGGAAAACACAAAGCAACAGAATGTAAACAAAAATAACCATATAGTCTGGAAACCTCAGAAAACTGTCATGTTATAATAAAGCAGGTTTTCTTTTACTAAACAGTAGAGGATTTTTACATGACATTGAGAAGTATATTTCTTTGTGGAGCTGGTCTGTATCTCAGAGGTATCATAAGTACAGAACCATGTAATGTGGCAGTTACTATGGTAACAACTCATTTTCTCAGGGAAATCAGAGTGGATAAGTCAAGTAAAACCCCAAATAATTTCTTGTGACACAGGTTGGATATCGTGTTGAAATGGCACCCTTAACTTGTCCAATCCTATGTATCAATTCTTTTCTTAGCTGCACATGTTCCATATATGAACTGGCAGTACCGATTTTTCCTCTTGCCATCATTAAATTAGTACACCCTGAATACATAACCCAGATTTCTGATCACAATAGTATATGCTGAAGAGGGAAGGATGGGATCATAGGATATTTCTACTAAATGAGATGCCTGCTTCATAGGAGAGTCCATGCAGCTCCCTGAGAACTGAGGGAAAACACCAGCAGGTTGTCTTGGGTACACTTCATTTTAATTTTCATGTTGACCAAAGAATCCTAAAGGTGTCATCTACCAGGCAAATGTTACCATTTAAGCAACCCTGTACCGACCAACATCCTCCAAATAAGAGGAGATTTAAACAGTTCTCCCATCCGTCCAATTTAATATTTGCACTCCTCTTGCACCATCCAGGTCCTATCCTGGTCCCTCATATCAGAAGGGGGCCATCAGGATACTATGTCCTGAATTGTTCCTGCTTCATACATACACCATGGAATTCCACTAACAAGCCCCACATGTCTGAGATTAAAGAAACACACACCCCTGTCAGAAAAGCCTCCTTCCATAGGGCCCTTCACTTTAAAAGAAGTTTTCTTTTGAACTGAGACCATTAACACACAATCCACTTTACTCCTTGGTTTCCATGGGGTAGAACATTGAATGGCCAAGCTCCTTTCCTTGTGTGGGGCAGGAGGGGTGACTCGAGAGAAACATTTGCTAGAATAGTTGCTACCAACTCTATGCCACCACCCTTCAGGACAGCCTCTGAGCCCTCTCCAATGTCACCATCCATCTAGAGAGACAGACCCCATCGCCCAAAGCTCTCCAACAAACTGACCTCAAATGACTGTCACATCCATCTTCTCTTCCCCTACTCCAGCATCAACTAACAAACCTGCTTCCTGGATCACCCACTATTCTTACTGTACTCCAGGCAGCCACTCCCTTACACCATCCTGGAACCCCTCCATTCCCAGACCACACAATTCCTTCTCTACCACCTCCCAAGTCTACTGCCACCTTGGAGAAATAGGCTGTATCAGCCTAGCCACAGCACCTACTAGGTCTCATGTACAGTAGACAATCCAGACCCAATAGCTAGCATACGATAGTTGCCTACAGCACACGTGCCAGAACTTAGATCAAATGGACTTCAGTGAGAGGCAGAAAAAGAAAAGTCATGCCCACTTGCCCTCATGGCATCATCCCAACCCCCAAACACAGAGAAGGGGAGGACCAGCCAGAGAAAATTTGCCCTCCTAGGCTGCCTAGGGCCCTTAATTACCTTGGCCAGTCCGGGGCCAGCCTGGACTTTCTTCCCAGGATCCTCCTTTTCTTCCTCTGTCGCATTCCCTCTCTCCACTGCCACCTCCTTCTGTACTGCAGCCCCAGTCAGCAGAGTCCAAGAGAGAGAACAAGAGCCCATCACCCGAGCCAATCCGAGCACCAGTAGCTTCCCTGACACACTTCTAGGGGCTCTTCAGTCACAGCAGCCTGAGGTTTGGGTGGTGAATCCAGCCCCCCAAACCCCACTTCAAATCACTGCAGCTTTGTCTCATGTGACCTTGAAGTCAGACGTGTTCACATGCCACAGAGGTGGTGGAGGCAAAAGCCCTGCTAGTAAATACAAATCAAGAACCCAGTAAGTTTGATGGGTTCACTATCCATATTTAGTCACACAGACTATTGGGGGACAAAGCAGTGGAAGGCAGGAGTTTGCATAGGAGAAGGAAGGCAAACACTGGAGAGAATGGGCTGATGAGCGGGTAGAAAAGTTTAAAAGATGTGTGCTTTGCTTTGGTGCCACAGTGCCCCAATGTGCCATGTTTTTCTTTCTTCCACAGGACAGAAGAGACTTTGTCTGTACAAAGTGCAAGCTGGTCTCCATATTGGAAGAAAAGGTTCAAGGTCTGGAGAAACAAGTATCGACCCTGCGTTGCATAAGAGAAACTGAAGATTTCCTGGACAGACATCAGGATATGCTTCTATGGGCACAACATTCTGAAGATTCAAAGCAGGCTGCGCAGCGGGGACAAAAGGGCGGTGAAGAAATTTGTCAGCATGTGACCTCCAGAAGAAGAAAGGAGAGTGTCCATGTACCAGCAATGCAGATACAGGTAAGCAACATTTCCATGTTCTCTCCACAGGTACTAATGCCAAGAGTGGAATAGATGATACATCTGAGGGAAGGGAGCAGAAGGAGACTCCGCCGATTGGAAGGCATGAGATGGACTGTCTTAGGGAAGGGAGTTCCACAACGACCGCTCCCAAGAGGAGGCGGGTGGTGGTGGTCGGGGACTCCCTCCTCAGGGGGATTGAGTCATCTATCTGCCGTCCTGACCGGGAAAACCGAGAAGTCTGCTGCTTGCCAGGAGCTAGGATTCACGATGTGACGGAAAGACTGCCGAGACTCATCAAGCCCTAGGATCGCTACCCCTTCCTGCTTCTCCACGTGGGCACCAATGATACTGCCAAGAATGACCTTGAGCGGATCACTGCAGACTATGTGGCTCTGGGAAGAAGGATAAAGGAGTTTGAGGTGCAAGTGGTGTTCTCGTCTATCCTCCCTGTGGAGGGAAAAGGCCCAGGTAGAGACCGTCGAATGGCTACGCAGGTGGTGTCGGAGAGAAGGCTTTGGATTCTTTGGCCATGGGATGGTGTTCCAAGAAGGAGGAGTGCTCGGCAGAGACGGGCTCCACCTAATGAAGAGAAGGAAGAGTATCTTCGCAAGCAGGCTGACTAACCTAGTGAGGAGTGCTTTAAACTAGGTTCTCTGGGGGAAGGAGACCAAAGCCCTGAGGTAAGTGGGGAAGTGGGATACCAGGAGGAAGCATGAGCAGGAGAGCGCAAAAGGGGAGGGCTCCTGCCTCATACTGAGAAAGTGGGATGATCAGCATGTTATCTTAAGTGCCTATACACAAATGCAAGAAGCCTGGGAAACAAGCAGGGAGAACTGGAAGTCCTGGCACAGTCAAGGAATTATGATGTGATTGGAATAACAGAGACTTGGTGGGATAACTCACATGACTGGAGTACTGTCATGGATGTATATAAACTGTTCAGGAAGGACAGGCAGTGCAGAAAAGGTGGGGGAGTTGCATTGTATGTAAGGGAGCAGTATGACTGCTCAGAGCTCAAGTATGAAACTGCAGAAAAACCTGAGAGTCTCTGGATTAAGTTTAGAAGTGTGAGCAACAAGGGTGGATGTCGTGGTGGGAGTCTGCTGCAGACCACCAGACCAGGGGGGATGTTATGGCAACTCATGGAAGTTACTAGATCGCAGGCCCTGGTTCTCATGGGAGACTTCAATCACCCTGATTGAGAGCAATACAGCGGTGCACAGACAATCCAGGAAGTTTTTGGAAAGTATAGGGGACAATTTCCTGGCGCAAGTGCTGGAGGAACCAGCTAGGTGCAGAGCTCTTCTTGACCTGCTGCTCACAAACCAGGACAAATTAATAGGGGAAGCAAAAGTGGATGGGAACCTGGGAGGCAGTGACCATGAGGTGGTCGAGTTCAGGATCCTGACACAAGGAAGAAAGGAGAGCAGCAGAATACGAACCCTGGACTTCAGAAAAGCAGGCTTTGACTCCCTCAGGGAACTGATGGGCAGGATCTCCTGGGAGAATAAAGATGAGGGGGAAAGGAGTCCAGGAGAGCTGGCTGTATTTTAAAGAATCCTTATTGAGCTTACAGGAACAAACCATCCTGATATGTAGAAAGAATAGTAAATAAGACAGGTGACCAGCTTGGCTTAACAGTGAAATCCTTGCTGATCTTAAACACAGAAAAGATGCTTACAAGAAGTGAAAGATTGGACAAATGACCAGGGAGGAGTATAAAAATATTGCTCAGGCATGCAGGAGTGAAATCAGGAAGGCCAAAAAAAAAAAAAAAATCACACTTGGAGTTGCAGCTAGCAAGAGATGTTAAGAGCAACAAGAAGGGTTTCTTCAGGTATGTTAGCAACAAGAAGAAAGTCAAGGAAAGCATGGGCCCCTTACTGAATGAGGGAAGCAACCTAGTGACAGAGGATATGGAAAAAGCTAATGTACTCAATGCTTTTTTTGCCTCTGTCTTCACGAACAAGGTCAGCTCCTAGACTACTGCAATGGGCAGCACAGCATGGGGAGGAGGCGACCAGCCCTCTGTGGAGAAAAGTAGCTCAGGACTATTTCGAAAAGCTGGACGAGCACAAGTCCATGAGGCCGGATGTGCTAAAGGAGTTGGCAGATGTGATTGCAGAGCCATTGGCCATTATCTCTGAAAACTCATGGTGATTGGGGGAGGTCCCAGACCACTGGAAAAAGGCTAATGTAGTGCCCGTCTTTTAAAAAGGGAAGGAGGAGGATCCGGGGAACTTCAGGCCAGTCAGCCTCACCTCAATCCCTGGAAAAAATCATGGAGCAGGTCCTCAAGGAATCAATTCTGAAGCACTTAGAGGAGAGGAAAGTGATCAGGAACAGTCAGCATGGATTCACCAAGGACAAGTCATGCCTGACTAATCTAATTGCCTTCTATGATGAGATAACTGGCTCTATGAGATGAAAGTAGTGGACGTGTTATTCCTTGACTGGAGCAAAGCTTTTGACACGGTCTCCCACAGTATTCTTGCCAGCAAATTAAAAAAAGTATGGGCTGGATGAATGGACTAGAAGGTGGATAGAAAGCTGGCTAGATCGTCGAGCTCAACGGGTAGCGATCAATGGCTCCATGTCTAGTTGGCAGCCAGTATCAAGCGGAGTGCCCCAAGAGTTGGTCCTGGGGCTGGTTTTGTTCAATATCTTCATTAATGATCTGGAGGATGGTGTGAATTGCGCCCTCAGCAAGTTTGCAGATGACACTAAACTGGGAGGAGAGGTAGATACGCTGAAGAGTAGGGATAGGATACAGAGGGACCTAGACAAATTAGAGGATTGGGCCAAAAGAAATCTGATGAGGTCCAGCAAAGACAAGTGCAGAGTCCTGCACTTAGGATGGAAGAATCCCATGCACTGCTACAGACTAGGGACCGAATGGCTAGGCAGCAGTTCGGCAGGAAAGGACCCAGGGGTTACAGTGGATGAGAAGCTGGATATGAGTCAACAGTGTGCCCTTGTGGCCAAGAAGGCTAACGGCATTTTGGGCTGTCTAAGTAGGGGCATTGCCAGCAGATTGAGGGACGTGATCGTTCCCCTCTATTCGACATTTGTGAGGCCTCATCCGGAGTATTGTGTCCAGTTTTGGGCCCCACACTACAAGAAGGATGTGGAAAAATTGGAAAGCGTCTAGCGGAAGGCAACAAAAATGATTGGGGACTGGAACACATGACTTATAAGGAGAGGCTGATGGAACTAGGATTGTTTAGTCTGCAGAAGAGAAGAAGGAGGGGGATTTGATAGCTGCTTTCAACTACCTGAAAGGAGGTTCCGAAGAGGATGGATCTAGACTGTTCTCAGTGGTAGCAGATGACAGAACAAGGAGTAATGGTCTCAAGTGGCAGTGGGGGAGTTTAGGTTGGATATTAGGAAAAACTTTTTCACTAGGAGGGTGGTGAAGCACTGGAATGCTTTACCTAGGGAGGTGGTGGAATCTCCTTCCTTAGAGGTTTTTAAGGTCAGGCTTAACAAAGCCTTGGCTGGGATGATTTAGTTGGGATTGGTCCTGCTTTGAGCAGGCGGTTGGACTAGATGACCTCCTGGGTCCCTGATATTCTATGATTCTAATGCCCTCTACAGATGAGCTGCCACTCCTCGACAGTCCCAGTATCAAAACGATTAAATGCACCAGAGACGGCTCTGACTGCACCCTTCGCTACAACGGTTGTGAATGCACAGGCAATTACTCTGTTTGAATGAGACAGGAGAAATTTAAATCTGCACTCTCCATGCAGGCAATAAATCTTACATTAGCCTTTTATTAATAAGAATGACATCTCACACAATGTCTGCACAACGCTGAAAGGAAAAGGTTTGAAATTCTCTATAATTCCCTAATCAATTGCTCCCTCTCCATGTGACATTCAAAGTCTGAGTGTCACCTTCATTTTCAAGCCCTCTTCCTCACTATCACGACTATACTCCTTGAGTCAGGGAACAGAAACAATCCCATGTGACTTCAGTGACCAATCTCAAGTACCATCAGCCCAGCACCATTTTCAAATATTTGTGACTATTCAATACTAGAAAGTTATTTGCAACACTGTTAAAAGACTCACCAAAAATTGGCTGAGTACATTTGAATAGTGCATACATTGAATGAAATTGTCATCTTCTTGGAGACTTTCCATATGAACCGGAAAAGGGGCTTCAGTAATTCATCAAATAAACTATTCGCTATGAATTATTCACTAAGTTCTAACACTAAGGTTTTTATGTACTTGGGGTCATGCAACTCTGACAGGGAGACAGACTTGGGAATCTGTTGGGAGGGACTTGTCTGCTTCTGTATTTTCTAAAGGAGGAAGAGGAGTTGGAAATAATTATATTTCTCTTTTCAATTGTGAGGAGTCTCTTGGTAGAGTTACTGAGGAACTTTGCTTTGTCCCTTCAAAGGGCCATTCCCCTTGGGAAGTTGCTGAGGGGAATTTCCCTTTTGGGCTGTAATTTGTCCCTTAAAGAATACAGAATCTGATTCCTTAAGGTGTCTTAGGGTTGGGGGGATTCATAGAGGTGGGCTGGGGAGCTGTGATTAGCAGAGTTGTTTTCAGGCTTGTACCCATATTCAGGGTGAAGGGACTAAGCCAAGAAAGCCTGTTTTGAGACAGGCTAGATGATGAGACTGGGCAGGAAGGAGAATAGAAGTGGGGCTCTAGGCACAAACAGGGCCAGATTAGGGCTTAGACACTATAGGCCTGTGGGTTTTGGGCCCCAGCTCCTGGAGTCATGGGATTACAGAAGAATCTCAATTTTTCAGCTAAAAGAAGGTTTCTAGCCTTCATGGTTGCAGAGAAAAAGCTAAAAAACATGGCCCAAGTGTAACTAATGCAGCAGTGCCTACCTGTGTCTGTAAACAGCCTGAAACAATAGCTCTGAGGGGGATGAAGAGCCCTATGCCTCTCAATGGACTGTTAACACCAAGCTCTCAGGTTCCCTGCAGACATCACCCCGGTAGAGGAGTGTGTGTGTGTGTGTGGTAGGAGTAGAAGTGTGCTGTGGCCCTGAGCTGCACACCCTCACAGGCAGATATACCCCAAATGCTGGGTAAGAATAGAGGGCTACCCTGCTGCTTTGGGGTGGGGTGAAAGATGCCCCTCTGGGATGGGAGGGGGCCTCTCACTACTCCAAGTGATGGGCCGGTCTACAGGGCAGGGGTAGAGTCACAAGGTACAGCCACAGAGTGCTCCCAGGTCATTGTGTGCTTAGCACTCTGGTTTATCTTCAATCTAGCCCTAAGAGCACAAGTATACCCCAGTTGCTCTCTTAGGAGCAAGTAGAGACAACTCGGACCTCCAATTCTGGGGGAGAGCTGATGGAGGAGGGGTGCACATTACCTACCCCTACTTTGACATGTCCTTTTTTGTGAGGAAATGTTCACGGAGGTGGCAACCTGCTCGATAGTGGTGAGAATCCATTAGCTTAGCTCAGCGGGGGCTTCATCTACATGTTGGCTGATGGGAAGGAGCTCCTTGTGGATTTGACACAGACATATATAGGCCTCATTCTGCTTAAGAGATCAATGCAGCAGCTTTTCGGCGAACCTGGAATAGAACAAAAACTGAAACAAGGAGAGTTGCGTCTCATAAAGAAAGGTTTGTGTAGCTTTGTAGAAAGTCCAAGCAAGGGGAAGCCAAAACTAACAAACAAAACAAGTGACCCCTTTAAGGCAGTCTCAAGGAAGAAGTCTTAACATTCACAAGGCCCTTACCTCAGAACTCTGACCCAGAGCTCCCAAACTTGGCATTAGCAAAGTCTCTGGGCTCTGGCACGCTAGCCCCCCGGAGCCTAACAAATCACAGCCTGCCTGCATGACTCTTAATCCCCTCTCCCCATCTCGGCTTCCTTTTCCTGTTCAATAGCCCAGCACCAAAGTGGTGGAGCCAGCCTCCTTGATTAGACCCATCCTGGTTTGCTGTGTCTTAAAGGGATAGTACACTCCTTCAGTAGCTCCTACAAAACAAGATATGTATTTGGGCTCAAACAACAAACTGACATTCAGAATGTGTTAATATGGAAGTTGTGATCTAGTGGTTTGAGCACGAAATCGAGAGCCAGGACACCAGGGTTCTGTTACTGCCTCACTGTGTGACACTGGGTAGGTCATTTAAACTCTATATCACTTACACCACCTGTAAAATAATGTTTACTCAGCTTGGTTAAACGCAGAGCTCTATAGATGCAAAAAGCATCAGATATGGGCCAAGACTCACATAATCATGGGGTGATGCTGTAAACCAAGGAATAATAAAAGAAAAGAAAAAAAAAATCACACAAAACAGGAACAAAAGAAGAATGGGCAAGAATCACTCCAGGGATTAGTAATGGGAAAAAGTCACCATGACAGCTGGTCCTATTTGGCTTACTGGATGGAAGTCTCAGCAGTGAACCAAAAACCAAAAAGAAATGGAACTTCTCCATAAAGGGGGTCCCAGATGGTTACCACTGAAGTACTTGGGTGAGGTGATTTGCGGAAGTTTGTACTGCAGTTGCCACTCCAGTGTTTATTCTACAGATAGAGGACTCGATCTCCAGGGCTCTCAGTCCAGAGCCTTTCAAAATACTAAAATTGGGATAAAAGTTAAACAGTAGGGCCTTGCTCCTGTAAGCCCCTTCTCAGTGTGCAGAAAGCTCTGACAGTGCTGCTCTCCAGGGCAAGGGTGAGCAGATGCAGTGGAAAGGCTTCCACTGACTTCAGTGGGCCTTGGATGAAGCTTTAACTCATGAACCCTTGGACAGTAGCTCCCTTGCTTTCAAGTGCACAGAATAAAACAGAGGTGCTTTGTGGTCGAAGAACTGGAATGATGAAGGAGACACAAGCTTAAGTGGAACCATCATCTCATTAATGAGGTGCTGCGTTATGTGTTCCCCTCATAAAAGTTATCTCTGCTATGAATCAGGAATAATTGGATGGCCCTGAATCAGCACAAGGCAGGATTAGGTTCCCCCAGTGCTAGCTGTCCTGCTGATCACTTTGTACCTTGTGCTTGAACACACAACATTCCACACATGGGTGGCTAAGGCAAGATGGGGGTAAATCTACCTCTGCCTCAGGAGCGTTGTGCTGTCAGAGCATCAATCCAGCACCTGTAATCCAGGCTTGAGCTACACACCAGCTCTTGAGAAACCGTCGGCTCCCCACAACATGTGCATAAACAGCTGAGCCCAGAGATGATTTTCCCTTCCCCTCACGCTAACTTGCCAGCAAAGTAAACAGCAGGGCTAGAGGAACAACTTAAAAGATTGAACATCACTCTTCCTTCCCCTCCATATTCTCTGGAGCTACTGAGAGGGGCCAATAGGCTCCCAATGTGTCTGGGCAGGGCAATCTTCTTCCTGATTACTCTATGGGGTGGGGCAGGGGATTCCCCTTCCTGACTCTTCTGTGGAGAGGAGGGGAGAGCCCTATGGGGAGGCTCCCCTTCAGAAGAAGTGGCACATTAATAGATGCTATGAGAAATGATGCCCCACTATCCCCTTCACTTCCTCCTGCCCCATCAGTCCCCCTGCTCCATTGCCCTCCTCATCCCATCAGTCCCTTGCACCCCCTTATTAGCTCCAGTGCCCCATAAGCTCCTGGCCAGGAAGGGGGGAAGGGTATCATGGGGGGAGGCCCTGCTTGTGCAAAACACAAATCAAGTGACACTGTGGCAGGTTTCTCCAAATCTGTGAGTGGTGAGAGCCAGTAAGCTATAATGGGGAGTCAGGCCCAGCTCCACAGGACAGGAGCTGTCCCTGTGGGGTGTGACAGGGTGGGATCATCCCATCCCCTCCCACCAAGAATATTTTCATCAGCAACCCATGATTCCACACCTATACTGCACAAGGAAAAGCCCTAAAAGGAAGGAAAGAGAAAAGCGGCTGTGGAGGAGGAGCAGACTATGTGGCCTAAAATGGAGTCTGTCTACATAACAGATCCTGTGTTTACCAAGCTCCACCAGCATATTCTTTCATGACTTTAGTAATGAACTGGGAGGCCTCCATGAACTTTGTCTCTCTTTGTTAAGTAACTTGATATACCCCTTGACATATTTAAGGGAACCTAGATAGACATGAGGTGATGGGTGCCTTAGAAATGTGCACAATAATATCCATTCAAAATCAGCTCAAAGGGCTTGATCAAATGGCCACTGAAGTCAATGGAGGAATTTTGACTCTAATGGGCATAGGATTGGGCCCTGAATCTGAATATATTCCCTCCACTGATGCTATTGATTGATCAAAGTCTTCTCCTAAAGGACAGTGTTGGGTAGCTCTCTTGACCATCCCATACAGGAGTGTGGGAATTTGCCCTTCCTAGGTCTCAAAAGACATCTTACCATAGCTGCTGGAACGACAGGTGCTGCTGCACCTCCTGGCTTGAAGTGGTTTCCATCATATACGGGGTTTACAGTTTGGTTCAATGACTCTCAGCTCCCCCACTATACAAATTGTTCCAGTACCCCTGCATCTTACTGTCATCTTCCTTTTAATTTCTAGGAAGGTAGTCAGAGTAAATTGAATGCTCTCTTCTACTGTAGTGGATTTAAAGTAAAACATCCATTAGCCTGATCTTCCCATTTAGTGATCAGTATCTGGCCCTTAACTCCAACAGAGCTCCTAATATTACATAGCTCCTAAATCCATTATGTTCTCCTACATATAAAGTAAAGCAATTGTGAGTCCAGTCTTCAAAGGTATCTCTCTTCATGCTGTAATTTCTCTTCTGTAATACATCAGTATAATATTCAGCTAATAAATATGTATGCAGGATTTTTATTACTTAATAGTTGTAAGGTTAATAGTCATGGTGAATGCCCATATTTAATATGTCAATGAGGCTGCAAAATGCCAAGCTGAATAGCTTTAACACACATTAGTTCTACTTGTGAATCTACAAATAAGAACCTTGTCAGAAAAGTATTCAAACCAAGATCAGTATTGATTTTGGTCCTCGGAAAAAGCACTGGACTGTGACACTTTAAAATGATAAATGTCTAGAGAATTATTTGCCAGTATTGATGAAAAGAGGGTAGCTGTAAATCTGACATCATGTGATGAACCGATCCCAAACACTAAGAGCAAATAGAACATTGTAAGTGTCTCTGGTTAATCTCTTTTTACAGCTATATACACTAATCAACAAAGCAGTTCTGCATTCTGTATATTATAGAGATATTTAATAGGGGAAGCAGTGCTTGAATTAGGTGAGCGTGCACCATGATAGCAGACCAGCACTTATTTATATATCCCCACTTGTTTTGCCACCCGCTCTTCCACTTGCAGCCAGTGCTCTCTGGAGTCTTTATGATTTACAGTTCATGCCTTTTTCTAGTCAGACACAATCTTGTATGCTTTGCACATTCCACTGGTATGGTGCTTTCACTGTTTCAACTGAGGTTTATCTTCGGATCACTTTGTCATGTCACATCTACATAGACCAAAAGCTCTTAAAAGCCCACTGAAGTCAATGGAAAGACACCCATTTCCTCAGGAGCCTCTTGGACTAGGCTCTGGTTCTCTAAACAAGAATGGAGAAAAAATTATGAATAGGGGAAAGTGAAATGCATGGGACTAATATGCATTACACTGAATTTGGGGGCAAATTAAACCCATCTCCTACGGACGGGCAGCAGTAATTTTAAAAAAAAACTGCAGATTTAGGAAGAGTCCAACTTCAAGGTTGTTGTTGAGGTGAGAAGTTTTTCAGGGAAGCAGTTCTCTCAGCCATACTATTCTTTTCATGTATGGAATGAAAGGATGCTACAGAAAGTCAGGTAGCCATTGTAGGATGGAGTGCTTTTTTTAAGATTGTCCCTGGAAAAAATTACCATTTCCTAGATTTTCTTAAATCAGTTTCTCCATTGTAGATGGTTGTAAGCTCTACCATTTCACAGCTACAACAATTTGGGCAGCCAAGAGGAAGAACTGAAGAAGTTTTTCCTATATGAGTTGTAATCTACGGGCAGCTCTCTCAACCTGCCAAGGCCCAAGTAGGGGATGCTATGTGTAACAAAGGCTGCAAACAGTGGACACCTATTTAGAGTTGAGCAAAGAATTGATTTTTCAGTTCAATGACTGAATCAAAAATTCCAGGGGAAAAGTTGGTTTTAAAAACAAACTGATTTTTTTTCTTGCTGAAACAAAGCAAAATAAAAAAATAAAAAATAAAGTCACTTGAATTAACATTTTGTTTAGAAAATGTTGATTCCAATGACATTTCATTTTTAAAATGTTGAATTCATGCTAAATGTCAAAATTCTTCATTTAGAAAATGTTGAAACAAAATATTTCAACACTTCCAGAATATGTTGGCGGGGCGGGGGGGCTTTAAAAAAAAAAGACCACACTAGTTATTAGTTTTGGTGCCCCCAAAATACATTTACTATTCATCAAAAAATATATATTTATTCACCCAGCTCTACACATATACATATAGGAAACTTATACTGCAGTAGGACTCATCCCTTCAGTGTGAATAACTGTCTGTAACCTCAGTTCCATGGTTCTGCCTTCTGTTGCAATTAGTTTTCCAACAATAAAAGTGAAGCCGCATCAAATTTGTCTTGAACATATGTAATTTTGGGGTAAAAATATCAGCGTCCCCTGAAATGAAGGACATTTGAGAGATATGCCTGTAGGCAAGATTCTTTGGGGTGGCTGAACAGTGCTAAGCATTAGAAGCAAAGGGGTTTTCATGACACCTTAGCAGACCTGTCCCTGAGGTAAGTCAAAGCAGCCCAAGGGGTCGTTTCAGCAACCAGCGACAGAGCACAGACTTTACCCCTTCCTCTAACATGTCCCCAATGTCATGAGGGGGCATGGCATAGAACAGGCAAGAAATCTCCTAGTAGTCTCTTTAATTGGATTTCTGGTCACTTTGCACCACTGGAGTGGCCCAAAGTAGCCAAAGCCAGGGCCAGTACCTGGCCCGATATCCACAAGTGCCCCCGGGAGCATTAAAGCAATTGCTTTACCCATAGCATTCCACAATAAGTTATATTAATTCTCCAAACACTTTGAATTTTGAAGCAATCCCACCCAAACATCACTAAAAGAACCCATAAGATTACATCTCTCTGTGGCTGGGCCCTCACTCATTAATGCACTCTCTCAGGGCTAGGCATTTGGTAACAGCAGCCTTGTCTCAGTTTACCTCTGTATCAGTTCAGAAATATGGCCTATAGTGCTTGGCCTCTTCTTACGACTTTAGCCCTCCTTCTCCCCTTTCGGGCTTGAAAGGGAGTCTCACCCCAACATCCCAAAGGTCCTGTGATGGGCCTCCAATCACTAGTCCCAGGGCTGGATATCTCCCTCTCCCTTCATCACCAGGGGAGGAACAAAGGAAGTTGAAACAAAGACGAAAAAATACAGTTCTATTAGCCACCCTGCATCTGGGTTCAGGTTGCCACCTCTGAGATACAAAACCCTGGGACATCCACCTACCCGCCACAACACACCACGTACATCCCCGATAGCACCTGCCCTCCCCACGCATGGCACATTCTCCTCATCCTACCTGCAGGATAGGGCACCAGCCCCCATGGCTGCCCCAGGCACCAACCTCACTAAGCAGGATGTGGCACCAACCAGATCTACCCCTCTCCCATCCAACAGTGACCCCTGCAGAGAGCACCTATGCAGTGGGCACTGTCAGCCCCAAGCTTGCTCTGTTGTGCTCACTGCTCCTGAGCCTCTCCTTCCCCATCGTTCCCAGACACTCCAGAGCCAGAGCTCCTTCTGCTCAGGTACCGCCGCCCTGCAACTCCTCCCCACAACCCCGCAGTCATTAAGGACTAGGGGAGCCCACAGGAGCATGATTGACCAAACACGGGACTTGAACAACTATCAAAAAATTTTAAAAGGGGGTGGAGTGGGGGAGACAGTCCCAGGAAAACAGATACTGGTGGCAACCCTGCTGCCCCCCTTCCCTTGGAGGGGTGGGGGTGATAGAGGAGAGGGTGGGCCTGGGTCTTCCTGGGTCTCACCCCTGCAGTCTCTGTATTAGCCAGTCATGAGCCGATTGCTTCGGTCTCCTGCTGCCTCTGGGACTACTTACTACCTATGGCCTTTGCAGGCACCTTCTGTACGGCAAACCTTCCCTGCACCCTTCTGACAGTAAACTGGTCTCTCTGGGTGGCTTTTCCCTGATGCTGTGGAGCTGTTCAGCTAGGATTCTCAGCTTCTGTTGCAGGCACCCTGCTCTGTCTGGGTTGCAGCTTTTTATCCCATCTGTTGTTGCAGTTGGGGGAGGAACTACTTTCTTCACTAACTCTTTAGTGTCCACTGCCGTGTAGGGGTCTATACACCCCAACACACTTCCCTCACAATTAGCATGAGCCCAAGGCCCCATCTTGTAATTCCTGATGAAATACGTTCTATCCAGTCCTTCATAGTGTTCTCAGGTAAGAGATACAAACATTGTGCATGCAGACGTTAGGCCAGAAGAAAACTGACGAAGTGTAATTGGTATTAGCAAAGTGAGTTATCTCCATGGATGTTTTTAGATGACGTATGTGCAGAGCCCAAATTTTAAGAGAGGGTGGAGTTAAGATGGACTTTTCAGTTGTAACTGCATTTCTTGCCAAATCTTTCAACCCTAATGTCACAGTAATTTTGTATAAATGTACGTAACTAAATCCTACCATGGTGTGCAGGGCGGTCATAAGGAGCTTCTTTCCCTGTCTCACCCGACCAAAGGGGAAGGAAGGATTCCTCTGTAATACACTGGAGAGCCCTACAGATCACATCACTAAACGGTCTGTGTCAGGGAGCGTACTTACGCCCTCCAATTGCCTAGTACAGTGTTTCTAAACCTTTTCACAGAGACTACCCTTTATCTCAAGTCAAATATTTTCATGTCTCCCTTGCATTTATTGTAAGGGTTAAAAAAAAAAAAAAGAAAAAAGTATCCAGGATCACAATGCTTATCGAATGTATTTGTGCAAGTGTATGCGTGCACTTCGGGGCTGACAAAGAATTCTTGAAGAGTGACGGTGAGAGGAGTGGGGGAGCAAGATTTTCTTTGCTTTAGATTGCAATGAAATTTTCAATGCCTATCCCTCCTCCACAAATTGGCGTTCACGACCCCTTTGGGCATTGTGACACACCGGTCGAGAAACACTGGTCTCGGGCAGATGCTGCCCCCTGCCATCCCCCGGAAGGCATGCACATTGCTCCTTCTGCACCCATGCTACGATGCGTAGGCCTTCTGCTTGGAATCCTGCCCCAACTGACAGAATGTGTGAGGCAGAAGTCACAATGACTACCACTGTGACAGGTCAGGATTTGGGCCATAGTCTGCACAGTCAGTAACGTTTGTCAAATGGCTGGACAGCTGTCTAGAGGAAAGCTGCTGTATAAAAGCAAGATTGTCATCAATACTCTCATTTTCAAGGCAATGGGGGGGGAGGGGATCACTTATTTCACTCTAAAACAGAGGATGGAAAAGAGCAAAAGGGAAAAATTAGCAAGTTGTTTCTCACTCCCACTTCCAGACATGCTGCCATGTCTAGTCTGTGCGGTTTAAGGCGGCTTGGCAGTCAATACACTTACGGTCCATCTGCTCACAGCAATATCCACAATGCACCAGGTTTCTAAGTATACAATTCAGCAGTGCTACAGTGTTTATTGTTCAAGGCATAGATTGCTTTCCCACCACTTAATGCTGATTTGTAACCTCTCTCTCCAGCACTGTTTTTATGAAAAAGAGAGGAAAAAACAAAACAAAACATTAAACGATTCCTCTGTACCACTAATTTTGGTGCAGTGACTGTTGGCTACTGCTAATTTACTGAATAAGGGAAGGATCTACATCTAGATTTGAATTTGTGAATAATCCCCCTAGGCAGAGAAACAAGCATTTCCCCACAGTGTATTTTATTTCCACTTGCTACTAAGTGTTCTCCCACATGCTGGTTCGCATCTCTCTAAGACTTCAATCACTCTTCTTGAATCAGTCTCACAGCACACACCCTGACGGCCACACTGATCTGCATCAAATTCACAAGAACACTTTCATGCCTACAGTTTAACTAGACTGTTTCTATGATTATGCTGTATTTTATTGCTTTCATTTAATTATATACGTTGCCTTTCAACACCCTACGTGATCTAGTCCCAGCATTAGACTCCCGGCACCAGAGTCCGATGACGTTAACAGAAGCTAAAGCAATCATCTTTGTTCATCTGAAAAATATTGTAGGCTAAGAGAAATTCAATAATAAATGCCAACAGCCACAACCAGTTAAAAAACTCTGACTTTCAGGACAATTAAAGGGTGAAAATCCTGAATTATCAAGCTCACGGGGTTTGTGTGGGGAAGCCCCATGACATTTTTATCGAACGTGGGCCTGCTCCAAAGTCCATTCATGTTAATGGGAGTCTATTGATTTCACTGGACTTTGGATCATGCCCTATGTCTCTATAAGGGCAGCATTTTGCAATCAGACTGTCTCTCAGAGCTTTTATATATCACAGCAATTAAAATTTTGGATTGGGGAAAACCCCCCACTTCATTCTGGTTTCCCATACAGCTAAATAGAGGTTGGATTGCTCCAAAGCTCCTAACCAGACTGTTAAACCATACATATTGCACATCAAGGTTTTATTGTGTAATCTAATCAGTGATGCAGACACACAATGGCTAATCCCTAGCATTGCCTGATATATTGATCCCAGTGCAGTCTTTGGGCTAAATTCATCCTGGGTGAAATTTCAGTGAAGTTAGTTACATCAGGAGCCCTCAATACCTGTTTGCCACAACTACAATACTGCACATTTTAGTGAGAAATTTTAAGTAACTTGCCACTAGAGATGCGATTCAAGGCTCAGGAAGAGTGAATCCCACAATGCTCTTCCTGCAGTGACACCAAACTCACAGTGTGAAGCAGCAGCAGCCTCCCTTTGTGAGGGACCCGTACCATAACAGATCCGGGCCCTGATTCTGATCTCACATTGGTGTCACTCTGTTCACTTCAATGGAATGTCTCTTGATGTCCCCTGGTGCATGCAGATCTGCAAGCAATAGTACTTTCAGGAGTGTGTGTTTTAGAAACAGCACTAGTCTTCTGTAGAAGACAATTCAAACCTTATTGCAGGTAGTACATGTCCACCCCCGACCCCCACCCCACACACTTACAAATGAAGTAAAAGGGGAGTTCTGCAGTTGAAAGTGGAGTACAGATTCTCTGCCCTTCTCTGCTCCCTTTGCACACAGAGAGTAAACAGTGGCTGCAAGTCCCCTTCTGGTAGAGCTTCCTCGTCCACCTCCCTCCCTGCATTGCCCCAGTGAGTAGACAGCTGGCACAGATCAGAGCAGCCTCCAGGGCTGCACCAAGGACCAGGTTTGAAGCAAAGACCCACAGAAACAATCACTCCTAAGGCAGGTCCCTGTCTGAATCTGATTCTGTGCCTAATGGAAGCTGAACGAAGCAGGAAATCTGGCCCAGAAGCTGAGACCTACATGATGCCCTCCCTCTGGCTGTGCATCTTCCAGCTGGTTCTGACCTTCCAATCTACTCTGATCTGCCCCAGGCAATAGAACCCTGTTCCCATCATGGCACCAAGGAAACTCTTTGTTTGGGGGCAACAGGGATGAGAATTGGAAGATGAACAAAGATAAAAAGAGCCTTGCTGACTGGTCACCTCCACAGCACCACGGCTGGTGGGCTTGGGTAGCTGCATGGCCACCTTGACTGCTCTGGTGGAGCAGCAGCTGCACTTCAAGCCAACCCATGCAGCTCTTCATTGAGCCTAACCTGACCAGGGGAGAGGGGCCAGACTATTTACATGGCAGTGAAGGCAATGGTATTTGAGGTCATTTCTGGAAAAGAATTGTATGGGACATGCAACATCCTGGTAGGAAAGGACCCAACAAAAGGCATCACAAAGCTGTTGCTTGATCCAGCAAACACTTCTCAAAGTACGCTGAATGACAATGGATGCCCCAATCAAAATTTTAAGCCCAAGGATCTACCACATTTCAACAGTAAGATGAGTTTTGATGTATGATTCAACATCCTGAAAATCCTTAGATGAGCAGTGTAGAACACAACATGACTGGCAACCACTGACTATTTGTAAGGAGGAAGAATGCTGTATATGAATTGGGTGCATCTTTTGTATTTAAATTTTAAACAAACATGATGTTGGCTGCTTACTACTGTAGCGAATTCCTTCAAGCAGTGAACCCAACAAAATTCCCCTCAGTGCATCTTCCAGCAGATATCATTGTGGACTGTGCATGCATATGAAGGACTATATGCACCTGATCCTAAGCCCAGTCCACTTGGCCTAGAGTCTGAGCCAATCTGAGCCTAAGAGTTTTGGGACATTCTAACTACATGGACATCAGCTGAGGCATACACAATGAAGAATAAAGGCAGGAAAGACATCTGTGAGCACGATCCAGGAAGACTCACTTTCAAACACACGGCACTTCTCTAGAAAGAGACGTCTCTGCTCAGCTTGGGTTTAAAGCATAAAACAAGACTGGAGAGAAAATACATGGGATTGATATCCATGATAGGACAAACCTAAGGCCAAAAGGAGGTGAAGTCGGGGCACTGTATTTCAAAGGAACTTGTTTTGAAAGTAGGAAGCAAGTGCTAGGAGATATCCTGTAGGATAAAATGATGCATGAAATCCACAGAAGAGGAATGGAAAGCATTTAATGGAAAGTCATTGTAAGCCATGTAAAAATAAAAAAGGCACATACAAATGTTAAAATAATGATAAATACTACCTTACATTTACCTTTCATCCCAAAGCATAGCAGACAGTCAAATAATGCAAGATAGCTGTGGGGTGAAACAGAGACTGCTTAGCAGTGCACACAATAGCTGAGGGCAGGAAGTGAAGAAGAACTATATTCAATTGAAAGGGCAAGGAGAATTTAGGGAGACCAGGATACTTGAGATATCACCTCTGCTGTAAAGGCCTGGGATGAGGTAAAACATCAGGTGCAGAAGAAGACGGGGAAGATTATACATTGAAGTTCCAAAAAAGTATCAAAAGAAGTCACCACACAGGCAGCAAGGAAAGCTGCACAAGAGGTTAAGCTCAATAACAAGAAGTTTTCAAGTGAATTAAAAAGAGGAGGTCAGGGAAGGAGACATATGGCAGTCCTCTAAGAGGTGGGAACAATAATTTATTCAAGAGAGGGGGAGAAACACTGTAACTCAACGTGTGTCAGAGCCAAGAAGCCAAGTGTAAAGTTCACAAATGACACATTCTGTCAGAGGAATTTGAAAGAAATACATTTCACCAGGTCAAAACATAAAAATGTAGCGGCTGATTTATAAAAAAAAAACCCCAAAACCCATCAGATTGTAATTGTTTGCAACTCAAACCTTAGTCTATGGCATGGGAATGTGGAGCTGGCCAGGCTGGAATAAGGTAGTAAATAAATTCTCATGCCCTGGATGCAGGGAAAGATAAATAGCCAAAACGTGTGATGTACAAATTAAACACTGAAAGGTTCAGGCCTAGTTGAAGGATAGATTGTAAAAAAACAAAAACAAAAAAAACCCTCTCTCTCACAGTGAAAAGCAATAGCAGCAGAAGCACCACACAAACAAGCAGGCTGCAAAAAGGCATGGATGAGAGTGTATCAAACAGTGCGGAAGAACAATGGGAGCTGTTCACTGCCAGGTAAAGCTCATCTTCACACAGATTGGTGACTGGGCTGAGTTCTTACATAGGCCTTTTCTGCCATAGTTCTCAAAGCACTTCACAAAGGAGGTCAGTATCACTATCCCCATTTTGCAGATGGGAAAAGTGAAAGTGGCTCACCCAAGGTCACTCAGCAGGCCAGTGGTAGAGCCACAAATTGAGCCCAGGTCTCCTAAGTCCCAGTCCAACACTCTATCCACAAGGCAGCCCTGTCTCCACTTAAGCATCTCCTCGATAAACCCTGGCGCTGCACTATGTTGGTATTGGAGAAATAAAAACATAATATATAAAAAGAATGTAACCAGTGGAAATGGCCTGTGGAATCTGTCTTTGCTGGAATGGTTTAGTGCAGTCATGATATCTGTCTGAAATATACAAACTTGGGCCCCAGTTCTGCACACAGGTAAGCATGTAAAGGGTTTTATGCATGCAAGTGTCCCAATGAAATTAATTGCTTTACTTGCAGAGGTAAAGTTACTCTCCTGCTCAGGTGTTTTCAGGACTGGTACCTTAGTAGGAATACAACTAATAGTAGATATAAGATTAATAAAATATGGTCCCTATATTTATCCTACCTAGAGAATACAAGATATTAGGTAGATGAAGATCCGAATGAGCCAGTACAGCATAGCAAGCAGGATTACTGTACTAAGGCCCTTGGGGACTGATCCATAGCCCATCAGTACCAAGACACCCGCCACTTCAGTGGATTTTAGATCAGGCTCTAGCTATACAATCTGAAAAAAGGATGCAGACAATTATTTTGAGGAAAAAACTGGTGCTGAGATTAAGGGACAAATCCACATATACAGCTTTCTTTTTGTCAATTTCATTGCCTAGGATCTTCAAATATTTAGAGGAAAATTAGGAATTTCTCAGTTCTGCCTAAAACTAGAAGGTGATTAGTAGGGACTCTTTCACAGAAACCATTTTTGGTAATGAACAAACCTGAACACTTAAGGGAAGGTTTCCTCAATGGATTGATTGATTGGTTTAATTTACTCATGATGGTCAGCTTCTGTTTCTAACAAATGCCTTCAGAACCAATAGAACTTCTCAACATCCATACAGATGAACATTCAGTGCTCATAAAAATGCTATTATTGGAGACATTTAGATACACACACCTTCCCCTCAATTTCCTGACTTAGAAGCCAACCCTCTTTGCACAGGATATAGTAAGTAAGGGAATATGGTGCATCGTTGAATTAATTTCAGCTTTGCATTGCAGTGGCTAAGGGGAATTCTAATCAATATAGAGAGCGTTCAGCTTGCTAAACAGAAAGCACATCTCATACAAAGCTGAACATTTTTCTCCTTGTCATACAGAATTATCTTAATTATTGTTTCAAGGAACAGCCTTACATCGAATCATCTAGTAGTCCAAAGTGCAGCTCAGAAACTCATCACTAGAATAATTTATGATTTTTTTCTTCCTAGCATCTTGGGCTTGTTTGATATGCTTGCCATTTCTTGCTGACAGGGAGGTCGATTAAATCACATTTATATTGTAAACGTATGCATTGCTTTTTACCCTAGGCGGTGGATGAAGAGATACAGGACCCCATGGGAAAAGCAAGCCAATCCACTTTCATATTGCAAATTTCTGCTGTTCGGAAGAAATGAATGGTTGCCAGGGAGAGCTGGGAATTACTCGAGGATGCAAAATGTTATTTTAGAATTCTTTTGAGAGAGGCTTTTCTCTCCCCCCCCCCACCTCACCATTTGCACATCTTCTGCTAATGCAGCTCACATCAGTTTCTATGAAAACACTGAAGGAATGCACTTCACCAGCATTCTTCTGAGGATCTGTATAAATCAGGCTTTTACTCCGCCTGTATAAAGCGGACCATTTCTTTACTTTAAAGGGATGGGGGAAAAGGGATTTGTAACATTTTCCAAGGCACTATGTCACCTAAATACTGCTCAAGATGGCAAAGGTCACCACATGGTTTTGAACTAAAAGAAAGTGTTAAAATTGGGGAGGGTAAGGGTCATTGCCTAGGGCCATGGAAAAATGAGCCTGCAATATCATTAACCTAATAGAACTAATTAGGAAACATTCAGCTTTTATAAATTATGCAAGGCACTCAATTTATACTTTTTCAGATTCTTACCATAACATAGGTAATTAGAGAACATTTACAGCAACACTGTAACCTAATAAAACAACCCTTTCATTAGCATGAAACCTTCCCTCTAATACTCCCATACCTGTAAGATAGCAAACAGAATTATTGTAACTTGGGAAAGCTACATGGAAACGCATTCTCTGACCAGGATCATGTTGCTATTCCTCCTCCCCTCCCCCCCACCATTTAATGTATTAGTGAACACTCAAATGACTAGGTAAATAACTGACCCTACACAATTATATATGCTTCCTGCTGGAGTTTATTATGGCAGCACTTTAATTTAACTGATTTGCTTTTTGGACTATATGCCCTGCTTTCCAGGGATCGTGCAAACTTGGTTCTCAATCCTGCAATGGGGTCCACTCACAGAGTCATTGCAGGACTGAGGTCTGAGCAATTTTGTTATCACCCCCATCAGGATAAAATATTCTCAAATATCGGCCTGGATTCCTGTTTATTTTTTCAAAGGCTTAAATTGACAAAGCAATGAAAAAAAGGGAAATTTCTAACTAAGCAGTCCCAAACTCAGAAAGTTTTCATGTACTTATAATTTAGTGGCATATGATATCTTTGTAACACATACATTGTCCAAGTTACTTAGTTTTGCATCCATAACAGATGCTTTTGAACTGTATTGTGCAGAGCTGGCCCTAAAAAAACAAAAATTATCAGTGGACCAAAAAAAAAAAAACCCCAACAAAAACAAAACAAAACAAAAACCACACCACACCAAACCATTGGGAGTGGAGAACATGTTTAATCAAAAATCAACTGACAAAAAATTTACTTGAAAATTCAAAATTCAGAAAATTTCAGCTAACTCTGGTATTTGCGGCTTTTTTGGCTTATGTATTCAAGTTCTTCCTCACCTTCAGATCCTCCATATGTATAGCTTTAAAAGGTGATTATATACTTGATCCAAATCCCGCTTAAGTCAATGGAAAGTTTCTCTCCACTGCCCTCTAGACATACTGTAGGAAATATGAAAACACAGTTTGATGCAGGAGCAAGGTTTTGGTAGATGAGTAAAAGACTGAAGAATTTAATATATGATCATAGAGATTCAGTTGGTGGACGATAAAACATGAGCATGAATTCCAATATAATGGCCATTTCTTAAAAAGTGGGGGAAATATATCAGCAACAGAGACGTCACTGTCCATCATTTTCCCTCCAGTGAGTTGCAGAGCCAGAAATATACACTGTATAGGCCTGACAATAAAACACATCAATTTTGCCTGTGCAACTTCTTGAGGTTTTTGTTCTTTGCAAACATTGAAATGTTGACAATGTCTCCAAAAAACACTACATACTACTACTGAAATATCTGCTCACTTCACAGAGCAATGCTGAATGCACAAAGTTGTCTCAACTGGTGAAATTGTATACAGCAAAAACAATGAGGAGGAGAGTAATTCCCTAATAATTCAAGTCAACAGAGCTACAGTGAATCAATGGGAATTACTCCTCGAGTAAAAATGTAGAAAGAGTAATATGATACGAGCAAAGGTATCAGAAACTGGCTCTTACAAAACAGGTAAAGAAAAGGAGTCAGTTTTGCAGTGAACATTTTGCAATGTGAAAAGCAAAAGTTTTATCCATAAAAACAGGATTTGTGTTTGATCAGGAAAAATTTCAGTGTTAGATCGGGAAAAGCTTCCCATGACTGAACTATAGTAGGCTGAGAATTCTCCAGCAGTTTATTTCTGTGGACCACCTTGAACGACCCCTTAGCCCAATCCTCACTCTAGTTGGCTCTCAAAGTGCATCATCCCTGCAAACCTAGGGCTCAGCAGTCTAAAGTTTGAGAACCACTGTCGAGTCTCCCAAAAGTGGTGAAAGCCCCATCATTTGGGTCATTTAAAGCTACAAATAGGGTGGACGAAGCACTAGAAATTATACTGACAGTTACAATTGTGCATTGGCAGGGCAGTGGCTTGGATTATGTAATATGCTTTCATCTTCTATGATGTTTTATGAAAATTAAAACTACTACTACCCCAACCTGAGGTCAGCTTTTTTTTTTTTTTTTAAAAAGCAATTTCCTGGGAACAAATACTCAAGAACTTTTTTTCCCCCCACCCATGACTGTGTTATCATTCTAACACTCCCTCTAAGATTCAAATTAAAAACTACATGGTTTTCCTCCCCATAACCATACTTAACCAGTTTTCACTAGCTGAGGTCTGATCCTGCATCACTGAAGTCCATGTGAGCAGGATCAGCCCCTTATACAGCTACACTAGTCATGAGGCATGAGATAATTGGCTGAAGTGATCTGTACAGAAAGCAGCCAGTATCAAATGTAGTGTAACATATACTCCTTGTATAAAGACACCAGCATTTTCCCCACTAAAAGTAATTGCTTTCTCTATTTTCTTATGTAAAATGCTTAGTGTGCTGTGAATCTCGTGATCCATGTTACTCTTAAATACATAGACTTTTCAATCTTTCAATGCTGCCTTTCTATAAATGACAAGAATGCCACTGACAAAAATATAGAGTGTCAGTAGGAATAATTAGAGAAGACAGAGTAACACTGAGCAAGATCCTCAGCTGGTGTAACTCAGCATACCTCTATGGCCTCCAGCAGGAGGCAGTGGGGTATAATGGATAGGGTGCTGGACTGAGAGTCAAGAGATCTAGATTCTAATCCTGCTTCTGCCTGTCAGTGGCTGTGGAACCTTGACCAAGTCACTTTACCTATCTAAGCTTGTTTCCCCGGTTATCCTTCGCTTTGTATATGTTTCTCGGGCAGGGCACTGTTTGTATGTTGCCTAATACAATAGGATACCAGTCTCGGTTGGGATCCCTACATGTCAGCATAATTCAGATACGAATACTGATGATAGCATAAGAGCTTGAAGAAAATTCAAAACTTTAATGACACTGTCACCAAGTTGTGGTCTGCTTTGCCTGTTTCAAATGCCTCCGTTGAGACTGCATATGAGATTCTCCAGATCCCATCATAGACAGCCATTAGGGAGATTGTTGCTGGGTTGCGGTACTCATGAGTACTCATTTAGTATCCCAGCAACCCATACATTAAAGAGTAACACACCTGTGAGGCAGGAAAGTGTTATCCCATTTTACATATCGGTAAATGGCATGCAGAAGGCCTGATCTACTGTCTATTGAAGTTAATCAAATGACTTCCATTGTCATAAGTGGACTTTGGATCTCACTTACCCAAAGACACACAAAGTCTCTGACAGAGCTAGGAATTAAACCCGTATCTCCTGAGTTGCAGTCCAACATCCTAACCAGAAGACCATCCTTGGACCATAAAAAATATTCCAAGTGAAGATTTAGATCAAGTTCTGGATGAAGGTTCAAGTTAGTTCTTATTTTGGACTCAGTCCTGCAACCCTCGCTCATCTGAGGAATCCTCTGAAATCAATGAGACTGACTGACTGAGATAGGGTTGCTCAGCTGATGTGACTAAAGATTGGAGGATCTGGTCCTTTATTCTTACGAATTCACCCAGTCCTTGTTTTTCAGCGTCTGGGTGAGACGAATAGATTTAAGTTGTATTAATTACTGTCTTCATTATGACTTTTGCTACCAGAACAAGATATCATCATTATAAGACAGAGAGAGACAGTGGCATCCTGTAGCATTTTGACCTTTTCACCATGTCGTACTGTGTCCTCCTGACCATTCCATCTGCTCATTGGACACTGCAGGGAAGAACAGAATGGTCATGCATGACTAACTAGGATGCAAGGCAGCACAAACTTAACCCATTGGTGAGAGACTGTAAGCCTATGTGATCTTCGGAACACCTCATTAAAAATCCAACTTAGGTCCTCAGTCTTCTCCAACTAAACTGCTGGGACTTTGTTGGTTTTGATATTATTAGAACATTTATGTTTAGTACCAAAAGGCATTTTTCTGAACATACTACAATCTCTGCCTGAGATCTCATTGACAGATCAAGCTTCTTTCATGGAAAGTAACAATGGATTACCATTCTGTGCAGCACTTTGCAACAAGCGACAAATCATGTTTAATTTCTTGGGTATTCATTATGGTAACATGAATCCATCTAGCATTAAGCAGAGAGTAATATGCAAGCTTATCATATTTCTCCTGTAATTTAGTGGAATTCTGGAATGGCATTTCAAACCTTTTTAACAGCGATCTCCAAGAATAAACTTTCATAGCACTAAAGCCTCACATGATAGCAGACTTGTTTCTGGGACAGAAGACTAAAGACTGTGGGCTAAAGTCTCACAGATGGGACTTGTGTTTATACATAGGATTTTGCAGTGTCCCTTCTGCCCACTTCTGAAGATGTCTATGTGCAAGTCAAAGACCACGTGGCACTTAGTCTAATCCTAGTCTTTTGGCCAACTTCCCTTCTCATGTCCTAGGCTTTGTATGAGCTATCGCTGAGGAGTGCAAGCAAGCTTTCTACAGACAGTGTCTAGTGTTCACCTATAGCAGGCCTCTGCAACTGTGGCTGGGGCAGCAAAATGGCTAGAACTTATGCGGGCCATTTGCACATTGCATAATGGCTACTGTGTTGGCCTACATGGATGCTGAACTACTGCTGGACTTGGAGACTGAAAGGCAAAATATAAAACACTAAGACTGAGGCACATGTTGAATTTTAATTTTTAGCACGCACGTAAGTATTTGCAGTACTGGGGACTAAGTAAAAAATTAAAAAAATAAACCCCAGTAAGTCATGGACAGTTCCCACAAGGGAGGGTTTGGAGGAGAGAATAGTATCGGAAAGATTTATAGTTACAGGGCTAGCTGGCCCTTTGTCCCCTTCCTGTTCTCTTGGAGAGAGCACCCTGTCAGGTGCCCGGCCTCATGTTTTTACCTATCATGGGGTAGAATTCTCAATTTTCCCACTTCTAGACCAGTCCCAGGGCTATAAAACCAGGTATATCAGTCGTGTTTACCTAGCAGGTCCAAATGAGTTTTGATACCTGCAGTTCTTCCCTTTGAGAGTCACAAGTATTCAGTGACTAGTCAGCCTTCTTAACAAAAAAGTTATTTTAACAGAGGGAACAAAGCATGTAGAGAAAAAGGATTTTAAAACAAAAACAGTCTACCTGCATGTCTAGCTACACAAAAGGCTCGTGTGACAGGGTGTAGCTACCCCGCCTTGGCTCTGCAGGAGTTAACTGTGCATTGCAGGCTGAAGAAGCCATGCTCCTTCACCTCTGCTGGGCATGCTCCGCTTGGAGGCAAGGTATAAAAGGAAGCAGCCCAGCTCAGCCTGGACAGGCTACTGAAGGGAGAGGTTGCAGAATGCAGGTTCTCTCCAGGGAGTTGCTACAAGCCCCGACCCGAGTCAAGGCACGCAGAGCCCCAGGCGGATTCCAGGGTGCCTGAAAAACCCAGAAAGGAGGTAGTGCCATATGGAGCTCCACTGCCTGTGGACCCCAGGGACCCTCACTGGTGACGACAGGGTAGGAAGTAGCCCGGGGGACTTAGACTTTGCTCCAGTGGGTGAACAGGGGACTCAGTCAGCGTGTTTTGGGAGGATTCCCACTGACTCAGTGGTGAGTAACCCTGCCACTGCCAGGGCCCTGGGCTGGAGCTCAGAGGAACAGGGAGGGCCCAAGTCCGCCTACCCTGGGTGCCACACATCCCTAAGTGGCGCCCCACTACTCCAGCAGGCAAATAGGCCACACAACGCCATGGAGGGGTGTGACTTTATGGACTCTGCCCATTGGGACTGCAGCCCTAGTCAGGAAGACTGCTTTATGGACTCCAGCCACTAAGCCATATTACCCGGTTTCATAGTAAGGATCATTAGCACTGGACCAAACCACCTGAGGGACAGCCTCTTTCCTTGCTTGTGACCAGACACCCCATGATGGGATGTAGCTACCCCGCAACCACTCACTTTTCCCCGATAGTAACCTAGCCTGGCCTAATTTCTTCAGACACTGCTGGCAGTGGCCAACGGTCAAGAATGGTAGAAGGTGCTAAGAGGTGCAGTAAGCACAGATAAATGGGAGGAGTTTAGGGGTGAGAAGGAGAAAATTAGAACAGAGGAGTAGGTGGGAGCAACAGCATCATAGGGTCTTGGAGATGACAAGTAGTTTGACTCTTACAAGGTAAGAGATAGGAAGTCAATGGAGGGAGGCAAGGAATGGATATGATTCAGTCTGACTAGCAGAAGTTCCCAGCTTTGAAGACAGAAAGGGTAGTGGTATCTGGATGGGAAATCGAAGTTCAATGTTTGAGTCCGGTTGAGTTTGAGGTGACGGAACATTCAGCAGGACATGCCCAAGATATAGTTAAAAATACAAAGTAACTAAGGTAATGAGGGAGGGCGCTTGAGAGGCAGCTATAAAAGCACATCACTAGCTTTACAGAAATACATTTAACAGCACATATGTATCCTCATGGGAAACCTGATGGTGGTGTGGCCATCAAACCAAATCAGCTATCCCTTCTTTTAACAACATCTCTGTATTTTGGCATCTTTAATTTTAAGTTTGTGAGACAGCTACTCCCTTCTAATTGTTCTTCACCTAACTAATTTACTATTAAATATGTAAATAATTCCAAAGTCAGATAAGATTAATTATTCATAAGCAATGAAGTTAAAATTAATTCTCCCATGTCTGATTTTCTTCATTTAAAAAAAAAAAGAATACATAATGCACGGTTCAAGATGTTTTACGTTGGCTAAATGTATTCATGTTTTCTATGATACTCTCTCTGTGTGCCCATTGCTAAGCCTTATTATTCAATTAGATTAGTAAAAATTAAATTCTACTATTAAAACACATATTTCCTTTTGTTTACAGATAATTAGGTAAATTTTAAACAGCACATTTGGAGAAAGAAATGAATTAATTTGAAGAAGAAAAAAGACATCGGTGAGGTTGACAAATATTGTATGTATAGGTAATAAGAGACATTATGTTCTGGATACATACACATGATTCCAATTTTAAAATAAAATAATACCACCTAAAAAAATTTGAATGCTTTAAATGTTCAGATCACTGAGAGACATTATCTCATGAACCCTCGCAGCACTCCTATGAGGTAGGTGGATAGGTATTATTATCCTTATGTTACAGATGGAGAAACTGAAGGCAGATGTTACTTTCTCATGGACCCAAAGTGAGTCAGTGGTCAAGAGAGGTTTAGAATTCAGGACGTCCTGGCTCTGGAGCAAGATCTGGTGTAGTGCTTACAATAATTTAAGAGAAGTTACTGGGACTCAGTCATGATTTTTCTTGCTCCGAAAAGCAATATGAAAACCTGAAAAGATGACCAGTGCAGGTTAAGTGACTCAGTAATGCTGGTCATGTAGTCAAATTAAGGAAACACACAATCCTGAGGCCTTCATCCTGCTTCAATTCGAGTCACAAAAGCAGGATTAGACACAAGAGTCTTCTTTAACCTTACACTTTTTTTAAAATCCGTGCACAGTATTCAAGGTGTGAGCATATCATGGATTTACATAGCAGTGTTCTGATATTTTCTGACTTATCTATCCCTTTCCAGATGTTTCCTAATATTGATCACTTTTTTGACTCCCGCTGCACATTGAGTGGATCTTTTCAGAGAAGTATCTATGGTGACTCCACAATGTCTTTCTTGAGTGGTAACAGTTAATTTAGACACCATCATTTTGTCTGTATAGTTGAGATGTTCTCCAATGTGCATTACCTTGCATTTATCAGCATTGGATTTCATCTGTCATTTTGTTGCCCAGTCACCCAGTTTTTTGATCCCTTTGTAACTCTTTGTAGTCTGCTTTGGACTTAACTAGTTTCAGTAATTCTATATCATCTGCACACTTTGACACCTCACCGTTTACTCCTTTTCCCAGCTCTATGAATATGTTGAACAGCACTTGTCCAAGTACAGATCCCTGGGGGACACCACTATTTACCTCTCTCCATTCTGTATAATTTGGTTAAATAGGGGTAAATCCTGAGCTCATTTACACCTAAGTGGTTTGCACAGAAATGTCACAAGAATACACACAATGATTCCAGCGCTTCAGCTTAGGGTGGTTATCCCTTAACCCATGGGTTGGAGTAGGCACTTGATAACCTGGCCCATCAGATGAACATCTTCGCTAAACCATCACTGACAGTAGTAACATGCGTGGACATGAGACAACCAATATTTCTGTTCATACCACTTCCAAAAACAAAAAAAAAGATACAGAACAGCAAGATAAGTAATATGAAGGTGCAGAGTCAAGAACTCACCCATGACGTCAAGTATAGTCTATGCAGACTATGTAAGATTAAAGCCAGACATGTGAAGGTAACTCACCAGCACCCTCCCCCCACAAAACCTATGATATTAACAGATTAGAACACACAGCCATTTTAGTGTCCAAATGACAAAGCGTGGCAGGGATCTCAGTGTAAGTCATCAGACTTGGTTGTGTTTGAAAGTCAGCCAATTTCAAGGCCATCTTGGTTTAGCCACAGAACCAAAAGAAAATCTGAAAAATAGAACTTCAAGTTCTTGGAAAGTCTCTTATGTCTTCACGTGTTAAGGGGTATTTCTTGTATCTCTTTCTACATCATTTATTATTATTTTTATTACCATTTATACTATGTCACAATATAGTTTATAAACATTAGTCTCTGCCCAAAAAAGTTTATCATTAGACTTCAGAGTGGTAGCCGTGTTAGTCTGTATCAGCAAAAAGAATGAGGAGTACTTGTTAGTCTCGAAGGTGCCACAAGTACTCCTCGTTCTTTTTATCTTTGGACTGAAATTCTTCCTAGGAAATATCAGTGAAAAGGCAGCAACCACTTAAATACCCCACCAATATTCACAAATACTTGTGTACATATATTTACACAGTAATAGTGTTGAGAAAATTCATTCGATATCAGTGATTATTCCTATATTTACCTTAACTCTTATTTATGATCAGTCACAGCCATTTTCCTTTAAGAGTCTTGTTGTTCAGCTCACAATGTACAGCATAACAGATATTTTTCAACAATATTTTCCTGGTAGAGGACTGCAGATTCACACTCACATGTGATGGGATATTAGATGGGGTGGGATCCGAGTTACCCAGGAAAGAATTTTCTGTAGTATCTGGCTGATGAATCTTGCCCATATGCTCAGGGTTTAGCTGATCGCCATATTTGGGGTCGGGAAGGAATTTTCCTCCAGGGCAGATTGGAAGAGGCCCTGGAGGTTTTTCGCCTTCCTTTGTAGCATGGGGACGGGTCACTTGCTGGAGGATTCTCTGCTCCTTGAAGCCTTTAAACTAAGATTTGAGGACTTCAATAGCACAGATATAGGTGTGAGGTTTTTTGCAGGAGAGGTGGGTGAAATTCTGTGGCCTGCGTTGTGCAGGAGGTCAGACTAGATGATCATAATGGTCCCTTCTGACCTAAGTATCTATGAATCTATGAAACCTGAATTCTGCAGAGTCACTATATTTTGCTTAAACAATTTTTACCTTCATATGAATATTGCATGTGGTGGTAGTCCTAGTTGGCAGTTCCTACAAGGGCAAATTTCAATCAGAAGCATCTACAGAACTGTGTATAGTTTTAAGATATTGCATTCTAGCACCCTAATGTAGAAGCCAGTTTCTGATCCTTTGATAAGGAAACACTGAATAAAAAGATATTTTAGCTTATGCATGACCAGCTTCTTCTCCAATGCAACCATGGAAGTGTTCTCTTTACCTAAAAGCTTTCGCTGCTGATGGACTGTTCATACACCTTCTGGGGTTGTAGTTCCCAACAGAATGTCCATTCAAATGAAACGAAACATCTCAGGGTATTTAGACTTCCACCAGGTACATCCAGGAAATACACTTATTCAGTCTATCAGCATTAGAGAGGTTAATTAGTCAACTGAGAGCTGGAATCTCAGACCAATTTTTGCTGTTAGGGATATTGATAGATTTTTCAAGTCAAGTCAACAGTCACACGACTAATTGACAATCATTAGTGGGTTGATCTTTTGCACCAATTGTTGATTTAACAATTGGTGCAAAAGATCAACCCACTAATGATTGTCAATTAGTCGTGTGACTGTTCACTTCATTTTTCTGCCTTTGGAAAACATGTCATACTCATTCACCAACATTGTATGCCACCTGTATTTTGCAGCTGTGAAAATATTGATAGTCCAAATAAATCTGCAGACATACAAGATCTAAATGTGGTGGGGGGGGCAGGTTTGGAGGGTGGTGGTGGCGGCGGCGGTTGGTAAACAGTCATGTCTTATCATTGTAACATTGACTGTGTTCATTTCTCTAGAAAAACAGTGGAATATTAATAACTGCAAACTAATCTAAACATTTCTGGAGACACACTGATGCATTCACAGCTCAGCTATCTCCAGGTAAATTTGTCACTCAGGAATTATAACAAAGAAGGAAAGATACAAAACAAAAAAGTGGAGATTTCCCACAACAAATTCATTAGAAATGAATTCTAGCAAAGTGTTTAGAGCAGACCTGATTCCATAAAGATAAAGGATATAGTTATTTCACAATTTAGGGGTTAAATTCAGACCTGCTTAATGTTGCTTTGTGTATGAAAGAATGTTTGTGTGATGCACTGTAGCATCACAGGCATGCTGTTTTCTGCAGTTGTTTTCCTCAGGATATTAATGCTAGGAAAGCTTATTAGTATCCTCTGTGTCATGCATGCAGAGAATCAAAGCTAATACTGAAATATGAGTCTGTTTACCAACAAAGATAACTTCCAAAAGCAGAGTATGAAATTCCACCGCCTAACTAGGACAATTAATGCCAGGATTCAGATGACTTTGAACACATGCTTCTTGTCTGATAAACATATTTTTTAACCCTTAGAATTGAACACCATATAACGTAAATGGAAACATAGAACCAAATCTGCTCTGTTAGACGCATGCAATGCCCATTGGTTTCAATTCAGGTTGCACGATGGGAGTTCTGAGGTTGTTACTGAAGAAGAAAAATCCAGCTCATATACTTCATTTAGGCAGAGTTACTTGTATTAGAGAGGTTGTGAGTCTAGTAAGTGTTAAGTGATGGGCAATCCTTAAAAGGCCCCAATTACTGAGTATTTCAAGTCTTTTCACTTCTCAATTTTTTTTTTTATAAATGAATGTAGTTCTTATGAAACTTGAATTCCCAGTTTTTAAACTTGAGAGCAGTTGCAGCACTTGTGATGGTAGGACTAATAGAGACTCCACAGTAAGGGAATAGAGCCACTCAGACAAATGTGAAAAGAAAATCAGGTAAAAGAATTGTACTGTCATCCCAATTCAATGCACCCTTCACAGCTGTCGGTTCAGCAGACTAACTCTTTCACAGGGAAAATCACACTCCTGTGTGGGACTCCAAAGCACTAGCAGGAAAACAAAACTGAACAGCTCAGCAGCCATAACAGAGCACAGAGGAGCACTTTCAAAACTGCCCTTAAGCAATAAGCATATGTCAGACTAAAGTAAATAGTGTCTCAGCTAAACCAACAAGGTCGCGCGAGCTCCCCTACACTGCCTAAACAATGGGCTTCAAACCTGTCCCGTATGGAGCACCTGTAGGAGTGAAAGAATAAGTCAGTCTCAAAGCCATTTTACCCGACTGAGATTGCCGACAAAGATGCTGATTAATGCCAGCTATGGGGGTGGCCGTAGGAGTGATTCCACTACTCAGAATCAAGTGACAATTTCACTGGATTTTTACAGTTTTTATTTTTAGACTAGGATGTTATTAGCATCACAGCTGCGGAAATGCATGGACAATACATGACTTTAAACTAACAGGGTCCCTTTATGGGCCCTACTGTGCTTTGAAGGCACAGGTCCATGTTGGGGGTAGTGCAGAAGTTTCCCAGCTTATCACCCCAGTGGCTGCCTCAAAGAGACATGTCTCGGAGGGCACAATGGCTTCCTAAATTCCCTAGTGAACACAAGAAATGCAACCATTTAACAGGCTGAAGCATGTAGTCTCCTCCATGGTTCTCTAGCAATCAGTGCTGCAGGAAATGGAGCCGGGCTTAAACTCCTTCCCCTCTTCTACAGGTGGCTAGAGCCACTATGGTGCTAGTCCTCTAGTATTCCTTGCATGCAAATGGGCATAAGGAATGTAAGCCTCCCTAGCTCTTGAGGGTGCAGAGTAAGGCAGACTCTCCCCATCGCCCCTTCCAGGCTAACCTGTACCAGGGTGTGACATACCAGGGTACAAGCCAGACCAATGTGTAGCTGTGTCAGCCATGCCCTGTAACCTGGGGTACCCTTTACACTGCCTTGTTGCTGTAGTCTCCAACCTGGACTGCTCACAAACAGCCTCCAGCATTGTAAGTCACTGCCAGCTACGTAAACGTGTGTGCTGCAGCCAGCCAGCCCCTGCTTGGCTCTTACCGGCCTTAATGATTGCCACAGAGTGACCCGAGCACACCCCCAGTCCCAGATTTTCCCCCAGAAATGTATGCCTTGTACTGCCCAGCACTCTCCTGGACAGTGCAAAGTCTGTTATTCCTTTAAGGGAATAATATGCACACAACTTGTTACCCCAAATGGTGTTACCCAGACACACTGGATTAGATAAAACAAGTTTATTAACTACAAAGAGATTTTAAGTGGGAATAAGGAATGAGGCATAAAAATCAGAAATAGTTAAAAGAAAAATAAAGATAAATCGCTTACTGGTGCCTAACTTAAACTACATTAGATTCAAAGCAAAGTTTTCTCACCACATGCTTCAGCAGATTACTGACCAAAACCTCTCAGGTCAGGACTCCTCCCCCAGAGTCCAATGGCTGCTTCCTTTGTCTCTTCAGGTGCAGTGAATGTGATGGTCGGGGGGGGGGGGAGGGGGAAGTGCCTTCTCTTTATAGTTTCAGTCCCCCTCTTGAAAAGAAACGTTCTCAGCTGGGACCCAGGAGACAAAAAGTATGTGGAAGGATATTCCCTACTAGGTGTTTTTTTGTTTTTGGTAAAATATAGGTTTTTGGCCCTGCCCTGTTTCCTGCCAAAGAATGGCCACTTAGCAGGTTCATCAGCCTTGTTTACAGCTGGCTGATGTAGCATCTTGCCCCTTGTCTCTGAGAAACTGGTTTGGCCACTCCCCAGTATGTTGAGAAACATACTTTTAGTCATCACCTTGGCTTATGCTTATAACATCACAAATAACGCTGCTACATGCATTTTAAGTGATACCTCACAAGACATGGCTTGTACAAAAATTCCTACAATAGTGTGCAGGGATATGTTTTGTTATCCTGGGAAAGGCACAATCAGATAATGCCCCAAAGTGGGACACAAACACTTTTCCAGTCTCTTTTAGATGTCTCTACATAAGACATACAATATATATTCTACAGCAATCAGTATAGAAGGGTAGAAAGGTGTGGTTTTAAGGAATAATTGACTAAAGGGGCATAAGCAGGGAGTACGATCAGGATAGAAAGCAGAGAGTGTGGGGTAGTAGCAAGGAAAGGCAGAGGTAAATTTGTGCATATTCACCCTGGCATAACACAGCAGCCTTAGACTCAGATGTAGTTTTGCTTTTCACTTTTTAATTTCTTGTCCGTATTTTTCATGTTTTGCTCTTGCCTGGGCAACTGCCCAAGCTGCTAATCCACAGAGGGCAGCAGGACAACTGGCAGCATAGTTAATGAACTGAACTGTATCATCATTCATGTAACTGTCTTTCTGGAGAACAGGGCAGCAGCTCCATTCTTTCAGGCGTTGGTGGGGAATATTCAACCAAAGTAATAGAATGGTCTGGAAAACTACAAACAATTTGATCCAGTCTATGTTGAGGCACCATCTCAGGAAAAGCTTGGAAAGTTTCAGCATTACATATGAAGTTCGTACAGTACAGGCTGAATTTGCCTTGTTTAGCTTCCTGAGGAAAAAGTCAGGCAAACTATTGGTTCATAGACTCAAGCAACAGACTAAGGCATACTGGTGGTATGAGGCTGCAGGCAAGGCGTATATACATTGCAACTAACCAGAAATGCCTTTTAATAAGTTATACAAGAAGTGTTACTCAGCCAATACAGTGCTCCTGAAATCAATTGTCCCCTCCCAAATTATCAAAAGGACTTTTCTGTAGCTAGCACTAATTACTTTAGAGGGAAGCCAGGAAGTCCTCATAACTAGAGCTGGTTGGGAAAAATCTTGTTTTCCCCTACAACAAATGTAGACAAAACCAACCTATTAGTTCTAGTTATGTATAAAATTTTCTTTTACGTTTTTGGGGTTTTCATCAAAAAACTAAAAATCAAAATATTTTATTTTTTCACCAAAAATGTAAACATTTCCCATGAAAATGGAGATATTATTGTGAAAATTTCCATTTTCTCCAAAGCCACTTTCTGTTGATAAATGTTTCAAACAGAAAATTTTCAACCACCTCTAATAATCTCCATTCAACCAGGCAGAGATGGCCTCCTCATGGAGCTTCATCAACACTCGTCCAAACGAACACCACACCTTTATACTCTTATCTTCAAAGCCAAGGATCAAGACAGAAAGCATCTATACTTGTACTATTAAAACTAAATAAATGGCCAGACAGATGTGCCAATTACAGACCTATTTCTTTGATAAAATATAGGCAAAAGTCCATGCCCAAAGAGCAAGATTAATCCTACCAAGGTACTCTCCCAAACTAGGTGGCTTTGCACAAAAACCAATACTGAAGAAGTAATTTGTGGCAATTGATTGTTACCATTGTCTTGACACAGATGTTGACCAAACCCATGATGATAATCTCCGATAGGATGCTGCAACTTTCCTCTTCGGTACTTTAAGAAAATTAGGTTTTAGGTGTGAATTTTGTTCTTTTATGAAGTTAATGGAACTATGGGGGTCTATGGTGACTAATGGCTACATCTCTGAACCCTTTCAACTGTGTGGGCTGGAAAAGAAAAGGGAGGAAGGGAAATCCAATTATATGATGTAGCTGTGGCAGCATTACTTGTAGCAATAGCAGCCCATTACACCAGCCACAGAACTAAGGTTATCAAGTAACAACGTGGAGGTATGCTTAATGCTGACCTTGCTCTTCTCCTGCTGTCCAACCCTGTCCTTCGTGCAAAAGTTCAGGCAGAACTAGGATAGAAAATTTGAAAATCTTCCAGCTTTTAGGAATGTAAGTTTCCTTATGATTGTCAAGGCTTTCAATGGCCAGATGAGGGCTTAAAATATTTGTGTATGTTCATTTTGAATTACTTAGGTATCTCCATGTTTGAGATGGAGTTCTGAATGAAAGAGTGGGAAACAAGTGTGGAAGAAGGGCAAAATTATTATTCATATAAATGTTTACCACGTCTCCTATGTACTCAGTTCCCTTTTAGTTCATCACTTCAAGTTAGATATCATATTTAAAGACTTCCTGTGGAGGAAGTCTCAGTGTGTTCGATGAAGCAACTAAATCTCCCTACCAAGGATAGAGAGGGGAAATTCTGATTTCTCAGTACTGGAATGCATCTCAATGCTTTTTTCTTGGGACCTGTAGCAGGGTGCTGGTGCAAAAGGACCTAATTAGCCCCTCCCTAGTCAGCTCCAATCAGGGGAAACAGACTGGGCTGATGCTGGCCTGAGGATTGGCAATACCTGCTGCCCTGACAAGCCAAGGGCTATAAAGGCTGGGAGGGAGCCAGAAGGCTGGGGTGGGGCAGCCAGGGAGGGAGGGAACTGGAGGCCTCCTAGCTGAAGGCTGACTCTGCCTGTAAAGGAGGAGATTAATCCTGTAAAGTTGTATATAGATGGACACTGGTGGTGGGATAACTTTTAGTAAATAAAGAATGGGTGTTTCACAACCCTGAAGCCTCTCTGAGTCTGACCGGGGAGCAGCAAGCGGGCCCTAGGAAAGGGGGTGGGTCATGGACTCTGTTACAGGACCCATCTCCTAGTGGTACCAGGATATATCACAATTCGCAGCATAAAGATAAGGGACTACGCACTTCCTTCCCATATCTTGCTGTGGTTGATGCTACCAGAAGAGCCTGGTTTAATCTGACATTAAAATTAAATGATTTATCCATTGTTACAAGAGGACTCTTGTTTATGGAGGAGATGGTATGATAGGATAATATGATTTTGGCAATTAATTGATCTTTAAATATTCATGGTAAATAGGCCCAATGGCCTGTGATGGGATGTTAGATGGGGTGGGATCTGAGTTACTACAGAGAATTCTTTCCTGGGTATCTGGCTGGTGAATCTTGCCCATGTGCTCAGGGTTCAGCTGATCGCCATATTTGGGGTCGGGAAGGAATTTTCCTCCAGGACAGATTGGAAGAGGCCCTGGAGGTTTTTCGCTTTCCTCTGTAGCATGGGGCACAGGTCACTTGCTGGAGGATTCTCTGCTTCTTGAAGCCTTTAAACCACGATTTGAGAACTTCAGTAGCTCAGACATAGGTGAGAGGTTTTTCACAGGAGTGGGTGGGTGAGATTCTGTAGCCTGTGTTGTGCAGAAGGTCAGACTAAATGATCATAATGGTCCCTTCTGACCTTAATATCTATGAATCTATGATTCAATACAGTCGGGCTAGTAATCCGTTTCACAGGGTTTCCTACAGCACCTATCACAATATGATCTGAACACTTCTCTTGTAATCAGAGACATGCTGATGTGGAAGCAATTTTTTTAAACCAAACTTTTAATGAAAATTGACATTTCCAAAATGTTTTATTTATTGAAATATGCTTTACCAAAAACAAACACGGCCAACAAATCATGCAAAATGAAAACAAACTTTGAATTTTTTTTTTGGAAATTAAGGAAAAGATTTCCTCAGCTCCATTGCAGAGCTACTTCCATATTATTAGAGCCAGAATTTAGGAATTCACCCAACCACACAGTGGCAATGGATCAAGGTTCAACAAATTACAAAAAGACGCCTCAATGGGTTGCCACCTAATGCATTAGCACTATGCTCAATAGCAATGTTAACTTTTGAAGATCACCTTTAAAGAAATTGCTGCTCCAGCATCAGTAGAGCCTTTTTCACAGGAGAGAACGAACACAGATGCTGGCACAGTGTTACATAAGGAACTTGTAGTTAGAGAGCTGATCAGAAAATGCTTTCTTCCCTGCAAAAAATTTTCGATAAACTGAAATTTTTCTACAAAAGTTTCCAGACTTTCATCAAGAACAGAAACATTTTCAGTTTTCTGCAACCAAAAAAAAACCAAAAAACAAAAAACAAAAAACAAAGTTAGCTATTTGGGCAAAAATTTTGGTTTTACAGAAAATTTTCACCCCATGTTGCTGGGAAAAAACAAAACAAAAACAACCCTGTTTTTCAATTAAACCCTCCCTCTCCACACCCCCCAAAAATGTTAACATTTCCAAAGGCAATTTCTGGTTTGAAGAAAAAGCCATGTTTTGGCGGGAAAATCATTTCAAACAAACAAGACGTCTCCTTTTAACATGTATAGCAGGGGTGGCCAAACTTACCTACCCTCCGAGCTGCGTATGACAACCTTCAGAAGTTCAAGAGCCGGGGCACGTCTGCCAGGCCTCAGGGCTTCAGCCCTGTGGGAGGTGTCTGCCGGGGTTTGGGGCTGAAGCCCCACTCTTCTTGAAGCCCTGAGCATGCCCCATGGGGCTGGAGCCCCATGACCCCCCTCCCTGCTAGACAGAAGGAGCCCCACCACAAGGTAGAAGCCCCAATCTTCTTTCCCTTCCACCCCCGTCTGCTAGTTGGAGAATCAGGGTGAGTGTGAGGGGGGCTCTGCAAGCCACACTTTAACTGTAACAGAGCAGCATGTGGCTCACAAGCCAGAGTTTGGCCACCCCTGCTGTATATGATGAAAACAGGCCCAGAAAGCTAGAGTTATTCAGGGGGACTCACTGTAATAAAACTTTGTACCTATGTAGATAGAGCCATTTCTCTCAATCTCAGGGTGATTTACTTAGTATGTATTATCCCTATTTTGGAGATGGGGTAACTGAGGCAGTTTTCCATGTTGGACATCTGCTGGGGCACACAGTTTTAATGACTTCTCCAAGGTCAAACCATAGATCAGTGGTAGAGGAAGGAACGCAACTCAAGCCTGCTGATCACCAGTTCCTTGCTCTAACCAGTGGGAAATTCCTCTCTCTCAGAAAGGCACAGCCAGCTGGTATCCGGGGGGGGGGGGGGGGAGATATTTGGGGCTCCCATCCCATACAGAATATTGGTTTTAATAGGAACCAGTATCATTTTCTTTTCACTGCAATATCTGCAGGGTAAGGGTGAGAGGCCCCAAAGGCAAAAGATTTTTTGGAAGTTTGTGGAGGAAACAGGACTTAAATTCGAAAATCTTTTCAAAAATTCTAGGATTCAGGTAAGGGTCACTTGGAAAGGGTGACCACAGAGAGGTCAGAGGTGCAGCTCATCCCGGAACCATGAGGGGTTGGTTCTCATGGGAGGGGCCAAAGGCATATTTCTGATACCAGGACAACCCTCCTGACAAATGTAAAGTCCCCGCTCCAAAGTATGGAGATGCTAGAGCTTCTCAGTAAAATGGCTGTAAGAATGTTTTCCTACTTTCATTCTGAATAAAGACTTAACTGTTTTAGCTGAAACGTCACACATAATAATAATGTCAGAGGCAGATCCCCAGCATAGAAGATTGCAACCCAAACAGTTGAAGTTTAGGAAAGTTATATACAATTGAAAACAGGGCCTTATTATGGGAAGAGTTAGGCAACCTTACCTATAGGTATCACTTCCAGCTCTGTCTGTAATAAAAACCAGGACCCATTTCATTAATCCCAGTGTTCAAAAGTCATGAGTCAGCCTTAGCCCTCCCCCCCCCCCCCCCATGAAAAAAGGCCTAAAATCATAAGTATTTAAAAAAAAATCAATCTTGGGCTCTTTTAATTTGTCTTGTGGTTTGAACCTTTAGGATGCACTAGTGTCACATTTTCAAGCTGTTCTCTACAGCTCAATACTTTAAAAAAAAAAAAAGCGGAGATTCTCATGCAATTTGTTGATTCTGACAGCTGGGGCCTTAGAAAAAGCACCAAACGTTGTGAGATGACAAGAGTGCCTGATCTGCAGTGCTGCTGAACAGCCTCTGGTCCCACAGATCCAGAGTTTTGGGTGCGTAGCAATTCTGAAAATCAGCCCCTTCTATTAAACCATCATCAGCCTAGTCATATATTATATATCTATATGAAATGACAAAGAGAGAGGAAAGCTGATATTGTGGTTAAGACCTGGACTGAGACACAAGTCCTTTGTTCAATTCCTGCCTCTGCCACAGATTGACTTGCCAAAGGTGTCACAATCACAATCTTTGTGCCTCAGTTCTCCACGTGTATAAAATGAAAAGAATAATTTCCTTTTTTCTTCCTCGTCTTGTCTATTAAGATCATAAACTCTGAGGGGCAGGGATTGTCTCTTACTAAGTGTATGAACAGCACCTAGCATAATGGAGTGCCTGGGCTTCGTGACATTACAATAATACAAATTAAATTAATTTTTATTTGTATTTCTGCAAGCAGGTAGACACAGTGAGTGACTTCAAATAAAAACACTGGCACTAGGGAAGTTCTCTAGCTGGTAGTTTCCAGAGGTGTGGATGTTTGTGACGCTAAAGAGGCATGCTGAAATAAGGACTTGTCTAGGGACTCACATTAAGACTGGAGGTAAGATGGATGGCATGTAATATCTGCAGGGAAAAGAAGAAAACTTCACATCAATGGATTTCTGTCTCAGCGGAGGCTGAGAGCACTGGATGTTCTGTGATTATTGGTATGCTGAGTGCTAAGATGGCTGTTAAATATTTTATCAGCCATGGCTAAAACCAAGAAATGTGCTGAAAACAAGAGGTGAATGATCCCGTTTTTGAGCTTTGCATCGTGCAGGTCTTTTATTTCCCCAGATACTTCTATTTCTGTTTCTCTCAAATATCACCCCATAGCACTGCAAAGGGTTTTTTTTTTTTTTTTTACTTTAGCAGTAGCTGTGGTACAGTTCACTTTATGTTTACTTCAGTTAACTGTCATCCCTTATAAAGACACAGCAGCATTAGGGATGTCGGTCTGCGAATAGAATTTTGCTCTAATTCTCTGTGTGAGGTCTGGGAGCTGCCGATGGCTGAATCAAGAGTGGTGCCTTTGCAGATTCTATGAGGCTGATGCGTGCGACTATTCTCCCTCCCTCCGACACACTAGAGGCTTGGACGATGAAAAAAATCATGTGCTTGTGTGCGCGCATGCATGTGAATGCACAGGAAAACACTTCTCTTTTCACAGTTTCCTACTGTTCTGTTTCTTTACTGTTAGCGGGTTTTCAAGGACTCCTTGACCACCTACAGTGATTTATTTATAGGGGGAGAGCATGACAGCCCTAGAAATATCCCCACTCCCCTCAAAAAACACAAACACCCTCTGGTTCTGCTCTAATCACTCACTAACTTGCAGCCAGGAATGTATTTGTTCCTTCCTCTCTCTATTTCTCTGTGGTTTGCACTATCATTTGCTAATGACACACTATTTACCGCCAGCTGCAGCACTGAGAGTTTCCTGTGGTTACCCCCTGCCATCTTATAAGAATTTCACATAGGAATCACTGATCAAACTTGAAATATTTGCTCATCAAGTTACACCTTCATCTTTGTTTCAGAGAGCTGAAGTCACAGATGAGTTTCTCCTCATAGATAATTTCCCACAAGTAGAGGATGAGGGTTTTGATTCTTTGTGTGTGCGTGCGTGTGCAAGTGCCACTGGAGGGTGGGTGCGACTGTGTACACATGCATGCATGCCTGTAACCACCAATAGAGAGTGGGTGCGAGTTGGTGTGCATGCACGCACGTGTGTAACTGCCACTAGAGAGCAAGTGTGAGTGTCCGTGCATGAGTGTGAATACTGCTAGAGTGTGAGTGCAAGTGTGTGTGTAAAAGCACTGCTAGATGTGGGGAGGGTTTAAAAGCGCTGCTAAGGGGTGTGTGTGTGTAAAAAGCACTGCTAGGGTGGGAGGGTGTACGTGCACACATGTGTGTGTAAAAAGCACTGCTGGGGGTGGGATGTGTGTGTGTGTGTGTAAAAGCACTGCTAGGGTAAGAGAAAGAGGAAGGAATCTCGTCTGGAAAGGTTCTCTTTGTTGCATAAGCTGCAGCCATTTCATTTAAGGTTGATCAGTTTAAGTAGGCAAAACTGGAGACAAAATAAACTGCCCTGCTTAGCTATGTGGTCTTTTCATTTATCAGAAGTCTTGGGATGAGAAAATGTCTGCAGCTGAGGCCATGTTTTACTTCCTCTGAAATCAGAAGGTATTGATTTTTTCTACTGATACTCTCCCCTCCGTTTCCTGCGTCTTATGCGGTTGCAGAGCAGCTGCAGCCCAAAGAACTGTGGGAACGGCTTTCACATCTGAGCCCATTAGTCACCAGATGTCACCTTCTGCTGCCAGTGCTTCAAACAGCCAGGCAGACAATGTCCCATGCATGCTGAACATCTGAATGCCGACTCATTCAATAATGTGGACAGCTCAATGGGTTAGAATGACATCCACAGCACCTGACCTCAAAGCCATGTTTATACTGACACCTACAGCTCCACAAGGAAACATGTGCATCGTGAGACGTTTTTCCCCCCATGAGCAGCACAGTGGGTTGTTTTTCTAAGAAACCCCTCTGCTCCAAAGATTTAATTGATTTTATTCATTAGAGAAAATATCAGCCACTGAATTCTGCATTTGCTGAATTTATTTCATTTTCTGCTACATGTCAAAAACACGTTATTAAAATGGTGCAGTAGATTACAACAAAATTATTTGTTTACCCCCTAGAAATGCTGTATCGAACTGTCAGATTTTAAAGACATCCATCTTTCAATTTTCCAGCAATCAAGCTGGGATTTAGTGTGGAATCCCAATTGTGGCCGCAACCATTCTCTGGCATGTGTTAGCAAGTTGTTTATGGGTTTGCAAAATACACTGTAGAGGGTACTTCACACTGCACAGGCACATTCTCCACATCAGTGCTTTCTTTCATATCATCACCTAGTGTATCCAGAGCTGCATTCATTACAAAGAGCCAAGCAGTTACTAGTATAAGATTTTCATAGTATTTTATGGAGGAGATGGAGTGGCAGAATTAGCCCTTTGAAGAGAATACTATAAAGTATTTTACAGTACACTATATAGTACACTTTAAATTAAAAAATAATTAAAAAAACTAGGCTGAGCTAGATGGGTGCAGCTTTCATACCAGGTTCTGTCCTTATAAGAAAGAGGATAAAAATGTCCCTAAATACAGCATACAGCAATGTTACTATATTGTGATTTGGACCAGTACTGTAGTATTACTACTGAGGGACTCACCCCACACATTTAAATTAAATTTGTGGATGTTTCAGATCACATTGCATTGAAACAGTACATAGTGCCTCTCATATACAGTGCAAAAATCCTGTTCCCAATGCAGTCAGTCAATGTTTTGCTACTGACTTCAATGGGTACAAGATTTCACCCATAATCTTTTTCAAGAAAATAGTATGAAACATTTAAGCATAAGACCACTTTGCAACAAAATAAATTTTTTACATATTAATAAAGGAGTGGGTATTTTTTAAATGAAGGCTTTGATTTTAATAAGTGAAATATCACAGGCAATTAATTCTTAATATGGAGAGATGTTATTTGAAATTTTGACCAGTTTTTTAAATGTCCTACATATTCAAGTTTAAGATAAGATACAGAGCACAATTTTCAAATGTGGGCATCTTAAGAGAATTTCACAGGACTCAATCCTGCCACTTCCCATCGTGACTTCATGCAGTTCTCCACGTGAGATCAGACAGCTTGCAGCACTGGGACACAAAGGATTGCGACCAACTGTTAAGATGCTCATTTTGGAAACTAGAGCGCCTCATATTAAAAAATTGTATCTGGAGTGAGATTTTTGCTTGCAGGGATACCTAGAACCATACCCAACAATTCCCTGTCCTTTAAGAATGACACTGCAAGAGTCAGGACTTACCAGACTGCAGGTAGCAGAGGGCTTATTTACACAGTTCTGCTCTCCTGGGGCAGCACACTATCTACCTCACCATGGAACCGGAGCAGTACATTTAAGTATACACAACAGAATAGCTTTTTCCCTGAAGGGGAGAGACTTCTGCAGCATCCAATGCCCGTGCCACTCAGAAGACTATTGATGTGGGCTAACATGCACAGGAAATAATGCATCATCTGTATTCTCTTGTGCACTGGAGAGCTGCCCTTTCTCATAGAATATCAGAGTTGGAAGGGACCTCAGGAGATTAGTCCAACCCCCTGCTCAAAGCAGGACCAATCCCCAGTTTTTTTTGGCCCAGATCCCTGAACTCACAATCGTGGGTTTAGCAGGCCAATGCTCAAACCACTGAGCTATCCCTCCCCTTCCAGCTCAGGCTATGCTCTGCAAAATGGGAATAATACTACTTCCTTACATTTTTAAAATATATTTAGTTCCTCTGCCAGGAAGGTATGTTGATAAGAGTGCTTTGAAAGTGTAATGCAATCATTGGATGTTATCATCCCAACTTTTTACAGTGATTCCACAGAGTCACTATATAGTCCTAATGCACTGGGCATAGGCATTTCTGCTCATGGCTATCCTTTACCTGGTTTAGCCTGCCAGCTGAAGCAGTGTCCCAGTGTACGGCCCTTGTGGTGTAACAGCAGTTACTTGGAGCCACAGGTAAGAGCTGAGGGCAAAGGGAGGACCAATGAAAGAACCACTGAAAAAGTGTGACTGTCCTAGCTGTCAGGGGTACTACCTCTTCTTCTACCCCCCCCCCCCCCAGAACTAACCCAGCACCCCAGACATGAAGCAATTGCTCAGTTAGCTTTTTACACTTCCTCAACAGTAGGTATCAAATAAATGTCAGATAAATCACTGGGCAAAGACAGATTGCTAGCTGTAATCTTTCAGTTTGCAGGTCCCAAAACTGTCAACAGTCCATAAGAAATTAATATTCCTCTGGGTTTCAAAGGTCTAGTCAAAGTTACACTATACAAAAATAAAACAAGACTTATTGTGGCAACTTCTGGAGTATCTCCCTGCTATCTGTAGGTGGCAAAATCTTCACTTGTATCTTGCTCAATTGGCTTGTTGAAAGGAGTATCAGAGAAGTTTCTACCAGAGAATCAGTGTGGATTTAGATCAGTTTGGAGCACCACAATCACGATGTTTGTTGTGAGACAGATTCAGGAAAAATGCATTAACAAAACATGGACCCATATGCTGTCTTTATTGATCTAAAGGAAGTGTTTGACACTTGGGCAGAACTGGCCTCTAGAAAATTCCAGCTGCCTCATCAAATTTGTTAACGTCATACATCAATTCCACAAAGACATGACTGGACAAGTACTCCCAGATTATGGCCTCTCTAACCCATTCCCCATACATAATAGGGTGAAACAAGATAGTGTGCTGGCACCAGTCCTCTTTGGTCTCTTCTTCACAGCTGTTCTGAATTACACGACTGACAACCTTCAAAAGGGCATCTACATAAGGTACAGAACTGATGGAAAATTCTTCAGTCTCCGAATGCTTACTGTAAAGACAGAAGTCCTAGTGAAACTCATATGTGAAGCCTTTTTTGTGGATCATGGGGCTTTATTGAGTCACAGTGAAACTGACGTACAGCTTATCCTTGACAGGTTCTCAGAGGCAACTAAACAGTTTGGGTTCACCATTAGTCTGGAAAAATGAAGTCTTCTTTCAACCAGCACCATCAGCCACTACCACTGAGCGGAACATCACCATTGATGGTACAAAACTAAAGAACATCAGTCACTTCACAGACCTTGGCAGCACCACCTCAAGTGACAGTTCCTTGGATCAAGAAATATCCAACAGAATACAAAAAGGAGACTTTCAGAAGACTTTGCCCTGGATACTCAACCAGCACACCATCCAACTGTCAACAAAACTAATGATAAAAAAAATGTAGCGGGGATAGCATCTCTTTAATATGAGTGTGAAACATGGATAGTTTACCACAGACACACCAAGCAACTTGAAACATTTTACATGCTTTGTCTGCACCCTCTTCTGAGGGTCTGCTGGCAAAGCAAAGTGATAAACATTAACTTCCTTGAAAGATCAAAAAGAACTAGCATCAAGGCCATGATCATCAAATTTCAGCATAGATGGGCAGATCATGTTCTCATAAGATGGGGGGAGGGGGGGTGAGGGGAATTCCTCTATGGAGAGCTGAAACTCGGAAAGGTCAGTCAAAGTAAATGCTTCAAAAGACACCTTAAGCAGAATCTCAGATCATGTGGCAGAAATACTGATAACTTCAAAGACATCATCAAGGACAGAGCTGAATGGACAGAAACTATCAATAAAGGTTGCAAACACTGAGAAAAACAGATGCGTAAAACTGACTGGAAAAAAAGGGCCAAGCATCATGCCAAGTTTTCTGTGAGAGCCTACATATTCCGATGACACACTTATTCATAGTCTTGCTCCTCACAGATCAGCCTATACTGCCACAAGAGAACACACAAGATGTGGATATGATGTACAGCCATACAGGTCCTTAACTTTATGTTGCTATTCTGAGGTGTTCTTTCACTTCTAGTCACACTTCATGAGGCCTATCCCAAATTTTTCCAAAGTATCCCCTAATTCTAGTGCTTTCAATCAACTGGGATGGTGTGTGTTCAGCACCTCTGAAAAATCAGGCCCTCGGGGTCTCAAGTGTTCCTAGGGAACACTAGGAAGTTTAGCCTGAGATCTCCTGAGTCCTAGACCTGTGCCTTAAGCACAAGAACATCCTTTCTACCATTGCAGGTCTCTTGCTGCTGGATCAAGATGTAATGCATTGACAGAGCTGTGTTTGAGGAAGCTTAAGACCTGATCCCACACTCATTGTGACGCTGGCAGACCAGGTGCCAGCTCTTGCCAAGGCTTTAGGCTTCATGAGTGCTGACAAATTCATTGCTGGATACCATTCTGTTTCACCTGTGTGTTAGTATGGTTAAGATTGTTACAAGTTCAATAACTATGTGTTTAGACTTTATGAAATGCTTGTAAATTGCTGTATGCATTAATCTCACTTATAATATCTTTATCACTTAATATTTAAGTTTTTGCTTTATAACTAACAAATGTATGCTCTGAAACTGTAAACCCAGTCAGGATGGATGGTCTCATGCCCATGAAGAAGGGCTATCAAAACTAGATGGACCATTGTGGAATATCACAATACAGAGACTTTGTTAGTTGCCCCCTCAGATCATGAAGAGGCTATGCGCAAAAGGGTTTGTCCCATCAGCTTGAATTCTGGAAGAAGGAAATAAACAGCTGACATGAAAATGTTTCATCTCTTTTGCTGCTTGGACTCTGAAAGGGCTGGAGCTTATGAAACAGAAGTAGAGATCCCCTGCATCAACCAGGATTAGCCCTAAAAGACATTCAGAGCTGACAGATTTCTACAACATTCACCTTTTAAAACCATAGACTAACTCATTTGCGTATATACACATTTGCCTGCTTTAACCTTGTAATAACTTTCAGTTCTCTTCTTAGTTAATAAATCTTTAGTTTGTTACAGGATTGGCTACGAGCATTGTCTGTGATGAGAGATCTAAGGTACAAATTGACCTGGGTTAAGTGACTAGTCTCGAGACTGGGAGCAACCTGAATATTTTATCGTCTTCAATGTATAGGAACCAACTATAACATAGTCCAGCTTGCCTGGGTGGCAAAATAGACTGGAATGCCCAAGGGGACAGTCTGTGACTCCATGGTAAAATTGCTATAGTGCTTTAGAAATTCACATTTGTTACTGGGTTGGTGAAATCTAATTATAGAACATTCAACTAAGTTTGGGGTCTCTCCTCTACTTCTTGACAGTCTATCCTGAGGCTGGCACTTATGGTCATGAGCCACTCCAGACAGCGTGATACTCATGGGCTTAAGTGTTTGCAGGACCAAAGTCTGAGACATCATCTACCTGCACTTTGTTTGTAAAACAGCTGCAGAGCATGCACAGTAATGACGACTTTTCAGAAGTTAATCAAATTCATTCAAAGCCACTTGAGAGTACCAATGTTAATCATTTAATCTCTAAAGCCATTTAGGACCGTCATCCCTACAGCTCTGGAACCTATGAATGCTCCATGTAAAAGGCTGTTAAGTTTTCATTATAAAACTCCATTTTTAGGATTTAATAAACCAGATCTTTCACAGCATAGCACGCTAAAACTTGGCATGCTAGTTTTGCACCTGGAAGCTATTTAAGGGGCACAGGAAGGAAACACACGGAGAAAAATCTAGCTGATAAGTGAGACTAACAAGGTCATTTTCAAAATTAAGTCCCTTTATTGTTGCTTTTGCTGGTCAAAAGGTGCCCAAAACCATGTAAAATTGATTTTGTTTTTAGCACTAATGATCAAAGTCTGGGGCATTTGCTGTGAATTAATGACTGGTTGGGAGGAGTTGATTCCATTAACCCCAGCTGCTCATTAATCTCTAGGAAATACTTGGCATCAAGGTCATTATTGCTATTATAAACTAAAATATTTAATTTACAGATGCATTTCCAGGGCCTCATCAAGGGCATCTTTGCTGCATTTCTTTCTCATTTCATACATGTGAAGTCACTTATGGTGTGGTGGCCAGGCACTCCTTCAGAAATGATACCCAATATAGTTGCCAATCAAAACGTGGAATATATTTTCCAACATTCTGTTTAGTTTAAAAGTTAATTTTAATGACTGGGCCCTTTGTGGGTTATTTGAATCCAACCTAAACCAACAGTAACAGAAAGTTTAGTGATCCTTGCACTATGAATTAGTGGTTCATCAGTATATATTGCAGAAATGTACATATGCAGAGCACACTTTCATAACTGAACATTTGCCCCATATTATTCTTCACATATTATTTGTATATATACCCAAAAATATGGTAGAGACCTGCTTGAAATACAGCTGCTGTCATTTGCCGCAAACTCAACTCAGGTTCTCATACCTTTACATAAACTGTGGACAATAGCATCATAGGTATGTGTGGCACTTTATAAACACCATTCCCCTCCTACCCTATCCTGGCTAGGATCTGAGCACTTCACAATCTTCACTCTCTCTATCAGTTTCAGTAACAGAACAACACTCAGTATGTCTTCCCCGCCCCCCGCCTTAAAAATATAAAAGCAAGAAGCATGGCATATTTTTTACTTCAGGACATCATATAAACCAGCCAACACTGCATGTTTGCTGCTGTCTTGTCAACTTTTATAAGCCAAACAAACAAACTGAATTACCCATTTGGGAGAGATGATATTGATTTATAGCTAACAGGACATGATAAAAGAACACATGAGTATCAGCCAAGAGCTACTATAGAATTGGGAAAGTCTCTATTGGGAAAGTTCTACAACCTCCTCAGACCACACTACATCATCACCCTCCTTGGTGCCTACAGCCTTCATATACCTGTGTAGTTATTACATCTGCATGGTCATTTTTTGGCCAAGCTGCACACTACATGTCTACTCTTCTAAGTGTTTCCTCAAATCTCTATTTCTCCAGGCAGTAAAGTCATTTGCTTCCTTCCTCCAAATTCTGTCCCATTTATTGAGTCTCTCCACTATGCAGACAGTCAAAGCTTAACAGGGATGGCTGATATACATCAACGGTTGCCTCAAAATACCTTTTAGGATGCCTGTTTACGTAGGTGCTGAAGAGTTTGGGGATGGGATTTTATTGTTTTGTTTTTTTGAGATATGCAGTGATTTTGCTTCCAATATCTTGTAAGGGAGACTAGCTTAGATAGGTTTCAGAGTAGCAACTGTGTTAGTCTGTATCCGCAAAAAGAAAAAGGAGGACTTGTGGCACCTTAGAGACTAACAAATTTATTTGAGCATAAGTTTTCATGAGCTACAGCTCACACCATCACTCTCACTGAACGCATCCGATGAAAACACCCATTGTTTCATGTTCTCTGTGTATATAAATCTCCCCACTGTATTTTCCACTGAACACATCCGATGAAGTGAGCTGTAGCTCACGAAAGCTTATGCTCAAATAAATTTGTTAGTCTCTAAGGTGCCACAAGTCCTCCTTTTCTTTTAGCTTAGATAGGTTTTCCTAAGGCACCCATTGCTGTGGGATCTGAATTTGGTGTTGACTGAGAGTCTAAACAATTCAATTTTAATATCAGAAAGCCTAGTGTGCATTACTTCCTGTTCCGTAAGATCCATTACTCTGTTAACACACAAACGTGCAATAGCGTATTATATGAAGCTACATGCTCACATATATTAGATATAAGATTACAACTTAAAACTAACCAAGATTTAGGCCATTTTATTTGCCAAAAACCAGTAGAATTTCCATTGGCACAGCCAAAAAAAATAAATGATGTCCTGGTTTTGTAAGTAAAGAGCTCATTTCCTTTGTACTTAACCACCAATTCAGTAGTAAAAAGTGCGTGGCAGTGAAACAGACAAACAACAGACTTGAGACAAGATAGCTACAGAAAAGCCTAGCTAAGGTATCTTTGAGAATCTGATAGCTTTGAATGGGAAAAAGTTCAGAGGCTTCAGTGAACATCTGTTTGGTTGGGTCATTTTCTTATCCCCGCTGGCCCACTGCATTGCGTCATGCAGTACTGACACGGAAGGATTTTTACATTGGGAGATAACATGGTGCAACTAATGTGACACACTAAATATTGCTGGTTCTTGAGTACTCCTGTGCTATATGTGGCTCGGTTCCCTGGAGGCTCAATCGTGAGCCTGGCCGCATGCCTATGGAAGGGGATTAGGAGCCCCCTAGCTCCCCTGCATGAGCTCCTGGATCACCAGACCATGGGGAGAGCAGCCACCATCAAGTGGCCATTCCCCACCCCCTGGAGGTAGGCAGGGAGTGAACAGTCATGGGTGAGGAATGGGTAGAGCTCTGGCTCCTCTGCATACCAAACTGAGCACAAGAGAGAGACATAATCTGTGCCAGCAACAGGGATGATGCAACTTTCTTCATCCTGAGAGCAAAGCACAAAGCAGGAACCAAATTGTGTCGGAGAGACACAATCTCTCAAGTCACAATTTAGTTCCAGCTGTGCTCCTGGGGCAATACAACTACATGCTGCCCCTTACTTGCGTTGTACTGCAAGGCAACAATCCAGCCAGACGTGCTGGCCGCAAAATTAACCAGGTCGACTCCCAGCAATGGCTGAGATTTATTGTGCTTTAGATAACCATTTGGAATGTTTCTATGAGCTAAGGCACTGCCCCCCTCTCTGCTATGCCCACTCTTTTCCTGTACCCCAGGCCCAGACTACCCAGTGGCAGGGCATAAAAGGCACACAGCCATGCAGTTAAGGGCACAACTGGTCTATTGTTTGTAGTATTTTTTAAAACGTAATTTTTAAATTTAAATGAAGATTACGTACAAGCATTGCCCAAGTCCTTTGGAAAAATTCAGGCTATAAAAGCCACCTCTTCCTTTGGTCAGCAATTCGCATACTGGTACCTCTACCATAAAAGAGACATGCTATCCAGTAGTGATGTCACTGGGAAATAACTGTCAATATTTCGCAGACACTGCAGAACGTTCCATCCCAGTTCTTTATAAACAAATTAAGGATGAGCAAACTGACTCATAATAGGAAGACATCCATTCTCATCAGGAATAGTAAATAAGGTCCAACCCTGCACGTGATATCTTAGCCATGAGGACTTTTTCAGTCTGGGAGAAGGTTAATGACAGCCAGTCAGCATAGATGGTTTTGTTTCTTAGATAGTATTTCCTCATATGCCTTGCCTGATATCTGGATTGTTAGAAGTCACAGGCTTTTTTTTAAAAATCATAAAACCATTCTCACACACCAATTCTACACAGTGCAAAAGCATAGGCTCCAATAGAGTTACTCCTGATTAACAGCAGTGTAAATAAAAGGCTTGTCTTATGTCTTCGCTGCTGTGGTTTCATAGGGGTGTGCGACAGAGGTCATAGTCAGCGATCCTAGTTTTCCGTGATTTAAAAAAAAAAAGCCACATTTTTTCCACAATTAAAATGAAATGTGGAACTTGAGCGTCCCTAGCCACAATAAATATAGGTATCAGCTGAACACAATGTTTTATTGATATATTTACAGTTTCTTTACTGTTGTTGCTGGCTCTGCTGTTTCAGCCTCTTTTCTGTTTTTTTCCTATTCAGTTTGTGTTTAGCGCTTTCCACGTGTTCTCATAGAATCATAGAATATCAGGGTTGGAAGGGACCTCAGGAGGTCACCTAGTCCAGCCCCCTGCTCAAAGCAGGACCAATCCCCAATTAAATCATCCCAGCCAGGGCTTTGTCAAGCCTGACCTTAAAAACTTCTAAGGAAGGAGATTCTACCACCTCCCTAGGTAACACATTCCAGTGTTTCACCACCCTCCTAGTGAAAAAGTTTTTCCTAATATCCAACCTAAACCTCCCCCACTGCAACTTAAGACCATTACTCGTTGTCCTGTCATCTTCTACCACTGAGAATAGTCTAGAGCCATCCTCTTTGGAACCACCTCTCAGGTAGTTGAAAGCAGCTATCAAATCCCCCCTCATTCTTCTCTTCTGCAGACTAAACAATCCCAGTTCCCTCAGCCTCGCCTCATAAGTCACGTGTTCCAGACCCCTAATCATTTCTGTTGCCCTTCGCTGGACTCTCTCCAATTTATCCACATTCTTCTTGTGGTGTGGGGCCCAAAACTGGACACAGTACTCCACATGAGGCCTCACCAATGTCGAATAGAGGGGAACGATCACGTCCCTCGATCTGCTGGCTATGCCCCTACTTACACATCCCAAAATGCCATTGGCCTTCTTGGCAACAAGGGCACACTGTTGACTCATATCCAGCTTCTCGTCCACTGTCACCCCTAGGTCCTTTTCTGCAGAATTGCTGCCTAGCCATTAGGTCCCTAGTCTGTAGCGGTGCATTGCGTTCTTCCGTCCTAAGTGCAGGACCCTGCACTTATCCTTGTTGAACCTCATCAGATTTCTTTTGGCCCAATCCTCCAATTTGTCTAGGTCCCTCTGTATCCTATCCCTGCCCTCCAGCATATCTACCACTCCTCCTAGTTTAGTGTCATCCGCAAATTTGCGGAGAGTGCAATCCACACCATCCTCCAGATCATTTATGAAGATATTGAACAAAACCGGCCCCAGGACCGACCCTTGGGGCACTCCACTTGATGCCGGCTGCCAACTAGACATGGAGCCATTGATCACTACCCGTTGAGCCCGACAATCTAGCCAACTTTCTACCCACCTTATAGTGCATCCATCCAGCCCATACTTCTTTAACTTCCTGGCAAGAATACTGTGGGAGACTGTGTCAAAAGCTTTGCTAAAGTCAAGAAACAATACATCCACTGCTTTCCCTTCATCCACAGAACCAGTAATCTCATCATAGAAGGTGATTAGATTAGTCAGGTATGACCTTCCCTTGGTGAATCCATGCTGACTGTTTCTGATCACTTTCCTCTCGTGTAAGTGCTTCAGGATCGATTCCTTGAGGACCTGCTCCATGATTTTTCCGGGGACCGAGGTGAGGCTGACTGGCCTGTAGTTCCCAGGATCATCCTCCTTCCCTTTTTTAAAGATTGGCACTACATTAGCCTTTTTCCAGTCATCCGGGACTTCCCCCGTTCGCCACGAGTTTTCAAAGATAATGGCCAATGGCTCTGCAATCACAGCCGCCAATTCCTTTAGCACTCTCAGATGCAACGCGTCCGGCCCCAAGGACTTAGGGACTATTTAGAAAAGCTGGACGTGCACAACCACCTTTTCCTCCACAGAGGGCTGGCCACCTACTCCCCATGCTGTGATGCCCAGCGCAGCAGTCTGGGAGCTGACCTTGTTCGTGAAGACAGAGGCAAAAAAAGCATTGAGTACATTAGCTTTTTCCACATCCTCTGTCACTAGGTTGCCTCCCTCATTCAATAAGGGGCCCACACTTTCTACAATGGTCTGCCTTCGATCATCATCTACAGTCTTGCTGCACACAATACAGAACAGCACACTACCATCAATGTTAAATTTATCCTTGCCAAACTCAGTGACGCGGTCTTTAGGGGTGATTTTTTAAAGTTTTTGGCATCTTTTCATAACTAATTACTCACATCTGGAGGCTGAAGTGAAATTTGAGGTGCACTAAAACACAAACCCCTATATGCTGTTGAGTAACCGCTATATGCTAGAAGCCATTTATTGGTGTATGTTTAGCAATGTAAATTTAAAGTGCATTCAAAAATGAACCACAAGAACGGGAGGTTGCACGCATTGAATAAGTGACACTGGTACTTTCAGTAAAATTTTGTGAAAAAACCGTAAGATTCTCTGTATAAAATACAAATGCCACATTTTTCCATCACAAATGGATTTCTAGGATCCCTGATTATAATACTTTCATTCCTGATTAAATCTAGCAGCATTTCAGTAGAGACAATGACTCGCCAATCAGACAGAGCCTTGTCCCATACAGTTGGCCACTAGAGCATGGTCAGAGATTGGGTGGTGGTCAATGAGAAGAATGCAGCCTTGTTCACTTTTTAATTCCTTAGATAAGCCTTCTGGCAAGGAAGACAAGGGGAAGCTTCTGTATTAGGTAATGAAGAAATAGGGAGCTGGAAAAATGCAGAGTAATTAGCACACTGTAGGACAGTTCTGCAAATATAAGGCTTAATCCAAAACCCACTGAAGTCAATGGGAGCCTCTCTGTTGGCTTCGAATCAACCCCATAGTGCTAGAATCGATTTACAATGTCTACCTATTTTGTAATATTGGTATTAAATATTATTCATGTTCCAAGAGATTCCTGTCATGGACGGGGGCTATTGTGCTAGGCACTGTACATACACATAGTGACAGACAGCCCTTTGCCCTTAATAGTTTACAGTCTAAATAGGCAATGCAGACAAAAGGTGGGAGAAAGACAGTCAAATAAAATCTCCCTAGGTTAAGGGAAGGGGGGAAAAGAGTGAGCAAATAATTAGATTTTGGTTTCAAAAAGCACTATAATCTGCCAGACGTCACTTTGGCCAGCATGGACAGAGAAATAAAACAGTGTCTGACACAGCCAATTTAAGGTATCCTTGGTGCTGAAGCAGCTCACTACAAAGGGTCCGTATGGAAATAAGGAGAGCCATCCCTTCTCCTCTGTCTGCCATGCTGGCATCTCTTTTCTTCTGCCAGGGTTAAAATGGCAGCCAGACAGAATGGCAAATGGAGAGCAGCTTTCAGGTGTAGGCACAGCACAGAATTTTATTCTGGATCCTTCCTTATGTGGTTAACCCAAAGGTCACCACAGTCTTATGCATCCATAGTAGACTAAAGGATCCATTCTGCTCCCATTGAAGACAATGGAAGGTTAGACGCTGAGGTATCGAGAGCAGAATTGGATCCAGAGTCCCTCATCCTTGGTGTAGTCCAAACCTAGGCCCTATAGATGGCTTTTCTAAATCAGTGTGTGCAGCAAGCTGGAACTAAGGGGCCTTCCTCCCATCCACAGTCTTTGACAGGACTTCTGACCTCACAGGGCTGAGCTCTCATCTGCTCGCTGAAGCTCATATACTATCCTCAGGGAAGGACAGATATTACCTGTCCTGAAGAGAAGCTCGGTGTTCCTCGGCTTATCCTCTGGAGGTTCCTCCACAGACCAGCTGTTCTGCTCACAAAAGAGCACATGCTAGAAGTAACAATCAAGCCATGCAGCACTGCCTGGAGGACGGTACAAGCATATCTTGGCTCTCACATGAGACCCAATGCAATGCATTTAGATGCTGCATTACCTTCCTTTGCAGCATCTTTACACTTACTGCCTGGGTCTTTCAGCTGCTCCGTCCTGTCTCTGTGGAGTAGTCTAGTTGTTCATATCCTTGATCTGGCCTCTTGCTGATCCTCCTACAGTTGCAGCAGGTTGTCAGTGACAAATGACTACAGTGGTGCAATATAAAAACAAGGGGAAGGGAAACAAGAAGCAACCACCAGTCAATTTCACTCCAAAGAAAGGAACGCAGCATTCAAACCAGTGCTGCTGCCTCCAGTTGCTGCCACTGATATCCCTATAATGAAATAGTCCTGTACATGTGTTTGCTATTAGGGGATCTTTTCAAAGTCAAATTCTTCTTCACCCTGGATCATCCCTGCCACCTTTCCCCTGCATCATGCAAGTTTCCCTTCTGTATTTTCTCTTTTCTTTGTGAATTTAGTGCTAAATGACCTGTGCCTGATAGATAGCCCTGGAGACCACCTACCCTTCTCTGCTGCCTCGAATTATGTACAACACAGGCGGCAGCAGCAACGTGTTCTTCCCCAGCCCAGCCCATCAATATCAAGATGTCAGGGCCACCTCTGAGGGCAAGAGCGGAGTTTGACCTTCCTTGTACCTATGGCTTCTCAGCCCACACTGTCAAAAAGGATGCTAAAAGCCATTTATGCTCTGGTGCTCCAGTAAAGGGGATGCCTGTCCAGTCGGAATGGGGCTGGGCTCATTTCACAAACAGGGCCACCAGATGGTAACATGTATTTGATTTCAGCTATTCGCATCATACTGCCAAAATAATAATCATTAAAAAAAGGTCAGTGAAAAATTCAAGGCAATAAAGCACACCAATCACTGTGATTGTAGGGGCCTCCTATACCTCTTGAGCCCAGTGTCTCAGCGAGTTAATTGGGAGCAGGAGCAGGCCCCTCATGTGGCTTGTAATAGGGTTAGCTGGCTCCTGAGTGCCCCCTTGTGGCTAGAGGTGCCTCTGCAATATCCTGCTATCACTTTCTCCCCTCTTCTGGGCCCCTTACACAGACTCCACACATGTTTTCTGTAGTCAGAATACCACCACCACCACCTTTGGGGACTGGGTTTATCCACAGGAGAAAAAACTCAAGGTTCCAAACTGAAGTCCAAACAATCTTCCTCCTCCTAGACCTTCCAGCCTTCGCTGCTTTGGCAGGCCACTCCCAAACTCTCTCTGGCTATTGTCTCTGTCCTAACGCCCAGGACTCTCTGCTGAAGTCTGTTCACACCTAGCAGTCTATGATCACTGAGCAGTCACAGTCCCTCTTCCCTGCAGCCTCCTGCTGCTTTTTAAAGGGCAATCGGCCTGATCTCTGTCCCATGTGCTCACTCTGTAACCAGGGTTGTTTAGCCCCAGCCTTCAAGGAGCAAGCCACCGTATTACACCATTGTAGTTTTTGGCCAGCATCTTAGGGTAGCATTGCTGTCTGACAGCATGCTATGCGGTGTCAGATGACAGAGATGGATACTCTTAAAAGGGACTGAACTCTGACCAGGTTTGCTTCTTATTTGTCTCTATCTAAACAGTGGTTCTTGTTTGTTTCTCCCAACCCTAGTACAGTGTGAAAGCAAAGTCACAACATAGGTTTGTTCCATTGTTACCTCATTCCCATCCCACCCCATTTGTTTTTTGTCCTGTCTGATACCTAGACTGTAAACCCCCTGAGGAAGGCTGTTGTCAGGATCCACAAAGGAACATAGGCACCTACATCTGGCTTGAGGACGCTAAGTCCTGGTTTTAGATACTACTGTAATATACAAAATCCCTGCTCAGCTGCCACCTAGCCCTATAGGAGCATCAACTCACTTGGGGCCTAAATTTTCCACTGTAAAAGTCCCTTATGTTTCTGTCTCTGAGCATGTGCACTGCTGCCTCAGGCAGGCTTCTGGACAACTATTTCACTGCTAAACCCAGCACTATCCTCAAACCAGGGTAAGCTAGGTGGGGGAATGCCTGTCTTCCCTGCAGGACTGATCTGCTAGGCATGCTCCCCACAAAATGGCAGGGGCAGAAGGCTCTAACCTTTAGCCCTGTGGTTAGGATACTCACTTCAGCCCCCCACCCCAAGGAGGAGAAGGGATTTGAGTAGGAATCTCCCACATCTCAGGTGAGCATCCTAGTCACTGGACGAGGTGATGTTCTGATGTGGAACTCCGTTGAGGCCAGTCCCCTTTAATTAAATATTAATTGGGCCAGAGAGTGAGAACCACTGTACAGTCACCTACCTGAGAGGGGAGAAACCTCTGTTCAAACCCTCTCCCCTCATCAGGCAGAGGGGGGAATTGAACTGTGGTCTCTACATCCCAAGTGGGTAGTCTAACCACTAACCTAAAGGTCATAAAGGGAGGCCTCCTCTGGCCCTTTTTTGTGGAGCTGGGTGAGGGACCTAAGTTACCTGACTCCAAGAGGGGATTCCCAGAGGTGGATTGCTAGCAGAGATAGGTGCCTAATTCCATGAGAAGGGAAGAGGGTGTAGGACACAACCTTCTCATTGGCATCTCCTATTGGCTACCTTAGGTGGCTCCTTGCCTAGCATGCAGGTTTGTATTGATCCCATTCTTAGGTGCCTCTCCTTATTTATGAAGAGGGAACCTGGGCACCCAGCTCAGGCTTGGTGGATCCCCGGGGTTTTGAAGGTGCCTGAGCATTGCAACACTTAAGTTTCTTTGTGGATCCAAGCCGTGTTCCTTGTGACTTGTTTGTACAGTGCCTACCACAATGGGGCCCTGATCCTCCACAAGGGTTGGCAGGTGCTTTCTTACTGGCCATACAGTGCCATGTTCTCCCAAAACTCTGAAAGTAAGGAAATTAAAAGCGAATAAAGCTTTTAGTCCTGTGCCTCTCAATGCTCCCAAGTCATGCCTGGATTTCCCAGCTCTCCACCATCTGCACTGTTTTAACGTTCCAACATTGACTCCACTTTCCTCTCCCCATCCTTTTAGCATTACCTACAGAGCCAGCCCTGACTAAGCCTTCCCTAATGTTTATTTTCTGCAGGGTGGGGGAAGGTGGGGGTGGCTAGTACAGACAGACAGGGTAGAATATCTTTTTGAGCCTCATTCTTTGTATGTACACAGTCTCATTACCAGCATTTATTCCAACAATGCAACATGGTAATTAATTCTCTTAAATTAATTAGTGTCGCAGAGGGGAGGAGGAGCTGCAGATCACAATAGACGTGTTAACAGTCAGGGCTGTTTCCAAGGGCTGGTCGCTGTGTGTGTGTTTATTCGTATTTGTACCATTGCTGTTAGAACAGGTTTAATTAGAGTTGGGAAACGGAGCCTTTGCTTTTAGCCACCTACCAGTGATGACATTAACAGTAAGTCATTTCAAGTGAGGAGCCGTCCCCATTTCTTCATTTATGTCAGATAATTGTTAAGGTTTTAACACTTGAGAGCTTTACCAATTAAAAAAGGGGCAGATGAGTCTCCCAGTTGTCCAAGCTCCTGTAAATCAGCCTCAGTAAATAATATTCCCTATGGACTTGGATATTTTTCTAATTTAATCAATTTTGCAAATCAGGCTGATGCGCTTAATTGATCTTGTTCACTTCTAATATTGTCTCTTATTCTCCTATGCTTTGCACCTGCCTTTTCTGGTCATCTCATTTTGCAACCAGCCAGAGAAACAATACTTACCCCCCTCCACTAACTCCCTTCTATTATATCTCTGCATTTAAATAAATAAAAAAACAAACAAACCACCTTCACTAAGGAACGTATTGATGCAACAGTGTGGCTAAGCCATGTAGCACACACTGCTAGTTTTCTATAAGGTGTCAGACATAAGAGCTGAACTTTTGGCTGGATCCTGTCATTTGAACTAATCTATTTCTGCTAGGAAACATGTTGGCAGTGGCAGGTGAGGGTCTTTATGGTCTAACTGAAACAACAACAACCCCACTAAGGCTTTAGAGAACAGCCAAGTTTTGACCACAAGAAAAAGGAGAGAAACAGCAGATTGCAAGACCCGACAGGAAACCCAATTTCCCTGACTGCTTTAGTTGGGTATATGAAAAGGTCAGACCTACACTGCAAAAATTGTTTTGAGCCTTTATACAAAAAAAAAAAAAACACCCAAAATAAACTGCTCTAATTTTCCCCTAGAAGAATTTCAGCTCATTCTTGCAGGTGGACAAACAGTTCACTTGCATTTTTACCATGAGTCTTTCTGCTGTTATGTCTAAATGCTGTTTGATGGGGTACCCTTTCTGGGAGAGCCCTCTGCACTTGATAAAAGGTGACATGAAATAACACTACCAAGTCTCAGTGCAACTTCTCTCCAAAGGGATCTTTTGTTCCGTCTCATTTACTTACTATCCAAGTATATAACATGACAAGAGTTTATCCCCAGAAGCAGCAGCATCTAACTTACGTCAAATTAATCTTAGTTTAGTTAATGTTTGCCCATGACTCTGAAAGTATAAGTTATTATCCATTAATATTTTATTAAACTAGCCTATATTAATTGGAGGTATTTTGTTATACCAAAGCAAGAATTTCCCCTTTCCTAACCAAAAAATAAATAAAATATGCAGAGTGTGCACTATGGACCCAGCTTGAGTAAATATATTTGGATTTGAGTAGAATTTCATCCTTTTGAGCTCTAATATTCTGCTTTCTTTACATGCAAGGAACTCCCTGTGTTATCAATAGGAATTATGGGACATTTAGCAGAACTATCCTCATCTGCCCTGTGAAACTGAACAAGATTTTGCTCTCATTTAGGTCTTTTTTCCTTTTGTTGTTTAAACCAAAACCAATTAAGTATAAAAAAAAAAAAAGAGAGAGAGATACAGGTAAGTCTGCCTCTATGCTTAATTGTAGAACATATAGGTTCCAAAAAGTGGTTCCCCCAAAACTTATAAAATGTTCACGGGTTTTTGGAACGTGCTCTACGGTTTGATGCTAGGGAAGCTGATGCGATACTGTTATAGCCAGGTAGAAATGCAGGATTTCAGTGCAGAATATGCTCCGTTTTGCAGGCTTCCTCCATGCAGCTGATATGCAGTATTTTGAAGCTGTATTCCCATGCTGCATCACTAATGTATTGCCCCAGCTGTCATAGGATTAAGTGGTGCCAGCCTCATTTGGGTGAATTTTGCCATCACTGACACAAAAGCTCAATCATGGATGCAGGAGCAATCTGTGCTTCCTGATGTCTTTGGATCAAAGTAAAACGATCATTTATTTTTTTCTTCCATTCTGGTTCAAGAAGCTGTTAATTCTGGATTTGGGTTTGGTCAGGTCAACATCTTCAAACTCATCAGGCCTTCATTTCAGCACGCTTTATATTGAATTGTACCATCACACTCCTTGTTCTGTGCTTGGGAATTTTCTGGTAACCCATTGGAGAGGAAAAGTCAGGATACCAACCCAGGACAAGGCTTATCCCTGTTACAGTAATGTGTCATTCAGGAGGACAAACCTCACAGAGGAAGAGCAATATTAATAGGAATGGAGACAACTTCAGAGTGAGGGGCAGAGAAGAGTGGGACAGGAATAAAGAGACTGCAGAGCAACAGAACAACAATCTGTGCATTGAACAGGCTTCTGATTTTTAAACTGAAGCCAAAGAATGCTGGAGCCATGTTAGAAGGAGCAGCAGAAGACTAGCCATACTCATTGCCTTTGCAGATGCCAAGCAGCTGCACTAAATGGAGCTATGAGTGAATATAAATATAATGGGTGTGTAAATATAGCTTTGAGATACAGAGACTCAGCTTCAGATATAGTATTCTCTCTCAACACAAGCAGCACTGGGTTCAAATAGCTGGGGTCCCTATTAGAACAAACCATCTTGAGCACGCAAGCAGAATTTCTGGGTCATTAACACTTTAATACATAGTGTGTCTCCACTCACAAGAGTGGAGTCTGTGTATGAAACAAGGAAAACTTTTAGAGGAAAAGGGAACAGCATCAAGTTGAGAAAGCATAAAAAAAAATCTACATAGATGATAAATGAAACATTCCCCCTGTGGGAATTTTGGCATCAGTCTGCCAGCTCTGTTTCACACCTGCCAGCATGATGTCCCGTCATCTAGCTGAACCCTAGACCCCACAATTCTCTGAGTGAACCTCCTCCAGGTGAGCTGTCTCTTGCCTTCACCTGTCCTGGGGTGGAGTCCCACAATCCTCCCACTCTCAGACTGGGTCCCTGGGCTACAGCACCCTGCATACCAACAGTGATTCCTCAGCAAGCCCACCTGGGCTCAAGCCCCGCAAGGCTTCCCTTTGGGACCTGCAACCAGTGTGTGAAAACAGTGATGAAGAGCTTCTCCAAAACCAAGTCTGACCAGCTTACAGAGCGGACCAAATTTTGCAACAACAACAACAACAAAATCTTTTTTTGCACATTTTCTGACAAGCTCTACCCAACATCTTTTTCTAAGGCCTCTTAAGGCTTGTCTACATTTGAAACACTTCCGTGGCACAGCTGCACCTTCACCACTGCAGTGCTTCAATGAAGACTCTCTCTATGTTCATGGGAGGCGTGTCAAGCTGTCTTGAGAGGCTCAGGCCTGGTCTATACTGGAGGGCACTGGGGGGGGGGGGGGAACCAATCTAAGTTCCGCAATTTCAGCTATGTGAATAATGTAGCTGAAGTCGACGTACTTAGATCTACTTACCACAGTGCCTTCACTGCAGTAGGTCGACTGTCGATGCTTCCCCGTCGACTCCACCTGCGCCTCTCACTCCAGTGGAGCATTGGAGTCGACGGGAGAGTGCTCAGCAGTCAGTTTATTACATCTTCACTAGACACGATAAATCAACCCCTGCTGGATCGATCAGTCCAGAGGTAAGTGTAGACATGCCCTCACAGACATGAGTACCAACCTCAGGGCAAACTGTCAAGAAGTAGGGCACAAACTCCAAATTGGTTGTATGTTCTATACTTAGATTTCATCAACCAAATAAGTGTGAACTTCAAGCACTAGAATAGCCTTACCATGGAGTCAGAGGCAGTCCCCTGAGACCTCTAGTCCATCATGCCACCCAGGCAAGCCTGTCTTTGTGATAGATGGTCCTTTATGCCAAAAATCACAAAATAGTACTCAGGTTACCCCCAGTCCCAGAGGACTAGTCTCTTACCCCACATCTCTTGCTGAGTCGCCAAATACAATGCTTGTAGCCAAACCTGTAATAAACTAACTAAAGTTAATTACAAGGTTAAAGCAAGTAAACATACACACGTGAGATACTCTCAGATTCCAAAAGGTGAGGATAGAGAGCTTACATATACAGTACCTATGTCCTTTAGGACTAACCCAAGGTAAGCTTAGAAATATTGTCCTCTCCAAATTCAAAGCAGCCTAGTGATGATTTCTCCTGAACAGGAATTTGTATCCCCTTCCCTGAGCATTCAAGCTGTGGTGGGATGAGAGCTTGGGCACACACTTGTGCACACACCTTCTTCATGGTGGGGGCGGGGGGGGGAGGGAAGGGAGAAGAGAGAGCAATCAACCAAGTCTTTTGTCCACTGATGTCCCACAGTGGTTTGTCTGGTGTCTATGGGCCTTCTTTTGTGGAAGAGGAGATGATACCTCTTGTGGTCAACTAGTATTTCACAACTGGTAATGCTTCTCTTCTGACTGTGGGGGTTTACAGTCTTAGCAAACACTTTTATAGTTACAGATCAAACACTTAATTATCTTGTAACATAGGGTACAGATGTTACAAGATTAATACATGCAGCAACATACAAGCATTTCTTGAAATCTAAACACTAAAACATTCTTATGACTAATATCTATTTTTAAAAATACTAACATGGGCAAGCCAGACTGGTTTCTAGCTATGCATTTGTCAGTAAAGCCTGGGCACAAGCTGGCACCTGGTCTGCCAACATCCTAAGGGGTTCCCCCTTTATCATAATTAGTTCACCTCCCTGAAAAGTGGTAGCTAGGTGAAAATAAGAATTCTTCCATTGGCCTACCAATGTCTACACTGGGGGTAAGGTCATCTTAACTACATTGCTCAGTATTGCGGATTCCCCACCACCACCACTCACTTTGGAGGATAGAGCTAAAATTCAGAGGGATCTTGATAAACTGGAGAACTGGGTTCGACAACAAAATGAAATTCAACAAAGACACATAAGGTGCTACACCTAGGGAAGAAAAACCAAATGCACAAATACAGAATGTAGGAAAACTGGTTGGCAGCAGCACTGCTAAAACGGATCTGGGAGTTGTGATGGATCACAACCTCAACAGGAGTCAGCAATGCAATACTGTTGCAAACAAAAAAACCAAGCAACCCCACACAAATATTAAGTTGTATTATATGACATGGCACAACTCACCACTGTGGCGCCTCCTGCTGGCTGTCCAGGGAATTAGTGCTGCGCCCTCTTCTGGTGGTGTCTTGCCTGCTGTCCCCTCTGTTCTCAGATCCATGTCACTCCCAGGACCATGGCGTCCTCTTCAGTGACACTGCCCTCCAGGTGTGCCGCACTCTATGTTCCCCCCTTCCGGGGGGGGGGGGGGGGGAGCGAGCTTGCAGTCTACTGTCCAGCCACTCCCTTCAATGGCAAACTGCAGTCCACAGTCTAGTCACTTCCCACATGGCTCCAGCATGCTCTGTGCCCTTGCTTCAGGGCCTCAGTCTGCAGATCCTTGCTGCCTTTAGCTGTCTGGATCTCTGCCTGAAGCACTGTTCTATCCAGGGTGCTTGCTGCCCTCCACCTGCAAGGCAGTCAATCCTCCCCCCTTCTCATGCTCCAGGGAGTGACTAACCTGCTCTGCCCTGCCCTGCGGCTCGTCTTATATGGGCCTGCCCGGCCCTGATTGGCTGCTCCTCGTAGCCCTCTCCAATTGGCTGTCTCCTGCACAGCTTCCCTAGGGTCCTATTAACCCTTTATGGGCTAGCACATTAACAGAGGCATAGCATGCAAGTCATGGGAGATGATAGTACCACTCTACTCTACAGCTGGAGTACTATGTCCAATTTTGGTCACCAAAAGTATAGAAAGGATGTAGAGAAACTGAAAAGGATCCAGAGGTGAGTGACAAAGATGATGAAAGGGATGGAATGCATGCCATATGAGCACTGGCTGAAGGAACTTGGAAAAGAGAAGATTAAGGCGGGATATGATAGCAGTCTTCAGATACTTGAAAGGCTTCCATAAAAAAAAAAGAAAAGAAAAGTTGTTCTCTCTTGCCATAAGGCAGGACAAAAAGCAATGGGTTCGATTTAACAAACAAACACTACTGTTCTTACGGTTAAGAAGGACAATGGAACAGACTGCCTAACCAGGTTGTGGAAGCTCTTTCACTGGAGGTTTTCAAAGGGAGGCTGTCTTGGATGGTTTAGACACAACAAATCCTGCATCTTGGCAGTGGGTTAGACTAGATGACCCATATGGTCATTTCTAACCCCATGGTTCTATGATTCTATGAGCTAGCCTTAGAAAAGAGGAACAGAGGAGTAATAAGAGAAGGGACTTTGAATAATTCTGCTTACGCCGGCCAGATCCCACAAGTAGCCCACGAGCACAATAGCTAGTTATTCCAGTAACTTGTTATACATCTCAAAGTTCTGAATAGGTATAATGAAGTAACAAGATATTATTGCTAAAAACATAGAGCAGACTATTTCATTATATATAAAACAGATTTAGTTTAGCTTGCAGTATTTGAATTCCTGAAATATTTAGCAAACATTCATTGGCTAAGAGAGAAAACAGCTGGACTGAACAATGGCTACAAAATATTGCAATGATTTTCTTTTCTATGATTTACTTCAATGAATGACTTTGTACAACATTATATGGCTACTTTCATAATACATTTGAATGTCATAGAATGTTTGTGGAAACATGGCACACTGGCAATTGCTTGTTTACAGCCATTTAGAATTATTTCCATTTTGATCATTAGTGGGATTCATCTGATGGTTTCTCAATGGAAGCGGGGGAATAGTCCCGCTATTGTGGGGAACTTTCCTGGCTTCTACACTACCTCAGTGAAGTGGGCTAGCGAAAGGATCTGAGTCCTCGCTCCCACTTCCTTTACCCAGTGGCCTCCCTGCCCTTGAGGACTCCCCTTCCACTCTCCTGTCTGGCTGAGTCCTTGTAACCCCAACAAGGCTGGGCCCACAATTCCTGGGGGGCTTGACCCCCAACCCTGCTGTGGTCACCTAAGACAGGGGCTAGGGTGTCCCCACTCCGGGGTACTCTCTCTGCACTGGGCACTTCTCTGACCCACTCATCATTACATACAAGTTAATTAAATAACTTGCATTTGCTTTAACAATTAATTTAAAAAAGAACAAAGAAAAATGGGAAAGGTTAAAGGAAACACATCACCCCGCTCTGTGGCAGGGAACATCACAAGCAGTGTCTCTGGAATGTCCGGGCAGTTCACAGTCTGTTCCTTTTAAGTCCCAGGCCTTCTTCTCAGGCCCTGGCTGTGCTGCCGGGATGCTGTGAGTGGGACACTTGCTCTGGTGGTGGCCACACGCTCTCAGGCTCTAAGTGGTAGGACCCTTCTTCCCAGTGTCACCCCCGTCCTGTCGGGGTTACGAACCAAGCCTGGCCTGCCGAGCCTCTTGGCTGAGGAGTCTCCCTGTGCTGGGCCCACTGCCCAGGGTCCCCCTCGTTCCCCCCAGCTGCTCACCGCACCCAGCTCCAGACTGCTCCAGCCCCAGCTCCACCACTCGGTCTCTGCACTGCTGCTGCTGCTGCTCTGCCTCCAGCTCCCTGGGCTGCTTCTTTGGCCCCTCCGCCTCTGGTTGCTGCGGCTCTGCTCCCAGGACAGGTCTGCTCTGCAGGCTGCTTCTGTGACTCTGCTCCCAGCGCTGACCTGCTTCGTGGACTGCTTCTTTGGCCCCTCTGGCTCTGGTTGCTGCAGCTCTGCTCCCAGGGCACAGTTTGCTCTCTCTGGATCTGGCACAGCTCTGCTCCCCAGCTTAGCTTGGGCCCCTGCTTCCTCCTTAGCTCAGCCCCCACTCTGTCTGACCCAGGCAAATCCAGCTCACACGGAGGACGGGAGCTCCCTGGGCTCCTGACTCCCTGATTAGTCTGCCCGCCCTGTCATTCAGGCTGACCTGGAGCATTGGCCTCTCCCCATTATTCCTGGGGACTGTCAGTCTTCCCCTTTTAGTACTGGGAGCTAGCCAACTAAAACACCCCCACTGAATGTTAGTAAGGGGGCAACAGCCCCTTATATCAATCTGCATTCAGTCTCTCTCTCCTCCCCCAGACTACTGTAACTATGTCATACTCTCCTCACTAACTCAGGACCAGACCCCACTGAAGCCATTCTCTTCAACAGGCTTTGAACCAGGGCCTCCGTAAGCATTTTCTGTGGGAGTTGACAGAACCAATTTGGAAAAGTTTAGGCCACTGCAGCAGTGGAGAAACTAATATGCAAAAGCAAGAGCTGCAATACATGAAATTGCCACATTTGGTATGTTTTTAAACTCCCTTTATGTTGGTGTCTTCAGCACAAATTAAATTGCACTCTAACATGTCCAGGCAAGTAGGGAATAATATGGGAGGCAGGGAGGGATAGCTCAGTGGTTTGAGCATTGGCCTGCTAAACCTAGGGTTGAGAGTTCAATCCTTGAGGGGGCCATTTAGGGATTGGGGCAAAAATTGGGGATTGGTCCTGCTTTGAGCAGGGGGTTGGACTAGATGACCTCCTGAGGGTCCCTTCCAACCCTGATATTATGATTCTATGGCTCTAGCATATTAAGATAATTGTAATAAAAATATATTAGTGATACTCATCTGCTGTGTGATATTTTTATGATATTAACAACCCATTTTATTGCCTGTATAATTCAAACTATCAGCACTGAGGGAATGCCAGTTCTACATGTTCGACAATGGATCCCAAGCATATTCCTGTATCATATGATTTACACACTGGTGCCTCTGGAAGCCATTTTAGTTTGTCGGCAATCACAAGCTACAACTAAGATAATCAGAATCTTGGGATAAAGAAAGACACTGGTAGAGGAAGAGGGAATTCCTCTGAAATTCTTGGGGATGGATGTGGGGAATTCATTAGTCCTTTTAAAAAAAAGATTTGAGAGGTGCTTTGTAGCAGAGGAAATATGCTAGTGGCCCTCTTGGCAAATAAATAAATAAATTGTATCCATCATTAAAGTGGAGAGAGACATGGCTCAATTTGGCGAATAGTTTCAGCCAAATAAGGAATGAGGGGAAAAATTAAAAATCAAAAGGGCTCATTTAGAAAGTTTCATTTTGAAGGGAGATTTAGAAAATGTCATCTCGTTTGACCCAAATGTTTCAAAATAAGAAACTAAAAGTTGCAATTTTTTTGCCTCAGGCTTTTAATAAAAATAAAATGAAAAATAAAATAAAATAAAAATAAAGCCGAACAACAAAAACAACCCTGTCACCTTCCTCACTTCCAGTTAGTTACTCAACTGTACACCTAGGTCATTACTGGGAGGTCACTTATCTGAATACTGACCCTGCTCAGCCTAACCCAGCATAGTTTATGAAAACTGATGTGATAGCACAAGAATGAGGTGAGTCTGCAGACAATTAGTAGCACCAATAGATTATAAGGAGAGCTGGGTAGAAAATAGTTTTCCCATCCCACAAAAATATTAGATATTGAAAAGTTTTCCCATCCCAATAAAGATGAAAAGTCAAAGATGGTTGCAAAAACAAAAATCCAAAAGCAAATAAAATTCAGTTCAATAAAAACATTTAGATAATTTTAAAATCTTTGTAATATTGACTTGTTATAATTTTTTACTTTAATTAGCATACATTTTGAAACCAATTGTTTTGAACCAGAAAAAGCCTGAATTTTTCATTTGGAAAATTCCAAAAAAATTTCAATATTTTTTCTAGTCAAAAAATTGTCAACCCTTTCCTGCAAGAAGTTTATAGATTTTGATGACTCATTAGTCTCAACAAAAATGTTTCGTTGGAAGTTTTCCAATAAACTCTGATTGCAAGCTCTTTGGGGCAGGGACCATGCTTTTGTTCCGTGTTTGTACACTGCCTAGCATAATAGGATTCTGGTCCTGACTTGGACTCCTAAGCCCTACACTATGCAAATAAGAAAATACATAAATTAACCACAAGAATTATAAATATGCTTTGAGATATTTACCATATTTATATAACTGGTAAACAGCTGTCTCACCAAATTTACTGCCACTCAACTCCATCACATGCAGAGGCAAAAGTTTTAGGGAGGGTTAGGTTTTCAAGCTCTGTTCTATTTAATATCTATTCATGACATTCTTCACAGCCATGTGCTTCCAAGGATTTCGCTTGTAAAGACCTCCAAATATGGCCTTCTTTTGCTATGGTTCATCTGAAACAAGTGTGATAAAACAAAGAGTTTCTTTTTCTGACAGTTTAAAGAATTCTGCTGTCAATCTCTCATGCGGTAGGTAAGAATCATTACTCCTAGACAGGGCAGTTAGACACTTGACATTCCATTCCAAGAGGGGAGCCTTGGAGACTCCAAGGCTGGATGGAGATTTTATATCTGCAATTCTGACTCAGAGTACTGCAAGGCTATTTTAATAGACTGAAAGCTGTTTTTGATTCTACAAAGCCAGGAGAGAGTAAAGAAGGTTGCTTTAGTATTTGGGCTTGCTTTTATTTTTTCCCCAAAGATGCTGCTTATACCATCACATCCAATAAAGCCAACAAATGCAGATTCATAAATTCCAAGGCCAGAAGGGACCACTAATCATCTAGTCTGACTGCCTATACCAGTGGTTCTCAATTTTTCCAGACTACTGTACCCCTTTCAGGGCTCTGGGTATGCAAAACAAATCAAAGTTTCATCTAACTTAAAAACTACTTGCTTATAAAATCAGACATAAAATACAAAAAAGTGTCACAGCACACTATTACTGAAACATGGCTGACCCATTTTTACCAATTATCAAATCGATTGGAATATAAATATTGTAATTAAATGCCAGCGTGTAGTATACAGAGCAGTATAAACAAGTCATTGCCTGTATGAAATTTTAGTTTGTACTGACTTCACTAGAGCTTTTTATGTAGCCTGATGTAAAACGAGGCCTATATCTACATGAGTTGATGTACCCCCGGAAGACTGCTATGTACCCCCAGGGGTACGCATACCCCTGGTTGAGAACCACTGGCTTATACAATAGAGGCCATATAACAGTGGTTGACAACCTTCAGCACGCAGCACATCAGGGGAATAAGCTGGCAGGTCACGAGACATTTTGTTTACATTGACTGTCCACAGGCACGGCCCCCCACAACTCCCAGTGGCTGTGGTTCACCATTTCCAGCCACTGGGAGCTGCGGAGGCGGGGGCGTGCCTGCAGACGGTCAACGTAAACAAAATGTCTCACAGCCGGCCAGCAGATTACTCTGATGGGCCGCGTGCCGAAGGTTGCCAACCCCTGCCATAGAACTTCCCCAAAATAATTTGTAGAATATCTTTTAGAAATACATCCAATGTTGATATTTAAATGGTCAGTGATGGAAAATCTACCACAACCCTTGGTAGATTGTTAATTACTCTCACTATTAAAAATTTACACCTTATTTCCACTCTGAGAAACCCCTTCAGTTTAACAGCATAATGAAGTTAGTGACTTATGCCAAGATCTGGTTTTGCCCAATAAAAGGATGCAGGTAGTTTGCCAAGATATGCCATGAGGAATCCCATGTCTTGAACAGTAAATGTTATAGTAAGCTCCAGTAAGAAAACTATGAAGAATACTTATCAAGATTCATGCTTTATGGCATGAACAATCAAAGAGGAATGTTTTCCCCTGCATGTACAGCATTCCCTAGTGGTCTGTTTTTTTTACACACATGTGATAGCACCTCTCTCAAAAGCATTATGTACTGCCCACTACTGGAGTCAGGCTATTAGAGTAGATGGACCCATAGCCTGATATGATGCTTATTTTGTTTCAAAATTCTGGGTTAGTCACTGAAAGCAGTGAGAAAGTGGAAGTGATAAGGTTCTAAGAACAACATGAATTCAGCCTAATTGAGCTTCCTTTTATAGTATTTTCATTTTATAGTATTTTATGACATGAATGGTGACATGTTGTGCTACACATGGAACCAGGAAAAAAAAACAAAAAAAAAAACAGAAAATAGTACATATGTGCAAGCTAGTCTTGCAGTTGAAATTCTGACTAGTGCGATCCCAAAGTGGGAAATATTTTAATTGTAGAACCTTAACTTTGCTTTAACACATGCAGTGGTTTTGTTTGCTTGTTTGCATTTAGCCTTCTAAGACTGCCTACAGAAAGAGTAAAAAAAAAAAAAAAAAAATGGAAAAGGAAAAGATAATATCCAACAGTGTTTCATTGTGCAGCTTACAAGCGCCACTGGCTTGATCAGTGAGCTCCTTGCTACGGAGCGTTTGAGCTTGTGAAGCTTATAACCTATAGACCAAATCCTGCTCAATTTACAGAACTGAACGGTACCACTGAACTCAATTGGACTGTCTGTGCATGGAAGGTGAACAAGGAGACTCACACTTGACTTGCTGCATGCACACACGCACAGTGCATCTATATTTAAAGAACTATCTGTCATCCCAAGGTGCAAGTTTCAGATCATCAAGGCTGTGCTTAATCAAAACTAATACCACTTTTCAAAGTGCATGAAGGCAGTAGATCTCAAGGAGGATTTTGTCCATCCCACATTTCAAACACTTTCACTCTTGGATCCTGACTTTAATGAGCATCATGATGCTGAACTGCTGAACCTTAATCTTTGATCCTGCAAAGATCACATGCTTAATTTAACACACTATAAGGAGTCCCCTGTAACAGTAAGTCTCAGGGTGTAAAGTTAGGTATATGCATAAATCACTGGAGAAGCAACCCCAGTTTTTAAGCTCTTTGGGGCACAGAGACATTGTATTCATACCTGTTTGTAAGGCACTGCTGGGGCACCTCCTCCTAGCTGCTCTGGGGATTAGCTCCTTCCAGGTCCAACACCCCCTTCTGCTACTCATTCTTGCACCTTGCCACATCTTTCTCTCTCTGCAGCTTATGTAGTCTCTCTTCATGGCTTAGCCATCCAGCAAAGTCACTACAGTCTTCCCCTATGGGGGCACCAATGTCCCACAGAGCAACTGTCCTAGGCAGTCTTCTGGCTTCTCTGCACCATGTCCCCAGTACAGAGACCCTACATCCTGCAGCCAAGGTCTGCACTGTTCCAAACCCTGCTACTGTTTCCCTGGGCTGCTTTCCACTTTGCCTCTATCATGCTCTTTTTCAACCCTCATCTGGGTACATGTTCCCCCCAGGGCTTCTAGTCTCTCCCTTATTTCCTCCTTTCATTCTCTAAAGCTAGAAATGATTACAGATATCTACACTACAACCTCCTCCATTCCTAGTTTTAGACCAGCTCAGCCTGTTCCTGTCCAGCTGGGCTCCATCTTCTATTAGGGCTTGCCTAGCCAGACTAATTTTCCCTCAGGCATAGTCTATCAGGTTAATTAGCCCCTCCCCAGATACCTTAACCCTTTCAGGTGAGGGATGGAGTGAATATTCCCTCCTAGACACACACAATACTGTTGATGTTATACAAATAGATGGTAATTTACCTGAGCTGGATTTGAATTGGCAAAGTGGAAGTAAAATGCTTGAGAACCCATTAGTCAGCCCCTGAGCCATTCACAATGTATATGTATATCTCTCTATAGTATAGTTTCTAGAACACATTATTATGGTAACTCATACCATGATAGGAATGGCCTTGATCTCAGTTAAATGCATTGTTAAAGTACTTAAGATGTGCTGCTTCATCACAGATATTTTTACACGGCTGTCAAAGAGAAATACCATTTTTCTTCCTCCTCCATTTCACTTTTCTTCACGATATAGTAATTAACAAGAGCCATTAGATGCTGGCAAAACTGTCCCTTTTGAAGTCTCTACATAGCTGTCACCCTGGAGATAAAGGCAGATTATTCAATCTTGACATTACAATTGTGGATTCAAGATAAAAGCCTGGATTAGAAACTTCATAACCTCATGCAGAGAAAAAAAAATGAGATCACCATGAGGTAATTTTACTCCTGATTTTGAAAATTTAAGGAGTTCCTTGAGGGTGAAGAGGGTGAGAATATCATGTCTTGAACTGGTGTGGAATGAACTATATTACTTTTTTCTATTACTGCAGTAAAAAAAGTGTTAGAGGAGCTTTTATTTCTAAAATGTACCTGAGCTCTAGGGCAAGCAAATTATTCATTTGAATACTAGATGCTGTTATTTATGCTTTACCTCTATTTTTCATCCCTTCTGCTATATATTTTTCTTCTCTTCTCCACCTCCACTTTTTTATAATGTAGAAACAAGGGAAAAAATGGGAGCTGGATGGTGTAGGGGACTGCTCGAGGCAGCCTTTCACATCTAGGATCCCAGTTTGAATCCAGCCCAGCTTGATAGAGCCGCAAAGATTACAACATCTCAGGGCTGTGTTGGTGGCCTTGGTTCTGTTCTTAGTCTCTAAGGCTCAGATCCTCAGAAATTTAGGCACCTCACTCCCACTGATTTCAATTGGGCATTAAATGCCTAAATACCTTTGAGGATTCAGGTTTGGGGCATTGCTGCACTCAGTGTCACAAAGCCTCAGGGACCTAAATCTCATTTTCAAAAGGGATTTAGAAACTTAGGAGTCTAAATCCCATTGACTGTCCAAGGGATATGAATTATGTATTATGCCACTGATTAGCAAATACCTAAATAGCTTTAGAAATCTGTGCCTAAGCGTCTACATCACTAAACCCACCGCTAATGGGAACTTTGTTGGCAGACTCAGCAGGAAGTGGAAGGACTGAATGGGTAGAAAAATTGAATTACCCTTTGACCCCTAGAAATGGTCTCTCCAGATCAGTTTGGTGCACACGGATAAAGCACTATAGCAGCCACACACATGGCCAACTCTCTTCTTTATCCTTTGTGTGGCTGACAAGACAACATTAGTCTTCAGAATTATCAGTCTAGTAGGTTCATGAGCTCTAAAATAAAATAAAAAATCAAACAAACAGCAATGGAGTGTTAAATGTAAAGAGGCAATGCTAACCTCATTAAGCATTTTAAAATAGTCAGTGTTGGGGAGGGACCATCTAATATAGATAATATAAAACACACACAGAACTGGAACAAGACTTCCCTGGAGGTTCTAAAAAGGGGTTGATTTTTTTCCCCCTTCACGTTTGTGTCTTTCTGGGATCTACCAAGGAGTAGCAGAGGAAGAGCAGAAATGTGAGAAGAAACTCTGTTCTTGTAAGGTTCACAGACTATTTTGGCTGTCCAAAGGGTTCAGATAACATTTGGATAAGCAGTTGTAGTGAAATCCTGGTTCCATTTAAATTAGTGGGAGCTTTGACTTCAGTGGGGCCAGGATTTCACCCCTGAACTGCTAGGTACTTATCTGAACTGGAACCAGGCTCTCTTTTTTTTTCTGAGCAGAACCATTAGAAATGTAGCTCTTTCCCCTAAGAGCCATATTCTCCAGTGAGATCAATAAGACTGACCTCTACTTGAGAGATTTGAGTGCTTCACTGAAATATTTTTGTGTTTTACTCTGTGTGAATAGTTCTTCTATGCCTGAAAAATGCTCATCTGGAAACTCATCCCATCCAATGATGCTCTCCTCCCACCAAAGCAATCTACTCTGGAAAACCTGCATTGCAGGAATGGAAGAATTCACACTGATGCCCTCTGTGCTGCTAAAGAGCAGAGAACTGCAGCCAATCAGGAGAACTGCCCAGGAGAGGAGAATATTACCTTTAATGAAGATCACTTCATAATGCTTTCAACAGATCTTGGTAGGAGTCACCTTCTTATATTTAATTTGTTAAACATGATGGTGAATGAAAATGAAATGTAAACATTTATATGACATACAAACAGAGTTATCATTTAATATAGAAACCTTTGCATTTCCGTTGTCGTCGTTTCATTTTCATTTTTTTAAAATGGTCTTTGGTTTCTTGATGGAAACTCCTAAGTTTTATTCAAAGCTGTTCATTTTCTGAAAACATCCTGAATGACTCTCCAAATAGCATAGCATATTTTGGATGGCCATCGCAGCCACCCTTGAATAAATAAAGAAGGCACAGTCTTGAGGGTTGCATATGTCTAATGCATGATTCCTTCCTCTTCTGTGGCATGGAACTTCCACATCATCAGTATATAGTGGTAGATTCGCAGCTTATGTAAACTGTCAGTCACTGACTCCAATGGCACTATGACAATTTACACTAGTTAAGGATCTGCCCCCAGGTTTCTATAATAAGAGGTATAGGGATGTAAGACACCTCCAGAAAAGAGGATTGGCTGTTATTTAGGGTAGTTTGAACTCTCTGGGGCAAATATTTCATTCAATACACCTAGCCTTTTTTCTTTTTGTGAGCTCTCCATATTACATCATGGTATTTAGGAATTTGTTATTCAAAAATATTCTGTGTGAATGCATTTCAGATGATGGGTTGTTCTCAGACTACTCACTTGAGCCTGCTCCGAAGCCCAATGAAGTCAAGAGAAAATTCCTAATGATTTTAACAGGCCTGGAATAGATCCTTAGAGGATTCAACATTCAAAATATGCTCTTCTGAATGACTGATGATCTAATGTTTCCTTTTTCTGATTGGAGGATGGATGACTGTATTTACGTTGTACAAATCAAATGATTTCTCCCCTAGACAATCTGTTTCCTTCCTTCACGCCCCAGAAATATTTCGACAGGATTTCCAGTTGAACACTTCTGGAGCAAATATGCCTCCTAAAGTAAACAAGTATATTTGCACAAATACAGTCTCCAGTGCAAACATTCATATGAACAACAACAACATCACATGCACAAATGTATACAGAGAAGCTAATAAAAATGGTACACCCTCAAATACAATATGGAATCTACTAATTTGCTCACGACTTGCCCAGCTCTACCCATTATTCATTTCCTAACATAAATGGCAGTCCAGTGAGCAAAATATTTTCCAGTGAACCATGCATGGGAGCTGTAATTGTAGCCAAGATCTATATAGGGTATGAACTCCCTCACAAGAACAGATTCATGTAGTATAACATGATGGATGGGGAGAGGAATGGGAATGTTACAAAGAAAGTATTGCTTCAAACTAGGTGCTGGAAACACGAGCCTTCCAGCAAAGTGTGATCATTGCTAATAATCTAAAGTGTCTAAAGTTATTCCATATACCTGTGAAGAGAAAGGAATAGAAATTATATGTAACATAAGGATGTGTCCTAGTAGAACGAAACCCCTCATATCCATGAAGATTTATATGCATAAAACTGAGAGATTGGGTACCAAAGAAGCCTTTTACCCTGATGTTCTATTATTGACTTGACTCGGGGAATGAATGCCAGATCATTTGAAGAGCTTTGTGTCCACTTAACAAGCCGCTGAACCTCTGTGTAACATTAGTGTAGAAGGGAGAAGATCAGGAGTAGAACTGATCATCCCCTCTTCTTGTATATACGAAACACTGAGGCAGCTTCAGCATCTGATAAAGTCCCTCTAACTGACCATCTGGTAGGAGCAGGTGGTATTTCATTCTTAGCCTATTTCAATAAACCTTCAGAAATGAAAGCACAAGATCGAGATTAAAGGGAAGCCACCTCCTGGGAATTTTTAACCATTTGTGGGAGACTGCAAATTAAACAGCCTCCCTGCACTTGGAACTGTTGGGAACCCCAGCTCTTGCTCATTCTTTTTCCCCTCAAGGGCATGAATAACAGCCCTGTTAGGCAGCCTTTGTTTCCCAACATTGTAGATAGGTAGGAAAGCAAGACAAATAGAGAGGTGGTGGGGACTAATTTCATCCCTGGTGTGTCTTGGAACAATTCCCCCTGCACATGCTTACCACAGGTCTCAGTTTGGGCCTGACTGTGTGAAGTAATTTGAGATCCAAATGGACACAGAATTATATATAAATGTGGAGCTTTCATTATTCATTTTTAAATGACCAGTAAATTTGGCAATCATTCTATATCTGAAATAGGTGCACACAGATGTATTTGTTATGCCTGACTTTAGTCTTCAGTGTAACAGCACAAATCATGACTAATCTTTTGCTATTCACATGGAGGTAATGATAGCCTCAGTCCTGCAAAGATTTATGCACATGCTTAGCTTCACAGATGAACAGTCCCACTGAAGGCGATATCATGCATGCAAACTTATGCACATGCATAAGTCTTTGTAGGATCAGGGCCATATATTGTATTTTCACAGATGTCTATTAATTTCTACATTAACAATGTGTGAAATAACTTAACTGACAGGCACGCAGACTACAAATGTTGTAAAATGACAGAGAAAGAGAGATCTTAGGATCTCAATCACTGCTCTTTTTCTTTTCATAGGTGTAGGTCAATGTATTATATATAACCAGAACAATAACACTGGGGTAAAGAACTCTATGCATGCTGCTTACCACTTTCTAGATAAAACCAGGGACTCAGTAGTCTACTTTCAATACCTAATAGAAAAAGTGACCTGAAGTGAGGATTACCTCACTCTTATCTCTGGATTAATTATCCAGTTCAGCTAAACCCAGGACCTTGTTTTTGTGAGGGAGGAGATACCAACCAATCAGAGAAAATGGCAAAAATTAGGGAGTTTTGTAGTTCTTAAAACAATCATTGTTAGACAAAGAAACTTCTTCAAGAAGGAGATTAGAAATTCTGCAACAGGATTAGAGTCCTGGACATTAATGGGTACACACTGCACAGTGAGCAAAAAAGGCACTGTTGTTACAAAAGAAAAGAAGGAAAAAACTCTTCATAAAGTTTGCCATGATGATAAACATTTTTATGTGTGTGTTTGGCTGCATTCAATCCCTCTCTCCGAGTTCATATTAGCTGTGATTTATATTGGCTTAATGGTATCTTTATGATGTTGCTTGATTTAAGGGTAATCATTCCTCTTTTTGTTTTATTAGTCTAGTTTTTTAACCTGACCCTTTGTCCAGGGCACAACAGGGCTAAGTTCCCACTGGCCTTTTCTCCTACTTTCCCCAGTTTTGCTGCCACTGGTTCAGCTCTATCAGTGGTAGCACTGCTCAGAACAAGGATATAATTTTCAAAAAACACCTTAGTAGTTTAAGAGCCTAAACCCCATTTTCAAAAGTGACTTAGGCACTACAAACCTATGTCAACCTAATACATACAGCCACCGCAGTATTTACTGCGGTGGTGCATGTCCACCCTACCTTCCTTGGGTTGGTGGTGCACGTCCTCACCAGGAGTGCTTCCACCGACCTAAGAGGGGCATTGTGGGGAGCTGAGAGCCCAGTCTCTCAACTCTGCTGGCAGCTCCCTGCCAGGAGCCTGGCTGCCCCACAGGCTCCCAGGATCCCAGCGGGCTGCCCCCTCCCCTTCCTCCCCGCGCTCCCTGCTGGGAGCCAGGGAGAAGCCACCTGCCCATGGCTTCTCACCCCTCCCAGTTCCCCACTAGGAGCTGGGGGGAAGCTGCCCAGGGCTTCTCAACCCCAGGGAGCATGGTCCAGCTGCCCTGGCCTCCGCCCACACCCCGCCTGGAACCTGGCAGCCTTGGCTATTTCACAGCTCACCGAGCTTCTCGCCCCAGCTCCCAGCCAGGAACAAACAGGGGAAAGCCCTCTGGCCTTCTTGCCCTGGCCCCCAGCCAGGACCATGGTCCAGCCTCCCAGCTCTCCAGCAGAACAGGGGGCAGCTGGGCTCTAGCTGCCTGGCTCTCTTGTCAATTTCATGGCTCCTGCATGACCCTAACTACACCAACATAAGCTTTATGCCTCTTGTGGAGGTGGAGTTATGATGTCGGTGTACTAGGGTGGGAGGAAGACTGAAGTGTAGATACTGACATAATTAGGTTGACATAAACTGCCTGATGTCGACCTCACTGTGTAGTGTAGACCAGCCCTTAGTCTGATTGAAAGTCAATGGGACATAAGCTGTAAGACTCAGCTCCACAAAGGTATTTAGGCACCTAACTCCCAGGCTCCTTAATATCTTTGAGAATTTGGACCTGAGTGCCTTTTGAAAATGGGACGTAAGCTCTTTTGAAAATTTAATCCCAAGTGTAAAGAGCATTGTGGTAAAAACCCCAGCATCTTGTCTGCAACGGTATTCCCATCATTGCTCCCACTGAACTGGCACTGAACTGATGCTAGCACCAGTGGGAAGTTCTGGCGTAAAGGCCTAATTTGGACAAGATGAGCTGGTCTAGAAAGCATTGGTAATAATCCCACAGAAAGTGTAGGGCCGGATTTTCTTCCCCTTATACTGGAGTAAATGAGGAGTAATACCACTGAAGTCAAAAGACTTACACCTAAAGACAATCAGCCTTGTGCTGCAGACGAGGCCTACGTATCCAGCCTCCTCTTGATGTACACGGATAAGTGCCATAAACTTTAAAGTCACAGGGTTAGGTCCTTGTCCCACTTTAGTCAATGGTAACACTCCTATAACCGTACATTCTGGGGTCATAGTTATTTATCTGGCAGTGAATATATTCAGTAGGGTTGTAAACAACAGTCTCTGATTCCTCATTGTGCTGAGTCTTGTGCAATCATTTACCTCAATACAAAATTGAGTACAAAGTGTATGGAAAGCAGCGCAAAGTAAGTGTAAAACACTACCATTATGATTTTGTAGCGGTCCACACCCACTTTGCATTGGCTAAATGACTGCAGAAGGTCCAGGGCAACAGAGAACCAGGCACAGAATTCCTTAACTAAGAGCCTCTCTTCTGCTATTGTTAAAAATACACTCTGAGACAGATCCTCCGCTTGTGTAACTTAGCATACCTTCATTGGCTTCAATAGTTATTTGATTTACATCAGCTGAGGATGTGACCCACACAATGGGGTATGGCACTGCTAATCAAGAGGGGACACTCAAGGACATTAGCTAAAAATCTGGCCTTTTCTTGAAGGGAGGTTTGAGCTGATTGCGTTCCTTCTAATGGAATAGTGAATCCCACCTTTCTATGATGTCATATGGCATCATGCATAGAAAGTGTTCCTTAACTGTAACTCCTTAAAAGTAAAAGTGGCAAAGAGTCCTGTGGCACCTTATAGACTAACAGACGTATAGGAGCATAAGCTTTCATGGGTGAATACCCACTTTGTCGGATGCATTTAGTGGAAATTTCCAGAGGCAGGTATAAATATGCAAGCAAGAATCAGGCTAGGGATAACGAGGTTAGTTCAATCAGGGAGGATGATTGATTAGTGATTGATTATTCTTAGTGTATTCCCACTGAGCAATACACTAAGAAACTGCACCATCTACTCAGGACACTCCCTACACTAACACAGGAACAAATCAACATACCCTTAGAGCCCCGACCGGGGTTATTCTATCTACTACCCAAGATCCACAAACCCGGAAATCCTGGACGCCCCATCATCTCGGGCATTGGCACTCTCACTGAAGGACTGTCCAGTTGTGTGGACTCTCTACTCAGACCCTATGCCACCAGCACTCCCAGCTATCTCCATGACACCACTGATTTCCTGAGAAAACTACAATGCATTGGTGATCTTCCAGAAAACACCATCCTAGCCACCATGGATGTACAGGGTCTCTACACAAACATCCCACACACAGATGGAATACAAGCTGTCAGGAACAGTATCCCTGATGATCCACAGCACAACTGGTTGCTGAGCTCTGTGACTTTATCCTCACACATAATTATTTCAAATTTGGTGACAATATATATATCTCCAACCAGTGCCACCGCTATGGGCACCCGCATGGCCCCACAATATGCCAACATTTTTATGGCTGACCTGGAACAACGTTTCCTCAGCTCTCGTCCACTCACGCCCCTTCTCTACCTACGCTATATTGATGACATCTTCATTATCTGGACCCATGGGAAGGAAACCCTGGAAGAATTCCACCATGATTTCAATAGCTTCCACCCCACCATCAACCTCAGCCTGGACCAATCTAAATGGGAGGTCCACTTCCTAGACACCACGGTGCAAATAAGCGACGGTCACATTAACACCACCCTATACCGAAAACCCACCGACCGCTATGCCTACCTTCATGCCTCCAGCTTCCATCCCGGACACACCACATGATCCATTGTCTACAGCCAAGCGCTGAAATATAACCGCATTTGCTCTGACCCCTCAGACAGAGACCAACACCTACAAGATCTTCACCAAGCATTCTCAAAACTACGATACCCACACGAGGAAATAAGCAAACAGATCAACAGAGCCAGACGTGTACCCAGAAGCTTCCTGCTGCAAGACAAGCCCAAGAAAGAAACCAACAGAACGCCACTGGCCATCACATACAGTCCTCAGGTAAAACCTCTCCAACGCATCATCAGTGATCTACAGCCCATCCTGGACAACGATCCCTCACTTTCACAGGCCTTCGGAGGCAGGCCAGTCCTCGCCCACAGACAGCCCGCCAACCTGAAGCATATTCTCACCAGCAACTACACACCGCACCATAGTAACTCTAACTCAGGAACCAATCCATGCAACAAACCTTGATGCCAACTCTGCCCACATATCTACACCAGCGACACCATCACAGGACCTAACCAGATCAGCCACACCATCACCGGTTCATTCACCTGCATGTCCACCAATGTAATATGCGCCATCATGTGCCAGCAATGCCACTCTGGTATGTACATCGGCCAAACTGGACAGTCCCTACGTAAAAGGATAAATGGACACAAATCAGATATTAGGAATGGCAATATACAAAAACCTGTAGGAGAACACTTCAACCTCCCTGGACACACAATAGCAGATTTAAAGGTAGCCATCCTGCAGCAAAAAAACTTCAGGACCAGACTTCAAAGAGAAGCTGCTGAGCTTTAGTTCATTTGCAAATTTGACACCATCAGCTCAGGATTAAACAAAGACTGTGAATGGCTAGCCAGCTACAAAAGCAGTTTCTCCTCCCTTGGTGTTCACACCTCAACTGCTAGAAGAGGGCCTCATCCTCCCTGATTGAACTAGCCTCATTATCGCTAGACTGATTCTTGTTTGTATATTTATACTTGCCTCTGGAAATTTCCACTACATGCATCTGACGAAGTGGGTATTCACGCACAAAAGCTTATGCTCCAATAAGTTTGTTAGTCTATAAGGTGACACAGGACTCTTTGCCGCTTTTACAGATCCAGACTAACACGGCTACCCCTCTGATCCTTAAAAGTAATGTTCCAAAAAGAAACTTCATCCAAAATATCAACAGAATTGCTCAGAAAGAATTATTGCTAGAAAGTTTTATTGTGAGGTTTTAGTTGGATATATTTTTTCTCACATCCTGTACTACATTGTTGCACAGTGTTGTCTGTTATCCAATACTGGTACGTGTGTGGGGATTGGGGCAGGGGTTAATCTAGTAAACAAAGGCCTGGAAAAGTAAGTCAGTTTAACTATGGGCACAGCTACACTTGCAGATGTAGACCGCTTTGAGTTAAACCCGCCTTCGGAGAGTGCAGTAGGGAAAGTGCTGCAGTCTGTCCACACTGACAGCTGCAAGCGCACTGGCGTGGCCACATTTGCGGCACTTGCAGTGGCATTGGGAGCGGTGCATTATGGGCAGCTATCCCACAGAGCACCTCTTCCCATTCTGGCGCTGTGGCTTGTGGGAAGGGTGCAGGGGGTATGGGGCATTCTGGGTCCTATCCCAATGCCCCGTGATGCATCGGTTCGCATCCCAGCAATCCCTGTGCTTCCGTCCACATTTGGCGCCATCTTTCAATGTTTTTTGTACTGCGCGCTCTGTCTTCCCTTTCTGTCTGCGAAAATGGAGCCCAAACTGCTGAGGAGTATGCTGACGAATCTCGCCAGCACATCATGTTTGGCAGTTGAGTTACTCCTTATGATCCGAAGTGACAGTGAGGGCTCCGACGATGATATGGACTCGAGTAACGCAAATGACACGAGTTTGCTTGTGGCATTCACGGACATGCTCACCACTGTGGAACACCGCTTTTGGGCTTGGGAAACAAGCACTGAGTGGTGGGATCACATCATCATGCAAGTCTGGGATGATAAGCTGTGTCTGCAGAACTTTCGGATGAGAAAAGCCACTTTCATGGGACTGTGTGATGAGCTCGCCTCCACCCTGCGGCTCAAGGACACGAGATTGAGAGCTGCCCTGATGGTGGAGAAGCAGGTGGCTATCGCAATCTGGAAGCTGGCAACTCCAGACAGCTACTGATCGGTCGCTAACCAGTTTGGAGTGGGAAAGTAGACCGTTGGAATCATGTTGATGCAAGTTTGCAGGGCCATTAATTGCATCTTGCTCAGAAGAACCGTGACTCTGGGTAACGTGCATGACATTGTGGATGGCTTTGCACAAAAGGGTTTCCCTAACTGTGGAGGGGCGATAGATGGCACGCATATTCCAATTCTGGCACCAGCCCACCTAGCTTCCGAGTACGTTAATCGGAAGGCGTATTTCTCTATGGTTCTCTAGGCGCTTGTGGATCACCATGGGCGTTTCATTGACATTAATGCAGATTGGCCCGAAAAGGTGCATGACGCATGCATCTTTCAGAACACTGGCCTGTTCAGGAAGCTGCAAACTGGCACTTTTTTCCCAGACCAGAAGACCACCGTAGGGGAAGTCAAAATGCCCACGGTGATCCTTGGAGACCCTGCTTACACTTTAATGCCATGGCTCATGAAACCCTACACAGGGAGCTTTGACAGCAGCAAGGAGAAGTTCAACAACAGGCTGAGCCAGTGCAGAATGACTGTGGAGTGTGCTTTTGGCCATTTAAAGGGCCGCTGGCGCTCTCTGTATGGGAAGCTGGACCTGGCCGATGAACGCATCTCTGCAGTTATATCCGCATGCTGTACCCTCCATAAAATTTGTGAAGGGAAGGGTGAACGATTCACTCAGGCAAGGAACTCGGAGGTTCAACACCTGGAGGCTGAATTTGAACAGCCAGAGATCAGGGCTATTAGAGGGGCCCAGCACAGGGCTGCAAGGATTAGGGATGCCTTGAGGGAGCAATTTGAGGCTGAAAGTCACTAGTAATGTCTGGTGCCCTGCACGGGAGTGAAGTGCAGCGGTTCCAATGTTAGCAGGAATCTGTGTTTGCTGTGCTGACTTGCAGTGCCTGTTTCTTTCCTGGGCTAAGGTATCTTTTACTTTATGCAATCATAAAGAATGTTTTCAAAGCCAAAAAATCCATTTATTGAAAAGAAACAACTGCTTGGGAAACAGAAAGAGCAAGGGGGTGTGGTGGGGAATGGTACAATCACAGATTTATGTATGTCCTGTTATTATACTCAGCCTTCCTGTCTGGAGTGCTGTGCAATGAATGCTGCACTTCAGGATGGCTATACTGCATGGTGATGGGGGTTGAGTGCAGTGGGTAAGGGTCGTCGTTTTCAGGGCTGGGTGGTGAAGCTACAGGTGTTGGAGGCACCTGGTGGCAGTAAGAACCTGGATGTTGGGGAAAGTGGGTTGGAGGTGACATGGGGGCACAAGGGAAAGAGTTTTGGAACAAGGGCTGCGGGGGGAGGGGTGCAGTAGTGGTCCGCCTGCATGGCTATGAGCACCTGGCTAGAGTCCGCTTGGTGCTCCATTATGCTTATCAGCCAATCCATGCTTTGCTGCCAGAGCACCGTTCTTTTGTGCCAGTGCTCCTCATTCTGCTGGCAGATCCTCCTTTCATTGTCCCGCCACTCCTGCACTTTTTGATTTTCATTACTTGAATGCTGCATGACTTCATGCAACATGTCTTCCTTGCTTCTACATGGCCTCTTTCTGATTCTTTGGAGTCTTTTGGCCGGTGATAACACGGACAGCTGAGATCTCAAGGTTGCATCTGTAAAGGCAAAATGCAACACTTATCCGAGGCAGCATTGGTCACACCAGACGGAGTAATGATTCCCCCATACTTAAGGGCAAGCACAGTCTACACGATACCATAATTTGCCGTCCCAAAGTGAGCGCACATAACCCACGGGAGCCCCAAAATGGTGAGTAAGCACAGGGTCAAGTGTGACTGATGGCTGGTCACCTGAGGGTAGGGCCGTAGAGTTCAAAGTGATGACCAGAGTGGCTAGAACAGGCATTGTGGGACACTTCTGGAGACCGATCAGAGTGCACTAACAGACTAGGGTGTCCACACTGGCGCTGCAGCTCTCCAGCGGGGGCACACCACACGTTATTCCACTTGCTGAGGTGGAGTACCAGGAGCGCTCTACATGCCTTGCCAGTGTGGACGGGTAGTGAGCTAGTGCACCCAGGGCTCCTTTTATGCGCTCTAACTCGCAAGTGTAGCCAAGCCCTATGTTGCTCAGGGTGTGAAAAATTCATACCTCTGAGCGATGGCATTAGCCTACCTAAGTCTCCACGTAGACAGTGCTAGGTCGACAGAAGAATTCTTCCATTGAGCTAACTACCGCCTCTCGGGGAGATGGATTACCTACACCGACGGAGAACACCTATCAGTGTCGGTAGCATCTACACTGAAGCGCTACAGCAACTCAACTACAGCAGCACAACTGTGCCACTGTAGCATTTTAAGTGTGGACAAGCCCAAACACATAACAAGATCCAGTGGCTGGAAATTGGTGTCAACAGAGCTCAAACTGGAAATAAAACACATTTTTAACAGTAAAAATAGCTGCCCGTTAGCACAGATTGCCAGAAGATGAAGTAAATTCTCCATCATTTGGAGTCTTTAAAACAAGATGCGAGGTCTTTCTGAAATGGATGCTCTTGTTCAACTCAAGGTGTTGGCCTTCATGCTGGACTTCTGGGGTGAAATTCTATGGCATGTGTCATACCAGAGGTCAGACTAGATGGTAGTCCCTTCTGGCCTTCTAACTGATGAATCCATGTTGCTATTTTATATTAATCAGGTCCCACAACCTCCTTCTCATTATCACCTCATTCCTTTGAACCATCCAAGCACCATATTGTTAATAATCCATGTCTTTTTCTTGTTACATGTTTTTCAGATTATATTTATAACACACTGTAACGATTCTTTCAGAAAGGGCTTGTTTGCCTAGTGTCAAGACTCCTCATTAGTGCAGCCTTTGATCTGTGGCACCCACAGCATGGGGGTGGGAGGTGTATTATTATTGTATTAAGATTTTCACAATAAGAGGTGTCAAGTGTCCAGTCGAATGCACACAGAATACGATTACAAAAATAAAAACCAGTCACAGCCATAACAGAGGGTTTCTCTAGCAATTACTTAGAAGAAAAACTGAAAGTTTTTCAGAGCACTGTTCAAAATTACTGGGCCAGATTCTTAGCTGGTGTAAAGGTCTGGAGTTCCACTAAAGTCACTGTTAGTAGAAGAGGGCATTCATCTTCACTCAAGGTGGGTGAACTCATTCTAGCTAATTTTGCATGCACTCCAATATTCTGGGTTCCCAAATTCAGACTGCACTAGAACATTTTTGGGATGGTATTCAGCTAAAAAAAAAAGTGCAGAGGGTGAGAGAGCAAATATCCTAGTAAAAAATGAAGCCGCTCGATAATCAAATCCAAAAGACCTAACTCTGCAGCCCTTAATCTGCAGAACTTTTATTAAGCATACTGCATAACAGAGCTTGTATCAGTTACATTGAGAGTAGTTTGATTAAGGATGCAATATTTGGCCCAGTATTTTTAATGAAGATAGGATTCCTTTGATTCTGATGAAACCCTACACTTTTTTTTTTTTTTTTTTTTTGGTGGGGGCGCCCTCAATGCTTCTCACCATTTTCTGTACTCCTCTCATTTAGCAATATGGAAGGATTGGGTGGTTCTGATGTCTATTCATGCCCCCACACTGAGAAATCTTGCATCTAGCCGAACAAGCTGAGTCTTCCCCTCCTCTAGGCTTTTATAACCCGTATGATCCTTTCAATTTAGCCCATGAGTTTTTCTTTTCAGGCTTAAAAAGTTGGGAATTCAAATAGGTTGTGAACCTTCCAAACCCAAAAGATAGTCTAAGACATTTGCAAAAACCTCAAAACTCCACAAGCTCCCTTGACTGAACACTGATTTCACATCAAGGGCCATATTCTGTCCTCAAAGAACCCCCCCCTTTTGTAGAAAGGTACCCAGGAAAAAAATCAAATCATGTACAGTACTGGGGTGTCACAAGCTAAATCAGTTCCACCATCTTCCAACTCATATTCTTCACCAGTTCTGCATGCTGAATATGGAGAACTGGATGGCTCAGGGAATTTGAAGTCTCTTATTTCTAGATCACTGGCTAAACTCCCATCCAGATGTGAAATTCTGGCCACATTCAAGTCAATGGCAACAACTCTGACTCAAGTGAGGCCAGGACTTCAACCTAAGTATATGATGATCTTAAATTATTGAAAAAAGAAAAGGAGTACTTGTGGCACCTTAGAGACTAACCAATTTATTTGAGCATAAGCTTTCGTGAGCTACAGCTCGCTTCATCGGATGCATACTGTGGAAAGTGTAGAAGATCTTTTATACACACAAAGCATGAAAAAAGAAAGTGGGGTGGGGGGAGGTATTTTTTCATGCTTTGGGTGTATAAAAGATCTTCTACACTTTCCACAGGATGCATCCGATGAAGTGAGCTGTAGCTCATGAAAGCTTATGCTCAAATAAATTGGTTAGTCTCTAAGGTGCCACAAGTACTCCTTTTCTTTTTGCGAATACAGACTAACACGGCTGTTACTCTGAAACCTTAAATTAATGACAGTTGTTTGGTGGCCTATACCAAATGGCTTAGAGCACTACTGTGGTAGCATCTAAAAATGTTAAAGCTTTGCTTTTGCAACTTAGGCTATGTCTACACTATTCACTCTTTATTTGTATAGAAATACCTGTATGTTAAGGTAAAGCACACCTAGTGTGGCCATAATTATACCGGCAAATCTACATTTTTTACTGGTATAGCTTATTCCACAACTCTTGAACAAAACTGAACGTACCTATGCCACTAGAAGTGCAGTTCTGCCAATATAACTGCATCTACGTTAGGCGCTTGTGCTTGCACAGTTATGTCACTCAGAGGTCACATCCCTCACTGACATAGTTATGTTGGAAACAGTCTGAAGTGTCGACACAGCCCTCATAACATTACTCCATTATTCACTGTATTTTTTAAGTGTTCCCTATAGTTAATACAGTGAACTTTCAAAGTTCATTCTGATTTAAAGGTGTACATAGTTCCAGAGTTATTTCCAATGTTAAGTATAGTAGTTAGAATCTGATCACTCAAAATGGAGTGAACTTGAACTGCACCCACTGCATTGAGCATATCACAAATAGTACAGTATCCTTATTTGCCTACAAAGGCAAAGCTGTATGGGTGACCACTGTAGCTCTTCAGGCCTGGCCAAACGCCCATTGCAGTCAATGGGAATCTTTGACCTATCAGAACTGCCACTAGAGGCCACCTTTCCTGGAAATTTCAGCGGAGAGACCAAGGAAATGAACCAGAATGGAAAATGAGCCTCTCTCTCTCTCTCTGTTCCAAAGAGACTGTTGCTCCAGGTCAGGCTGAGGCAAGGTGATAATAGGGTCGTTTTCATTGCTGATGCATCTCTTCTGTGGTTACAGGAGTTTGGTTTCCAAGGCAGTCAATCATACACATTTCATGAGCACTCAATTCACTTTTTCAACTCTGCCATGAAGGCAAACTTCCTTTTCAAAAAGGTCAGCAGCTATCTGATGTGAAAGTTATTTTTTACTTACAATGTTGTTGCTGTAAGAAAAATGGGGGGGAATACTGCAAGGAATAAATTTACTCTTGGAATGGTATTATCTGGATTCTGTAACATTCATATGCTTGAAATGTCAAGGAAGGAGCCACAAAGCAGCCGGTGTGTTTTCAATGATCACATGGCAATGTTCCACAGACATGATTGATGATGGGTTAATATTGCTTTTAAATGTTCTAAAGATCACATTAGGAGGCAGGAGTCAAATTATAAAGCAATCAGAAAATGTGTTTTCTCTGAAGAATTATTAATATCAAAGCAAACACCTTAGGGGAAGCAAATGGCGTGTTACCTTTACACAATTTTATAAACCCCGGAAATAAAGATACTTTAGAAAAGGGAAATATGAGTATTTCCAATATGGCAACACTTGACATTTGTAAGTGCTATATAGTAGGTGAAGATCCTCTGATCCCCCTAAAGTGTGGCAGTATTTTCCACCAGGCTAGCTCAAGCTGCTTCTATCCTGGCAGAGGGTCTATGGATGTCAGAGGAGATGCCGTTTCTCTGCTTGTTACACCACAGCTGCACTCTGGTCTCCATCAGCCTGGCTTACTACTAGCCAAGAGGCCTCAACATACTTCCGAGTCCCAAATTCCCCCAAAACCATCTGCCCTGAAATGTCCAGCCCTCTCCAGGACCACTCAGAGACAGAATACAGTTCAGTTGTTCCTTTGAAAATACCCAGCAGCTTGCCACATCAACTGGAGTTCACAACTACTTCAATTCAGACACAGCACTGGGTTGGTTTAGATTCAAATAAAACAAGTTTATTAACAATAGGACATAGGTGAAGTGATGCCAAGTAAAATAAATAAAGGGACAGACACATCTAAAAGTCTGAAACTGAATCTAGCAAGGTATGGTCTTTGTTTAAGATGATTTCTCTCGCCAATTATTCTTTGTCCAGCATGACTGACTCCTTCTCAGGCTGAATCTTTCACAGAAGTACAAAGTGCTGTTTTCCCTTGTTGTCTTATTTGAAAGATAAAGATGGATTCTCTCTATGTCCCTCATATTACCAAAGAATTGTCTTTGTTCTCAAAGTTAGAAAGGCCTCCTGGAGATTTAGTCTCCTGTGTTTCTTCGTGGTGCAGGAGCCATGTTAATTCTCTGTCTCTTGAGTTCAGGTTCAAGACAACACCTGCTGCTTTGCAGGATAGCTTTGTTTGTGGCTAACATGTAAATCGAAGTAAACCCACATTCCTTTGTCTAGGATGGACCTGTTTATCACCTTTACCTAGGCTACGCTGTCTTTCTTAAGCATGTTCTAGTAACATTATGCAGAGAGAACTCATAACTTCACATAAAAGATTATCACATGCACTTTACAATGATATTAATGGTCATTCATTTTCAAATGATGCTTTACAAAGCATAATTTGTACACACATCATTGAGGTAATGTATAGGGTGTGAATATAGGGTTACTTAGAGGCTCAGAGTGGATGTTGAAGGAGGACGTCACGGCTATACTGGCTGCACACCAAATGGGACTCCCAAATCTTCCAGCTGGGTAAACCAGCAGCTTTCCAGCTCCTAGTGGCGTCAAGGGGATGGAACAGACTGACGGCTTGATCAACAAATCAATCTAGTGAGAGAACACTGGTGTGCTTGATATGCACTGGTGTACTTGTCAGGCAGCTGATCCATGTTTGCAGCATACCAGAGGCCAAATGCTAGACGTGGTTTGAGAGCAATTCCTTTGACAGACACATCATGGATTAGATGCCTATTTGCCTTCTTGTTCTCATTATATAACCTCTTTGTTTTCAGCGTTTCTTCTCCTCCTCCATTCTGTGGCAGCAATTGTGCATGCTAATGAGATATCCTAATGCAGCAATGGCCTGTCAGCAGCAATGTGCTGGAGGGAGGATCTCAGGGGCTCCTAGAAACCCTTTGTTAAAATTCTGTAGGCACGCTGAGAAATGAGGAATTATTATTGGTTAGGTGCTGACTATGTATTGGAGCTTTTTCCCCTGCCTCTGATGCAACTCTAGTCCTCTCTGGATATTGCTAAAATCATCTCTGCCAGAGATCACTTATTTCTGGGGCTCAGAAAGATACTTCTGAAAAGCAAGGATTTTTTTTGTCTTTGGAATAACCAGATTGTACCAAATAGGAAATATTTTTAGATCATCACCCAAGGGAAGGGTCCCATCCTTCTCTGACAAAGACTTCACCTCCAAATGTGAGTTGTGCAAACTAAAGACTCCTATACCATCAATATGCCCACTATAATTTTCAACAACAAAAGCTGAAGTACAGCAGAGTGAATGTTCTTCATGTAAGTTGTATGCCAAGGGGTGTTGCTTCTCTTTTTGTTACTGGCTTACAGTAAACAGAAAGCATCTTCATTCAAATGGAGAAATAAATTAATAGACTCACCAATCTCTAGCCCACCCTGCCTGCAGACACAGATCCCACAACAAGTTTTACAACAGGCTCAGAGGAAAAAAATCTTTGGGGCTTCCTTTATTAATAGAGGCAGCATACCAGTGATATGCCAATTCATCAGTTGGCGTCTTCAGCACTTTTTGGGGTCACTAGACAGATTTGGTTACTTGATCATCTCTGGTTTTGATTGTCCCCACGTACAATCGGTAAGACTGCTATCTGGAACAAACATCAATTTTCCTCTATCACTCTCATAAAATGACAATACAAAGCTTTTACCTGTAATGTTTGTTACTTTTTGTTCTTCGTCAGAAGGAGACTAAGCTGGTGACATCTCACCATCCTTAAGAAGCACACCACAGCACACAGTAAGCATTTCTCTAGGATCCAACTCCTATACATTCAGACAGATCTAGCAAGACCATGTGGAATAGTACCTTCTGATTAACTCCCCAGTGCTATATTACCAATGCACTGAACTAAGATGTTGTTATAAAAATAACCTAAGAAGGCATTCTTAATATTAACCTTAAGTCTAGGAGTTTGTGACTTGTCCTAGGCAGGTGCTCAAGAGAGAGGATAGGGCACAAGAAGCCTTCCTCCTTCATCTCTCTCCTCCACTTAGGAGCTAGTCACAATCCTAGTCCTTGCACTTTGCAAGCCAGATTCTGACCAGACTTTTCATAGGAGCACAGCAGAGATGTATGCAGTAAATGCCTCCTGCCTCTGTGAAGCCAGTGTAAGGGCTGATCACAATAGCATTTCCTGAGCGCAGGAAGATGGACCAAGGTCTTGTACTACCAAGCAAAGATAGTGGGCCAAAAGGAACAATCTGCACTATCCTCATGGAAAGTGTGCCCCATCATGTGCCCTGAGCAGTCCAGGCAAAGCCTGAGTCTGCTGAGGAACCATCCTTCCTATTGCACCCTCAGAAGTGATGTGGTTCAACGTCATTCCCTAACAGGGCTGTGTGTAAATTGCACAGTCTAGCCCCATGAGTGGAAGGACTGTTTGCCAGCCTCCCCACAGTCTCTTGTCCACTGCATCAGCTCAGTTCCAGAAGGCTGCTCTGAATTAACCCTCCAGGAGCAACTACTGGATCAGTGAGCCTTTGCACCAGCTCTATTGCAGGGCTGTTGCTTTACAGCCACCATGGATATGCTAATTGCTCTAAACCTCAGCACTCCCCCATGAAACTCTTTGACTCGCAAGTATATTGTGTGCTTAAATGCCATGAAAAAAATATAAAGCTACTCTACTCAAACCCCAGCAGGTTCCTCAGTGACTAAGCTCCACTAATTAGTAACAGCTGTTAATGAAGTGTGCAGGTACAAATCTAATCTCTCCAATTAATGCATATGAGATTCTTAGACTGTAGCAATATTTAAAGGGGATATTGCAAAGGAAAAACAAGAATACAACCATTTAAAAGTCACAATTTTGTAGCAGAGACCCTGTTACTTTCTCCCAATCATAGAGATTTCAGTTGCCACTAAATATAGTATCTATTTGTCTGCGATTACTTAAAATAACAATTTTTGTTCTGTTTACCTAAGTTGGAAAACTGCCGTTACTCATGAGTGAGAGTAGAAATGAACGGCCCACTCAGTGGAATTTAATAGGGTGCATCAATTCTTTCCAGGTAAGCCAAGGAAATAAATTGCTAATTTACTATTATTCAAAACTGAAACAGCCTTTTTAATTAATGGCTGAATGCATAATTATATGCTCAGAAAACATATAGCTTACACCAGGCCTGGCCTGCAAAAAAAATGATTTGAGAAACTCATACCCAACATGATATCATCAACACACTGAAAACTCTGACAATTAGCAGTTTCACCCATTTTCAGCTACACTGCGCATAGCTGCCTTCCTGGAAATGAATTAACACACAGTAGCTTGTTTTCTCTTAATAATGGTATAATCCTAGTTTGTTTTTAGCCATAAAAGAGGTTTCAGAGTCTTTGACTCAGTCTGACCTTCAGCATCATACAGCTGTATAGTATTATATCAGATTACAAATACAACATAAGATAAACCATTACCTGAACAGAGATTAAGGATTTGAGATTTTCATTCAACCATAATTATTATTCCATTCATAGCCCATTATTGTCCCAATCCAGTAAAGCATTTAAGCACATGCCTAAGTGATTTGCTGAACCAGGGCCTCTAGGTAGAAGCATCCAACTTGAACCTCACAGTTAGGTAAATCTCATTCCCCTTACTCAGCTAAATTGTCCCAATTATGTCAATGCAACTACTTTCATGAGTAAGGCATGCAGAATTAGCACTAGGTTTGAATACTCAAGGATAATGACAGCCTTATCTGACAAAAAACAAATCATTTAGTTAGCAGCATGGTATAATTTGCCAGGGACTATTGTCCTTGTACCTATTGCTCGTGCATCCAAGGGATTCGGTCATTAGAAACATAGATAGTTGGGTTTGCGATGAGCAGGAGAAACACATGGTGACGTGCCTGATGCGAAGGTTGTGGATTTATGTATAGTGCTGGGGAGGAGCTAGTGGTCGTGGTACATATAGGGAAGGATCGGAGAGAGGTCCTGGAGGCCAAATTTAGGCTGGTAGGTAAGAGATTGAAGTCCAGGATCTCCATGGTTGCATTCTCTGAAATGCTTCCAGTTCCACATGCAGGGCCAGTTAGACAGGCAGAGCTGCAGAATCTCAATGCATGGATGAGATGATGGTGTAGGGAGGAGGGGTTTCGATTTATTAGGAACTGAGGAAATTTTGGGGATGGGGGGGCCTATACAGGAAGGATGGGCCCCCACCTAAACCAAAATGGAACCAGATTGCTGGCACTTGAAATTAAAAAGGTCGTAGAGCAGTTTTTAAACTAAGGGCTGGGGGAAAGCTGACAGGTGTGGAGGATCACATGGTTTGGACAGAGACATCCCTTAGGGGAGGATCTATTAATGGACAGTCTCTATGTCCTAGAAGGAGGAGAGGATGTAAGATGATAAAATACAGGTAGGATCTGATGAGAAACAGTCAAATGAAAAAGAATCCCATTCAATTACATCATGTAATGGGAGACAGCTAAAAATTGACAATTTTTTAAAGTGCTTATATACTAATGCTAGAAGTCTAAATAATAAGATGGGTGAACTAAAGTACTTCTTATTAAATGAGGATACTGATATAATAGTCATCACAGAAACTTGGTGCAATGAGGATAATCAATGGGACACAGTAATACTAGGGTACAAAATATATCGGAAGAACAGAACAGGTCGTGCTGGTGGGGCAGTGGCACTATATGTGAAAGAAAGCATAGAATCAAATGAACCAAACTGTGCCATAGAATCTCTATGGATAGTAATACCATGCTCTAAGAATAAGAATATAGCAGTAGTACCGACCACCTGACCAGGATGGCGATAGTGACTGTGAAATTCTCAGGGAGATTAGAGAGGCTATAAAAATAACAAACTCAGTAATAATGGGGGATTTCAACTATCCCCATATTGACTGGATACATGTCACCTCAGAACAGGAGGCAGAGATAAAGTTTCTTGACACCTTAGATGACTGCTTCTTGAAGCAGCTAGTCCTGGAACCCAAAAGAGAAGAGGCAATTATTGATTTAGTCCTAAGTAGAGCACAGGATCTGGTCCAAGAGGTGCATATAGCTGGACTGCTTGGTAATAGTGACCATAACATAATTAAATTTAATATCCCTGTTGCAGGGAAAACTCCACAGCAACCCAACACAGTAGCAGTTAAACAAAAAGTAAAAGGCATCATGCCAAAAGTGAAATCCCTGCAAGCTGCATGGAAACGTTTTTAAAGGCACCATAATAGAGGCTTAACTTAAATGTATACCCCAAATTAAAAAACATAGTAAGAGAACCAAAAAAGTTCCCCCCGTGGATAAAAAACAAAGTAAAAGAAGCAGTAAGAGGCAAAAAGGCATCCTTTAAAAAGTGGAAGGGAGGAAAATAGAAAGAAGCATAAACTCTGGCAAATGAAGTGTAAATATATAATTAGGAAGGCCAAAAAAGAATTTGAAGAACAGCTAGCCAAAGACAAAAAGTAATAGCAAAAAAATTTAAGTACATCAGAAGCAGGAAGCTTGCTAAACAGCCAGTGGGGCCACTGGACGATCAAGGTGGTAAAGGAGCACTCAAGGATGATAAGGCCATTGCGGAGAAACTAAATGAATTCTTTGCATCAGTCTTCATGGCTGAGGATGTGAGGGAGATTCCCAAACCTGAGCCATTCTTTTTTGGTGACAAATCTGAAGAACTGTCCCAGATTGAGGTGTCATTAGCGGAGGTTTGGGAACAAACTGATAAATTACACAGTAATAAGTCACCAGTACCAGATGGTATTCACCCAAGAGTTCTGAAGGAACTTAAATGTGAAATTGCAGAACTACTAACTATAGTCTGTAACCTATCATTTAAATCAGCTTCTGTACCACATGACTGGAGGATAGCTAATGTGATGCCAATTTTTAAAAAGGGCTCCAGAGGTGATCCTGGCAATTGCAGGCCAGTAAGCCTGACTTCAGTACTGGGCAAAGTGGTTGAAACTAAGAACAAAACTGTCAGACACATTGATGAACATAATTTGTTGGAGAAGAGCCAACATGGTTTTTGTAAAGGGAAATCATGCCTCACCGATCTAGTAGAATTCTCTGAGAGGGTCAACAGGCACGTGGACAAGGGGGATCCAGTGGATATAGTGTACTTAGATTTTCAGAAAGCCTTTGACATGGTCCCTCACCAAAGGCTCGTAAGCAAAGTAAACAGTCATGGGATAAAAGGGAAGGTCCTCTCATGGGTCAGTAACTGGTTAAAAGATAGGAAACAAAGTGTAGGAATAAATGGTCAGTTTTCAGAACGGAGAGAGGTAAATAGTGGTGTCCCCCAGGGGTCTGAACTGGGACCAGTCCTATTCAACATATTCATAAATGATCTGGAAAAAGGGATAAACAGTGAGGTGGCAAAATTTGCAGACGATATGAAACTACTCAGGATAATTAAATCCAAAGCAGACTGTGAAGAGCTACAAAGGGATCTCACAAAACTGGGTGATTGGGCAACAAAATGGCAGATGAAATTCAATGTTGATAAATGCAAAGTAATGCACATTGGAAAACATAATCCCAACTATACATATAAAATGATGGGGTCTAAATTAGCTGTTACAACTCAAGAAAGAGATCTTGGAGTCATTGTGGATAGTTCTCTGAAAACATCCACTCAATGTGCAGTGGCAGTCAAAAAAGCAAACAGAATGTTGGGAATCATTAAGAAAGGGATAGATAAGAAGACAGAAAAATATCATATTGCCTCTATATAAATCCATGGTACTCCCACATCTTGAATACTGTGTGCAGATGTAGTCGCCCCATCTCAAAAAAGATATATTAGAATCGGAAAAGGTTCAGAAAAGGGTAACGAAAATGATTAGAGGTATGGAACAGCTTTCGTCTGAGGAGAGATTAATAATATTAGGACTTTTCAGCTTGGAAAAGAGATGGCTAAGGGGGGATATAATAGAGGTCTTTACAATCATGACTGGTGTGGACAAATTAAATAAAGAAGAATTATTTACTCCTTCTCATAACACAAGAACTAGGGGTCACCAAATGAAATTAATAGGCAGCAGATTTAAAACAAACAAAAGGAAGTATTTCTTCACACAACGCACAGCCAACCTGTGGAACTCTTTGCCAGAGGATGTTGTGAAGGCCAAGACTATACCAAAACAGAACTAGATAAATTCATGGAAGATAAGTCTATCAATGGCTATTAGCCAAGATGGGCAGGGATGGTGTCCCTAGCCACTGTTTGCCAGAAGCTGGGAATGGGCGACAGGGGATGGATCACGTGATGATTACCTGTTCTGTTTATTCTCTCTGGGGCACCTGGCATTGGCCACTGTCAGAAGACCTGATACTGAGCTAGATGGACCTTTGATCTGCCCCAGTATGGCCATTTTTATGTTTTTATCTCTACTCCTTTCCACATATCAGCCTACATAGATCTAGCCTAGACCTTATCTCCACTAAGCATAGTAGTATGGAATTCCCCTGTGTTCCCACCCACTCATGCAAATGAAACCTAATGGCTTCACCAGTTTGGGCCTCTATTATCAGAAATGCAGTTTACATGTAGAGACTAGCTGAGGAAATAGAGTGGCCAGAAGAAGAAATCCATTAAATTGAGTGTTCTCCACAGAAAAACATTGAGAGCCTACACTACAAAGAGAAAGAAACAACACAGAAGAAATCAAAAGGAATATCATCCACAGACAGCAGCTCGGGCTTAATTTTGGAGAGCTTCTAGAACAGGCTGCAAATAGCACTGTGACCTATAACCTTACATTATTTAGCATATTTAGATCTATACATTAGCAGAGTTAAACCCCAATTTTACAATGTCTTGAGGAAAACCTTCATAAACATCAAATTGTAAAAACAAAAACCAATTCCAGACAACATGGAAACTCACAATTATTTAGGATCCCAAAGGCTGGGGTTCACCTGTACAGAGCAAAGTATTTAAACATTTTGCTCTAAAATATATATTTCCATTGACAAACTTTCTTTTCAATAAAGTGTTTCTTATTTAATATCCTCCCTCTCTCAGCATCTCCAGTCAGTATCTCAGATACATATTCAATAGCTTCAAACCAGGTGCTAAAGAATTTAATAAGCCTATAGCTATGGAAGAGGGAAGTTACAATGGTTCCTTGCAATAGATGGGAGAATACACAGTTTTCTTGCTCAAGTCTACTTTCACTGTCTTCCAAACACGCTATGTTTGTTTTTCTCACCCATTCCTGCAAGTGATTTTTTTTATTTGTTCCATGAAAATTCATCCTGGCAAAGGTTCACACCAGAGGCACTCACACAACTACCAGAAAGCACATTGTGGCCTGGCTCTCTTTACACCTATCCTGATGTAACTCCCCTGACTTCACTGGAGCTATGCTTGGTTTATGATGGTAGAGTGGAATCAAGCCCTATATGACTGGGGTAGTGTGGCATACATCTAAAGTATTGGATTGCAAATGTCAAATACTCAAAGGACACAATTAGCCTTCAATCCATATGCTGAAGATGTTCACAGAAACAAAACAAAATATTTTGGAATAGCAAACACGTTGACACAAATCAGTCTGTTCATGGACAATTCAAAAGGGCCTAATAACAGCACCTACAGAAGTCAATGGAAATATCACTATTGACTTTGATGGACACTGGATCTGGCCCAAATAGAACAAAGGGATAAATTCATTGAATAAATTGCATGTGAATTAACTGCTCCACTCTACTCTTTATCAGCTTAGCCATACTCTTTGCCATAACTCGGAGCCGGAGCAGGAGTCCATTTATAGCTTAATTTTGGGCTATTTTTGCAAACAAATTAACCTACTTCTGCTTTTTAAATGAATAATTAGCTAGTTAATTGAATAACTTAGTAATTCAGTGGGGGATGTTTGATATTTCTCAGTGGTGGGAATTTTTGCTGCTGCACTGTGTGTTCCAGAGAAATCTTGCAAAATGAAAACAAAACAAAAGGGGGAAAAACCCCTATCTGCAAAAATTTACAGCACTCAGACAGCTTTGGGGAAAGTGTGTGAATCTGATGCTCGTCACACTTGTAAAACACAAGCAGATGGCACACCTGTTCTCATCTTGCTGTGAATATGCATTTACATTTGGCTTTGCATTTTAGAAAAATGTACACATGCACAGAACTGTTCCTAGGGGCCTGTCCCAAAGCCCATTCAAATCAATGGAAAGATTCCCACTGACTTGAAATGGGCTTTGAATCAGTCCCTTGACATGCAAGTTTTACCCACTTCTAGATTTTCTGTGTTTCTAGATATGATAGTGCTGATTCTTAAAAAAACTCCAATATTGCAGGTGCAATTAATTGTGCCAGCAGTTCTATCCATTTTGACACACAGGCCTGATTCATACACAGTTTTTGCACTAATGCTATTTTGGTTTGCATGTGATTATTTTACCAAACTAGTTATATTGGAACCACCATTAGAGTGGGTGCAGCTATACTCATATAAAGGTGTCGCTGCCCTAAACTCCACAGGCATAATGGGAACATGATGATGATGTCCTCTTATATCGCTATCACTTATTCCCCTTCCCTTACAGGAATAAGCTACCTTTATACTGGTATAACTGCATTGACACTGGGGGCTTGTACTGCTTTAACTTTGATGGTATAGGTAAAACTATACAACTTTTGCAGGTAAATAAGCCCTTAAAGTAACTATCAACGATTACACCTATAATATTAGAAGCCATTTTGGAAAATGAAGGTCTCTCTCATTAGTAGAGCTAGTTAAAAAAAGTGACTTCAATTTTTTTGGCAAAAATTTTCTTGATAATTTTCCCATTTTTACTTGTTTTAATCTTAAGTGATTTCACTTTTTATAATATCTTCTACTTAAAAGAGTAACTGGCACATTCAATGAAGAAAGCAAGCTCGGGGAGCAGCAATTTTAAAATCTGAGCTTCAGAGTACATCTATTAAAAACAAAGTAGAGAATGTCATTAGCATGAACAAGCTAATTTTATGGTTAATATTTAGGGACCAAGTAACCTAATCTGAAACACTGGTCATAAAGAAGTTTTGAAAGCAAACATTTGTAAAAAAAAAAAAAAAAAAATCAAAGTTTCTTTGTGCCTAATTTGGAAAGATTAAAAATGCAAGATCAGATAATTAAGCTATTAGTAGTTCTCTCAGCTCTAAGCAGAACCATGAAAACTACAAATGTTGCATGATTTTAACACAAAAATCATAACATTTCCCATAGATCAGTGAAAGTGGGCCTCTGTTCACTCAGAAGGTTTCTGAACCTTTTGTGGATCTAGTCTGTTTTAAGATTTTAATGAGATTTGAAACCCAGGTGAGTTTCTTCAGGCTTTGGACTTCATTGTGAACATTTCACACAGCTCTAATATTTATTCCTGGGAGGAGAGAATTGTCTCATGCAGCTCGACAGCAATCCCAGTAAGGAGCTGCAAGAGAGTTCAATCCAGTTCTCCTTGGAAAATTTGGTGGAAGCGATGATTTTAAAACAAGGAATGGATAAAAGATGTTTGCATAACACAAGACAATGTGTCCTTTTCCCTTCACTTTTGCTCAAGTTTCTAACAGCATCTGATCCAAAAGCACTCAGAGACTCAAAAACTTAAATAACCCACAAATACAGATGTTATTGATTACAGTTAGGATCAGAAGCAAAATGTACCACATATTAGAATGGTACCAGAGAACAAGCTTCTGCCCACTTTGCAGAAGAGAGGTCCAGATGAGTTCCTGGACTTTGGCCTGCTTATCCATACAGAACTTGAACTGCAAACGTTTGGAGATTTTGCCATCCCTAATTAATATGGTGGGGACCAGAGATATGAGACACAGCCCACCCCCCTCCACCCAGCAAAAAAAAAAAAAAAAAAGTGTGAAGCCACAATATACCTGTGCTTTATACCTGAGAAAACTAGTCTGAAGATGGAGTGGGAAGTAAAACCTCAAACTCTTTAAAAATAAAAATGTAAAGGAAAGTTTCTGTCTCTCCTTTGAAGTTTTGCAGCAGGGAAAGCTGGGTTTGGTTGGTTTATGTTACCCTTCTGCCAGGTGGAGCCAGCAGCAACAATGGCCGGGTTAAGTATCATGGGGTTCCTTTTCACCAATACAACACAAAACTGGCTCGAGCCCCCACCCAGTGACCTGGGACAATTACACACCACCCCCTAGGTGCCTCTAAGAGGCAATATTTCCCCTCTCACAAGCACAAAGTCTGAGTTCAGCAAAAATGTTTAATAAAAGCATGGAATTAACTCAGCATTAATTTGCAAAAACACAGCAACTAGGGTTCATAAACACAAACCATGAGCAAAAGACCCACCCCAAGTAAGTTGGGCAGTGTCCTTTTCCCCTCAGGGTCTTAAGTCCAACAAACAAAAAGTCCCTTTAATGTGCGCGTCCCTTCTCTGCACCCCACTCACAGTTGCTACCTTGGCCAGTGCAGCCCCAGAGTTCTGAGGTTCATCCGCAGAGTTCACCTCCCACCTTGGGCGGAAGGTGGGGTAAGGAGGCGTCTTACATGCTCCACTGCTTGGGCACTAGCTCATCCCCCTATCAGCCTCTCTGTGGGGCTCTGCTCTGGCCCTCTCCACAGCCACCCTCCTGGCTGCTCACCACACCTCTCCGCCAGTGGCCCTATTGGCCACTTGCTGCACCTCTCCATCAGCCAAGATGTCTTCAGGGCCCACCACTTAACACACTATCAGTGATTTCAGCGGTTAGTGGGGGAGCCTCACTGCTGATGCACACTGAGCAGTCTCTTGCAATAGAGACACTTGTCCCAAAGTAGGTCTAATACTACTAGGTCTCTGCAATATGTAACAAGACTCTTAATTGAGTCTAAATTAGCTCTTTTATTTACCATGGAGAGAGGAAAGGTCAAATTGTGTCTGTGGCCCTTAAACCAGGCCCACACCACCAGCTACCTGCCCCCACTCTGTCTCTCGACTTATAGGCTTTGGAACCCATGTCCCCTGCCTAGCAAGTGCCATTCAGTTGAGGGTGAGTCCCTCCATTGGGGTATGCCTGGTACAGTTCTGCTGCCTTCGGTTCACACAATAAGGATAACAATCCTTTATTACTCCTGACCCAATAAGCAAAAGGAGACTGGGATCCAACACCAGCCACAAGTGATCACTTAGGCAAGCAATCCCATCATGCTGAGCACGTAGGCAGGGTGGCTGTGACAAGCAAACAAGATCAGCTCCTGAAATCCTTTTCCACAGCTCACCACTAGATGTCAGGGGAGAGCTCATTCAGACTCTGCTTACATCTAGGTAATAAGCAGTAGTGTGTGTACACTTAACTTGAGCAGAATTCATGGCATGATAAGGACAAAAAGAAACTCCAGGGACTAATTGCTTCACTGCAGGGAACTGATGCTCTTAAATTGCTCAGCACCTGGATTTTAAATCAGCCCCCACTCACAGCTAATTAATGCTGATGCTCAGTTGCACTTGGTAGCAAAACTGACAGAAAGGGAGTGTAAAAATTTGGGCTATAGATGATTATACTGAAAATCAAATAAATAGACGAATGCAGCAAAAGGCTAACACAGGAAACTCTGTAAATATTTTCTCCTAACTTTGTTTTCACTGTGTATTATGGACCTCATTATAGCTTGATTTTTCCATTATGATGACTAAGAGCAAGTGGCATTCCCACCCTATTTCAAATGACCTTACGAAGTGTGTGTCAACTTCAAATTTATCTCCTCTTTGGGGCTTGGCATACTTGATATCTCAAATAGTAATAAAAGGACCTAATAAACCTCACGCACTTTCAGATTTTGCTAACACAACAAACTTTTGGTCAGCTTCCCACGCAATGCCCCATCTGTACATAATTTCAGGGTTTAAAGTGGGGTTACAGCAGAACCACAACTTACAAAATGGAACCCTCTTTCTTATTCAGTACATTCTCTCTGTGGGTATATTTGAGTCCTATCAATGAGCTTTGAGGACTGAACCAGCTTTGAGGCTCTTGAGTTGTACATTAAGCAAGTTAAATATGGAGGTCAATGGAGGAGAATAAACATAAACACATACATTGTTACATAATATTACAGTCAGTTTGCTAGCTATAACTTCAGTAATTCTGGCAAAACATATGCAACTCTTAAGGTCTAGTTTTCAAAGGTGCTGAGCACCTGCAACCCCAACTGAAATCATAGCCCTGAAAATCAGACACATAGTGACAGTATTTAAAGTGTGGATACGGGGGGGAGGGGTGTAAGGGGTCATAAACCCAGCAACAGTCATTTTTTAAAAAATCATGCTGGTCGCTGAGAGATGGCCTTTAGCACAGTCTTACCAAAGTTGCTGTTCCCAGATTATAGGACTCCCCCTCCCCCTGCGTGCACATAACATACTTTTTTCAGACCACTTCAAGCACTGTTTAATAGCCAGGAATATCTGAATGACTCCTCCATCACCTGCTCACCAAAAAAATAAACCAAAGAGCAAACAGGATAGCAAATGAGTGAGCAGGCTCACTCAATTGGACCATCCAGGATATGAAGTACTGACTAACTCCAAGTAAAACAGAGGCAGATTATCAATCCAAATACTTAAATCTTTCAGAGATTAATAAATACAAGGATGATTCAGAGAAGATAAACGTTGACAACTCTTTAGAAACAACGATCTCAGACAAGTACTGTACCAATGTCATATAATATCAAAAATAAGAAAGAGTCAAAAGATCAAGTAGGAGGAATATTCAATATGAATTAAATGAAAGGCACATCTCTACGCACAGAATAATGACTTAAATGAGTTTTTTATCACACAAGCCAGTACATTGTGAAACATAAGGAGAGGAGGGCATGGGGAAGGATTTACATAGAGAAATAGAAGTCCATGGTTATGGGAAGGTTTGTGTGCACAACTAAGTGGAAAAACGGGGACCCAGGGAATTATAAACCAGTCGGCCTACTTGGAAAGGTACTCAACAAATTATTAAACAATCATTTGTAAGCACCTACAGGTTTTATAGGATTATAAGGAATAGCCAGCATGGATTTGTCTCAAACAAGTCCTGTCAAACCAGGCTAATTTCCTTCTTTGGCAGGGTTACGGGTCTGGTGTATAGAAGGGAAGCAGTAAGCATGATAAATCTTGATTTTTAGTAAGGCTTTTGATATAGCCCCACATGACATTCTCATAAGCAAACTCGGGAAATGTGGTCTAGATGAAATTACTATATATTGGGTGCAAAACAAGTTGAAAGACCATACTCAACAAGCAGTTATCAATGGTTCACTGTCGGACTGGAAGAGCTAAATTAGTGAGGCTCTATAGGGGTCAGGCTTGTATCCGGTACTTGTCAATATTTTCATTGATGACTTGGATAATAGAGTGAAGAATATGCTTATAACATTTGCAGATGACACGAAGCAGGTAGGCAGTGCAAGCACTTTGCAGGACAGGATTAGAATTCAAAATGACTGTGACAAATTGGAGAATTGGCCTAAAGTCAACAAGATGAAATTCAATAAAGAAAAGTGCAAAGTACTTCAATTAGGAAGGAAAAAAATCAAATGCATATCTACAAAATGGGAAATAACTGGATAGGTGGGAATGCTGCTGAAAAGGATCTGGAAGGTATAGCAGATCACAAATTGAATATGAGTCAAAAGCATGATCCAGTTGCAAAACAGGCTAATATTATTCTGGGGTATATTAACAGGGGTGTCATATGTAAGATACAGGAGGCAATTGTCCTGAGCTACTCAGCACTAGTGAGGCCTTAGCTCGAGTACTGTGACCAATTCTGGATGCCACACTTTAAGAAAGATGTGGACAAACTGGAGAGAGTCCAGAGTAGAGCAACAAAGATGACAAAAGGTTTAGAAAACTGGACCTATGAGGAAAGCTTAAAAAAACTGGGCATATTTAGTCCTGAGATAAGAAGACTGAGGGGGACCTGATAACAGTCTTCAGATATGCTAAGGACTATTATAAAGGGAATGGTGATCAATTGTTCTCCATGTCCACAGGTAAGACAAGAAGGAATGGGCTTAATCTGCAGCAAGGGAGATTTAGGTTAGATATTAGCAAAAGCTTTCTAACTATAAGCGTAGGTAAGCTCTGAAATAAGTTTCCAAAGGAGGATTGTAGAATTCCCAACACTGGAGGTTTTTAAAAACAGGTTGGACAAGCATCTGTCGGGGTGGTCTAGGTTTACTTGGTCCTGCTTCAACGCATGGGCTGGACTTGATGAGATCTCAAGTTCCCTTCCACCCCTATATATAATTTCTATAATTGATGTATGGTAAGAAATAGAAAAACAGAGAAAATCTCAGCATATAAAAAAATAACTATTTTGACAAGGGCTTGTCTACACTGGCAATTAGCAGTGCTGCAACTGAAAAAACACCCCCCCCTGAGCGCAGCAAGCTGCAGCGCTGTAAAGCGCCAGTGTAGACAATGCCCCAGCGCTGGGAGCCACTCTCCCAGCGCAGGTAGCTATGCCCCTCATAGAGGTGGGTTTTTTAGAGCCCTGGGAGAGCTCTCTCCCATCACTGTGCTGTGACCACACAAGGCACGTTAAAGTGCTGTAGCGTTGCCACAGCAGCACTTTAGCGTTGCCAGCGTAGACTAGCCCTTGCAAGTCTTTAGGGCATAAGTCTGAGAGCTTAATAAATATGAGTTATACAAAAGAACCCTGTGTGTATGGAGCCTATATATAAGTAACAGACACAAACGGCAAAATAATAATGGGCCTCTCTCATGGGGTCACCATCTCAGAGCACCCCCTCACAGCATGGGGAGGCTCTGCAAGTAACCCATCCTCAGTTTCCCCTGCTCAGGGCTCCTCATGACTATTTCTCCAACACTCTTAGGCTAATACCTTCCATTTTACAGGGTAATTTGTTAATATCACACCTCAGATCACAACACAAAGCTCAATACCATAATTGAAAAGATTCAGGCTCCCTTTTCTCCTGTGACTCCAGGCTCTTTGTCTTCTCAAGCATCCTTCAGATGGCTTTCAGGCTCTCCCCCAGAGTCCACTCCCAGAGTTCAAAAGATCAAACAAAGCAATAATGCAAACAGCATCCACTCCTCCCAGGCTTGATGAAAGGCTCACATTCCTGCTGGGTACTTTCCGTCTCCCTTCCCCTTGTATGGGACAGTGATCACGGGGTGCTCCCTTGGGCCTTCCCCTTGCACCAAAGACGACTCCTCCCACTACTCAGGCCTTCTGGCTTCTGGCCTGTCTCCCTATTCCCATACTCCCTTGCTCACTCTCAGGCTGTGAGAGCCCCATGTCTGTGCGCTCTCTGCCTCTTTCCTGACTAACTCTCAGACTTGACTCACCCAGTCTCCTTCCCTCTGGGGCCCACGTGTCTTCTCTTAAGCCCAACAGGGGCTCAGCTGACTAGTCTCAGGTACACTCTTTCCCTCTTAACAAGCCAATGCCACCCTGCCACAGTCATGTTTTTTTCTGTTACTTCAGTGCACATCAGGAATAACTCCAGCCATGGGTCCTGTTCTGATCCCATTTATGCTCATGTAACCAAACTGCCTTCAAGGGAGTTACTCTTGATTTGCACCAATCATAGTCAGATAAGAAACCAACTTCACCTGTGTTCCAGATGGAGTTTCAGAGCAGGCAGATGACCTTCAACCAATTCTCCTGTGAAAAATGGGGAATTCATTGGCCTTAGGATCTACTGTCCAACTGGGGTAGAGAAGGTTAAAGAAATGGCTGCTGGGAAGTACATAAGAATGGCCATGCTGGGTCAGACCAATGGTCCAACTAGCCTGGTATCCTGACTTCTGTCAGTGGTCAGGGCCAGGTGCTTCAGGGGAAATGAACAGAACAGGGCAATTTTTCAGTGATCCATCCCCTGTCATCCAGTCCCAAATTCTGTCACTCACTCATCTATTTAAAATTTCCCTGACTTTTAAGGCAGTGAGTTGTGGAAATCTGAATAGCAATCACACATTCAGATAAACTTTATCTGCAGTACAGCAGGCTCACCAATGTTAAGTTTGAGTGTTAAGAAGTGACTATGTCGAAGGACCCCACATGTATGCTATTAACCTAGCTAAAAGTGTGCATCTCTAGGGGTCAGACCCAGAGCCCACTGAAATACTTGAGATTCTTTCTATTAATTTCCACGGGCTTTGGAGAAGGCCCTAGACTTTAAAAATTATGGATTGGACATGTTCACTATGCAATTTCCATATGTTCCCAGTTAACTCAAAAACATTTGTTTCACCCTTTGCACTGTTCCTCCATGTGAGCTAATCACTGATTGATGCTAGCTTTCACACTTCCACCATTTTCCAGGTAACCAAGTTAGGGAAAAAAGCAACTGAGCATTTTTTTCTAAATATGGGGGAAAGTGTAATTATTGTTCATTCAGACTTAACTCATAATGGGTCTGATCTAATGACCACTGAAGTCAATCATTTGCTTCAAGAAGCATGTGGCCGGCCCAAGTTTTGCACAGGCTGTATGGCAAAAAAAAAAAGACTGAAAAAACTGGACCCTGTATAGAAAGTTACACACCAACAGGTGAGTATTTTGAAAAGGTCAGATGGGGCAGAACAGAATTATAATGGAAACAATTTTGCAGCTATAACTATAAAACGTAAAGACACTTTGAACTGTTATACTTTTATTTCTCTGCAATTATTTCTTTTTTACAGGGAACGCTCAGAAACCTCAAAAGCAGCAAGTAAAATAATAATGCCCCGAATGCTGAACGAAAGGTGCAATGAGATGTAAAGTCAGATATGTCCATGTTCAGTGCACACACCTTTTTACCCAGTGTACTGGACAGTAAGAATATAGTGCAGAGGGGGTCTAAAACTTACTTCCATCCAGTGCAGAAGACTACACCCCTATAATAAAATTTTCAAGAGTTGGCTAATTTGGAGTGTTTCACTTTGGGGGTGAACCGTAGACACCTGGGAGATGATTTCTAGAAGTTCCATGCACCTACAAATCCAACTGAAGTCAATAAGAGCTGCAGGTGCTTGGCGTCTCTGAAAATTAGGCCTAGGGTGTCTCAAGTTGGTCACCCAAAAGCAAAGGCAACCAATGGGCCAAAACTAATGGCCATTTTAGACACTTTGGCTTTTAGCCTTTCTTGTGCCCATGCATAAATGCAAAATTTTCACTCATTGCCGAATGGACCAAGGCTTGAATCTTTTGTTTCCACAATGTGCTACAGTATCAGAATTAACCTGTCATGGTGGTTTCTTTGTTTTAAATCACAGAATTATGTAACCTGGCTTCAGTCAGTGCCTGGGCACTCAGTAGAATTTAGGATTACAGTGTATTAGCCAGTGCAGCGATCAAAGGTGTAAGACCATTTAGGTCAACCAAATGGATTTGTTTTGCCAGTCCAAGCTATACATACACACACACGTGTGTACATATAAAACCATCTGTATATCTATGAGGGGCCACACACAATTTTATAATATATAAAAATTATGCACACATATTGAAAAATATATTGATATTGATTTGTTTATTTCTTTCATTTTTTCCCTTTTACAGCCCATGCTGAGCTTGAAGAGATAACAAGGACCCAGTCACATTCACAGCCTCAGCATAAAAGAGCCCAAAAAGAATAATTTAAGCTTCTCTTGAGTGAGATCATTTAATGAATCTTCTAGATGTTAAGAGGTTTTATATGCTTTTTTTTAAAATCATTTCCCAAATGCAGTGCCATGATATTGCCTCTGAGAGCTAAAAGATAAAGTGATACACATATGCTGAACACATGGATATGAAGGCAGTGGTTACCTTGGCAACGACAACCATGTAAAAGCCTTCCTTTGCTAAATTAGAACACTGAATATTGGAGAAAGTATATTTTTCAGTCTTGCTTGTAAAATAAATTATTATATTTTATTCCCATGTTTTCAGAATCTTAGCCTTGCTGTAGTTAATCCATGCTTGGTTTATCTCAAAGTTGTAAGTCACACCCAATCTTGTAGCACTGGTGTTCTATTGATTTCTTAATTCAACTCTTTTTTTTCTCTAATCCAAATAAAGTTGCAAATGTATTTAGACAGAATGAGCTTCCCTCCATACTCTACTTTTTATTTTTAATTATTGTTGTTACTATTATTAATTATTAACCCAGACCATACATTGCAATATATTTAAAAATAAACTTTACTTCCTTTGAAAGGTTTATTGGCAAAACACTCCTAAATATAAAGATGCATTTTACATGAATATACTATAGAGAGATGTATTTTAAAGCAACTATGGGTAAGCTTTTCAAAAGCACCTAAGTGGTTCAGGAGTAGAAATCCAAATCAAAGTCAGCTTGTGCTCCCAAGTCACTTAGGTGCTTTTGAATATCCTAAGGTTGTTCCTCTCCTAACTCAACCACCTAGAGAGAATAAGGTAAGATAAACAGATACAATGCAAGTGGGGAAAGAGAGAGTGGGGAAGAGAAGGATCCTTGATTCCACCCCTCCAGAGTGCTGGCCACAGGGAGTAGTCTACTGCTGGCCAAGGGCAATAGCTAATTACTGCCCCCTTGGAGCAAGACGGGAACCAAGGAACAAATTTATGCCTTTTACAGTCACAGAATTCATTCCCCATTGTGTTCCTGGAACAGTGTAACTATGAGCTGCCCCTTCCTCAGGACAAATTTGAGGTTACTATGTAGGCTTTTAAAACCAAGTATAGGCATCAATTCACTAAAATTTGTATTAATGCTTCCATCTTATGATCATGTAAATTACTTATGATAATCCTGCTTCTGTTTTGTATGATATAAACAGCAGCTATGATAATCTCACATTATTTATGATGCTATCATTCATTCATGGACGTGTTAAAGTACCATATTAGCATGTACGTTCTGACCAACTTGATTTGTTGATGGACAAAGGAATAACAGGGTTATGTCTTTTAACTTAATTGCCAGATTTACATTTTTACCTTAATTGTTTACTGTATTGTAATTTGCTTTCATTATGTTCTACAGCATCCCAAGTGTCTTGGGAGGGAGATGCTTTATGAATACAATTATAGTATGCTAATTATTAATTATTATTAATAAGTTTAAGTCACAAAATCATGGTTACAGAATCATCCTAATTATGAGTTAGATAAGCCTGAGACATGTTTTAACTGCTTTGTTATTTCATATCATAGCTAGACAGACAGAGGGTCATCGTGTCCAGCCATGGCCCTTAGACAACTCAAAGACACACCAGCTAGGGGGCTTAAACATAAGGAAAAAATGCACACCGATTTATAAAGATTACTGCAGTAATGAGCTGCAGGCAGATCCCCATGCAGCCCAGAGTATCCACTTTGAGGGTGGAGTGGGCAGGATGTGGCTAGCCCCCTCTAGCTGCATGGAGGTACCATGTAGGCCTGGGGAAGTGTTCCATCCACAGATGTGTAGGAGGTGCACCTGCCTGATGTCACAGCTCTTACATAAGAGAACCTCAGTGTGGGCGAGTGCCTATGGGGGGCTTATGTACAGGGAGTGGTCATGGCAAGGGGGCCTCAGCAGAGAGAGTATTGCCTATAATACACTTTGGTACCTCAACAGAGATGATGTTATCTGAGGTGGGTCTTGGTACCTCTGTGGAGATGGTGTTCCCTGTGGTCAGGCCACACTAGAGATGGCACTAATAATCAGACTTTAGTGAAGTAAAGAAGATGTTGTCTCTGATGAGGCCTTACCACCTATGCAGGGAGGGAGGGTTGGTACTGGGGCTCATTTTGAGGCCTCAATGCCTGAATGGAGAAGGTGAAGCCTCTGAGCCTCCACTGATTTAAAGGGAACCATGCTCAGCAGTAACAGCCTGCCTGTCCCATACGCCTGCCGGGTTGTTCATTCTTGATAAAGCTGCAGCCTTGTTTTCTCCCCTGAAACAAGTCTGTGTTGCTCACTCACGGAGTTCAGCTGGCAGCACACAATGCCATCAGATTTTGCGATACAAGCATAAAATTTGGCAAGGATGATGTGTGAACGTATAATAAGTATCAGTTTAAGACTGTCTTATTTCCAATTTTTCATCAATTAGAAACCATTTATAAATCTTGTTTTGCCAGTGTATTTACTTGATCAGACTGACTATTATTATGTCATTTAACCCAGAGTTAACCCTTTGTGACTACGAGGCTCAATTACTGTAATTTCCATCCACCAGTGCTCATCTGCTGGTTGTAGCTTGCACAGAATGCAGCAACAAGTCTGCTGGCACATTTGAGGCACAGTAAGATATGGGACACAGGCTATATAAGTTGACCATATGCTTACGAAAGGAAGGTGTACAGGGTAACAAAATCTGAAAGCAACAGCTCAGATCAAGATTTTAAAGGTCTCTGTAGGTCAAAAGAAATCCTGGGGGCTACTATAGACTGTCACTTACAATAACCAATGCAACTGAGACTAAGCTGGAGTTCCATGCTCATCAGAATAATTAGTGCCAGCTTCCTGGTAGAATTGTAAAAGCAACAGCTGTTAATTCATCTTAAAAGCTCTTCAGAGAATCTCTTCCTACCCCTACACTACATAGAAATTTTAAGTACATTAATAGCTGTTAGCTTCCACCAGCCTCAAAATCAGAAGTACCAATGTTTGTATATACGATCAACATTTGATATAATCATATGGTAGCAGAAAAAGCTGCCCAACCATAAACTGCATACTGTTTGTGCTTTTTATTTATTTTGCACTTATACTGTGCTTTTCATCTAAGGATTTAATATAGCTTTGCAACACTAATTAACCCTCAAAGCCCCACTGTAACCTAGTTAAGTAGCATTAATACTCACCAATTTGTTTATCCAAGGTCAAACAGCAAATTAGTGGAAGAGTTGAAAATACATCCCCAGGTTCTAGATTCCCTGTTGTCATCGTAATCATGGCAAATCTCAAAGGGACATTGCTTCCTTGGAGATTGAGTACCATTCGGATTGATCTCGGGCTAGGTCTTTAAGGTGGTCTACCCGGATATTCCGTTTATGTTCATCACTGACCTTCTTTTCATGCCACTGAAGCTTTTGGTGATCACCAGCTGTGAAGCAGCATTCCTTTGTAAATGTGCTTTGGAATTCATACGTCTTCCATCCTAATAATATATTGGTACTAAGAAAGCCTCTGAAACTGAACTAGTGCTTATGGAGGGGGTAGCTGGGTTCAGCTTTGAATATCCTAATTTCTGATCTTGCTTTGCTTATAACTACTGAAGAACACTGAAGCAATCCTCTTCTCCTTTTACACCCCCCACGGTACCTGAGAGGAGGAATTTATCTCCATGAATTGTGCTTAAAGTAGTTTTTTAACACTTATTTTTATATTCAACTAGTTTATTAGAAATGGCCTTAAATTTCTGTTTTCTACTTTTGTTGATGTCCCAATGTTCTATTTAATATTCTACGCAATAATTCTCAATCTGTATTTCTTTCATGAGCACAATTCTTTTTGCCAGTTCCACAGAGAATAACTGGAAACATAACAGGTCAACAATTTCTACCAAAGAACAAAACACTATTCCTGAGTGAAAATATGAACAGGCCACTGTACTGTTCAAAAGGGCAGAGCAACACTACAGACTATGAGAATGATTCTGGTCTCCTTTATACCAACATCATTCCAACTTCAGAACATTGCTTCTGGTTTACACTTCAGAAAGAGATGTTTTCCGGACAATATCGTCCTCATTCATAGATTCATAGATATTTAGGTCAGAAGGGACCATTATGATCATCTAGTCTGACCTCCTGCACAACGCAGGCCATAGAATTTCACCCCCGACTCCTGCAAAAATCCTCACACCTATATCTGTGCTATTGAAGTCCTCAAATCGTAGTTTAAAGACTTCAAGGAGCAGAGAATCCTCCATCTCTATTCCTTCTCTGAAAAGAAATGGCTTCTAAAGCTAGCCAGGCTAAATGCCTCATAAAAGAGCCTTCTTTTGGGAAATTATTTAAATCACCAGAGTTGGTCCCTCAAGGCTTCCCGAACAAGTCTGCATTGGGCTTTGCTGTAGTCAGGGAGACTGTTCTGCCAATCCTGGTATTGGGTGTCTACACCCTACTGCAGTTTAATTTAAACTTGTTTATGTGCTTAATTGCCCCCACAGTCCGGCTAGTGGAAGCATTCGACATATGCATCCAGGATTAACCCAGAAGTCACCTACTACAGGACAGGCCCAACAAAGAAAATAACAGAATGCCACTAGCCATCACCTTCGGCCCCCAACTAAAACCTCTCCAACGCATCATCAAGGATCTACAACCTATCCTGAAGGACGACCCATCACTCTCACAGACCTTGGGAGACAGGCCAGACCTTGCTTACAGACAACCCCCCAACCTGAAGCAAATACTCACCAGCAACCACACACCACACAACAGAACCACTAACCCAGGAATCTATCCTTGCGACAAAGCCCGTTGCCAACTGTGTCCACATATCTATTAAGGGGACACCATCATAGGGCCTAATCACATCAGCCACACTATCAGAGGCTCGTTCACCTGCACATCCACCAATGTGATATATGCCATCATATGCCAGCAATGCCCCTTTGCCATGTACATTGGCCAAACTGGACAGTCTGTACGTAAAAGACACAAAGACACAAATCAGACGTCAAGAATGATAACATTCAAAAACCAGTCGGAGAACACTTCAATCTCTCTGGTCACTCGATTAGAGACCTAAAAGTGACAATTCTTCAACAAAAAAACTTCAAAAACAGACTCCAACGAGAGACTGCTGGATTGGAATTAATTTGCAGACTGGATACAATTAACTTAGGCTTGAATAGAGACTGGGAGTGGATGGGTCATTACACAAAGTAAAACTATCCCCCCCCCGCCACTGTTCCTCAAACGTTCTTGTCAACTGCTGGAAATGGCCCATCTTGATTATCACTATAAAAGGTTTTCTCCCCCCCTCCCCCACCCCGCTCTCTTGCTGGTATTAGCTCATCTTAAGTGATCACTCTCCTTACAGTGTGTATGGTAACACCCACTCTTTCATGTTCTCTGTGTATATAAATCTCCCCACTGTATTTTCCACTGAATGCATCCGATGAAGTGAGCTGTAGCTCACAAAAGCTTATGCTCAAATAAATTTGTTAGTCTCTAAGATGCCACAAGTACTCCTTTTCATTTTGATTAATTCACTGTTGATGTTTAGAGCTGGTTTAAAACTTTTCAACAGAACACTTTTCCATATGAAAACACAATTTCCTTGACACTGAAGCAATTTGCAGGAATGTTTCCAATTTTGATGACATTTTTGATGAGAAAAACTTAAAGTGACTCATTTTGATTTTCTTGCTTATTTAAATAACGTCAAATCATTTCATTTATGTAATGTCAAAGGTTTTCTTTCCAACTTTGTTTTGATGCATTTTGTGTCAACTTTTATATTATATTAAACTATTAATTTTATATTCTATTGAATAGAATATAAAAAGTCTAAATGAAACAGTTCAATGTTCTGGAAGCAAAACAGTTTAATATTATCTAAATGAAAACTTTTGATTGTTCTGAATCACAATTTTTCAGAATTTTCATTCTATGAGAAATTTTCTTCCAATTCAGTTGTTTTTTAAAATTTTTCCTGTGGAATGGAAATTCCAGTTTTCAACCAGCTCAATTCACGTTAGCTTTGCAGTTCAGCTTTACGGCAGAAAAGAGTAGGAAGAGAGCAGTTAGCTGAATGGCTGGTGGTGTGTTCAGAAGTTATAACGACAAGCGATATGCATTCATTAACAGGCAGGTGAGAGTCACTGATCTCGCAATTATCGGAGTCACATGTAGCATGTTTGCATATTGAAGGTTTCTACCTATCCTTTGTAATATATGCAATTTATTTGTAAGTGTGCATTTCATCTGCACATGGCCAAGCTATTCTGTCTTTGCCTCATATCTGACACATGCTACTCATATATCAGGGGGAGGGGAGCAGGAGGGTGAGAGAGAGAGTTAGTTGTTTTAAAATAGTTATGCAATAGGTTAACATAACAAATATCAGTTTTGCTAAGGTCATCGATACTCTGTCATCCCTTAGCAACTGCTGAATCAATCCCTACAATATTATTTAGTGCTTTCTCCAGCTTACTGTTACATGTAGCAAGCAATGGGATACCACCACTTTACATCTAGGAGGATTCTCTGGGCTTCAGCCTAAATTTTCCTTTTTTTTAATTTCATCCCATTACTCCTGGCTCTACTCTCTTGTGCTGCATAAATAATTTCACTGAACTGTTGGTGTTACTCCCCACAGATATACATAGAGGATAATCAGTCCCTTTTCTATCTACATCCTAACAGTCATTTCTTGGCCACACTGTAAACACTGTAATTATCATATTACGTCTCAGGCTGATTCTCCACTGCCTGGTACTTTGTGCATTGTGGCAGCATTCCAGGCAGTGTGGTCTAAAGGGTAGGGCACTGAACTGGGACTCAGGAGATTCTCAGCCCTGCCTCTGACCTGCTGTATGACAGCTGGGAAATCACTTCATCACTCTGTTTCCTTTCTCACCTTTTGTCCCTCTTGTCTATTTAGATGACCAAGTCAGGGCAGGGACTGTATATCACTATCTGTTTGTATAGCACCTAGCACAATGGGGGCCCAATCTCATTGCTGCTGCTGGAATATGAAGGGCAGTAATTTGTCATCATTGTGTACCCACTTTGCTCATGTATAAATGACAAAGCAAGGTTCAGGGCAGTGAAGAATTAGGCCATTTAGATACATACATAGCTCATATTGCACTCACTACATTTTTAAAAATAAGTATAATAGATTACTGTACATGGTTTAAAAACATCCACCACACTGTTCCTTATCTAATCTCCCTCTTTAAGCCAACATGATTACTTTAGATAATATGTTATGAAAATGAATACTTTATATCTATTGGGGTTTTTTTGTTTGTTTGTTTGTTTTTTTGTTATACAGAAGATCTTCCCTATAGACCTCCCTAATATAAGCTTTTTGGTGCCAGTAAAGGGGATATTACTACCAAAATCACTTCAGCAGGCCAGCCCTTGGGAGAATGCTTTCAAGACGTTAGGATTTCAGTAGAATGAGAAAAGATCAAGTAATAATAAAACTAAAAAGACCTATGAGTCTTAATGGGAAAACCTTGTAATTAATGTTTTAGTTCGATGGTAAATTCTTAATCTTACAAACAAGGTTTGAAGAGTTTAAGTATGTATAATTGATATTGCAGTCTGGAGAGTGTATCAGATCTTCTTAATCCCCACTTTTTGTCTTCTGCATTTTAAATAATTCAAGGACTTTGAAATGCTGGAGTCCTTTCTTTATGTTGTAAGACATTTCACTCCATGGGGTTTCCAGTTTAAGGTTCCCTCTATGTGTACTGCAAGAAAACCTTTTATTTAAGTCTTAAGATGAACATAAAATAAAACTACAAGCTTGACGCACAGACTCACCCCCATCCCACCCCCCCATCAGTGTACCTTTATGGCGTTTGGACTAAATATTGCTCAGCTACATCTGCTGTTCCAGTAGGCATTCTGGCTGGACTCAAAGTTTTCAACAATACATGGCTCCCATCTGTTTATATGGAAACTATAATGCACCAAGTGCTGGGCACATAAAGTGTGACAGGTAAACCCAATTTCCATTTCAATGATTTTAACCTGTAGGAGTATCCACCAAAGTCAGTAAATAGCAATCCCTGCCATGTGACATGGGTTAGCCTTTGATAACCCTAGCCCTAGTCACATGACTGGGACCAGGAAATTAAGAGCAGTCTTTTATCAGCACTCTTATGCAAGTCATTTAGCCAGTGGTTAAATGCCATAAATTATTAAAATACTTACCCCAGTTCCAAAGGGATAATAAAATTCTCAGACCTTCTGGACCATTATAATAATGACAATCGTATAAGCATATAAGAAAGAGAAAACAGAATGCTCCCAGTGTGTATCTAAGACCAGAAAATAAACAAAACAATATTGTATTATATTGCACTGTTTGAGAAATGAGATCATGTATATAAGATGTGTGTTGTAATGGGTACTTGCATTGTCATTTCCTTATTTGGGGGTGATTAAACATATAATTCTAAATCTCATAATAGAATTTGTTTTGTGGATTAATTTATTAGCTTTGGCTGAACTCCTGAAATACTATTTATTTTTGTGTTACTGAAGCAACTAGAGGGCCCAACCAAGATCAAAGCCCCATTGTGCCATGTGCAGCGCAAACATATTGTCAGAGACCATCCCTGTCTCAAAGAGTTCACAGTGTAAATGGACAAGACAGACAAAGGTTGGGAAAGAATAGGAATTCGGGTCTTCTGAATCATAATCAGTGCTCCATCGCCCAGAAACAGCTACACCCAGTTTGGACCTTTTACTTCTAAACATGATCTACTTTGTGTTTAACTGAAACTACATGGGGCATTTAGAGATCACTTAGGCTCAGGGTCCATTAGTCTTGCATGAAGGCTCTAGAAGGCAAAACAATATGTGAAGTAAATTAGTTTGGGAGATGACTTAGATGTTGCACTTTATGACAAGCAGAATAGAAACTGAAGTTAAATACTGGGGGAGGAAGGGAAAAGAAAGAAAAGGAGAGAGATACCAGATAAAGTCACTCATATCATATTTTAGCAACTGTGTGTAGCTGCTTGTTAGCAGAGATCTGCTTTCCAACAGCAAATAATAAAATTAAGCTTTTTGTGCTGTTAATGAAATGCAAATTAAAATTGGGTGCACATTAATGCAAAGAGTTTGAATATCCATTTAATCAGATCCTCCCTGCAGGGTCCAATGATAAAAATGACAGAAGAATTGCATTACTAATTCTGGACTTGTCACTTCTCGTATGTACTTACCTTGTAAACGAACCGTACTGTGGCACCTGGCTGCTGGGCTGAAGGTTTATGTTGATTAAGGCTACAGGAGCTTGTGGGGTAACCCTCCTGGGGATGAAGCTCAGTCTGGGAAGCCTGAAAAGAGAGAGACAGAGAGAGAGAGAGAGAGAGAGAGAGGCATTAATGTAAATTGAATCATTTGGCTGCTGAGATGCTCAAGGGAAAAAGAAAACATTCAAGAACATTATAGGGGTACCCAACTTGTGGCCTGTAGTGATAGTAGCCTCTACCACTAGATAGCTGATCCAGGCCCAGGGCCTGAACTCTCTCTGTTAGATCAGCAGGGGAGACAAGTGCTGCCAAATTCATGTGAGAGCTGAATAATCTACCTTGTCTATTTTCCATCCTGGAACATGGTTACTGAAGCTCTGCCCCTTCGTAGGCCTCTCTGTTTCTTTACACCGCTCTCTTCTGCTTCACTTCTAAACCACACTGAGAGAAACTTTCCAAGAAATAAAAGGGCAAAGGCCTCTTTGATGTAGATTTTCTGTATTAATCCTTGTGACAAGAGGGCCCTTAACCCTATTTAATAGATAAAATGTCATGTGGCAGGGGAAGAAAACAGAAACTCTGAGGAGTGATGCCACATTCTATTATACTGCCTCACATGGTGACAGCCCAGCCTCATGAATGTTGATCCGTCATGATGGCTAAATGCATTCCCAATCTCGTAGCACTGAAACTGCCCATTTGCATTTCTTCCGAAGTCACAGTCATGCGATTCTGTTCAGATCAGTACCAACAGCTGGACTGGCTTCTAAGCGAACTCCTTTTACAGTGAAGTAGAATGAAAATCCCAAATTATTCCAGTTCATTATCATGGAAGAAATGGCACTTCTGTTGAAGCAAATCCTCCCTCCTCCATGGACTTTCTTGGAGTGGACTGGTACAGTTTTGCTGAGCCAGCCTGGACAGGGCAGCATAGTTCAAAGAGGAGTGGAAATGGGGAGGCAGTCTAGGGGTGAGGTGGCCATCCCAGCTACACCCACTTTGCCACTTGAAGTGCCACAAAGTGGCTCTAAAAGCTGTGTATCTAGACAGAGAAGAATTTCCTCCAGGACAGGCACTGCTGACAACAGCTATATGGCTGCTTTTCAAGGACCCCCTCACAAGCCCTAGCTCAGAGGGCATGCCCCGGGCATGAGAGGTGTCCAGAAGCGGAACCACACCATGCAGAGATTCCAGACAGCTCCCGGGACAACTCCAGCAGGTCACTGTAACTTAAATAGGCCCCCAAGGCTTTCTTAGTTATGCTGGGGGCCTCCCGAACCCCGGCCGTATTCCAGGATCTGGAGGGTGCATAGGTGAATTAAAGCCACTTTAGCACACCTCCCTGAGTGGGGTTCTGTGCTGCGCCCATTAGGGTACGTCTACACAGTAGCTGGGATTGTAATTCCTAGTGAAGGTGGACATATGCGTGCTAACTCTGCTCAAGCTAGTGTGGTAAAAACAGCAGTGTGGCCACGGCAGCAAGGTGGAGGCTCAGGCTAGCCACCCGTGTACAATCCTGCTGCGTAGGTACCTATGCTGCCATGGCCATACTTCTATTTTTACGTGCTAAGCTAGCAAGTGTATGCCTATCTGCACTGGGAATTACACCTCCCAGCTACTGGGCAGATGCAGCAAAGAACCTCACCATCAGAGGCACACCTACCAACAATTACGGTAGAGTAGCCTCTGCAGAAAGGCACTGCTGCCACTACAGAGTTTCGAGGATGGGGATTACCTCGGCAAAGGAGGTATGTGTGTGTGTGTATGTGTATGCAAACACTGTCTGCTCCTGTGGCCTTCTTCACCAGTTCATCACTAGATGCCACAGAAGAGCTCATTCAGACACTGCTTATATAGACTTGTCGGGTCAGATCCTGACATGGTTGCTTTGTGATGCTCATGTGGCACAAGGGAGCCGTATCGCTTGCCTAAGTGGCCAACTAGGATTCCCATACCTGATGATTTAGAGCTGGCATAGGCATTTCTTCACCCTCACCTTTAAGAACTCCCAGCATAAGGGGCATGCCAAGGTGGGCGTGGGGGGAGGGAAACGATGTGTCTCAAGTACACTGCACTCCACTGATCCCAGGCTTCTAAACCAGCCACCACTGCAGGCAGCCATAAATTAGGCTGCTCTAACACACTCTGGGATATTAACCAGCCCAGCTCCATGTTGGGGATGAGGGAAGCAAAAAGAGGGATTAGAGCCATCAGCATCTTGTTTGGGTCCCATGTATAGCGCAGCCTCAGGCAGACCTTAGGATCAGATCATCAGGAAATTGTTCTGCTGAAAAAACAAAACAAAAAGTTGCTATAAAAAGTTCCTTTCCATTGAGGATCTAACATTAAGCATGAAACCTGGCATTTCAAAGTCACAATTCAGGCTGGAATTCATAGCATTGTGTCTAGTTACTGCACAGAGTTGAATCCAGCATCTCATACTCTTCCATGATTTCCATCACATTTGCTGCAAATACCTCCCAGAGAGAATGCTGTGTGAATTAAAGATACAGTCAGCGCGGTTTTTAACTCTAACTCTCTACTCTTGCTTGAGAACTTTAAGTCTAACATTTAATCCTACATAGACGTAAGTTTTGTATCTGCATTTCATTGTGCTTTTGTGTATGTGTGTGTGTGTGTTTTATTTATAGGTTACCTAATGTATGATACACATTTAAAAAAACTCCTTAATTACAGGTCAGATAAATACATAATTACAGACCTTATGAAGAAAGTATTATTTACTCACTAAACTGTAATTACAATCTTTTCATGCAGTGTATTATTTACTGGATTGTCCATAATGGCTTTTTTAGAGCTGATTGTGTGAAAGTCTGTTTATAGTATTTTTTTTTAGTTCAAGGGTCATTGATCAAATAGAGCATAACAACTTTCTAGAATGCATTTTTGTCTATCAGTTTCAGTTTTATGCAATAGGTTCTGTGAGCCAGGATGATAAAAATCAGAATTTTTTTAATCAGATTTTTTTCACTTACATTGGAAATTTTATTTAAATTAAATACATTTTTTAAAAATAAACCTATTTAAAATTAAATTTGAAATTAAGATAATCTATATTAAGGCCTAAATTTACCATAATAATTTAAATAAATATCCTGTATCAAATTTTAGAGAATTAAAGGGTATGGCTTCATTAGTTAAAAACAGAATCAGTTATATACAGAACTAGTTATTTATAGAAAAGTCTTTAACTTTTAAGGTCAACTCAAGCTTTATTAACATGTCACAAGGTCATGTAGCGCATTAAGTAAGTATCTATATTATTTTCAGTCTTTACAATGGACCAAATACTGATTTTTTCCCCCCACAAATGTCAGTACTGTATTGGCAATTGCTGTTGTGCACAAAAGCTTTTCTCTTAAGCACTTTGGGTGTCAGGTTTGCTAGCAGGCCCAGAGAGAATAGTTTCTCCATTCATAAGCAGGTTAGGTGCCTAACTCCCATTGATGTAAATGGGAGTGTCACAGGGTTCCTTCATCACTAGGCTGCCTCCGCCTGGTCGCTCTCAGGATTAGCTTTTTCCAGGTCTGACACCCCCTTCTGCTGCTCTCTGCACACCCTCCTGCCTTTCCCCCCATTTTCTGCAACTCCAGGTACTGTCCCTCCGTGGCTTGGCCCTTTGGCCAGGTCACTATGTGTTTTCCCCCTTTCAGGGTATCAATGTCTCTCTGTACACACTGTCTCCAGCAGTCTTCTCACCCACTGCCTAGGCTGTGCCACTTCCCCACTGGCTGGCAGGGGAACCCAGGCCCGCCCTCTACTCATGGTTCCAGGTCAGGGATGCTTTAATCAGCAGCCAAGAGCTACACAGTCTTAAACCTTGCTGCCCTTTCCCTGAGTCTTTTCCTACCCCTCTCTCCAAGGTTTCCTTCCTTCCCTATCTTACATCCAGAGAGTGGCTACAGGCTCCGTCACTGCAGCCCCCTTTCTGCTGCCAGCTTCCTGGCTCAATACAAGCCCCGCCTGGCTCCATCAGGAGTGATGGAACAGGGAGGGCCAGGGGACATGGCCCCATCACTTTTAAAAGCGGGAGGGCTTATACCCGCCCTCTTTTTACCTGCCTTAAGGGCGAGTGACATGGGGTTGGAGGAAGAGGGTAGAGAGGAGCGAGCAGGGGTGGGGCCTCAGGCGAAGAGGCAGCGTGAGGACAGGGCCATAGTTCGAATGCCATTATTCCCCCCATTTCTAGGGAGCTTCTGGTGCTCCTGGGCTCCATCATCATTTAGGAGATTACTTAAGCCACCTAATTCCCCTCAGTTGTAGCCACTTCTCAGCTTCATGAATCCCTTCTAAGCTAGTGTGGGGTTAGGCACCTGGCTGACTCAAGCCCTTTTGAAATCCCCACCAGGCTGATAGCTGTAGCTTTATGTGCCCAAATACCTCTGAAACTCTGGCCCATGGTGACCAGAAACAATCCATCAATTCACTAACTAGAGTTACTTACTTTGGTTATTAAATCAGTTACTTTTAAATGCAAGGTATGTTTTGATAAACTTATTTTATTCCTTTATGTATTCAAGTTAGTTTTATTTAAATAACAAAAATATAAGTGTAAAAATTAGAGCTAAGTGAAATATTTTCAGTGATAAAAAAATGCATCAAAATGAATTTTTCATGGCACTGAAACAATTCATGAATTTGGCTCAAATTTGGTGAACAGCTTTGTCAGAAAAAAGCAAAAATTTCAAATAGTTCATTTAGAAAAACTAAACAAACCATTTTGAAAAATGTCATTTCAAAATGACATTTGAATGGAAAGTCAAATGGAAATGACATTTTCTAAACAAAAAATGTCAAAAACGTTGTTTCAATTGAACATACAAAGAGTTTTCTTTCAATCCAAACAAAAATTGTGTGTGTGGGGGGGGGGGGTCATTTCAATTGGAAAAAAAAATCAGTTTTGATTTGAAACAAACCTTTTTTGGGTGTGTGGGGGGGTGTTGAATAAAGGGAGAGGGGACCTTTTCATTCTGCCACCAAACCAAAAAAAACCCAGTTATTATTCACTCATCTCTGGTGAAACTTAAGCTCTGAATAAACGTATGTTAAGCTACAATTGCTTAAATAAATGTGTATACGCACAGTGTATTGTCCTGGTTAGCAAAAAATACCACCAAATTTAGTGCAAAGGCCATATTTGGTTGCTAGTCAACATGTTTTAATGGTTAACAGCCAATGAGAGTGAACCTTTCTTTAGGGGAAATAGCTAAAGTACAAATGCAAAACAAGATTAAATATCAATTATTTAAATCAAGGTTTCCTGCTTGCTAGTTTAAATTACTATTAAAATTAGTGATTTAAATATATCCACCCTGGTGTGAGCAAAGGAAAGTCTGTTTGAATTGTTACCAAAATATATTCCACTCAATGATTTGACTGTTTTAAAATTAGGCCCTAATTCTGCAAATAGTTATATAGGTGCTTAACTTGACACATAAGTAGTTACATTGACTTGAATAGTTAATTTCTCACTCTCTCTACCATTATATCTTCTTTTAACTTTGTAATTGTATCACGTAACCCTCTGAAGCATTGTAGGATACTGCTTGTACAAGAGACCCTATATGAAGTTGTATGGCAGCAAATTGATTTGTACAGTGGCCATGCTGTAATGCACTCTCAGATCTTAAATAACAGAGGCAACTGAGATGTGCTAAACAGCCAATAGGCGATTCAGGGAAACATCCTATGTTTGTATCTAAAATACAGTTCTATCAAGACCTATGAATTCAATTTGGTAGAAGTCATTAGACCGTCTGTGACTAATATGGTCACAATTTGATTAATTCAGTGGATATTCAGAATTCCAGCCTCATTTCCAGTTATGGTGCTTTCTCATTAAGCAGCTTGTATTCCATTCAGTTCATGTCACTAGGGAAATAGCCCAATGACTACACTCATGTGTATCTCCCATTAGCACTAACCTTTATTTTCCCCGAGCTGCCCATGCACACCTATCATAAGTGTCAATGTCTGGTCTCCCCAAATAATCCATCTCACGTTAGCACAAACATATAGTCTCTCCACACGGCCCATTTATTAGCTGCTGAGAGCTATGCACATGCTCCCTCAGTGCCCATACGTAAGTCCCATTGAGATTAATGCCCATGTCCCTACATTGACCATAAGTATCGCCCTTTTTATGGGGAAGGTTTAGCCAAACCAATCTGAAACTTAAAATAGAATCAGGTTCAAGTTGCAAGATGTGCTAATGTGCAGATCTGTTTGTCCTTGGTTGATAGAAATTAGAGACTGGTTCGGGGGGAGAGGGGAATAAGAACCAGCTCAAATATGAACCTAAACACTAGAATGTGAAAATAAGCCTACATTAAGATTTGGAGTAGTTCAGAAAATACTCTCCTCCTTTTTCCTTTAAGTCCTCCCTCCTCCAACATTATCTCAATCATTGCTTCTATCCCACAAGTAAATAGTTCTGGTGCTCTCTGCTGGGCCAGCTGCTGACTTCAGATCTCTCCTAGAAAAACTGTCTGGGGCAAATTACTAATAAGCAGGGGATACATTTATAATTTTTCCAGTATGAAAAAGGGAAAGTGGGTTTCTCCTTTAGTCCTGTGAAGTGGGGAACACTGGGTGGTTTGGGGTTTACAAAAACTCTTCAGTCAATTTTGGTGAAACAAAACCAAGGGACAGTACAATTCCAGGTCCCATTTTATCCAAAATTCCCAAGTTCTGAAGAGGGATTTAAAAGAATGGTTGGAATTCTGTTCCATCTCCAACACTGACCCAGGAATAGTTAAATAGTGTATAATGGAGGTACTGCATACACTGAAAATGGCTTGAATTTCTTCCTAATTTCTCTGCCACTCCATTTAAAGCTACAGCAGATACTATAAGTTAGCAATGCAACACATTTTTAAATGACATTGTTTAACCTTCATCTTTAATTATTTCGCCATTGCTCACAAAAAGATACCTACGGTACAATCACTCAGTTCCTTTCACAATCATAATGTCTGCTGGAGGCCAACTGACAGGCTGATGTGATAGTCAGTGGTGCGTCTCTTTGAAGTTAATCAAACCAATACCTACACCCCAGAAATTGTGGGTTGAACTTCAAAAGATTGCAGAAAAAATCACAGGGTCCTGAGGGGGAAAAAGTATGATGGATGACAAAGAGTGGTCCAGTTAGATAATTATGTAAATGGTCACAAAACTGTCTGTGAAACTCCAAGACTCTGAAGGGAGAGCTATCATAAAAATGAATTAACTTGATCTGAAACACAGAAATCATGACATTTGCAGAGAGATCATGTCTTTTGCAATTTAATCAAAAGCAATGACCATCATGGCTTATTTTTTCCATGCATTAGCTTTTAAAAATTCACAGAAACATCCCTGAGTTACAGAGTTATCATTAACTTCTACTATTTCACCTTTGGCCCATGTATCAGATGAGTGCAGTTACATGTCTGACCTCCCTCTTGTGCATCTAAGGGCATTTACCAGATAGCCCACTAGATCAATCCCATGATAATGTGCGAAAACCCATGACAAGGCTCAGGGAAGGAAGAAAAGTTTGAGGTTCCCCTCATGGTGTCTTCCCCAGATTTTTCCAATGAGGACAGCAGAATTTCCCCTCTCCCCATGCTCACAGAATGTGCAGGGGGGTTGTCTTCAAGAGCCAGGAAGATCTTGAGGGAACAACTTAAGACACAGAGTCTCTTTTGGGGAGGCCCTGTGCCTCTGTAGTGACTCTGGGGTCCTTGTTCTCCTCACCTGGTCCCCTGAAGACGAGGAACCATTAGCCAAGCAACTCCCTGTCACAGCCAGATCATGGTTAGCCAGACCTAATAGTCAGAGGCAGAATCCACAGTCATGAGACCAGAGTTAAGAGTCAGCTGGGCCTGGATACCATGAGGTCAGAAGCAGGAGACACACTGGAGATCAAAACCACAAGTCAGGAACCAAAATTAGGCCCGGTCAGGATACAAAGCGGGTGAGAAGCAGAAGACAAACCAGAGGTCAAGAACCACAAGTCAGATGCCAGGAGTCAAGCCTGGGGAGCAAGAGTAGTAGTGGGACACACAAGGCACATGGTCCAGAGCCCAGGTGTTGAAGCAGCTTCCTGTTCCTGCTGCTGGTTTAAGTAGGGCCAGGGGGCCAATCAGCCACTCTGGGACTCCACAATTGGACCCCAGGGATGGAGCCTCACATCGGGGCTGGGCTTCATGGGTCTCAGGTAAGCTATTGCCAGCAGGCTGCAGGTGGAAAGTTGGAGCACAGCTGTGCCCATAACCCAGGTTTGCAATCCATGGGTCATAATACTCCCCAGACTGGGTCTTCTCCCAACACCTTTTTAAAGTGGTGCAAAAGCACTGAGGTGCTCTGCAGGCTGCATTAACATTCCCAACTATTTCTCAGTGTTGGGGGGGGGCAAAGGGTTGGTCTACACCTTCCAAGAGGGACAGTGACACGGACAAAGAAGGAGGTTTCAACACTGCCTCCAAATTCGATTGCTGTGTTAGCACCCAATCGAAGGAGCTCTTATTTTAATCCATTACTATCAGATACTCACTAGGCAGCTGATGGGCTGCGACCAATACTTATTACGCTAACCATAGTCATGCTGCTATTAACCTGTGCTCCCCATCTGTCTGTTGTATCCACCTGTTGTCGCTCCTCATGTACTTAGATTGTGAGCCCTTTGTGGATGGGACCATCTTTTCACTAAAAGAAGTGTGAACAGTTTCTAGCAAAATAGGCCCTCAATCCCTGCGTGGGGCCCTCTGAGCATCAGCCATGCAAATAAATAGGAATTAATAATCCATGTGCAGAGTCTCCTCAGTGCCTGGCTTCCCATAAAGTGGTCAGGCCCACAGTGTGAAATGGTGTAAGGGAATGACTTGAGCTATGAGAATTTTTGACTCCATGGCTTGTTAGCATCCTGCCCAACAAGCCACACACACAAAATAAAAAGCCTTGAAACAACAAAGCTAAATTGCAGGATGGGGGTCAGTGGGAAGATAAATCGCGACTTGGTGACTAATCTGCCCTCTTTCTGCAAACTGTAAATCCAGGAGAAAGATGAGGAGGTGTAGCCAGACAGCCAGCCCCCCCTCTCAGACCAGCATTGCTGGAAACACACGGGAGCCAAAACACCAGGGCACTCCAGCACAGCCTTTGAAGCTGTGAGAAGCACAGGTGTGCTGCTACAATGTGCCTCTGGGAACGTATACAACAATTGGGCTCACAGCAGGCAGAGGCGCTGTGACAGACATGGCTCTTAGCCCCTACTAAAACAGCATGATGCACACACACCAACATCCTAGGTGGGAAAATATTTACCCTGATAAAAGAAGTGTCCAGTAGTCGAAACTTATTGTTTCTCCCCTGCAAGTGTGAACTACTCTTGCGAGAGCTGGCGTCACCCCGACAGACCAGCCCCAATTTAGCATAGAAAGGAGAAAGAGAATAAAGGAGTACAGAGGTATAAGTAGGGGACCTACAGCACCATGATTTTTGAGTGCTTTTCACTATCTATCTGCTGGTCAGATAAGTGACAGCCTCCCAAGGCTTCTGCAGCTAAGAGGGTCCCTAAGCCTTGTCCCTTATTCGTCTTTCCGCGGAATTGAGTGACCGATCCTGGCTTGGCACCGCTGGAATCGAGAGATGCAAGGAGGGTAAGAAGCACCCACACCTGATCTCCTATCTTTAGTGTACACATATTTTGAAATAGAGCTCTATACTTTGTTTTCTTTCTTTGGGATTGTAGCTTCAGTTTTGTAACTTGTTTGTGTGTGTAACATCTCTACACTTAAATAAGTAGGCACTAGCAATTTTGTAACCACATGATTAGAATCTAGTTTAATAAATTTTGGTAACCATTTATGCATAAGCCTGACTTGTTTCTCTGGTTTACTGTGAAGCAGCCAACACAATTAAAGAACCTCAGCCGTTTTGGCTATAAAGCCTGGCCATTAGGTGAGAGTACTAAGAGCCTAGCGTTGAGTTGTGCCGCCTCCACGGGGCAAACTCTTGGGGCACCTGTCAGTCAATCCTGACTGCCCGCTGCGAAGGAGCTCTGAGCTCTAGCAGTTAAAGTCACGGGTGTGGAGAGGCTCTTAGTGCTGCCATTGGGGCACCTGTCAGTCAGTGTTGACTGCCCGCTGCGAAGGAGTTCTGAGCTCTAGCAGTTAAAGTCACGGGTGGTTAGGACCTTGGGGCATCCGTCAGCCTAGCCCGGGCTGCCCGCCGCGAAGGGACAGTGCGTCCTAGCGGTTAAAGTCACGGATGGTATAAACGGGCATAGCTGGCACCTCACCAAACATCCCTGGCCATCGGCTAACAGGAGGGTAGTGGCACAAATGGTAAATCTCACAATTTGTCACCGGCTCATAGGAAAGAAAATATTAAAACACAAATATGCCATCTTAATAAAAAATTATTTTTAGATGCTTACCGTTCTTTTGAATGAATATTAATGAAATGATTTGTAAAAGAGGATGTCGGCCTGTTAGCCTTCTATTTAAAAATGAAGCAACTGACAGCAAATAATAAGAGCAGTTCGGGCTCCAGACACTTGGTCTCTATTCACCTTGGGGAATTTGAATGGTTGTGGAAGCAAAATGCTACTATAACTACACAGAACGTAGGGAGACAGCATGTTAGGGGCCCAGTCCAACTCCCACTGATCTCAAGGGGATCTAGAACAAACCCTCTGGTTTCCCACCCAGCTCTTTCTAGCCACTTGGGCCCAGATCCAGCTCTCAGTGAGTTCAATGGGAGCTGAATCAGGTCACTAGGGAAAGAGAGATCCTTCAGTTTCAGGATGCATGGCTGTCCCACTCAAGGAGGAGCTCTGGGCGAGTGACAATTCCTTCCCTGCTTCCTTCTTGCTCTGAAGGGGGAAAAGTTGCGACATCCCTTTCCGTGAGTATCTTACTACCCTCTTTGCTCCTTCTTCCCTTTACTCCCTCTACTTGTTTCGAGAAGATATCAATGCACAGCCATTTCTCACCCCTCTGCCTAAACTTCCATCAGCAAGGGTCCTAAACAACCAGGCAGAGATGTGGCTGAATTCCTCCTCCTTAGTCTCTTGTGTAGCTGCACAGGGCCCAGGCACAATCTTGCCCTTAATAATCCAATAATGGATCTCCATGAAGTCCTGACCCTCATGTCTGTGGGAGTGTTTTACCACTGACTTCAATGGAAGCAGGAGCAGGCTCCAATAGCCTTATCATGCAAACACTAAAATATATAAGTTGCTTTACTCACATATGTAAAATTAATCTGGTAGTTACATGTTTACAGGGTCCGGCATATGGAAAGAGTACTTTGATGGTTCAGAATTGTGACTGAAAATATACCAGGCACCACCCAACAATAACAATAATTCATGCTATTTTCATTTAAAATATTTTCTATTCAGTAGATCAACAGAATCAGTATTGCTAACAATAGTTCCAGGAGGTATGTACATCTCTTGACTGGCTCCTAGCTGAACTAAAAATTCCTCCAAAAGTCCAGGTGTTCCTCCCATACCTAGGCAGTTGTCTTTCTGGTTTTGTGAAGGAGCTTTGGCAGGTTTTTTTGGCAGGCCTCTTGCTGAAGGAGTTTAAGAGAGAGTCACATTTTTCAGACACCCAGGATATACATTCCTGCCCTTGACAGAAAGGGTGAAATGTCAGCAACCAAAGGAAAGTGATGTTATAATCTTGGAGAGTTTAGGCATCAAAAACAGCTTTACCTAGAGCCAGTACTGCTAAGGCTGTTTTGTTTTGGGTAGCCATATGCTCTTTTATGAGCACCTTAACAGCTTCAGTATGTCCATAGGAGGGACCCTGACCACAACCTTGTAAAGCAGCTATGCCCAGGCCCAGACATCCTGCAGTTGTTACCTGCTCCTATCACCATCTTTTTCCTTGGAAACCTTTGTTGTCTCTACAAAACATTGCTCTCATCTCTGACTCTAGACAACGAGATGGAAGGGAAGATGGTTTTGCATGTAATGGCCTTCTTACATGTAGCTGTTGTTGTATACTTGGTTTTGCAGCACATGCACCTGACATAACTAGGGTCAGTCACTGAAAAGCTTTGTGGAAGAAAGGATCTGAATAAAGAGAGAATGGTCAACTGGTGCACAAGTGGTGGGAGATATTTTCAGGCAGTAAAGGGCCAGTGGAAGCAGGCACAAAGGGCACAGTGGAAGACGACTACAAAGGGAGTTGTTAGGCAGATGGAGCGACGAGCGCAAGAGGAAATGTGAGCAGTGGTATAGACATAGTTACACAGAGCCTTGGAGGAAGAGTCTGGAAGCTCAAGAGCTAAAGGGAAGCCACTCTGGCATTTTTAGTGCTTGAGGGAAAGCAGCTGCTTCATCAGCAAATCATGGGCACCAGGTAGGGAAGAACTCCAAGTTACCATTTGTAAACAGACTTCTCAGAGTGGGGTTCTTGTGTTATAATGCATCTGAGGGCATTACAAGGTCCACTCACCTCTAGGGCGCCTCCTTGGGCCCATGTCTGGAGATTAGCTCCATTTAGGTCTGATGCCCCTTTCCTTGCCCAATGGCTGCTCTTTCTCTGGGACACAGGGTGCTCCTTCTTCTTGACTTAGCCCTCCAGCCAGCTCACTATAGTCCTCTCCTTCTGAGGTATTAAAGTCCCACTGGACAAGCATCTGAGGCAGTCTGCTCTTCACTACCTGGTCAGTGCCACTTTGGTAGCGGCTGGTAGGGGAACATGGTAGCCCACCCACTACTCCAGATTCCAATCCAGGGATCCTATACCTGGCCACTGTGGTCTGCTTTCCCTCAGACCCTGGACTCCTTCCTACAGCTTCTGGCTCCCCCCACTTCTCTGGGTTTACCAGCTCAAACTCCCTCCTCCCAGGGAGTAACTGCAGACAGCTGAACTCTGTAGCCTCAAACACATCTCCCTACTGTACCCTACTTCTCTTGCATCCCCCTTTCTGCTGTCAACTTACTTACTTTATACTAGCCCTGCCTGTTCCTCCCCAGCTGGGCTCCATCTTCAATCAGTCCTTCAGCCCCTGGCTCTTCCCTAGATGCAGCCTAGCCTAGCGTATCCACCTTAATTCACCTAGTCACCTTAACCTCACACCCCATCACAGAGGGTCACCCAAAACCACTGACCAAGATTTAATAATCGCCCACACAGTGGTGATATAATTTAGCCATTAGGAGAGAGCTGGGATGGCTGTTACACCCTGATAAAATGTTATTTAATGATAGCCAATATAACCACCAGTTGTCCAAAAAAAAAAACCCCAACATAACAGAGACTTTATTTAAACCAGAACTGGATTCCAGCTATCTGGTAACATTAAATAGATGAATATATAGAATAAAATAATGTATAATGGTTCAAATACACAAACACACAATAACTTCATACTAAGTTTACTTAAGTAAATATAACCTTCTAAATAAATATATCTATACCTATCTCAGTATGCACAGGCTATTATTATTATCATCAATTCCCAAAAAGCTCTCACTGGATGCTGTCTAATGCCCAAGTCAGTTTTTGAGTTTCAAGTGCCTCTCATGACTTCCTGAAGGGATGACCTCAACTCCAGTGATGCTTGCTTGTGGGGCTTCACATTAGACTAGACCCACAGGATCTGAAGGACCTTTGGTTCTCCTGTTTCAGATCTCCAGGACCACAAGAGTCAATGACAGGAGACAACCAGAACTAATGATCAGGAACAAACAGGAATGTGTGATCAGGAAAACACCATCAAACATGGACTGACTTGAACAGCCAAGTTTAAACCAATGAGACCTTATTCTGCTGAAGCATCAAAATTCTTTGGCTTCACAATCAGCCTGGAGAAAACTGTGATGTTGCATCAGTCATCTTCACCGCTCCAAGCCATATCCCCTCGCATCTCCATGAGTGGAACCCAACTCAAGGAAGTTGACAATTCTACCTGTCTCAGCAGTAACATCTCCTATGATGGATGGATCCACTGGCAAGACAAAATTACCAACCTGGAGGTTCTCCAAAAGTCAAATGCCACAAGCATCAAGGCCATGCTAATAAAAGCTAAACTACGTTGGGCTGGATACATCAATAGGATGCCTGAACATTGACTCCCCAGAAAAATTTTCTATGGAGAACTGGCACAAGGACACCGGAATCAAGGTCGCTCCAGAAAGCTCCACAAGGACAGCATCAAGAACAGCATACACTTCGTTGCAATAAAACCAGATGATTTCGAGAAGGCTGCATCCAATAGATCAGCATGGTGACACACAACACTCAGAGCTTTCCAAACCTTTGAAGAGGACAGAAATAATCAACTCTTAGCTGCAAGGGAAAAGTGTCATACCACTGCTATTGCTACCAAGCTGTTCACCAATGACTTTGTCGGCTTGATCTGCTCACAAGCATGCACATCACGCTTCAGACTTCAGAGTCACTCTAGAATTCACAATAAGAGATAGCATGAAAATGTCATTGTCGAACCGACGGACTACACAAAGGGCAAAAGTGTCTGTCCTGCTCAACCTCAGTCTCACCACTTATTCTTGGTTTTTCTCAGTCCCAGTTTCTCTCTTTCCCTCCTCCTGTTTCTCTCTGTTTTCTCCGAGACTCTGTTTCTCTCCATTTCTCTCTCTTAGGCTCTCTGCTGCCTTCCTCTGTCTCTCCACTGTCCCTCTCTTCTTCAGCTGATACTTCTGCTCCCTCTGAGGAGAGGGACCACCTCCTCTCACTTTCTCAGAAGTAGAGGCTACCTCCTCATCCTAGAAAAATTACAGTGCATTCACCCTGAACACACCCTAAATTATATTTCTCCATATAGGATTGAATCATTACAAATTCATTTTTCCCACACTGACAAGATTAATGTGAGGTTTTTGCTGTGGGGTGTAACCTCTTGAAAACTGAAGGTCCCACTCAGTAGATTAAAATACAGTTTTAAGGGGTGGAAGAAATCCCTCACTGAAGATTGCAGAGAATTTGGTAAGAAGGATGCATTTCGCACCCCTCCTGGCTTAGGTGTCTAGTTCTGTTAATAAACAGGCCACCGTTGGCCTTGGTCATATGGTGAATTTATGAGGCTTGGCAGCACTGCTTTAATACCAAGGTTGTCATATTATATGCCAACAGCAAAACCAAAGATTTAATCAGGCAACGTGCTTCCATTGCACATTTGGCAGCCCCGCAGAGGAGGCTAGTTTTAATGGCCTGGTATTACATTACCATAGCACACAGAACACACTTGCAGCAATACTGGCCCTTGGAAGGAAAACGAAAGTGGCTAAGGTATATAATGGGATACCTCTTTAACTGGAGCAGTAGGTTATCCCACACTAGCTTCTAGGCAAAAGCGTTTTCTGACAACATTGTCACTGCGTAAGTTTACTACAGCCAGGTTGTAAGAACTGCATTTAACACAGGCCTCAAGAAAAATCAAATACTAAATCACAGTAATAATAATAATGGGTGAGATTTTCAAAAGAGTGGAAGTTGTCCAATTCCCACTGAAACTTAATGAGATTTGATGATCCCAGCTAATGTACGTTTACAAAAGCCTGATGTGAATGTTGAGGGTGTTGTGATGTCATAGCTTTCTGTACAGAGGTAATACATATTGCCTTGTGTTCTGTAGAAACGTTAAAACTTCCAAGTTCCTTGTTCCCTACAGAGCTTACTCTTGGTGCTGGCTCTTTTGGAATCTGGAGCTTCAGCCCAATTAGGTCGGGAGACTTTATTTTATTATTATTTTAATAGAGGAAATACTTTGAATTATGGGTGGATGAGTGGGCAACGGAGCTGAAGTGTCACCAATTCCTTTAGCTGGACAAAGAAACCACAGTTGTCAATGTTTCCCCATCACTAGTAGCTTCTCAGATGACTTTTCTGGAGTTCTTCCAGCCCTTTGCAAGATCTTCATGCTTTAATCTCTCTTTCCTGCTTAGATGGTTTAGAAACAGAGGCAACTTTTTTCAAAAATGGGAGCATAATGTTAAACTCCTAGATCCGTATTTAGGTGCCAGGGGCTAAATTTTCAAAAAGCACCTGTGGGGTTAGGTGTTGAAAAGTATTTAGGTACTTAAAGATGCACATAGCTGCCTAATGGGCTTTTCAAATGTATCTAACTCCCCTTGATGTCAAAGGAAGTTAGGCATCTAGGCACTTTGGAAAAATCTCACTGGGCACCTATCTGTTTTTTCATGTGCCTGAATACCTTAAAAACCTGGCCCCAAGAGATACAGAAGAATATTTGAAAAGTTTACCTCTAAATAAGTTTTTTGACCTGATTTCCAAAAGCACTGATTGCCCATCTGCTCTCACGGAGTTTAATGGGAGCTGCTGGGAGCGCAGCACTTTTGAAAATCAGGGCATTTTGTTAGATGCAGAAATATGAGCTCTTACTTCTGACAAACCTGGCCAGCTTTTACTCTTTTCAAAGTGGTTTCACAGTCCTGCTCAACACCCTGCCATCTTGTATACAGGACAGGACAGCTTTCATTTTGGAGCAGCTAGTCTGGCCAGGACCACTCATAATATTCAAAGGAAGTTAGGGGTGTTGGATGCTTCTGGTGAATTACACAGTGGCCCCTCAGACAAACCATTGCAATCGTAGTCAGAGCCCCTAGCTTAATGTCTCGCTCCTCCACCTACAAAATTGCAAACACATACCCTTAAATGAGATGGGAAGCAGGAAGGGAGGATTCACTATAGTGTATATTCCACATTATTTCCTTGCCTGATTTTCTTTTCACACTTAAATCCACATCTCAAATTCTTTCCCTTACATTTGGCAATTCAACACACGGTTACTACCAGCAAGCAGTGAAAGCTTCTCTGAAGACTTGAGTAAATGCTCTGACATGCAGAACTGTGCCGATTTCCAGTAAGCTGACATCTGCTCCATCATGTAAAAACCAGACTTAACAAAGACCCAACCTCAATTCATTTTAAAGACTTGTTTGAAGATCCCATTTTAGACCCCATGTTGTAGATTTCACTTCCTCAGCTACTTAACATGCACATTGGAGCCTCCAACACTGAGCCATATAGATTTGTCTTTGTCTTTTGTGTTAATTATTAGCTGCTGCAGAGCTGTCTCTGTGGGTGAACGCACACAGAAACAAAGGCGGCAAGGTTGTAAAACCTTTTATCTCTATCAGGGCACATTATTTGATAAGGTGCTAAGCTAATAGTAACGCATGTCAAATTGTGTTTAGACTGATCACTGTGCTGGGAATTGGAGGTTATATTTGCCTGTGGAAACCAGCACCTGGAGGAGCAAAGAGAAATTCATACCAATATTCACAGTGCTATGCAAACTGCAAACCCTTGCAAAGTGGTTATTTTACAAATGGCTCCGAATTGGATAATGAGCCTCTGTTATTTCATTTGCCTTGTGCCTACCCCTCTGAACTTCACTCATTCATATTCTCATAGAAGCAGTTAAAACAAGAAAGGGAATATGGTACAGTGAGCAATGTAATATGATGTCAAAAATGCACAGTCTGAGCATTCAATATGGATTTGGGGACCTTTAAATTTTGGGAGCCCATCTGGAGACGATGTAAAGGGGGCTGTTTTTTCAACACATGCTGAATGCCTGATCTTAGGAAAATCAGGGACCTATAAGAGGTCTCAGGTTGGGCACCCAAATCTTTTGAAAATGTCAGAGCTTCAACAGAGCCATATAATACGGGCAGGATATTGTGCATTGAGATACAGTGCAAAGAAATCTAAAGTCATGTTAATGAGGACTATCAGGACAGAAATCAAATTGAAGAAGAGAAACTGGAGAAGGTGCATCCAATGCATCTGATGAAGCGAGCTGTAGCTCACGAAAGCTTATGCTCAAATAAATTTGTTAGTCTCTAAGGTGCCACAAGTACTCCTTTTCTTTTTGGAGAAGGTGGACAGTTTTACGTATCTTGGAAGTACCATCAGCCAAGATGGTACTAGTTCCGAGGAAATAATAAGAAGAATCGGGAAGGCAAACGAAAGACTCAATAACATCTGGTGACTCAAAAACTTCTCCCTCAAGACAAAACTGAATGTGTACAAAGCAATTGTTATCGCCATCACAAGATATAGCGGTGAGACATGGCAACTTACCAAGAAAGATACGCAAAAGCTGGATGCATTTCACCACAAATGTCTGCAAAGAATATTGGGATACAGAGATAGGAAGACAAATGAAGAAGTCAGAAAAATGAGTGGACAAGGCACCCTCTCACAAATAATCTACAAAAGAAGACATCAGTGGCTGGGATGTGTGCTGTGAATAGAAAAAGAACACTTACCAAATACTGCTCTTGAATGAAAGCCAGAAAACGCAAGAAGAAAAAGAGGAAAGACCACTAATAACATGGAAATGAACAGCTCTGAATGACATCAAGCACCTCAACATTTGGAGAGAAGGGCAGTTGACAGGCAAGGATGGCAAATATGGGCAGCCCAATGTGCAGCACTGGGATGGACTAAGCTCTGAGGTAGGGTTTGTGCTTGTCATTTCTAAACAAAAGTGTGTGGTTGATTTAAGACCTCTCATTTATAACTTCCAAGGGGTTCATCCTGGCTGTTATTTCTCTTGTTCCCTTCTTAGCTAATACAACTGCACTAAGTGCAGAGATGGTGGCATGGAAGAGGATTGCTGGATGGGAAGCTAACAGAAAATATTGATTCCCCTCAAATTTTAATGGCTGGTAATGGCACTCCGCCTGCCTGCCTGCTGAGAACACTGTCACCCGTCCTCGGGAGACCATTCCAGTGGCTTTGCCCACCCACTTAGAATGGTGCCTCAGTAACTGAACCAGGGTTTTCGTAATGAATGCTGCACATGCTCTCCTGCCATCTCATTCAACCCCCAAAACACTTTTCTTTGACAAAGACCCTGAGGTGCCACAAAGAATGACCCCAAGTGCTTGGTTTCTAATTTGCACATAGCTTACAACCTTGATTAGCTGAAAGTCATTGGGGCCAGTGAATATATTTAGATCAGCAGGATTTCAGGTAATCAAAGATATTTTCAGCATAATTAATAGATGTTGGGGGAGGGAGGCATAACCCTGTTTTGCAAACAAAGTTTTGGATGACTAAGGTTCAAATAATCAGAGTGGTCCTGTACACAAATACAAAACAAGGTTTAGGTTATTTTTCTTCTTTTACCTTCTGACCCCATGGGAACCCGATGATGACAGCTGCTACTTCCCTTGTGCCAAAAGTTGCCTGTAAAGAGAAATATCAGATTAGATTTACACAACTGTGTAACATTCTATACATGGCAAGCGTATGCATAGGTGCTGGTGTTTCTATATGTTAGAGATTAACTTGAGCTTCAAAATTCAGATCCAGATTCCGAGCAGCCCAAAATTGAAAGGTTTTCAGATCCATGGCTTTAGTTCAACCTGTTACAAAGGCAGGCACCATTTAGAAAAATCAATTTCAAGTAAGCAGGATCTTAAGTTTTACAGTGCATCTAAAAGAAGAAACTTTCAACAGAACAGCATCTCCTAACCGTAGCTGTGAGCAATAGTTCAGCACCAGCTCCAAAAGAGGATAGTACCTATTGACTCAGCAACACCACTTCCTGTCCTTGGAGGTTTTCTATCCAAGTATTGATCCAGCCCAGGCCTGCTTAGCTTGTTATCAAGCTAATGAGAACCCCAATATAAACAGCAATGGGCTCGGGTGTGCTTTTTCTGTGCAACCACTAGGATCAGCCAAGGCTGGAGGCAGGACACAAGGCCTGAATGATCAACAGTCGGTGCCAATATAGCAAATCTTATGTTCGTTATATCATTTTATGTTCTGCATTCAAGTCCAGAGACACAGTATCAGAGCTAAAAAGTAAAAGAATGACAAGATTCTGGATGGGAAGTGGCTGATCTGTTAATGGGGGATTGTGGAACCAATTTTCATTACCAGAAAAACCTTTAGAGGTCCTCTGAGTCAGCTGCAAGGACAGGAGGTGTGGATGGAGTAAATACTTTTAATGGATAGGCTTTTACTCTCTTTTTTTTAAAACTATCAATATGGTAAAACATCTGTGTTCCCAACCCAGGGAAGCACAGCTCAATGTCACCTTCCTATCCGTGAGGAAAAATACAATGGCTTTGATAGATTTCATGAGAACGTATTTTCCTCCCTTGAGAGTTGACTAAGATTAAGATAGCATCAGCGTTTTTGCTTTTCCGATCAGGGTTTGGTGGCTGTCCATGCACCCCTCTTGCAACAGGCCCTCAGAACCTAAGGAAAATTGGGTGGGATGTGGAAGGGAAACATCCTGGCTTTAAGAATGTTGTTCTCTGTAAAGTCAATTGCATATGACAACACATGGGAGAGGGATGTGACAGGACTGGAAATGCTCAGGTGCTTGGCACTGTGATCGGATGCATTAAGGTTACCAGTGGCCAAGATTGATTTCAAACATCTGAAACCTGAGAGTCCCTTCATATGAAAAATGGGAGATAAAGAGACATCAGGAACCGCAAACTTGGAGAGGGAAGGAAGAGGCCATGTAGTTTTCACAACAGAGACAGGAGCTGATTTTCTGCCTGGTGAGACATGGGTCTGCCCTGTCAATGGCAGATGGAGAGGGAGTTTTGGGCAGTAGTCAGAAATTTGCAGAGGAAAGCAGTGTTTATTTGGAAAGGAAGATTTCATCTGTCTGGCGGACTGAAGCTTCCAGCACAGATATAGATGGGTCTCTTCAGCATCATGGCAGGGGCAGGGAGAACTGGGTGCCAAAAGCTTGTAGAGCCCTTCAGAGTGTAGGGTCCAGATCAGCTATTGTCCAGCCTTTGTCCTCCATTGGCTCTAAAGTAGTGGTATGTACCGTCTTGCAGAGATGGCTGTTCTAGGGATGATGTCAAATTGGAAGAGGTGGGCATCACCCGAACTGCCAAATCTGAACACTCCCAAAGTCCTAATGCAGTCCTTTGCAGTTTGGGCCCATCCCTTCAAATGAGCAGATAAGTGGACATACGCACATTACATTGGATGGGTAGATGCAGGTAGCGGCAATTAATAAGTAATACCTTGCACTTATATAGCACTGTGACTCTAGCTTTTCAAAAGAAGGCAAGTACCGTTATCCCCACTCGATAGCTGGGGAAAGTGAGGCACAATGAAGTGAAGTGACTTGTCTAAGCTCATCAAGCAGGCCTGTGTTAGAGCCAGGAATAGAGCCAGTACAGAAATTGGAACAGGTTCTTAAGTCCCTCCCCAGTGTCCTATCCAATAGCACACCACTCATAGTTAATAAGAAGCCTAGAGCACTTGTCTTTCCCCGACTCCTATGTAATATAAAGCCACTTTAAAGTATACTAACGCCATGCTCTAACTCCTTATTAGTCTTAGGATGGTAAATACAAAGTGAAAACATTGAGTCAAAGTGTCAAGAATGATTTCTTCCCAATTTGATTATAATTACATCAATAGCCTTGATGTTATAACATTTAAATATATTTTCCCAACCTTACTGAGATGAGCTCGGATAGTTTCTAAACCAGGTAACACATCTTTAATTCAGAGGAGCATGGCACTCAGTAAGAGGACGCAAATGAGACCAAACAGAGCAGACCTGATAAAGAAACCTCGTCCACCCACAAAGATGGGTTATGCATGTCACATTTTCCACTCTACTTCTCTTAAACATGTTTTTCACATTCTACTGCTAAAAATAACTCAGTGTTACATTAGAAAAGGAGCAGCAGAAGAAACCAGTATGTGCAGGCATTTTTTTTTTTAAAGAGGGCAGCATTTTATCTATGGTGTTGCAGACTTCTTTAGGGTAACCACAGCTGTTCAACAGCAATATTATATATGTGAATGAAAGATGAGACTGATAGACTGTGTGCACGCACTTCTGTGTGTGTAGTGAGCTTGATTCTGCCCTCACAGTGTAAATCTGGAATAACTTGATGAGGTTACATTAGGCTAAACTAGTCTGAGTGCCGAATCAGGCAGAATATATATATATTTTTTTTTTTCACACACACACACACACTCATATACACACAAGCATTTATTCATGACTGTTTAATGGAACATGCAATAATTGTACAAGTTACCATGCTGAAAAAATACTGCAAAATTGGGGTATTGTCTGAAGGCAAAAACACTATAAACAGAATCTCATCTAAGCGGTGTCTGCTCTCTCATTTTCAGTGTCACTGTTATAAGACAGTGACAGCAGTAAGGAGGGAATTATAATAAAACTGAGCCTTTAAACAACATTTTTTGTGTAGCCATCTCAAAGCACTTTGGGAAACATTAATTAAGCCTCACTGTGAAGACAGATATTAATCCTACTCCAGTCGAAGCATCATTCCAATGATTAACAAAGCAAGGCTAACCCACTATTAATATAATAGAAGGTACACCAGTCTCCAATAGAGTATGTATGTGTTTATCTAGGAAGGCCAAGTACAATTGATATTATGCATTAGGTATTTATGTATATTCCTGTTTATACTATGTAGCTTGTTTAACATTTCTGGGAGAAGGCCAGTAGAGAAATTATCAAATATCAATACATTCACATATATTTAAATAATAAAAGTGACTTATAGCAAAAGTCACCAAACAGTGCCACCTGCTGTAGACTGAACATTACTGCTTTGTAGCCCCATGCTTTGCAATTCTCAATTACCTTAAACTCACAGGTTAAAATATTACGTAGCTAAACCAATTCATTCAAATTAGAAACTGAAGAGCTATATGGAGATGAAAAGAACAAAGAAACAAGGAAACATCATTTAACTGAGCTCTGCTGGAATCAGAAAGATATAAAGTCTATTGTGCCTTTTTGCTGTTGTAGTATGTCCTGGACCTTTGAATAGGCAATAGTCTGCATACAGAGATCAAAACGCAAACATAGCTATGTATACTCCAAGTAAATGCCTATAGGACCGTAGTTCATGATCAGCTAATTAATACAAGGGAAATGTTCCAACTGAGACTGGAAGAGGAGATCTCTCTGGTTACCAGATTAAAGGCTTTGCAGTTGAGGAATCAGAACAGATCAGGCCAGCACCATCCAGCTCCCATAGAAGTCAATGGCAAAAAAACACAAAGTCCTGCAGTGTATAAAGGATCAGACCACTACTTCAGGGCAGTGGTTCTCAGTCTTTCCCGCACCAGGACCTGCCTCCCATCTAGCCAGGGCCTAGCCTTGAATCCCCACCCATTTAGCAACCCAGAGCAGGGTGGTTGCAACCCTCCCAAGACCTCTTTGTAAGTCCCAGGTAGAGAACCCATGGTCTAAAATAAATTCATAAATCTGACCATGACTCCTCATGTCATTCTTAATGTAACAGTTGGACTACAAGGGTATTTACATTGAGAATTAGTCCCATAAATGCTTTAAGAGTTCGTACAAAGAGGTCCTTATAGTTGAATCTCCCATTTCCATGATCATGAGCCTATTTGGACTGAACATGTCTTTGGTACTGCAGTTCAGGAGATGTACTTTCATACCATACTTATGCCATTCACAGGGGTTAGAAACCAAGGGGACAAATATCCTTGGCAAACTGTACAGAAGTGTCTTATTTTGATCCCCCAGCTACTGTGGTGATAAGAACAAGAAAAAGTAATCATAAGAATGAGGCACAGAGAGGTTAAGGCCCTCCACATTTTTTTAAATATTCACAAATTTTAGGTGACATAATTATTGAGTGCCCAATTTGAGGTACCTTGATTTTCAGAGCTGTTGCACCCACAACTCAGCAGCTAGTCAATAGGAGCAGCAGTCACTCATTTACTCTGAAAATCAGCTCCCAGTAGTTTAGTAGGACCCAAGCTGGGAAACCAACACTTCTGGCATCCAGAAATTACAGGCTGCTTTTGAAAATGTGAGTGAGGCAGTACAGCCTAATGGATGGAGCACTAGACTGGGACTTAGGGGGCCTGGGTTCTGTTCCCAGTTCTGCTAGTGTCTTGTGGGCAGAGCTTGGGCAAATCACTTCACATCTTTATGTCTCAGTTTCCCAATCTATAAAATGGGGTTAATGATACGGACCTCCTTTGTAAAGTACTTTGAGCTCTATAGATGAAACATGCTACAAAAGAGCGAGGGATGATGATGATTAAATGACTTTCCCAAGTGACCCAATGAGTCCATAACAAAGCTGGGACCAGAACTCACATCTCCTAACTCCCCCCACAGTGCCACAGCTGATGCCACAGGTTCAATTCCCATCAGGGAAGACTCATCTTTTTTCAAGCTACACAAATTGCATTAGTTAATTGAATGGATGCTTTTTGCATCAGACCTAGGTCCTATCTGCTCTAGATAGACACTAAAGATTCTGCAGCACTTTTCATAAGACTGGGGGTTTGGATCTATTTCCCAGTGCCAAACTTTCCTTCTCCCCCTTTCCTGTTGTGCAGTGTTCTGTATGCCAGCTGGTTGCCACCTGTACCTCCCAGGTGGCTGCAGTTCAGTGGTACAGTAAGTACATATGGTAGTTCATGAAACACTGTTATCCTTTGGGAGGAGAGGCGCTATATAAATATAAATGGTTGTTATTCCCAGGGATGAGGGGATGTTGATGCTACCACATCTCTTGGCAATTTTTCACTCACATGGCCATGCGACTTTTACTTTTGTAAAAACAGGTTAATTAAATACAGATTGATTTACATTTTTTAATTCACAATGAAATTAAAGTGAAAAACGTCATGTCACAGGTGAAGCTCTATTAAAAGCCAAAGAGGCAGTCACAGGAATGAAAAAGTACCCATCTTAATTACTTTTGCATTTACCGTGCCACACTTTTATACAGCGATACTGTTCTCCTCTAGTGTGAACTCCGTTCTTAGGAATGGTGCTGGTCTGACAGCACTGGAGACTAGAAGGCCTGATTCTCTGGACAAGCGTCCAATCACACTGCTCTGACAGTGTAAAGGGACGTTAAAGCAAGTGTAAATGGTATTTATGCCTACTCTGCCAGAGCTGCGTAGAGGGGTTGCACTATAAATGAGCCCTGAAGTCTTCTTTTTATTCACGGAATGGACTGTCCAGTCAAAGACCATGCCTTCCCAATTCACCAGGCCAGTGCACGCTGAACCTCCTCGTAAAGGTGCTCCCCAGGAAGTAAGAATTCCTCTTAGATCAAACAAAACCTTCTCTCAGAACCCCAGCTGTGTGGGTGTCTGGATTTACAGTTTGACTCTCCAGTGGGCACTTTATAAGTAAAGCAAATCGACACAAAGACAGACTTTGCACAGGATTCTAAACACCTTCCTTATTTACTCAGGTGACATGAGAAACACGCAGACGTAAACAAAACGACAAACACACCTGTATGCATTTCCCTGCCCGGTTTCCTCACCCCTCTCTTCAGGATTAGGGCAATCTTACAGAGAGTCCAGGGTCTCTCTCCTTCACATGCCTCCTCTTCGGAATCATGGCATCTCTCTCGCTGTGCATAAAATTTCTCTAAAATGGCCAGCGAGAGCCTTTTTTTTTATAACCGTCGATCCTCTTTATCAAATGACTCCCAGTCAGCCTCATCAGGTGATCAAAGTCCCTCACCAAGTGATCCATTGTTTAGTTACAACATCCTGAGCAGACTGGTTCTTCGGACAGAGGTGGCCCTATTTGAATAGAGTACCACTGGGGTTTATTGACCCTCCGTTGGTAGCCTTGTGCCACCATCCCTTGGAATTTCAGTCCAACATAGATATAAAAAGCCAGAGAAGGCAGCAAGCTCCACATTCAAAATGGAGTTTGCAGTCTGACACCAATACTTATAAGGAGCCCCCAGTATCAAGCAGAATTCATAAGCTCTACATAGAAAATTTTCCCTGTGGAGTCACACCAGCAGGGAATTTGACCCCTTTTCTCCTTCACCTTTTTTTCCATACTCACTTTCCTGGTGCCTATCAAAATCATCCCCTTGCACCAACACACACTCTTCCCATAACAGGTGTCCTGATTTTCACTTTGAAAAGCTAATCATCCTAATATATCTTAGTAACCTACAATGACTGGCAGGTATATTTAGGAAGCTTATGAGCCTGATTCTGCTCTCACACCTAATTTACACTGATGCAATTCCATTGACTTCAACTGAGGAAATCCTGATTAAACCATCATAATGGAGATTTGAATCAGTTCCTATGAGTATCCGATACAGGAGATGGAATGGATCAACCTGCCTGTGCATTAATGTGTTGAACCTATTTTAAGCATTGTTTCTCTTTGACCAGAATGTAGGCCATACCATCCGCAGTCTCTCTTTGTTCCTGTGAAATGGAGCCTACATTTAGTCCAGGAGTGGAAAATGCACTTGTGAAATTCAAATTCTGCATTGTAGCAAACCCTCCTAAACTTGCATGAAAACCATTGCTAGGCTTCTTCTGTGTCTCCTATGGACAAAGCATGGTTCAGAGGATGTTGCACCACACTGGGAGTCGGGTGACCTAGGTTCTATTGCTGGCTGTGCCACTGACTTGTTGTGTGGCCTTGCCCAAGTTATTTAACTTCTCTAATCCTCAATTACCCCTTCTGTAAAATGGGAAGGATCATAATGACATTTACTTATCTTTGTAAAACAACATGAAATCTACAGATGAAAACTGCTCAGCAGATAATTATGCCCAATGTTTATGGCATACTGTATTGCTCACTGAAGGAACATGTTCTTTCCATTTGGAATTTCCAAACTCTGGCTCTTGATGATCACATCCAGCTGCAGATAGCAGACAACCAATCTCTCATCACTTACACCCTGGTCCATGACATCACATACTGACCTGAGACATAACAGACATCTACAAAGTCTCTTGTGGGTGGAAGGTCATTGTACATCTTATTGCTGCTCAATGTTATTTTATTTTTCAATGTTTTAAAAGTCTCTGTTGTCTCTGTGAACATGTGCAACTGTAAACGGTACAAAACATAACAGTAGGCTTCCCACATAACAGATGCCAGTATACACAGAACAACTACTCTGCACAACCTTAGGTGAAAAGGCTACGGAAACAGCTGGGCTTTGCATGGTGTCCTGAAGGTTAACAAATGCTGACTGTGCTGGGCCAACAGAGCAGTGGATCCCAGAGACAAGGCTCCACCTTAAAATAAACGTGTTACCCCTATTCAGATCTAAGGACTGTGAGCACAAGTGAATCTGCAGAGGTCTCTCTGAGCTATTTTATGCCACCAAAGCTCCTTGAGACAACAGGAGCAATCCAGGATCCAAAAATACTTCATCCCTGGATGAAGGGAGAGTAAATCTCTCTGACAATGAGAGTGGGCAATATTTTTGCCAGACTCTCTAGATGCTTTCATCAACCCACCACTATCAACTCCACCTTTTGTGGGCTGAGCCTCAGCCCCCTCACTCTTCAAGTCCCTGTGTTGGCCACATGCTGGAAAACAAAGATACTTCCTTCCTTGAAGAAGAGATGTGAAGAAGAATGTAATCAGCTTCTAGTAGTAATGGCATCGCTGCCCAAACCACCTCACTACCTCTCCAAGTGCCTAACATAAACATTCAACAGGAAGGGCTGTAGAACAGGACTGTAATGGAGTCCTTGGAGGGCCAGGTGGTGTGGTGGGTATATTCATATGAGTGGGCATACTCATCAGACCCAGTATCGCCTCTTAGCAAGAAGGCCTTTCAGAAATCCCTCAGCCAAGGATGGGTTTAGCTTCACATTGGGTTTGCATTATCCTTGCCCTCTTTTTATAAGAGGGAGTATGAGACTGGAATGTGGCCTATGCTCTTCCTGCAACAGCAGCAGTTGGTAGGGGAACCCAGACCCTCCCACTCCACCAGGCTCTGACCCAAGGCCTGTGAGGGTCAACAGTGTCCGGCACCCTGGAGTGCCTTTGGAGTTGCCCTCCCTGGGTCACGTCCTACCATCCGTATCAACCCATGGCTCCAAGTCCAACATAAGATAACAAAAGCAAAAGAAAAGATGACTAAACCTTCAGCCCCATCTGAGCTCAGCATGCAGTCCCATTCCTCACGGGGAGGCTTCTTTGGCACCCTTGTCCAGAAGCCCTCAGGGTAGGTCTGTCTTCCTCCCCAGGCTCTCACTCCTGAGCTGGATTGCTTCCTCTCCAGTTGGAGCATGCTCTGCAGGTCTGGAGGGGTGGTGCTAGCTGGGCCCAGTATTGTTCTTTAACCCTTTCAGGCCCAATGTGGGATTTGTACACCCCAGCACAAGAACCCAACTGAGCACTGCCCAAGAGAGTCCTTGGGGTGAATGAGCAATTACTCAAACACCACGTTCAGTGATCTCTTTGTTCGGAAAGAACATAAAAGGAGTGGAATCTTTTGATGAGGAAAGAACAGAGCCATTCACCTGTATGTGGGGTTGATAGCTGTGCCAACAAAACTTCATGGCTAGTGGTATCTGGTGCTGTACTGAGACCTGTGTTGGAATTGCAGGCTATCGCTTTAAGAATGAGGGATTTCCTGTTCCAGCTTGCAGGCTAGGGGGCTCTTTCAAGAAGTGTGTAATCAGAGTCAGTCTGGAAAAAGCCAGCCTAAAATGAGGTAGGGTGAGTTGCGCCTCTCTGCCTTAGGAAGTAGTCTGCTTTGTCTCTCTCTGGTTTTGTTTCTTGTGTTATTATTGTTCTAGATTTTTCAAATAAAAGTAGTGTTACATTTCAACCGTCCAGAAAGAGTATTTTATGTTTTGATCTAACTTCTCTGTTTGTATGCCATGAATACAACAGTCTCAAAGGCATTTGACAGGTCCAAAAGAACTGGGACCTTTGGTTGGTCAGTTGCCTGTAGTGGCTCTTATCATGACAAATGCACAACTTGTGTCTCAAGCTGTGTCTGCTTAATTTGTTTGTGGCTCAGCTTTTTCTCTCGGTGCCAATGCGCTGTTTGAAAAATAAATATGAAATCCTGTAAATTTACAGACGGCTAATTGGCAGCTAGGGTGCACAATCAACCACAGTAAATTAACTGTTTAAGCTATAAATCAAGTTTATGATTTGCACTGTTAATTTAATTGTTAAAAATGTGCATTTTAATAGTAAGTAGCAGTTGAAAGAAACCAATTTAACAGTGACAGATAGTTTCTAGCCATAAACAGTATTAAAATACTGAATTTAAACAGAAAATTCCTGTCCAATTATTGTAGACAGATATCACAGAGTGTGATCTTAAAAATTCAAATTAATTATTTATTTCAACAGGTTTTTTCTTTTCTTCTTTGAAGTGAGGCAATTACCTAACTTTGAGGACTGTTTTCATGTGACTATATACAAAGGAGCTCATGTTAAACAGGAAATACCAAGGAAGGACCTAGTTCAACTCCACCTTCAGGGAGAAGACCAAGAAGGGAATTCTCAATTACAAAACAGTTGCTCTTCAGAGAGGCACAAGTGTAAGGAATGGGAATGCAGCAGAAACCATGCGGAAGTCAGTTTTCCAGAACATCCTAATTACAGACATGAGGAAATGTGTGTATACTGTTTGCCCAGGTACATGCTTACTGGACAAAATGGAAAACTACTTAGGATTTCGTGAGCTGTGGAAAAGCTTCCACCACTGGGAGTTTCCAAAGCCTGCTCCTTCTGTGTAAGATCTGTCGATGGCAAAGAAACAACAGCAGCTTATACACAGTGTGATCAATGTATGTGCCAAAGATGCAGAAAGCTCTGCAGTTGCTGTAAATTGTAATGCTATTGCCTCTTTCTTAGGTTCAATCAATGATTGCAATGGTGTTAGCAAGCAAGTTCTTTGGAGTAACTGCCCAATATCTAGAGTCTACATGCCATTAAAAAGGATTTTACTCAGCCTCTCCAAATTCCATATGGAAGTCTTTCTTTCTGCTTAGTCCACATTAAAAATGTAATGGTTTTCTATACTGAAACACAGATGTGCATATATTACACTCTCTGGTGTCAATCACCTCCCACATGCCTCCCAAGTAAACAGAAACAACAGTAACAATCTCTCTCTCTCTCTCTCTCCTTCAAACTTCCAGCCTGTAAGAGAAGTAGCTTGGTTAATATATATGAGGTTTCCTTTAGGTTTGTCTGTGAGTAAGAAATGCCTATGGGGAAGTTGAGCCAAAGAGATCAGATTTGCTTTTGCACTGAACAGCTCTATGAAAGTTCTGTCTCCTGCACTCACAAGCCTCCCCCTGTTGGTCAGTAGCTGCCAGGGAAGATCTTGGTCATGGAGAGAGAGGCAACGTCTCAACTTGCTAGAGCCAACCATCTTGAGGGCTTTGAATATCTGGATGGAGACCTCCATATTCAGTGGGGAGCCAATGCAGAGAAAAGAACACTGCAAAAAGGTGTTTGCATTGACCTGTATTACTTAGAAAACAGGCTGCTGCATTCTGTACTGGCCAGAGCTTTCTCAGGAGGAGTGGTTTCAGTCCTAGACACAATGAGCTGCAGTTATTGAGCTCTGAGATCTCCAACATGTGGATCACTGAGGCCAGGTCTGAGCTGATAGGATGGGATACATATTCCTGGTTAGCAACAGAGAGATAGCATTTTCTGCTGCCTTGGCTATTTGGGCATCCAGTTGCAATGAGGAGTCCAACAGGAGCCCCAAGCTGCAAAGCAGCTTACCAATCTGTAGAGGGGGTCCTTCACCTGCCACCGAAGACCCAGAGCGGAAGAAGTGGTGGCAGGTCCTTCACTCCGGGTGTGTTTGGTGGCACTGAAGGACCTGCCGCCAAAGTGCCACCGAAAATTCTCCTGGGGACCCATGAAAACTCTCCTGGGGGCCCCTGCAGTGCCCGGGGCCTGGGGAAAATTACCCCACTTGCCCCCCCGGGCGGCCCTGGAGAGGGGGAAGTCCTGGATAAGAATTGTTTAATTAGTTCATCCCTCGGGCATCATCTGCCCATGATCTCCCACCCCACACTCCATACCACCACTAAAAAGGGGAACAGAGTATTACCAGCTTCCAGGCTGAGGTTGAAACTCACCTGGCTTTCTCAGAAGGGAGTAGGAGATATTCTGCAGATTCCAGCCTTTAAGCCACCTTTCAGATTCAGGGGACTAAGACTACATGCAATCTGTTGTCAGAATGTGTAGCAAATGCTTCATTTACCTGCATAGTCACTGCACTTCCAATCCCTGACTCCCTGCTCCGAGTTATGAAGGGTAACACATGTGATACTCTGGCCTATTAAAATGAACTCTCCATTCCTCAACCCTTTCCCTCTCTCTCCCTCCTCCTCTACTCCCTTCCCTGCTTCCTCTCCATTCCCCCTTCTGCCCTTCTCCGCTCCTCCCCCCCTTTCCTTCTTTTCTTCTCTCTCTTTTCTCCTGCTTCTGCTTTTTCTCCTTCTTTTTTCTTCCTATACTCTTCTTTTTATCCACCCCATCACATCTGAGGCTCTTTCCCTTCTCCTATCCTCCTCTCTTTCTGCCTTCCCCTCTTATTCATCCCCACTCCTTTTCCTCTTGGTTCTCTTTAGCTCATTTGTAACAGGGTTTTTATATCCTCTGTAGGCAGGACCACACGTACACACACCCTCCACTCAGCAGAGGGCAGCATTACACACAAACATTGTGGGAGGTTGAAGGAGGCGCACAAATCTTATCTATTTATTGTACAGATGATTTTGATTAAACTCACAGTAGATGTGGTGGCAAGTGTCGAAAACCCATCACCATTCCACTTTTATTACATTTGCACTCCTTCAGTTTGTTCCTACAGTCAATGCTAGCACAGATCTTCAAGCTAGAAGATGTGCATACTGGAAGTAATGACATGCAAATCTGCGCACCTGCAGTATTTTATACAATAACCTGAAAAGCCACTTTCATTGGGAATAGTCGGGGGGGGGGGGGGGGAAGGGTGGGAATGACACCACTGAACTTTGTGGGCTTGATTCTGATCTCACTTACAGCAATTCGACACTGGAGACTTCAATGAAGTTATTCCTGATTACACCAGTGTAGCTTACGTTGGCATCAAGCCAATGAAAGAAATTTCAGAAGGTATATTGAGTCCTAAAATCAAGTTTACAGTTTGTACCATAAGGCAAACGCAAGCATTAAAATCACTCTTTTACAATGATAAAGAACACTTTATCTTGAAATGGCCCAACTTGGCACTGGCAAAGACTATTTTCAACCAAAAACTTGACTCGGGCAAATCAGCAAATAATAAACTGTGTTGCAACTATTAGATCAATGAGTTACATTGCTAACATCAGTAGGGAAAAAAGCTTTTGGTGCTTACACAAAATGTGTTTGAGAACAACATTTTGAAGCACAAATTGCATCATTTAATATAAGTGCTTGGAGAAGCCCAATATTTACAATGACTGCTGTTAGATCAGAATGCACATTTAACAAAACTAGCTTTAACAAATATGGGGTAGGACGGAATCTGACTTTAGTGAGCCTACCTCAATGTTGAGAAGATTTGATTTCAAGTAAAGAAAAAACCCACCATTATTCATAATCTACTGAACACTGTTTTACCTTGAAAGCAAACCAAAGCTTTCCTTTTATTTTTAAATCTTTAATTACAGCTGGTGGGAAGTTTTCTCCCAAAATTAAGTTTGGCACAAAAACAAGGTTGGGGAAAGAAATGGTGAACATTGTGATGAAAAATATTTTCTGTTTTCTGGGAAGCCTCTAGGACCAAATCCCAGCTGGTGGAAATCAGCATAGCACCATTGACTTCAATGGAGCTATGCGGATTTACACAAGTTGAGGATACACCTAATGGTTTAAATAATGGATAGAAATCAGTGTAAGATCTTCAAGATCATTGCCAGTTTTAGGCTGTTGATTTAGGAAATGCGAAGCAGCTAAATAGCTCACACAGTAGACTGGATATCTTAGGCCCCAGTTTAACACTCTATCCCGATTCAACAAAGCACTGCGAGCCAGATTTCCAAAGGCACCTCAATCCTATTGATGTTAAGCATGTGGTTAAGTGTTTTGCTGAATAGGAATGGACTTAAGCATTTGCTTAAATATTTTGCTGAATTGGGGGCTTAGAGAAGACTAATAAAATAACAGGGACCAGAAATAAAGTTTTCTGACTCCTTCATCTTGGGAGGTTTCCCCATACTTAGACCTCAGGGATGGGAAATAATCAAATAAAAAGCCATCCCACCATTGGAGAATATAAGCCAGATAGAAGCATCAATGTTTAATTCTCATTTGTGAGGATATAATGCTCACAATATCGGGCTGAATTATTCTCTTGTGACATGGCTACATCTTATTTATTTGTGAAATTTTCATTCCTCTCTTCCCATTTACTGAATGTACAAGGATATTTTAAAGAGGGGGAAAGTTCACTTTTCACATCAGCCTCTCCTATTAGTAATTTGGGACAAAACAGTTAAAGGCAAAAGCTTAGCTTTTCAGTTTGACAGAGCAGTGTAATTTTTACTGCAGTTCTGATTCCACATTTGCCAGCAGTGTTTGCCCTTATGGAAATCAAAATCATATCATCCAAACATCGTCCTTCCCCAGAGGGTTTTTATTGAAATCTGACGTTTTCTATATTTCAGGCCGTTCCTCATTCCAAAAGGATATTCAAAATGCTAGGTCTAATCTATAAAGCTTAGACATATTTTAGCACAGGCTTCATTGTGATATTCTTCAGGGTCCCCTTTATTACAGCAATCCTAATTACTGTCAGTTTGAGGCATAGGAGGTTGACTAAAGAAGGAGCACCTTTTGGCAAGAATGCCGTGCCTTCTCAATACAGAGAAACACCTACATTAATTTTCATGCTTTCTTCAGTTCATAACACCTGAGAAGGAGTGGAAATGTTTCATTTTCCAGTGTAGCCAATTATTTTAGTTTATTATACATTTATTGTGCGATGTTATGATTAATCAATATGTTACATTATAGATATTCATTGTATGTTAATTAGAATGAATTTGTAGGATTATAAAAGTATAAGATCGATCAGTATTTAGAGGAACCAAGTATTAGACATGAGTAAGACAAGCTGAAACGCAAGAATCTGTAGGTTGAGGCCTGCAAGACTTTAGCTTAGCTATTTTAGGCCTTGGAGACAAGAAATGATGATGTAAGTGACTGGAAAATAACCCGATGCCATAAGATTATGGGAAAAGAGGTACCAAGTGGTAATATTGTGCAAAATTACCTAGAAGATTAATATTAGATCATAAAAATACTGTAAAGGCGCAGCTGTCTCGGACATGTGTCTTAACCATGGGATACAGGTTGTGCGTAAATGCTAATGAGAATAAAGGGAACTTGCACAGCCTAAAGAAAATTGGGGTCCCTTAAGTTTCCAGGGACACAGATCAATAAGAGAAAAGAGGATTGACACTTTTATGGACATGCGGAGAATGTAGGTATAGACAGAATCACATTATAAAAAGGGGATGCCCAGAAAGGGAAAATTGAGCTCCCTATGGGAGACTCCAGCAGGAACCATCCCTCTAGTGATGATCAAGCCATGAAAAACCCATCAGACCATAACACTGTTATTAAGGATGTGAGTATAACTATATTTGTAACCTGTGCATAGGTCTGTATAGAATTTCTATATGCTTGGGTAATCATAACTTTAATTGTAACTTCAATAAAAATTGTTAAACAGTCTAGACCTTGTACTGGTCTGTGTGGTCACTACCTTTGGTCTTTATCTGTTCCTAGACACTAACTCTGAAGCAACTAGCAGAGGTGACTTTCACTCTATTAAGCTTGAAACTGTAGCCGCCAGAGCCGAACCCATGGTGGTGTAATACCACATTACAAAATTCACTTTAAATAAAATAAAAGGCTACACCAGCAAAATTATATCTCCCCTTCCCCCAGCCAAATTTAACAAGCTTTTATTTTGTTTCCTAAATAAATAAATACTAGTTTTTAAAAAGCGACACAGAGGAGAACCTTATTTTGAAATGTGCCCTGGATATACTACAGCACACGGGCACACTACTGATGATATGACTCAGCTTTAGGCAGTGTTGTCTACTGGGCAGGGCCCTAGATGGTGAGTCAGGAGACCTGGATTCTATTCCCTACTCCTCCATTAACTTTGAGCAAGTCATTCCTTGCTCTGAGGTCTCCATTACCATAGTATCTGAGCTCCTCATAATCCTTTTAATGTGTTCATAGTCACTCTACCCCTTTAGGTGGGGCAGCACAGTTATCTTCGTTGTATAGATGGTGAACAAAGGCACAGGTAGACTAAGGCCTGATGTCACATAGAAAGGATGTGTCAAAGCGGGGCATTGCACTTAGGTCTCACAAGTACCAGACTAGCACTCAACTGCTGAATCACCCGTTCTTCTCTGGGCCTCTGTTTCCCCACCCACTTTTGTTTGTCCTGTCAATTTAGACTGGATTAACTCTTCACTGGACACTGGAAGGCTAAAACCAAAGCAGAGTTAGGCAAACCATGCTCATTTTACTCAGGAAAGCAGCCCCTTTGAAGTTAATGTGGCAACTCGTGTGAATAAGGAGAGCCAGAATTAACCCTTGATATTATTAACTAATTATTATCATCATCATCTAGGAGCATGAGCCAGGACCACATTTTGCTAAACACAGTACAAATTATCTTCCATCCCAGGTTATTATGAAGAGAGCTATGTGGTCTGAGCGCTGTTTGGACTGAAGTGTAACCCTATCTAGGCATCAGTCCTGCAGACACCTGTCCACATGCTGACCTATGCGCATGAGTCATTTCCACTGAAGTTCTCTTGCCTATTGTCACCTGACAGAGTGCATGCGTTTGCAGGATGAGGGTCTAACAGTTGACAGTGGCTCTCTCTGCAGTTTTGGACATGCCATTTTCACTCAGAAATGGTTCTGTTTTCCCGCAAAAAAACTAAAATGTCAGGTTTTGTGCAAAATGAGCTCATTTTCACAAATGTTGAGGGTTCTGCATTGAATACACCCTTATTACTAATAGGCACTTATACTACAGGTCGCTTTGAGAGGATTAAGTAGTTAAGAAATTTGTAAAGGCCTTTGGCGATGAAAAATGCTATGGGTCAGAGTCCAGCTGCAGCTGCCAAGGTGAGAATTCCCCTGGCAAAGGGGAATTCTCACCTGCCATAAAGCTGGTAGATATGGCTCCTATGTCGACCACCACCCCAATCCAGTTTAAGGGCTATGGGAAACTGTGTACTATATGGATAGGCAGAATGTGGAGCAGAGGTCTGCTCCACTAAACCAGTTCACACCTGGCATAGGGTCACTTAGGGATCACAGCCAGATGTTTTAAGTTAGAGCAGTCCCTAGGCTGCTCTAACTTATGTTGGTACCAAGGCTCCATAATGCTCTCTGTAGGTGCACTGAGAGAGTCGGGATCTATAAATATTTGTATTATGACTATTGCAATAGTTTTCTGTTTTATTATAGTTTCTGTGAGCAGCATAAATTTGTACATCATTTGATTTGTACGTCATTTGAATGGAACAGACTTTTTGATGTAATCCAGAGCTCACTGCTGCCCTTCCATTGTCATGTAAGTTTTAGAGACATATGAAACCAGTTAAGCAAATAGAAACGGGAAAGGGGGCAACTTGTTTACCGTTTACCACAATGTAGTGCTACATCAGGCTGCAGCAATACATTGTGAGTCTGATCGTCATTCCAACTCTTCTGTAAGACGTTAAAAAGCTTAAGTCCGGTGCATGTTTCTGCAAACATGTTCTCTGCTGTGCTTTGAAACCACAAACCTGGCTCTGGGACGAAGTTTGAGCGTACTGCAGCATAGATCCGGACGGTTAAGCCCATATGTCCACTGAAGGCATATGAACAAAGGATTCTGTGCATAAGTTTTACTAAGCTCGGGCTGTGATTGCCCGCTCACATAGACATACTCCTGCTAGCCTGATGAAAGCTAGCGCACGTATCAACAGCAGCATAGCCGTGGTGGCACAGGGAGCAGCTCAGCTCTGCTGGGTCAGGTAGGTACCCGCAGCTTTGTACGCTGCATGGCTAAGCCATGCTGCTGCTGCCGCTACCCCTGCGACCGCAGCTACTACTAGTTATACTGGCACTAGCTCTCCTCAAGCTGGTGAGAGCACGTGTACACAAGCTGGGAATTGCATCTCGAGCTTGTAGTGTAGACATTGCATGACCCAGTGTTTTTCCCTGTTTGTTTTTGGTGGGGTTTTTTTATGAAACATCTTATTTTTGTTCAGCTCTGTTAAAAAAGCTCGTTGCTGAGTGTTGAAAGTCATGGTGCTTTAATAGACTTGGAAGGCTCTTTATTACATAGATACATAAATCGAGATGTAGTTTTACCCTCTTCCCCAAAGAGAACCGATGCATTTGCCCCCCCCCCGCCCCGTTCTCTGGTTCATAGCAGAGTAGTCAATGTATTTATATGAGTAATAGGAAGGGATTACGCATGTAGATGGATTTACAAAATGCCAAACCTGGCAAGCTTCTGAAATTAAAACAGCCAAATGCATGGGGAGTGATATGCTCTACAATGTGCGAAATGTCAAGCTGTGGAAAAAAACTATTCCAGAAAGTAGCTCTAAGTTAAGCACAGAGTTCACTTCTCTTGTCACTTGATCCTCTCCTTAGAATTAAGAACTGAACTTCCCATTTTGAAACATGTAGAGTAGCAGTTTAAAAAAAAAAAGAATCCACCACAAGAATGTTCATGTTAGGGGATTTTCTGCCTTTACGAGAGTTTAAGAGATTGTCAGAGGTCAAACAGGCTAGAACATCCCTGCTGAGCCTCTTCTCTGAAGACAGTCTGTGGAATGGTGTAGGTGTGCTTGCTCTCTATGGCTATTCAGATAGAACCAAAAAAAAAAAAAAAAAAAAAGGGAAAAAGGAAAAAAGACAAACTTGTTCAATATTGATTCCCCTTAGATTTCGATAATAAAGGACTCATTTCCAAATATATAAGAGGTTATTTTTTTGTTAGTGAAGTGTACTGCATCTTTCCAGCAATACCCATGTAATTAATTATTGCACTTAGGACAATCCAGGCATGCTAATTTGCTCTTGGTTAAATTAAACTTGCTTTACACAGAAGCACAGAGCTTTTTTTTCCCTTTTCATGAAATTGAAAATGACGTGATTTGCAGAGCCAGTAGTTCCAAAGGTTCTTTTAAATGAAAAGCTGTGTAGAAACAGAAATAAAAAATATACACCAAATATATATTCCTCAAAAAGAATTTTCAGAACACCTCCATTTGGTGTAAATGGTCTTTCATTGGAAGCCACCATTGTGCTGCTGGTACCCCCTGGCAGGAGGTGCAATCTGATGATGCAAAGTAGAAATGTGGCTCTCTCTGGAATGCAAGAAAGCGCCAAAGACTTTGCAAGTTGTAAGGCCCAGTGTTATTTTTTAGAAAAATAACAAAATCTATTCTGCCACCAGCTTTGAAAGTCTCTGCTTTCTCATGCATTCAAAGGTAAGATGAATTATTTGAGTCTTAGGCCCTATCTCTATTAAAGAAATTAATGCTTAATGACATCAGTGCACTGGTGCAAAGCAGTGCACTTTACTTTCCAGTTTGATTAAGATGCACCATGGTATGCCCCACATGTACCTCTGCAGTGCATTCATATTAGGTTGTTGCACTGGGGATAATTACATTTAGTTACATGCATGTGAATTTCTTTAACGTAGATTCATAGATACAAGGCCAGAAAGTACCCTGGGATTATCAAGTCTGACATCCTGCATAACACAGACCATAGGACTTCCCTGAATTAATTCTGATTTGAGCTACACAACATTTTTTATTTAAATCTTGATTTTAATATGTCCAGTGATGGAGAATCCACCGCAGATCATGTTAAGTTGATCCAATGGTTACTTACCCTCCCTGTTAAAAATTTGCACCACATTTCTAGTCTGAATTTGTCTAGCTTCAGCTTTCAGTAGCTGGATCTTATTATAGCTTTGACTGCTAGATTGAAGAGCCCTCTATTCTCAAATTTCTGGTCCCATGTAGATACTTGTGGACTTAAACTAAACAGATCAAGCTCCTTTAGACTCTCACTAAAAGGCATGTGTCCCAATTCTTAAATTATTCTTGTGGCTCTTGTTTAAACCCTCTCCAATTCACCAATATCCTTCTTGAACTGTGAACATCAGAACAGGACACAGTATTGCTGTAGTGGTCGCACCAGTGCCAAACACAGAGATAATACAGATAAGGGCCTAGTCTCACATCAAGACAGCAGCTTCCCAGCCAATTGTTCATTAGTCTTTTCTTACAATGGATTTATGCCACCTTTAACACTGTTTTTCATGAGGTACTCCTCTCTTGGGATTGGTCACTCCATGCCTGAATCACTCTGACCATCCCTACTTTCGACACATCATTTAAACTCTCATTTCCTAATCCTGCTGCAGCTGTGGCTCTCTCTTTCTGGCTTTTCAAGTTTCTGATATAGGGTTTGAAAATTACCTGTGTCTTCATGAGATGGATGCAGTTTAAAAGAGATTTCAGCACTATCTGTCCCCTAAGAACAGAACCCACTATGACTCTGCTGGCTCATGTAGCTGATAAAGTTTGAATTTTCAGATAAGTGAATCTTATCTATATCAGGCAGATTTGCTGCGTAAACAGCTTGGTAAACTTGGTCCCAAACTGAAGAAAAGTGGAGGTTAACAACACAGCTAGTGCTGTGGCCAGATTTATGACCTTGCACACCAGGACCATAAAATATCACCTCCAGACCAAATAGAGCTGGGAAAACTATGCACAGCAAATAATTTATCCAATGAGTTTAGCCCCCTCCTCCTGTCCCCCCGCCACCTTTTGTTTGTTTGTGAATTCTCTTTATTTTGTAGGAGTGTGTTCACTGTTTGATGACTAGTTGATGCAAATATATTTCAGCCTATGGATTGCTCATGCATTATTTGCCATGACCAACACTGAGTATTTGCTAGCAATCCTGTGGCACTGGTTATCTAAAGCATATGACATTGATTCTATTCCTGTATTAGATGACTCCCAAATTCACAAAGAACTTACAAGATAGCTGCATACACACTTCCAATGAAATAAAAATGCAAATTCACAAGAGCATTCAGGAAACTCTCGCTTTCTGCTTATACGTTTGGGAACAAAAATTGGCCCTTACATTTGTCGGAAAACAGAATAAAAAGGTCATTGAAAACCACTGAATCAAATGCAGGTTTCACTGCAGTGATTGTGTGTAAATCATGCAGTATTTGTAGTATTCACCCCATGGTAGCATCAAATGAAACAATCAAGAAACCTCACACTGGAAAATTTCCAGCCTATCAGGCCATGTCTGGACTGTGTATTAACCCCTTCATTGCTACAGGACTATTGTGTATCAGCAGTTGGTGAATAACTCATAATCAATCATTTAATTTAGGACAAATTTCACCAATTTCCTGCTCCCATACTGTCTGCTAAGATATTGTTATTTTCTCAAATGTATTTAATTGGTACTAATAGTAGTAGTATTGCAGAAAGACCTGGAAGCCTCGATCATGGTAAAGGACCCCATTGTGGTAGGCACTACGCAAACACACAAGAGCTGTTACAATTATTTGTTGAATAATTTCTGCAAAATAGCCTGTAGCTTTGTTGCAAGTATTTGAAATGTGACCTGCTTTGATTGGATACACAGGTCACATGGCGTTGATTATATTATCAGATGATTAACTCAAAGAATCAGGTTTCTGTTTGGCTATTTGAAATATAAACACAAATTTGCATTCTGACATTTGCTTCAAATTCACCTTTTCAACAAACATTCCTGCTGGCAAACTCATTTACTAAAGGATCTTCCAGCCAAGTGACCACAAGATGGTCACAAATTCCATCTGAATGAATTCATTTAAAAACGGGAATGAATACCACTCTGGGAACTCATTTCACAGAATGCACTCACAGATAAATGCATGAAAGTACATCTGCTTTCACTGGAGAACAACATTTTCTTAGCCATAATTTCTCCAGTTCAATGGGGTGTACAAGGTAGAAAACACTGTGGAAAGAGAGTTTTTAAAAAACCAAATGAACAGGCACACTATAACATCATGCACTTTCTTGCACAGCTTTATTACATTTGGAAATGCAGTTTTCCAAAGTACCATCTGGCCAGCTCACAAATAGACAGCAGCAATATTCCATCAAAGCCCTTCATTCCTGCACTGGCAAGACCTGGGAGCATTGCGGAAGCAGAATGTCACAGCCCCCAGCGGGGTGGAAATGGATTGCTTCATGTCACCAGTGAAGGCTAGTGACCACTGGAAGTTGATAGGTAAATCTAATGCATAAGGGCCTTGCCAGAAGGCAGTGTAAAGTATTGAGTACAGATCACTACATGTCTGAATCAAAACAGTGTAGAGGAAGCCTGCCTTACGTGGCTGCCACTCTGTGTCACTCTTCGGCAACCCCTCTAGCTGGTATAAGAGCAGGCCCCATGGACTCCCTTCTTGACCAGCAGGACAGCTGTCATGATGCAGTGCCTTGCAGGTAGTGGGAGCAAAGCAGAAAAAATGCATAGAAAGACTTGGGGGATTCTCCAGGGGGAAAATAAAGCATGATTAATAATATGTAGGGTTCTAATCTGTTCTGATGCACTATGGTCATGCACTAAAGGCAAATCATACTCACTAGTAATAACAAGTCATACAATGCTGATCTGACTGGAGGTTCACTGTGAGAGAATACAGTACAGTGGTGAATTGGCGAGGACGCCCACTAAGTGGTTAATTTGTGGAAGTCTGCTGTTTCCACAAACAGCTACAAACAATGCCCTGCCCTAAGGGTAAAATCAGCCCCTGAGAGTATGTTCTGATGTTGTGGTGCTCCTAAGTGGTGTGCGATTCCTGGAGCATGCTGTCACTCAAAATCCTGCTGGAGAGCTGTGGGACTGGAGTTCACTCTGTTATTTTTCTAAGTTGCCTCCAGACTGTTAATTATTTGGGCTGCGAACATAAGTCTACTACGATTTAATGGGCACTAGTCTGTTTTTCGTTAACCCCATGCAGGCCCATTGTGTCGGTGACAGAATTCAGCCCACAGAGTGTACAAATGCAAACACACAGTACACCTTTTGTAAGATCTGGTATGTCTTGTCTCCTAGTACTTTATATGAGGCTTGTCACGATGGGGGGAGGAAGGGGAACAACCTACACGCTGCTAGAACAATTCAGTTGTCCCTTAATGTGAATGGTACTGTAATAGTAATACAGTCTGCACCCAGATTATTGGATGGTTAGAGCTCTAGCTGTAATTGAATAAAAGCAGCCTAGAGAAGCCAGAGATTTAAAAACAAAAAACCACAGCTCCCCAGTAAAGCTGAAGCTCTTCCAGTAATCCTACCTTTGAGAAAGCTTTTAAAATTAAAATTAAATGAATTTACAGCATATCATTATTCCTAGACCTTATGGAGTGTATACTTTACTGCCTACAGAGACAGTTTCAATCATATTCAGCATTAAGTTGAATTAGTGTCCCAGAGTGCCTGCTCCCCTCCTCCTTTTAGACAGGTCTCTGTTTAGGCACAAGGTCAAAAATGGAGATGAGCTGCATGCTGTTTTTGAGTCCCTCATCTGCCTATTAAGGATGGATCTTGAGTTTTATGACTGCAAGGCTTATGTCAGCCAACCATCATTAATTTAATTTATTAGGGGGAACACTGAATGATATGATGGAAATAATGTATAGCCAAGCTACTCTGACAGTGCCCTATCTGCTTATTATAGGCAAACCTGTTCTAGTCAGTACACCTTCACTGGAAGCCAATCTTTCTCTGTGGGATCACTTAGCATGCAGTTGTTTTTAGTATTTCTTATCTTCCTCATGATCAAAACTTTCCATTCCATTCTCTTAGCAAGTGTCTCTCCACAATCTGTTCCAACGTGTCTCCCCTCAATCTCTGTTTTTCTTTTCCTGGCTTTCTCCTTGGGGGGCATTTTATTCTTTTATATCCGTTAGGACTTCGTTTCATTTGCTTGCATGTGATTTGGAATAAAGTTATGAACTTCATTTTTCAATCTGTTTTGTGATCCTAACGCAAGACTTTGAATTTGTGTGTCTGTCTGGAGGTATAATGCTAACCAACCCTTTCCCTACTTTTATCATGCAGTCAGAATTATTAATATTTGTTTTCTGTACAATCTTAATTCACAAACATGCTCTTTCTGGAGTCATTAGTGGTTTGTTCACCAAATTGGACAATAGGAATGTTTGTGGTACACTTAACCTATTTTCTTCAGATGCAGATTCAGATTCAGATTTTCTTCAGATGCAGACATTAAGTCAATGAGAATTACAATTCAGCCAGTATATTTAAAAAAAAAGATAGATAACATGAAAGAATCACTCATACTAAAAGTGCTGATCATACATTTCCACAGTGACTAAGTTTGAAGAACAGGATCTGTACATCTATTAGTTTCATATAAAAGTGTAGCATATCATTTTAAAGTGCACAATCCTTCCAGGTATCTTAACCCAGCACACTTTGGTCCTTTGTTAAAATGTGTAAAATTAACTTTAATATTTAGATGGAGGCGTTTATTCATCACTTTTAGGGCTTGTCTACACAAGGCCATACAGGAAAATTAATCCCAATTAACTAAAGGTGTGAATTTGAGGATTAGTTAAACCACATTAAATACCTGTCATTCCACTGACTTCTATGATTTACCCTAGAGTCAGAGTGAACAGAATCAGGCTCAGACTTGTTACTATCATATGCTTTACGCCATAACACATGAAGGATGGGATTTTCCAGAGCATTCAGCATTGATCTAACTCTGTTGCTGTTGAAGTCAATGGTAAAACTCCCATTTCCTTCAAATAAGAGAGAAGTCAGGCCAACACTGAATACTTTGGACAATCCCACCCTAAAACATATAAAGACATCAAAGGAACAAAATATGTAACTTAAATGACTGCGCCCTACAGACCCTCTATAAATTTACTCCAGTCTAACCTCTTAGGCTCCATCGATGCTGACACCTTGCATTGTTGCACTAGCATCATTGCCGCTTCACCAGTGCTGGCGAGCTGGGTGCACTCCTGTAGTAGACTGGGCACAGACATTTTCACTGCCACATTGTACAACCATGTTCAAAAAAGAGTCCTGATGACATGATGGTAAAAAGGCCAGAAACTGGTCTGCCCTCGCACTTGTGTCGATCCTAGTGTTTCAGTGCAAGTGCAACAGAGAGAAGTTTTCTCAAAATTCTCCACATAGGCAAGGTCACACTGGTAGGAGGCAGGTCATTAAGAGAAGCATACCAATACGTTTTAATGGTATTTGGGGGGGCGTCAGAGGGCTCAGAAATCCAAACCATGCTCATTCAGGTGTTAACGGGCATGTCACTTTCCCCATTTGCCCAGTGATATTTTGTTAGCACATCTGAGACCTCACCTCTTGTTTGTAAAATGTAAAACATTCAGAGTAGCAATGTGTCCCAAGCCACTGGTGTCCTAATACTTCAGTAATGATTTCTCAGTCACCATCTTCATTTTCTATTGTCGAGAATCATCTTTCACCTGATTCTGCATTTCTGAACTGCAAAAATGTTAATGCTTGGACAGCATTAGTGGCTGAATTCCTGAAAAGAGCCCAGGAGTACTAAAGATTTATAGTTAGACCTTGAATAGGTATCTTTTAATGATAAGACCTTGCTGACATTTCTATCCATTTGTCATTAAAGATTATCCTCACCATTATCCCCAGCTTTTATTCTTGCAAATAAATTGTGGAAGGAAAAATGTTTTAATAATCATTTAATTTTTTACAGTATACTATACATTTCAAAATCAAGACCATTTTATTGTAGGGTCACACAAGATAGTAAAAAATGAAACATTTTCTTTTTTAAAAAACCTCCAATTGTGCTTTTACTATAACACAGGAGAACAAAAAATGGTACCCCTTTAATATCCAAAAGAGACCATCCAAGCTGGTCAGAAATGAGGCTGAGATGAGTGTGAATTATTTGGAAATAGCTACATGTGAAATAATGTGTGTCCATGGCTATTTAAAATGATTTACAGCTTTCTAGTAGCACAACAGTATGGTTCAAGTGCTTAAAATAGCACAGAGACTCATTTCCTTTCAATCACCCTTGCTTTGAGTATAGTGTACTCTTACTACCACTAAATCACATGGGAAACCCTCCCAGCCTTCAGGTTCTTAGAGTCCCATTGCACCCATAAAGAAATTTGCTGGTCAAATCTGAAGAAATGAGCAATTAGTCAACAAGGCTATCCGAGAAAAGTGTTTCCTATGAGCCTTTAGCAACTAGGGTCCCAATCCAAAGTCTACTGAAGTCAATGGTAGGGTTCCCATTGGTTTTAGTGGGATTTGGATCAGGGTATAGAAGCTTACACATTATGAGCATAACTCCTTCCCTAATCAGCATTGTTTCCACCCCAAAAAGGAAATAAACCCAACTAAGAATGCAAACGGTGCATATTATAACAATGTCATACATGGGGACTGGGATACCTGGTTCAGTCTTAACCAGACACATTGACTTCAATGGGCTTTGGATCAGGCCCTACATGGAGAGGAGCATGCTCAGTTATTATTTTTTCCTCATATTCCAGCAGCACCTAGAGACTTCAGCTGAGGTCAGGGCTTAATTGTGGTAGGCACTGTGCAAACACACAAGGAGAGAGAGAGAGTCCCTGCCATAAAGAGCGCACACTCTAAAGAAACAGACAAAGAGTGGGAGAAAGGAAGTCGTGTCATCCCAATCTTATATTTGGGGAACTGAGGCAGAGAGAGTCAAGGCACTTGCTTTGGCTGAGGCACATTAGGGAGGCACTGTCACTGCTGCTGCCCTTGCTGTAGCTGTTTTGTGGATAAATGGAGGACTCCAATTCCCAAGGCTGACAAGCCAAAACCTATCACTAAATTCACGTCAAAGGTGGGAGGCTTTACTATTGAAAATGAGGCCTTCAGTACTCTGAAGATTTGTCCTGTTTTCAGCCAGTATTGTAGCTGCACCAGTGCTAACACCTAGTGTAGACAGGCAAAGATGCTATTGCACCTGTTTCGAGCAGGGATCAAGTGCACTGATGACAACTGTGGCTTAGAACAATTTTTCCCCTGTGCACCAGAGTTAGCATGGGTGCAGCTGCACTGCAGATGAGGCCTGGGGAAATTCAAGAGGAACTCTTTCCCTTCTTGCATTTTGGTCCAAGTGGCTCTTTCATGTCAAGCAAATCCTTGCATTCTTATCTGTTGCTTCATAACATATTAACCAGTGATCAAAAGGCATCCAAAAAACCAGCAATGACAACCCTCAATAAATGAGGCCATGGCAAATCTATTAGTCTAAACTATAAAAATTAAGTCATTCACTGGGGGACTGGGGGAAAAGTATTAATCAGTTTTGTTGGCAAATCTTCTCAGATATTTATTTTGAAAATTAAAACAAATCATTCAAACTAAAGATTGCAGCACTATCATAGGCACATTAAAATGTGTGCATTATGCATCACTCTCCCTGCTTCACCTCTTAGTATGATCAGCCTAAAAAGCAAACATGCTTTTTAAAGCCGCTTCTTTATGGTGTGCCATGACAGCTGATGAATAACTGCAATTCCAGGAGTTGAAAGTTTAGTAACCCAACCTAGAAAATTCAATCTTATTCTCACATAGATGGGCAAAGAGGAAAAAAGGGGAAAAAAGCTGCAAGAAACAGACCTAATAATAACACCTGCTGGAATCATCTCCTTAACATCATAACAATATTCCTTACATGTTCTGATTTTTCCATGGTCACTCTCCTAAGAGTAGTTCTTAAGCATGAAGGTGTTATACAAGGCAGACTTGACTCTACAGCTATGTGGCTAGCTATGTGGCAGAAGGAGGTAATATTTTTTGTAATATTTGTAATTTGTAATATTTTTTGTTTCAAACCAGCAATAAAAACCTAAGTATTTTCTAAAGTAAACATGAAAGGGATTGTTTTCACAGGCACAAAGCATAGGGTGCTTAACTCACAATAATCTGAACCTTTGAAAAACTCCCCAAAATATTTAATGAAAGGAAAGGGAGTTTTAAGGAATGATGCTTTTCTATAAAGAAAAGGAACTGGAAAGAAACCACCAGAATTAGTCAAAATCTAGGGCCCAGATTTTCAAACATACTGTAGGACTCAACTTAATGAAGGAGTGTGGGCTACTGTTTAGTATGCAGGATTAGAAGTCAGAAGAGATGGGTTGTATTTCTAGTAATTGCCTCCCACTTTTCTCCACCCTTTTAATACTGGATTCTTTTCTGTCCCTTCACACAGCCTAGAAGCAGATAATGCATAGTAGAGCTAGTTGAATGGTTTGTTGCACACAATTTGTTCATTGGATTTAGTCCTTCTTTGCAAATGATTTGCAAACACAGCAGAGTTGTTATTAATATGTTTGTTATTTGTAACTCATAGGAGGATTGTTTTATGAACATATTTGGGCCTGTGGGCTCTTGTAATCTGCCCATAGTACATGTGTCTGCAAGTATTCAATATTTGGTCTCTATCACTGGTCACCTTAGTCACATGGTGAGGTTTTGGTTCCCCAAGTGGATGGCCTGAAATTTTTACAAACAGAAACAGTGCCTGAAGAAAACATTCGGTGTGGAATCTCTCCGGGACAGGGTGGGGAGAATGTTAGGGAAAAGCAGAAGATGACCAGGTCTAGAACATTCTGAATCTTTTTCCAAGGATGAGCAATATGACTGGCTTATTCTGTGGACCCTAGTGTTTTAAAAACAGCTGTGTTTCTTCCTCATTAAGGGAGGGAGAAAATGTAAGCTAGATTTATTGACTGTCTAGCAGAATTTACACTCACTTTCCTTATTACATTCCCACCAAACTATTGTGTGCCTATACAGGGTGGCCGGGCACATATACTCCTTTGCACCATTAATATGTTTGTTGGTGCCTGCGAAGAATGTGGACAATGTCTGTATTAATTTTATAAATGTTATATAGATATATAAATGTAGAGAGAGATATGTGGGTTATATGGTTATTGTGGTGTGTCTGGCTCTATGGATTCTTGAGGGTTAATTCCAACTGGCGTTTTCCCCAGGAACCTGCCAATTACTCCCATTCAACTGTCTGGGGCTCAAAATGGACAATACAGTAAATCCACTGTTGGAAGACTACCTCCGACCCCCTCTGGGGAAATGCATAAACCAGCTTGCCCAGGCTTAGGCGCCCTGCTAGAAATTTTAGAATATCATTGGGTGGGTACTCCTGAACAAAGGAAATTTGAAATGGCTAAAAGACAGCTGACCAGGGAACAGACTGTCAGAAAGATAGAAGTTGCAGGGGTGCGGTCTGCAATGCTGGGGGGTGGCCAGTTCCAGAGGAACCTATTTCAATTGGCAAGGAAAGGCTGTTTAGGTAAGACAACCTTCAGATAGGCTGTTATTTTAAGCCTTTGCTCTCTGTGCCCCTTTGGACAAATAAATAATACTTGTTTTGGAGAAATGGGCCTGAGCCACTGCAATTTCAAATTGGTCACAAACTCCTAGAGAGAAGTCTGTAGCAGGAGCAAAGCTAGTTGGGCCCACTGAAGGTGACATGGCTGGTAAGCAGATGTGCTGTAGCCTGGTCAGTCCATTCTAACAGTGAGGTGAATTACAGGATTCCACTCAGAGAAGTGCAGGTATAAGCCTATTACTTGGAAAGGCTATCCATGAAGGAAGAGGGCAAAGGCAAGGCTCACCTCTGAACCGAATTAGTACATGAACACCTCTATGAGCAGGAGTGAAAGCTCCTCTGCAAGGGCTTGATTTAAGCTTACTTTCATCAGGAATAATTTCAGTGGGGTTAAACTAGTGCAAGCAAATTTAATCAGAGTCTGGGCCCAGATATTTGTGCAAACAAAAATAGTCACACAGATGGGCCTGATCAAACAGAGACCAATTTCGCCAATATGTTTGTGCATGCACTTTTCCACTATTCATCCAGGCTGTTGCAGAGACTTCTCTGCAGCGCCTACCACTTAGAACAGCCTTGCTCTATCTCTCTTCAAATCTCATCTGGTAACAAATCTTGTCCCCCTTGCTTAGACCACTTAATTTCTCTCTCCTTCTGCTATTATTTAACTCTGTATCCGTATTATCTAACTCTGTGAAGCTTTTTGGGACACCGTTTGTATGAAAGACACTTTCCCAAATAAAGTAGTATTATGCTGCATTGTATTATATCTCTGTCTGGGCTCTTATCTGAAGTCCACTCTCAGAGAGTCAGGATGCATTTGCACACCAAATACAAACAATAATAGAACTTTGATGTGAGCTTTATTTCCAGTTCAACCCTGTGCATGTGCCCAATAAGCCATCTTATTGCTTCACTGTTTGGCCTACCCTGTGCTATTACTTTGTGATGGGGTGTAACCAGTCTTTGTGGCCCCCTACTGGCTGTTCTACTGCACCCCACCCCAGAAAACACTTCTCTGTGAGGAAAAGAGCAGCCATTTTGGGAACCAGTGAGATCTGGTACTTCAACAGCCAGAAGGGCTGTGGACCAGCAACAGCCAATCAAGGCCCAGCAGGCTGAAATAAAAGGAACTGCTTGCTGTCAGCTGGGCCCATTGCTGGTCACAGTCAGGAGCAGGTGCCCAGAAGGAACACTGCTGTTTTAATTCCAAAGAGTATGTCCACGCTGCAATTGGACACTAGCAGCTCCCCGTGCCAGCTGACTCAGACTTGTGGGGCTCAGGCTAAGGGACTGGTTAATTTCAGTGTAGCTGTTCAGCCTCGGGTTGCAGCTTGACCTCTAGGAGCCTCCCACCTCACAGGGTCCTAGAGCCCGGGCTCCGACATCTACGCCACAGTTAAACAGCCCCTTAGGCTGAGCCATGTGGCCCCGAGTCAGCAGGCATAGACATACTGATAGAGAGAATTTAGCCCATCAGGGTGAGAGATTATTTTGCTTATAATTAGCCCTGAAGGGAAAGGAACTGCCTCTACTTTGCATTTTTTATACCCTGAAAGGGATTTTTGACTGTGCGACCTTACCAGGAGCCAAAGCACAGAAGAGCCACAGAGGCAGGCTGACAGTCCGCAAGGGGTACTGTGCTGCCATTCTCTTCGGCTACGGAATTTCTCAAGTCTTGTGGTTAAGGCACTGGATTGAGATTTAGGAAGTCTGGCTTCGGTTCCCAGCTCTACCATGGATTTCTTGTGTGACCTTGGGAAAAAGCAATACAGTTCTGATTCAGCTACACACATGTGTGAGTACTACTGATTTCACGTTAAATGTGCACTCAAGTGGTTAGCTCAATCTCTTGCTGGTCATAATGAATATCTCTCTGTGCCACAGCTCCCCACCAGTAGAAAAGGGATATTTCCTTTCTCCCGCCCATTGTCTTTCCTGTCTATTTAGGTTAGCTCTTTAAATCACTACTCTCTTACTCCATATACATCCAATGCCTAGCAGAAGGAGGCCCTGACCTCACATGGAACCTCTAGGTACTACTGCAACATTAAAAAAATGTCTCCCAAAATAATAGATCTGGCCAACTCCCCCATGGTGTGAAAAAGGAAGGTTTCTCCCGTAAGATGTTTGTTGCAAAGACCTGGTGATGGTTTCTTTAAACATATCGCACAAGTAAGGAAACACTTAATACAACCATAAATTTGGTCTGTTTTAAGTTATTGTCCCTCGAGGCTTCATTAATGTTTTCTAATGTCTCTTCCGACTGTTTTAGCTATTCATTTTTTATGCATTCGCAATTCTGAATATACCACATTAGCTTAGCTCATATCTTAAAGACATTACTTCCACTTTCCATCATATGTTCTTGTCTGAGATAACTATCCGCAGTTAATATATTGTGAAAAAGGAACTTGGTAGAGCAGAATGGAAGTGGATGGACACAGTTTGATACAACAAAGTGTTTTTGATCTACAGCTAAATCAGTTTCAGTTTATTGTTGGGAATGCACTTCATTTTATACCTTACAGAATCCATACATTTCACCCAGAAATTGCCTGAGTTCCTATGAAAATAAAAGGCCAATTGCCATACTGGATCCAGCTCTTGACCTCGCTGCAGGCATTAGCTAAGAAGTGGCAACCTAGTAGCTGGAGACCAGACCAGGACACCTTTGTGTTAGTTTTGTTCAAAATAGGTATTAATCTTATAAGAATGTATTTAGTGTTTAGACTCTATGAAATGTCTGTAAGTTATAGGCTTTAGATAGTTATTATAGGGTTGGCTACAGGCATAGTCTTTGGTGTAAGATCTGGGGTACCAATTGATCTGGGGTAAGTGACTGGTCTCTTAGGACTGGAAGCAACCTGAATGTGGTGTGACTTGTGGTGTAAGTGACCATTTATCACTAAGTCCAGTTTGTATGGGTGGCAAGATAGACTGAGAGTCTCAGGGGACTGTCTGTGACTCCATGATAAGACTGGTACAGTGATCCAAGAGTTCATGTTTGCCCCTGGCTTGGTGAAATCTAATTATAAAACACATCACCAGTTGGGGAGTCTGCTCTGTTTTTGACAGTCCTCCCTGAGATAGGCACTTATGGTCAAGAGCCACTCCAGACAGGGAGAATTTTTGTTATAAGAAGTGGACTGTAGTATAAAGATGTTAGACAATTACTGGCCTAAAGCACACTGAATGCAAGACTATTTTTAAGCCATCAGTTCTTTGATCTTACCAAACATTAATGTCCAAATGCCATAATCCTTGTGATGTTACAACTCCCACTGAATTCAATGAGAGCTTTACTTGCAACGACCACTTCAAAGCCCATTGAAACTAAATGAGTCCTTCCATTGAGTGTAATGGGCTTTAGATCAAGCCAGATGGGTCTGATTCTGATGCCCTTACTCATACTAAACAGCATCTTGCTCCAGAGTGCTCTCAGTTACTAAAATGGACTACTTGCAGAGTAAAGTGGTAGTGTGAGCAAGGATATCCAATTCTGTCAGGAATCTGATGTAAAAGTCCTCCATGAAACTAGCCTATTGAAGATCTCACTTAAGAGTAATATCTAGTAGAAAGGACAGAACATGTTCTTATTCCTCTGTTTTACATTCACCAGGCACATGGACAGGAGTGATCATCCTCAAAGGTTTTTATTTGGCTGACATATATATATATATATATATATATATATATATATATTTGAATATCAGCTTCTGAGCATGTGCAGCAGTTTGGTTGGTTGGTTTTTTAAACACTAGATTTTTCAAGGCTACTACGTTGTCATGTAAGGAATAATTTGCTCTGCGGTGGTTAGTCACGTAATGTTGGGGTTAAAGTAAAGATTCTTTTGCACCTTGTAAGGAATGCAAGGTCAGAAGTAAACATTCCAGTCAGGTTTGTAAGGTGCATAGGAGAGGGGCCCTCCTGCACACATCAGCACAAGTTCAAGAGTAATGCCCAAGCCGGCTGGCTGAGGGCACATGCTCAGGTCAGTGAAGTTGGAGTTAAATTCTCAATTACAATGACAGACTGGAGTACACAAGAGCTGGGGCAAGGGCTTCTGTGACTTGCAAGTGCACTAGGGAGCTGGATTATGGAGTTTACACAAGCCATTTACAATTTTTCAGAGCCATTGGACCCACAAGGTCTCTACCAATGAGGAAAAATAGAATGGTGCAGTGTAACTAGCACCCAGCAAAGGTACTGGACTCTCAATGGGGCTAGGATTCCAGACTGGGGAAGGAGGTCAGGGTTAACTAATACATGTTAGCTAACCCTGACCTGTCTATGATCTTTCTCCAGTGTAGATATACAGGGTAACATTTTTGCTTGGATTTAACTGGTCAAAATTGACCATAGGCTCTTCCCAGAGTCAACCAGCTAAATTGACGTAAAAAGTGTTATGATGCATCTACACAAGGGAAAAGATTGTGGTTAGGTGAATCTGGGGTATCTTGAGTAGGCAGCAGTGGGGAAAGCATGTCAGAGTTTTGTGTTTAGGAATCCTCTTTCTTTTGTTTCTCTCATGTCTTCTGACATTTAGGGCCTTGTCAAGACTAGGATTTAAGGGTATGATGTTAGTTAACAAGCTTGATCTAAATTAATTCCTTCCAGTACTTGAGTCGAAACAAAACAACTGTACTTCTGCATGTTCTAAACCGGTCAAGTTAATGTCCTGGTCTGTGCACAGGTTTGTACAGATTTAACTGTTTCATTTAGGGGGGTGATTTGTTACAGATATAGTTAAGGCAGTACATCACCCCTTAAAGTGAACTCAGTTATACTGGTGTAAAGATGCTCAAACCTGTAGAGTTCAAAGGGAACACAACCTATACCAGGATAAGGTACCTTTTATACTGGTGTAACTGTGTCCACACTAGGGAGCCATACCATTTTAACACTACCGCTTTCAAATCTATATAGTGGAAGTGGTACAAAAGCTGTGTGTTGAGAAACTCAAAACATAGGGTTTATCTCAACCAGATAACTGTGTTAGAACTACAGTTGAGGATTTTAACATGTAGCTAACACGTCTAAAATCAAACCTGTTTTCCTAGTGAAGACAAGTTTGTCTATCCTGGATTTTTTAAAATTTTGAGTTAATAGATTGCTATCTCTAATTACCTGACAGGTTTGTGTGTGATACCTGCTAATGTTTTTTCCAATCTAACCTGATCAAATCTATCCTGGAACAAAAGTTTTAATGATGAAAGTGCCAGTGTAGACAAAGCCTCAAATGCTCAGATTTAAAACACACTTCAGACTCTCTTATGCTTCACAATGAGTCTAAGGCTTTGTCTACACTGGCACTTGGGTTGTTAAAATTTTTGTCGTTCGGGGTGTGAAAATACACTCCCCTGAATGATAAAATGTTTAACGACAAAAAGCGCCCATGTGGACAGTGCTTAGGTGGTGGGAGCCACACTCCCAGTGGCGAAGCTACCGCCCCTCATTGGAGGTGGTTTTATTTTGTCACCAGGAGAGCTCTCTTCCAATAATAAAGAGTGGCTACACAGAGCACCTTACAACAGCGCAGCTACAGCGGCACAGCCGTACTGTTGTAAGATGTGCAGAGTAGACATAGCCTAAGGGACACAGCGAAGCCCATCAGGAATAGCCCACCCGGTGAGCAGTGGGGTGGGAAGAACCAATATATGCTTTGAGTGGATGGTTGCCTATTCCGCCTGTGAGTGAGAGACACTCCATTAAAATTAAAAACCCTCCCCAACCTTTGCAAACTAAAACGGAATGATTTTATAAACCTCTTCTAGGGGCCTGTCATCTGCACAGAAATTAAAACCCCTACCTCCATATGCATGTGACTTTCTCCCTCATAACCCTGGTGAATATACATTTCTCTTTTCCCTGCTGTATCGTAAATTAGCATTGCACTATGTAAACCTCAGGTTTTTTGTCCTGCCCGGTCATATGTTGCCTGTGATTATATGAGTCCTGGAGTTTGCAGTGAACCATCTAATGGGGCTGCTGAAATGGAGACATAAATAATTCAGCAAAGGCTCAGAAAGCAGCTAACAAAGACTAGTTCACAGGATGGGCAATACAAGCAGCTCATTGCAACACAATGTACGTTTACTAGCAGGAAAAGTGCAGTGGTTCTGTTTAACAAATAACCAAAACTTTTGGATTATTGTCCAAACTGTCTTAGGTAGAGATGGGTCTGAGCAACACTAAGGGGTGTCCAGAAACAGGCTTCTGATTTAGCCCTTTATGGGTATTGTGTCAAAGCTCTGTCCTTGCCTCCGTGGGTCCTGCGTTTCCTGGAGGATTTTGCTAGCCTCAGAGGCTCACTATGACCCTCCACGTAACCCTTCTCTCTCTAGAGACAAGGGTCACAGTCTACTGAGCCATTTTCATCATAAGCCAGCGAGGGAGGTGAGGAGAAGTTATCCTTCCTTGCACAGTCTCTGTTGTCTCCCAGTCTCAGTGATTAATCAGGGGGCAAAGGGTGGGGGGGGAGCCTGGGCCCACCCTCTACTCCAGCTTCCAGCCCAGGGACCCTAATAGTATCAGCTATGGTAGCTGACCTTTTAGAAACATGACATGTACAATTCCCTGGGCTACTTCCCCCACAGCAGCCCTCACTTCCTCAAGCTCCACTTCACCCTTACCTCAGGGCCTCCTTCCTTGTGCCTCATGTGGTGTGTACTACTCAGTCTCTCCAACAGCACAACTTCCTCCCACAGCTCCTGACATGTACCCCCACCTGACTGACTGGGAGGCTTTTAACTAGTTTCAGCCAGCCCCTGATTGGCTTCAGGTGTCCCAATCAACCTAGCATTCTCCCTGCCCTCTGGAAAATTCTTAATTGGCCCCAGGTGTCTTAATTGACCTGGAGCAGCTGCCATTTCACTTATCCTGGTACCAGGGATTTGTTTAGCCTGTATATCTATCTCCCACTACTTTTCTATAGCCAGCTGGCCTTGCCCCGTCACAGTATATAAACCTGAAATGAAGTATGGATTCAGAACTAAACCTCTCCAAAATTTGGGGGCTAAGGCCCATCTCTATTGCAAACCTTCTTAGTCTAAAAAACTGGGCTACAGATCTCACAGGGAAAGGACCTTTGAAACCAGGCTTTTATACTTGTGCCCAGAAGTGTTCCCATCCATATCTTCTTCCTCACATGTAATTTTCACATACAAGTTTTGAGCATGCAAAATACTCAGGCTGGTAGGTATCAATCACATTTGAACAGGTCAAGTTGGGTAATTAGTCATCTACCTACTCAATTCTGTATGCAATTTGTGTATGCCAATCTGAGTGATTGTATTTGCCAAACCCTGGGCACAAAATATTATGCATGTAGAAAAAGCCAGGTCCAAAAAGCACCTTAGCCCCCAATCCTGCTATCCATGCACAGGAAAAGCTCCCATTTACATCAATCAACATTTTCAAAATCTGTTTTTCACGCCTATTATTTATCAATGGGAGTTTTGCCTATACAATGACTTCAGGATTTGGCCCACAGTTACTGCTTAGTGTAATCTCTCTTATTTAGCGTTTTAAAAAAGCTTGTTTTGGTGTGATCTGGTGACAAAGAGTTGCACATTCCTAGGAAATTAATACAATGGGTTCAGATAGCCAGTGATCTACCAACCCTTATAAAAATCTCAGTTCATGCATGTTCAGTCAAGACTTGTGAGAGTTTGGCAGCTAAATTCTTGGAAGATTCTTTCTGCACTGAGCCTGCTCCACCCCCTCACAGCTCCTATGTGTCGACTAGACTATATCTGTGACATTCCCACAGGGTGACTGAGTATACTCTGGCCCAGGGCTTTCTTGCAATTCCTCCTCCTAGCTGCCCAGGAGCCATGGAACTGAGAGCAAGGAGTCTGTCTCTCCTGTGCTCTCAACGCTACTCCTGATGGAGCCCAGGCAATGTGGTGGAGAAGAAAGAAGCAACCTCTGGAATGCAGAGTGGGGAGGAACAGAGAGGGGTGAGGGAAAGATGGAAGGTTGGTGGACAGAGGCAGGATCTCAGGGAGGAAATGGGTAAAGAGTCTGGAAGGGAGGGAGTTAAGGGGGTAGGAGCTAAAGAGACAGAAGATGAAAGAAGGTCAGGAGCAGGGGACAGGTGGAGGAGCAGAGGGAATGGGATGGCAGTAGGAACAGGGAGGGGGTGAGACAGGGACTGTAGTCAAGCAGGAGATAGCGTGATAATAGCAGTAGGGGACAGAGGCTGGGGAGTCAAAAAGGTCAGTAATCTCTCGGCATATTCCCCTCCAGAACTGGAACTGAACCCATTATCCCTGGGTCTCAACATTCTTTTACTGTCTGTCAAACAGCCATGAAAGCCGCTGACAAAGTGTGTGTCTCCATCGCCCTCTATAGGCAGGTCTTCATAGATTATAATAGCCAGCTTCTACTATCAGTTACTCCTTTAGCTCAAGTGGTAGGGAACTGTACTGTGTATCTAAACATCCCAGCTCTGCTGATGACCCATGTGAGATCATCATGGTTCCACATGATTGCATTTTTGTTTTTAAAAAAATACATAGGAAATTACATTTTGCAACCCTAATAATGGTCTTTTAACATCATGTTTTGGTTTGGTTTGGTTTTTAAAGACAAGCTCTCTAAAGTTAGGAAATGCCAAAATTAAGGTTGCCCATGCAGACAGCCAGAAAGTCAGTGGTAACTTTATAATTACAGGGTTAGACTGTATGCAGGATGCAAAGTTAAATTATAGGCCAGAAAACTGAAACCCAGAGTGTGATAAATACTCTGAAAAGGTGAATAACTTCCAGCTTGCATGGAGGGTTTTGTTGGTAAGGGACAAAATTAAGTGTGGACAACTGCCAGGCTGGGTGGACAAGTGGAGAGTTTTGCCTGTACAACTTTTGAGAGTAGCCCAGCCCATGGGCTGCTCTGGCTTCACAGGATGTTATCCAGAAATAATCAGTCTTACCCAGAATACTAGGGACGCCTCCTCTCATTGCTACTTTCTTCTTTTTCTCTTCCATTGCAGGCCAAACTTCCTTTGCTTTTTTTGGGATGTCAGATTACATTAATCAAGCTCCAACTGCTGAGCCTCCATCAGGGAAACAGAGAATTATAAAGCCGTTGGATCACAGGGACATCAAACCCAGTGGTATTATCAGCTGCTTATGTAAAGACAGAGATCTGCTACAGTCAGCTGAAAACACTGGTGAGGAACCAATATTGCTAATGGAACAAATATCGCTGGCAGAAATTTAGTTACAAACAAGCTTATCACAGCAATAAAGCCCTTCTAGGAGCCTTTTTTTGGTCAAATAAGGATAAGGAATAGTGTGTCAAGTGACTGTGCCATTAACTTCTCAGTACTAGCAATTATTATACCAATAACATATCCAGCCCTATCACTTCACTAAATTACCTGTGGTTTGACAGAAGCCTGCTAACAACCTTGTATTATGTGCAGTGTCTGTTGTCTATTATTGAAGCTACTAGCAACTCTCCAAACAAGTTCTGCTGCTGAATATATGGCAGCACCTTCCTATGACTAATTATGTCTTGACAAGGGAAGGACTTTACTTTCTTTATTATCTTCAGGCCATGGGCTGTGGCATCTCTTAGCCACAGCATTCCTCAATGGAAGGCACAGTGTTCCAAAATAACAGCCCAAGATTCAACCTAAGGCAGGCCTGAGAATTGATATCTCACTATTTACAAACACAGTGGAGAACTCACCCACAAGCAACCCTCTGAGGTTTTTTTTAAATCCACCTGTAACACTTAGACAATATTCTAAGAAGCATTTAATAAATGCTGATAGATAGGCAGACAGACATGGACATTGTCCATGAAGGATTAAATATATGTCTCAACAACTTGCAGGAGCATAAAACAGGGAATGAAATGTGCAAAAATGCTATTTGTTTCCATTAAATGTCTCCATTGTTTCGGATATCAAATATCTAACCATTTTTTAAAATTTTTGTTCATACGGTAAAGAGAAGAGCTGGTTGTCTATGATAAGCTGGTAGCTCAGGGAGCTCCTTCAAGTGCTTTATAAATATAAGTCTTTCTGATTGTCTTCTTTCTCTGTTCAACAAGATCACATTTCCTATTTAAATAGCTGATTGGAGGGTTGGTTTAAAAGTAAGCAGTATCTTTCAGTGACTGGCTCTCAGGGGTCATTGCAATAAGTACAGAACTCTGTTGGTACTGTGTGAGGAGCCTAGTTCTGTGAGTTTAAGAGACATTCATCTACTGCTGTACATGTGCTTTTTCATATTTAAAAAGCTGCTTTTCGCCTTCATGTTCAGAGCCAAAGTTTATTTTCGTAATATATTTCTCCCATCTCTTTCATACGTTGCTCATTTCATTTTGTTAACAAGTCTCAATTTTCAAAAGGCTTTCAAGAAAAAAAGGCTTTGGGACTCTTCTTGTCCTATCTTACAGGAAATCCAAAAGGCAGAATTCTGTTGCCAGCTGCTGATAATCACCACAATTTAGGGAAGATGGAGGGGGAGAGTGGTTTATGCCACATTGTGCAATCTGCAAACAGAATGGGCCTGGTTCTCACTTAAAATCAGGAGTTGTTCCACTGAAGTCAGTGGAGTTACACTGCAGTGAAACTGGGATAAGTGAGTTCAAGCACTGTGTGTGTTTTAGTTGCTTATCGTAGTGTGCAAAAATCATGAGCATCATCCCAAAGCCTTGTGAAGTGACAGAGTCATATTATCGATGCGAAGTAAGACATTTGACAGGAGGATAGTCACGTATCATGCTGGAAACCAGCTTCTGGACCTGTCTGGTCTGGTCTGGTCGGGATCCATTTCAGCCTTTCTTGAAGTTAATTGTATGTCAAAATCAAGCATCTGAAATTGCAGAATCCGAGCCATGTGCTGTAGCTTTCCTCTTTGTTTTCATAGAGCCTAAAGGGGTTTGTCAAGGCATTTTCTAGACAGGCTGGTGGCATGTCAAAGGCAGAACTAAATCTTTGTGACTGATCAGGGCTTCACAAGAAGGAGCTGATTGTGTCCTTACAGAACACCCAACTTTTCTGCAGGGCTGAGTGGGCTTCTGTCCTCATTACAGATTACTATCACACCGCAGCAGCACCACATGGTTTGATATGCTAGTCACATCCAGTCCTCCATCCATCCAGGGACTGCAATCAGGTACCTGATAATAATGCAAGTCACATCAGCTGGACTGCTGCCGCAGTGCACTGATTCATGCTGGTGCCTTGATGCAAATAACAAGGACACCAGGGCCAGAAGATGTAGGAGCCTGTCTTTATTACGCAGATGCTGTTTTCGAGCTGGAACTTTCCAGTCTCTCGCTCCTCTTGCAGGTATGCAGTGTATCTACATTCCATCTCCTAGCCTCTGGCAGAACAATGGCACTGTGTAAATACATAAAGAATAGCCAGGGTGGTGTGAGGAAGGGCAGGGGCAGGGGTGGGGGTGGGGAAATAGGTGGGGGGAGACAGGAACAAATACAATTTAATCACCAAGCAGCTAGTTCCTTTTCAGTGTTGTGGCACTGTTTCTTACTATAAGTGATCTATTCTCCTTTCATCTTTGCCACTGCGTGAAGATTTGTCTTATTGCCAAGAGACACAGAAAAAACAGAAAGGATGGCCATAAACACTGTTGTTTATTTTGTCCGTAATCAGTATACCTTCCTGTGCAGTTTGGGAGACATTAACGTTTCTCTCTGTGTAGGTGCCTATACTTACTATGTCATTTTTCTATAGAGTTTGCCTTTGAGCACTGTGTTATTTGTAAATTACACAAATGCTTAAAAAAACATGATGATAATAATTACCTAAGTTTATATTCAGAGGTTTTTTTTCCCCTGATGTAGCTCAACAACAAAACAGCACTGCTGTATCATCCCACACAACATTCCCAAAGTGCTGTACGCACCTTCAATACAAACAACAGAATAAATAACAAATCAAAGCAGCAGCAAACTACAGTTCTTTTCAGGCTACACTTAAATACAGATACTGACTGGGAGAATCTAATGGATAAAAGAAGGTGCTCAGTCAGGCGGTTCAAAATGCTGTTTTACATTCAACGATTTAGAAAAAAATCATTTCGTTCAGATTTTTCCACAGAATTTTTGGAGCTATTTTTCAACAAAATGAAATAAAGTTTTGTTTTTGTTTCCAATAGAAACTCAGTTAAACATTTGTGGTTTCCCCTCAGGAAAAGGGAAGAGGAAAAGAAAAAGAATGGCAGAGGGAGGGAGACGAAAGTCTTTGGTTGTCAAAAGCTAAAAAAAAAATTCAGTTTTCGTCAAAAATGAAAAGATTCAACAATAATTTTTGTAATGCAAATAATAAACAAGAAGATCCAAATTACTATGAAAATTTTCATTTCAACTGAAAAGCCATTTTTTGGTCAAAAAATGCTTCAACCACCTCTAGTGCTCAGATGCTATCATTGCAAGAGCTAGCCTAATGGTAGCCCAATTCAGTTTGGGGTCTCTAGCCATAACTGTAATATGACACATAATAATAAGCATAAGCGTTTAAACATAGCTACTTCAGAGTTAAGGGCAGCTGAATTCAACTGAGCTACACCAGTTTACAGTGGCTGAGGATATGGTGCTAAGAGCATAAATGCAGAATGGTTCTCCATTGTCATTAGATTCAGTTCAGGACAAAAGAAATAGCTGGCCAGTTCAAAATTTTAAAGGGTGATGCAAAATATAAATGGAAAGATGATCAAACAGTTATGATGGAAAAAGCCCATTCAGACCCTTAAAAGTAAATGAAAGAACCTTGAAATCAATAAGTGACTTTATTGGAAGCCAAAGTAATGTCTTTGAAAACAGGTATATACAACCTTGGAGGACCTTTAAGAAAGCAGCCCTATGACATTCCAGTTGTGCTTCACTCTGATCCAAGTTAAATCCCAGGCATGTCCCCCACAAGATGAAGACTTTCAGTAACGCAAACTCCACACAATGAGAGCATTCATAATTAGTTCAAAGAGCATTTCCGCAAAGCAAGGCTCCAACTTGGCCTTATTGTGCACACGGCAACAAGGCAATTTAGCTATTAAGTAAACACAGAGAAATCTAGAGAGAGAGAGCACTATGCCCAATCTTTTATTAGGAGAAGGGCATGTTGGGTAAGAGCAAGATCTCCCCCTCCCTCCCTTTCAGCTGAGGTTGGTTACTAATTAAGCATTCCATGTGGAATAGCAGAAATGCACATTGTGCCTTCCAATGACAGATTCCATAGGAATTAAACGGAGATACTGCAACCTACCAGCCCCCAGCAAACAGGAACAAATCTGGAGCAGAAACCAAAGCACTACACATGCTACGGCACAAAGATTTCCCCTCCTGGAAAAGGATTTGCAAGTTGTATGTATGATGTTGTTGCCCCCTTTTGACCCCAAGCACCTAGTCAACATTCAAGGTCCTGGCGATGTTTTAGATGGGGATAGAAACTGATGATGAAATCTGGTATTTTCTTTGATGCAAACTTGTTTATTTAAAAGGAATGTGCAAGGTCCTGCTTCTCCATACACAGGAGGAGAAGAATTGTTTCTTAGCTTACAGTCCCAAACCTAGACCCAAAAGCTCTCACATACTGTGCTCATAGGCTGCGGCTTGGCTTTCTTGTTTTTTGCCTCTGAGTCTGTCTCTTTGCTGTTCTCCCTTCCCTCACACACTCACACATTACCAAAGGCACTGACTCTGTGGGTGCTCCAGGGCTGGAGCACCCACATAAAAAATTAAAAATATAAAATATTTTAAAAAATATTTAAAAAACCCCCCAGCACCCACTGGCAGCCCCATCGATAAGCTCCTCCCCTCCCAGCGCCACCCACAGGCCATGGATCAGCTGTTCAGCAGCATTCAGGAGATGCTGGGGGGAATGGGGAGGAGCACTAGCAGGAAGAGGCAGGGGGAGGGGGCAGAACGGGGTAGGGACAGACCGGGGGCAGGAGCTTGGGAGAAGGGGCGGAGAGGGGGTGGGGCCTGGGCGCAGCAGGGGTCAAGCCCCTCTTCTCCCCTGGGAACTGGGGAAGTTGGCACCTCTGCACATTACTCAAAATGATACTCAGCAAAAGCCCTCCCCACACCTAATCCATAATTTCTGGGTAGGTTCACATAACCCTTTTGTTTTAGGCAGGGGCTGGTGATTAATTTATCCTTACAGTTATGCTAATTCAAGCTCACTGAGGGCGCCCTGCTATGGAAGATATATTTGAAATCCCTTTCCTTTCATTACCATGAAGTAACCTACAGTAGTGAATGCTCCTCTCCCGATGGAAAAAGTTTCCTTTCATGTAGTATTATTTTTAAATTGATCTTAATATAGCAGACCAAAGATATCAATATCGTCTCAATCAGTCAGCCTTCCCGTTACACAGGAAGATGCTCCTCTGGTCTCCGTTCCTGAGACAAGATTTGGCAGGACAACAGATAATATAGGTTCAAGAGTAGAAATATTGGCACAAGCAAATACAAGGCATAAGGTCTGATTCTCCACTCTGTGATGCCAGTTTTACATGTATTGAAATCCATGAAGTAACAGCACTATGAAATCAGTGTAACAGAGGAGAGAATTAGGCCCTAATCCACAGACACACAAGGCATGTGACTGCATCTATATGAAAGTCAACATCCAGTGCTAAGAACAAGCCAGTTTCCCAGTGTGTTTGGCATCTATGATGTGTACACGTTTGCAAAAGGATCAGTAAAGACTATTTTGCATGCCTTACATGCATTCAAACAAGATATCGGCAGAGGAGCAGCAGAAGGATCCAAACTCTAGTTTGTGTGTCTTTCTGCAAAAACTAAAGAGATTATTTATTTTAAAGTGATCCGGGTAATAAATCTCCCACGTACCCCAATCAGAGTGCCAAGGACAGCAGAAAGGGACTTGAGAGAGACAGGAATGACTAAGCCTCCTACATTTCACTTGCAGGGGTGGATGAAGCCGTTTGAAAACAGCTTTGATTTACATCTTCCCAGTTATACCACATTATTAAGTAAATGGCTTCCTAAGTGTCAGTAATGAAGTCTCTGTTGGCAGAAGTCAATTCACAGCCCACAGGCAAGCATCTCAGTTTTACTGGATGCCTTGGGGGTTTAGAGGCAACAAATGCAGTGGGGAGAAAATGTCACATCAAAAGAAAAAAAGATAATCAGCAAAACTGCATTTGCTCTTTAAAATATTCCAGTAATGAAGCCTTCTCTCCCTGTATATAACACCTCCTCTCCTCAGCCTATGAACATACTCTGTATACAGAAGAGAAAAGCTATGGAGAAGACAAGACAAGACAGGAATTCTTTCACCACTTAGAAGGTTCTCTGATGTTTGAGGGATAGGATAACTCACCTAGCTCAGGGCACACAGGAGTGTGAGCTAGTGATTAGAGCATGGGACTTATAGTTAGAAGTTCTGAGTTCTTTTCCCAAGTCTGCCATTAATTCATGGTGTGACCCCAGGCAAATCACTGATGACCCTGGCATCTGTGGCACTGTAGAACTTTAACTCCCTCTGAAATTAGTAGGAGCTGATGCTCAACACCTATAAAAATCAGGCCTTGAGAAACATCTTCAAAAGCACTTAGCTGCCTTAAGAGGAGAGCGGGGTGGGAAATAGTTTTGAAAACTTTTTCCCATCTTGAATCAGAACAAAAAGTTGAAATCTCTAAAATTTCCATGAACAAAAAATAAAAAAATAAAAAAAAATAATAAAAAAAAAATTCAGCTTGGGTCAATCCAAATGCTTCATTTTCCTTATTTTGAAATGTTTCATGTCAGTGTTGACCCTTTTTAAAAAGAAGGGTTTTTTTACTCTCACTCATATTTCTAAACAAAAAGTCACATTGAATCAGGAAACCAGAATGTTTCTTTTTGCAAACACTGAAATGAGATTTTGACCATTTTAAACCTTTTGTTTTTTTCAAAACATTTTTGCGTTGAGAAATTTGTTTAAACAGACTCTTTCCCATGAAAAGTTTTGGCTTCAAAAACTTGGCATTTCATTGAAAAATTCCCAACCGGCTTTGCTTAGAAGCTTAATTCCCACCAAAACTCAAAGGGACCTAAGCACCTAAGATACTTTTTAAAAATAGGACGTGGGTTCGTAGTTCACTTAAGAGGAGCTTTTGAAAATGTGCCTTAGTTTGCCCATCTGTAAATGGACTGATCCTATTACTTACCTAACTCACAGCAGTCCTGTGAGATTTAAACAATAAAGTGGTATCTGCAAGGGTAGATGTCTTTGATACCTAGATGTTGGATGCTCAGATAAAAAATGAAAAGTGCAAAATGTTATTTTTATTTCTCTCAAATGCTTTATAATTTGCCCTTTATAATGAGAACATTAAGGTATACTGCCAGGCGGCGCAAAATAATTAAGCGTTTATATGTACACAACTGTATCAGAAATCAACCTGATTCAGACACACTGAAAAAGGTTGCTTTACTTTAGAACACACAATGCAGGTAATCGTCCTTGCTCCCGAGTTCCTTCTCCTGGAATGGACTCCAAGCTCTGATCTGCTCCTCACTATGGATGCCTCCCTTCCTCTGATCTACAGTAAGCTATAAATGGGGTATCACAGTCCTTAAGTCAAGCCAGCCACTGATACAGATGCATCAGACCTTCACATCAGGGTTCCTGTCCTAGTATTATCTCACTCCCCACTCTCTCCTCCACACCATCATCCCAATTATCCCTGGGTTCCTTGTGCATAGTCTCCCAGAATTCCTGGAACCTGTGTTTCCAAAAAATGATAGTCTGGAGCTGTCTTGAAACAGGAAAAGCACTGGTCCAAATTTTTCTGTCCGAACTGACAATGATTGCAATAGTAGCTGCTGCCTCTCGGCGCTCCATCTGGGTCCCCAGTCATTAACACAGCCCCATCACTGCAAATCTGGCTCTTGCAGCCAGCGAAAGCATATGGAGGAGGTCTCGTTCTAAGGAACCCCAGGGATTTCCATTGTGTCTGAGAGCAAGAAATCTAAACAAGAAAATCTGCTCTTTGATTTTTAATGCCATTTCGTACACTAGACTCAAAAGTTTTACTGTGCCAACCAACTGGACCCTCTGATAAACCAAGAGAGGTTGGTGGCCTGACCCTCTTGTAGCCAAAAGTGTTGTTAAAGCCAGGGGGGTCCATATGGAAGGTGAAATGGCAGCTATTCAAATATGCCTGGCATTTACCAATGAGCAGAAGGCAGGCAAGGGGCAATCACTTAATCATTAAGTACCAATGTTCTGAGGATGTCAGGGCCTGGAAGGCAGACATGATGGCTTATTCTACACCCTCCTGAGTCTGCAGCAACAGCCATTCCTGTTGCCACTGTCAAACCATCCTATATCCCCAGATGTTCATGCAAGCTGGGTTCAGGCATCTTACTATGACCTAAGAGTAGGAATGGTAGGCATTGGCCTTCGTCGGCAAGAGATTAATATGAAATGGCCACGCCCAGCAAGCTAAATAAAATATTAATACAACAGTGTGACATGGCTGTGGTGGATGTGGTGCTCATGACAGCGATGGAGTAATAATCCTGAGGTTAGCTGGGCATAGTGAGGGCAGTGGAGATAGTCTTCAGATCCAAGCTTTCCCAGAAGCAGAGGGAGACTGGATCTGGTATCTTAGTATGGGCCCATTTCTGGCATGCAGCACTAGGCAAGCTTTCCAATGCAGGTCTGCAGTGTACCTTAACCCTGGCCTGCCATTACACCTGCTATTCAAGTCCTGAGCCTTTCTTAGAGCTGTATGAGCAGTGAGAGGTGCTTCTCTTGCAGCAGTGTCTCACCTATGCCAGGTAACTGTGAAGCTTCAGTTATTCCCCAAAACAAGACTGCTGCTACTAGGGAAATCCACCACAAGAGTAGACATGCCTGATTCAATATTTTACAGCTTCTTTATGAGGTCTTAAGATTGCAGTATTGTGGAAACTCTCTGTTTCAGGTTAGGGTGACCAGATAGCAAGTATGAAACAATCGGGATGCGGGGGCTGCATGGGACAATAGGGTCCTATATTGGACAAAGCCCCTAATACTGGGACATCTGGTCACCCTATTTCAGGTGGATGGATACGCTACAGGAAAAGACAGATCACACACTAAAGCTTTATGAAGATCATTATATTTAACCACCAACTAATTAGATCTACTGCAGTAAAACTATAGATGGAAGATTCAGGGCCTCAGAGTCTGAAAGAGCTCCCCTATTTATCTGTTGTATTTCTGGTGTTTTGTTCCCAGTTTTCCCATTCAGAAAAATCTCCTTAGTTCCGACAACTAAAGTGACCCCAGTTATTCCCCTCCAGATGTCTTTGTACAAAACAAACACAGAGATTGCTCTGATGTCCAGTCGTCACTTCGGATGCTTGGTATCATATCATCAATCCCTCAATCAATCAAGCTGGACAAGCACAAGTCCATGGGGCCGGATGCGCTGCATCCGAGAGTGCGAAAGGAGTTGGCGGATGTGATTGCAGAGCCATTGGCTATTATCTTTGAAAACTCATGGCAATCCGGGAAAGTCCCGGACAACTGGAAAAAGGCTAATGTAGTGCCCATCTTTAAAAAAGGGAAGAAGGAGAATCCTGGGAACTACAGGCCAGTCAGCCTCACCTCAGTCCCTGGAAAAATCATGGAGCAGGTCCTCAAGAAATCAATTCTGAAGCACTTAGAGGAGAGGAAAGTGATCAGGAACAGTCAGCATGGATTCACCAAGGGCAAGTCATGCCTGACTAATCTAATTGCCTTCTATGACAAGATAACGTGTTGTAAGGTGGACGTGTTGTTCCTTGACTTTAGCAAAGCTTTTGACACGGTCTCCCACAGTATTCTTGCCAGCAAGTTAAAGAAGTATGGGCTGGATGAATGGACTATAAGGTGGATAGAAAGTTGGCTAGATTGTCAGGCTCAACTGGTAGTGATCGATGGCTCCATGTCTAGTTGGCAGCCGGTATCAAGTGGAGTGCCCAAAGGGTCAGTCCTTGGGCCGGTTTTGTTCAATATCTTCATAAATGATCTGGAGGATGGTGTGGATTGCACCCTCAGCAAGTTTGCAGATGACACGAAATTGGGAGGAGAGGTAGATACGCTGGAGGGTAGGGATAGGATACAGAGGGACCTAGACAAATTAGAGGATTGGGCCAAAAGAAATCTGATGAGGTTCAACAAGGACAAGTGCAGAGTGCTGCACTTAGGACGGAAGAATCCCATGCACTGCTACAGACTAGGGACCGAATGGCTTGGCAGGAATTCTGCAGAAAAGGACCTAGGGATTACAGTGGACAAGAAGCTGGATATGAGTCAACAGTGTGCCGTTGTTGCCAAGAAGGCCAATGGCATTTTGGGCTGTCTAAGTAGGAGCATTGCCAGCAGATCGAGGGACGTGATCGTTCCTCATCTGGAGTACTGTGTCCAGTTTTGGGCCCCACACTACAAGAAGGATGTGGAAAAATTGGAAAGAGTCCAGCAGAGGGCAACGAAAATGATTGGGAGGCTGGAGCACATGACTTATGCGGAGAGGCTGAGGGAACAGGGATTATTTAGTCTGCAGAAGAGAAGAATGAGGGGGGATTTGATAGCTGCTTTCAACTACCTGAAAGGGGGTTCCATAGAGGATGGATCTAAGCTGTTCTCAGTGGTAGCACCTGACAGAACAAGGAGTAATGGTCTCAAGTGGCAGTGGGGGAGGTTTAGGTTGGATATTAGGAAAAACTTTTTCACTAGGAGAGTAGTGAAACACTAGAATGCATTACCTAGGGAGGTGGTGGAATCTCCTTCCTTAGAGGTTTTTAAGGTCAGGCTTGACAAAGCCCTGGCTGGGATGATTTAGTTGGGGATTGGTCCTGCTTTGAGCAGGGTGTTGGACTAGATGACCTCCTGAGGTCCCTTCCAACCCTGATATTCTATGATTCTTAATGGACTGAAGCAACACAAAATTGTATACCAAAACAGGGTATATGTCTACACAGCAAAGAAAAAACCCACAGCTGGCCCATGCCAGCTGACTCAGGCTCCCAGGGCTCGGGCTGCGGGGCTATCAGGGCCGACCACAACATTTTGGCACCTGAGGCGGGGAGCTCAAATGACGCCCCCAGGCCCCTTACTTGGGCCAAAACTTTGAAAGGTCTCAATTCTGCCTTCTTCCTGTTCTACTCCTCTCATGGTACTGCTCTGCTACATTCCCCAATAAAGGAGAACTAACAACTTAAAATGCCTCGTTCAAAAATTTTAAATAACACTTAACTTTCAAACCCTGAACAGCAAATGTAACTTTTCTTGTCTGCATAGTGAACAATGTCATTTTTATCTGTTTGAATAATCAAAGTGGTGCTTTCCGTGCCTTCTTGGTTGCAAAGATTTGAACTGCTTCCTGCAGAAGGTCCACAGTCTGTGCCAGCTCATGCTCTATTGAGATGGCTGCTAGGCCGACCAGACTTTCCTCTGTCATTGTGAGCGTAGATGTGTTTTTATTAACTTCAGCTTGGAGTAGCTGCGTTCTCCACTGGCAACTGTTACAGGAAGTGTTAGAAGTATGCGCAGAGCAACAAAAGCATTTGGAAAGAGGGTGGTCATCTTATTTGTACACATATATTCCAGAACAGCCTTTGGAGTTGATCCTGCTGAAATGTATCTTGAAAGGGCTTTCAGTTCATCACCTAAATCACTCGCATCAATATCACACATGTCATCATGTGTCAACACTGTCTCCAGTGCCCTGCATTGCTGGTGTAAGTCTTCTTCAGGTATAGTGAGGAGTTTTGGAATATCGTACAACATCCCAAATATACTGCTGTGTTCCTTGAGCTGCATGAAACGTTCTTCAACTGACTGTATTGCACAATCTAGCACCTGGTTAAAGAATTCAACTTTGAATTGTTGTTTGGGGTCTCTTATGGGATTATCCCGTGCCTCAAAATCAAAATGTCTTCTTCTTCGGTGACTCTTGTATTCTTGAGTGGGTGGGAAAATAGCTTCAGTGTGAAATTCCTCTGCCAACTTCTGTGCACTCTTCAGAACATTTTGAATTTTGAATTTTGAAATCCCTCATCTGACCGGTAAGACTGTACCGGTTTGCTTTGTCCAGTTGTTCCATTGCTCCAGATATATCAAGGTCAACACCTTGGAGTCTCTTGCTTACAACATTTATTTCAAACAGTATGTCATGCCACAACACAAAGCCACACAGAAATTTGAAGTTACGTATGTTTCTGCTGATTCCATTTCCCCCTGCCACTGTTCTCCCACAAACAGTTCCTGTCATTGCATTCTCCTCCATAATGGCAACTATGGCATCATCTGTCTTCCCAATTTGGTGTTTGATAGGCTTTATCGCCTCCACTCGACTTTCCCATTATGTCGCACTCAGTGGTTTCAGTGTCAGAGAGGATGTTCCCAGATGTTGCTTCAAAATTTGCCATCGATGAGTTGATGCAGAGAAAAATACATAGATACTTTGAATTGCATTAAAAAATTCAGCAGCCTCACTAGAAGCTGATGCTGCATCACTGACCACCAAGTTCAATGAATGAGAACTGCATGGGACAAAAAAAGCTCGACGGTTTAACTCTCGGATCCCTGTCTGCACTCCTCTGTTCTTTCCTCTCATGTTGGCACCATTATCGTAGCCCTGATGTCTCATGTCAGCTATCGCAATTCCCATATCTTCCAGCTTTCTAAGAAGCACATTTGTCATACCAGCTCCTGTAGTATCATCAATAAATGGTCAATAAATTCTAGAAAATGCTCTCTGACAGTCACTATTGCAGGGACATTTTCACTAGGTTCTGTTCTTGTTACAAAATGCACCATTAAAGTCATTTGTTCCGTATGGCTGATGTCAGGTGTGCAGTCCAGAATAACAGAGTCATATCTTGCTGACTTCAGATCTGGCACAATCTTCTCTTTGACTTTTGTTGCCAGTAACTGTATGATCTCATTTTGGACTGTTTTTCCAAGGTAGTGGTGTGTGTACATTTCTTGGGTGGTGACTCTTCTTACATGCTCCTGGAGTACAGCACCAAACTCAGCCATCAGCTCCACAATTTTAAGGAAGCTTCCATTGTTTGGCACATACAGCTGATCTGAAGTGCCATGCAGTGCTAGGTTTTGGGTAGCAAGCATTCTCACAATGGCAATGAGCCTTTTTAGAACATTTGGCCAGTAAAGAGACTGATGCAATCTTCTCTTGATGCTGATCATCTATGGTGGCCTTTAACCTTAGTCTCATCTCGAGCTCTTTCCACGTATGGAATGCTCTCTGGTGATTTGCTGCCTTCACATGGCATGAGAGATTTCTAGCCAGATTTTTCCAGTTCTTTGTTCCTGTAGAATCCAATGTGGCTGGAACAACAGACTGGAAGAGTTTGCAACAAAAGCAGTATGCAGCATTCTGGGTTTTCGAGTAGATAAGCCATGGCCTCTCCACTTTGTCACCATTGGGAATTTCACGCCAGTAATGTGTTGGATGGAAACGTCTATTTTCATTGTCTTTGGGGAATATGAAGTTTTTCACTTGCTGTGGCCCATGCAGTACAAAGAAGTCCCTCAGACTACTGCTCAAGTGGGTCCACAGTCCTGGATCCACTGGCCACAGTTCACCTCTCCAGGCCAATGGGGGCTACGGGAAGTGGCGCGGGCCAAGGGATGTGCTGACCACCCTTCCCGCAGCCCCCATTGGCCTGGAGCGGCAAACCACGGCCAGTGGGAGCCACGATTGGCCGAATCTGCGGACACAGCAGGTAAACAAATCGGTCCGGCCTGGCAGGGGCTTTCCCTGAACAAGCGGCGGACCGGCTTTGAGAACCACTGATCTAGACTCAAGGAACTAAACTCAGCAGCAGCTGTTTCTTGCGCCTCCACCACACTCTTCTCTGATCTACACTTTTCTTCAGGAATGTGCATGGTTGAATCCATTTGAGATGGAGGTATGGATGCTGTAGTAACTGCCAGGTCACTGCACTCTGACTAACTGGAAGATCTCCTCACCACTCACATCCTCATGGGGCCAGAAGTCTCACCATGAACATTTGTGTCTATGTATCTCAGGAGAGCTTCTTCCTGCTTAGATAGAAAAGCTTCCTTTGCTTTCTTTCTTTCTTTTTCTGAATGCTGCCCCAGAGGGGCATTTTCTTCTTTCACTCATGACTATTGTTCTGTGCCAGCTATAGTGGTTCTCAACGCTCAGTTGAAGGGGACAAATAAGCAGGCTGGTAGTAGGGCCTGAGTGAGGGAAGATATCAGCATCTTAAGGGCTTAACTGGCTCCTACTACTTCAGTTGACTGCCTGTTCTCCTCAAGTGGGTTCAGGGAAGCAGCAGGAAACACGAAGCTCCCTGAGAAGCTGGTGTTAATCAGTCCAGGCTCCCGGGGGTGCTACAGAGGGTACATAAGAGGCTCCTCCTCCTCTCTCTCCCTGCAGCTCCTGCTGCTTTCTGTTATTCCCTCTCACCTTTTCTCCTGCCTGCCTGTTATGTCTCTTGTGCCCTCATTCCTCCAGCACAGCACTCCACCATCTCTGTGCATCTTGATCAGAGAGAATACATATGCACCAGCAGCAGACACAATTTTCTACACTCTAGGTCCTAGTGGCACCCTGCCCCACAGTCTGGCACCTGAGGTGGCTGCCTCAGTTAGCCTCATGAGAAGGCCAGCCCTGTATTTCATCCCTATGTAGACTTCTGGGCTCAGCCAGCAGCCCAAACTCTTGGACGCTCCCACCCCGCAGGGTCCTAGAGCTCAGGCTCCAGGTCAAGCCCAGAAACCTACACTGCAATTAAACAGCCCCTTAGCCTGAGCCCCACGAGCTTGAATCAGCTGGCACAGACCCTCTGCGAGTGTCTAATTGCTGTGTAGACCTACACCTAGTGACTGATCTATGGGTAATGAGTCACCAGACCATTTTTAGACTGTGCTATACCCTTCAATTCAAGGCACTATGCACAGAGGGTGCCACCGAGGTTTGATGCACCAGCTCAGGTGTAGTCTTATAATGGAAGAAATGCCTACGCCGGGGTAGTCAATGGGCGGACCACGGGCCAAATCGGAACCACCAGATGCTTTTGAACAGACCACAAATTATTTTTATTTCTTTATTATCATTATTGTTTTTACTTTTTTATTATTTTCTCAGGAGTCTGGACCTTGACTATACACTGACCAAGAAATCTGGACCTTGACAAAAAATAATTGATTACCCCGGCCCATACCTTTGCGCTGTCACCTACAGTATGTTAAATGCAACTTAATTCTTTTTTAATAGAAGAAGAAAAATCTTAATCCTGAATTAATATTAAGAGCCAAATTGTGAAATGTATATACCAAATTTCTGCCTGCAAAACGTGCATGGCCCTACCTACCTGCAAACCATGCAATTGTACATGCCTAAATGCACATCCATTTGCTCGTGCAACTACTCTACTTTGGTGCAGAAATGCTTGTTTGTGCACACACACACAGGATTTGCAGGCACAAGTATGCACTCCCATCTCACAGGTGCAGCTTAGATGCTACTTCTTGAAAGTGTGGCCTTAAAATTCTGACTTAATCCTCAAAAGTGAGGACATTCCCTTGGGATTGGGTATTGCAGAGATCTGAGATTGTGTGAGGTCTAAAGGGGTGTGGAGCTTTAGAACCAAACATGGGGAGAATTAAAAACAAACTGCAAAACCTCTAATCACCTGCTTTTGATGGCTCTAATGTTTTTCCTACGTACTTTTGTGTACTTAACATTCTGTGCAATTTTTGTGACTGGACTAATATGACATGCTACTGTGTTTTTGCCCCAGTACTTTTGCAAAGCTTGACATTTTGGAGGGCCTGTTGAAGTTGTTGCTGCTGGTATATTATAACAAAACAAATGTAGTGAAAAAGTAAGAGACCAGTGCAGGTGTTAGCTGCTTCATGAAGCATGACATTGGAGGCTGGCTGACAGTGCTTGAGCCTCCAACAGGTGTCTGGTTGACGCTTGTGGCATTAAATATCACGCAACTGTCAAATTCATATGGACAAGTAAAAGATTAAGACTCATGCAGTAGCTGAAGGACCAAACCATCCTAGTGGATCAATGTGCTGCCGTGATGCATTTAGTACTGCATCAAACTGTGCAGTAGTGCCCTGACATGACTATTTAAACTCTCAATAGATATTGCACTGCCCAGGATATCTGGGTTTTTTACATTCTCTTGCCACTGTGGAAGGCTGAAACTTGTTCCCTGTTTGCATTTAGTTAATCATTCATGTGTTATCAGTGTCAGATAAACAAGGGCTCGTATTTTTCTTTATATGCACAGAACAGCCTAATGCTATAATCCTTACTCTCACTCTGTGACCCAACGGATAGAACTGAGGCGTGGGACTTAGAACATGGGTTCTATTCCTGTCTTGCCAGCTGGGTGACAGTGAGCAAGTCACTTCACTTCCCTATGCTCCAGTTGCCCATCTGTAAAATGGGGATAATGATACTGATCTTTTTGGTGAAGCACTTTGGGATCTACCAATGAAAATGAGAACTAGATATTATTACTCACATAGACAAGCGCAAACTCTTGAGAGTAGCTGATTGTCTACTGTGGACAACATGTGATACTCAGTATGAGTGGAGGTTGCTGAATTGACTCCTTATTGGACAAGACAGCATAGGAAATGTAAAGTCAGACGAGAACTACAAAGAGAGAAATATGCAGAGCATCTGTATGAAGGGAACAGGGCACTGATTCAATGAGGCCCAGGGTGTTTTGAGCCCTTCCTTTAGTGCACTCCTGCACGCAACCCACTCAAACAACCAAAAGACATATTCTTCAGTTGCAGCGCTCACTGACATGCAGATCTATCACACAAGTGTTTTCAGCTTGTATTTCACTAGCTTTCCAGTGGATACCTTTTATTTAAGTGTTTAAGGAGAGAGGGAGAGTTACCCACAGATACCAATACTCTTCCACAACAGGCTTCATTCAGGTGCAGTAAAGACTTGAATGGTGTGCCCCTGCCCTGTGAAAGTCAATGAGAGTTTTGCCATTAACCTGGCTGGGAGTAGGATGTGGCCCTGCACAGCATGTGGGACAGAGCCACACCACTCCATCAGGAGCTTCAGGAAGCCTCAGGGAAACATACAGTGCCTTTCAGAGCTCCAGCTCTCCATTTTTGTGCATGAAATTTTACCTGTTTCCTGAGGTTTGATACATTGGAGACCAAACTGTTTTGCAGCCTTGAAGCCTATGGCAATATGCAAAAGAGACAAGACTCCAGTGAGTAATAGAATACACACATCCATACACGAAGTGTGATGCAGTTTCATGAAATGTGAGCGTCATTTGCCTGGAGAGAACACTAAGCATAAATAAATCTATAAATTACTATTCGACTTTGCATTAAGGAGACCTAGCTTCTTTACTGTTAGTGCCGTTTGTGTTGCTGGGATGTAAGTCAGTTAGTGTATAATAGTGGTATGTGGCTGTGTAGATACAAAAAAAAACATTTTAAATAAATGTGTTTTCCTTCCTAAGGGCCTCCTGGGTTATCTAGTCTTTCCCACTGAACTAATACAGGATTGTATCTCGCACTAGAGACTTGTGATTTTGCTACCTCTAACTGAAATAAAATCAGTGACAGTACAAACTTTTAACCCAAAAATATCATTGTTTTCTGTTTTAATAACTTTAAAAAATGTGACTTCTCTAGCAGAACAGTGTCTGTTTCCAGGGGAAAAGTAACAGACAAGACACTCTTAAAAAAAATAGCTGTCTTTTCTTCATTTTATATTAATGGGATGTAAAGATGTTTTGAAATCATTTTAGATTATAAATGCATCAAATGGAGAAAAAAAATCCAATGCCCACCCAGTATTTGGCCATCACTCCAGTTTTATTCTATGCTATCCTTGTATATATAAGGCTCCCATCACCTGATTGCATCACAATATCACATAGCTCTTCTTTGTATAGTGCTTTGAAATCTAATGATGAAAAGCACTATACAAGGAAGTAAGTATCATTATCCACTAACAAATTTTATCCTTCCAGCTTATCTGCAAGGTAGGGAGGTATCATCCCTATTTTTACAGAGGGGCAACTGACGCACCTGGTTAATTAAATTTGCCCAAAGTCTCACCAGGTGTCTATAGCTGAGCCAGAAACTGAACCCAGGGCCCCTGAGTCCCAGACCAGTGCCTGGTCCACTAGATCATCATTTCTCCTCCCATTTGCGCTTGTATTCAACTCAGACACAGACAGAAAATGATCGCAAAACCAAAATGGTTAATATTAAAAATTATTTGTTTTTTCTCCCCTCCCCCCCCCCCGACTTCCCACCCCCAACCATTCTTCAGTGTTCGGATGGAGGTTGTACATTCGGGAGTACCATCAAAGCTCTTTCAGAAATGAAGGATCAAGGTGAGGCAGAGGCTGAAGGATATGCATGCAAAAGAAGTTTAAATTGCTACACCAGAAGCCAGTAAAGTTCTACAAGCCCAGCTCAGAGACTCTGATGAAACTTTCTAATAGCAGAGTTCTGCAGAAAACTGCAAAGACTTGGGGGAGGTGTTAGACTCTCCAATAACAAGCAACAATTATCTAGCAGGGATTCGATAAAAGCATGTAAGAGCCTCTCAGTATCCCAGTGAGACAGCATGAGCCTGGTTCCCCAATGTGTGAAGAATTTTGCCAGGGACAATTCTCATCATGAACTGAGGTCTACGGGTTGCCAGGCCCCCAGCTGCTGGATAACTGTCTGTGCATTCTGGTGAATTTCAGATTATTTTCATTTTAGAAGGGTGATGGGAAAAGGCAGAGGAAATTAACTTGAAATTCACCAGAATGCACATAAAACCCTGCAGTGGCTGACAGACTCCCAGCATAGTTTAAAAAATGTCCCTTGAGAACATTTTGCTCATACATTTGCTTCAATGGGGAAAAACATCTGTAGGTGGTAAACAAACACCAGACCCACCCCTCCCTCAGCTCATCGCTTCCTGATACACAGGTGCAGGCTAAGCACTCCGTTATAATCATCAGTAGAGCTGATTGAAATTATTTTGTCCAAAATGTTTTTTTTTAAACAAAACCAGCTTCTCAGTCATTGTGAATGTCTTGGTATCATTCAAAATGTGCTGATTTTTCACCAAACAGAAAAAATGCATTTCATTTTGATCAAAATGAAAAAACATGTTTGGTTTTCAATTTGTTGTTTTCCCCTGTCCACTGGTGAAAGGGAGGTTTGTTTCAAATTCAAATGAAAACATTCGAAGATTAAAAAAATCATAAAATTCCACAAAAGTATGCATAGATTCACAGATGGTAAGGCCAGAAGGGACAATTAGATCATCTAGTCAGATTACCTGTAGATCATAGGCCACAGAATTTCAGCCAATTATACCTGTGTTGAGCCCAATATCATCTGTTTGACTAGAGCATCTTCCAGAAAGGCATCCAGTCTTGATTTGAAGACATCTGGAATATCCCCCACTTCCCTTCGTGGTTTATTCCAATGGTATATCACCCTCAGCATTGAAAATGTGTGCCTTATTTCCCATTTGAAGTTCCGTAGCTTCAGTTTACAGCCACTGGTTCTTGTTATGCCTTTCTATTATAGATTAAAGTAATTAGTTATTTAGTACCTAGAATTTTCTCTCAGTGAATGTAACTTATACGTCATAATCATGTCACCTCTCAGTTTTCTTTTTTATAAAATAAGCAAACTGAGCTCTTTAAATCTCTCCCTGCAAGGCATTTTCTCCAACCCTCAAGTCATTTTTGTGGTTCTTTTTGCACCCTCTCCAATTTTTAATATCCTTTTCTCATTGTGGACACCAGACCGGCACTCAGTGCTCCAGTGCTGTTCTCACCAATGCTGTATACAAAGGTAAAATCACCTCCCCACTTCTATTCACTGTTTATACATCCAAGGATTGTATTATAACAACACTCTTTGCTGCAAACTACACTGGGAGCTCATGTGGAGTTGCTTGTCCACTATGACCCCTAAATTCTTTTCAGAGTCATTGCTGTTCAGGATACAGTCCCCCATGGCCTGCACTCTTTGTTCCTAGATGTGTGACCTTGCATAAGGCTGTATTGAAACACATTTGGGGGCTTGTGGAACTAAGAAATCCAGATCCCTCTGTATGACTGCCTGGTCCTCATCACCATTTACCACTCTGCGAACCTCTGTGTCATCTGCAAATTTTATCAGCTGTGATTGTATAGTTACTTCCAGGTCATTGTTCAGGCCAAGTACTGACTGCTGCTGAATCCCACTGGAAACTCTCCCAATCAATGATGATTCCCCATTGACAACTACTTGTTGAGATATGTCAGTCAGCCAGCTCTCACGTCACATAACGTGTGCTTTATTTATAGTGTATTGTGTTGTTTTTCAATCAAACAAAATGAAAATAGTTTTGTTTCTTTTGAAATTGTTCATGGAAAATAACTGCCATTTTCTTCCACCGCTAATCTTTTTATTGCAGTAAGGCCTGGAGGTCGCAGCCAAAGATGCATTGTGCTCAGTGCTGCAGTTACACACAGTGAGAGACAGTCCCCATCTCAAAGAGTTTATTATATAAATAGACAAGAGACACAGAGCCATAAGGGACACAGAGGCACAGAGACATATGATATGATTCTCTCAAGGTCACACAACAGGTGAGTGAAGAGCTAGGTTAGACTAGAACCCACAGGCCATATCTCCAGCAAAGTCAGTGGAGTTATGAAAATTCACAGCACCTGAAGATCTATCCCCTTGTCTTTTGACTGCTAGTCTAGTGCCCTATCCACAAGGCCATGCTGCACTTCCTTATCTGTTTTGTAAAAAGGCCTTGTTGTTCCACAATCTAAGGTGAATCATTAGTTTGACGTCTAGATAAAACTCGGCTGTTACACATGAGATGTCATGCATCATCAGGGCATCCAATGAATGTTGTTAATTTGTGAGGTGGTTCCCCTTTCCTGACCTCTGTCTGTCCTTGCACTGTGAGCATCTTGGGGCAGAGACCATCCCCATTCCTTCTCGTATGTCTTGGTACTCCAAGAATATCACAGGCACTTCCAGAAACAAATAACAAATAATAAGATAGCCAAGTCCAGGGTTCTCTTTGATCAGGTAAATCACCCAGCATCATTGGGTACTGTAAGATGTACTCTTTGGAAACACATAAGTAGACAGGGCTGAGCCCAGTGTCTAGCACTGGTGTTTATGTCACACATAGCAACATAGTTTCTGAACAAGGAGAGGTGATTTACAATCACTCAGGACAGCAACATTTGGAAAGATGATGTAACCTGTCTGATTAAGGTAATCAGAAATTTGGCATATGTTAGCACAGTGGCCTACTTTTCCACAAAGGGGTCTTTTGTGAGGCATCCCAGTGCGAGCTATGACAGAAGCAGGGCTTTGCAGGATCTAACAGAAGATGCTGCGATGCACTCTGCTTGCTAGATGGATTTTGCGTGTGTCCTGTTTGCCACCATCAACCCTGCCACTCCTATGGGAGCTTGGGCAATTTCACTGTAAACCAGGGTTAATCAAACCTGCAAGAATGGTCTGATCCAGTTCAACATACTTCTTGTGGGACCTTGAGCATATCACTTAGTCATGCTGTGCATCAGCTCCCCATCTGTAAAGTGGAGATCATAGCAGTGACTTTCCACACAGGGCTGTTGTGGGGGGTAAATTCATTAAAGATTGTAAGGTGCTTAGTGATATGCCCCCCTTTCCATACTAAATACCACAGATAAAAGAGAGACATGAAGTTGTGGGACTTTTTTTTTTTTAATTCAGACAGGACTGCTGGAATTCAGGATTCAAATCCCAAGAGATGCCGAATTTATGAGTCTTAAAGTTAGTTTAATCTGGAACTTCTCTTATAGTTAGAAAGATTTTCCTAATATCTAACCTAAATCTCCCTTGCTGCACATTAAGCCCATTACTTCTTGTCCTACCTTCAGAGGACATGGAGAACAATTGATCTCTGTCCTCTTCATAACCGCCCTTAATGTATTTGAAGATTGTCATCGGATCCTCCCTCAGTCTTTTTTTCTCAAGACTGAACATGCCCAGTTTTTAGGTCAGGGTTTTCTCAACCTTTCATCATTTTTGTTGCTGACCTCTGGTCTCTCTCCAGTACTCACAGTACTGCAGCTGAGGTCTCACCAGTACTGATTGGAGTAGGACAATTACCTCCTTTGTCTTACATACACTCCTGTTAATATACTCCACAATATTAGCTTTTTTCATGACTGCATCACATTGTTGACTCATCAAATTTGTGATCCAGTATAAGCTCCAGATCCTTCTCAGCAGTACTACCACCTAGCCAGTTATTTCCCATTTTGTAGTTCAGTTTGATTTTTTTTCCTTCATAAATGAAGTAATTTGTACTTGTTCTTATTGAATTTCATCTTGTTGAGTTCAGACCAATTCTCCAATTTGTCGTGGTCATTTTCAATTCGAATCCAGTCTTCCAAAGTGCTTGCAACCCCTCTCAGCTTGGTGTCATCTGCAAATTTTATAAGCATACTCTATTTCATTATCCAAGTCATTAATGAAAATGTTGAAGAGTTCCGGATCCAGAACTGATCCTGGTGGGACCCCACTAGATATGTCCTCCCAGTTTTGCAGCGAACCATTGCTAAGTACTCTCTGAGTATGGTCTGTCAAGTAGTTGTGCACCCACCTCACAATAATTTCATCTAGACTGCACTTCCCTAGTTTGCTTATGAGAATGTCATGTGGGGCTATGTCAGAAGCCTTACTAAAATCAAGATATATCACATGCTTTCCTGAGTAAGGGGTACAACCTTAAATTAGGGGCTCTAAGAGCAAAGGTTCAAACTTCTCTTCAAGGCTTACAACCCTAACAAGGATAGGCAGCTGCAAGATATGGTAGCGATTTCTCTTTCCTTCCAAGGAAACAGATTAACTCTTTCTTCCCCTTGATGGAAACTAGGCCACATACCCTTCCCATCACTCTGCTGTACCCGACTAATGAAGAAATGATATTCAATTTTTTCCCAGCTCTTCTGCTTCTCTCAAGCTTTCATGGGCAGTTGCATGTGCTGCTTCAATTATTCCATTCTTTTATCTGCTACTGGACAGTCTCCATCATGTCCAGTAACAATATGGCAGGGCATGGGAATGTCAGTTATCTGTAACCTTCTATTTGTTAGCACAAAATAAAATTTATTTACAAAAAAAAAAAAAAGAGGCCAAATAAGCAACCCAGTGGGCCAGGGATCGACTGAACAGATGGCTGGATGCAACTTCTGGATAACCCCATTTAATTTCCTGACTAGTTTACTGAGCAAATTCAGAGAGGGATACCATGAAAAATGGACAGATTGAGCCAAATGAAAAAGCAAGAATAGGGAAACCACCGGAGGACTGGGCCCAGATGTTGCTAATCCTTCCTGCAAAATAATTGGGGGAAATTATATACTTGACACTGGAGTAGGCCATTAACAGCACAAGGTAACACCTTGGGACATAAAAGAGTCAATTAGTTATTCTAAAGGGGGCAGCAGGCCTACTGACCCCAGTTGATAATTTCTTGATTTAACCCTCAACAAACTCCATAACTAAAATGTAAAGTTTATTTGAAATCTGCAGCCAGGAGAGAAAGAACTATCCTCCATGGCTACTCCTGCCTGCACCCGCCATCTTCCTTGCAATTTGGAGTGATAACTCAGGTGCAGTCATATGCGGTTAAAGCCACCCTAGGTGTGAAGGTTAACAAGTCCAGACAATGTTAATTGGATAGACGGTGAACACAAGAGGCAGAAAGGGGAGTACATGAGGGGGAATGGTGGAGAAAGAAGTCACGCAAACACTGTGCTCTGTAACCCAAAAAGAAGATATACTGAACTTAGTTTATCTGTGTGGTAGTTCTGATTCCCTGAGACACCAAGGACAAATCCAACTGGAGTTAACAATTTGTGTCTGCTCAGAGATCCCTGCATGAATGAGGCACATTAAAATGGAGATACAAAGATCTGCCCCACCTTCCCTAGAGAAAACTCAGAGGGTTTGCAAGAGGAGAAGCAGTGTTACGTTTAGAAAGTGCACAAAGCACAACATGGTCATTGGTAGTGACAAGAGACACAGGTAGGGTGACCAGATGTCCCAATTTTATTGGGACAGTCCCGATTTTGGGGGTCTTTTTCTTATATAGGCTTCTATTAACCCCCACCCCCTTTCCTGATTTTTCACACTTGCTGTCTGGTCACCCTAGACACAGGCAAGGGGTGAAATCCACAATTAGAAAAAAGCACGGAATGAATAGAATGTTTAATAATTATTCTGTGACTCTCCCAAGTTCTTTATGAACATTAGTGCATTGAGCCTTACAACTGGGAACAAAAGTCACTGATGCCACATTGTCAGCCAATAAGACATCAAGCAATGCCAAGATGAGTAACTATCTTGGTAAGCCTCATTTAAAGAGATTATGTGGGAGGATGTATTATCTAATTGTAGCCTTGGTAGGGCAGAAAGCCACCTGCAGTCTAACAGCTTTGAAAAGCAACAGCATTCCTGCACCATCAAATCAGACAGTTACATTACTCACCACAAGCAAGTGAACAAGTGCTTTTTGTAAGGCTATCCGTGAAGCAAGCATTATCCCCACTTTTATAGATGGGGAAATTGAGACAGGGAGGAGTTACGTGATTTGCCTTACATCACAAAAAAGTCCGTTTCAGAGCCAGGAGTAGAATGCAGATCACATCCTTAGCTCATGACCATCCTTCTCCCTGAAAACTGCAGCTTCTTGTATGAGCAGTCTTACATACACGGACAACAGCCGAAAGCTAGTCAATCCTCAGCAGATGGGAGAAGGATTTTCTAGGTGTCTAAATATTTCCCTAATCAACAGGAATTTTATGGGACTTCCTCGCACTGCATGAGCCACTCTACACATTGGCAGTTGGCTCTACCACAGTGCAAAACTCAGTGGTTATGCTTCAGAGGGCTTCGTACAAACATTTTCTTTGGATTCATGCTGCCTGGGTTTTCGTTCCGGAACAATCACTGGCTCAGACTTGCTCCAAAATCTGATGAGTACTGGCAAGCCTTTTGTTGGAATTTTGAGTTCATAATGATATATGAAAGCGGGGGAGATTTATGCTGCTACAGGGTCAGACACCAACATTCTACAAAATGCTACTCTGCAGCAATTTAGGCTCTTCTATTTAGACCACAGCGTAGGAACCACACTGCTGCCTAGGAGATCTGGACACAATTATCATTAAGTGCTACGGCTTTGAAAATCACACCCACTGATGCTGCAGAGGACAGCATGTCTGCCTGAACACAACCTTTCCTTGCCGTTCACAGTTCAATCTTAGGCCCCTACCTTTATTTTTCATGTAATGTAAACAGAGCTGTACATTTTTTTCCTAATTGTGCACAGCTGTATATTTATAAGAACAAACATTTGCTCTGGTCTGTAGTTCAGTTTTAACCCTGTTGCAGACACAGCTTGGTTTTGCTTACAAAAGGTAGCCTACCCTGTGACTATTTATCTCTAGTTTTAGATTTGGACTGGCCAGTTGAGATTCTCATGGATCTTTTAAATTAATTTGCCAGTGGCTTCCAACTGCAGAATAAGTACAATGGCCAAATAAATGAGAGTAAATCAGGAGCTCAAATATTACACAGAAGTGTATGGCATAACAAGTTCAGCCCTGGTGTAAACAAGAGAGGTCCCCAAGGAACCTCCAGCAACCTAGAATAGCTGGAGTGCAGTGCACTGCTGCCACCCCTCTGCTTGCTCCAACAAGCTCTTTCTTGCTCCCAGGTACACCCTGTCATGCTCATATGACAGAGCTGGGATAGGGACAGGCACAGGGCCATTATGCCAGCCAGTGCATTCCTATGCCCCTGCAGCAGGGGAATTTACAGGACAGCAGCTGAAACACAGCCTTGAATTGTGGTCCATACATTTGGTACTGGAGATCTGGTGTCCCCAATTTTCTTTATTATTATTTGAGTTATCGGAGCAGCCAAATCATAGACCAGGGCCCCACTGTGCTAGGTGCTGTACAGTACAGTACAAAAAGGCTGTCTTTTTGTAGAGTTGGAGCTATGGATTTTCCTCTTTCTCCCCAATCTTTTCAAATTCTTCCCCCAGTCAAAAGCAAATTCCCTGACACTTCACTCACTAGCATGGGAGGTGAGTCTGTCCAGTGCATGGATTGACCAACTGGGCTGCTATGGGAACAGTCCATCTTGAGTAAGAGAGGCTGATGCAAATAACTCCCTCAGTGTTGGGCGGGAAAGCTTACAATGCTCCTTCCCTTGGATTCACCTGTTGCCATTTATCCTCAGCTTTCATCAATGGCAATTCAATGGGTTTTTTTGTTTGTTTTTTATTTTTTAAATAAGAGAACATTTCTTAATAGAGGTGACTTTTCTTGTTTCCCCTGTGCACAGCAAGTCCCACTCACTGCTCCTAGTCGTTTACACCAGTGCCAAATGCTACCATTGTGAGTTTTACACTCACTGTGCATTCACTTTGGTGTAAATGATGACACAAGGAGCAGGGCAGTAGTGAATTGGGCCCCACTGCATGCAGGCCTCGGTATATGATGTAGGGAGAGGCCAGGCCAGTTTAGAGGAGGAGCATCGTATGGTGGGTGAGTTAGAGTATAAGCTGATGCACAAAACTGCTCTCACTGCAAAGGATTTGCCAAAAAGCTGATGGTTTGTTATTTCAGCCTTAGTTTACAGTGCAGAGTTTGCAGCAGTAGTCTCTGGCAACTATGGGAGATTTAAAATTAATCTATTTCCATAGATCTCACAACAATTCTAGGCTTCAATTCTGAAGTCAGATCCATAGCTGGCAGACCCTAGACCCACAAGGGGTCCTACTGAAGTCAATGGGTCTCTGTACAGGTCCACCCATGTGGATCCAATTGCATGGAGTAATAATACATGACTATATACATTACAGTAGCATGCAAGGGTGAGTTAATTTTGTTCAGTGCTTTGAACATGTAGCTCTCGGTTCTCCATCCTGTCAGCAGGGAGACGACTGGTACTGAGTCAATAGGAATGATGCAGCTTAAAAGTTGCCCAGGTTGAATGAAGACATGAAATACATTTTCAACAGGAGCATGCAACTGGGTAAAAACATGTATCTGGTTGTATTGCATTTTGTCACAAATGAAAAAAGGTTGTTGAAAACAGTGCAGGAGCATGTGCAACAAGAAGCTGCAATGTCTCATGTATGGTATAAATCAACAGGCTCTTGCATACTGACTTGTTGAGGAGCATTACTTTTATATGTAGCTGGAAGACGATGCTTCAGGTACAATTAGAAGTGGTTACTCTAATGGAGGAGCAATCAACTGAAGTCAACTGTTATGCCTCCAGTTTGCAAGAAGACTGTCTTTCCTTGGTAATATATGTTGTATCAATTCTGCCTCACAAAATGACAGCTCTTCCACGTACCAGCATAAAGAGAAAAAATACAGCAAAACAGTGCAATTTTCAGGTTTAATCCTTCCTCCATCTATGCTGTCCACTCTCATCAAGCACTTCCTGAAAGTAGTTCTTTAAAATTCATAGACATTATCTTAACAATGTGCACTCTATATCACCCCCTAGTGGGGAACTATCAGAACATCTCTTTTGCTGCCCTTGAGACAGCAAAATTAAACAGCCTGCTCACATAACATTCCATTCTACTCTCAAAGTTTATATCATCCTATATATAACTTAACAGCAACTCTTTTGTTGGAGGAGACAACTATACTTGCTTGGGAACTATGATAATTTTTCTCTGGGTTTGGTAGGTTTGTTCTTTCACACCTTAGTATTGTACAAAGTCTTGTGCATACCTTGCAAGAGGACTGATGTTGGAGCAAGTGCAAGTATTTCTTGTGATGACAGAAGACTCCACTGCACTTGGTTCATTTGGTGATGTGGTGTTTCCAGACTCTGTTCTGATAGCTATCAATTGCTTGTCGGCCTGTGTTCCTTCCATGTCCTGCTGATCAAGTCTCACCATCCTCTACGACTATGTTTGTCTTGTGCTCACAGTGGATGAATGTATTTGTGGTTTCAATGAACTATATACTCATCCACTGCAATCATATGAATGAGGATTTCTCAGTAACACATGTAGCTTGCTTCCAAGGACATGATTTTTCCTAAGGATATAACTTGATCCTGAGAGGCTTTCCTATTTGTAATTCTGTGAGGTCTTTAGTTTGTCGGTCATAGTAGACTTTGGCCTTTATAGGATTTGTCTGTTATTCCTACCATCGCTGCCAGTTGTAGTAACATTGTGGCTACATGCACCAAGTTATGCATTTGTCATTACATCACTTATTGTATACCAGTCTGCCATTAATGCCTTTTGTGGCCATGTTACTCCACCCAAGAAAGGTTTGCAATATATTTTCTTTGCTTTTTGTGGCTTTCTTCAAAAGTCTTGGCAATTTTACCTGTGGATTTAGCTTTGCCATTTGACTGGCTGTAGGATGGTGACTTTGTGATATGACTGAATTCCCATTCCCAGGTAAACTACACAAATTCACTGCAAGGGAACTGGAGGTTAATTGTCTGAAAATGCCAAGTTCGGCATACTGTGCCTGCTGAAGTGTTTCATTACTTTGTCTAGAATGGTCAACGCAGTAGTATTTGATAGTTCATCCAGTTCCTAAAATTCTGTGTAGTCATCTACAATCATGAGGTACTTTAAGATGAAGAGGTCCATGCGTACCTTGCTCAAAAGTCTGCAGTGTCTTTTTGTTAACTCTTTTGGCCTGCATTTCCCACAAGAGCACAACAGCTATCTAGGGCTCAGATATCTTTGGTCATGTTTGGCCAATATACAGCATTTCAGGCTTTCCAGACACAGGCTTCTATTCCAGAATGGCTCAGATGTATTCTTGAGTTCCTGTTCTCAATAGTCTGGATAGTACGGTTTGATTGACTTTAAGTCTGATGTTATCTTGTACACTCATCTCATCTTGACAGTTACAGTATTCTTGGGAGGCAGTGGGACTTCTCCCTGGAGTTCTGACCATCCTGACAATTGGATGGACATGAGCACTTTTAAGTCTTTGTCTTTTTCAATTTGTTCTCAGATTCTTTCCAACCCCTGCCATTTAACTGGCACATAACTGACTTATTGATGCTTTCTGTATGTTTATCAGATTGCGGGTCACATATTCTTGGTCAGTTGCCCTATTTTCATGCTGCATGGCTACTCTGGATAACAAGTCTGCCATGTACATTTCAATCCCTTTCCTGTACTGTGCATCTAAGTTGTAGCTTTACAGTTTCAGCAGCATGTGATAATGGCACGTTGGGGTTGCCACCAGTGGCTTTTTCTTTTTAATGCTCTCTCATGGTTTATGGTCACTTTCTACTCAGTGGATGTTCTGCCCCCAAACACACTGGTTGAATTTTTCACATGAACATTATTGCCAGACATTCCTTTTCAATCTGGAGGTATCTTTGTTCCACTGGTAATGGTGACCTTGACACAAAACCTACTGGCTGCCCCTTTTGTAGGAGTGATGCCACAGGTCCTGTCTCATTGGCATCACATTGTATGGTGGCCTCTTTGTTCACGTTGTAGTATTTCAGGATGAGATAGCTGGTCACCAGCAGCTTGATGTGTTTGATGGCTGCATTGTGTTGAGGTAACTGTGTATGTTGCATCTTTGTCCAGTAGTTGCCTCAGGGGTTTGCAGACATCCAAGTAGCTTGGAAGTTTGCAAATCCTAATAGTCTCTGAACTGAATTCATCTCCTTGTGGGGGTATCTTCTGTGTTTGTACCTGCAATTTCACCTGTAGTTTACATTCTTCTAGCATATTATGATTGTGCCACTGTATAATTTTAATTTGGCTTTGCCAGGTTGCAATTTCACTTTCTTCTTTGGCATAATGCTGAGGAAGCCTTTGTAACTTAGTACATTCACTGATGCCCTGCTGTTTATTTGGCATACAATTTCCTGTTTGTTTGTGTGCTGCTGGCTTCTCTTTGCATCTGTTGGTAGTTTGAACTTGACAAGCCATTTAGTTTTGCACTACACTGATGTCACGTACATGCGAAATCTCATCCTCCAAGTCACTGCTTGCTTTCTTGATACAGTGCATTTTCGTCTTTGCTTTTCTTGTCAGCAAGCTTTGGCATAATAATTTCTCTTGCCGCAACTATTGCATATGACCCCATATGCAGTACATTTTCCATCATCACATTTCTCCACAGTAGTCATAGGTCTTGCTTTGCATTTTGTTGGTCTCCTCTGCTTTTATTTGTACATTTGCTTTTGCACAAATTGTAGTGTAGTCTTGGGTTTTCACATATTACTTACGTCACTTGGTGAAATATCTGTGTGTCTACTCCACTTATTCTCTGACCTTGGATATGAGCTTGTTCACTAATTTTGTGTTATGTTTCATGACATACAGAGAAGTTAGATGAAAACATCTTGATAGAAGATTGCAGTGGAACACTACTTTATTTCTTAGAATTCAGAATGATAATGCACAAGAACCCCAAAACAGAGAGACACAAAGCAGGCTACTCCTTAAAGCAGACACACACAATTTGCCCCACCTTATTTAGGCTGCTGTCTGCAGACTTAACCTGATTGTACACTTCCCCACAGAGCTCTCCAACCTACAAACAGGCCCAGAAAACTCCCCACTCCTACTCTTAAAGTGAGAATATGCAATTCTAACACAGTCCTCAATAGACCTCACTTTGCACATCTATATCTCTTGGTAGAATTAGAGGGGGCTCTTGATGCATTCTCATTCCAGCTCCTGCAGCTTTCGCCCTTAGTACTAATCACAAATTTGTTCATCTTTTAAGATAATTGCATGAGTCTGCCAGTGTTGCCAACCCTCATGATTTTGACATGAGTCTCATGATAATTATTGTTTTCCTTAAAGCCCCAGCTCCTGGAGTCAAGTGGATATGTGATTATTTCAGCCTTTATTGTTAAAAAAAAAAGTAAGTTTCTAGCCCTCATGGCTGTGGAGAAAGCTCCAAAATATGACCCCAATGCACCCTAAAGGCTCAAATAGCAGAAGGCAAATAAAAACCCTGAATCTATTCTTTTTACATAATCTCATTATTTTAAAACCAAGCTCATGATTTTTGGTGAACCTGACTCGTGATTTTTGAACATTTGGGAATGGCAATACTGGCCATATTGCACAGTTTGGCAATGTATTGATCTATTGTTTCTCCAGATTCTTCATTAACCTTGTTGAAAAGACATGTTTTGTACACGACTTTTTTGAGGGGGAAGGGAGGCTGAAAATGTTTTTGGAGCACTTCTAGGATTTTACCTGGATCCTACTGGTGGGCTGCTGACATATCCAGATACTGGTGGAGCATGTGGCAGCCTTTGCCCACCATAACTGATAGCGTGGTCTTACTGGCCATGTTTGGGGATTTGTTCTGCCAGGTTGACATCCCTTCCTGCACTTCCCCTTCATCACTTTCTCTGTGTCTTGCTTTCTTGGGATGCAACTGCTGTCACTTTGTGGTTTGTCCCTCGTGCCAGGTCACTGTAGTTTCCCCTTCCATGGCAGGGGGCTGAGGGTTGCATTCTCAAAGTCTCTCGTGACCCACTGTCCCAGGCAGGCTTCTCTTTCACTGCCCCTTAACAGTGCTACTTCTCCAATGGCTGGGAGGGGAACCCTGGCCCACCCTCTGCAGTGGGTTCTAGCCCAAGGACCCTACAACAAGCAGTCAAGGTCTGCATAGTCCTGAACCTTACTGTTATATCCCTGGGCTGTTTCCTATCTTCCCTTCCCTCACCCTGAGAGTAACTACAGCCTCACTCTCTGTAGCCCCTCAACTGCTCTCAGCGACTGGGCTTTATAGAGGCCCCTCCTGTTTCTGTCCAGCTGAGCTTCATCTCTAATTAGTCCTTGCTCCCTGGCTCCTCCTCCAGGTGCAGCCTAGGCATTTAATTGGCCCACCTGGCCACCTAAACCCCATCTAGCCTTGTATGGGGTGGACACCTCCTCACACATGGCCACCCTTAATTTGTTTTCCTTTTTATACCGCCTTATTGAAATTGTATAGTTTTCCCACTGTGATCTAAAGAATGTCCAGTTGCTGCGTTGGGACAGGAATCTGGTATGCTGCCATTATTATTGGTTGTGTGTGTGTGTGTGTGTGTATGAGAGAGAGAGAGAGAGAGACTTAGTTTCTGGTTTCAGATATCTACAAGAGCCAACTCATTGCTGACACCATGCTCTCTGTGCAAGCATAAAAAGAGAGAGCCAAGACAATGAAATATTCATACTTCATTTACACATACTGTCTGCTCTCAGCATGCATAAGAACATAAGAACAGCCATATTGGGTCAGATCAATGGTCCTTCTAGCTCCAGTGTCCTGTCTCTGGACAGTGGCCAGTGCCAGGTGTTTCAGAGGAAATGAACAGAACAGGGCAATTACTAAGTGATCCATCCCCTGTCATCCACTCCCAGGATCTGGCATTTAGAGGCTAGGGACACCAAAAGCATGGGTTGCATCCTTGACCACCTTGGCTAATACCCATTGATGGACCTAGCCTCCATGAACTTATCTAATTCTTTTTTTAACCCAATTATAGTTTTGGCCTTCACAACATCCCCTGGCAACGAGTTCCACAGGTTGACTGTGTGTTGTGTGAAGAAGTTTTGTTTGTTTTAAACCTACTGCCTATTAATTTCCTTGGGTGACCCCTGGTTCTTGTGTTATGTGAAGGAGTAAATAACATTTCCTTATTCACTTTCTCCACATCAGTAATGATTTTATAGACTTCTAGCATATCCTTGCTTAGACGTTTCTTTTCCATTCTGAACAGTTCCAGTCTTCTTAATCTCTCCTCATATGAAAGCAGATCCATATTCTTAATCATTTTGATTGCCTTTCTCTGTACCTTTTCCGATTCTAATATATCTTTTTTGAGATGGGGCAACCAGAACAGCACACAGTGTTCAAGATGTAGGCTTACCATAGATTTATATAGTAGAATTATGATATTTACTGTCTTGTTATCAATCCCTTTCCTAATGGTTCCTAACATTGCTAGCTTTTTTGACAGCCGCTGCACACAGAGAATTCTATTTTCAGGACATGCTCAATTCCTACCCTACACATTATCATACTATCACACCCCTTATTGGGAAGCTCTCTATTGTAACAGCAGCTACCCCTGCGAAGAGCAGACTATCTGAAATTTAAATTTGTAGTACACAGAAAACACGTGACAGTTACATAAGGAATGCCACAGTGGATCAGACCACTGACCATATAGTCAAACACCTGTCACCAACAGTAGCTACTACCAAACGCTTCAGAGTAAAGTGTAAGAAAACACGAAGTGGGCTTTTATGAAATCAACAGCCCCCACCACACACCTTTCAAGATCCGTGGGTCCTACATATGCCTATCACAACATGTGGCGTACTTCATTCAGTGCATTAAATGCCCCAATAACAATTATGTGGGTGAAACCAGACAATCACCGCACTCCAGTGAACTCACACAGGAAAATGATAAAAGTTAAAAACACCACATCACCAGTTGGTGAACACTTTTCACAAATTTTAGAATGGTAGCCGTGTTAGTCTGTATCAGCAAAAACAATGAGGAATCCTTGTGGCACCTTAGAGACTAACAAATTTATTTGGGCATAAGCTTTCGTGGGCTAAAACCCACTTCATCAGATGAAGTTGCATCTGATGAAGTGGGTTTTAGCCCACGAAAGCTTATCCCCAAATAAATTTGTTAGTCTCTAAGGTGCCACAAGGACTCCTCATTTTTACTTTTCACAAAGCGATCCCTCTATATCTGACCTCTCAGTCCTCATCCTCAAAGGAAATCTACACAACACTTTACAAAGACAAGCCTGGGAGCTTAAATTCATAACTCTGCTAGACACTAAAAATGATGGTCGATTCAAGGCAGCTTACATTGACCTAACCGGGTAGTGTAGACCAGGTCTTAAAAAAGACATTGTATTTATGGCTTATTACAACAATATGTAACCCACTAACCCCCTTTTTTGTCCAATGACTACAGAGATTTTAATGGCCCACTGCAGCTTGAATGGTCCCTTAGAACAGTGGCTCTCAACATTTCCAGAGTACTGTACCCCTTTCGGTCTGATTTGTCTTGTGTACCCCAAGTTTCACCTCACTTAAAAACTATTTGCTTACAAAATCAGACATAAAAATACAAGCAGACTACTACTAAATGCTTGCTTTCTCATTTTGGCTGTATGAAATTTAGTTTGCACTGACTTCACTAGTGCTTTTTATGTAGCCTGTTGTAAAACTAAGCAAATATTTAGATGAGTTGATGTGCCCCTGGAAGACCTCTGCATACCCCTGGTTGAGAGCCACTGCCTTAGAATACCTGCTAACTACTTGGGAAAAACTATCTGTTTGATCTCGAATTTAGCTGTGACACTCTGAATACCTTTCCCAGACCTGAAGAAGAATTCTGGGTAGCTGGAACGGTTCTCTCTCACCAACAGAAGCTGATCCAATAAAAGAGATTACCTCACCCACCTTGCCTCTCTGTCCCCAGAGAACAGCTCCAGCAGTAAGAGGTTGGTTTATTCTCTGAAGTTTGAGGGTTTACATCTCTTCCAAAAACCTCAAAAACCTTTGTTCTTATATTTACTACTGTTCTTCCAGCATTTACTCTTATAACTCAGTCTCGCTATCCCTATAAACAACAAACCTCTCTGTGTTTCCATTTCCCCTCTCACCCATTGTCTTGTCTTTTTAGTTTGTAAGCTCTTTGGGGACAGAGTCGGGTCTGGGTGTGAACAGTGCCTACCACAATGGGCTGGGGGGAGTCTGATCTCAGTTGATGCCTCTAAGCCAGTGGTTCTTAACCAGAGTTACACATACCCCTGGGGGTATGCAGAGGTCTTCCACAGGGTACATCAACTCATCTAGATATTTGCCTAGTTTAACAGGCTACATAAAAAGTACGAGACAAACTACAATTTCATACAGACAATGACTTTTTTATACTGCTCTATATAAACTATACACTGAAATGTAGAGTACGATATTTATATTCCAATTGATTTATTTTATAATTATATGGTAAAAATGAGAAAAGAAGAAATTTTTTCAGTACTTGTGTGCTGTGACACCTTTGTGTGATTTTGGAAGCAAGTACTTTTTAAGTGAGGTGAAACTTGGGGGTACGCAAAACAAATCAGACTCCTGAAAGAGGTACAGTCGTCTGGAAAGGTTGAGAGCCACTGCTCTAAGCACTATTGTAATTTCAATAAATAGTAAGTCTAGCACAAGTGTAAGCATCCTCCCACTGCCTGATCAGTTTGCCTCAACCCTGTTCTAAGGTTGACAAAGTTGTTCAATCTTCAGAGCTATGCAGTTTTTACCCTCTCTACTCAGACTGCCAATAGGTTGCAGTTGTCGTGTGATCCAGACAGATCTTTCCCTTCCAGTGATGTTTTCTAGAAGAAATTCATTTCAGATGAGAAAACTATTTAATGTTGTCATTCTAATTAACTCAAACAGCTACTTTTTGACACTATTTTGCTATTGTTTTCCACAGGAGGTGGGGGGAGTCTATTCCTCATAAAGAGGAGCCTCAGAGAGCAATTGAAGTTATATTTAAAAACACTCGGGAAAAGGTGTTGATGTTAATCTAAAAGAAATGGAAAATTCACACCATGCCCACTTCATTTATAATAGCAGCTTCCTCATTTCATTGGCATCTTCCTTATTTACATTACAGGCTGTTCTTGAAATGGCAGAGAACTTTACAGGCTTGCTAAAGGCTTGTTTCTAATAGAGCTGGTCTACAGGGATTTTCAGCTTTAACTGCACTTTGTGCATTTTCCTATGCCATCGCCTCAAACCACAAGAACTTTCTGTGTAGTTTTGGATTTGTTTGCACATATAAACACTTTGCCTTGATTTGGGCCAGCAAAGGGGTTTTTAAACATTGACTGTTGTTGTTGCTAAGACACAGGTCCTTTGAATGTGATAAAAAAAAAGAGAGAAATGCTTGAACATCTGGTTATCTTCCATAGCTGTCTCCAATGACTATGAAAAGGAGATAAATAATTTCAGAGATGGATCCTGGCAACGTTGCAATAGATTTAGCAATTTCCTTTCTATCTAATTTTCCAGTCCCCACCCCCACATTTAACTCTCTGTATGCTCAAAGTATTCTGAATGCTTATTGCAGCCCTATAAACTGCTATCAAATACTACACTATTCTACAGCTTGTAAATGTTAACAGCATTTTGGAACATTACTATAGAATATCATAAGGGGTTTGTTTGTTTTTGTTTGGCTGGTTGGTTTGTTTTGTTTTTGGGGTGGGGGGCATTTAAAAGGTAAACCGTAAAGTGGCCATAAAATCATAGTTTCTATGTATCTACTTCCACCCAGGAACTACACAGAACAATGGGGAATGTAAATACAGAGAAAAGCTGCTGAGATGCAAGTAAGCACATCTGAACCTCTGCAAAAGCTTCCCGTATCCAAGAGATCGTACAAAAAACAGGCAAAGGCCATGATCATGAAATAGGAAGGGAGTAGAGGTGGGGAATGGGCAGGGGCGCATTCTAGGCAACATGATCCACCTCTCTGCAGATTAACATCCAGATACAAACAGCAGGTTAGTTAAATTCTATTTCAGATTGCACAGAGGTAATGCTACACATACACCTAGAGTAATACCAGTAGCTTCAGAGTTACTCCAGATTTACCCCTAAGGTAAAGGAGAGAAGAACTTGGTCCATTTTGTTTTTCCTTGCTTTTGAAATCCTTCTACAACTCTGCAGATAAGAACTCGTTTTATTTAAATACTGTCTTGTTTTACCACCAAGGCCCAGTCTGTTCCTCAAGTGCAACCGGCTGCTACTCTGAAACCAACCATGGTTTTGTGACACTCCTCTCTGACCAGCTTAGAATAAACCTGGTTGACTAGTGTTTACACAACAGCTTTTTCCACAATACAATTAAGTGAGTCCACACTTACCATGTGACAGACTATCCCACATTTGCCTACTGTAGGGTATCTTGCTTCTCTGGCTACCTCTATGCTATGATCTGGGGGTATGATGCCCAGCTCACATAGACACAACAGGCTAGTTCTCACGAGCTTATGCACTAAAAATAGTAGTGTAGCCACAATAGCACAGGCACAGTGGCGCACACTGGCAGCCCCATGTACATAGGCACAGGGTTCGGGCAGGTTTGTGCTCAAGGCAGCTAGCACATTCCAGCGCTGTCTGTGCTGTTTTTAGCCTGGTAGCTCAGATAATAGCTAGCACAAGTATGTCTACGCAAGCTAGGAATCACACCCCTAGTTCATAGAGTATACGTAACCTCTGATGCTTCTGGTGCTGCCCATGGTCAGATAGGACACTAGGCTTGATGGTCCATGGATCTGATTCAGTCTGGCAATTCCTAGGTTCCTAACTGTGCTTGTATGATGCCTTTTGGCAAAATCTGAGCAGTTATAGAGGTTACGCACGTTGGGGGAATGCACTCCAGGAGAGCTGAGAAGAACTAGACCATACTGGCTTACAAGGGCAATGGTTGAGGAGGGAAAGGAGGGCAGCTACACTGCCCAGAAAGCGATGAGGTGGTTACAGGATAAACCACGTGAATCACTAAGCCACTGGCGAGGTTGGAACTGCTGTTAACTATTAGCCGCCACACAGTTACTGAGTACTAGCTATATTGTTTGTTTAGAAAACCAAGCACCATGGGGTCCTGGTCCACAACTGGGGCTCGTAAGCACTACCGCCATATAACCAGTAACAACAAACAAACAAACTAGTTGAATACCTCAGTGATAAGTGGCAGGGATGACAACCTTGTGCTGCTTTACTTTATGCTTGGTTTATATCATGTGAAGTAGAAATTTTGCAACTGAGCATGCCCACTTCCTGTGGTCACACCTCTTCTGGTAGGCTGCCAGAGAGACCTGATGGCACATCAGGCTCCAAGGTAGTATAGCAGTTAGTGGTGTTACACCATTTTGTTCAGCAGGCACCTCCTGCTGTCCCTTGCACAATGTGTACTGGGCCATCTCATCTCTTTCAGTTCTCTCTCTTGTGTAAGTTCCTGATATTGACCCTAAGAGCATATTTTTAGGAATGAATTCAGTGCTGCATGTTGTATGTTATGCTGTCGGTCATTATTTTGTTTGGCTGTTCTACTGATCCCAGTCCAATAGGTCTAAGATTAACGAGGTGTTGATTCTCAGTCAAGAAGCTATTTAAGAATATGCTTTTAAATCCAATGAATTAATTAATTCATATAAAATTAATTAATTAATACCATTTGACCTTTTTCTTTTCCAGGGGATGATTTGTGGCTTTTTTTTTTTTTGCCTGCGCAGTGTCCTGTGACTGGCAGCTTTCTGTCAAGTAACTATGATGTTACTTAAAGATGTTTATGACATCTTATAGAACAGTTACTTGGTGAAGCTCCATATATAGTCAATGTTGGTGCATGTGCTATCATTTTGCTTTATCCTCGGTGGATTAACGAAGTAGAGTTGATGTTGCTCACATGCACAAACAAGAGTTGTCCCTTTTACCACTCACAAATGGCTTTTTTATTTAAAAAAAAATAGAATACAAAGGTTAAGTTCTGCAAATATCTGTAACCCAGACTCAATGTTCTTCCATAGGGAGGTCCTTATGTATTCTACCCCCCTCAGCAGAGGGGGGAGATATAAAAAATAAGTAGTAGTCCTCCATTGGATCATATACAAATACAGATTTATCCTGTCTAGGTGCCAGGATGTTGTCAGTAGAGCTGAGATCCTAGAAGAAAAAAATTGTCTCTATACATTCACACAGCAGTGAATTTTGATATTTGTTTCATAAATATTCAAGCACTCAAGGATTATTACCATGAATATTGCAAAAAGTGAATTTTTAGATCAAATACTTGCTGAAAGTGAATTTTTAGTTGCCTGCATGATTATAAAATTCTCAATTCACAATTGTGTATGTTAGTTACATAAGTCCTCCAATAGGGGACAGAAGCAATGCCACGTGACTTATGTAACTAACCAACACTGTCAATTTGCATATTCTAATTTACTGCACAATTTGGAGTATATGTATTTAGTCAACATAGCATACAGTGGTAGAGTTTCAGTTCCTTGATTGGATGATTCATCTAATTGACGCAGCCTGAATTTTGAATTATATATTTGATTATATTTGTCATTCACTTTCTATTCAGTACACAAGCAATCCAACCAGAAAACAGAACTGTGCCACATGACTTACTGATATGTTACACAAAACAAATATTTTCAAGAAATATTTAGCAAATGAGCTGACGAACAATTATGGAATGATTTTGCAATGAATAAATTCATTGCAATTTTTCAATCTGTTCACAGATAGTGTCAAAGAAAGATATGAGTTGTGTCAAATTATTTGTTGTTTTCACTCAGCTATGATCTCCAGGGGCCTAATCCAACTCCTAAAACAGCATTGACTGAAGTGGGAACTGGATTGGGACCCAGGCTGTGTATATCTGTCTCCAGTTATTACATTATAATAATTCTTCTGTGCCTTCCTTCCAAGGATGTAGAGGCATTTTACAAACAGTTTAATCAATCCTCACAATAACTACAGATTTTATAGATGAGGAAACAGAGGCACAGAGAGGTTAAGGGATTTGCCTGAGCTCACACAAGCAGTCGTGGTAGAACATGTGTCTCTTGGCCTGGCCTGTGCCTTAGTCAAAAGCCCACCCCTTTTGTATCATAGGTCTGGTAGAGATAGAATTTAAAAATATATCTTTGTAGAGGCTTGTGCTTAACCCAGTCCATTAATAGAACAAATGGAAGTCACCACATCATTGTCAGGATGCAGCATAGGACTGTGAAATAGGGCTGCACTATAGTTACCAAGACCTCCTAACCAACAACAGTATGGTCACAAATTGTGACATCAGCCACAGTAAAATATTTACTCTAAAATTAATAGCCTATTCATCGGGTATGTACACTACAAAATGATCTGGCTATTTGCAGTCACTGGGGACTCAAGACAGTTGGGACTTCAACTTCTGTATAATCTATTGTACATTTAATGACCACAATGATCATAATTCTAAACAAGAATAAGACAGAATGTCTGTTTACAATACTTACCATGTACTGAGAGGTTTAATCTATTTTGGCTGCTCATGGGGGAACTACAGCAACTGTGTGAATTCTGAAGACATCCCAGCCAAGTTTTATCTATTTGACCCTGTTAAAAATGGCAATTATATTATTTTATATGTGTGAATTATGTTATATCCCAGAATAGAGCCCACTGTGCTGAAAATGTATGTTATAACTACTAACTGCAAAAAACTGTGGTGAAGGATATTGATCTCAGGGCTCTCTGAAACACAAGGTAGCAGCAGAAGGTGATAGATCTTAACTGCACATCACCTGACTACTCTTAGAAAATGTCTCTACATCTTGGAATCATTTTGAGAAGGTTCTATGAGTAATTATAACTTGATTTAAAACCCTGACTTACAACTACTCAGACCTAGAGCCTGTTCGGAAATTTCAGTCAAATGTTTTTTGGCCAGAAAATGCTGCTTTTTCAAAACTGAAGCTATATGTGGGAAAACACCTGTTGCAACAAATTTCCCATTTCAAAAAATTATGAAAAAAAATCATTATCCAAACAACCTGTCTCAACATTTTCTAAATGAAAAAAATTTATTTTTTTGGTTCCAAACAACTTTTTGTTTAAAATGTTTTAATTTATAGTTAAGGGTCATTTTAAGTAGATAAAATAAAGGTTGCAATCAAAACAAAACATTTCAAAATTACTGAAATCATACATTTTGATTGGCTGGTCCAATTATTTTTTTCCAATTTTGTGTTCACAAAAATTTGAGACTTTCACTTTTCATCACAATTCAGGTTGGGAATTTTTTTCAAAATGTCTAAAATTCTCACAGGACAGGAAAACCATTTTTCACCTAGCTCTGCTCACATCCTTCTGCTAACATGCTTCTCTTCTGGCCTTTCTGCATGTAAGACAGACCAGTTTGGCCTCAGCTAGCCAAATACAGAGTTGTTGTATAAAGAGGTGTAAATGACACAACAGTGGTTCATGGGGTGGTAGTCAGTTTACTTGAGCCTAAGAGAGAATCCAAGCTGGTGCAATCTATATGCAAAACTGACTGGAAAATAAGTGTAAACCAGGTGAGAATCTTAGATGTGGGTTATTGACTTCAGTGTTCAGAGTAACAGCCGTGTTAGTCTGTATTTGCAAAAAGAAAAGGAGTACTTGTGGCACCTTAGAGACTAACCAATTTATTTGAGCATAAGCTTTCGTGAGCTACAGCTCACTTCATCGGATGCATACTGTGGAAAGTGTAGAAGATCTTTTATACACACAAAGCATGAAAAAATACCTCCCCCCACCCCACTCTCCTGCTGGTAATAGCTTATCTAAAGTGACCACTCTCCTTACAATGTGTATGATAATCAAGGTGGGCAATTTCCAGCACAAATCCAGGGTTTAACAAGAACATCTGAGGGGTTTAACAAGAACGTCTGACCGCTATTCCTACCTACATGCCTCCAGCTTTCACCCTGACCACACCACACGATCCATCGTCTACAGCCAAGCTCTGCGATACAACCGCATTTGCTCCAACCCCTCAGACAGAGATAAACACCTACAGGATCTCTATCAAGCATTCTTACAACTACAATACCCACCTGCGGAAGTGAAGAAACAGATTGATAGAGCCAGAAGAGTTCCCAGAAGTCACCTACTACAGAACAGGCCTAACAAAGAAAATAACAGAACGCCACTAGCCGTCACCTTCAGCCCCCAACTAAAACCCCTCCAACGCATTATTAAGGATCTACAACCTATCCTGAAGGATGACCCAACACTCTCACAAATCCTGGGAGACAGGCCAGTCCTTGCCTACAGACAGCCCCCCAACCTGAAGCAAATACTCACCAGCAACCACATACCACACAACAGAACCACTAACCCAGGAACCTATCCTTGCAACAAAGCCCGTTGCCAACTGTGCCCACATATCTATTCAGGAGACACCATCACAGGGCCTAATAACATCAGCCACACTATCAGAGGCTCGTTCACCTGCACATCCACCAATGTGATATATGCCATCATGTGCCAGCAATGCCCCTCTGCCATGTACATTGGTCAAACTGGACAGTCTCTACGTAAAAGAATAAATGGACACAAATCAGATGTCAAGAATTATAACATTCATAAGCCAGTCGGAGAACACTTCAATCTCTCTGGTCACGCGATTACAGACATGAAAGTTGCAATTCTTCAACAAAAAAACTTCAAATCCAGACTCCAGCGAGAAACTGTTGAATTGGAATTCATTTGCAAATTGGATACAATTAACTTAGGCTTGAATAGAGACTGGGAGTGGCGAAGTCATTATGCAAGGTAACCTATTTCCCCTTGTTTTTTTCCTAACCCCCCCCCCCCCGACCTCAGACGTTCTTGTTAAACCCTGGATTTGTGCTGGAAATGGCCCACCTTGATTATCATACACATTGTAAGGAGAGTGATCACTTTAGATAAGCTATTGCCAGCAGGAGAGTGGGGTGGGAGGAGGTATTTTTTCATACTTTGTGTGTATAAAAGATCTTCTACACTTTCCACAGTATGCATCCGATGAAGTGAGCTGTAGCTCACGAAAGCTTATGCTCAAATAAATTGGTTAGTCTCTAAGGTGCCATAAGTGCTCCTTTTCCTTTTGACTTCAGTGTGATTTTGCTAAACTAAAGACTGTATGATCTGGTTCTTGTATCGTAAAGTACAACAAAGCAAAGACTTGTGCTTTGACATATATACAGTAAGCGAAAATTGTTACAGTAATTTTCAGCTCAGAAACTTTTTACTATCAGAAGGAGAAAGCTACTGTAGCTCCACGGCAATCATTATAATGAAGTCCAAGATCATCTATCAGCAAAACCCATTAGGCTTTATTTTTAGATACACAGAAGTATGGTCAACTAGTGAAACACATTTCACTACATTAGTCAGGCTGTTTGGACTCAGTAAACAGATAAATTAGCTGATGACATTAAATAATGTATTATATGGAGACTGTTCTCGCGGTGAGGAATTGATAGCTAAACCTAACAATGCTGATGTACTTACAAGTCTGTCAATAATGCTGGGCTAAGACCTATTTTTGAAAGCTTCAGAGCTAATTATGAGCAAATTTTGAAACTATTTGTAGGTTTGAATAAAAATGTGGCTGCTTCTTCATAGACTTTAACACGAGAAGATCTTTTAGTGTGATGTCCTGTACATCACAGGCATAGAATTTCATCCAATGACTCCTGTATCGAGCTCAATTGTATTGTATTCCTGCAAGTGCAGTATCTAAAGTTTAGAGTCTCTAAACCACTTGAGTGTGCAGTATTGTACTGGAAATCTCTCAAGAATAGGCTATGTAGGAAAGCTTGGTGAAAGAGGGAGAGCATTTACCATCAAAAATATCAAGAAAATCTTGTTTCCATTCTGCATCAAAACTTTGAAGTTTTCCATCTAGCGCTCTACCATCCTGAGAGAGTTTTGGTACTTCCTGCTTCTGGCTGAGCTAGAAATATCAAGAAAACAGAGTTTCTCACAGGATTTGGGGTATGAGCTAGAAATGGAAAGACAGAAGCAGATTAAACTATGAACAGTAATTTTATACTATTCACATACCTTCTGAACCTCAAGGAGGCTCAGATCAATTTCAGTGTGAATTTTGGGTGGAAATTCAGCTTGGTTCCCTTTTTCTTGCCCAGTTTGCCAAGCCCTATTTGTCAAGCAAGCAGGAGTATATGGTGGTTGGAGCATTTGTCAGGTCTCTTCCACTGACTTGCAGCAATGACTTGGATGAGTCATTACACGTCTCTGTGCCTCAGTTTCCTTATCTGTAAAATGGGGATGATAGTAACTTCCCTTCCTCAGAGGGGTGTTGTGAGACTTAACGGAAGTGCTTTGAGATCACAAGATGAAAGAATGCTGCAACAGAAGGGTTCTGAAATGTAAATAAGTTCTCTAAAAGCAACCAAGCTAAGATGCACACCTTCCACGAATACCTTGTGGTTTAGAGTCCTGAGAAAGTAAGTGAGTCACAAAACCCTTCCCCACAATTCTTTGCACTATGAATTCTCAGCACTGTGGACCTCATTCTGGGACATAACCCACCATCAAGCTTTACACGGAACTCCCCACTGAGCTAAAACAATGGTGCAGAAGGACTCTGCAGGGCACAGGACTGTATCAGGGGACATGCCTACCTAAACCACCATCCCACGGACCACACCCATAAGGGGTATGATCTGTGGATTGGGGCATGGTTCAGTCTCCTGAACCACTAACACACTTGCTGCCGAAAGCAGCAAGCGTTGGCAAGTGGATGGTGGGTGTGAGTGTTGGTTCTGCTCAGTGGGAAAGCACGTCCCATCTCATGGCTCTGTGCACTGGGGCTACCTGTGAAATCCCACCCTGAGCAGAATTATCCCTGTAGCAGAGAATACACTGGGATTGGGCTTTGCCTCCTGTCACAATCCCAGCCACATCAGGGTAGAGCAGAGGTGGGCAAACTACAGCCCATGGGCCACATCCAGCCCACGGGACTGTCCTGCCCGGCCCCTGAGCTCCTGGCCTGGGAGGCTAATCCCCGGCCCCTCCCCTGCTGCTCCCCATCCCACGCAGTTATGCCGCTGCACGGGCAGCGGAGCTGCGAGCTCCTGCCGCTCTGAGCAGCATGGTAAATGGGCAGCGGCGGCAGCACACACAGCCGTGAGAGGATTGGGTAGAGGTTCCCGGGGGGGGCAGTCAGGGGACAGGGGGAGGTTGGATAGGGGGTAGGATCCTGGGGGGGGGCGGTCCCAGGAGGGGGCGGTCAGGGGACAAGGAGCAGGGGGGTTGGCTGGGTCGGGGGCTCTGAGGGGGACAGTCAGGGGGCAGGAAGTGGGAGGGGCAAATAGGGGGAGGGGACGGGGGCCAGGCTGTTTGGGGAGGCACAGCCTTCCCTACCCGGCCCTCCATACAGTTTCGCACCCCGATGCGGCCCTCGGGCCAAAACATTTGCCCACCCCTGGGGTAGAGGTTATAATATATTGCATTCCAAAGCCAAAAACGTTTTTTAAAAGGATTACAATTGGGTAAGTGTCACATTCCCCCTAAAAACATGGAAATAAGTTACGGGACAACTCTTAATAGGTTCCCCAATGCCCACATGACACATTTTTCACCAAAGATAACAGACTCTTCATCTTCACAAGGAACTTCCTTTGGCCTCCAACAGATCAGGAAACAAACACTAATTTCCCTCACAGTGTAACAAACAATCTAATCACCACCTCAGCAAACATTCAGCATTGACACTTGTGCAGAGGTTATGTGCATGGCATACGTTTGAAGTCATAATTAAGGTTGTGTGTCCAACCGTGAAAGACGTGTGTAACGTTTTGACTCTACAATAGTTATTTCAGTTCCTCCTGCACCAGCACTCACAACCCACAGCCTCCAAACGCTACAGCTGCCAAGGCCCCAGTCCCAGCGCCTGCTGCTTCTCCTTATTTCCCCCTGTCTGAAAAGGATGCCTCATCACATCCACATTGAATCCACCAGAGGACTGCACTGTGCGCCTCTGCCCTGATTTCAGGATCACAGTCTGGGTGGAAAAGGTCCATGCTTCAAAAGTGCCAGCAGCTACTACACGTTGCTCACTACCATTGCATGGCTGGGCAGAGTGAAAGCATTCACACCAAACTATCTTTAGGCTGGGGAAGGTGCACTTAGTTGGGAGTCAGGAGAGTTAGTTTAAATCTCACCTCTTCCACTCACTTGCTGTTTACATCTCTATTCACTTAATATCTCCTTACTGAGCAAGGCGTCATACCCTGACCTGGAGCCAGGCAAGTTACATTTCCCCATCTTACAAACAAGTAAGAGGTTGCATGGGGTCACTTGTGATGGAATGGAGAACAGGACAGTGTATGACAAATCTCTGGGCTTGGCTATCCTGTCTGTAACCACTGCCGTAGTCATCAGACCACATTTCCTACACAGAGCCAGGAAGAGGACCCAGGAGTCCTGATCCCCAACTTTCTATGGCTGTCTAGCTATAGTGGTGTAATCCTTTGGTCAAGAGTGTGTTGCAACCCCCTCTAATATCTACTCCACATAAAGGATAACCTTTAGCTCAAATGGTGGAGGTCTGGGCTGTGGAACTGAATATCTAGGGTCCAAAGCCTGCTGACAGCCTGCATGGAGAATCCTTATGGTCACACATGCCACAATTTATTTTTCCATTTTTCTTTTTAAGAACCTCTTATTTCATTCATATAATGAGAAAATAGCCTTAAATGGGTGTTATACTTAAAACCCATTATAATCTGTCACTCAGGGTGCAACAGGCAACAAAACCCCAGTGTTCCACATTTCATACATTTTGATTGCTTGTGTCACACACAGGCAGGTCTGGAGACTGAGAAACTCAATGGCTGTTGTGACATGGCATCTGTCTCCTCTGAGAGCAACCTGGGGCTTTTCTTCCACTGAAAACAATGGGAAACTTCTTTACTAGGGGCAGCCCCCTGCACACAGGAGCAATGGAAGCTGGCATCCCCACAAGGGAAATACTGTGGGGGCTGATCTATGTTTCTGCCCCGCGTGTCACTCCCTCTCCCTTGCACGCATGCACTGGAGGATGGAGGCAAGAGTGGGACCCAGAGGGACCAGAGTGGCTGCTGCAGTGGACCTCACCCCCCCCATTCAAAACATACTTCCTAGCCTTTGTCTGCACTCCTTGTGAAATAGTAGCCATCTTTACTGAAGGCATGAGAAGCCTCAATCCCATAGGGTAGCTTCAGCCCTGTTTGAAGTTTGGGAAATGATGGCCACTTAGAGGAAGGAAAAATTGTGAACACAAAGGAAAAAGCAGAGGGAAAATCATACGTAACTTTGCTTCATTGCAACCTAGTTTCTTCTTATGTACATTCTTCACTAGCTGGCAATGAGTTTCAACTGCACAATGTATGAATAACAGTCTAGGCATTTGTTAGCAATAGAGCATTAAAAAAAGGCAAGGCAGGCAAAAAAAGGTCCCTTTTTTGTTACATCTGATATTTAATAGATGTCTGAAATCAGACAGACTGCTGATGAGTTTTAGGTAATTGTAAAGATGAATCAGCTAGTCTAAAAACTATCCGAGTTGCAGGAGGTATAACTCAAATGAACTAAAAATACAGAGAAATGTTGAAACTGATTATTTTATTCTGCTCAAACTCTCTGTGATTGACACACGTATTTATTTTGCTTACATGGTATTTAGTTTGCTGAAGGGGCGGTGGGGATAACATTATGGGTATTTTTCCAGAGAGACCCGTGTTTATTTAGGTTGGCAGCAGGAAAAGATGTTTTTAAAGCTACATCAATGCCCTGCCACCTGTGGTAAGCTGCTTGTTTTGCGACAGAACAGTCCTAAATGCTGGATGAGAGCTGGAAAATTTAATTAAAACTCACTTCAAAACAAACGCCTCCTGCAAGCATCTCAGGAAATCTATAGGTTCATCATTAAATTCGATAGCAAGTTTATAAAAATCCAAAGACAAAAACAAAAAAATACACCTCAAATACGCATGAACGCACACACAAAAGAACACCCCCAGTTATTCAGATTCTCTTGGACCTTGCTCACTGTGGCAAGGCCCCTGGAGTAAGGCAAACATGAACGGCCATCTGTTATTTTTGTCTGCAAAGCAGTGACTTCCCCCTGATGAATCTTTGATAGCAGCCAAGGAATGGCAGCAACTGCTCTGGCAGAAACTGACAGCCAGCAGCCCCGGTCTCATTCCTCTTTTCACTCATCCTGCATGTTAAATGACTGCTTCAAACCCAGGAGTAGCTCTTTACAGATTAAAATTGAATATCCCTTTTCTGCGCTCTCATTTAAATTACAGCAAATGAAGGCAAGTGTCAGGGAGCAAGTGAAGGGAAAATAAGAAAGAGAGAGAGAGAATATCGGAGAATGAGGAACCCCGGAGGGAGCATTCACAGTGCCAAAGAGATACTCATTTTCTAGCACCATCTGTCAGGAGCCACTTGGAGCTTTTTCTTTCTTTCATTTTTTCTCTCTTTTCTTCTTGTTCCCCTCCCCACAATCCTTACCTTGCTTGTGGGAAACATCAGTAGGTAAAACCCTCTGGAACTAACAGAATTGTGGATTGGGTTTGCTTAAAGTGACATTTTATTTTAGGGCTTGATCCACCTCCCACTGAAGGCAATGAAAAGACTCTCTTTGACTTCATCAGGAATCAGATCAGGCCCTTCAGTCTCCATTGTTCAACGTCAGCTTCTATATTAGTGATTTGTGCTACTTTCTTGAAATGCTTACTCTGGCAAACAAGCCTCTGGAGATGTGCCTGCTGACTCCAGACACCCAGGCCTATGTTTGCCCACAAGGCCCAGATTGGGTTGGCAATGAAATTACTGATCCCTCCCTATCTGACTGCTTGAGAATGGCAAACAGGCCACCTGAGAAGTGGAACTTCTGCAAAAAGAGGTGGTCACCTGGGATTGTTCTGAATCCAGTCTATATGTTTTTGTTTAAAGAAATCCCACACACTATCTGTCAGCAGACTCGCAGCACTTTCACCATGTCAGATTTCCAGGGAAGGTTGCCTTGTGAGCCACAAAACAGCAATATTAACTTGAAATTCATCCTGAAAATTTGTGTTGGTGACAGGGGACTTAGAAGACATTGTTTCATACAAAAATGTGTATTAATGAGTTACCTTAATATTTGGGTCTCAATCCTGCTCCCATTGACAAAAGTAATCTCTACTTTGAAGGTTCAGAATCAGACTCTTCCAAACACAGGATGTAAAGTGGTACCTACAGACAAGTACACACATATCACAAACTATAGTAAGTGCATAGACATTGGCCTTCAAAGCTTTAGTCATATGTTCACTTAAGAACAAGTAATTCTTTAAGTTGCAGGAAAAAATTACATTACACAAAGGTCATTATGACAGAAGAATAGTTTTTGGTTGGGTCTATTTTCACAATGATTATTCCAGACCAGTGTAAATACATATGACTATTACAGCACTTGCTATGGCATGTGGCATGTAGGTATTAAGTGGTGATGGGGGAGGATTACTCGAATCATGAATGCTTTCTGTGTTTAGTTTCTCTCTTGTGATTTCATTTTGTTTGATCGACAGCCCCAAAGAATGACCTATATGTTCTGTTTGTTGTCAGTAGCAAGGGCCATGCGGTCAACAGGATTCCAAACCACAGAACCCCATATTGTCAGGTCTCAGAGTTCAGACCTCAGGAGTCAGGCCCCAAAACCAACAGATTGAGTTAAATAATACATTTCACCTTTTTATTCACCTTCTAGTGCTGGAGCACTTAGGGCTTACTTACACTTGAAACGCTACAGCAACACAGCTGAGCTGCTATAGCGCGTCAGTGTAGACCAATGGGAGAGTTCTCCTGTCGGCACAGGTAATCCACCTCCCTGAGTAGTGGTAACTAGGTTGACAGAAGAATTCTTCCATCAACCTAGCATGGGGATTTAGTTCAGCTTCACTACGCTGCTCAGGGGTGGGGATTTTTCACACCCTTGACCAACGTAGTTAAACTGACTTAATTTTCTAGCGTAGACCAGGCCTTAGGCTTCCCGTTTTCAAGCTTTTCTCCACACCATTGGGGCAAGAAAAAAATATTTTAGATGGAAAGCTGAGATTCTTAGGCAGGAGTCCTAGCTCCTGGAATCAGGTTTTTAAGACAAACTTCAGATATCGGAAGACTCATGATAAAGTTGTAACACACAACACTGAGTATTCCACCTGGGTGAATCAAACCTGATCTTGAAGGGGCAAGAGGGAACCTCAGTTATTATGCTTCATAGAGATACCACTGTATTCATATCTTTAATCATCACATTCTGAGGTATTGTGGTGCTGTGGTCTATTGGCAATTCAATTCTCTGTTCTTTTCATAGGAGCTTTTTTTAAAAGATATTTTTTCCTCCAGGAGCATTATTATTATAGGCAATAATGAGTCCAGTGTTGGAGCTAGTCAACCTATTTTGCCTGGTCGTTCAACCTGTTGTCCATTGTTTGGTTCTATTGATCCTAGCTATAAGCCCACAGTAACTGTCTACTTCTCCAGATCTTCCACATCAGTCTACCCCCACCACCAGGAGGACTCCTTTGAGGAACAGGAGATGAGGCTGGATAGCCATCTGACTTGGATGGTTTAGACACCACAAATTCTGCATCTTGGCAGGGGGTTAGACTAGATGACCCTTGCAGTCCCTCCTAACCCTATGGTTCTGGCACTTCCCTGCTTTCTCTGGATATTTAAATTCAATCTAAGGGCAGTCCTCAGAGTATGTGCTTTTCCTGCAGCACGGAGCTAGGAACTCTGGTGTCTGAGGTTGCTAGGTGCTTAGTATAAATACATTTTTTTAAAAGTTTATCAGCCCAATAAGTGTTAGATCCTGCCCTCCACTGTGCCACCTTGCCCAGCCCCATGCAAGCAGCACAGCATGATCTATTGTTTAGTGTTTAAGGGCTATATTCAGTCCCAGTTTTGGCAGGGGTGTAAGAAGGTGCAACTTCCATTGAAGGAGACTACTTACACAAGGCTGTTGGGGGGGAGGAAGATCCTAGCTGCCTTTCTGGCCAGTGCCACCAATCTCAAGGGAGCATGGTCTTCTGACTATACTGTATGTACAGACATCTCTCTGGCCCTAGAAGACAAATTTCTTTGGCTATGTCTTCTCCGGAGCAAGAACCACCCACTGCCGGGGCTCCATGAGCATCCAGCATGGAAGGGGAGGGGGGTTTTCAGGCACCTAGTACCACCACCACCCTGCTCTGCATGGAGTTGCAGCATTCAGGGGCTCTGTGCCATGGGTTCTGGCATGGGTTCTCTCCTAATTTTGGCAGAGGGGTTGCCTCAATAGTCTCCCACATTTGTTTCTTCATTGACTTTCACTGCACTTTTGTGAGGCTCATGAGCTTTCATCTTTTGTGGAGTAAAAACTGAGCAAGTCTGAATAGCTAGCACTCAGGGGAAAAACAGAGACATCTAGCTTTTTACTCTCAGTGAGCAATAAAAGATTTATTAACAAAAGGAACAGGTATATATCAAAACTAGATATGTTGTAACTCACCACTAGATGGCAATATCTTTTCTTATTACAAACATTCCATTTAACTCAAGTATGGATTTTTGTTGTTTTTTTAAATAACCTGTGGGTAGATTTTAGTTTATCCAAGTTCAGCAAGGTACTTAAACACATGCATAACTTTAAGCACCTCAAGAGTCTCATGGACTTCAGTGGAATCATTCAGGTGCTCAGAGCTAACTACATGCTAAATTGGGTCTAAATGAGGGACTGAAAGTATTGCTAGAACCATGCATATCTGTAAGAGCTTCTCCTGGCAGGTCTAGGATCCATATCCCTGTTAACTAGAGGAGGTCAAAAATGGGGCGGGGGGGGAAGATTGCACAGAAAAAAAGTTTACGCATTTTCCTTTTAATATTATTTTAGAAAATTTCAGAACACACACTTCAAAGTTCTTTTCACTATTAAAAAAAGGGGACACCCACTCTTCTAGTTGGTCAAGAAGTGGGGACATTTTTATATAATTTCAACCAAAGCTGTTCTCAGCATCTGAACCAGCTGGGACATAACACAATGTGGGAAAGTGTCTAAAATGTTTGACACCGATTGTCAATGTGCATAAAATAAAATCATGTGTCAGAAACTACACTAGAAGTGATTAAGCAACTGGACTGATAACACTGGCCAAACTCTACTCTTATTTACAAGAAATCGGGTCACCTCTTCGTAAGTCTTTTTTCCTTCCTCTTTCTTCTTTTATACTTATCTTGAATAATTTTTCAAATACCTACTTTTGTGTACCTGCTTCTTTTTGCCGAACACCATCTTTTTCTCATCCCTTCTCCTGTAATTCTCTCTTGTCTCTTGCCCTTCTTTTTTGTTCTGGCTCCTGCTGTTCTGGCCTCTTTCCATATTTTTACTTTAGCTCAGTTTATTTCTTTATCTGTTTACTCACCATTTATCCTTCACATCCAGATTCTCATCTCCAGATGTGGACCTTAATACTGCCCCCACTCCTGCCATTCATCTCAGCCTGCACATGCTATGCAGGGACTCTCTTTTTGCAAGGCTTGTGCCTGAAGCTACTGCTGTTGCCAACTCTTTACTGCTTCTTTCCTCTCCCCAGACTCCTCAAAGAGCAGGGAAAGCATTCCATGGTGCTACCTGCGAGAAGAGAAAAGAAAGCCACCTAAATCAGTAATGATCAGTGTTCATGTACAGGTTTCAGAGTAGCAGCCGTGTTAGTCTGTATTCGCAAAAAGAAAAGGAGTACTTGTGGCACCTTAGTTAGTTAGTCTCTAAGGTGCCACAAGTACGCCTTTTCTTTTTGTTCATGTACAAGCAGCTAAGCACTGAACACAAGGAATCTAATTTTCTTCTCACCCACGCATTGGTTTTACACTCGTGTAATTCCTTTGAACTCTGTGGAATTACTCCTCATTTAGTCTAGTGTAAGAGAAAAATAGGGGTATGTCTACACTACGAAATTAGGTCGATTTTATAGAAGTTGATTTTTAGAAATCGATTTTATACAGTCAGTTGTGTATGTCCCCACTAAGCGCATTAAGTCAGGGGAGCGTGTCCTCAATACCATGGCTAACATTGACTTACATAGCGGTGCACTGTGGGTAGCTATCCCACAGTTCCCGCAGCCTCTGTTGCCCACTGGAATTCTGGGTTAAGCGCCCAATGCCTGATGGGGTAAAAACATTGTCAAGGGTGGTTTTGAGTACGTCATCAGTCACCCCTCCCGCCCTACCTCCGTGAAAGCAATGGCAGACAATCGTTTCGCACCTTTTTTCCTGGGTTACCCGTGCAGACGCCATACCACGGCAAGCATGGAGCCCGCTCAGCTCACCGTTGCTGTGCCAGTTGGGACATTATGGCAGCAGTGGGGCTGGTTGATACAGTGGAACGCCCATTCTGGGCCTGGCAAACAAGCACAGACTGGTAGGACTGCATAGTGTTGCAGGTAGGGAAGAGTCACCGTGGCTGTGAAACTTTTGCATGTGTAAGGCCACTTTCCTTGAACTTTGTGAGTTGCTTTCCCCCACCCTGAAGCGCAGGAATACCAAGATGAGAGCTGCTCTGACAGTTGAGAAGCAAGTGGCGAAAGCTCTGTGAAAGCTTGCAATGCCTGACTGCTACCAGTCAGTCGGGAACCAATTTGGAGTGGGCAAATCTACTGCTGGGACTGCTGTGATCCCAGTAGCCAATGCAATCACTGATGTTCTGCTATCTGGGGTAGTGACTCTGGGAAATGTACAAGTTATAGTGGATGGCTTTGTTGAAATGGGGTTCCCTAACTGTGGTGGGGCAATAGACGGAATGCATATCTCTATCTTGGCACAGGACCACGTTGTCAACCAGTACACAAACTGCCAGGGGTACTTCTCAATGGTGCTGCAAACACTTGTGGATCACAAGGGACGTTTCACCGACATCAACGTGGGATGGCTGTGAAAGGTGCATGACGCTCACATCTTTAGGAACTCTGGGCTGTTCGAGCAGTTGCAAGAAGGGACTTACTTCCCACACCAGAAAATTACTGTGCGGATGTTGAAATGCCAATAGTTATCCTTGGGGACCCAGCCTACCCCTTGTTCCCATGGCTCATGAAGCCGTACACAGGCAACCTGGACAGTAGTAAGGAGCAGTTCAGCTATGGGCTGAGCAAGTGCAGAATGGTGGTAGAATGTGCCTTTGGAAGTTTAAAAGCTCGCTGGCGCTGTTTGCTGACTAGGTTAGACCTCAGCACAACCAACATTCTCATTGTTATTGCTGCTTGCTGTGTGCTCCATAATATCTGTGAGAGTAAGGGGGAGATTGAGGCAAATTGCCTGGCGGCCGATTTTGAGCAGTCAGACACCAGGGCGATTAGAAGATCACAGCTAGGCATGCTGCGCTTCATAGAGGCTTTGAAAACCAGTTTCATGACTGGCCAGGCTACGATGTGACAGTTGTGTGTGTTTTTCCTTGCTGCAAACCCACCCCCTTTGTTGATTTTAATTCCCTATAAACCAACCACCCTCCCACCTTTGATCACAGCTGGCAAAGGAAATAAAGTCACTATCATTTTGAAACCATTCATTCTTTCTTTATTAATTTTTAAAAAGTGAGATAACTGACAAGGTAGCCCGGGTGGGGTGGGTGGGGTGCAGGAGGAGGGAAGGACAAAGCCACATTACAAATCAAAACTGTTTGAATGACAGCCTTCTGTTGCTTGGGCCATCCTCTGGAGTGGTGTGGCTGGGTGCGCGGAGCCTCCCCCCTGTGTTCTTGGGCGTCACCTTCTAATCTGCGATAACCTCAGGGACAGAGATGATATAGGGAGCATAGAAACATTTGCACCTGGGCGGAGATAAAAAGCGAGAGTAAAATTTAAGATGATACATTTCTGAGAACAAAAGGGAGGCTCTTTCACAGTGAATCAAGCAATTCACAGCAGACAGCACATGTGCTTTAGGTACAAGGTCGCATTTTGCCTTTTATATTGAGCGCCTGCTGGTATGGTGACATATCACAAACAGCTGGGCAACAGAATTTGGTTTCCAGGCAGCCGTAGTAAGCCAAAGGGTATGCAGAGTTGGTTTCTTACGCCTTCATAACATGTGGGAATGGTTTCAAACTGCAGCACCCTCCTTTCCCATAGCAAGCAATGCTGGTTGGGTTTCACATTTAAAAGGAGGGGCTGCGGTTTTGGGGGGATGTGCAGCACACACCTCCCCCAACCCCAGGATGTCCCAGGAGGATTCCCTCTCCATCCCCAGACACGTTAACAGACTTTTCCAGTAGCTGTACTGGCAGTGAATGCATCCCAATTCTTCAGGGCAAATCAAACATTAAACACAATTGCTTTTAACCCCTGTACTGTAGTTACAAATGTGCACTCACCAGAGCTGCCTTCTCTGGCTTCAGGATGGGGATCCCGTCTTGGGAGGGTTTTGGCTCCAGGGTGATGAAGAGGTCCTGGTTGCTGGAGTGAATGGATTCATCGCTTGCCTGCTACACATTCTCCTCCTCCTCCTCTTCCTCATCCACAAAATCCTCCTCCCTGTTACGTGAGACTCGCCCCTTGCAGGTGTCCATGGACACTGGTGGGGTAGTGGTAGGGTCCCCCCCTAGAATGCCATGCAGCTGATCGTAGAAGCAGCATGTATGGGCCTCTGACCTGAAGCAACAGTTTGCCTCCTTTGTCTTTTGGTAGGCTTGCCTGAGCTCCTTAACTTTTGCGCAGCACTGCTGTGTGTCCCTGTTGTAGCCTCTCTCCACCATTCCCTGTGCGATTTTGGCATATATATTAGCATTTCTTCTTTTTGATCGGAGATTCTTCTCTCCATACATCAGTCAGATCCAGTGTCTCCCTTTCGGTCCATGCTGGAGCTCGTTTGCGATTCTGGGGGGACTGCTGAGCACGCCACACTGACCAAAACAGGAAATGAAGTTCAAAATTTCCCAGGACTTTTCCTGTGTACCTGGCTAGTGCATCGGACTTCAAAGTGCTGTCCAGAGCGGTCACATTGTAGTACTCTGGGATAGCTCCCAGAGGCCAATACTGTCTAATTGGGTCTGCACTACCCCAAATTCGACCCAGCAAGGTCAAATTTAGCGCTACTCCCCTCACCAGGGAGTACAGAGGTTGATTTTAAGAGCCCTTTAGGTCGACGGAAAGGGGTTGGTTGTGTAGACGCATTCATTTTAAAATCGACCTAACACGGCTAAATTCGACCTAACCCCATAGTGTAGACCAGGGCCTACTCCTACATATCCCTTCCTCTGCAGGTACATTAGGGGAATTTAAATTACATCTCATGTATAGGAATCCTGGAGCAATCCAGAAAAAGCACCACAACCTGGGAATTAAAAGAAAATCCATACAAATTGATAGCTCAGCTATCAACACTTCCCAGTCTTGACCCCTGTCTGGGCTCCTTAAGCAGAAACTGATGACTGTGCAGACTTTATTAAAAATATTTAACTAACTGATTTAAAAATCATTCATATCTAAAATTTATTTTTATATATATCTCACACACACACACACACACACCTTTGTTTAGATTGCGCATCTCAATGTAAGCATGGGAATAGACAGATTGGATTGATCCAGAAGCCTTTGCACAAGTATTGTAACAGGCTGCCTAGTTCCTTCTGGTGTCCCACTCTGTTAGCCCTGCAGGCAATGGAAGATGCCAATTGATTTCTGATGATTCACTATAGCGGACGTAGGGGCTGTCGCTAATTAACTCAACCAGGAATACATGGCAGGTAAGAGTGGCACAGGATGAAATCTATACTCTGGGGTCAGTAATCTTAAAAAGGAAGCCTGGAAGCAAGCAGGGCCAGAGAGAAGGCTTGGGCTGGAGTTCATGTTGTGTGAATTTCTTCTAAAACCAAACCCCAGGAAGGGGACAAGTTCACACACAGCATCTGTCTGCTGCATTTTAAAATGGGGAAATGCCACCTGCTCACATGTTGTTACAAATGTCACAATCAAAGTGCCTTTGAAATAGTACCCTCTCTTGCAATTGATATAATCACTGATGTAATCAATGTGTTACATACTATATTTGCAAAGAGCAAGAGCAAACCTATACTTTGTCCGAATGGTTTTAGTTTTTAATTAAGAAAGAGCAAAAGCAGAGAATCCAAACAGAGATGAGTCAAAACCATATTATTAATTATTATTATTATTATTAATAATAACCATCCCCCAGCATTGGTTTGGATAAAGTAAAACCTGTCTCCGAACCATGGCTGGTTTTGGATTTGCAAAGTTAAAGACTGAACTGATGTGGGTTTGCAAAACAAATTGAAACCACCCAGCTTGACTAAAAGAAAAGGAGTACTTGTGGCACCTTAGAGATTAACAAATTTATTTGAGCATAAGCTTTCGTGAGCCATAGCTCACTTCATCGGAACAGCTTGACTGTTATAGAAATTGGACAGAGCTCAAATTTTTTAACCAAAGCCACAGGTGAATGCACTGGGTGAAATTCAAAGTACTGCTCATCATCTATAAGTGCAGGATTACAGCCACAGGCTAACACTTACTCATCTGTGTGGTTTGGGGGCACTGCCCCTTAAACTGCAAGCCTCGGGCCAGCACAGAATTTGCCCACACACATGGCCCCATTGACCTGACTGAAGCTGCCTCTCCAAATATAGAAATCAAACTACACCTATGGTGAGTAGTCCCTATTCATAGTAGTAAACTTAAGCATGTGTGTAACAGGGAAGTCTAATGGTTGCAGCAGTGGGCTCTCTTTAATCCCTGCTGTGCTGGTGGTCAGTTTCTTTGCTTTATCACAATATGCATTCATTTTTGCAGGATCAGAGCCTAAGCGATCTGTGCCACTGTCATTTCAGCAACTTCTTCTCCCAATATGTCCACTCTGCTCCAAAATGAGTCCCCATTTTTGTGAGAATGCTGATTCTCTTTTGACTGGAATAAAGTGTGCTTTTCTCTGGTTATACTTCCAGGGGGAAGGATGACCTCCTTACAGCCACTAGCCTGGGACTCAAGACAATCTGAGCTTACTTCCTGGTTCTTCTAAAGACATCCTCTGTGACCTTGAACAAGACCTCTAGGGCCAGATCCACAAAGAGACTTAGACATTAATCATCGTGTAGGAAGCCTGGGCACCTAATTCAGCCTTTATGGATCCCATTATTGTTCCATTGATTTTCCAGGCACCTAAAAGGTATTGCAACTCTGAGGATTGCAGTGACTAAGTCCCTTTGTGGATCTGGGACTTAGTCTCAAAATATTAGTTTTCTTCTTGTATGTTGCATCCACTTCTCCCACTCTCTGTCTATATTGTCTATTTAGACTGGAAAGCGTTCAGGGCAGGAACTGTCTCTTACTATGGGCAAATCTACACAGCATCTGGGAGGTATAATTCCCAGGTCTTGGGTGGCAAGCCCAAAGCTGTGTGCCACCACAGCCACAGTGCTATTTTTAGATGCTAGCTCGAGTGGGGCTGGCACATGTACGTCTACCCAAGCTGGGAATTACACCTCCCAGAGGCTCTGTAGACATACTCAGTGTGTTCGTGCAGCCACTAGACCAGTGGGGTCTTGCTGTTGGTTGGGGCCTCTAATAATAGCAATCTGGTGCTGAGTGTCTTAGAATGACTTGTACTACTGATAAATAACAGAATCAAATGATAATAAATAATCATAATATGGTCACCTGAGCTGGGATTTGACCAGAACCCTCACAAAAAGTTCCTTGAAAATCTTTAATGTCCACAAGTTGGCAGGGCCCTAATTTTTTTCATCTCTTTCACAAGACAGGTTATTTATAACAGCCAATGATTCAGGGAGGAGTTATGGGACACCTTTTTTATGCATGTATTATATGAGATTTTGCAAGCACTCCTAGAAGATTGCAAGTAGTATATATGGCTTTTCCTTACAATATATCACAAGAACCAGGAGACCTGGCAGCTTGTGTGTCACAGTAAATGTAAATTTGTTTGTACCACATCAAATCCCATAAATGAAAGCATTAGTTATAAAAACTGAAGTACAATTTGGTGTGTTTTACCTCTTCACTCCTGCTATTAAATCTTTTTTTCCCCTCCAAAGGTACACATGTTGTGGCATAAGGAGCAAACTGTTGACAGATGGCACTGAAACTCCACAGTCCCATAATTGAGGCTTATTTTCATACATCCCTGCCAGTTTGAAATCTAATTGCCAATAAAAACAATACTGTGATATTGCCCCATCTAATACTATCGTATTTCTCTAAAGTTACACTTGAATCCACTTGTAAATTCTCATCTCCCAGAGCAAAACATTTCCCCCCTTCCATTTGAAAAAAGCACCATAAATCCATGTACACTCGTTCAATTTTGAATGGGAAGTTACCTCCCTCCTCCCCAAAGAGCTCTCACATAGTTATTGTTACTGCCATTAGGAGAGTACTAAATATTCTTTGTTTACTTAGTTGCAGTACAGATGTGCTTCCGACATCTCCTCTTATTAAAATATGATAATGGTTAGATTGACAATAACAGTTGTTCTTATAAAAGGACCAGCTAAAACAAGGATAAAATATGCAATCTTTGCTATATTAACCACTTGCATAGCGCCGAAGGTTTCAGATAGACGTGTTGTATTTGAACCCATTTCCAATGTGTCAGGCACTGTTCATCCTCACAGTCCATCAATTCCATTTCATTGTACTACTTATTCATACTGTGCTTTTTTAGAGAAATTTGATGTGCATATGAAGAAAGGCTTAAAAAGGAAATATGTACTCAAAATACTTTATTAGTTATAAAGGAGAACATGTAATGATGATTATACTAATGACCTAATACTACATTAACTGCTATGTGCAAATTGTATAGCACCACTCAGCCTTGAAAGGTCCCTAAATATTTTCTACAAACTGGCCCTGATCCTGCAAACCCTCATACACATATTTAACATTACTATAGCAAGTATGATTTCAATGATCTCAAAAGGACTACTCACAACAATAAAATTAAGCACATGAGTAAGTGAATACTTATTTGCAGGACTTGAGCCTTTACATGACCATATACATACACACCATATACTCACTCCTGAGATGCAGTCACCTCTGGGATGGAAACAGCAAGTTTTTAAAGCCACACAACAACTCCAAAATAATTTGGGTCAGGAAAAGAAGGAGCCTACTGTAAAATTGCCAATGAATTTTTAGGTACTATTATTAATTGAACTGGTCGATTAATTCATTATGAATAAATATTCAACAAATTAAGTCCTTTGTCCTGTTCATGGATCATTGGCAAGCTGATCCCACTTTCCACAAATATATTAGTTATAAGACTTTGCTGAATAGTTTATGTGAACAAATTTCTGCAAACTGCAGCAGTTGGCATCTAAGTCACATGGTATTGGTATTTGCTCCCTGATTAGATGACTGACATTTTCAAAAAGAGAGAATAATGCAAGACTTTGAGCAGGGAGTTGGACTAGATGACCTCCTGAGGTCCCTTCCAACCCTGATATTCTATGATTCTAAGACAAATGACGAATAGTGAGTAACATATAGCAAACATGCTTATTGGCACACAAATTAGGAAATTCATACAAAGAACCGCCATTCCCTACACACTTGTTTGTACAAAAACCCATTTTTGCAAGTGTTTGTAAATCTTCACTAATAAGGACACAAACATGGTCCAACCAAAAAGTTGTTCAAAAACTGAACAAATTTTCACAAACACTATTTTTGCAGTAAGCACCTAGCTCCAGTTATTATTCTTTGTCTATGTGCCATCATTATGCTACTTACTGTATATTGCAAAGAGGGAGAAATTGTCATGTTTCCTAGCATGGTCACGCAGCTGAGAGTATCTTCATTGTTAGTATGCTACAGCCTCTGTACTTCAGGAATCCAGAGTGAGACCGGGATATAAAGTTTAAACCGCAACTCTCTTTATTAGATACATAACAAGATGGCTCCTTCAGACTCTGAGCACGCAGATCTTGAGTCTGTCTGCCTTGTCATGTGAGACACCTTTCACAATGGGAGGCTCACTGGTGATTACACATGACTAATTTTAAAGAGTGTTCCTGTAGCCTTGTCAGTCCCAGGATATCAGAGAGACAAGAGGGGTGAGATAATATATTTTACTGGACCAAATTCAGTTGGTGAGAGAGACAAGCTTCTGAGCTCTTCTTCAGGTCTGGGAAACTATCTCAGAGTATCACCGCTAAGTACAAGGTGGAAGAGATTGCTTAGCATACGTAGTGAACACATATTTCAAGGTACCATTCAAGGTGTGGTGGCCCATTAACACCTCTCCAGTCATAGGAAGGAAAGTTCCGTCTTGTTACAATTTAAATTCTATGAATGTATCTGTATCCAAGAAAATCTGTCTCTGTCAGGGTCACACTCTGCCAGTTCTCCTGGCTTTCTGCATGCAACACACACAGCCAATATCCTAGCCCCAGGGAAAACCCTACTGGGTTAGCCTTAACTTGCCATGCATCCAGTCCCACTATTCTCTGCAGCTGTTTTTACATAAAGGGGCTGCTCACTTGTTCTGTTTAGCCTGAAAGAGTGCTTGGCACGCACCTAGTGGCCTTAAAGAGGCCTGAGATTGCATCACCTGATGGCAGCCATAAACATCTTTCAGTATAACAACAATATTAATCTAATTATAGATAGTCAATGCATATTGCTCTTATCCAAGTTATAGATAAAACAACATAGGAGTAATCTCAGGCGATTCACTTCCAGCATAATTAATGCAGTAAGAAAGGCAGAATCAGTGATTCTCCAGTGATGGACTATGAAGTATCTGGTCCCTACAAGGGATGGGAATGAGGGACATAAGACTTTTCCTACCTCCATTGGTAGTCAACTCAAAGGAGCCAGGAAGGAGGTCATGACCCTACCCCTTCCTCCACACCAGAATGGGTGCACACACAGCAAGGAGCCCCTTCCTAAGGGGTGACACAGCAAGTCAATATACATTTGTTTGTCAGTCTCTGGAAAACTGCAACTTTGCACTGCTCTTACCACAGACTTGCGCCTGTCTGGTGCAATCTGGCCCCACTCCTGTGTGAGTGCTTCTATTAATTCAATCAGTCCAGCAGGGGTAGAAGAATACCAGGACTGAAAGAGTTACTGAAGGCCATACAATAACTATTAGACATTGTTGGGTTTCCCAGCATGGATGATTTACACTAGTCAGACTGTTACTCTTCATATGAGCCTTAACATAAATCACGTGAGAGGGACAACAATCTCTCCGGCTCTGTCATGACCAAAGCAGTATATTTCAGTTTGTCACCAGCAGACTGATGAAAAAAGAGATGCTAAGGATATTAGGCATGGAGCCAATTCCTATTTCACGTACAATTTTAGAAGTTTCAATTACACACACATATTGAATCCACCATCCTGGGGTCAGGTGTAAGCCCCAAGCCCAAGCAAATTCCCAGATCCAATTCCCACCTCCTAACTTTGGTCATTTAAAATCCAAGCACGGAGCTGAATTTTGCAATGGGACACATCAAAGCCCTAGATTCAAACACCTCCAAACTTTGGGACACTCAAAATCTGAATCCAAATTTTTCAGCTTGAGATGAGCTCTGGTCGCTGTATTTTCATAAGTGAAGTCAGCGGTAAGAAGAGCCACAGATACCCTTCAAGGTTTTCTAAGCTGACGGGAGGGCTTGGCCGAAAGTAGGCCGAAGACAGGAACAGATGATCTTCCTGGAGGTTGGATGAACCCTGGAAAGCTGTGGTTTGCTCACTCAGAAGATACACCAGTGCACCCACAAGGGAGGGTCATGGAAAGGGAGACCTTCCAAGGAAGACAGATGAAGGTCACAAAGAGGGAAAAGGCTGGAGAAGTCTAATTGAGAAGGAGGCAGAGGGGCAGCCTATTGAGGGTGACAGAAGTGGGTGGGAATGCCACAGGGCACCAAGGCTGGAACCAGGGGGTGAGGAGCCATGGCACACACACTTTTTAACAAAATTCCCCCCACACACACACTTTTTAACAAAAGAAACATAGGCGCTCTCTGCGGGATATTTTAAGTATTAATTCCTCCACCACTTTGACTTTGGCCCCTCTACTTCTACAAAGGTTCCAGTGCCTGAAGGGCCATTGTCCCGTCCCCTCCCTGCTTTAAAATTGGTCTGGGAAGGAGCACACTGTGACCTGGCCCAGTTGGCCAGCACCCGGGTTCCACTCTGCATTGAGCCACATGCCAGCAGCTGGGCCCATACCTGTCGGCTACCAAAACTGCAGCGCAGGCTCCTCTTGGTGCCAGGGACCCGCCAGGTCTGGAAAGCAGGAAGCCAAGAGCTTTGGGCTTGTCAGCAGGGAGAGTAAGGTAAGAAGTGTGTGTGGAGGGGCGGAACAGGGCTCTGGGAGGGTGGAACTGGTAGGAGGGGCAGGGGCTCTCAGAGCGGGATGGGGGGGCTCCCCCTCCACTCTTGCAGTTCTCCTAGTGCCCAAGCCAGAGGGCCCATTTATGCTTATGAAAACTGAGGAGCAGAAGAAGTGGATGCCTGAAGATTTCCTGCTCCGTCTCCTGCCAAAGCAGAAGCGCTGACAGGGGAAAGTGTGCACTGGGGGCAGGGGCTTCTCCATGCTTTAGAAAGGAGAGAAGAAATAAAATCAGTTAAGGAAACTATTATTTTTAAAGCTGGGTGTAAAACACTTTCCTTCTGAGTAGGAGACGTTCCAAACCCTCCCTGGCTATTATAAAAACAATTTTCAAAAGTTCCTATCAAAACTTTTTAACACAGACTATAAAAGGATGTCTGGTTCTGAGCCCCTACATAATATTGTACTCTTACTGAGTCACCTGGATATCAGGTGCTGCAATCCTGTGTGGAGACACAACCAGCGTGAGGTTGATCTGTTGTGGTAATTTAAGTTAACATTTTGTTCAATATCTTCATTAATGATCTGGAGGATGGCATGGATTGCACCCTCAGCAAGTTTGCAGATGACACTAAACTGGGAGGAGTGGCAGATATGCTGGAGGGTAGGGATAGGATACAGAGGGACCTAGACAAATTAGAAGATTGAGCCAAAAGAAATCTGATGAGGTTCAACAAGGACAAGTGCAGAGTCCTGCACTTAGGACGGAAGAATCCCATGCACCGCTACAGACTCGGGACTGAATGGCTAGGCAGCAGTTCTGCAGAAAAGGACCTAGGGGTTGCAGTGGATGAGAAGCTGGATATGAGTCAACAGTGTGCCCTTGTTGCCAAGAAGGCTAACGGCATTTTGGGCTGTATAAGTAGGGGCATTGCCAGCAGATCGAGGGACGTGATCATTCCCCTCTATTTGACATTGGTGAGGCCTCATCTGGAGTACTGTATCCAGTTTTGGGCCCCACACTACAAGAAGGATCTAATCGCCTTCTATGATGAGATTACTGGTTCTGTGGATGAAGGGAAAGCAGTGGATATATTGTTTCTTGACTTTAGCAAAGCTTTTGACACGGTCTCCCACAGTATTCTTGTCAGCAAGTTAAAGAAGTATGGGCTGATGAATGCACTATACGGTGGGTAGAAAGTTGGCTAGATTGTCGGGCTCAACGGGTAGTGATCAATGGCTCCATGTCTAGATGGCAGCCGGTATCAAGTGGAGTGCCCCAAGGGTCGGTCCTGGGGCCGGTTTTGTTCAATATCTTCATAAATGATCTGGAGGATGGTGTGGATTGCACTCTCAGCAAATTTGCGGATGATACTAAACTAGGAGGAGTGGTAGATACGGTGGCAGGTAGGGATAGGATACAGAGGGACCTAGACAAATTGGAGGATTGGGCCAAAAGAAATCTGATGAGGTTCAACAAGGATAAGTGCAGGGTCCTGCACTTAGGACGGAATAATCCAATGCACCGCTACAGACTAAGGACCGAATGGCTAGGCAGCAGTTCTGCAGAAAAGGACCTAGGGGTGACAGTGGATGAGAAGCTGGATATGAGTCAACAGTGTGCCCTTGTTGCCAAGAAGGCCAATGGCATTTTGGGATGTATAAGTAGGGGCATAGCCAGCAGATCGAGGGACGTGATCGTTCCCCTCTATTCAACATTGGTGAGGCCTCATGTGGAGTACTGTGTCCAGTTTTGGGCCCCACACTACAAGAAGGATGTGGAAAAATTGGAGAGAGTCCAGCGAAGGGCAACAAAAATGATTAGGGGTCTGGAGCATATGACTTATGAGGAGAGGCTGAGGGAACTGGGATTGTTTAGTCTGCAGAAGAGAAGAATGAGGGGGGATTTGATAGCTGCTTTCAACTACCTGAGAGGTGGTTCCAAAGAGGATGGTTCTAGACTATTCTCAGTGGTAGAAGAGGACAGGACAAGGAGTAATGGTCTCAAGTTGCAGTGGGGGAGGTTTAGGTTGGATATTAGGAAAAACTTTTTCACTAGGAGGGTGGTGAAACACTGGAATGCGTTACCTAGGGAGGTGGTAGAATCTCCTTCCTTAGAAGTTTTTAAGGTCAGGCTTGACAAAGCCCTGGCTGGGATGATTTAATTGGGGATTGGTCCTGCTTTGAGCAGGGGGTTGGACTAGATGACCTCCTGAGGTCCCTTCCGACCCTGATATTCTATGATTCTATGATTCTAAGGATGTGGAAAAATTGGAAAGACTCCAGCGGAGGGCAACAAAAATGATTAGAGGACTGGAACACATGAGTTATGAGGAGAGGCTGAGGGAACTGGAGATGTTTAGTCTACAGAAGAGAAGAATGAGGGGGGATTTGATAGCTGCTTTCAATTACCTGAAAGGGGGTTCCAAAGAGGATGGCTCTAGACTGTTCTCAGTGGTAGCACATGACAGAACATGGAGTAATGGTCTCAAGTGGCAGTGGGGGAGGTTTAGGTTGGATATTAGGAAAAACTTTTTCACTAGGTGGGTGGTGAAGCACTGGAATGCATTACCTAGGGAGGTAGTGGAATCTTCTTCCTTTGAGGTTTTTAAGGTCAGGCTTGACAAAGCCCTGGCTGGGATGATTTAGTTGGGGATTGGTCCTGCTTTGAGCAGGGGGTTGGACTAGATGACCTCCTGAGGTCCCTTCCAACCCTGATATTCTATGATGAAGCCAGACCCTATGATGGGGACAATTGCAAGCCATATTCAGTGTTTGTGCACTCTGTCTACATGGCCCTCCCTGCTTCCTTTTGGGGTATAAAAAACAATGGTTTGTCTTATACCTTGATTTGAAAAAGAAATATTTTCATGCTGTACTTTATCTTTATTTCATGTTTGGCTGACAAGCTGATGTGTATTTGGCTTACGACGGTACCCAGGCATCTCCTAGTGTAGTATGTATGGGGCCAGATAGATTAGACAGATCACAGAAGATGTAATGCAGTCACTGTTTGACCAAATGATTTAGCCACTGAAAATTGGGCAGACTTTGCTGCTTTATGTGTATTCAAATCAGCTGTCCTTTTCCAGCCCTAATTTTAGCTTGTTATCCCACGACACCAGCTAAGTCAATCAGTTCTTACAATCAGGCTCCACTGCTGCTGCAGGATACAAAATAATGAAGAAAAATAGCTGGTCTGCTGGAGTGAGGTAATCTGATTGGCACTACAGAGATGTGGAATAAAGCATAAAAGACTGGAACTTAACCCTTAGAGCAGTATCTGAGCCATGGTTTTGGATTCAGATTCTCAAATGTGACATCCCCCAGAATATGGAGGTGGGTTAGGTTCATTGTTCCAGCTTGAGCCCATTGTAGGAATATGATCAAGCCACAAAACTTGGTCCATTGTGGAGCTAGTCGAAGGGGAGAGGGTTCAGACCTCGGAGTTCAGCACCCCTTCATCTCTTGTATTCGCTTCTTTATTTAGCAATTTGTAAAACAAACATAACCAGATGTTTTAGGCACACAACTAAAACAATGACAAATCACACACAGTAAGCCAACCAGAAGCTCTCAACATGCTCTTACCCTATTAACCAAGACAGTCTATAAGCAGGATTGTCTATAGCCAGCACCTCCAAACCACATCCGCCCTGCTAATCCACCACCTTCTCAAAAGGTTGGGACAACAAGGAAGGCAGTGGATTCTAGCTCTGTCTAGACCACCAACGCAGCCAGTGGATTCAAGCTCTGTCAGACCAAGGAGACAAACAAGTTCGAGAACAGAGTCCTCCGCCTAGACATACTTACATATATAATAATAAACATATCCTGCTAATTGTTCATTTGGCTGGCAGTGTGGAAACGGACAACATTTAATGGGGTAATGGAGAGTTTGTGGTTTGTGAAACAGAAAATTATATAATCATAACAATTAAGGCTAAGAGAGACCATTAGGTTAATCTAGTCTGACCTACTGACTGAGGAAGGGTTTCATTTCCAGCATAATAGTATGCATTCCCTGCATATTTGCTGGGCAAAAAATTTTTGACACAGCATTTATTCATGAAAAAATGCAGTTTCAGGTTGACAAACTATTCATCAATCCAACACAAATTTACTTAATAGTTTTGGCCCATTTTTTTCAGGCTATATTCACAAAGGGACTTACACACCATTCACAAAATCAAGAGGATACAGACACCCTCACCTTGTACTCTATAGCCCTGTGATTAAAGCTCTCACCCAGGAAATAGAAGATACAGGTTCTGTTCTCTTCTCTGCTCAACTCAGAGGAGGGATTTGAACTCGGATTGCTCACATTGCAGATAAGTGCCTTAAGCACAGGGCTATAGAACAGTCTGCAATGGGAACGTCTTTTGTGGAAGCTGTTCCACTTTGAATAACTAATTAAATACTCAGAGTAGGGACTGGCACCCAGGTGTCCCAGGTCCCAACTGAGTGCCCTAACCACCAGGCTATAGAGTCAGTCTCATTTGTTCTCTGGCCTGAGACCTAGAAAGAGGCTCTGTTTCATAGCAGTGAGTTTTAAGGAGGGTTTTGCTGCAGTGGAATGAACATGGTCATTCAGCTATAAAGCACAGCATGGAACAAGCTTGGGAAACAAGAGTAGATCATGGAGATGAGGCAGTATTCACTGGAGAATGAGACGGTGAGATAGGAGACAGGATTACAGATTTAGTTCAGGACAGAACTGTGGAGTGACTTAACAGTCAGTACAAGGAGTCTAACTTGATGCAGAAGTCAGTGGATAATATGAAGAAGGGGAAGGATGAGATCATAGTGGCAGGCAAGGAAGCTGGATTTTTTTTGTGTGTGCGCTAAAATGGTCAGCAGAGAAGTATTGAACAACGTTGCCACTTAAACTGGCATCACGAGGTTTCAGAGACAGTAAGCTGATTTATGTCAGTCTATCTGCAGACTTAGTTTTACTGGTGCTGCTTCATTTTACATTCAAGATGCTCTCTTTGCAACTCTAAGGGCTGGAAACTTAGTTTTGGAGGAAGCATTATGAATGTTTAAATTTTGTGGAAACTGATGGGGCCACCCAGAGAAGTGCTGATACAGACCCCAAGTGAAAATGATCCCATTCTCTGAAGTACATGGGTATTTTACCTGAAGAGGCTTACTCATACCTTTTTAAAATGGATTAACGGTGCATGAAACTGACATGATAGTAATGATCAACAGTGTGTGTATAATATACATGTCCTTGCCCTCATCTAAGGATTTCCTGGAACTTCATAAACATTAATGAAGACATCCCTGCAATGTATCATGCCACAAAATTCTGATGGGTAAACTGAGGCACGGAGCGGGTAAGCGACTTCCCTAAAATCACAGTCATACAATGAGCAACTGGCAGATTTGGGATTAGAACCCAGGAATCCTGACACTCAGTCCTATAGTCCCACTGCCTACTGAGCAGATGCTGACTGAAAAGAGAAAACTGAAAGAAAAAACAGTTTTTTGGTAGCATAAGTGCAACATCTGTCATAGGAACTTTCAATTAAATATCACTGTGACTGAGGAAGCAGGGGGAAATCTGTATAAACTATAAATGGGGGAACCCTGAGTCCGAAAAACATGCTATGGACAATGTCAAATAGACAAGCTATTTATTTTAGTTCATCAACATATATAGGGACAGTCTTTCCCTTGTCAGAGTTAGCTGAGGGTAGTATGTATCCAACAAGTTTCAAAGGAGATCAGCAGCAGAGACTGTATCTTTAGATGAGAGCATCAGGTAAGATGCTGACCTATGACCAAATGTTTAAATATCCAGCCACCATGTGCTATGTTAAATACAGTATTTCCCAGTGTATGAAGAAAAAAAACACAAATGATTGTATTTCCACTTGTATATAAAATGCAATTATTTTTTATCTTAGCCTGTGTGATTTGGGGGGTTATTACTTAATAGAACAAATTAATTTGATAACAGAAAGACTCTACAGTTAATAGCACCATTTACATTCTCCTCTGTATGAATGATGAAGCATAAACTAATTAATGCTTGGAATAACTGTGACCCTATCAGTTTGGAGTGCAGGGTGAGGGGGGTTCTGAATAGTAATGCATCATTATCAGCTAAATCTTAACATCTGTTTATTAAATCAATTCAGTACCAGTCAAATGCTATTAATGTCACCTGCATTGTTTTCCTAAGTTCAAATTCAGTCAAACACTGGATTGCCTGTACATGTGAAACAGAGCTGTCCCCCCAGAGCCTAATTAGTGCTACAGCCCTGAATACCAAAACCCAGACAGTAGATTCAGTACTGGCTACAGCAGACGCACTGGACACTTGTTGAACAAGTTGTTTTCTATAACTCTGTTGGCACAGAGCATAACTCTCTTTTCTGCCAGCTTCTCTACGGAAGAGCTGCTCCTTGAGACTAGTTAAAAGCTACCTATGTATTCACATACACACACACACTTTACTTGGTGGAATAAATTATCCATTTCAGGTGCTAGAGTTTTGTAATCACTTTGGATTTTTGTTTTTGCAAGACAAACTACAAGTTATTTACAACAACAGGAAGATAATGTATTCTTTGCTTTTTTTATTTTCTATTTTTTTTGGTAGTATCTATCTTTTTCTTCAAAGTGAAAGAAAATTCAGTTTCAATCTCGGAGATCAGTGCTGCAAAAATCTATTTCTAGAGCATTTTGATTTTCCCAGTTTCCCCCACTCTGCCCCAGTAGCTTTTGTCTGTCAATTTGGGGTGCTTGTCACTACAAGAGAAGAGCATCCAAACCAGCAACAGTAGGCAAGAAAAAACGCACGCTGTGATTTTAAGATCTTTCTAAGACTGTTGCTGCTTTCTGTTGCATCTAAATTTTAAAGATAATCATGTTTCTAATCTATTCTGTTGCAGAGAGCCTTCACAATATGCTTTTAGCTCTGTGGGCAGAATTGATTCCCCATCAAATGTGTTCAATTTGCAAATTAAAAGATAGTTGGTTTTTTCCCCCCAAACTGTAATCTCACCCTGGGATCGAAAACCCAAATAAAGATCTTGATAGCAAATTCTGTCCTCGTTCCACCTGGGCAGCTCTATAGTCTTCCCTCAAAGACATCTGTTCAACCCTATCAGCAGCAGCAAGGCTATGCTGGTATAAATAGAACATGGTTAAAAATTGTGAGATTATGCAGGAGCAGGAATATAATCCAGCTCCTTCTCCTAGAACTGTGCTGGTTTATCAGCACCAGTAGGAATTTTTTAAGAAGTCACACATCACTATAGTGAGCAACCATGACTCTGAAGTCACATGGGGAAGAGATCAATTGAGCAAGAAGATGTAATTTTTGCAGCGTCACTTTCCAAAGGAGAACCTCACTTGTAAAAGCTAATAGTGTTATGTTCTTACATTGACACAGCACTTTTCCTTAAAACAAAAGGACACCAAAACTCTTCACAGATCAAAGGCATACACTAAGGTCTTCCCATCACCAACATGCAACCATCTTTAAGGTGGGGCATCAGAAGTTTGGGTTTGGGAAGCACCTCTTGTAATTGGTGGTAGATGCATACTGTTAACCTGGGTGTTGGGATATGTAAGGGTTAAGTAGAGACCTGGGAAACCGCTGGTGCGCTGGTATGGTATTTGAGAGTAAAGTCACAGGCAGGCACCATTTCTTCTCTTGATAGATAAGTGTCATCTCTCGCCCTCCCTTTCAGCTTGTTGGGGATAGATAAGCTCGCAACTGCATAAGGAATGTGGGGATCTAAAAGATACCTTTTGTGTAGAGCAGTATTATCTCCCCCTCCCTTCCTTTTCCAGCTACATAAACGAGCTCGGGGTCATGGCTCCTTCCTCCCTCCCCTGTGGACTGCTGATTAAGGGAATTTGTGGCTACAATTACTGCAAAAAATGTATTTTCAAGGTAAAAATGTCTGTATAATATGCGTAATGCTGTAAATAGTAAATAGGGGTGGGTATAATCATAATATGGGTGTTCATATTACTTAATAAGGGGTTTGGAGATGTTGAAGCAAATGTAGGCATTTACATACTAATTTAGATTTAAAAAGAGTGTGCGGTAACTAATGCAGTACTTACTTGACAATTGGGTCAAGGGGAACAAGTATCACAATAAAGAAGGAGCAGGTTGACCCAGAGGTTCTTCTTCCAACACTAGGGAGTCAAAGATCACTAAGATGGAATTCATTCCTCCCTGCCTCTTTCATCTTCCCACTCTTTCTCCTCTGGGACCTTCCACTCTCCTCCCAGTCACAATGTGAACAGGGGCCTCATGTGCTGTCCACCTGCATTCCAACTAATTTTGAGCATGCTAGGCCAGTCACCTTACAGTCAACAGGGTGCTCAAAATCAGAAGGCTTTGCAGTATCAGTCCCTGAGCCATCCAAATCCTTTCCCCATGCCTCTGCCCATTATCTGGGCAGTTTATAGCATTGTTCTAAAATAGCTGTGAAATATCCATCACAAGATATTATTTATGAATTTATTTTCATCCAAGTAAGTTAAATGTAAGGAGTACTGCAGGTAGGACTGGATCTTTTTTAAAAAAATGAGAAATTGGATTTTAATCTAAAATATTTTCTCTGAAAGTATCTGCTTTCCCTACATTTTCATCAGAAAACCAAAAAACAAAAGTTGGTTGAAAATTCTGTGATTGCCAAAAGCTGGAAAATGTTAGTTTTGGGACAGGTTTCAGAGTAACAGCCGTGTTAGTCTGTATTCGTAAAAAGAAAAAAGAAAAGGAGTACTTGTGGCACCTTAGAGACTAACCAGTTTATTTGAGCATGAGCTTTCGTGAGCTACAGCTCACTTCATCGGATGCATAGCATATCGTGGAAACTGCAGAAGACATTATATACACACAGAGACCATGAAACAAAACTTCCTCCCACCCCACTGTCCTGCTGCTAACAGCTTATCTAAAGTGATCATCAAGTGATCATCAAGGAAGGCCATTTCCAGCACAAATCAAGGTTTTCTCACTCTTCCCCCCCCCCCCCACACACACACAGACACACATACAAACTCACTCTCCTGCTGGTAATAGCCCATCCCTCTTTGAAACCTCTCTTTATAATGCGCATGATAATCAAGGTGGGTCATTTCCAGCACTAATCCAGGTTTTCTCACCACCCCCCCACACACACACACACACCCCCTCCAAAAACCACACACACAAACTCACTCTCCTGCTGGCAATAGCTCATCTTACAATGTGCACAGCAATAATCCAAGTTTAACCAGAACGTCTTGGGGGGGGGGGGGTTTGTAGGAAAAAAACAAGGGGAGATAGGCTACCTTGCATAATGACTTAGCCACTCCCAGTCTCTATTCAAGCCCAAATTAATAGTATCCAATTTGCAAATGAATTCCAATTCAGCAGTTTCTCGCTGGAGTCTGGATTTGAAGTTTTTTTGCTTTAAGATAGCGACCCTCATGTCTGTGATTGCGTGACCAGAGAGATTGAAGTGTTCTCCGACTGGTTTATGAATGTTATAATTCTTAACATCTGATTTGTGTCCATTTATTCTTTTACGTAGAGACTGTCCAGTTTGACCAATGTACATGGCAGAGGGGCATTGCTGGCACATGATGGCATATATCACATTGGTGGATGTGCAGGTGAACGAGCCTCTGATAGTGTGGCTGATGTTGTTAGGCCCTGTGATGGTGTTCCCTGAATAGATATGTGGGCACAGTTGGCAACGGGCTTTGTTGCAAGGATAGGTTCCTGGGTTAGTGGTTCTGTTGTGTGGTATGTGGTTGTTGGTGAGTATTCGCTTCAGGTTGGGGGGCTGTCTGTAGGCAAGGACTGGCCTTTCTCCCAAGATTTGTGAGAGTGTTGGGTCATCCTTCAGGATAGGTTGTAGATCCTTAATAATGCGTTGGAGGGGTTTTAGTTGGGGGCTGAAGGTGACGGCTAGTGGCGTTCTGTTATTTTCTTTGTTAGGCCTGTCCTGTAGTAGGTGACTTCTGGGAACTCTTCTGGCTCTATCAATCTGTTTCTTCACTTCCGCAGGTGGGTATTGTAGTTGTAAGAATGCTTGATAGAGATCTTGTAGGTGTTTGTCTCTGTCTGAGGGGTTGGAGCAAATGCGGTTGTATCGCAGAGCTTGGCTGTAGACGATGGATCGTGTGGTGTGGTCAGGGTGAAAGCTGGAGGCATGTAGGTAGGAATAGCGGTCAGTAGGTTTCCGGTATAGGGTGGTGTTGATGTGACCATCGTTTATTAGCACTGTAGTGTCCAGGAAGTGGATCTCATGTGTGGACTGGACCAGGCTGAGGTTGATGGTGGGATGGAAATTGTTGAAATCATGGTGGAATTCCTCAAGGGCTTCATTTCCATGGGTCCAGATGATGAAGATGTCATCAATATAGCGCAAGTAAAGTAGGGGCGTTAGGGGACGAGAGCTGAGGAAGCGTTGTTCTAAATCAGCCATAAACACAGTAAATCAAAATTTTTCACTAAAAAAAAAATCATTTTCGCATAAACTTTCCATGAGAGGGGACTTTTTCCACACCCAGCTCTAACTGCATGGACTGATCAGGGACTCTGGCAGCACCAAGACACATTGGGTCAAATCCAGGACTCCACTGAGTTCTACCTGGTAGGAATTTGGTCCATTAAGTTAAGGAGAGAGTGTAACCATAGGAAATACCCAATCTGAGCTTCCCCTTAAATAGAGTTAATTGAAAGCATATTCTACATGGAACATGCTTTGTAAAATATAGAAAGATGTTAGCTGAGGAATCAAATGCAGTATGATGAACAAAAAATGGCTGGTAGATGTAACATTACAAAATCCCATTGGTAGGAAAATACCTGTATGAAGGACAACATTCTGTCCTGACTTACACCTAGTGCAAGCCCCACTGATTTCTATAGAGTTGTACTGGGTGTAATTCAGGGCAGAAATGGGTCCTATGAGCTTATATTACTGATATGGCGGGGCGAAATATAGCAAAATGAAGAGGGCTTGGGAAAGACAGACAACATGGCTATGAATCAGAGGGGTAGCCATGTTTATCTGTATCCACAAAAACAACGAGTTGTCCAGTGGCACCTTAAACACTAGCAGGCTGGCTATAAAGTTATTTGGAATGAGATCAGGTGCAACTAAGGAGGGTGTGACCGGGATCCCAGAGGGGACCAGCTGAAGTCACTCAGTTACGGTGAACTGCAAAGAATGGGGCAGATAATCTCCAAAACTGGTGGATATTTTCAGTACTTAGATTTACCAAGACAGCATAAAACAGCTTCTTTATTACCTCACTGGTTGCCTAGAAACCAACACAGTTCCCTTAAAGTAACCCAGCCTTAGGCCTCCATCCAGGTACCCAAGTCAAATATGATGAAGATTTCTTAAAATCTTATTCCATCACATAAAAGAACAGGTTCTACCAATCCCAAAGGATTGGACACATTACCTCCCAGGTTAATGAATATTCCAGATCTTACCCAAATACACATTAATTCTTATTAACGAAACTAAAATTTATTAAAAAACAAAAGAGAGAGTGTGGTTAAAAGATCCATGTACATACAGACATGAGTTCAATTCTTGAGGTTCAGATTCATAGCAGAGATGGAGAGCTTTGTAGTTGCAAAGAGTTCCTTTAGACTTTAGTTCATAGGTTATAGTCCAAAGTCCAATATCATATTCAGGGTGTACCAGCTTAACTGAGATTTCATCTTGTGGCTTAAGCTTCCCCTGATGAAGCTTAAGCAGATCTGATATAAAAAGGATTAGGACCAAGGATCTTTTATACAATTTCAGGTCTTCTTTGACAAGTTGGAGTCTCTCAGGGAACAATAGGTAAGCAGCGCATCTTTGAAGTAGGTCCATCACCAATACTTAGCTATACGAATTAACATAAGACAATCGCCTGTTCCTCCACCATTCACCGATGATTTGCTATACATTTCAAAGAGAGATTAATAGAGAGATCTCTTGTGTTTACACTTCATTTAAATGTTAGGATGTTCTTTTGATCTTTAAATTATCAGAATACAGCATAGACAGGGACTGTTGATTACATTGTTGACCACTACCCTTACAGATGGAAATGCACAAAAACACAAACGTTATCTCCCCACATGTCTTTAAGGGTTGAATTTGAGTCATTTATTTTGCAAGATGTTTAACCCTTTCTGGCCATGCGTCACAGAGGGTGACGCATATTAGCATGCACTGACCTTACTGTAATGCACTAGTATCTAAAGCCACTATCCTGTATCCCTTATGCCCCCTAAATTCCCATTGACTTCATGGAAATATTGGCTGCAGAAGAAATGGAGGATCCGGTTTTTAATGTTGTATTCTCTATATTTTCTTTATGGAAAAGTATGCGAGCTGACTAGAGAGAGAGAAATAGATAGAGGCTTATATCTGAGGTAAAACCAGGTAAAGCCTTTCTACTGCCAATGACTAGAACATGTGGTGAGACAGCATGTGATCTTTGCCGTATGGCATTTGTACCCCCATTGTTCTCCTTAAGCCTTCTGGGGTGGTGGGAATAATGTTTATCAAGCTCACAGAAGGGATATAGGGAGATCACAGTTTCTAGGTGAAGAACTGGTAACTTTGGGATGTGGATACATAAATCAACACGAAGTGGAGCCCCATGACTAAACTAGTCAAGCAAGGTACAAAGAAATACTGAGTGATTCAATGCAAAGTTTTTACAACGTGTTCAGTGAAGATAGCCAGAAGCTGGAATCTTTGTAGCAACTGAAACATGACTTTTGGGTGGTAATTTCCACCCCATTAATTTACCTTTAAAGTCCTATATTCTAACTTGCAAGGCAGAGGAATTACTTTACATTAAGCAGCACCAGAATTCAGTGCCACCGTGAAGGCTGAAAGGTGGTGAGATAAGAACATTTCTCACATATCTAAGTAGCAGGGGCATTTATGAATATCAATTAGTCCATAAACTTCTCCATAAAAATATAAAGTAAAATCACAGTGAGCTGAATTCTGTCCTTATTATTCCGATGCGAATATATTGCAATGAGAATTTGGGACAGTCTAATCGTGAAAGGTGTTGAGAGCCCAGAGCATCATTCATTTAAGTTGATTCTAATGAGAAAACATTCGGAAGTGCCATCATGACTTAGGAGCTTAAGTCTCATGGCATATGGGACCCTAAATCACTTGGGGACTTCTGAAAATGTTGCTCAAAATGGGTAAGTCCAGGGCACCAGAGAAATCAAAGGCCTTGGCCAAAGAGGTAAGTAAAAGAGTTGAGTCAAAGGGGATTAGAGAAGGTTTACCTTGCCATGCAGATTTTGACAGGTGAACTAAGGGCTTTGTCTATGCACAGTTCATGCAGTGACTGAGTTAATCAGTGCAACCCTTTAGTGTGGATATGCTTGTATCAACTTGAATGTTTCTAGTAATTTCACTTGTGTCAGGAAATGAAGTTAAATCAGAACAAAAAGCACACATGTGGGACAGTCACACTCTATAGTCTAACTAAATGGGTTTTATTTCACAACTTTAGTTCTTTTTTGCAACACGTCTCTGTGTGGCTCCCTATCTTGGATTAAGGGTGTCCTATTATAGTTTAACTGAAATGTACTTTTATTGACTTACGCTAAATTGCAATAAAACACTCTTTCTCCTGAAGAAGAATGTTCGCACACAGACTTGGGCCAAAATAACTAAAATCTGTGAAATAAAACCCCCATTTAATTAGCTAAGTTCCAGTCTGTGCAGACTAGCTCTAGGTCATCTGTGTTTTGAGTATTTTGTTTGTAAGTCCTTTGGCAAAAGTATGGTGCTGAATGGAGGTAAGGGAATAAGTTTCATAGTAAACTAATGAGAGGTATGTTATTTAAAGGCAAATAATTTTTAACAGGGCTTCACTCACAATAGTAGAGTACCTTTGTCATGTCGCCCCTCCCCCTGCTCCTGACTCCTGTTGCTTAGTCTCATTTCCTCTTCCCACAGAGGGAATAGTTTGTGCATCCCACCTTTGTAACATGAGCTATAGAGTCAGCCGTACAAAATTCCACTTGCCCATCTGCCTGGGGTGAGTATTTTTTAAATGAATAAAATATCATTAGCTTTTCCAATATCAGCATTATCATGAGGATAGAGGAGTTTTAGACCACTCCAGCTAAGCACAGCACTTTGGGGGCCATAAGAAGAATGGGGGCATAGAAACAACAATAAGATTTGGCCAAAGAAAATAATTTTATCTTCATTTTATTGTCATCCCTTTTCACCATCCTCATAGGTACTTAGGCACCCAATTCCCATTGAAATCAATGAGCGTTAGACACCTAAATACCTTTGAGAGCACCATAAGAGCTCACCAGGCCAGTTAGAACATGACTTTGAACAACCATTGTCTGAAGCCATCTTATTATACGCCACTGCCAGATAAATAGTTACAGGTAAATATTGTGGAAAAATCAATAGACAAACAAGGTGGTGATTAGTATATTGTTCCAGAGTCAGTCCCAACAGCTATACGATATGTAACAATACTGACCTTGTTGCCTAATACGTCCATAGAAGTTTTGGCTCTCAGCATTCAGCAACAGCTCAGTGGCACTGAAAAGTCATGCAGCATTTTATGCCTTTGTTGCTGCATTGTTGATTTTAGCTATTTAATTTCATGAAACCCCAGGTGTGTGTAAATGAGAGATGTTGTGGAATTAGGCAGAGTCTGATGAAGATGATGATTTCCCATGTGATCTATCTGTTTTCACTGCACACTAAGCCCAGGCTCTGGCTCGCTTTGAACCCAAGCCCCTCTTCTGTACACACACAAATCAGTCTGGCTCAGCTCAGCAAACACTGAGGACCCAGGTCCTTGGACCTTACTAGAGAGGCAGGTCAGAGCCTGAGTCCCACTGTGACTCAGGTCCAAGCCCTGTCATTTTACAGTGTGGTCACAGGTCAAGCCACAGACCCGAGTCAGAAGGTAAGCATGGTGCAGTATGGACATGTTAGCACAGCTGTGCTACCTGGGTCCAGCAATTGTAAACCCAGGTTTACAATGCAGTGTGGATGCTCAAGCACAGGCCTGGAAACACCAAGTCCACAAGTCTGGGTCCTACAGACCCAGATGTAGTGTGCAGTATAGACATAACCTATGTAGGTTAGAGGGACAACAGACCCCTCAAACTAGAACTCAGCCATCACAGTCAAATTCCCTTTTCTAGAGTTCCCTTTTCATTATTGGTGTCTGCTATTCAGATTTAATGCTTATCATACTTCAACCTTAAACTTCCAAAGTCTTCAGTGAAGGCAACCAAAGACTCCTGTAACACTTTTGATCTATCTAGGTATTTCTATGGCCCCTCATCACCATACTATATGAGTATCTCCCAAACATTTAATAAACTTATCCTCACAGTGCAGTAGGAAAATCTCATAACCCACATTTTGCAGATGAAGAGCCAAGGCACCAATAAATTAAAAGCCCGAATAGCAGAGTGCAATGCCTGGTGGCTGAGGTGGTCTAGAGGGCAGTCCAAAGTAGCACAGGTGTAATTTGTAAAGTCAAATGGCTGAGAATTTAACAATTGGATGGTAACAGATTGCGGATCACAGTGATGATTTAACCTGGTGATATTCTGAACAAAATAGAGCTCTCAACCATAATTGTTGCTCTTTCCATCACTTCACATTGACTCTACTGGCATTCTAGGCATCAGAGTGCCAGACAGAGTGACAATCCTGAATATAGATTGAGAGTTCAGTTTGCATGCACCACAACTCTCGCTGTCTCAGGAAGATGAGTCAACAAAGCTAGAAATGATTTAATACTGCTTTCTACCACACTTAATTTTGTGATGAGGTTTCTGTTTCCACTGTACACCTTGGATATCACAATGAGAAATGTCTAGACCTGGGCTTGGCTACCTCACATTATATGGTAAGAATTAGAATGACTGCACTGTTGAGCAAGTTCATACTTTTGTTAACAAGTGCCTTCTTGTTAAGGGAATGACTGCAGCAATAAACCAGCCAGGCCCCCATCAGTGGGTGTCACTGAAGACAACAAAGGCATCAAGGACTGAATGCAAATGAAGAGATATGAGCAAAAATTAAGAGAATCAGGTAGTCCAGCAACCACCACACAAGCTTCTACAGCTCTATCTTGGTGTTGTCATTCAATTCCCCATAGCCTTCTAAAACCTAGATGATCAGATAATTAAAGGTTGAGTGGTATGCATAACATCAAGCTGATTAAATTTGTTTACTGATAATTCTTTCAGGTTCCCGTGAATATCATGTAATTTTCAAGGTTTATTTCAAACAGATTTTGTGTAATGTATTATTGACATCATCCTCGTGGACCATTTCTACAATGTCATTCAGGATAATTATTTCACAACAGATTTTCAGAGTCCCTGATTCCTGTTGGGATTTGCTTTTGCATAAATTACAGTGCAGAATATTTAATCAGTGTCCCCATTAGAACCCTATGGCTTATTTTTAGGAATAAAGAATGGGAGAGATGGCAGTGGGAGGTGGGGAGAAAGGGATATTTGTATGATTGCAGCATGAATATATTTTCCTCAGCTCTGTTTTCTAAAGTGCAACAGAGCTGGATGTTACCCTGCAGCATCTTTGCCTTTTTTAGAAATAAACACAGGCATTAATCTTTTGACTGCATTAAATTAAATATTCATGTTAACGGATCACATAATGTGAAGTTAAAAAACGATTAACATTTAAACTGCATTCTCTCTGATTGTTCCAAAAAATGAATTACTCTCTCTTAACTAATAATGCCAAAACAATAATAAATCTGAGAATTAGGACTACAGGAAGTGTCTTTTATATATACATATAGATTAAGACTGGCCAACCCTTGTTTCCCTAAAGGAACCTAAGCTCTAGGCTTCAGCATATTCATATGCGTTTCTGTGCATAACCCCTTCTATAGTCTATGACTTGGAATTCTGTATTGTGCATGCTGTTTACAAAAGATAATTAAGCAGGCAGATCAATATGATGCTGGGATTTGGCAGTATTAATATATCAAGGGTAAAACCATATGGATTCGTTTCTCTAATAGATTGCTGGTTGCCCACTGTTGTCAGCTCACAAACTTTAGCATGCCCAGGGTAAAACTACTGAGTCGATGGAATTTGGGTTTCATTGAACAGGCCAGTATGAAGTAGTTATGCTACTGTACACATGAGCGTACAGCTACTTTGGCAGAAAAAGAGTGTGGCTTTAAGCCTCTGCACCACATCAGGTGATGTGAGAAAAAAGCCATTCTCAGAAGAACAGTGCCTGGAGCAAGTGAAATGGGACAGATTCTGCTCTGTTACACCAGTATAAATCACAGGATGTGGTGGTTCGCACTCCTTGGCTGGGGGCAGGAAGAGAGGGGAGCTGGCCCTAGAGCCCTGCTTGGCTGGAGGACTGCAGCCAGCCTGCCTCCCATGGGAGGCAGGGAATACCACTACACAGGCTGTGTTTGGGCCTGTTCCAGCCTAGGCCCAGCAGAGGAGTCCTGACTAGCACACTGACAGACACGAGGCAACACAGCAGAGACTGGAACTCACCATTCCAAGCTTGCATCGCACCGAAGCCTCACCAACCACTGCAAAGGGTTGGAGGTACCCAGTCTGGGGACTGGGTGTATGTCTTCACAGCCCACGAAAACAAGCCTCCCAGCCTGAGTCGACAGACTCGGGTTAGCTGGGCTTACACTAGTGTTCTAAAAATAGATGTCTAGACAGCACTTTGGGGTTCTAGCTCCGGCTGGAGCTTTGGGCCTAAAGCCTAAGGAGGAGGATGGGCTTCGATTCTGTCAACCAGGGCTTGGAGACTCCCTTCTGTGGGCTTTGTAGACGTAACCTAGGAGACAGGGGCTGGTCTTACCCAACTGCGGGTCCACATATGCAGAGTTATACTAAGCACTGGGGACCCAGCATACTGTAGTATCTTGGTGGGTGAATGTGTGACCTCTGTAGGGTCCCCAGATGGTGTCTTGCATTAATTGAGGTTTGCCCCTGCCCAGGTAAAGCGAGTGGCATCTGGCAGGTTCTCGGAGTGCTGGGGTTAATTCCTGCCTCCTCCAAGGTTGTAAAAGCAGTCTGGGCCTCATGAGAGGAAGTGGGATTCTCTACTTCCAGGCACATGGCTTGGAATTTAGGGACCACACCATGAACCAAAGTGTCCCCACCACACTGACGCTGTTGGCACTGAACTCCTCTGGCCATTCTGTGCCAGGAGCACAAGGGTGAGGATCATGCCTGGATGCTGCATCTTCTCTCCCCATCCCTTCTGGAATAGCTTGCGCATATTCAAAGTGAGGCTTGTCAAGATAGCCATAGGCTCCAATCTGCGCTTAGGACGAAAAGTCGTTAAAGTGGTGATGGCTTAAATTCAGAAACTTCCTTCTCTCACAGCAAATAATCATTCAAATATAGAAACCACAGACGCTGCTACTGCTCAAGTAGATTTAGTGCAGGTGAAAGGCGCTAGGACCTGCAACCCCAGAAATTGAAATCCTCTCTCTGTCTTTCCCCAGACCATTCTTCCCAGTAACAAATTCCTGCCTACCTCACTCTAATGTATACGTGCAAGTGCGCTCTCTCTTTCTCTCTCTCTCTCACACACACACACAAATTGGATGACTTGGCCTTCTTAATTAGTGGACTTGGGTCTGCAGCCACATAGAAGGACAATGGAACCAGCCCTTATTTTTATTATAACCTGATACCAGACCAATTTCACAACATTTTACCTAGAAAACACAAATCATCTTATAACAACCCTACACCCAAGCCCCTGCAAAAGACTAAGAAGTGCCAGTTCTAACAAAGCCCTACCATTTTTTTCCCTCACTTAGCAACAGCAACAAAGCACAGTGTACATGAAAAATGGGAATAAAAAGACCAGTAGATGCACCCAACTGGCAACTACCATAAGACATTGGAATCATTAAGGAAAGGGCTGAATCTAAGGGCTTGTAGCAGAAGAGGTCATGTTGTGCTCATCAGTGAGTACAGGAAAGGTTTTATTAGGACTCTGGAGATGATCTCACTGCAGTACATTCATTCATTCAGCACATGTAGACTCGACTCCAGCAAAGAAGCAAACTAGGGCCATTTATTCACAACAAATGTAAGAGGTTGTTACTGCATTTGGGATGTAATCATCCATTCTTTGCATGAAGCCATGAGTGTTAGATGTGGCATATCCTTGCCCTGTGTATAATGAAAAAAAATGTGATGCTCCCTTTATGCATGTTTGAAAACCACACAAAGAAAAGGGTAGTTTACACGTGCCGTAGGACACATTTCACCTACATCACTGGTGCATACTGCAATATAATGGGAGAGGGCTGCTAGAAATGTGTCTGACCACTGGATTTGAATCTCAGACACTCAGGACAAAGATTATCTAAGGTTATAGAGGGAGGGAGTAGTGAGTGTGTGGTGTTGCCCTCTAGAGGCTGAGACAGAACCTGCCACCTGTAGCTACCAAACTTCTTTAAAAGTAAATAAAATCGGGGGCGGGGAATTCCAAGCATTATTACCAGGCTTGAAAATTTTACCATACAGCTGCTAATCAGCTAACTAAACCTACTGCCCAGAGGGAGGCACAAAAAGGGCGGGGGGTTATGTCATCAGTGAGATCCAGGCTGCCCTGGTGAGATGCTCAAGGATTAGATTAACAGAGAAGAACCCTGGTAGAGATGTGTGAGGAAAGTTGCCCACTCTAGGTCTAGCTTACTCCTGTCTATTAGACCCTAACTTTCATGAACAATAATTCACCCAAAATATTTTTTAAAGAAGAAAACAAGTCCATGTCCTGAGATATGGCTAAATGGCCCATAATATTAGCCACCTTCACTTCATCACTTTCTCCTTCTTTCCTGTCTGTCCCATATCCTCCCTCTCCCCCACCCGTAAAACTGTACCTTTAACAGTTTAGAAACACTTCCTGCTGCTTCCCTTCTTTGCACCTCCCCCAATAATCCATCTGCACCATCATCAAGCTGTGGAAATAGCTCTTTCCCTTTTGCTTGCATTTGTTTTCACTAGTACCTAGGTCAAAACTGAGACCAGTGACAAGTGTTTGTCAAAAATGTGGGCGGGGGAGGGAATTGTCAACAGAACTTTAGCATTTAATTTGCTAAGCAGTTCTACAGGTGACCCAGCAGCAGTGGTTTTAATAATGTGTCACCTACATAAACAGGAGCAAATATACAGTTAGGAGGGCAAATCCTCATCTGGTGTAAACTCACATAGCATTCTTGACTCAATGGAACTATGCTGATATTTAGCCCAGGACAGAATGATGATGATGATCTAGCCCAGGACAGAAGCAGTTCTAGCATGATAACAGAATAATAGAAATGGAGCAGGTCATCTGGTCCCTACTTTTAGTGCGGAAGTGTTCCCTATTATGAATGGGCCAGTGATTTGTATGGTCCATTTCTAGAGGACTCAAGGCACTGGTCCTTCTGCCTTTCCTGTTGGGAGCCTATTCCATAGCCCAGTAATAATCCCTGGTCACCTACCTTGTCTCACTAATATCCTGGGACCAACACAGCTACAACTACACTGCATAAGCCAGTTCTTTGACACGCAAGAGACAGACTTGTGTCTGTTACATGTGATAAAGCTCATGTGGGATAAATGTCATGGGCAAAATAAATTAGAAGGTGACATCACTGGACAGACAGCAATGATCAGTCTTCAACCCTTCTTTTTCCAAGAGGTGAGAGTTGGTAAATCAGAGGCATTTGATGATTGGAGCCAGCCAGCTTGCATGTCTCGTTTGTATTGTTAGCAGAGATTAAAACTGATTATTCCATTTCCTCCCCACAGCCCCGATGGCTAGGGTAATGTTTGCTAAGAGCAATGTCGGTTTGCTCATTCTTCGTTTTAATCAGCAGAGAATCGTTTTACAGCTGTCGTTTACACTGGGTGGAGGAAAGGAGCAAATCAAAGAGCTGAGGAAAATCCTGAGACATTGAAGGAATTCAATAAAGGTGCAGCCGAAGATCAATAAACTCAGCTGCCATCTCTGTCAAACAACAGGCCACTTTGTGCTGTGTTAAATGATACAGCAGCAAAGGGATGGCCAAAGGTCTGTAGCATTGGGATGGAAGAGAGCGTGTCATATGGTGATTTTAAAAAGTGAATACACTAATAAGAATAAATATTTCAAAGACATTCCAGGAAATAAGACAAAAATTATAATTGACATTCAGGTCACTTACAAAACAAAGAAGAAAATAGCTCAATGCATAATTTTACCACTATCGCCCCAAAATTGCAGCATGACACTAAATGAATTACAATAACCTCACAATTCAAACTGACTTGAATGAAATGTCTCATCCACCTGTTAACTTGCCATTCCCCTTCTTCATAATGAGGAATCAATGGCAAAATAAATAAGTAGTAAATATCAATTGATAGAAAGCAATAATCAATCTTCCTCCCTTCACTCCAAAGAGGTGAGACTTGGTAAAGGTCTGATCCAAAGACCACTGAAGTTAGTTGGAGTCATTCCATTGACTATAGTGGACTTTGGATCAAGTCCGAAATGCTTTACAAAACTCGTATCTATTTTACACACATTAGGCACAGTGTTACAAACATGTCCACATTTGAATAACTTTATTCATGCGAGAAGCACCATTTGCAACACTGAAATGGAAATTGACAGGGATGAATTTGAATCAAATCTCTGAGTCCAGATACGCCCCTGAAACTTCCAGGAATGTCAAAAATGGCTCCAAACATCAAGCACTTGTTGAATTTGAGACAAACCAAAACCCAAATGACCTGAACTTTGGAAGGTTTGGATCCAGATCTAAATTTTAAGGTGCAGGCGAGTTTTAATCAGCTGCTTATTTGACAGGTACGTTTATACTAAATGAATCCTGAATACTTCAAGGAGTGGGAAAATTCAATTCAGGGCATGGAGGTAAACATGGATTTGTCCAACTACAAACTGACATTGATTGCAACAGTAAAAATATAACCTAAAATCCAGAATGCCTACCCCTAAAATGTCTCCAAAGTTCGATTTCCAACAGGTGAGGGTCTCTTTATTTTATATTAAGTTCAAAAAATGTCCTCAAAAATGATTTCAAGGTTGAGCCACAAAGGAATGAAATCAAAGAAATGATTGAGATACAATAGTGTTAGAACAAATCATGAATATCATGAGATGATGACCTTTGGGGAAGAAAGATCCCAAACTAGCAATAAGAAAAATTAGGCAGGAAAATAAACTGCACTAATGAAACATCTATTTGCCGAAAAACATCTGCAATCTTGAAATAGGGCAAGGCAGATTTTAAACTTTTTTTAAAAAAAAAAAAGCAGTTCTGTGCATACTCCCAACTTTATGAGAGTATCTTGCTGTATGTTTTATAAAGCACCAGCTACTTTTGCAGCTTTTTATAAATGGTTAGTAGTAATATTATCTGTGACAAGGCTTAAAAATAAACAAGAATTTGAAAACACCAAGAAAATAATAGGCACTATAAACGCAACATTTGAGAATTGTTTTGCACGGGAAAGTCTGTCTGTGGCATGTATGCAAGCCTTGAAATATCCCAGCAATAAAAATAAATAAATACAGAAATGGTATAAGAAATTTAGAAACAATAGAGGAGGAAAAAACTTGGAGTCCCCTACGTGAAAGAGTTCCAGATGTTGCAAGCATAGGTAGTGTTAAAACCCATCTAAAATAGGTTTTCATTTGCTAGACAGAATGGATCTGACCCCACAGAGAACTGCTAATTTTAAAGAGGAAAGTTACCCATTGTGTCAAAAGGTGTAAATCTGAGAGGTGATTTCTGCTCCTCTCACCAGATCCTGGGAGTAGTGTTTTCAAAAAATACCTAAGTCACCCCTGGACAGGTTTCAAAAGAGCTCCACCCCCATTTATACCCCTAATGAAGGGCCAAACTTTCAGAAGTGCTCAGCATCCTGCAGTTCCCACTGCAGTACTTCAGATCAGATTTTCGGAAGAGCTGTATACCAAACGTGCTGATCTCCTTTTGACAATCTTCCTTTTAGGAGCCCAAGCGTAAGGGCCAGCAGGTATCAAACCCAGGACTGCAGAGTTGCCAGGCAGTGAGCACAGACACACTGCCAACCAACCAGTGCTCCCCGACCCATTACCCGCAGTGGACACAGACCACAGGAAGTCCCACCTCAAGGCGTTCAACAGACAGCAACCTCATGATGCCTGATTGGCTCCCTACCCTATATAAACCCAAGGGGCATTGCAGGAAATGGCCAGGAAATAATGTGGCTCACTAGCTAGCTGTCCTGACCACTCTGCATTCTCTGTTCCTGAACTCCCAGTATTGACCTCGGCTTGGACCTTGACTACTGCTCAAACTCCACAACACCCACTTGGGCTGTGACGCCTGTTATTGACCCTTGACCTGAGCCCTGACCTGTCTCCAGCACTGCCCTTTGGCTTGATCCTCAACCTCACTATTGACTCTGATACTGATTCTATCATTCCTGCCACTAGTCCTGCCTACCTTTGCCCAGCAAACTGACACCAAGTCCTATTGAACGGTCATTGAAATTTAGGGATTTTGGTGCTTTTCAAAATACAACTGAGGAGCTCTTAGAAATTTTACCTACATTCCTTCCTCTCTGATACCATAATCAAAATGTCAGCTGTAGGAAACGCTGACAGCAAAGTGGCAAACAACCGTTCTTTGAAAAGCAGAATCTCCCTTTCCCTTCTATTGTATAAGTTATTGAACAAATATAAATATATGTTAAAAGAACATTAAGGTTGCAAAGTCAAGCACTCAGAACCTGTTAATTATATGAACACTTACACAGAGATACTGAGGAGAATAGATTTTCTGGTTCAGTGGCTCCATTCAAACTGAAAATAATTTTTTTTCCCAGTTTTTTCTCACCAACACAAAAAAACTAAAAATATTTTGTTCAGGGTCAATGGTTCATTTTTAAAATGTCAAAACAAACTGCTGGGGCTTTTTCAAAGCTTTCTTCCTCATTTTTTATTTGGCCAAAACTATTCGCCAAATTTGACCCGAATTTGTGAATAGTTTTGGTCACCCCAAAGCTGCAATTTTGGGGGGAAAATTTAGGGCTGGGTTCAGGGGGCTCCCTGGGTCAGGGCTAGGTTCAGGGTTAGGGCTGGGTTCAGAAATGCTCCAAGCTTCATGCTGCCTGGGCTACAGTTGGAGTTGGGGCTGCTAGGGCCTTTTAAGGTTAGGGTTAGTGTTGCAAAGGGTAGGGTTCCTGAGCTAAGGTTAGGGTTGGGCCCAGAAGGGCTCCCTGGGCTAGCAATAAACAGGGTAGGGTTAGGGCTGGTAGGACCAGGATTAGTAAACTTCGTTCTCCCTGGGCTCGGATTAGGATTGGTGCCAATAGGGCTCCCTGAGCTAGGGTTAAGGTTGTGGCTGGGCTAATCCCACTCTCAGTTCATTTTAAGTATAACCGGGTATAATGCAAATACACTCCCCTCCTCTGAGCAATTCATTTGTATGAAGTCTTTCAAGCCTACAACCTATATATAAGAGTTCTGATTCTGCTTTCATTTACCCCAGGATAAAACAGGAGTAAGTCAGTCAATGGAGTTACACCTGTATCAAACCAAGGTCTGTGCAAACAGAATCAGGCCCATGGTACAGACATTAGCATGTTGCACTCATGGGGCCCAATCCCGCTGTCATTCTAGTCAGCGGAAGCTTTGCAAACTGACTTCTGGCACTGATTCTGGGTCTGGTTCCAGCACCAGGCATAGGATGTGGCTGGGAATGAGAGTGAGTGGAAGGGGTTATTCTCTCCCACAGAGCAGCCCAGATGTGACCACTCAAGGCCCCCCAACCCCAAAAGCTCATCTAAATTTTGCCAGGAGCCAGATAGTCCCTAGGCAGGATCCAGACTTCAGAAGGTACAAAGGTGAGTTCAGGGAAGAAGCATAGTCTACTAGATAAAGCACTAAACTGGGAGAAGAGAGAGACTGGATTCTATTCCCAGCTCTACCACTCACCTGATGTGTCCAGGGCAAGTCACTTCACCACACTGTGCCTCTGTGTCCCCTCTCAACATTTGTCTACAAATCACATAGTTCTACCTTGTGCATTTTGATTACAAGCTTCTTTGGGCAGGCACAGGCTCATTACATGTCTGTACAGTACCTAACCCAATGGCATCCCAAGCATGGTTGGCACCTCCAGCTACTACTGTAAGACACATACCAGCCTACATCTGGGTCCGCATGTCTAAGGCTGTGCTGCTCAGGAACAGCCCGAATGATCAGAGCCAGGGTGTTAATGAAACAGGAGACCCCAGATGATTTTATAACTTAGTAAACTTCATGTGTGCTAATGGGCTAAATATTTTTCGCATCTACAAATGTGTGGTGGAGTTTGACCCCCATAAAAGATATTCAATTGCTGGTCCTCCTCCTTAGCTCCAGCTTTCCTAGAAAGATTTCCTTTGCATTTCCTAAATAGTTGTTTAATCTAACATGAAGCATGGAGACCACTAAGCATTTTGTGCAGCTTGTTGCCTGGTCACTACCTCCTTTGTACTGGGGACGGGAGGGGGAGCTTAGAGGGGAATGGTCCACTGGAAATAAAACCAAAAGGAGCCCTGCAAGGCATGGAAGAGATAATGCTTATGTCATCCAAATAGTAAAGGCAACTCAGCAGGATCTGCCCTTCCAGTACCACCTCCCGTGACGGGGAACTATGATAGATAAATGCAATAATGTTAGATGATAATACAGATGCTGGCTCCCCAACCCATGACCACAGTACTCTCAATGAAAACAAAGAGCCAGTGCTGAATAATAGGTTTAATGCCTCTCTTTTTAATGAGAATTTGTATTGCAACTCTCTCATCCTAAGATCTCAGAGCTGTGGATTTCTGCAGGAGATTTTTTATTGGCTTTTTCTTTAGTCGGTTTCCCCAACACTCTTCCTGAAAAAAATTATCTTTCTAATGCTCTCTCGGAGCTTATTCCTTTCACCTTACTCCCAGGAGTGGATTCAACCGGCCTACTCAGGCAAATGTGTGCTTGCAGGGGTGGTCCATGGCTACTAATCCTGAGGCAGGACAGAACTTTTATAGAGGAAGGACAGTCTCATGGATGGGGCACTGGCTTGAGGTCTGGGAGAGGTGGGTTCTGTTTTCAGGTTAGACATGGGCTTTGTCTGTGACCTTGGGCAAGTCACTTAACCCCTGATCTTTACAGGTCAATGAGATTTGGGCTGCTAAGTGCTTAAATCCCTTTGGAAAATGAGACCTAGGCTCCTAAATCACAGAAATGTAGGGCTGTTAGGGACTGAGAGGTCGGCAAGTCCAGCCTCCTGTGTTGAGGCAGGACCAAGTAAATCTGGACCATCCCTGACAGGTGTTTGTCCAAATGGTTCTTAAAGCCCTCCATGATGGGGAATCTACAACCTGCCTTGGAAGCCTATTCCAGAGCTTAAATTACCTTTACAGTTAGAAAAATTTCTAACATCTAACGGAGATCTTCCTTGCTTCAGATTATGCCCATTACTTCTTGTCATTTAAGTGTTGCACTACTGAGCACATCAATGGCTAAATCTGGGTCTTAACCTCTCTGTTCCCTCTTGGTGAAGTGGGAATAATACTTCCCGCACCTCACCGAAACATTGTGAGGATAAAAATCCATTAATGATTGTAAGGTCACTCAAACACTACACTTATGAGGGCCATCTAAGTACCTGGATTGATTCATTAGTGCTGATCAGTTAAGTATTGCAGTCGTGAAGGGTTCTAACTAGTAAATCCTGATTTACCAAGTTCCTTTTGCTAATGTTTATTCTCCCCCGTGGCAAGTGACGAATAGGGGAAGAGAAGAGTTCCACCTTTTGATAATCATAGTAGTTTTTAAACCTTTTCCCCTTCCCTGATCTCACACTCGCAGCAGGGAAGGCGAAATGGATTCTGCTAGATAAACACAACTGGAGTTCAAATTGCTGATTGGGTTCTTTTTCCCAGAGTTCAAACCAAGGCTGTGCTGGCTGCAGCCGTTCAAGCTCGATGGCCCAGTGGGACTCATTACTCCATTTACAGTAAAACATGCAAGGAAATGTATCTCCCTATCCCCATATAGCCAAGTTTACTGAAGGATAACCTACTACATTACACAGATTAATACTCCAGTGAGTAAATTAATCCTCAGAATTTCACTCACTACTTGTGGCTTATAAATTTTAATTGGCTCTAAACTGCCACACGAATTTATGTGAATGTATATTGATGCAGTGAAAGAGATCAGAAATTATTCTACCAACATTTGAAGCGCCAAGATAACAGGAAGTGTTGGGACCGATTTATTAATGCATATTAATATTTGCCAAGTGGGATTCAAACTTATTTCAGCATTGCACAATCATATTACACACAGCTCAGTAGGGGAGAAGAAACAATGAAGCGGATAAATGCCTATATTTGGAACATACATTTCCATATTGCAAAAAGGCAACTCCAATAGCTGTACAGATTGGACTGTGCTTTTAGGACTCACATCCACCTAATCTCCCAAAGTATTGATCAGAATGGCCTTCTGGTATATTGCAATGCCGGTAGGTACAGCATGCACCTCTCTCTTGAGCAACAAGAATGGGATTTAACTTACGTTGACAAAGGCCCCTCTCAGATCAGCTTCTTTATGCAATTCAGACAAGAACTAGGTTTCACTAATGCCAAGATTCCCATGGATTTGACATTTCCAAATCCACAGAACATGGGGCCAGATTTTCAAGGGTATTTAGGTTCCAAAAGATGCAGATATGTGCCACCTACTGGGATTTTCAAAAGCATGTAGATACCTAACATGTTTAAGCATGTTTGAAAATCCCACCAGGCACCTATCTGAATCTTTAGGTGCCTTAATACCTTTGATCATCTGGCCTTTGGTGCAGAATCCACCCTCTGCTACAGAATTCTGCAGAATAATCCAATTGTCACTCTAACCTTCTAAAGATGAATCAAGGCAGGGTTGTCTCCCTGAACAGGTACATAGACAGCCTGAAACAGACCTCTCAGAGAGGCTTGAACTGCTACTCTTTCCCATAGTTGTCTGTTAACCCTGATGCCTAGCAATGAACACTTTGATGTCAACATTGTTAATCATTCCATTGCTGGTGATTTTACCAGAAGCATCCCCTGCCTGTTCTCCATCATTGTTATATATGCTGGTAGTCACTGGGGTAGGCAGTGAGTCAGCTGCTTGCAGGGAAATGATGAGTGTAAATTTCACCAGGAAACAATTTAAAGACTCCCTGATTCAAGCAACACGAAAGAGGAAATACATCCCCTACCTATTGCCCAAAGGGTCAACAGCTTTCTGAAAGCCAAGAACCAAAACTCCTCTTCCTCATGCTTCCCTGGGTACCTAAAACCCCAACAGCCACTAACAGCTCCTACAATGTAGTCATGCATTTTCCATGCACAAATCTGTGGCACATTAAAATATTGGAGGCCATGTAAAATCAATTGAATTTATTGTCAGAATGAAACAAGATAGGGACTAGATAGTATTTTCATGTTTAGTCCAATAAAAACCTCCCTGGCTCAACATATACTGATACTGCCCCAGAATTTCTAATCTGCCACACAAACCACACTGGACTTAGAGTGAAGCTGAGATCTTCCATCCATCACCACCAGTAACAGAGGCTATGGAGGCCAAATTATGCCCTGAGCTGTGCAGCCCCATATTTCATTTATGCCCTCAGTGACATAAGTGAGTTGCACAGAGGACACAATCTGTAGGCAATGGAGTTGCACCAAATAAAGGCAAAATTTGGCCTTCAGAATCCTTATTATTGCAGATTATGAAATGGAGTGGTTGGTAGGAAAATATTTATTTGCACACTGCAGATTTGAATATGCAAATCAGTATTCAGAATACAGAGCCATAGGATGCACTTTTTAGGGTGGAACTATACTTTTAAATTTGAGCCAAATCTCAACTGAATATTTTGCATCTAAAAAAAAAAAAGCATGTTTAAAGGGACAACAATTTAAAAAAAAAACACACTTCTAAGATGTTTCACCAACACAGCTCTGGGTAACATATAAAAGGAAAACAGAGTGAATTGAGGAGGAGGAACACATTGCTCTGGTTTTTTTCCTGAGTATATTTCCTTGTACATTTGGCAGCACACTTTGCACACAGTCAATTTCATGATTACCTCTGTTTACCTGGATCTCTGACATACAAATAGGGGAGAGGAAACTATTTTTAAAAAATATAAACCACAAAAACAGGCAAGGGGATTTAAGGGCATAAGTGATACCAGAAAGAACTTATTAATTATTCTCAATTGTCCAGATTTCAATGGGATTTTATTATTTTATTGATATAAAATTGTTGTAAAATTTTCCTTCTCTTCATCCTACATATTTCCAGTCACGGGATGAAAGCTCCAGTACCCTTACAAAGGACATTTTCCTAGTATTTTTGTCCTTACTTGAGTCAAGAGTACTAGAGGAAGTCTGTTCTCACAAGATTTCCAGCCCCAATTCACTCTCTCAAATTATTCACCCACATTTCAGGTAAGTGCTCATGCTCCTGGTTGCTCATCCAGCCTGATGTGAACCTATTGAGGCTCACCCATCACTACTTCCTCTCCGGATTTATGTTTTTTCTCTTAGAACAATGTACTTCTCACAGTGGTTGAATCAGGACATGATCCTTTGCTCTGGTCTTCTTGGCCCACAGAAACTGCACAGGTTGGGCATTCATAGTATCGTTTATCTGAGTTCCCTCCACCAATACTACTACAGTCCCCATGCAAAGGTCTATTTACAATAGCCTCTGTGCTTTTTTCAGTCTCCTCGGGACAGGTGGGGTTGGGGGGCAGGGAGAGCAGTAGTCTCCCTTTCCTAAGGAAAGTACCATTCCTCTTCCTCTCCTACACTTCCTTCCTGTGCCTCTTTTTCCTTCTGGGCTGATGGGCTAATTGGCTCTTTATCCCACCCAGACTACCAGCCTGGTTATCTAATTATGTCTAATTACCCCAGTCAGCTTTCTCTAGGGGAACTAATAGGCATCAAAATGTTGGCTCCCTGCACTCTGTCACAGTGGTGAAGCAAGGTACACATACAAGTGGCAGCAGAAAATCCCCACATTGTGTTGATCTATTGCAGGGTGAAGGTATAACATGATGATATACTACTATTGCTGGTGCCCAATAAATTTGAGGCTGATAGCCTCATTAGTATAAACTAACCCCAGCTGGGTTAGGATGGGAAGCCTCACTGCTAGGACCAATGCAGACCAAACTAGACCATGACTCAGTGGGGACTAGACTCTGCCAGCAAGAATCTTCCACTGCACCCTAGCTTCTGTGTTTGAACGCAGACTAAGCTGTTTTAGAAACATACAGGTTAAATTATTTAAAGGTATGTATCAATGAGGTTTTCCATTTTCAATTGCTGCCAAGTCATAGAAGCTTTTCAGGACGGGGGTTACATCTTCCTGTGTTTAGAAATTGCTTACTATATTTTGGTTACTAATTGTATTCTACATAGGTTCTTATACTGGGCTCATCACCATAATATCAGAGCATCTTCCAGTAATACAAAAAGAAAAGGAGTACTTGTGGCACCTTAGAGACTAACCAATTTATGCTGTAGCTCACGAAAGCTTATGCTCAAATAAATTGAGTACTCCTTTTCTTTTTGCGAATACAGACTAACACGGCTATTACTCTGAAACCTTCCAGTAATACATTAAGTGATGTGACTACCATCTGTGAGATGTTTGTTTTTTCACCCTCTCTTCCAGGGGAAGCCATGTATGAAGTGGAACATCTTGTTTTGGATTTCCACACACAGTGCTATATGTTTGTTAGAGAAGGGAACATCAAATAAATGTTGTGTGAACTTAAAGCAGGAGACAGAGAGATTTGTGATGGCCCTTTCTTCCCCCCAGGAAACTGCATTCCACACACTTGGGCTAGCCCCTGAGAAAGTAACGCCTCCTAAGGCACTGTCAATTATTATTAATTAACAAAGGTATGAAGTAAGTAGGATTTGAGAACTGACCTGGAGCCAAATTTCCCCTATGTTTGAAAACAGAGATAGCAATACTTGCTTACTTACCCCCAGGCTGTTGGGAGCACCAAGTAATTTAAGCTTATGAAGAGCGTCAAGTTGGAAAGGCAGTGTAAATACTTCAGAATAGTATTAATATTCTTTGGGGCCTGGGAGAAGAAGAACTGAGATCTGAAGGGAAGGAGCAAGCACTAACAACATTAGAAAGATAATCAGTATTTCTCCATGTGCCTTACTAGACACCCAAGTTGCTTCATTCTACAGTGATGGCATTCACGTAGATCTTTTCCTTCATTATTCAGTCATTTTGTTTTCAGATCCAAAGTCAATAGTTCTGCCAGTGACTAATTAGAACAAAGATCATAACCCTTTGTGTATTTCCTGTTGGGCTGCCTCTTAATTTCCCTTTATTACCCCCTGGTTGTCTGTAAGTGGAGGTCCTCATCTGTAGCGTACCCTTTCCCATCTGAAGGCATCATCTCTGGCACCTCCCTATTAATTTCTCCCTCAGACCTAACAAAAGGTCTTTCTGAGTCTCTGTCTTCTATAGCTTGGCTCTCTGGTCAGGTCACAAACATCTAAACGCCTTCCAGGATAGGGCAAACCAGTCCAAATGAAAATCCAAATATCTTCAAACTAATAACTATTCCCCCTTTCAGGCCTCACTATAGTTCCCTTATTAGCGCTACCTCAAGGTTTTCCCTACCTGCTCTTGTAGCATTTTTTCTTTGCTGTTACTTGTCTGGTTAAACCCTACCTCAAGACTGTCTCTGCCCTACAATCTTCCCCCAAATTGGGGGTACCTCAGTCTATTTATAAGGCCTCTCTCCACGGCCTTTGATTACTCACTTGCCCAGGTGTAGCACATGACTAATTAGGGTTCTTTCCCCCTGGTCTTGCAGGTGGTAAGGTTTAAGCCCCATCAGAGTATCTCATTAAACTGATCACCACCCCTTGTAGGAATTGCCATTCTTGAGTAGCATCCCACCTTTTCGACAGGATGGAGCCTTACTGGGATCCAGGAAGTGGGCGGGCAAAGCCCGCCCACTGCTAAAGGATCCCCCCCCAGCCTAAGGGGGGGATCCATAGGACCTGGGAAACCAAATAATTATGGGGGACAACTAATGAACAACAAGGAGGGGAGTGCGGTCAAAGGATCAAACGAAGGGAACCGGACGGGGACACTGAGCAGAGAACCCCGGACAGCGCCCACTGCTCCTCAAAAGCGTCAAGGGAGTCAGTGGACACCGCCCAGAGGAACTCTGCCCGGAGGCGTGAACGGACAGAGGATCGGAAATAGGCCCCGCACAGGATGGAGCTAGGCAAATTATACTGGGAAAAAGATTCTTTGCCTAAGAGGCTGTTGGTGCAAGAGGCTGTTTCCATAAACAGGACACTCCACTGCTTAGAGAGGCTTTGATGAGAAGATCCACAACAATTAGTTTGTCTTTTTTTCTCCAGAGAACAATAGGTCAAAGGATCAAAAAAAAATCAACCCCCTAGAACAGTTTTGGCTTGTGATGTGGGGCGGTTTGACCTAACATATTAGACCCATAAGTTAATTAGCTAGTTAATATTAAAGGACCTATTCATTAGATTAATTAAGCTAATGCTGTGCTAACATTAAAATATGAAAAATTAAAGCTGTGTGCAAACAAAACAGCTGTATTGACTTTCAGATAAATATTTTCAGGCTGAATAAAGCTAAAGGATATTGCTCAAGGATGGTAGAAAGGTTTCCTTTGCATGGTGGTAATAGCCTATATAGCTACAGAGCATTTAAATGCATGATTAAGATCTGTAGTATACCATGTTCATTACAAACTGGTAGTTGCTTCTTCAGGGGTAAGGTTTTAAGTGACTTTCAACACTCAGAATCCACAAATGAAGGTATACCAGTCTCTGCGTTAGACTGGTATGTCTGGGGCCCAGAGGAATTTTTGTTCTATAAGTCAAATGAATTGGACAAAGCATCCTTGAATTGTCATATCTTTAAAAAGACAGGAGACCGGCTTAGAAGTCTAGTGAATTCCCGTAACTTACCTGTCACTTTTTAGCAAGCAAGCAAGAATAAACCAAGGAAGGAGAGAGAGAAAACTGTGCTTACTAGATTCAGACAGAGGCCCCAAGATTATTTGAGTCAACTCTTTTTTTTTTTTAAGAAGCTAAAATATTAAATAGTTATATCAGAATAGCTCACTGGCTCTGAGCTTAAAATATGGCATCAAATGTCTGCTGGAGACCTAAGCTTTCATTTAAAAAATGTTTCTAGCCTTTTTTCTTTGCAGAGATGAACCTCAAAAATCTTATACATACTTGCAAAATGACCTGTGGGTGTCTGCAGATGAACTAGTATCACACAGAGTTTGTTCCCTAGGCTGCTCTATTGCTTGGGCCATTGTAGACGAGCCCACAGTATTGGGGAGATATAATTGTCTCTCCAGAACCCCTTTTTCTTACTTTGCTGTGCCAAGCGGCACTCAGGAAAGAATTTCACTGCTTTGCAATAACATAGAGTATAGGTTATAAAAAGTGTGCAAATGACTGCAACTCATGTCCTTGCAGGGATCCATGCTCAGTATCATTGGTGGCACTTAGAGTCAAATCTTGGGCAGCACCAGCCCAGCTGCACCACTTGCTGATGTCTGTCAGCACCACTAATTTTGCTTGTTTAGACAAGGTGTTAGCATAAACTAATTGCCAGGAGGTAGGCAGGTTTGTCAATGTGGAGGAGGGAGGGGAATCACCATCAAAATGATGTAAGTTGTTTGTAACATCAGACACACTTTAAAATGTGGAAATCACTACTAACCCCTTTTTTTTTTACCATGCTTGAGACTGGAAAGTGGGAGACAACTATGATTAAGTTGACTGGATCCATCCATTTGACAATGGCATCTCTTTGATGGTTGGAGTAGAAACGAATGCCTCACTTTGCTATTGCTCCCATAAATTCCCTGGTAATGCCTGTACCTCCTCCTGAGGACCTCCTAAGGTCTGGTGGTGGAGCCTAGAGAAAGTCTCATACTGGGGCAGAGGGGAAAGGAAGGAGATGATAGTGGGGAGAGAACAGAGTCTTGCATGAAGGTGGGGAAGAGAAAAGACAATGAAGTGGAAATAGAGTGGATAGGGAGGAGAGCAACAAGAGGGGTTTTCTGCCTATTTGCCTGGAGTCAAAGGTGTTAGGGGTTTGGGGGGGGGGTTGGTTTTGTTTCTTTTGTTTTTTTGTTGTTGGGGGTTTTTTTTGGATTTTTCTGTAGGCTAACAATCACTGTCAGAGAATATAGGTATCATATTACAGCACAGCAAAATTTTACAAGCCAAGTTTTTTTGTTTTGTTTGTTTGTTTTATTTCTAACTCTCGGGTGTAAAGTTAGTTAAAAACAGAGAGGTAAAGATGACAGAAACCAAGACACAACACAAATTGGAGTTAGCCAGACTGGAGCCCTAGAAGCTGCCCACAGGAGAGAAATGGAGGCAGCGAAAGAGGCAGAACAACACCAAGAGGCTACTCACAGGAGAGCTATGGAGGCAGAAAAAAAACAAGAGGCTGCCCACAGGAGAGCAATGGAAGCAAAGGAAAAAGAAATGGAGGCAAGGGCCAAAGAACTGGAGGAGAAGGAAAAGGAGAGGAAGCATGTGGAGTAGGAGAAGGAAAAAGAGAGGAAGCATGCACTGGAGATGGAGAAGGCAAAGGCTCAGCAGAATATACCAACAAGCCCTAGCAATCCTCCTCCAGGTACCACTTCCCATCCCAGAAAGTTCCCCACCTACAAGGCAGGCGATGATACTGAGGCCTTCTTAGAAAACTTTGAAAGGGCCTTCCTTGGGTACAACATCTCTACAGACCAACACATGGTAGAGCTGAGGCCACAGCTCAGTGGACCCTGAGCAGAGGTGGCAGCTGAAATGCCTAAGGAACAAATGAACCAGTATGAACTGTTTAAAACCAAGGCGAGAGTCAGAATGGGGCTAACCCCCGAGCATTCCCGTTGGCGGTTCAGAGCCCAAAGGTGGAAACCAGACATGTCATTTACCTGACACGCCTACCACATTGTGAAACATTGGGATGCCTGGATATCAGGAGCAAGTGTTAAATCTCCAGAAGATTTGCCCTTCCTAATGCAAATGGAGCAGTTCTTAGAGGGTGTTCCTGAGGAAATAGAAAGATAGATCCTAGATGGGAAGCCCAAAACTGTAATCGAGGTGGGGGAGATTGGAGCCAAATGGGTGAAGGTGGCAGAAAAGAAAAAAACTGGTCGCAGTTGGAGCGGATGCCAGAAGGGACAACCTCAAACCACCCCCTACTACCGGGGGCTGCCCAAGGCCCCAACTACCCCCCAAGGAACACTCCAGACACCTTATCGTCCCGCCACACCATTCGTCAGCAACCCACCTCGCCCCAGTGACCCATCAGCTGGACGATGTTTTAAATGTAACGAGCCAGGGCATGTAAAGGCCAACTGCCCCAAGAACCCCAACAGATTACAGTTCATTGCACTGGAATCACACCAGAGGTCCTCAGGCCCAGATAACTCCCAGATACCCTTGGAGCGCAGGGAAACTGTGAGTGTGGGAAAAAGGTCACCGCGTGGAGGGACACCAGAGCACAAGTGTCAGCTATCCATGCTTCCTTAGTGGACCCCAATTTAATCGACCCAGAGATCCAAGTGACAAGTCAACCCTTCAAATCCAACTCTTGTAATTTGCCTACAGCCAAGTTGCCTGTCCAGTGATGGACCCGGACCCCAGGCCAATGTCTGCAACAGCAGTAGTGGATCCAGTCCCAGAGACCCAGACAGAGCCAGAACCAGAACCGGTGGAACAATTAGCGCCAGACCCATTGCCAGCACTGAATCCAGTACTTGCAACCCCAACACCAGAGGGCCCCACCGAACCTGAACCGGCAGCAGCTGATAACCCTACACAAGAGGCGAACCTGAACCCCAACACAGTGCACCAGCGGAGAGCGGTTCACAGTCAACAGAAACAGCCCCATTCCCTACATCACTTCCCGAGGGACCAAGCATAGATCCACAATCCAATGAGGAACTGATGTCTCCAGCATCAAGAGAACAGTTCCAGACCGAACAGGAAGTAGATGAAAGCCTCCAGAGAGCTTGGACGGCGGCACGGAGCAACCCACCGCCTCTCAGCTCTTCTAATTGATCCAGGTTTGTTGTAGAAAGAGGACTTTTATACAAGGAAACTCTTTCTGGTGGAGACCAGAAAGACTGGCATCCTCAGAGAGAGTTGGTAGTTCCAACTAAGTACTGGGTCAAGCTCTTGAGCTTAGCCCACGATCATCCTAGTGGCCATGCTGGGGTGAACAGGACCAAAGACCGGTTGGGGAGGTCATTCCATTGGGAGGGAATGGGCAAGGATGTTTCTACCTGTGTCCGGTCTTGTGAGGTATGCCAAAAAGTGGGAAAACCTCAAGACCAGGTCAAAGCCCCTCTCCAGCCACTCCCCATCACTGAAGTTACATTTCAGCGAGTAGCTGTGGATATTCTGGGTCCTTTTCCGAAAAAGACACCCAGAGGAAAGCAGTACATACTGACTTCCATGGATTTTGCCACCCGATGGCCGAAAGCAGTAGCTCTAAGCAACACCAGGGCTAAAAGTGTGTGCCAGGCACGAGTAGACATTTTTGCCAGGGTAGGTGGCCCTCCAACATCCTCACAGATGCAGGAACTAATTTCCTGGCAGGAACTACGGAAAGCCTTTGGGAAGCTCATGGGGTAAATCACTTGGTTGCCACTCCTTACCACCATCAAATAAATGGCATGGTGGAGAAGTTTAATGGAACTTTGGGGGCCATGATACGTAAATTCGTAAATGAGCACTCCAATGATTGGGACCTAGTGTTGCAGCAGTTGCTCTTTGCCTACAGAGCTGTACCACACCCCAGTTTAGGGTTTTCACCATTTGAACTTGTATATGGCCGCGAGGTTAAGGGGCCATTACAGTTGGTGAAGCAGCAATGGGAGGGATTTACGCCTTCTCCAGGAACTAACATTCTGGACTTTGTAACCAACCTACAAAACACCCTCCGAACCTCTCTAGCCCTTGATAAAGAAAACCTAAAGGATGCTCAAAAAGAGCAAAAGCCTGGTATGATAAACATGCCAGAGAGCGTTCCTTCAAAGTAGGGGACCAGGTCATGGTCTTAAAGGCGCTCCAGGGCCATAAAATGGAAGCGTCGTGGGAAGGGCCATTCACGGTCCAAGAGCGCCTGGGAGTTGTTAATTATCTCATAGCATTCCCCACCTCCAACCGAAAGCCTAAGGTATACCATATTAATTCTCTAAAGCCCTTTTATTCCAGAGAATTACAGTTTTGTCAGTTTACAGCCCAGGGAGGAGATGATGCTGAGTGGCCTGAAGGTGTCTACTACAGAGGGAAAAGTGCTGGTGGCATGGAAGAGGTGAACCTCTCCATGACCCTTGGGCGTATGCAGCGACAGCAAATCCAGGAGCTGTGCACTAGCTACGCGCTGACATTCTCAGCCACCCCAGGACTGACTGAATGGGCATACCACTCCATTGACACAGGTAATGCTCACCCAATTAAAGTCCAGCCTTACCGGGTGTCTCCTCAAGCTAAAACTGCTATAGAACGGGAGATCCAGGATATGTTACAGATGGGTGTAATCCGCCCCTCTAGCAGTGCATAGGCATCTCCAGTGGTTCTAGTTCCCAAACCAGATGGGGAGATACGTTTTTGCGTAGACTACCGTAAGCTAAATGCTGTAACTCGCCCAGACAACTATCCAATGCCACGCACAGATGAACTATTAGATAAACTGGGACAGGCCCAGTTCATCTCTACCTTGGACTTAACTAACGGGTACTGGCAGGTACCGCTAGATGAATCCGCCAAGGAAAGGTTAGCCTTCACCACACATGTCAGGCTGTATGAATTTAATGTACTCCCTTTGGGGCTGTGGAATGCACCCGCCACCTTCCAAAGACTTGTAGATGGTCTCCTAGCGGGATTAGGAGAATATGCAGTCGCCTACCTTGATGATGTGGCCATATTTTCAGATTCCTGGGCAGAACACCTGGAACATCTACAAAAAGTCTTCGAGCACATAAGGGAGGCGGGACTAACTGTTAAGGCTAAGAAGTGTCAAATAGGCCTAAACAGAGTGACTTACCTTGGACATCAGGTGGGTCAAGGAACTATGAACCCCCTACAGGCCAAAGTGGATGCTATCCAAAAGTGGCCTGTCCCAAGGTCAAAGAAACAGGTTCAATCCTTCTTAGGCTTGGCCGGTTATTACAGGCGATTTGTACCTCAATACAGCCAAATCACCACCCCACTGACAGACCTAACCAAAAAGAAACAGCCAAATGCAGTTCAGTGGACCGAAGAGTGTCAGAAGGCCTTTAACCAGCTTAAAGCGACACTCATGTCTGACCCTGTACTAAGGGCCCCAGACTTTGACAAACCATTCCTAGTAACCACCGATGCATCCGAGCGTGGTGTGGGAGCAGTTTTAATTCAGGAAGGACCGGATCAAGAATTCCACCCTGTAGTGTTTCTCAGCAAAAAACTGTCTGAGAGGGAAAGCAACTGATCAGCCAGTGAAAAAGAATGTTACACCATTGTCTACGCTCTGGAAAAGCTACGCCCATATGTTTGGGGACGGCGTTTCCACCTGCAAACCGACCATGCTGCACTGAAGTGGCTTCACACTGTCAAAGAAAATAACAAAAAACTTCTTCGGTGGAGTTTAGCTCTCCAAGATTTTGAATTTGACATCCAACACATCTCAGGAGCTTCTAACAAAGTGGCTGAAGCACTCTCCCATGAAAGTTTCCCAGAATCAACTGGTTAAAATCAGCCTTGAGATGTGGAAAATATTGTTAATCTTTATATACTTGGTAGTATATTTAGAGGTGCATGTATCTTATTAACTCTGTTTTTTCCTAGAGCTACAGGAAGAAATCCCAGCCAGCGTTTCACCCTATCTGTGATTTGGGGGGCGTGTCATAAATATAAAGGGAAGGGTAAACACCTTTAAAATCCCTCCTGGCCAGAGGAAAAACCCTTTCACCTGTAAAGGGTTAAGAAGCTAGGATAACCTCGCTGGCACCTGACCACAATGACCAATGAGGAGACAAGATACTTTCAAAGCTGGAGGGGGGAGAAACAAAAGGTCTGGGTCTGTCTGTGTGATGCTTTTGCTGGGGACAGAACAGGAATGGAATCTTAGAACTTAGTAAGTAATCTAGCTAGATATGCATTAGATTATGATTTCTTTAAATGGCTGAGAAAATAAGCTGTGCTGAATGGAATGTAGATTCCTGTTTTTGTGTCTTTTTGTAACTTAAGGTTTTGCCTAGAGGGATTCTCTATGTTTTGAATCTGATTACCCTGTAAGGTATTTACCATCCTGATTTTACAGAGGTGATTCTTTTTACTTCAATTAAAATTCTTCTTTTAAGAAACTGAATGCTTTTTTCATTGTTCTTAAGATCCAAGGGTTTGGGTCTGTGGTCACCTATGCAAATTGGTGAGGATTTTTATCAAACCTTCCCCAGAAAAAAGGGGGTAAGATTTGGGAGGATTTGGGGGAAAAGACGTTTCCAAACGAACTCTTTCCCAGTAACCGGTGTTAGACATTTGGTGGTGGCAGCAAAAGTCCAAGGGCAAAGGGTAAAATAGTTTGTACCTTGGGGAAGTTTTAACCTAAGCTGGTAAAAGTAAGCTTAGATTTTCATGCAGGTCCCCACATCTGTACCCTAGCGTTCAGAGTGGGGAAGGAACCTTGACAAAAGCCTTACACTGGGGCAATGAAAGCCAGTTATGAGAGATAGGAAAGAGCTCCAGAATTGGTGGGACTGCTTCTCCTGGCACTGTGGTGAGGGATCTGGAGCTCCTTCTGCCAGCCCTCTAACCCTCTGTAGTCCAAGGGAAGTGGTCTCTGGGGCACATAATTTCCACTGAGTCCCATCCCTGTGTGTTACCTTGTACTGCCTGTAATAAAGTTACCCTTCTTAACTTTCCCACCTTCCCAATAAGAATTCATGTTCTGCCCAAAATAACCAAATTGGGACTCCAGAGAAAAAAAGCATTGCAGTAATTGAATACAGAAGAAAATAATTTCCTCAGAATCTTCAAACCACTTAGTAACACTTAAAAAGCCTGGGGAAAGAAAACCCTCAGGAAACCTTTCCTGTGGTGCTGATAATGTGCACTCTTCCATTCTTGTGAATGAGGAGCCATGCACCCAAGTGATAGGAACCCCATCACTTACTCTTATCTAAGAGGTATCGTCTAATTTGATATGAAAGTGTAAAAATGTTTTGAAAAGTAGATCTTGGTACAATTCATGCCCTTCAAGCCTCTTCCAATGAAATCATTTATCAAATATGTGAGACCATGTCAGAGTGAGGATTTCTGAGCCTTATCCTAACTTGCATTTTATGTATGGATTAATGAATGAAGCAATAAATCAAGAAAGACTGCTCTGATTGCTCTCAGTTCGTCATATACAATTTCTTTTTAATGTCCTACCTGGAAGAGGGAAAGAATCAGGCTTCCTCTTCATGTTGATTCTATCCACTGTTGTTTGCCCTATTGAATAAATATATTTGCACTGAGCTGCCCAATAGATGGCACTGCTGGGATAAAAAACTTGCAACCCCCACCTTTATGTGCTCTGGGAATGGCCTGCTGGGACTTTTTTGGTACATACAATAGTTGTAGGCTGCCTTTTAGAAGGGGCTTAGGTATTAAATGCCATTGGCCCCTTATGTGCTATGAAGTATGGAGGTATATTTTTTAGAAATTGAGGCTATCTTGCTCCCACTGTCATCAATGGGAATTTTGCTGGTAGATCCTTCAATGGTAGATCACATAAGGTAGGTTAGGTACCATGATCAGAGATCTTCTCTCCATGAGCGGGTTGTACTGATTTAACTACCTAAATTGATATAAGGTTCTCTTAAACCAAAATAAGAGTGTCTACATGGGGAAGCTGCACCTTTACAACTAAATTGGTTCTAACCTAACCGCTTTTTAGTTAACTAAGTGCATCTTTTTTCATGCACACAAGGCCGGAATGGAGATGAAAGGCCTGAATTAAATTTTCTAGGGTTTAAAAGCCTTTTCCAAGGCTGTCATAAAGCAAACCTTGCTACTGGGACTTGCAGAATCTGCCTGGAGTTATTGTCCTGCAGTATCTTTAGGAAGAAGTGAAAATGGTATAGAGGCATTGCTGGATCCCCACAGTAGCAGAATACTGTAGAAGTCACAGATAATCACTAGTGGCCTGAATGATCTTCATTACTCTGCTGCTGGAAAATCCCCCATGCCCACCTCAAAGCATTGGGTTTGCTTTAGTCCCCATTTGCATTTTCTCTTTTATCCATACAATAACAGAAGTTCAGTGTTTCAACAGGTTGTCATCCACACCATCCCATCCTGAGGGCTGGTACCATATATGCAATTGTTCTCCAAGCCCCTTTTATCTTTCCTATACAGTGTTAAGGAAGATGGAAGCTTTCAATGTTTTAACATGCACGCTATTGGAAAGAGGGTGTAGAGCATATTTTAGCATCTAGGCTAATATAACTAACCTGGAAGAGGCTGGATAGAGGGCTAGAAAGAGATGACATCCAGTGCAGGAGACTGGATTTTAAATTGGTTCTGAAACACTCTTTCTTAGCACTGATGTCATAAATTCACAGATTATTTGTTTACTAGAGGAAGTGTTTGTTTTTTCCTTAGGGTCAGTTTGTTTGTTATATTTGGAAATGAGAAAGGAAAGGAAGAAAGGATATCTGTGTTTAGAAGCACAGGAGAGAAATAAAGCAAGCCTTTTAAATGGGTCTTTTCCTCACATTTACAGATTAGTTTAGCCTTTGCAATTTAGATCTGATGCCAGCTGGGTGTGGAGGAGAATGAAGGGGGAGAGTGAGTTAGGAGGAGGAACAGAGAGAGGGAAATTGAATAGAAATGTGGCCAAAATTCTGAAGTCCCAACACAATATGAATTTTGTCCAAGTAAGTTTCAGGAGTTTAAGGCTGACCCAAGGCTTACTGAAGTCATTGGAAGGACTGTCAGTGATCTCAGTGGGCTTTGGATGAAGCCCTTCATACGTAGATCCAAGGAAAGAGAGACTTAAAAATCCATATGCTAGTGATTCTAAGTCACATTTACTCTAAATTATAAATTAAATTAATACAGTTTTGGAAGGTGGATCCGTACATTGAATTTGCTGGTACTGGTCTTTCTGGGTGAGTCTATCTTTAGGCTCAGTATTGTCCTGTCTATAGTACAATGTTTTGAAGCATTTTCTTTCTGGTATATTGCAGGCCTGTCCATTTGTCTATATATTTTCTTACTTTTTATTGCATAGACAGTATTTCAGTGAAATCTCACTTCACCAGTCACCTGCCATGGACTACTAGCACAAAAGAAAGCACCATCTCTACCTGAAAAGTAATCAAAGAGGGGGAAACCAAAAAAGTTAATAGCCACAGCTGCCACTTTGAGTTCCCCTGACACAAGCTCTTTCAGCTATAGGATATCAGCCAGAGTTGAGGTAATAACAGTGGTGTAGTGCAAAGTTTTATCGCCACTAATAGGGGATGACTCATGAGTAGAGCAAGTCAAAATTTTTCAGTAGAAACCTTTGTGAAGAGAAAAGGCCTTTTCTGAAAACGAAGTTTTGCATGGAAATATGAACTCAAACTTTTCCCACAGCTGTTTAACTTAATCAACTGGCACCTGATGCCTTCCCAACCTAGTTGAGAAGATGAGCATGTTTTTTTATGAAGCCAGACTTCTTCCTTTCCAGCAAGGCTAATCTTGCAGTGCATAAGCAAACACCAATGCACCATGAAAAATTCCAATTTTAGCCACACATGCCAACCTGAACGCTGCCACTGGTGAAATCTCCAAATCCCTCCCTGATATATATGATTTATAGCCATTTATTGGTCAGAGTCTACCCAATAGGACCTTCCCTAAGAAGAAGATTCCTCATGGCCCTCTCCAACTTCAAATATGAAGTGTTTTTTCATTCTGGTGACGGAGATGAAACACCAGCTGAATGCAATAGTCAATGCTATTATGGGGTCATACATGACCCACACAAGTTCCTCCATAAGCTTCATTTAAATTATTCAGCCATGATGTTCCTCCCATTCTCCTAAAATGTGTCCGCTCCTTCTCCTCTGTGTAACTTTGCAAACATGGTATGCCAAGTATGACTCACCAGACAGTGGAAAATGTTTAAATGAAAAGGTAGTGGAACTACCCAGCCAAAGAACACGTTTGCTATACTTTAGAGCTCTAGTAAGACTTAATCCAAGCCAAAGGAATAATGCCATAAAGTGTGGGTTTCTGGCACTCCCTTTGACATTAATGGGAATTAGACACAGACACAAAACTAGCCTCCTGGGCACTAGTAGCCAGAAGTTACCATCCAATGACTGCTTAGTGTCTCCATCAAGTTCCTAGTAGAAAAGTGTCCACATCACAAAGCCACCCTCACTACTAGCAGTAATTGACACTGCGCTGGAAGTTTCAGCGGAGAGGCAAAGGACTGAGAGCCTGCCAGGGTGGTCATTCAATGTCAGAGTTAAGCCTCATTAGCTGATCAATTTGAGGAAGTTTCCTTACAGTTGTCCACTCTATCAATTCTGTGGACAAAAGGAGAATGGCAGGTTCCACAGTTGCAAAGCCCATACAAATGCCATAAACACACTTGAAGTGCAGCTTCTCAGCAAAAAGTATCCCATTGCTCAGTTTTGCCCTCAGTCAAACCTGTGCAGTCCCATACCTTCAATGGGCTTGCACAGCCATCACTGGATTTCAACTGAGTAAAGAGTTCTGTTGGTGGTGAACAAGAAGGGATAGCTCACTTTCTTTCATTGACTGTGTTGGCTCTGCAGTGCTACCAGGAGTTAAGAGCAGTAAGAACTTTGGCCTAGATCCTCAAAGGTATTTAAGTGCCTAACTGTCATTGATTTCAATGGGATTTTAGGTACCTAAATACCTTTGAAGAGCTGGTTCTTTTTATTACAGTAAGCAGATAGAACTATGAATACACCCAAAGAGCAGATCTATGAATAAAAAGTAGCTTTAGTGTGGAACTACATTTTAAAAACAAAATAATTTATTAGCTCTGTTAAGTCTCCTTAATAACACTATAGCATACTTAGGAAACAATAACTCACTTGTTTGTCTGTGTGTGATACCGTCGAGGTTAGAAGTCATCAGGGACAATGGTCAACCCAGAACTGAATCAGCACTGTCTCCTACTTTGTGTTTGTACAGTACCTAGAGTAATGGGCCCCCCTCATGCTTGAAGTCACTAAGCACTACTGTAACACAAATATAGGGGAAATTAATTTTCCATAACTTACAGCCTCACTTTCTCCTTCTAAAAGTTTAGGAGAAGTTCAAAATTGGTTCATTCAGGAAGTTCTCAATATCTATAGATGATGGTATTGTTAATTTTTTATTCATTTTCGAATACTCCTACTGAGCTAGAGAAACGGTGCAGTCAGCTGACAAACAGTACATTTATATGCCCAACAGACTTGGCCATACCACCTGCTGAGGTGTTAACCATGCTCAGGTGACACCTCAGTGGTAGGACAGGTAATGTCTTGTTCCATTTTAGCATTGATGGATGCATAACAACCTGGCTAACCGGACAGAGATTGTACTGTCAGAGTTAGTGAGGCACTGAAAAGCTTTAATGAATAACAAAGGATTTTTCAGAATTTCTTTTGGGGGTTGTTCATTTTTCTCATTTAGTAGTGTGACAGGGTCGGGCCAGATGGCTACAGGAGAGTATTTTTTTTTTGAAGCAAAAGATGTTTTTTATTTGCATAACACACTTACAAATTAAAAACAGCAGCATATGCAATGTGTGACACAGCAACCAATCACAATTGTTTTCTCATTAGCTTCAGGGGAGGGAAGTGTTCAAGCTTGCCTGGGCCCAGAGCAGGGGGCTTCCTTGACTCTCATGGTCTTCCACCCTTCCAAGTTACCTGGTGGCCCAGAGCAAGGGGGCTTCATCGACTCTCATGGTCTTCCACCCCTTCGAGTTACCTGGCGCCACGCCCGAGTGTCACCAACAATTCCTCCCCTGAAAGCACCCAACAAGAGGGGCAGGCTGTCGGGTGGACAATCCAGGGAGGGGGGGCACGTGCACCCACGTGTGAAAGGACCCCTCTAAGATGGTGGTGTCCGCAGCAGCAATGGCTGGGGCTGGGGTCCCTTACTCTCTCCCCCAATCAAAGGGTCAGACAAAGAGACCCGGATGCGGACACCGAGCAGAGAACCTTGGACAGTGCCCACCGCTCCTCAAAAGCATCAAGGGAGTCGGTGGACGCCGCCCAGAGGAACTCTGTCCGGATACGTGAACGGACCGAGGATCGGAAAACGGTCACAGGAAATCGGAAAATGGTCACAGTCATAGGAAACTCCATCGGCCAACCTCCTCTCTCTGGTTTTATAGATGGCCGTTTTAGCCAGGGCCAGGAGGAGGTTAACTAGGAGATCCCGCGACTTTGTGAGGCCACAGATGGGGAGTGCATAAATAAAAAGGTTAGGGGAAAAATGCAACCAAAAACATAATAGGAGATTTGTGAGGAGCTGGAACAGGGGCTGCAGCCTGGCACACTCCAAATATACGTGTGCCAGGGTTTCCCTCACACCACAAAAGGGACAAGTATCTGGGACGGGGGTGAAACGTGCCAAGTATGTGCCCGTGCTCACAGCTCCATGAAGGAGCCACCAACTGATGTCCCCGACGGGCCTCGGAACCAAGGTGGAATATAGGCTGGCCCACCGGGGCTGCTCACCCTCCAAAGGTGGCAGAAGGTCTCGCCACTTTGTGTCGGGGTGGGACACTAGGGTGAGGGCGTGAAGGGAGTGGAGCACGAGCGTGTATAGATGTTTCCTTGGCGCAGTTTGGAAGCATACCGGCTGCAATTCATGCAGCTGGCTTGCAGTGAAGGGGTGAGGGGGTTGATTGGGTCTGCGGGGCAGGGGGTCCAATTAAAAGGTCCGGCGGGCCTGGGGCAGAGGGTGGGCGGGGCGTGCCCTCTAGCAGGACCGGGTCAAGGTAAGCTCGAGTAGCGGGCGGCAAAGCAGCCTTCACCTCCTGAAGTATGCGCCGGGGGGTGCGAGGTCTGGAGAGCCCCATGCGCCGGGCAAGCATCAGGGGATCCAGCCAGTCTCCCCGGTCGTAGTCCAGGAGGTCTCCGACTCTCATGACTTCTGCCAGGATCAAGCTCTGGCACACCGAGCGGGACTCCGCCACCTGCATACGGAGCTGGGGGTTGTGTAGCAGGGGCTCCACGAGGAGATCTACCCCCTCGGTGGCCGCCACGGACCTGGTCATTAAAAACAGTTTCCAAGTCCGGAGGAGGTCCTGATAGAAGACCGGCAGCCCTGAGAGGTCTCAAGGAAGATATCCCGGACGGAGATAAAAGAGCTGCCGGTCATATCGGAGCCCTCGGATGCGGTGCAGGATGGCATGCACCAGTGTGCTCCACGCCGAACTGCCTGCACCATAGAGGAGCCTTTGTAGGGCCTGGAGGCAGAAGACACGGACTTGAGTGTGTAGACACTTCAGGACCTGTCCTCCTTCCTTCAGGGGTAGATGAAGAACCCCTACAGGGGCCCAGTGCGTTCCTGACCAAAAGAACCCCAAAATCGATGTCCAGAGGTTGGTCAGGAAACCCGGGGCCGGGACCAGGGTGTTGAGCCGGTACCAGAGCATGGACAGGACTAGTTGATTAAGCAACAGTGCTCTCCCTTGGAGGGAGAGACATCGGAGTAGTCCCGTCCATTTCCGGAGCCGCTCTATCACCCCACCCTCTAAATTTTCCCAGTTTTCTGGCAGAGAGGGATGCGTGGCAGAAAGGTAAACGCCGAGGTAGAGGAGCGGACCTGCACTCCACTGGATGGTCTGAAGCACGGGTGGGAGGGAGCTCGCCTGCCGCCAGTCTCCTACCGCCAAGCCAGAGCTCTTGACCCAGTTGACCCGGGCGGAGGAGGCTGCCGAATAGATGGCCTGGCAAGCCTCCACCCGAGCCAAGTCACCAGGGTCCTGGATCATGAGGAGCACGTCATCAGCGTACGCTGACAGGACCAGCTGCAGCTCCGGCTCCCGCAGCACCAACCCTGTCAACCTCCTGCGGAGGAGACAGAGGAAGGGTTCGATCGCCAGAGCATACAGTTGGCCCGAGAGGGGGCACCCCTGCCGTACTCCTCGCCTGAAGCTGACCGGTTCGGTCAGGGTCCAGTTGAGCTTAACCAAACACTCTGCGGAAGTGTACAGAACCCGGAGAAAACCCACAAACTGGGGTCCAAAGCCAAATGCCTGCAGAGTGCTCAGGAGGTACCCGTGGTCCACCCTATCAAACGCCTTCTCCTGATCTAGGGACAGGAGGGCGAACGACAGACCGTCTCTACGCCCGAGTTCCAAAATGTCCCGAACCATAAATAGGTTATCAAAGATACTGCGGTCCTGGACAGTGTAGGTCTGGTCTAGGTGGATCACGTCTGCCAGCACAGACCCTAGCCGCAGCGAGATTGCTTTTGCTACGATTTTGTAGTCCCGTGCTGAGGAGCGAGACGGGACGCCAATTTCGTAAATCGCAGAGGTCCCCCTTCTTTGGCAATAAGGCGAGCACAGCTCGCCTGCACGAAAGAGGGAGGACCCCGCTCTGCAGAGACTCGGCCCAGACGGTGACTAGGTCTGGGCCGAGGACATCCCAAAACACGCGGTAGAACTCCACGGTCAGCCCGTCCATGCCTGGAGACTTAGTGGGCATACGACGGAGGGCTTCTGAGAACTCGGCCAGAGTGAGAGGCAATTCTAGCCAGTCTCGGTCGCTCGTGCTGACCGTACGGAGCTCCTCCCAAAGCACTCTGCAAACACTAGGGTCGGTCGGATCCGGGGAGAAAAGACTTGTGTAGAAGGCTCGGGCCCTCCCGCACATCTCCGCCGGTTCCGTGAGGGGGGTGCCATCTTCTGCCAGGAGGCAGGTGACATGTTTCTTAGCCCCCCTCGTTTTCTCCAGGGCATAGAAGAAGCGGGAGCCGCAATCCATCTCCCGAAGGAGGCGGATGCGGGATCTAACAAAGGTGCCCCGGGCCCGATGGTCCTCGAGGGCCCGGAGCTCCTCCCGCTTCTCCCAGCATGCTCCGCAGAGGAGCGGGTCTTCGGGGCTGGCTGCCAAACGCCTCTCCAGCTCTAAGACCTCCCATTCCAACTGCTCTATCGCCGCGTTTCTCCGTCGGCTGGTGCCCTGGATGTAGTCACGGCAGAAAAGCTGGGCGCGCACCTTCCCCAGGTCCCACCATCGCCGCGCCGAGGGAAAGGCTGCCGCAGCCAAAATTCCCAGAAGGACATCATGAAGCCTTCATCCTCCAACAGGCTGTTGTTAAAATGCCAATAGGCTGGCCCCGGCCTCTCCGCACAGAGGGAGGCTATCACAGTGGCTAGGTGATGGTCAGAAAATGGGGCCAGCTGAATGCTGGAGGAGTGGGCTCGTGAGAGATGGAAACCTGATAAATAAATGCGGTCGACTGATGGGCTTCCACCCGGACAAAGGTGAACGTGGAAGTGTCATCCGGGTGATGGTCACGCCAGATGTCCACTAGGGAGTGATGTTCAACTATTTCCCGGAGGGTGTCTGCGGCGGCTGGGCTCTGCTCGGTCCCCGAGTGGTCTCGCTCCTCAAGGGTGGTATTAAAATCCCCTCCCAGGACCAGGCACTCGTGAGAATCTAAGGTGCCGAGGAAGGTGGACGGACGCCTGCTGATAAAATTGCAGCCGCTCCGGGCCCGATGTTGGGGCATAGACGTTAACGAGGTTAACCACGAGCCCCTCTATACGGACCGGAGATGCAGCAGGCTACCCGGCACGGCCTCGGTGACCCCTAGCACCTCAGGCCATAGGTTGGGGGAGAACAGGGTCGCCACTCCAGCCTGCCAAATCGTGGAATGGCTAAAGTAGACCCTGTCCCCCCACTCCAGCCGCCAACTGTCTTCGGCGGTCAGATCTGTATGGGTCTCCTGCAGGAAAATCACAGAGTACCCTCCCTCCCGAAGGAAGGAGAGCACCTGGGACCTGCAGAGAGCCATCCTACAATGCCGGGTGTTCAACGTTGCGATGGTGAGAGGTGTCGTGGGGGGGCCCGGGGGAGATCCTCACTGGCAGGGACGCTCGCATTCCCCAGCAGGCTGCACAACAGTCCTTGACCCATCCCATAGGTGGAGAGCAAGCTGTACCTTGTTGTGGGAGCCAAGGACATCCTCTAAAAACTTCCGCAGCTCTCCTCGCAGCTCATGTGGGGGTGGGGTTACTGTTTCCCGGTTGTTCCCCGGCGGGGCCCTTGGTGCAGCCCCATGGTCCACTAAAACGGACAAGCAGGGTACGGACCCCCGACGTGGTGCCTGATGGGCTGGAGCTTCTAGGCCCGCCTCAAGCTCTGGGGCGATAGGAGGCGATGGAGGGAAGATAGCAGCTCCTAATGGGTCGGGGCAAGAGAACACAAAGGCCGCTCCCTGGGGGTCATCAGTTGGGAAAGGGAAGGAGACAGCCCTGGTGGCAGCAATAACATTGCAGGAGGTAAATTGGATAGGGGTAGGGGCAGGGGCAGAGGCGAGGTTCTGGGTTTCGGGAGGCAAGCAGCTGGATGGTGGCGCCTCCCGATCAGACTCAAGGGTTAAGGGGGTGGGGAGGGAGCTCTCAGTGATACTGGGCGTGGGCTCTATGGTGGATTTAGCGGCCACAGCATCAGGAGGTGGATTATCTTCTGTTGGGCCCCCACCCGAGAAGGAAATCGATTGCTCCGCACCAACGGGGGATGCCCCTGGCAACTCGTGTCCCAGCCACGTGGTGCCGGCTGTCACCTGAGCAGGCTCGGTGGTCATCAGCAGGGTGCCATCAGTGGCTGGGTCGATGGAGGAGTCCAGGGGCTACTTGGAGGTGGGAGGAGAAGCAGCAGTTATGGGGAGGGAGCATGGGGAAAAGAGGGGTGGAGTGAGGTCGCCCAAATCGAGGTTTGCTGGCAAAAGGTCGTCCTCCCCCTGGGCGACCGGGGTCAGATCTAGGGCCTCGATCTCCTCGAACATGGAGGAGAGGACACTTTCCATCGCCCCAGGGTTCTCCCCGCTGGCACCCGCCACAAAGGTTGCCTCGGGGTTCACGGGGGCTTCGGGTAGTGTCAGGACAGAAGGGGCTTCCTTGAGGGTCTCGGAGGGGAGGGTCTCCCGTGGAGGGGAGACACTACCCTCCGGTGCTACCACGTCTTTCCCGGCTGACACCGGTGGATGGGACGCACTTGTGGGCAAAGCGGAAGGTTCGGCATCGGTGCCCCCCTTCCTGGTCTTCCGGGGGGCCTCTGCCTCGGGTAGATTTGGCGGAGCTTGAGCCTCGCTTCCCCTGGACTAGGGTCCAGCCCTCCATGGCATCATCTGGGGGCTGGTTAGCAGGGGTCATGTCAGGGGGTAAAGGCGATGGCTCAGGGACTTGGGGGGGGGATGGTGGGGCGGCATAAGGGAGGGAGGATTCTCCTTGGGGCAGGCTCTCTCGCATGCCTAGTGGTATCTCTGCCACACCCTCCTCCATAGGCCCCGCCAGATTGTCAGCAGCGAGGGCAGGGCTCTCCCGCTCGTCTGGGTGTTGTAGGGGAGGTGCCCCTTGGGCCTGAGTGGGAGAACTGGTGGTCCGAAGAGGAGGGGGGGCGGGTTCGGGTATCGGGCAGCCAGGGGCATTGGCAATGACGGGGCCGACGTCCTGCCGGGTCTCGGGGATCCCAGATGCCCCTCCTTCCCGGGCTAAGGGGCAGTCCCTCCAGACATGCCCTGACGCCCGGCGGAGGTAGCACTGGGCTTCCCCCGTGGAGAAATACACCTGGTAACGGGCCCCCTGGTGGGGAACTAGGAAGGACCCCTCAAGCGCCTCTCTGTCAAGCGCCGCCGACGGCAGTAGAAGCTGCACTTGCCGGCGGAAGGAAAAGATGTGACAGAGGGTGGCGTCCTGGCAGCCCAACGGGATAGGGCTGATGACAGAAACAGGTTTCCCCAGGGTGGAAAGGGAGGGTAACAGGGCAGCATTGGGGAGAAAAGGAGGGACAGAGGTCAGGACCAGGCAGACGTTCAGGTCCTCTAGTGGCTCTAGGGGGACAAACAACCTCCACCACCGCCAGGCCCCTCTCCACCGCCTCCTGGGCGGCAGCCTCCGATGCTAAGAAGAAGACGACCTTCCCATACATTTTGGAGGCTGCCACATTGGCCGAGGGCCCCAGCACCCTCGCCAACGCCCGCATGTAGGTCTCCACGTGGGGCAAGGAGGGCACCAGGAGGCATCGGACACCGTGCTTCCTTGTCATGGTGGGGAAGGGGCCCCGGCCGCTGTTGATGGTGGCGGAGGCAGTTGGTGGGAGAGATGACGAGGCGGCAGATGGGGGGGCTGCCGCCGCCCGGGCATACATCCTGGGGGGTGAGGGAGGGACACCCGCAGAGCTGGTGAAGGGGACAGCGGGGAGGGATGCCGTGGTCAGTGGCGGGGCCACAGCAGTGGGGGTGGCCCCTGCCACGGAGGGCCTGGTGATTTTAGAGGGGCCCTTCCCCTTCTTCTTGCCCTGGCCTTTACCGCCGGCTGGGGGGGCTCCCCTAGAGTCGGGGGAGGCGATGGGCATGGCAGCGGCGGAGGTCACCCCGGTGCCCTCCATTGCCGATGTCCCAGCGGGGGCGGTGGCAGGTGGTTAACAGGAGTTGGGGTCAGGTAAAAAGGGACAGGCTGTGGGATGGGCAGTTCAGGGGCGGGGGGCACATGAACCACTGTACGCTTGTCCAGAGAGTCCTGTTTGGTTGGCTAGTGCTTCTGGCCCACACGGTGGAATCAGGGTAAGCAGCTAAGTCCAGAGGCAGATGTTAAATAGCCAGCAATGACGGTGGAGGAGGCAGTTGTGAAGATGGTAGTGTGGGGGTTGGAAGGACACAGATGGATCGGGAGGCAGCTCCGTGCCACACCCCCTGTGTCCCTACAAACACAGTCACGACACAGTCAAGGCCTCCCCCCACACGAGAGCACAGTTCAAAAGTTACTCAGTCTTCGGCACCCTCCACGGCAATTTGTAAGTTCCCTGGGCGGTGTTCCTCTGGTAGATGGCTGTTTCTCTGTCTGTTCTCGGTTTTCTTTTTTGCATTCCAGAAATGCCAGAGCAAGTGATAAGATTCCTCTCAACTGGAGACGGGCCCACAGACAAACAGCAAGCGGCTGGGTCTAGGTCCTTCCACTCCCCCCCTCGAGGGAAGCGGGCTGGCAGGCCCCCCCTCTCTCAGGGGGTGGGTTTCAGCTGGAGCGGCAGCAGCATCTGAGGGCGGGCTGGGGGGCTAACAGCCGGCCGGCAGCCGGCCAGCACTCTAGCAACAGCAGAGAAAGAAAAAAAAACAACAAAAGGAAAAGAAAGGGGGGAGAGCATCTGGCCCGGTCGGGGGGGGGGAAGCTGAAAGCAAGCGTAAAAAGCAAGGAAAGCCCAGGCCAGAGGGCAGCAGCAGGAGAGCAGGCTAAGTAGGTCCCTTTTCCCTGGGTAAAGTAACAGGGAAGGTTTTTTTTTTAAACAGAAAAGAATTTTATTGTGTAACACTTGCAAAGAGTTACAAAGAAACAAAACAAACTATGCAACAAAACAACTCAAACAGAAGGTATAACACAGCAGCTTTCAGGAGGGAGAAGTGTTCAGGCTAGCCTGGGCCCAGAGTGGGGGGGCTTCCTCGACACTCGTGGTCTTCCACCCTCCTGAGTTACCTGGTGGCCTAGAGCGGGGGGGCTTCCTCGACACTCGTGGTCTTCCACCCCCTCGAGTTACCTAGTGCCGCGCCCAGTGTCACCGATCATCCCTCTCCTGAGAGTGCCCGGCAAGATGGGCACGGTTGCGGGATGGGCGGTTTGGGGCGGGGGGGGGGGGTAGACACCCATGTATTATAGGACCCCTCCTAGATGACAGTAATGATGGTATCCACAGCGGCAACGGCTGGGGCTGGTGTCTCTCGCTATTCCCCTCAATCAAAGGGTCAGACGGAGGGAACCGGACGGGGTCACCGAGCAGAGAACCCCGGACAGCGCCCACCACTCCTCGAAGGCGTCAAGGGAGTCGGTGGACGCCGCCCAGAGGAACTCCACCCAGATACGTGAATGTACTGAGGATCGGAAAAAGGCCCTACAATCGCAGGACGTTTCATGGGCCAACCTCTCTCTGGTTTTATAAATGGCTGTTTTAGCCAAGGCTAGGAGGAGGTTAATCAGGAGATCCCGCGATTTTGTGGGGCCATGGATGGGGAGTGTATAGATAAAAAGGTGAGGGGAGAAATGAAGGCAAAAGTGCAATAAAATCATAGAATCATAGAATCATAGAATATCAGGGTTGGAAGGGACCCCAGAAGGTCAACTAGTCCAACCCCCTGCTCGAAGCAGGACCAATTCCCAGTTAAATCATCCCAGCCAGGGCTTTGTCAAGCCTGACCTTAAAAACCTCTAAGGAAGGAGATTCTACCACCTCCCTAGGTAACGCATTCCAGTGTTTCACCACCCTCTTAGTGAAAAAGTTTTTCCTAATATCCAATCTAAACCTCCCCCATTGCAACTTGAGACCATTACTCCTCGTTCTGTCATCTGCTACCATTGAGAACAGTCTAGAGCCATCCTCTTTGGAACCCCCTTTCAGGTAGTTGAAAGCAGCTATCAAATCCCCCCTCATTCTTCTCTTCTGCAGACTAAACAATCCCAGCTCCCTCAGCCTCTCCTCATAAGTCAATATTTGTGAGGAGCCGGAAAAGGGGCTGCAATCTGGCACACTCTAAATATACGTGCACCAGGGTTTCCCTCACATTACAAAAAGGGCAAGTATCCGGGATGGGGGTAAACCGTGTCAGAAACACGCCCGTGCTCACAGCTCCGTGAAGGAGCCGCCAACTGATGTCCCCGAAGGGCCTCGGGACCAAGGTGGAATACAGGCTGGCCCACCGAGGTTGCTCACCCTCCAAAGGTGGCAGGAGGTCCCGCCACTTTGTATCGGGGTGGGACACCAGGGTGTGGGCATGAAGGGTGTGAAGCGTGAGTGTGTATAAATATTTCCGTGATGCAATTTGAAGACTGACCGGCTGCAGTTCATGCAGCCGGCTTGCAGTAAAAGGGTGAGGGGTTTGTTGGGATCGGCAGGGTAGGGGCCCAATGGAAAGGTCCGGCGGGCCTGGGGTAGAGGATGGGCGAGGTGCGCCCTCGCGCAAGGCTCGGTTGACATAAGCCTGAGTAGCGGGGGTCAAGGCGGCCTTCACCTCCTGAAGTACGCGCCGGGGGGTACGAGGGCTGGAGAGCCCCATGCGCTGAGTGAGCATCAGGGGATCCAGCCAGTCTCTCCGGTCGTAGTCCAGGAGGTCTCCGACTCTCGTGACTTCCTCCAGGACCAACCTCTGGTGCACCGAGCGGGACTCCGCCACCTGCACACGGAGTTGGGGATTGTGTAGCAGGGGCTCTGTGAGGAGATCTGCTCCCACGGTGGCCGCCACGGACCTGGTCATTAGAAACAGTTTCCAGGTCCGGAGGAGGTCCTGGTAGAAGACCGGCAGCCCGGAGAGGTCTTACGGAAAACCTCTCGAACAAAGATAAAAGAGCTGCCGGTCGTATCGGAGCCCTTGGAAGCGGCGCAGGAAGGTGTGCACCAATATGCTCCACGTCGAACTACCTGCACTATAAAGGAGCCTCTGCAGGGCCTGGAGGCGGAAAACGCGGACCTGAGTGTACAGACACTTCAGGCCCTGCCCTCCTTCCTTCAGGGGTAAATGAAGAACTCCAACAGGGGAAGGGTGCGTGGCGGAAAGGTAAATGCCAAGATAGAGCAGTGGACCCGCACTCTACCAGATGGTCTGAAGCGCGGGTGGGAGGGAGCCTACCTGCCACCAGTCCCCCACCGCCAAGCCAGAGCTCTTGAACCAGTTGACTCGGGCGGAGGAGGCTGCCGAATAGATGGCCTGGCATGCCTCCACTCGCGCCAAGTCGCCCGGGTCCTGGACCACGAGGAGTACGTCATCGGCGTACGCCGACAGAACCAGCCGCAGCTCCGGCTCCCACAGCACCAACCCTGTCAACCTCCTGCGGAGGAGACAGAGGAAAGGCTCGATCACCAGAGCATACAGCTGGCCCGAGAGGGGGCACCCCTGCCGAACCCCTCGCCCGAAGCTGACCGGTTCTGTCAGGGTCCAGTTGAGCCTAACCAAACACTCCGCGGAGGCATACAGCACCCGGAGAAAACTCACAAACTGAGGTCCGAATCCAAACGCCTGCAGAGTGCTCAGGAGGTACCCATTGTCTACTCTATCGAACGCCTTCTCCTGATCAAGAGACAGGAGGGCGAACGACAGACCATCTCTCCGCCCGAGTTCCAAAAGGTCTCGGACTAGAAATAGGTTGTCAAAAATGCTGCGACCTGGGACAGTATATGTCTGGTCTGGGTGGATCACGTCCGCCATCACGGACCCTAGCCGCAGTGAAATTGCTTTCGCTACGATTTTGTAATCCATGCTAAGGAGTGAGACGGGACGCCAGTTTCGTAAATCGCGGAGGTCCCCCTTCTTCGGCAGCAAGGCGAGAACCGCTCGCCTGCACGACAGAGGGAGGACCCCGCCCTGCAAGGACTCAGCCCAGACAGTGACTAGGTCTGGGCCGAGGATGTCCCAGAACGCGCGGTAAAACTCCACGGTCAGCCCGTCCATGCCCGGAGATTTATTGGTGGGCATGCGGCGGAGGGCTTCCGAGAACTCGGCCAGGGTGAGAGGCAGCTCTAGCCGCTCTCGGTCGCCCACGCTGACCGTGGGGAGGTCCTCCCAGAGCACCCTGCAAGCGCCAGGATCGGTCGGATCCGGGGAGAAAAGGCTTGTGTAGAAGTCGCGGGCCCTCCCACACATCTCCTCCAGATCCGTGAGGGGGGTGCCGTCTTCCGCTAGAAGGCAGGTGACGTGCTTCTTGGCCCCCCTCGTTTTCTCCAGGGCATAGAAGAAGCGGGAGCCACGGCCCATCTCCCGAAGGAGGCGGATGTGGGACTGGACGAAGGCACCTCGGGCCCGGTGGTCCTCGAGGGCCCGAAGCTCCTCCCGCTTCTCCCGGCACGCTCCGCAGAGGGACGGGTCCTCGGGGTCGGCGGCCAGGCGCCTCTCCAGCTCCAAGACCTCCCGTTCCAACTGCTCTATCGCCGCATTTCTCCGTCGGCTGGTGCCCCGAGTGTAGTCACGGCAGAAGAGCTTGGCGCGTACCTTCCCTAGATCCCACCATCGCCGCACCGAGGGAAAGGCACGCCACTGCTCTTGCCAGGCAAGCCAAAACTCCCGGAAGGACGTCACGAAGCTCTCGTCCTCCAACAGGCTGTTGTTAAAGTGCCAATAGGCCGGCCCCGGTCTCTCTGCACGGAGGGAGACCGTTATAGTAACTAAATGATGGTCGGAAAAAGGGGCCGGCCGAATGATGGAGGAGTGAGCCTGTGAAAGATGGAAACGGGATAAATAAATACGGTCCAACCGAGAGTGGTGTGACCGATGGGCCTCCACCCGGACAAAAGTGAACGTGGAGGTGTCATCTGGGTGATGGTCACGCCAGATGTCCACTAGGGAGTGATATTCAACTATTCCCCGGAGGATGTTCGCGGCGGTTGGGCTCGGCTCGGCCCCTGAGCTGTCCTGTTCCTCGAGGGTGGTGTTAAAGTCCCCTCCCAGGACCAGGCACTCGTGCGAATCCAGGGTGCCGAGAAAGTCGGACACCCGCTGGTAAAATTGTGGCCGCTTTGGGCTCATTTGCGGGGCATAGATATTAACAAGGTTGACCACGAGCCCCTCCATACGGACTCGAAGGTGCAGCAGGTGGCCCGGCACGACCTCAGTGACCCCTAGCACCTCGGGCCGTAGGGTGGGGGAGAACAGGGTCGCCACTCCAGCTTGCCAAGTCGTGAAGTGGCTAAAGTATACCCCGTCCCCCCACTCCAGCCGCCACCTGTCCTCAACGGTCGGGTCCGTATGGGTCTCCTGCAGGAAAGCTACAGAGTACCCCCCTTCCCGAAGGTAAGAGAGCACCTGGGACCTGCGGAGAGCCATCCTACAACCTCTGGTATTCAAGGTTGCAATAATAAGAGGCATCATGCGGAGGGCTGGAGGGGTGGGGGTTTCTCAGTGGCGGGGGTGTTCGTGGCCCCCGGCGGGTTGCGCAGCAACCCGTGACCCATCCCGTAGATGAGTAGATCGCTTCGGAAGCCGTGGGCCCGCTCGTAGGCCGCAGCACCGCACCTGCCTTGCCCTCTGCCCTCCTTTATAAGGGCCCTTGTGGCCTGAAAAAATTGATCAAAGTCCCCCCAGAGCTGAAGAGCTAGCTGTACCCTATTGCGGGCACCACGGGTGTGTTCTAAGAACTTCCGTAGTGCATGCCGCAGCTCATGGGGGGGTGGGGTTACAGTTCCCAGGGTATTCCCCGGTGGGGTTCTTAATACAGCCTCGTGGTCCGCTAAGGCGGGTAGGCAGGGTGCAGACCACCGATGGGGCGTCTGACAGGCTGGGGTTATTAAATCCATTTCATGCCTTGGGGTGGAAGGGGATGGCGGGGGAAAAATTGCAACTCCTAATGGGTCGCGACTAGAAAGTGCAAAGACTGCTCTCTGGGGGGAATCTGTAAAAGGCGGGAAAAAAACGACCCCAGGGGTGGCAAGAGCATTGCAGGAGGGTGTAAACTGGGCGGGGGCAGGGGAGGGGGCAGGGGCAGAGGTAAGGCTCTGGGATTCAGGAGGCAAGCAGCTAAAGGAAGGTGCCTCCTGAGCAGAGTCGAGGGTTAAGGGGTAAGGGAGGGGGCTCCCAGTAATGCTAGGCGCTGGCTCCGCGGTGGTCTTGGCGGCCGTGGCATCAGGTGGTGGACCACCTTCTGCAGGGTGCTCGCCCGGGAAGGCAATCAGGGGGAGGGAGCATGGGGAAAGAGGGGCTGGGGTGAGGTTGCCCAGCTCGAGGCCAGCCGGGAGTAGATCATCCTCTCCCTGGGTGACCGGGGTCAAATCTAGGGCCTCAATCTCCGCGTACACGGAGGAGAGGCCAGCGCCTGCTACCCCGGGGGCCTCTCCTCTAGGGCCCGCCTCAGCGGTCGCCTCGGGGTTCGCGGGGGGTTCAGATGGTATCCGGGCAGAAGGGGCATCCTCAGGGGTCTCGGAGGGGAGGGTCTCCCGTGGAGGGGGGGTTCTGCCCTCCAAAGCCAGTTTGTCTTCCCCTCCCGACACCAGCGGATGGATCTCACTCGTGGTCACAGCGGAGGGCTCGATATCGGTGCCTCCCTTCCTGGTCTTTCGGGAGGCTTCCGCGTTGGATGAATGCAGCGGAGCTCGAGCCTTCCGCTTGCCTCGTTTCCCCTGAACTAGGCTCATGGATTCACCAAGGGAAGGTCATGCCTGACTAATCTAATCGCCTTTTATGATGAGATTACTGGTTCTGTGGATGAAGGGAAAGCAGTGGATGTATTGTTTCTTGACTTTAGCAAAGCTTTTGACACTGTCTCCCACAGTATTCTTGTCAGCAAGTTAAGGAAGTATGGGCTAGATGAATGCACTATAAGGTGGGTAGAAAGCTGGCTAGATTGTCGGGCTCAACGGGTAGTGATAAATGGCTCCATGTCTAGTTGGCAGCCGGTGTCAAGTGGAGTGCCCCAGGGGTCGGTTCTGGGGCCGGTTTTGTTCAATATCTTCATAAATGATCTGGAGGATGGTGTGGATTGCACTCTCAGCAAATTTGCAGATGATACTAAACTGGGAGGAGTGGTAGATACGCTGGAGGGGAGGGATAGGATACAGAAGGACCTAGACAAATTGGAGGATTGGGCCAAAAGAAATCTGATGAGGTTCAATAAGGATAAGTGCAGGGTCCTGCACTTAGGATGGAAGAATCCAATGCACCGCTACAGACTAGGGACCGAATGGCTAGGCAGCAGTTCTGCAGAAAAGGACCTAGGGGTGACAGTGGACGAGAAGCTGGATATGAGTCAACAGTGTGCCCTTGTTGCCAAGAAGGCCAATGGCATTTTGGGATGTATAAGTAGGGGCATAGCCAGCAGATCGAGGGACGTGATCGTTCCCCTCTATTCGACACTGGTGAGGCCTCATCTGGAGTACTGTGTCCAGTTTTGGGCCCCACACTACAAGAAGGATGTGGATAAATTGGAGAGAGTCCAGCGAAGGGCAACAAAAATGATTAGGGGTCTAGAGCACATGACTTATGAGGAGAGGCTGAGGGAGCTGGGATTGTTTAGTCTGCAGAAGAGAAGAATGAGGGGGGATTTGATAGCTGCTTTCAACTACCTGAAAGGGGGTTCCAAAGAGGATGGCTCTAGACTGTTCTCAATGGTAGCAGATGACAGAACGAGGAGTAATGGTCTCAAGTTGCAATGGGGGAGGTTTAGATTGGATATTAGGAAAAACTTTTTCACTAAGAGGGTGGTGAAACACTGGAATGCGTTACCTAGGGAGGTGGTAGAATCTCCTTCCTTAGAGGTTTTTAAGGTCAGGCTTGACAAAGCCCTGGCTGGGATGATTTAACTGGGAATTGGTCCTGCTTCGAGCAGGGGGTTGGACTAGATGACCTTCTGGGGTCCCTTCCAACCCTGATATTCTATGATTCTATGATTCTATGATTCCAGCCCTCCATAGCGTCATCTGGGGGCTGGTTAGCAGGGGTCGTGTCGGGGGGCGGAGGCAATGGTTCAGGGGTTCAGGGGGGGGAGCGGTGAGGCAGCATGAGGAGGGGGGTGTTCTCCTTGGGGCGGGCCCTCTTCTATGCCCAATAATATCTTTGTCGCACCCTCCTCCATAGGCTCTGCCGAAGTGGAAATAGCAAGGGTGGAACTCCCTTGCTCGCCCGGGCGTTGTAGGGAAGAAGTCTCCTGGGCCCGGACGGGAGCAGCGATGGATTGAGTAGGAGGAGGGTTGGTTTCAGGTGCCGGGCAGCCAGAGGCGTCGGCAACAACGGGGCCGATGTCCTGCCGGGTCTCGGGGGTCTTGGGTGCCCCTCCCCCCCGGGCCAAAGGGCAGTCTCTGCGGACATGCCCGGCTGAGCGGCAGAGGTAGCACCGGGCCTCTCCGGTGGAGTAAAAGACCCGATAGCGGGCTCCCTGATAGGGGACTAGGAAGGACCCCTCGAGCACCTCCCCATCACGGACCCCCGCCGGCGGTAGAAGCTGCACTTGCCGGCGGAACGAAAGGACGTGACGGAGGGTGGGGTCCTTGCAGCCCAATGGGAGAGAGCTGATGACAGAGGTAAGTTTCCCCAGGGCGGAGAGAGCGGGTAACAGGGCAGCAGTGGGTAAAAAGGGAGGAACGGAGGTGAGGACGAGGCGAACGCCCAGGTCTTCTAGCGGCTCTAGGGAGACAAACACCCCCCCTACCGCCAGGCCCCTTTCCACCGCCTCCTGGGCGGCAGCCTCCGTAGCTAAAAAAAAAACGACCTTCCCATACATCTTGGAGGCCGCCACCATAGCCGTGGGTCCTACCACCTTCGCCAACGCCTGCACGTATGTCTCCACGTGGGGCGAGGCGGGCACCAGGAGGCAACGGACACCGTGCTTCCTGGTCAAGGTGGGGAAATGGCCCCGGCTGCTGGTGATGGTAGCGGAGGCAGTGGGTGGGCGAGATGACAAGGCAGCAGGTAGGGCATACGTCCTGGGGGCCGGGGGAGGGACATTTGCAGAGCTGGTGGAGGGAACTGCGGGGAGGGGCGCCACGGTCGATGACGAGGCCACGGCTGTGGGGGCCGCCCCTGCCATGGAGGGCCCAGATGTTTTAGCGGGGCCCTTTCCTTTCTGCCCGCCCTGGCTTTTGCGGCCAGCTGGCAGGGGGTTCCTAGAACCTGAGGGGGCAGGGGGCGCAGCAGCAGCAGTAATCACTCCGGTGCCTCCTGCTGCCGGTGCCCCAGCAGGGGCGGTGGCAAGTATTTTGACAATCGTGGTGGGGGATGCAAGGTTGGGGGTTGGGCGGGGGGGGTGGGGGAGAAACAGCTAAATTTATTAAAGGGGGCTCGCCTCTCTCATTCCCCGCCATTGTGAGCAGGGAGGGACAGGGAGACACCGGAAGGAGAAAGGGGGGGGGAGAAGCGAATTAACCACTCCTCCCTACTAGGCTGCAGGAGGGGGGAAGGGGGGGAAATACCAAATGGGGTGGACAAGGAGTGGGGGGGAAATCCAATAATAGGGGCAGGCTGTAAACTAAGCAGTCCGGGGGGGGGGGGGTGTAAACCCACGCACGTTTGTCCAAATAGTCTCGTTTGGTCGGCTGTTATGTCCGGTCCGAAAGGCAAAGTTCAAAGCAAACAGCTGGATCCGAAGGCGGATGGCAGATTGCCAGCAGGGACGAAGCGGCGGGGGGCCGTGACAGTTGTAGTAATGGTGGGGGGGGGTGGAGCGGGCACCGATGGACCAGGGGGCAGCTTATTGCCACACCCCCTGTGCCGCCACAAATGCAATTAAAACACAGTCAAACTCCCCCCCACGAGAGTAGAATTCGAAAAACTACTCAATCTTACGGCCCCCTTCACGATGATTCGTAGCTTCTTGAATTATTTCTCCTGTCTTCTGAAATCCTTCTTCTCCAGCCATGTTGGCTGTGTTCCAAGGCTTCCGGCATGCTAAGAATGTTGTAAAGATAGTCCGAGCTGCCAGCAAAGCGGCTGGGTCTGGGGGCTTCCACTCCCCCCTCCGGATAGCAAAATCGGCAATCTTCCCCCCCCTCCTCCAGGGGTTCAGCTGAGACAAATAGCTGCGCCCAAAAGCAGGCGAGGGGGAGGTGTGGTGCTGGCTGCAAAATGGCAGCTTGTCAACAATCAAAAAAAAAGCAAAAACAACAGAAAATCAAACCAAATCAACAAAGCGTCCGGCCCGGTCGGGGGGGGGACGGGGATGGGGGGGACTAAGGCAGGGTCCAAAAGTAAGAAAAATCCAGGCCAGGGGGCTTTAGGAAAGAATAGAAAGCAAATAGCTGAGGAGCAAGCGAGGGACGGTCCCGTCCTCCAACAGGGAAGGTTCCAGAACAATCAGGAACCTTCTGGAGACCATTAAGACAGGCTGATTAGAACACCTGCAGCCAATCAAGAAGCTGCTAGAATCAATTAAGGCAGGCTAATCAGGGCACTTGGGTTTTAAAAAGGAGCTCACTTCAGTTTGTGGTATGCGTGTGAGGAGCTGGGAGCAAGAAGCATTAGGAGCTGGGAGTGAGAACGCAGACTGTTGGAGGACTAAGGTGTACAAATACTATCAGACACCAGGAGGAAGGTCCTATGGTGAGGATAAAGAAGGTGTTGGGAGGAGGCCATGGGGAAGTAGCCCAGGGAGTTGTAGCTGTCGCACAACTGTTCCAGGTGGCACTCTAGACAGCTGCATTCCACAGGGCCCTGGGCTGGAAGCCAGAGTAGAGGGCAGGCCTGGGTTCCCCCCAAATCCTCCCAACTCCTGGTCAGACACAGGAGGAGTCGACCTGGTCTGAGGGTTCAGAAAAACGGCCAAGCTGAGGGCTGCCGTGAAGCTCCAAGGCAAGCAAATCCGCCAATAAGCACAAGACCCACCAAGGTAGAGTAGGAACTTTGTCACAGTAGTCACAGCTCTCACTCAGATTTTTATAAACAGGCATAGTGCTGGGGAATGTTTTAAACATTTTATTGATGTATCGGTTATTCACTTAAGGTGGCTTCACTGTATTTTGACAATATTATTGCACTTGTGCAGCAAAAACAAGCTCAAGAACCCTTATGAAAACATGTGAAGGGAAATTATTGTGATTTGCTTTTATGCGCCAGCTGTCTTCTAATGAGATCATTTTCATTCTATTTCAAAATAAAGGGTAGGGGTCCTCATTTCTGGACTGGTGGCCCCAGTTCAGGAAATCGCTTAAGCACATGCTTAAGTCATGTACTTAAAGTTAAAAAACTTTCCTAAACAGGGATGGATTTAAGCATATGCTTAAGTGCTTTCCTGAATCAGGCCCTGGCTAAATTAACATGAGCCTCACAATAAACTCTGCAATCTTGTGTGCAATACGGGGCTCCTATTCCACTCAGAGGTAGCCTCACTAGTGTTGATGATGAAGCAGTAGGGAGAGGAGTGAATGTACCACTATAATAGCACTGCGAATGTTCCTGTGTCTTAAAGGGTGGCAAGCCTTCTCAGTCTTAATTACAAAACAAAAAAAATATGATCCTCTTACTGTATATCTTTATTTACCCTCTCATCTGCTGTAGCATTTTAATATCCACATTTCAGTTAGAAGACAGATGCCTCGTTTTCAGCACTCTGTTGTAATGGCTTAATACTCTACGTAAGATTTGGGGGGGAGCCACATTGAGCACAACTTTTGAGCAAATGGGCTTGAATATTCATTAAACAACATTTAAATTAAACACCCAAACTCTAAAAGCAGCAACATATGGCCTGTTTTATTTTACATCAACTGAATGGGAGGTTGTGCCATTAGTTTCTGGAGACATAATGTTTGTTACAAATGAAGTATGTTTTCCTTTAGGGACTGCAGCACTATTTCTGTATCAGTGCGGTGTGGTGAGCCCCCAAAGGGCTGGGTATATTTCACGTGTGAAGTGCTCTTGACAACACTCTTCAAAATGTAAACAAAATTCCCATAAATCTTCAATTGGGAGGGGAGGCTGGGGCAAATTAAATACTTTAATAAGGAACAAACAAGGAAGACAGCTTTCACTTTTCAGGATTTTATTGTGGTTTATAGAATCTATTCACTCTACTGTCCTTTGTGATTAGAGCTTTTTTGCATCACTAACTGCGTGCCATGTGGCTCTACAGTCCTCTGCTGGTTAAACAGCTGCCTTGCACCAGCTCTTGGAAATTCCATCTGGTTTCTTTTGAGCATCTTCCCTAAAAAGCAGGAAGGGAACTGCTTGCTCTTGAAGTTCTCATAGATTACAAATGGCTGTACAAGACATGTTCGCTGCTCAGCAAGCTCTGGGGAAAGTATTTTATAGAGTCTGCTGTGTTTCAGTTCCTAGGACAGTTGCTTAGGAGGTCAAACAAATAAGGAAAGAGGGTGCTGAGATAGATCCGTCTGAGAGTTGAAAGTCAGAAGGGGAAACATCACTCATCTGAGATTTTTTGGGCTCTGTTCTCTCCCTGCAGTGCTCACATAACTCTAAAGGCAGCTAGCACTCCATATTAATTGAAGAAAAGACCTCAGAGAGACTGGGCGATGTGTTGATTAGGCAGGTGCCTTCAGGACCATGCTCCTGTTGTTCTTATATACAAGCACATGCCACAGAATTTACATTAGCAAACACATGTTGGTTGTTTACATTTTTTTTAAGTTAAGAAACCCAGCGGTATTTATTCTGTATCTTTAATAAAGAGAGAGTGTTAATGTGGGGTTGGTGAAATGTGGCAGCTAGACACATGCTGTTTGTTCACTTTTTGTATTTCTCTCTGGTTGAACAATGGAATTTCACTCATCAGTTTCCCTTTTGTTTATAGTCAGTGTATTTTCCAACTTCTCATGCACTAATATGCTGCTTCAGTGGCTTGGGATACAAACAGGAGAGAGGAATGTTCAATGCCAGACAAACTTCCTTTTTCAAAGAATTCATGTGAACATTTCTGTACACTTTCAGATTTTGTAAAATCTGGCTTTTACAAGACTCTGAAATTGAGCCTAAATCAAACTGACCATCTCTCTTTAGTATTTAGTTAGAGGGAAATGGTCAGCTTGAAACCTAATCAACTCAAACCCCCCCCCTCAAAAAAAAAAAAACAGAAGGAGTTTGAACTACTGCATCTGCCTGAATCACTGGCCAATTTTTTTCTTTGTTCATTTTCTTTTACAATAATGACACTTTCCTACTCTTTTAAAATGCTTTTCTCTCCCTTTTGTTGAAAGATCCACACAAACTACCAGGGAAACAATGAAACTGACAGAAAGTGCTGTCCATTTCACAAAATGAATACTTTTTTCTTTTATTTGTAACAATATTAGATAAATTTTCAGTGTGACTTTTAAGTTGTCTGTGTCCCTTTAAACTAGTGAGCAAATGTTAGAGCAGGAAAGTAGCTGAGCTAGTCTTTTACCTACCTACAGTCAGGACTGTTGTAGAAAAGGTACATTACCAGTGATTAAAAACCTGTTATCAGATCAATGCACATGATGCCTACGTCAACAACCAGGCAAGCAAAATATTGACAGAAAATTATGTCAGGGCAGTACAATCAGATCAGATCATGATGAAACCAAACGAAGTATGGTTCTTGAAACTTGGGTCAGTTTAAATTCTGGCCTCCTTAGATAGCATTTTAACAAAAAAAAAAAAAAAACCACAAGTATAAAACACCTTTCTCTGCCCACAGTCAAGGAATGGATTTGTACATTTTGCCTCAGATTGTAAGAACATCTACAGTTGTTGAGAGAAAACAGAGATATGAGAAATGTACTTCTGCCTAAGCTTGCTATTTGACCCTGTTTATGATTTCTATATGTATGAATAGCAATAGCTGCAAAGGAAGATGGTTCTTTCTTCTTATTATAGTACTTGTTGCCAATGGCCAACTCCTGGAAAAAACACAATTATCTTCTAGGGCTCAGAATGCCTTTTAGCCACTTGTGCAGCTGTTTCATTAGCCACAGCTCTTCTGGAGAGTGAATGCTAAAAGAGAAAGGGAACTTACTGAATTCTAAATGAGGGTAAAATTTCACAGGGAATATGAATTTGAAGCTTTATTTTGAAAAGACAACTTTGGAGTTCACACACTGGGTGGGACTCACCAAGCGTTACCAATGCAAGACTGTGCTCCCAGTTAAGCCCTTAACACAAGCCCAAAAGCTTTTGTGTACTAGGATATGCCCTGTCCTAGCATCAGTCAAAGCCTACTTAAAACTGACCATAGCCACAGCACCTAATTTGCATTTGAGTCGGGCAGAATTTCACACTATAGGTAAAATAATAATTGGGACCACAGTGCAAAGTTCACATGTGGGACTGAAGTTCATGAAAATGTAGAAGGAAGATGGGCTGTCAATATCTGGAGTTTTTCCCTCAACAAAATATCCATCCTCAAGATAAGGATATTAAGCTGCGACTTGGATCTCATCACACAAACTTCAGGGTTGTTCAGATTTGGAGTTTTAGATCAGCTTCTTCTCAAATATCAATCCTCCATAGACAGCCGCCCTGGTGCAAAGTTCTTTATCCCACCCTTTTTTCTAGGAGCCGCTGGTTATATTAAGAAGAATGCTGTACACTACCCTATCAGGCTACTTAGAGAAGTGACTGATTTTTTTCTGCTCACTGTTTGCTCTGAAGTAGATCTGAGTGTGTTCTATGTATATTAATAGAATACTGCAAATTAGAAATAGAAGGGATATGTCACATCATGTTATCCCTGTCCCAACCATACAGGATTGCCCCCCAAAGCATATTTCCTGCTGTTCCTGGGTCTGAAATGATGGTGAAGGGTTAATGAAGATCTTACCTAAACTGGGACTATTGATCAGCTGGTAGTTTAATTTAGAAGTCTCTATCCCGTAAATCTCTCATTGGTTTTAATTTGGCCTCCATGAAGGTTATAAGAAAGATACTCATGGTTGAAGATGGCCTGTTAAGGAAATCCCCTATCTTTAAAAAATACTAGGTAGATTATATTGAAGCCAGGGCAAAAGAGAGTCCAAAAGCAGGTAGCTATTGCTAAAACTGTGGCTTCTACAGAGGACAGGACACATTAAGATCAGCTGGAGACACACAAAGGTGTCTTCAGTACACAGCAGGGATGGCATAAAGATTCCTCTCTCCATCTATGCCTTCTATATAATTGTTTTACCTCCCATAGGAAAAGGAGTTATCTTAGAGTATCATCACAGCACAAAGTGTGTGTGCATGTGCGTTAAATTTCAAGTTACAGAACAGCTGCTACTCCTAGCTAAGATTGTGATGCAGGAAGGAAAAATGTTGCCAGAATAAAATATCACATTTTTAAAAAAAGGGAGAGCGCTGCTTATTTCTGAAGAATTTAGAAGCAAAGTTTTCAGTTAACAAATCAGTTGCCTGCCATATTCCACCATGGGTGGCAGAGAACATCCCTACAGACCACATATTTTCAGCTCAAAAAAGACCCTAAAGAATTGAAGATAAACTCAAGTAACAGTCTGATAGGTCATCAGTCTGATATGGTAAGTTCATTTCAAACTACCTGTACTTCAAAATGACCTGCTATATTCTCCCTAAAGGTGAGCCCATGGGAAATGCTTAGTGTCCCAAACCGATGGATAATTTTCAAATAATGATTATAAACGAAACCTTTAGACGGAAAAAATCTATTTCCTCCTTAATTCACTGGCCAGCTCATCTCTGTAGTGACAGCTCAGACTATGTCACACTGGCACATCACAGATACATACCACAAGGCATGCTGGAGGAATGGTGCTGGGCTATAGATAGAGCCCTACCAAATTCATGGTTGTGAAAAAAATGCATCACAGACCATGAAATCTCATCTCCCCCGTGAAATCTGCTCTTTTGTGTACTTTTACCCTTAACTACACAGATTTCAAGGGGGAGACCAGCATTTCTCAAATTGGGGGTCCTGACCCAAAAAGGTGTTGTGGGGGGGGGGTCACAAGGTTCTGAGGGGTCACAGTATTGCCACCCTTATTCCTGCTGTGCTCCCTTCAGAGCTGGTGGCCAGAGAGTGGCAGTTGCTGGCTAAGGGCCCAGCTCTGAAGGGAGCAGCGTAGAAATAAAGGTGGCAATACTGCACCTCCCCCCAGCTTCCTTTTGGGTCAGGACCCTTACAGTTACGACACAGTGAAATTTCAGGTTTAAATATCTGAAATCATGAAATTTATTATTTTTTAAAGCCTAAGACCATGAAATTGACCAAAATGGACTGTGAATTTGCTAGGGCCCTAGGTTTCGGTAGCCAAAGAAATGGCAATGTTTATACACAGTTTTTTTTTTTTAATATACACATATACACACACACACTGCCCTGCTTTGAAATTTTATTTTTCATAAAAATGATTTCATAAAAAGTCCAGGAATTTAAAAACAAAAAATTACCAAACTGCTCTTTCAGTGAAAGATGCCATCCTAAAACTCTGGATTTAATCCTGCTGTGAACTATAGATGTATTCCTTCCGCAACTTCTGTTCTTCTAGAAAAGTCACAGGAGAATTTTTGCCACAATGACAGCTACACTACTGCAAAAGGGTTCTGTTTTTTTGTTAATAATTGTACAATCACCTTTATCAAAAAGCTTTTTTTTTTTTCCTTACAGCTAAAGTAAGGAGACAAAGGAGGAGGAGGAGTCAGAACAAGATAAGCAATATAGATTTACATGTGCTCTAGTGGTGTCTAAATATTTGGACTGCTTAGTACATTTCATTTTTTATATACTTCTCTTGAAGCACTGTTAAGGCTGATTGATGATTTATTACCCCTCACCCACAACTACTGCCTTCTCCTTTACTTCTATAAAGCTTCTATGAAGAGTTTGCACTCTGTTCAGCAGATGTAGCTTCTCTTAGGTTTTTGTTTTAAGGAAATCTTTCAGGTATTTGTACTGCTGTGTTCACACTACCCTCTAGTGATGGTTCTAATGTATTTGATAGGAAGGCTCCTCTTTGCTTCATAGTGCTAAACAAGAGGCCAGGGGAGGAGGCTTAGGAAGGGAGCCTTACAGCTTTTACAATACATAATATAATATCCAATCCAAGCCCAATGAAGTTAATGGGTGTAATTTCATGACTGGAACAAGCTTTGGGTAAGGCTCCTTTACATTCCTTTGCTCTTTGATAAGGAGGAAACATAGTCCCTTGTTATTTCATCTAACAAAATTCACTAGGGCTAGGAAATGAATTAAATGTATATGCAATACCATTCCCACAGCAAATCCCACACCTTTTATGGCACAGAGGTAGCTCCCCCATCCACATGGATCCATGTTTCCTTCATTGCTACTCATGAAACTTTCCTCTCCCTCATATCCTGCTCATTCCTCTTTCCTTAAGAGGTTCTCTCTTGCAACGCTTGAGGTAGGGCACTCTTAATACTCACACAGGAGGTCTCCTGCAAGGGGATACAGCTTAACAGGTGAGATGCATCCATCATTCAATAGTTCATTCTTAGACAAGCCGTGAAATAGAAAAAAAAGGCATCCAGACTGACTGATTAAAGGCAACGCCCACTAACTTCAATTACATAGATTTTTTTCATATTATCTTAATGGCTTTATTACATTTCTTATTAAACAGCATTTATATTAGTGTGTGATATTACAAATGAGCCTAAAGCAAACAATTTTTTTTTTTAAACCACCCTTTTCTGTGTACCTACCTAGGCAGGGGTGCCCAAGTAAAAATGGCACCTTACTGTGATGTGCACTCAGCTTTAAAAAAAAAAAAAAGGAAAAAAAGTCTTCCCTGCTTTGCACTCACCTTATCCTGATAGGTAGGGTGACCAGACAGCAAATGTGAAAAATCAGGATTTGGAGGGGGGGAGGGAGAAGAAATAGGAGCCTATATAAGACTGACCCAAAAATCAGGACATCTGGTCACCCTACCTGTAGAGAGGATCACACACTCTCTCTCTACTGCAGACACCATTGCATCAGCATAGTTTAGTAGCGGTTATCCCTGCTGGCAAGGGCTTTTTAACAGGTGGTAGCAAAGAGAATAAAAGAGAATGATAATACAACTAATTTACACTACAGAAGCATTATTACTTATTTCCAATGAGGCTGATAAGCACAAGGCCCAGCTCCACAAAAGTGTTTAGGCACCCAGCTTTGCCTGAAATCCAAGGAAATTAAGAACTCAGATCAACTGGGAACCCGAGCCTAAAAATCTGACAAGGACCCCAACATTAATTTACAGAGCTGGTAGTTTTTTTTTTTTTAAATGCTTTACGTGTAAACTGAGTACATTTGACAGGGAAGTCATTGAGACACTGAATAGGAAACCACACAATGCTACTTTTATGTATTAGGCAGTGTTCAGTTAAGACGGTTTAGAGAAATCTTCAGAAGTTAAACAAAACATGAGGATGCTGCTATCCTCTGGTCACCCAGCACCGGGGGTATGGCATTGTGTTTCAATTCTAATATGCTAGGTAGTAGATGGCAAAATTTTAAACACTGTAAGGCCAGGGCCTTCATCTCCATTTGGAGAGAGTACTGCGCACATGCTCAGCACTCAAATTAGGTCTGAAAGCCTGTACCTGAGTATCTTAACTCCTGCTGTAGGCAAGCACTATTTCCAAATAGCTATTCACAATTAACTCCATGCAAGGAGAATGAGGGCCTTATTCCAGTGACAAGCATCCACCCCTGGAGTTAATCAAGTTATTCTAGAATGCAGGTACGGGGGAGTCAATCTCCCCCCAGAAAGCCCCACCTCCTGTCACCTTCAATTTAAACCAGACAAATTGTCAGACCCCTCCAAATTTGAGGTCAGCTGACAAATACAGGAGATCACGGTGCAGCCTCGGACATCATTACCTTGAAAACACTTTGAATTGCATCTGGAAACAAGCCCTTAGAAATGAATCTGGATCCAAACTTGAAAGATATTGGGACCTAGAATCTTAGATCACAGCACTGGAAACTGAGGGAGAGCAGCTCTATTTGCATTTATAGCTAAACTTCCCCAGTAGTCACAGGAGTGGGTATGGCTTTTTAAAATGGGACTACTGCTCCTTTGCACTCTACAAGTGAAAAACTGACATTTATAAGGTACTTTATAAAGAAAAGCCCATATAAGCCCTATTTTATAATTGGGGAAACTGAGGCACAAAGGGTCCCTGTGACTTCAGCAAAATAGTGCCCAAAAAAACCAATCCACCCCATAGCCACTAATTGAAGCTGCCCACCTCCTGTTGATACATAAACTAGTTCAGTGACATTCCTTCACCCTCATCCAAAATCGACACAGCAGCAGTCAGTGCAGATTGCATCAAGCATACAGAGGTTTTTCAAATTATAGGTGGGATATTTATCAGTGTTTCTGAAGAATGACAAGGTTTTTTTGGGGGGGGGGGAGGGGGGAGGGAACCAAATGAATCATAACCCTCACATTCAAAGGTTTTAAGCAATAGTGGACCCTTTTAAAAAAAGCCAGCTACAATATTTTAATAAATCACACTAAAGACTATTAGCAGCACTAACAGAACAGAAAGCAGTGTTTTCAATATGTAAAGTAGGACTTAAGTCATCAGCTTTTCCATTTGAAAGCACTGGCAAGAGATTTTAAAGACAACTATTTAATATTAGGCTTGACTTACACTTATAGTGAATGGAACATGGATTTAAAATTTCATCTCTAGCCTTTCAAAGAATAAAGCTCTTTTTTTGTCTTGCTCTGAATGAAGCGCATGGGCTGGAGCTATTGCGGAAAAGCATGAAGTCCTGTTTAAGAGACATGGCCACATTGAGACAGCAATCCCAATCAGTGTGGAGAAAGTGATGCGTAGTACCAGCAGCAGCTTAAAGTGTTTCATGACCAGTTCTCAGAAATGAATAGATTTAGCTCTTAAGAACAGCCAGAGAGGAGTTACCCTGGATTGTAGATTAAATAAATGGTGCCAGCTAGTGTAGCAATGTATTCTGTATTACCAGGTCAAGATGCATTTTAAACAGAAGAGTATTTTTCATCATTACCAAAATATACTGAAAACAAGACTTCATTTTTCTGGGGAAACCCAAAGCTTCTAAACTTCACTGCACGGAACTTGCTGTACTCAATAAAATCCACCTACCTTTGGAGCATGAGAAGGCAGTGACAGCGCACCCCAAGCCTTCAGAGGAATGCCAGCTGGATGAATACATCTCACTGTATCTACAGACAGAATTCAGGCTAGCAGAAGAGAAATTTTGCTAACATGCAGCTACTTTGGGGAGACTACTCCCATTCTCCATCCTCTGCCTATGTAGGACTATTTCACTATGCAATTGAAGTTTAAGAGCAAGTTGGGAACATATGGGTTAGACTTATGAGCAGGAAAACAGACCCTTTTTCCAAGCTACAAGTTGTAGGAAATTTTGTTCCAAGTGTTCTTTCACTCATTTCCCCAAACCAGGGGGCTTGTTCTCTACTGTGGACTGGTGGGTGGGGGAGAAGAAAAAAAAAAGTACCATCTTCCAAACTAACTTTAGCATCCATGTTTTCCTTGGAAAACCCTAGTCCAACTTTTGATCAGCCCTAAACATGCTTGGCACAGGAGAGCCAGTCACCTCCTAAGTGCAATTACCAAAAAGAGATGTATCAAAATTTAACCTAAACGTTTGCTTACTTTCTAGATTTTACTTAGCCTTTAACAACCACCTCTTCCTACACACCAGAACCCAATTTTATGCTTTTATTCCAATGTACATATTGTCTGAGCTCAGTGGGGTTACTGCAATATTCTTCAAGCCCCTCCAAACAGTGAAGTGTCTTCTCTGCAGCAACATGTTTGTTCCTCAGCTTTGTTGTGTGTTTCTTGGGATAGATACTCAAGTGTTGAATTTTCAAAGTCCATTATGTATTCACACAGGAGCTACAAGACAGTCTGGATAAGGTTTTGATAAAAGCTGGATCTGACCTGATTGATAGCCCGCACTCACACACACTTCTAGTCTGCTTGACAGGTAAGTCTAAAAATATGGCTGACTTCCATGAGGGGCAAGAATAGGTCATTATTTGTCAATACAGTGATCTATACATTTATGCAAATATGTTAAACTTGGACCTGAGTATAAACAAAAAATACTTAAACACCTATTAATAAAGTCCAGCAACTGGCTAGTAGATGAATCTTGCTTGCAAAGTTCTAGCCCAGGAATTAAGTTTTACCACTTATCAAACACCTGAAAAGAGAGCTTGGTAAGTTTCACAGCTGTCAAAAGACCAGCTTTCAAAACATTTGAAGTATAAAAGACCACTTCATTAAGCATGTTGATCTAGTTCCTACTGTTTATGAATCAATAAAATATTTGGATGTGACTGTCTTGAAGTAAAAATATTGAGATGCTGAAACAATGCTTATACCAAAACGGTTATTAATGCAGTGTAAACAATGCACCTGATCTGAACAATTCTGGATCTTTCAAATTCAGTTTATAAAATCTTTATTGTACATTTAAACCGTGGGGGGGGGAAAAAAAGAACAAAGCATTTCAGTTTATATAGTTTATTTGACAAGCTTCTGATAGACCATCATCATCATCTTCTCCTCTTGTTACCTTTGCAGGATAATTTAGTCTCTGTAAAAAGGAGGGTGGAAAAAAGTCAGCCCTGTAATATCTTTGCAATGGAATGTAGTCAGCTTATTTTACATTGCAGGATAAGGGCCTTTAGAAAAGTAACAATTAGTCCTGTGCAGAAAAAGGCCACAGCAAGATCAGGGCTTCAGACACTCTATTCTTTAAAAATGCTATGAACAATTATTAAACCATAAGATGAGAAGCAACTGCATTGTCAGCCAGCTAAGTAAGATTATCAGAATATTCAAGCCGTATAAAGACCAAGGATAGCAGATGTCTTGTTTTAGTTAAATTCTGCTTTGTTTTAAATACATACTGCTCAGGCTGCTTTTAAAAAAGTTGCTCCAGTAGCTATAGCAGAGGGTTGGGTTTGCTTTGCACCAGCTACCACAACAAAGCACATTCATTTAAGTAGCCTTGGTACTGAAATGAGAACAAACAGCAGGACTTAAAGTATGTTTGATGGCCTTTTAGTTAAGTCTCATCAGTCCACTTGAGAGACTTCTTGCTGGTATTAAGATAGAAATTGACTGCTTTATAATCGTAACTTCTATCAGTGAAACAAACATACTGCTTTGTAATTTGAGATACATTCTGATAAATCTTTGTGTCATTTAAGCAGTAGTAAAAACACTCATCCCATTATATTAGTTATTAATGAAATGTAAAGGACAATTTTTGAGAAGTCACAATTTTTCTATTATGAGAGATTAAAAGAAATCTACATTTTCAGTGTTACTCTAAGCATTAGAGTCTTTGTTTACGGTAAGTTACATGATTTCCTTGTTATCTGGGTCTTCCACACAGTGGAGGTGTGGGTGAGGCCACAGGGAACACGTCCACAAAAACTGGCAGTTGATACCGTATGCAAAAACAGAGCGTTCCCTTAAAATTAAAAAAACCTGTGTTAAAACTTACTTGTCCTGACTTTGAACATAAGGCCACAGCACGATAAAATGTTAATTTCATTAAGATTAATTCTTAGAGAAAAACCAAATCACCAGCATAGCAGAATGCCAAACATTTAAGAAGTTATACCTGTTATTTCCATTTGCCAGCTCACTGAAACAAGAAAACAGAAAGTCAGTAAATGCTTAACAAAAAACACCACCCACAAATTACAGTCATTATTACACATAGTCATGTTACCCTAGAAAATCCAACCTGTTTGGTGTGAGTGTGTCCTAAAGAGTGCTAATGGCACTGTTGGGTTTCATGCTTACTTTCAGTAACTTTCCTAAAATGTTCACCCTGTTCGTAAGATATAGGAGCAGGGGGAAGGAGGAACCTTGCTTTAACTAACAGCATTGCAGGCTCCACTGCGGTCTGGAAAGTCAAAAGTGTGTTCTGACTCACACATGCCTGCACCTTCAAGATATTCTGCAAATGGAAATGAGGCAATTCAGTGTATGAACCAGAGAAGAATTCAACTCTCCTCCATAGCCATGACGAGCCCATATAGCTAATCAAAGCCAAACTTGTCAAAGATACAATCAGATATAACTCTGAATACAAACAATTGAAGGGGAAAGGAGGTGACTAAAGTATCCATTTTTACATGCTTTATTTCTTAAGTGCATCTGCACTTAAGAGCAAACATCAGGGTTTACATACCTGGTAGGATTATGTATAGCAAAATAAGGTTAACGGCAGGCTTAAAACCATGATCCTGCAAGCCCTCCACATTCAGAGCTACTGCGGTCAACTAGAGTGCCACATATAAAGGACTTACAAGACTTGTGTATTGCCACGGCCCAAATAACGTTTAACATTTATTTATTCCAATAGCAAACAACATGCTAGGTGCTGTCCATATATAAAAGCAGCTCCTATCATGGACAGCTAATAAGAATACAAGTAACAGAAATAAAAGGTGGAGGGTGTAAGAAAAAGGAATATCATAGAAAACACTTTAAAAATTGTAACAGAAGAAATGGATCTTGGAGGGTTTTGCAGAAGGATAATGGCTGCAAAAGAGTGGGACAAATTTCTTGGAGGGGGAAAGGAGAGTCACAGCTGAATGCCAACTCCTTAAAAAATAGTCAAAGGTGTGATGAGGCAGGGTGATAAGGCTTCTTACAAGAGTCTTCTGCACTTTATTAGTTACAAACATCAGGGGACCAATTTTCACAATTATACAACTGAGTATTTCCACACAGATGGCTAGTTAGGCCATTCATGTGCTTGAATGCGAGTGCTAATTTACATACGTTATGAAAATCAAGCTAATATCTTTAAACATAATGAAAGCTGTCAATGTAAAAAAAAGCACTCAAATCAGATACAAGAGAGTGGTTAATGCAGTTTAACTATAAGGGTACCTTTTTGGTACCCAGAGAGGGGGTAGATTTATGTGCCGTAAGGAGCAGTAAAAATAGTCATGTGACAATGCAAGGAAAGGCACATTGCTATTAAGATTTTAGATGTTCAGAGGTTATGTGTGCAACTGTCAAGACATGAAAAGTGAGGAGTTAAATGACCATCAAGGGAAAGCAGGCTACGTTGTCAGTTACTTAGCTTTCTGCCTTAGTCACGTAGGAACAAGAGTAAGGCCATGTCTACATTAGCACTTATGTCAGCAAAACTTTTTTCACACCCTCGAGCGACATAAGTTTTAGCCGCATAATTGCTTGTGTGCACAGTGCTATGTTGGCAGGAGATGCTTTCCCACCAACATAGCTACCGCCACTTGTTTAGCTGATTTTATGAAGTCAACAGGAGAGCTCTCTCCCATCGGCATAACACGGCTACACGAGCGATCTTACAGTAGCACAGCTGTATTGGTACAGCTGTACAAGCTTATAGCAGTAAGTATAGACATGGTCTAAAAGACTTGAAGTGAAGATGGCACAACCTTCCCCTAACTCCAGCCATCAGTGGCCATCCACATACAGATGCACCAGAGCCTACAGGATCAGCTATAAGTTTACAATAATGGACGCAACTTACCCCATTTTCAAGGGGTAAACTCCATATGTGCAAATGGCAGTTTTCCCTCGTGCAGCTACACCAGTGTCCGATCACCAAAGTCTGAAACCTAGACTATTTCCCAGTGTAAACGAAGCCTTACAATGGATGTATAAAGGTATAGCCCAAAAAAAAAACAGACGCCCCAATTTAAACAACCAAAAGTGAGAGAAAGTGGTATGGTATGAACCCTACGTTCACAACAAGAAGGGCTAATGAAAGTAATTCAATGTGTATATGATTTACATTTTCAGATATACTTCACACACTTCAGGCATGCATTTTCAAAATGGAAATGTAAAGCATATACAAAGGCAAAGAACTGATTTAGCAACAACTCTATTTCCATGCAAGTTAAGACTATTACAAGTGACGAGACTTACTCAGAAATAGAGTTTCCTTTAGTCACAATGCACCTATAGTAATTAATGTGTCAATTACAGTGACTACTCCGCTCTGCTTTTTGTTCCTCCTAAGAACTCTGCAGCCAAATGAAGATGTGGACATCTACTTCTCTACCCAATGCTTCATTGCTTGTTATTCCTTCATCCATAAGCCTCCTCAAAAGAAGTTATACAGAAATATCACCAACACTTCAGTTTTTCTAGGAGTTAATTTAAAAGATTTATGTCTGCCTATTTCAGGGGTGGACAAACTTTTTGGCCTGAGGGCCACATCTGGGTATGGAAATTGTATGGCAGGCCATGAATGCTCATGAAATTGGGAGTTCAGGGTGTGGGAGGGGGCTCCGGACTGGGACAGGGGGGTTTGAAGGCTCCAGCTGAGGGTGTGGGCTCTGGGGTTGGGATGCAGGAGGGTGTTCTGGGCTGAGACTGAAGAGCTCAGAGGGCAGGAGGGGGATCAGGGCTAGGACAGGAGGTCAGGAGTGCAGGCTCCAGGCAGCGCTTACCTCAAGTAACTCCCAGTAGCAGTGGCATGTTCCCCCCTCCCCCAGCTCCTACATGGAGGTGCAGCCAGGCTATTTTGCACACTGCCCCATCCTCAGGCAGGATGGGAGCTGTGGGGGGAGTGCTTGGGGCAGGGGCAGCATGCAGCACCCACTGGCTCCCCCTACGCGTAGGAGCTGGAGGTGGGACATGCCACTCTTCGGGAGCCATGCAGAGCCATGGCATGCGTGGAAGCAGGGCAAGTCTTGGACCCTGCTCCCCAGCAGGAGCTCTAGGGCCGGCTTAAAACGTCTGAAGGGCCAGATGGGGCCCCCATCTATTTAAATTATGTAAACTTTAAGTAATATAGTAGACTTCAAACCGATCCCTTAATTGAGAAGTCATTACATTATTTGGAGTAGAGTGTATGCGTAACCACCGTGGGGCCTTGATCATGGCCTCTAGAGACACCATAGTAATAAAAATTGGCCACGTGTTTTATAAGTTAGAAAGACTAATCCATGTGGACTAGGCTGTTTAATTAGTCAGACCTAGATCCTTTAAGTCAGGGATGCCCAACCTACGGCCCACTAGAACATCCCGTAAGGCCCAGGGCCTGCTTCAACACTATATACTAAAGGCAGATTCATTAGCATTTTGCCATCATGTTTATATATTCTTAATTTAATGATGTGTTCTTTACTTTTTTCCCCTGTTTTCTATCATTCTGACATAGATTTTATGCACTGATCTCTTGGTTTTTAACTAGAAAATACTGTACATAACCTGTTTGGCCCTCACAAGGCGGTGCTTAGGTTTGTGTGGCCCTCCTGTATAGCTTAGTGGTTTGAGCATTGGCCAGCTAAACCCAGGGTTGTGAGTTCAATCCTTGAGGGGGCCATTTAGGGATCTGGGGCAAAAATTGGGGATTGGTCCTGCTTTGAGCAGGAGGTTGGACTAGATGGCCCTCCTGAGGTCCCTTCCAACCCTGATATTCTATGAATAAGGTTGATCATTGCTGTTAAATGATGCCCCCTAGCCAATTTTTAATACTGGTCAACCTCAAATGAGAATAAAATCAGTCAAGAGAACAATTGCTTCATTTCAAGGATTATACACCACATCACAGAACTATTCAGACAGGTAGCACATCTGTCAAAAGAGTAGCATTAAACTATTTTATCCTCTACTTGTGCTACCTAGACTGAGATGCATTATAAGTAGGGCCCTGTGTAAATCATGAGGTTTGGGGGTTTTGAGGAAACTCATGAGGGTAAATGACAAAGTAGAGAATTTCACAGAGCTTGCAGGGAATGAATTTAGACAGCAAATTTGATCAATGAGCATACAATGAATACACTGATTAAGCTTGCAGATTCAAATCATTCCGCCCTTGAAACTAAGTTTGCACACAAAGTGGGTGAGGTAATATCTTATTGGACCAACTTCTGTTGGTTAAAGACATGCTTTCAAACTACAAACCACTAAGAGCTCTTGTTAAATTGCCTTCATCTTTACTATTATGCAGTTAAACATTTGCAGGGCTTCATCTTTATTAACCAGCATATTACAGTGTTTAAACAAAAAGAATGGCTTAAATCCAGAAACGTATGGTGCATTTGTGGTAAGCACAAGTTACATATGCAGCTGTATTTTTTTTTTTTATCAATACACTGGACCCTCGCTAGAACATGGGATTTGGTATCCATGCGCAATACCACGTTAAAATGAATTGTAATTAAATTGGGGATCCATGGCCACGACCGCATTATATGCGAATTTGCGCTCTATAGACACGCGTTCTAGCGAGGGTTCGTTGTATGCAGTTTTAAAAAAAAAAAACTGGGCCAATGCTTTTCTCTTCATGCCTCAATGCATACTGTTGAGGCATTATCCTTCACCCCATTTATTGGTATTCCATAACAATATGCACAAGAGCTTGTCAAGATCCACTGGGTGTATTTGGATGAGCAGTGTCAGAAAACCAGATTTCACTTCTGCACCAGTTTTAAGTTAGCCACCCTCTGTTTCTGTAGTAGTATTTGGACTGTAGCAGAATACCGTCTACTGAAGGGCAGAAATGAATTCAGGTTCAAAGTGAGAGCACAGGCATGCAAAGCAATACACAAGGTGTTTCTATTAAACATGTCTCAAGCATGTAAGTGATGCATAATTCATACAGCCACCACCACATCCATGCTCACTCAGTACCTGCTAGTCACTTCACTTCTGTTGAAGAATTCCAAGAAAGTAAGAAAGGTTAAAGTAAAGAAAGGTTACTAAGATTCAAGAAAGGATATTTGGTTATTTATAACATTTTAGCAACTACAACTATTTACCAGAAAGATCAGCTTTTTCTATTACCCACCACCTTCACTCTACCTCCCAAACAGTGCAAAAATCAGATTTTACTGTTTTTAAGTATGCTTAGTATATTTCGCACCTCTCAAATCCCTTGAGTACCACTGATCTGTCTTTAAGCTTTCATTTCTACACTGTACCTCAGTTTTTCATTCTGCTTGATAACATCCCAAGACGCCCTCCAACCTTCACGTCAGGCTGGCTTGCCATCCCCTCTGAGGGACTGACACAGCTCCCACCAGAAGTTGAGCATCAGTAACTGACTAGGCAGAAGAGAACAGCAGTGCCAGATAAACATCCTACCTCCCCATAGCCTGCAGAGGTGGAGGGCACTGCCTCAAACACATGGCTCCTAACTCTAAAGTTCCTTTGTGGGAGGGAGCATACTACAATACCAGCAGCCCACCAGGCTGGCTGGAGTTCTCTATCATGGTGGGGGGAATCTAATGAACAAAACTCAAGTCTGGGGAGAACTTAAAGTTTTATTGTCCATCATCGGAGTTATCTAGTAATTCAAGTGAGGTATCCATTACATTGATGGGAACAAAATACAGTTTTTACAAGACTTAAAAAAGAAATAGAATATTCTATCACTTAAATCTTCACATTAAGCTACCTACCGAGCAGCAACCAGGAGAGCAAAACTACATTAGAAACTCAGAGTTACAAACATCTCGGGAATGGAGGCTGTTCATTACTCTGAAATGTTCATAACTCTAAACAAAACATTAGGGCTGTTCTTCCAAAAGCTTGTAACTGAACATTGATTTAATACAGTTTTGAAACTTTACTATGCAGAAGAAAAAAACCTGCTTTCCTTTTTTTAAGTACTTCATGTTTAACACAGTATTTGGTGTGGGGGTTTTTTGGTCTCTGTTCCTGCCTGATTTCATACTTCTAGTTCAAAACGATGCGTGTGGTTGACTGGTCAGTTTGTAACACTGAGGTTCTACCGTAAGCTACTGAGTTAAAACTACACAGGAGCTCATAAGTTAATTTTTGTTATCCAGTAGGAAAGGTAAAAAAATTAAAGAAAATTTTATTTTGTTGAGGAAGAAACCTGTCTAGCAAAGAAACTAAAATCCAGCATCTATGCTCTAGCCTGCAGGTTTTCATCATACCTTCTTGCCAGCACCAACATTTGCCTTGGCTGTGCCCCTGACTTTCTTCATTCTGTTCTTACGCTCCTTCCGCTGTTTTCTCGAAGTCTTCTTCTTTTCATACAAGCCATGCTAGTAGTAAGAAAATTATGCCCACAATTATTAAAGTGAACTCAATATCTATAAAGTGTTTCTATATTAAATATTTCAAAACCTTTAATAACTGAAAGTATAATTACTAATGTAAGCCCTAAAAAGTTATTTAAAAGTTCTGTAGGCAACCGCTAATATAAAAGTGAGGCAACTTTATGTGCTGAAAGCGTAGAGAGGAAGTGGAGTATATTTTTAAGAACATATATACTACGCATGCTCATCCCATGATCTTGTGCCCCTTCCATTAACCATTACATTGTACTGCTAAAACCCACAGCTGATCATAAATCATTTCATCCCCCTTCATCTGCATTACAACAAAAAGCTTGTTTCCACGCTGTAAATTCATGAATATAGAGAAGTGATTTCTATTTATAGATCTCATTTTTGTACCAATAGTTTAACTTTGCTGTAATGTTTCAAGTTTTGGACCCTAACTATACGCAAGATGCCTTTTAGAACAAACAGCAACCTTCTTAGCACTGTAAAAACTGCAAGCAAGAAACTTACCCTGGCCAGTCTGTGCTTTGGTTCATTCTTCTTTGCATAGTCCAGGGAATCATAAATCATGCCAAAGCCTGTTGTCTTGCCACCACCAAAATGGGTTCTGAAGCCAAAGACGAAAATTACATCTGGCGTTGTTTTGTACATTTTTGCCAGCTTTTCCCTGATTTCAGTTTTGGGAACCGTGGCCTTTCCAGGATGAAGAACATCAATCACCTACAGACGGAAGTTTTTCCAGTTAAAAATATCCATACTTTATAATAGTATAAAGATATTCCATACATAACGATGATATCTAAACAGCCTTATAACAGCTAATGAGGAAAATATCACTACCCACACTTGGCATCTAAATTAACACACATCACAGCAACAACGGAGGCCAGCAGTTCCTATTTGATGTACATCTCACTATACAGAGACTGAAGCAAAAATTAAAGAGTCAAAGATCAAGTTAAAACTACTGCCATTGAAGAGTTCTCATAAGCTCTGAGCCCCTATTATTCTCCCCATATCACTCACAGTAGCTTTGGCTACATCTTCAGAATAAAGTAAAGCAAAGCAATTAGTGGGCAGTTCAGTATTTTCAAGTTTTAACAATGATCATAGAGAATACTTATGTCCTATTCCCTAACTAGAATCTTCATGCACATCTAATGGTCCAGCAAATCATTACAACAAATTAATTTAAATGGCAACCATAGACAGCCTACCCACTAGGAAGCAGTATCTTGAAAAAAGTCTACCCTATCTAGAAGTCTTTTACCTAGAGTCATTCTAAAGAGTAAAAGTTGCAAGCTTTAAGAATTAAAAATACAGTAACATAAAACACATAACCCAACATAAGCAGATACAGAAAACCAAGGTAGTACCCAATATATCTTACCATCTGCTTACGCTGAAGCAGTCTATTAGTCATAAACTTCCTGGTTCTGATGGTCACCGTGTCATTCTACAAGATAATTCAGAAAACCAATTAATATGCATTTGAGTTCTTCCATGATCTTTCACACCATCTACACAATATTTCAAATAACTCATCAGCTGGTTTGCAAAAACTGATTAAAAACCTGGTTTGAAACTCATGGCAAGAAGCTACTACAATACAACCCCAACCTGTGCTAGGAGAGCTATTCCAAGGATGAAGAAAAAAACTGTCATGATAATAGTTATGGAATTCATGCAGTTTGCAGCCCACAGAACAATGTCCACAAGCTGTCCAACACTGAGCATCCACCAATATGCAATATTACTTGTCAAAAAATGGGAAACTGGACCTGGGTTATGGGGCACTAACTGGGATGCAAGTCATGTTTGTAACATGACCAGTTCAGATTTGACCCACATGTAGATCAAGAATTTTTTGTACCAAAGTTTAAATTAAACCTCGTGTGTAAGGTGAATACAATCCCTAAATATGAAAGGAAAGTGCATCCACCAGTCACACGGCAACACTTTGCATGAAGCCTGTGGACGAACACGCCTCGGCAGCTGAAGCTGGCTACTAACTCGTATGCTAGGTGCAAAGGGAAACCATCACTTGCCTGAGCACACCCGGCCGCTGTAGTTGTGCCCAGTTCCAGCCCCCGGGAAGCGCTGGGTTTGGGGCAGAGCCGCAGCGGAAGGCGAAATGGGACTGAATGCACGTGCAGGGGCGATGCGCAGAGCCCAGGGCGGCTCCAGCCGAGCTGCTAGCGGGCGGCTTGTCACATCCCCCCCCCCCCCGCACACACACGCCGCGCCGGCCAGGCTAGGGAAAGCCAGCAGCCGCGCTAGAAAGAGCCGAGCAGTGCGGGGAGCTAGAGCCCAGCGCTGCCCGGGGAGCTCAGGGAGCCGCATCCCAGAGGCCTGGGGGGGGGGGGGGGGAGGGGGCGCGGTGAAGCAGCCCCACCGCTACCGTGACTCCCGCCCGGGCTCCCCAATGCCCGCGCAGGCGCCCCAGCCAATGGGCCCGGAGAGGCCACAGGGTCCCGCGAGCCCCGCGGCGGCAGGATGGCAGCGGCGCAAGGCGGATAGAAACGGGTCGCTCTGCGGACACTCACCATCTCGGCGGTTAGCTCTCTCCAAGGGAGCGAGGAAAGGAAGAAGGACCCCGCCGCAGCCAATCATATTCCGGCGCCCGGGGGCTTAGTGAGGGGGCGGAGCAGAACGCGAAGGCGCCTCATCAGAGCCTGAGTAAAAGTGCAGGAGAGAGGCGACCAGCCCAGCGCCTGACTGAAAATACACGGTTGGGGCATCCTGCTTGGCCGGACTTTGCCACCTGGGGGCTGGAGGGGGAAGAAACTTAATCATTTATTCATTTTTGTTGGATGCAGTGGTGATTATAAACAGGAAATTCTCGGAGTTTCCACGCGCCCCCCCCGCATTATATTATACATTCCCCATTAAAGTATTAGTTATTTCTTATTTAATTATATTATGGTAGCACCAACAAGCCCCAGTCATGGACCAGGACCCCACTGTGCAGGGCACTGTACAAACACACACCAAAAAGATTGTCAAGTACAGGGAGGTAGGTGATGGAACCTTGCAGTATTGTCTTTTCTCTGAAAGACACGTGATAATACAATCTGAGTTTACATATCCAGCTTCTGCACAACCTGAAAACCTTTACACAGTTAAATAATAATTATTGTAGAAAAAATTACTTCATTCAATAAGAGTTAGGCACTGTCTAAACTAGGGTATTGGTTTTGTTCCATATGTCCTGACTTGTTCCACCATCGGGTGGTGGGGACCCTTGGAGCTTCAAACCAGGCCCCCGCAGCTGCTGCGGGCACTGTGGAAACTCCACAGCTCCCCATTTTGTCACACATATTTTAGTAAAAGTCATGGACAGGTCACAGGCTTTTGTGAATTTTTCTTTATTGCCCTGTCTGTGACTTTTACTAAAAACATGTGTGACAAAATCTTAGCTTTAACCATTACATATAATTATGTAGGCGTACCATTGGCTATTAGTGGCATTTTAAACACCATTGATGAGACCTTCTCAGAGCAACTAAGTATGTGAGTTGGGAGGGGGACAGAGGAATTATGAGAGACTGTACTAAGCAGATATGGTAAATAGGTTATTTGGAAGGAGTGCACTGGCGGTAGGTGATGGGGGTTATTCTGGGGTGCTTCATTTGAGCAACAATGTTGTGGGTCATTCTAGGGGCTGCACTAGAGGGAGATGCGGAGGTTATTGGGGGAAGCACTGGGGATGGTGGGCGTTATCCTGGGAGATGCACTAGAGAGGGTTTGGGGAGTTATCCTGGGGAATGCGGATACATTGGAGGGGTGTGTTGAAGATTATCTTGGAGAATGCAGTAGGGGGCCGTTGGGGATTATTCTGGGGCCTGCACTGCGAGGGGTGCTGTGGGTTTTCCTTGGGCTGCACTAGGGATTGAGGTGAGGTGAGGGGATTGTTTCGGGGTCTACAGTAGTTGACCCCATCGGAGCCAGCCCCGAGCGGCCTGTGCGGGGCTGCCCCTTTTAGCCAGCAGGTGTCGCTGCAGGGAGCGGCCGCAGCGCTGCGACTCGCTATGTGCCGGTCCCCAGCTCCCCGTGCGGCTCTGGCGGTGGGCGGGGCGAGGAGGAGGATGCTGAGCGGCCGGTGCCGTGAGTTCTGCAGTGCGGTGCGGGCGCGCGGCCCCGGCTCCCTTCTCCCCTCCGTGCGGGCAGCGCCCCGCGCCTCGCCGCCATCATGGTGAAGGAGCAGTTCAGGGAGACTGACGTGGCCAAGAAAATGTGAGTGGCGGGGGCTGTGCGGCCTTGGCGAGAGCCCCGCTGCCGGCGGCCCCTGTGCCCCTGATGGGGAGGGTCGGTGGCGGGGGCCTGTGCCCCTGGAGGGGATGCTGGACTGGGGGGCGGTGTCCAGCCTTGGGGTCAGACCCAGGTAGGAGCGGGGCCCTGTGCCCCTGGGGCTGGGGGGGAGGCTAGATGAGAGGCTGGATGAGGGGGTTCAGACCCAGGGACGTGGGTCAGACCCAGGGAGGGGACCCCGCTGGGATGGAAGGATTCAACCCCCCCCAGCGATTCCGGGGGAGTGTTTGGGTGACGAGGGGGAGTCAGCCCACCTGCAAATACAATCTGCAAATGCATATTTATGTTTGGACGCTCTCTAAAGGGCACCTGTCTTTGTGCTCCAAGTACATTTGACAGTGCTTAAGAAATACAGCAACATTAATGCATAATTGAAACAAACCAGCCCCCACCATGGAGACCTGGTTTATCTCGTTAACTTTTGTGTTTTAAATCTGTATTTTTAAAAAAGTTGATCATATCAGGTACCTAACAGTGTTGGTACATTGGTATACGTGTCTAGTCTGACATTGGGATCAGCTTCATGAAAGTTAGAATCAGCTCTCCTGACCCTTTGGTTCTTGTTGGCCGTGGTGGTTTCTAAATTATTTTATATAATGTATCTGCACTTAATCTGGTTTATATAGGTGGTCTTCTTTAGTTAGAAAAGAAATCAAACACTGGTTGACGTAACATTTCTTTTGTCACTCCTTCTGTGACAGATAATGTTAGCTAATGGGAAAGGCTAAGGGTTTTATCTAAAATTGACTATAGTATCAGTTTAATGTAAAACCTCCTTCTTTGGAAGTGGAATTCAGCTGCTTTTGCAATGGAATAGATGGACTCAATCTAATCAACCTTTCCCTTTTCTAACTGTTAGAATTCCCCCCATGTTTCCTGCAAGCTAACCTTATATGGACTTGGTAATTCCTTTTCACTAATACTGCTGGAAAAGGCTAGTATTTAGTGTCTGCATTTGGAGTATATCCATGTGATAAACTCTGTAGCAGTGGTCCCCAAAGTTTTTCTGTTCCCCCCCACCAGTAATGGAATCTGTCCCCCACCCCACAGGAGCTGCAGTCCAGGGCTGGGGCTGCGGTTGGAGCAGGGCCTGGAGCCGGGGCGGTTGCAGAGCCATGGCAGGATGAGCCAGAGCAGAGCAAAGGGCAGAACAGGGCTGAGTTGGCACTGCTTCCCCGCCCCTGTGAGAGCTGGCCCGGGCCTTATCATGACCCCCTGAATGATCTTATGGGTGCCTCACAGTTTGGGAACCACTGCTCTATATTGTGATGATCCTTAAATAACCTTTAGTTGCATCTGAAGAAGTGGGTTTTTTACTCACAAAAGCTTATGCCCAAATAAATCTGTTAGTCTTTAAGGTGCCACCGGACTTCTTGTTTTTGTTTTTTTTAAATAATTATTAGCTGTAATGCAAAAATCTAATACATAGATTCATGCTTTTTACCCAGAGATGGAAGTATAATTTTGCTTTGGCTTTATTGTAACTCAGATCAGCTTCTTGTGTATCTTTTTTTAAAATCAAGTTTTGTAATTTTTCCCTTTGCTAGAAGCCACATCTGCTTTGGCATGAAATCTCCAGAAGAGATGCGCCAGCAAGCTCACATTCAGGTGGTTAGTAAGAACTTGTACAGCCAGGACAACCACCACGCTCCACTGCAGTATGGAGTGCTGGACCATCGTATGGTAAGGATCCTATTTCCTGTTGTTGTTGGTTTTTTTTTTTTTTAGTGGAAATATTTTTAATGCATATGAACAATGCTGAAATGAAAACTGAATTCCACTATACAGCCACAGTACAGGTGTGCCTATGGAATGTTCCGCTTAAACTACATGAGCTGAAGAGAAATAAGGTAGTTATGTGTCCTTGGCTCTTCTGCTGAAATTGCCAGTTGCAATGGTGTCTTGTGATACAAGCAGCTCTTTAATTGGAATGTGACTTGTGCCATCAAGCATTTCACACTGTTGGACAGATCAGGCTGACTCGTTTTTGAGGCTGGACACACATTTCTCCTCATGCTTTTCACATGACCATAAAATAGCTACCCTCGCTGGGTATGTCTGCCCTGTATCTGGGGGTGGGGCCGTGATTTATTGCTTGTGTAGACAGCAGCATGGGTTTCAGCATGTGCTGTCACTGCAAGTATGTACTCAGGGGGATCAGGTGGGGTTGTGCAACCTGCACTGAAACCCATGCTGGTGTGTCCTCACTCTGCCATTAGCGAGCTAACTACAGTAAAGCCAGTGTGGGCACAGCTACACAAGCTGCAAACCACATTAGCTGTAGTGTGGACATACAATTAGTACCACGTCACTATAGTAGTCTTTCCAGGTGAATAGGGCTGAATGAGTTAACAGCACTTGCATCAGCAGGAGCAATGCAAGATGCTCTGTTTCTATGTGGACTGGGTTTTGAGTATGATGCTTTCAGTGTGTTACCAGCTCTTACTGACTGAGAGCAAGTGTTCAGAGTTGAAATAATCTAGAAGTCTTTCATGCGAGTGTACAGAGTACTGTCCACAGGCATGCTGACTAATTTAAGAGCAGCTGTGGTAGCTTCTTTTGTTTCCCACAATTTGGTAATTGTTGCTATAATGTTTTTGTGTCCTTTTCAAAGGGTACCAGTGAAAAGGACCGTCCATGTGAAACCTGTGGGAAGAATCTAGCTGACTGTTTAGGGCATTATGGCTACATTGACTTGGAGCTGCCGTGTTTCCATGTTGGGTACTTTAAAGCTGTCATAGGCATCTTACAGGTAAAATAATTTTCCTTAATTGCGAGAGACAGCAATTATTATACCCAGCCTAAGGAGGGGGAGAGGTCAGAAAAGCTAAAATATCACTTCATTTGGATTATCCCTCTGGGAGCCGTGAAAGAGATGGTGGTGGTTTATGCAGAACACTTTATCTTTTGTATTGTATGGCTTTATGTATTAGATCAGGATTCTATCAAAGGGGAAGGGTTAGTAAACATAAGAATGGCCATACTGGGTCAGACCAAAGGTCCATCTAGCTCCGTATCCTGTCTTCCGACAGTGGCCAATGCCAGAGGGAATGAACAGAACACGTAATGATCAAGTGATCCATTTCCTGTCGCCCATTCCTAACTTCTGGCAAACAGAGGCTAGGGACGCCATCCCTGCCAATCCTGGCTAATAGCCACTGATAGACAAGTTCATGGAGGATAGTTCTAGTTCCTTTTGAACCCTATTATAGTCTTGGCCTTCACAACATCCTTTGGCAAGGAGTTCCACAAACTGGCTGTGTGGTGTGTGAAGAAACCTGCTGCCTATTAATTTCATTTGATGACCCCTAGTTCTTGTCCTTATGAGAAGGAGTAAATAACCCTTCTTTATTTACTTTCTCCACACCAGTCATGATTTTATAGACCTCTATCATATCCCCCCTTAGTCATCTCTTTTCCAAGCTGAAGAGTCCCAGTCTTATTAATCTCTCCTCATATGGTAGCCATTCCATATCCCTAATAATTTTTGTTTCCCTTTTCTGAATCTTTTCCAATTCCAGTATATCTTTTTTGAGATGGGGTGACCACATCTGCACGCAGTAATGAAGATATGGGTGCACCGTGGATTTATACAGAGGAAATATGTTATTCATGGCCATGTAAAACACATCACGGACTATGCATCTCTCCCTGTGAAATAGTCTTTTGTGTGCTTTTACACTATACTATATAGAGTTGATGGGGGACACCAGCGTTTCTCATATTGGGGTCCTGACCCAAAAGGGAGTTGCAGGGGGGTCACAAGGTTATTTTAGGGGGCTCGTGGTATTGCTTCCCTTACTTCTGCACTGCCTTCAGAGCGGGCTGGCCAGAGAGTGGCAACTTTTGGCTGGGTGTCCAGCTGTGAAGGCAGTGCCCCGCTAGCAGTAGTGTAGAAGTAAGGGTGACAATACCATACTATGACACCCTTACTTCTGCGCTGCTGTCTTCAGAACTGGGTGGCCAGGGAGTGGTGGCTGCTGACTGAGGACCCAGCTCTGCAGTCAGCAGCAGAGACATCAGGGTGGCAGTACCATACCATGGCATCCTTACTTCTGCGCTCCTGCTGGCGGCAACTCTCCCTTCAGAGCTGGGCTCCCAACCAGCAGCCGCCCATCTCTGAAAGCTATGCTGCCGCCAGCAGCAGTGAGAAGTAAAGATGCCATGATATGGTACAGCCATGGTATAGTCCTGTTGCAGTACTGCAACCACCTCCACAATAACCTTGTCCCCCCCCCCTCACCCCACCCCACCCCACCCCCATAACTCCTTTTGGGTCAGGACCCCTACAATTACAACACCACGAAATTTCAGATTTAAATAGCTGAAATCATGACATTTATGATTTTTAAAATCACATGACCATGAAATTGACCAAATGGACTGTGAATTTGGTAGGGCCCTACTTTATTATCTTTCTTAATGATTCCCAACATTGTTTGCTTTTTTGACTGCCACTGCACATTGAGTGGATGTTTTCAGAGAACTATCCACAGTGACTCCAAGATTTATTTAAGTGGTAACAGCTAATTTAGACCCCATTATTTTGTATGTATAGTTGGGATTATGTTTTCCAATGTGGATTACTTTGCAATTATCAACATTGAATTTCATCTGCTATTTTGTTGCCCAGTCACCCAGTTTTAGAGATCCTTTTGTAACTGTTTTCAGTCTGCTTTGGGCTTAACTATCTTGAGTAGTTTTGTATCATCTGCAAATTTTGCCACCTGACTGTTATATCCCATTTTCCAGATCATTTATGAATATATTGAATAGGACTGGGCCCAGTACAGACTCCTGGGGGACACCACTATTTACCTCTCTCCATTCTGAAAACTGACCATTTATTTCTACCCTTTGTTTCCTATCTTTTAACCAGTTACCAATCCATGAGAGGACCTTCCCTTGTGTCCCATGCAGCTTACTTTGCTTAAGAGCCTTTGGTGAGGGACCTTGTCAAAGGCTTTCTGAAAATCTTAAGTACACTATATCCACTGGATCCCCGTTGTCCAAATGCTTGTTGACACTCTCAAAGAATTCTAGTAGATTGGTGAGGTTGATTTCCCTTTCGAAAAAACAGGTTGACTCTTCCCCAGCAAATTATTTTTGTTGTCTCTTTGCATGGACATTTAATTTCCTGCTGAACTTTTCTTAAGAAGAGCAAAGATTTGTCCTGTTGGCCAGAGTTTCCCAACTTGCTCATATTTGTTGGGCAGTGTGCTGTGTAATAATTGGGTTCCCCCACTAAGGCAGTAGTATTTCATCCATGAAACTCCATCTGTGTGAAGAACTGTGGTATCCCTCATCATAATTTGTCCCTAATGACATTTATTTCTCATTAACAAAAGAACAATCAATTGTTTATGTTTAAGATGATCTGCAAGACCTGTTGCCGTATCCTGTTGTCTTCAGAGGAGAGGAAACAGTTTTTGGATTATCTGAAGAGGCCTGGTCTGACCTACCTGCAGAAACGGGGATTGAAAAAGAAAGTCTCTGAAAAATGCAGAAAGAAAAACACCTGTCCTTATTGTGGTGCTTTCAATGGTGCGTGTGGAAATTAGCAGATGGTGGTTGGTATTTAGCATGACTTTTTTTTTTTTTCACTAGTGCCCAGCCCGTGAAGAGCATCACAATGTTGTGTTGTGTTTTCATCATTCAACAATCATTGATGTTTTTTCTAGATCTTAACCTATAGCTGACACATAAACATAGGCTAAAAACCAAAAACCCTCTTGAGTGTACTAGACAATTGTTGAAAGCTTTGTTACAAGGAGTGGCGTGAATGTACCTGATGATTATCTTCTTCCTGCAAATATGAGGATTGATAGGTCAAAATTGTGACTAACTGAAGACCTGTTGTTCATAATTGTGCTTAGTCATCTTTGTGAAGAGTAATATGCTATTGACCATTTCCTGCAGTCATGAGTTAGACAAATCAGTAATACTTAGCATATAAGTGTTCCAGATGGAGTTGCGATAATTGCGGATCATACTGATATTTGATTGTTTGGTCAGTTATTGGCGAGAAAACCTTATGTGATAGACTTTTTGATTTTTTTAGAAAAAAATGTATTGTGTTTACTCTTACTCGTTATTTTGTGTTAACATTGCTGTTAACTATTTTGTTAATATTGCTATAGTATTATAGCTTTGCAATTTTATAGTGACAATCTGGATTAGAATAGTCAGCATACATATTCTCTTTAATGTAATGTGTCCAGCAACCCTCACTATTTGCATTGCGGTAATAACTGAAGGTCTCACTTAGAGGACTGGGCTTGATAATACTAGGAACTGTACAAATGCATAGGAAGGCAGAGATTTAATAAGAGCACTCCAATCCATGCATTTAGTTCTGTATTTTTTTTGTCATGAATGCATTCATGTTTGTGAATGTGTTACCAGTAGTGGCAGCTACAAGACATTAAAATCATGTTTTTGTGACTCACTTTTTTTTTTAAATTTCACTTCAGATCCAGTATGGTTTTTGGAAGCTAATATTTCATGACTGTCTAAAGTTAGAAGTTATTTACATGAATTAAAAGCTATGTCTCTAAGCCAAGCTTTCAGATGATACAAAGCTCTCTGAGGACCTGCTAAAACCAAGGCTTTTAAAAGTTGTTTTGGAAATAACTTGGGAAGGGAGGGAGCAAGGTAGTAATCAGAATGTGATTTTTATTTCTTTAAGGTCTAGTGTCTCTCAGCTTTCTAGGGTAGAAATGAATACCCTGTGCTATTGGAAAAACAAAATATTTGCTTTCCAGCAGTATAAAGCATTCAGTTTCAGCCATAGCAGTTTATGCAATGTCAGACTTAATGTTATTACTTGTCCTTCATTTTAGCAATATTTAAGTCCCACACCTTGTGCAAGTAAAAATCAGTCCCTGAAATTGTACTTAAACTCTAGAGCCTCTATTTTCCCACCTCTAAAAAGAAGGTAATATTTGCCTCAAGGGTGTTGTAAGGAATGTTTTTACAGCATTTCAAAAACATCAGGCCATATTTTGGTTTCAGGTGTGTATATGTGGGGTTTCCTATATAAGTCAATATGTAGAGTCCGTTACAGTTTTTGAAGCTAGATATGGCCCTAAAAAAAAACCTCAAAAACTTGAGGTAATCTTTTAAATTCCTTTGTGTTGTGTATTCTGTCATCCAGAGACACAATACATTGCTACTCATCTTGCAGAATCACCTATTTCCTTTAACACATACACAGTAACAGGTTCTGAAAAGATGAAATGGTCATCAAATGAGCATCTCAATCTGCTGGACATGCAAAAACATTTTAAAAAGAAAAGAAAAACCATATCTGCATTGTGAAGGTTTGGAGAGGTTAACTGAAGTGTTGGGGAAATAAGTTAATATGATGTCTTTTCCCTTGTGGGGTCAAATGCTCACATGAGTCAGAAGTAGAAATTGGCTTTTGGGGGGATTTCTTGTTCTTTGAACTTATTCCAACTAATGCAGCATCTAACTGAGTTGGTAGTTATTTTTGGTATTTTTCTGTTTTGTTTTCTAAATCAGTTTATCCACATTTTCAATGAGCGCGGTAGAACACAATTTGAGAGGACTAGCTGGTTCAAGGACAAATAATGGTTATAATGTCCTGCACAGTTAGGTCACTGGCTAAAATCCACTCTGGGTTAGTAATGATCAAAAGTTACTATCTGAATGACTTATGAGTGAAATGAGTTGGTGCACTCTGGTCCAGTTCCTAGTGCAAGAGCATCTACATTGCAAAAATCCTGTACCACTGTTGAGAAGAGGTTGAATGGACACGTAGAGTGAACCACCCTCTCATCCTTAGAAGTAGTCCAGGTCACAGCTGAGGTGCACTGAACAGGCAACGTGGGCAAACTTTCATTGCTGTGGCTGCTGCTCCTCCTGTTCTGTGAACAGAGGCATCTGGGATCTAAAGGTGACCAGAGCCAGCACCTTTCCCTAATACTACATTCACGAAAAAGTATTTTTTAAAAATTTAGAAGAATAGCTCAAGAGTTGAGGTTTATTTAACAAAATTTGTCATCTTGTAGGTACTGTAAAGAAGTGTGGCTTATTGAAGATAATCCATGAGAAGTACAAGACCAATAAGAAAGTGGTGGATCCAATAGTATCAAGTTTTCTTCAGTCCTTTGAAACTGCCATAGAACATAACAAAGAAGTAGAATCCTTGCTGGGGAGAGCTCAGGTGAATTAGTGTGTCTACCAGTGCTTGTTTTGCCAGTGCTTGAATTTTCTGCTAATTTTGATGCATAAATTCCTGAATGATGAGCTGAAGTATTTCGTATAGGGGTAAAGGATGGGTGCTGGTCCAGCCTTTGAATATGTGGAGAGGAGAATTTGAAGAACAATTATCATACTACCTGGCTGAGGGAGATGTTAATGGTTTCTGCAAAGAGCAGCATCTTTACTCTAACCAGTCAAGTAATTGTGGTACACAGTTTTCTGCATGCAAAGGATAGGGATACCCCTGGTATAGGATCAGTGGTGGTCAGTGAAGAAAGTTTAGTGGTGAAATCATGGTGACAGAAAGCAGAGAAGAAATTTAGGCTACTGGAGGCTATCTCTGGGGACAGTTACCTTCAGTCACTGTCTTGAATATTTGTAATACTCATAAACCCCACCTATGATTGGAAGAGCTGAGAACTGGACAGGAAGGAGTGACCAAAGTATAGTACAAGAATATATATAGTTTTTGTGGTTTTGCTGAGCTTTGCAGTTTTGTATGGAGATTTTTCCTTGGATTTTAACAGATCAGTCAGTTCTTAGTATAGATGTTTGGAAAATGCAATAGAAAACGTTGTGATGCAGATTTTGTGTCTCTGTTCAATTGCGTTAGATCAGCTTTATAAAGACAGGCACTTCTTGCAAACTTTGGGTTTATTGATGGATCGTGAAATGTCAGCAATATAGTCGTCATTCAGGAAAAAAAGGTTAAATTTTAAAACAACTTGCTAAACCTAATGAAATTATGTAGAATATAATGCTGTAATCTATGTGAGCTCTTGTAAATGAAATTGGTGGTAATTATACCTTACTGCAAGCACGTTATAAGCTGTTTACATTGCTTTAGCAAGTAATTATGAAATATCCATATTGCTATAAAAAACAGACTACTGTAACAGCTAATCTAAAGAGAAATCTAAACTGAAAATAGTGTAAGAGGAGAAGCTTGGGGGAAAGCATCAACGAGCCAGAGTTTACTGGGACTGCAATTCTAAATAAATAAACCAAAAGACACGTGTTTTTGTTTGCCTTAAGAATAACTTCCTCTACATATGCTTTTTTGTTTTAAATCCGACTTTTTACTTAAACAATTGGCAGAGAAGGGTGGCAAATGAAGTAAACAATATTAAGATGTAGCCAAAAATGAGCTGTTATGCCCTTGAAGGTTGCAGTATGACTTTCTTCATTTAATTTTTTAGGAGAACTTGACTCCTTTAATGGTGTTGAACCTCTTTAAAAGGATCCCAGCGGAAGATATACCTCTGCTTCTGATGAATCCAGAAGCAGGAAAGCCTTCAGACTTGATCCTGACACGACTCCTGGTACCTCCATTGTGCATCAGACCCTCTGTTGTGAGCGACTTGAAGTCTGGCACCAACGAAGATGACTTGACGATGAAGCTTACAGAGATAATTTTCCTCAATGATGTAATCAAAAAGGTGAGCCTGCCTGCCTGCCTGCCTGAAACTGCTGCTCTATTTAAAAATAAATAAATAAAAGGCTGGATTAAACTTGGGGGGTAATTGGTTTTACTTGTTGCTGCGAGGCCTGATGTTGCATTCATTTTGACTTCAGCTGCAATATTTGGCCTTACGTGAAATGGCATAGGAATGGTGGACTCAGATTGAGCTCTCTATTTGGCTCTTGGTGTTACACCAGTGTGTTAGCGACCTGCTAAACGTGGACTGGACTAATTGCTTTTCCTGAAGTATTTCTCAATTTCAGTTCATATTTTGCTACATTTAGCATGTTTTGGGATGACTGTTGCACTTGATGGAAGCACAAGAACATAATAGTTCATAGGCCCAGAAATTCACACACCCCTCTTTACCCATCTGGTTTCTTATTTTATCTCTCTGTCTGTCTCTGCCAAGAGGCCCTTCCAACTCTTCCATGTAGTCTTAAAAGCCTACCCAAAATGAGCAGGTTATTGGGCTTGTCTGCATGTAGAGTTTCACCAATTTTATTTTTTTTTAAACCGCTGCAAAAGATTGTGTGCGCACATTCTTTTTTGGGTTAAACCAGATTTACTTGGGTTTAGCTTAAATTGATTAGGAACAGGTTTAAGTTAAATAGGAAGAAGTGATTTAACCCAGTGCAACTATATCTGTTAAGAAAACTGCATAGATAAAGGGAGTTAGTACCCATTGAAATCAATGGGGCACTTCCCAGCTCAGAGCTATTTCAGCTCTCTGCAAACTCAGACACTAGTTACATTCAGGTCATGCTTTCAAGGTTGTATTTGCAACAGTAACCACTAGAAACTTTTTTTAAACAAAAACTGAAGAACAATTGAGAAGGCTTGTTCGCCACCCCGAAAGCTAGTCCTTTGTGTCTCCTGTTTTTCTTCCACATTGGGAAATGCTGCTCTAGGTCGTGTGTGCTGTCTCCAGGGAAGCGGAGAAACTAGCACTGGGTTATAACCTGCTTCTCTGCAAGATGTTGTGCAACAGAACTATATCCTCAGCTTGGCTTAACCTGTTCTGTTTTAGTTCGTGCCACAGAGATGCAGGAGTGAAACCTTGAGTGATGGTCTTTGTCCAGGAGAAGGATAAACACAATGGAATTTTGTATGCCACCACTCTGATAAATTAATCATGTTTAATGAATCATAATGTGTCTCCACAGCATGATCATTGTATTATACATTCAGGTATTAAAATGGTCAGATAATCAAACAAGCACAAATCCTGTAGTTGTCATTAATCTAAAGCTGATCTTGCCAAAAGGAAAATGTGTTTTGCTAGGTTCTGCTCAGTTACATCCATGCAGCATTCATGCATGAACAGAATGTGCCCCCCTTATGGCTGTTACTTATGGTGAAGGTGCCAATCTCTTGTTGCTTTGTGATTTAGTGTGGTGCACAGCTTTCTGAAAAAATTGCTCCGTGCCAATTTTGTGTCACTGCATTTGTTTTCTGAAATCGGTAATTGTCTTGTTTAGCATAGGATATCGGGAGCCAAAACACAGATGATTATGGAAGACTGGGACTTCCTACAGCTACAGTGTGCCCTCTACATTAACAGTGAGCTCTCTGGAATTCCTCTTAACATGGCACCCAAGAAATGGACCAGAGGTTTTGTTCAAAGACTCAAAGGGAAGCAGGGTATGTCTAAACTCTTCCTTTTCCACCGCCCCAAAGTGTTTTTTTTTTTCTTCATTTGTTTGGCTTTTTTAGCCATGTTTGCCATTGCATAGTGACCAGATCAGTGTTTGTAGATCAAGCTAGCAAGGCTTTCCCTGTATGATGTGCCTACTGTGCTATATTAACACTTTACCATTTTCTGAAGTACCATTTTGTATAATGGTATCCTTTTCCCAAATAGTTTTAACTTGCTTTATTTGTTAGGTCGGTTTAGAGGCAATCTGTCTGGAAAGCGAGTGGACTTCTCGGGCAGAACAGTCATTTCACCTGATCCCAACTTACGAATAGACGAAGTGGCTGTGCCTGTTCATGTTGCCAAAATATTAACATTCCCTGAAAAAGTAAGTAGTGGAAGACTGAAATTCTTTTCATGCATTTTTCTCCAGACACCTGCATTGTGGTGTTCAAATCACTGGAGAAAAAGGGCGTCAATAGTGTGTGTGTGTGTGTGTGTGTGTGTGTGCGCGCGCGCGCGTGGGCGTACGTATGTACGTACGTACAAGGGAAGAATGGCATGCAGCTTGAGGTGCTCAGTGCCCTCAGTCAGCACCAGAAGGTCATAGTAGCATAGGTTCATTGTCCATTGTAAAGCTGACTTGTTTCACAGAGCAAGACAATAGGAATGCTTGATGTAGACTGTGAAGAGGGAGGCCTGAAGGGACAGTCATTAAAAAACAGTTAGTTTTGCCCAACCCATTTTAAATAACATAAATTTCATATATGTTACTGTGTGTCACAGTCAAAACTGGATTTATAATGTATTTCTAAAAAATCACGCCTTTTCTCATCTTACTCTTCCTGTGATCCTGTCTGTACTTTCTTTTCTCATTGCTCTGGTTCCTTGTGTACCACAAAATAGACCAGTTGTGTAATGAGGTTGAGTCAGCTTTGCTAAAGAAAACTCTTCACATTTCTTCTTCAAAATTCTAATTTTATTACTTTACTTTTGTGTTTAACATAGACTTCTGCATTTTAACTAGGGCTGTGTTGATTAATCGCAGTTAACTCACGCTATTAATTCAAAAGAATTAATCTCAATTTAAAAAATTAATCACGATTAATTGCACTGTTAAACAATAGAATACCAATTGAAATGTATTAAATATTTTGGATGGTTTTCCTACATTTTCAAATATATTGATTTCTATTACAAAACAGAATACAAAGTGTACGGGGCTCACTTTATATTTTTATTACAAATATTTTCACTATAAAAATGATAAACAAGAAATACTATTTTTCAGTTCACCTCATACAAGTATTGTAGTGCCATTTCTTTATTGTAAAAGTGTAACTTACAAATGTAAATTCTTTTTGTTACATAACTGTTCTCAAAAACAAAACAATATCTAACTTTAGAGCCTACAAGTCCACTCAGTCCTCCTTTTTATTCTGCCAATCGCTAAAACAAACAAGTTTGTTCACATTTATGGGAGATACTGTTGCCTGCTTCTTATTTACAGTGTCTCTTGAAAGTGAGAATAAGTGTTCACATGGCACTTTTGTAGCTGGCATTGCAAGGTATTTACATGCCAGATAGGCTAAACACTCGTATGCCCCTTCATACTTCGGCCACCATTCCAGAGGACATGCTTCCATGCTGACGACGCTCCTTAAAAAAAATAGTGCGTTAATTAAATTTGTGACTGAACTCCTTGGGGGAGAATTGTGTCTCTTGTTCTGTTTTACCCACATTCTGCCATATATTTCATGTTATAGCAGTTTCGGAGGATGACCCAGCACATGTTCGTTTTAAGAACACTTTCACTATAAAAACTTTTCTTTCACAAAAGATTTGACAAAACACAAAGAAGGTACCAATGTGACATTTCTAAAAATAGCTACAGCGCTCGACCCAAGGTTTAAGAATCTGAAGTGCTGTCCCAAAATCTGAGAAGGACAAGGGGTGGAGCATGCTTTCAGAAGTCTTAAAAGAGCAACACTCAGATGTGGAAACTACAGAACCCAAACCACCAAAAAAGAAAATCAGCCTTCTGCTGGTGGCATCTGACTCAGATGATGAAAATGAACATGCGTCAGTCTGCTCTGCTTTGGATCATTATTGAGCAGAACCGATCATCAGCGTGGACGCCTGTCCTCTGGAATGGTGGTTGAAACATGAAGGGACATATGAATTTTTAGTGCATCTGGCACATAAATATCTTGCGATGCTGGGTACAAGGTGACAGGCGAACGCCTGTTCTCACTTTCAGGTGACATTGTAAACAAGAAGGGGGCAGCATTATCTCCTGCAAATGTAAACAAATTTGTTTACATGATTGGCAGAATAAGAAGTAGGACTAAGTGGACTTGTAGGCTTTAAAATTTTACATTTATTTTTGAATGCGGTTATTTTTTGTACATAATTCTACATTTGTAAGTTCAATGTTCATGATAGAGATTGCACTACAGTGCTTCTATTAGGTGAATTGAAAAATACTTTTTTTTTCACAGTCCAAATATTTGTAATAAAAAAAATATAAAGTGAGCACTGTACACTTCGTATCCTTTGTTGTAATTGAAATCAATATATTTGAAAATGTACAAAACATCCAAAAAAATTAAATGGTATTCTGTTGCTGTTTAACAGCGCGATTAATCGTGGTTAATTTTTTTAATCGCTTGACGGCCCTAATTTTATCATGGGGGATCCCAGTATTTTTAGAGAGCTTCTCAAGCTTCCCTCTATATGTGAATTTGGCCAGCAAGCTATTCATTCCAGTTCTGCCAACAGTCTTACCTCCATAAGGTCAAGATTGGCTTGTATTTTTCTTCTCTTCCCCTTCCTCCAGCAGCTTAAAATAAGAGGGGATAACCACCATTGAAATTGAGCCTGAAAATCCCAAAGCACAAACCCAAGGAATAGCAAGTGGTGTTAAAATGTCTCGCTTTTTTCTAACTGATACAGTCATGTTGCAGGTGAATAAAGCTAACCTAAATTTTATGAGGAAACTTGTAAGGAATGGTCCCGAAGTTCACCCTGGAGCCAATTTCATTCAACAGAGGCACACACAAATGAAAAGGTACTTATCTGTAAAGGTTCACTTTCCACTTACCACCACTACCTGGTCTTATTGCTGAAGTGAAATCCAGCAGATTATTCATCATAGGGACTCCTCTGGGGTTTTTTGTTTTATGTAATCTTCAATAAAGGATAAAAACAATATTCCTTGACCTAAAGGTAGCTTGTGCAAGCAAACATGAACATAGATAAATCCTTCTGTTAGAACATTTTGGTAGGCATGGATGCAATGTCATTGCTAGTAAGCTACAGTTAGATTGCTACATGTGGATGACATACCCATATTTCCTGATAACTTAAAACTAATTCACATTTTTCTTTAAGAACCTTGATTTTCACAAATATGCAGTGTTTGCTGACTGCTCTACATTTGCTGTGGAGAATGATGTAGCTATTTGCTAGTTGTTTGGTTAACATAACTCTATCTTTTGATATTAAACTGACCTCAGTCCTTATCTAAAACTTTTGTGAAAAACATTGTCCCTCAGTTCCACTCAGTGACAGAGACACTCTGTTAATATTTAATAAATTTGCAGAATGCATGTCTGGTTCAAAGTGGCTGTCACTGGAGGCTCTTTAAGAAATCAGAGTACAAATAAGAGGATGCTCTTTAGTTGTCTATTTTTCTGTTTTTATTTTCCATGAGATTTTGACTCTATTGACGTGTTTTATTTCAAGGTTTTTGAAATATGGAAACCGTGAGAAGATGGCTCAGGAGCTCAAGTATGGTGACATTGTAGAGAGGCATCTCATAGATGGGGATATAGTTCTGTTCAACCGACAGCCCTCTCTGCACAAGCTGAGCATCATGGCTCACATAGTGAGTATACACATAGCCGAGCATCTGGCTATCATGCAACTTTAACCTTTAGTTTTGTTTGTTAATCTCTCACTCACTGTGTTGATTTTTTTTTGCGTCTTAAAACAACACGACATGGAAATGATCCAAACAAAATGGTTTTACGCTTGTGCATAGGAATCAAAGTGGAAACTGAGCAGTCTTTTGTTCAAATTCCACCTATTTTACATTTGTGCATGTATATATGCATATCGATAGATGTAAAAATAAAAAAAATTGCGGTGTTAGTAAGAACCCTGATACCTAAGAATATGCTGCATCTTGTACTGTGCAAGTAATGTTGCAAGGTTAAGGTGTTAGTAAATAAATTCACTCAACTTTGGTTGAGTGACTTGGTGAGCCTCCACCAGTTTCTGTGTAAATTAAAACAAGTAATTTAGATGTAGCGTCTCAAGTGTCTTTTTATTTTTTAAAAATGTAAAAACACAGTTTGCAAGGAAACCACTCTCAAAACTTGTAGATTCTGGAACCTCGTAAATTCAATGTGATTCTTTGTGTCTGCGGCATCACTTCTTATCTCTTTTGCAGGCGAGAGTAAAGCCCCACAGGACCTTCAGGTTTAATGAATGTGTCTGTACACCATACAATGCTGATTTTGATGGAGATGAAATGAACCTTCATCTTCCTCAAACAGAGGAGGCCAAAGCAGAAGCACTGGTTCTCATGGGGGTAAATGGAGTATCTTACTGTCTGGCTTGTGGTAATGTGATATTGCATTTCTGTATGAGCAGCACCCTGTATTTTTCAGTTGCTGGTGAGATCTTCATCCTTCAGATAGGCCGCTTGACTGTTTCAAGAGACCAATGCTAAATTCTGCATCCAACTGAATGTTTGGTGCTAGTGTTATGGCATGTTCAGAAAACAAGGTTTTGTTTTGTTTTTAACAGAATTAGAGGCATCACAGTGATACCTACTTAATATTCTCTGAAAATGTGGTTTGTTCTGGGTGCATGTCTTCCTGGAGTGACATGCTGCAGAAATGAGGGGCTTTTGCTGTAGAACGTAGGGTATTTTACCTTATGCCGCCACACATAATCTCCCCTCCCAACTGATAATGCAACAGTGGGACAGTGAGTTCCCTTTTCAAAAGCAAGTTGGGACTTCACACCCGTAGTGTAGACATGGCCTACAGCACCATAGCTTTGCTGCTGTAACCCCCAGTGTAGATGCAGACTATAGCAGTGTGGGAGGGTTTTCAGTCACTCGGAACTCCATATCTCTGAGTGACTGTAGCTAGGTTGATGGATGTATTCTTCCATCTATTTATCTGTATCTACACTGGGGATTAGCTTGGCATAGCTGTGGTGCTCAGGTGTGGATTTTTCACCCCAAGGGCTGTTGGTATCTCCACCAAATTTTGAGTGTAGACCAGACCTCAGGAGCTGATTGAGTTTTATGTAAAGCAGTGGTAAGTGCATCTGATAAGGGAATCTACTTTATCTACTTTATCTGATAAGGGAATCTACTTTAATCCTACTGGGAAGATTCACGCTGTACCCTGACACTGGCTCCAGATATATGGGAGACCACTGGCATCTACTTCACCTCCAGGCTAGCAGTTACTCATACTAGGGGATTGAAGGTATAGGTGTCCAATATCTCCAGGCTGCCAAGACTACAGTCGGACAGGACCCAGATCAGATTTAAGAAGTGAGGAAGTAACCAATGTAAGCACTTGATGAAAGTCAGATCAATGGCGGGTCACCAAACTCACAACTTCACAAGAGCCACCAGCAATCCTATCCCTTGTACTTGTAACATGACTAACAACTTGACCAATCAATTCAACTACTATGTCAGTAGAAACTCCTCCTCCCCCTCTGACCAAAGATGTATTACAGTTAGACTCAACAGTTTTGCTAAACAGCCTTGTGATATAGGTTTGTTATTAATGTCACTCTCTCTCTGAGGTTTTACTTGTGTGTTTTGGAATCTGCCTTTCCAGCATCTGTTGGTTTTCCCCCTGTCCCACAAATGATTGGAAAGTAATCTCCCAAACGTGTCAGGTTTGGTTGCCATTTTTCTTTTACGAGTAAAACTTGTTTGTATATGTGCCATCCCTCGGGTTCCCCAGATCTGGTGGCTGGTGCTGAACACACAGCTTGCAAGGGAGTACGTATCTCCCCACGTCTTTTCCTTACCTAATCCATAGCTTAGATGTGTAGGTGTATTAGCTGTAGGGATAGGACAGGGTCTAGAACTAGGGTTTCCTCCAGTTTACAGGATTTGTCCTACATACGAGAGTAAATCCTAACACGTAAACTATGGGATTGGGCCCTTAATGTCTGTGTTACAAGCTCTGTCTTAAAAGGTTTGTTCTTTCAATTGTATTGCAATAGTAAGGTATGTTAAGTTAATCTTCTCTACGGAATATTTCAAGTAATATTCATTTTTCATTCGTACGTTTTACAGACCAAAGCGAACTTGGTAACACCAAGAAATGGAGAGCCTTTAATTGCTGCTATTCAAGATTTTCTTACAGGTTTGTATGTAATGCTCATTTTAGAGGTGTGTGTGTGTGTGACTTAAAAATTGTTTCCTTTTTTTTAAAATTGATAATATCCCATGTTAATCTATAAATGAACTTTGTGTTTTGTTTTTCTTTTGCTCTGTTGCAATATGTATCAAAATGGATTCCCTGACTCTGAAGCAGTTAAATTGATGCTACGCAGTGCTTTTCAGTTATGATTTGGCCTAAAGGGGTTACTTGTAATAATAGTAGGGTTAAAAAATATTATCTTTAAATTGATGGTGTCATTTGTGGCTGCAAGGTTATTTAATGTTCTAGGAAATGTTCAGTGGGTATATCAGTGGCCAGAGACTTCATAAGGAAGAGGATGTTTGATAGCAATTCTCAGATGGTCTTTTAGACTTTAAATCTAATAGGAGAAAAAATAATTTTTCTCCTTTTATAAATTGCTGGTACAGGCCTTCATTTAAAAATCATAAGTGCAGGGAAAGAACTTAAAGCTAATATTACATCTGCATTGCTGTCATCTTTATCAAGTGGATAGCATGTTTTCAGAGTAATACTTAACATGCAATCATTTTTAAATTTTACTTCAGGTTTACTGTCAGGTTAACCTTTTTTCACATTCCAGGTGCCTATCTTCTCACACTAAAAGACACCTTTTTTGACCGAGCCAAGGCCTGTCAAATTATTGCTTCTATCCTGGTTGGCAAGGATGAGAAGATTAAAGTTCGCCTTCCACCCCCAGCAATCCTAAAGGTGTGTGGTCCTATTTAGGTTTTTTTAACTGTTGTAAAGATTTTTGGCCATGATTTCTCTTGGATGTCATGCATACTTAGCCCATTCTCATAGCCACCAAAAGACAGAATTTTAGCGACATTTGTTCTTAGAGTGGTTACTTGTGCTGTAAACCTATTATGCATGGGAATGGAGACAGAGGCCGGGCTTGATGCTGCTTTAACTTCGCAATGGATCAGACAGCAGTGCTGTGTGAGGGTCATAAGTCAGGGTCATGGGGAGAGAAAAGTGGTGGAATCTAGGGAGGGTAACTAGAGCACTGCAGATGACCTATCATAGCGCAGTGTGCAGTCCATCTGCCCCAAACCATCAGTGCTTTGGCTCTCCACTACGCTGAGTCAGCTATGCATATTGGCATGTTGAAGGTTCCTTATGGTCCTGCTGCCTCCACATATCTGCTGTGGTTTGGAAGAGGGGAACCCTAATCTGATATACCTGAGCAAGCTTCTTAAACCAGGAACATAGATGCTGGTGAAGTTCTCCACAGATATGAGGGGTTGGAATGCAGGTGATAGTTGCCTCAGAGCCTGTACTTTCCAATATTCACTGACCCCAGTCCTGATGGGATTTGACGCCGGAGTTGGTGGGGGCTGCATATTGGTGCATCAGAACTTGAATGGGTCATCTAGTACTGATGCTTTTGTTGCTGCCACCTCCATGCATTGAGGAGTCCTGTGGGTTCAACACAGGTGGTTTAATGAAAAGGAACTTTATCCTCAACCTTCCCATTCAATCTCCTGCCTCCCTCCTCACATTTCTACTGACTTGTCCTCAGCTCCTACACCGCAATACACAGAAGTACCATGGGGAGTCTAGAGCATTTAAGACAGAGAAAATGTCCTAGGGATCATGGGGGATTATTGAGGGTAGTGGAGCTTGAGCTTGGGGAGCAGGATCTGGGATGGAAGAAGTGGAGCAGGGAAGAGCTCTGCTCCATAGCTGCCTATAGTCCTATTTCATATTCTGCTACACAATCTTCATTCTGATGACATAATTTAAATTTATAACATGGTGTTTATACATAACCAGTGTACATGTGTCCGGAGAAAATAGTCGTGCACTTTTTATTGTGATGTAGAGGAATTTGATGTATGCATTGTGGTTATCTGCTGAATCAAATATTAAGTAAATGACTTGCAAATGAACATGTATGCTGATACCTAGAGTGATCTTAAAACTGATAAATATCCATGTGCTGGAGAGTGTGATTATTAATGTGTTCAGAGGATAGTGGAATTGGAGCATCAAAGGATAATAGTCATCTAAAGCAAAGGCCAAAGCATTTATGGGCAGTCAACCTTTACTTCACCTCAAAACTTTCCTTTGTAACAAGACACTGAGTCTATGACAATAACAGTGTTCATTTTGCCAAATGACAGTAGGTTTAGTTGTTTGTGTCAACTGCTTATATTGGCTAGCTGTGTTTTTCATGTGGCTGAAGTACACAATGTGATCTCTAAGCCAAATGCACACTTATTTACAAAAGCACTGTATATTGAACAAGAGAAACTAGATTCATAGCACTGTAAATGTGGGGAATAAAGTGGAGATAGCAGTCATCTACATTTTAACTTTTTTACTTTTATTTCAACCAGTGTCTGAGAAAAGTAGCAGCGTGGAGGGACATTTGCCCTCTATCCTTCATCCAAAAATATTGAAGTTCCGATTCCTCGGGTAATGGGGTTTCTGGTCTCACTTAAGTGAATAATGGCAGCCATCTCAGCAAGCTGACTGTCACAAGATATTAACCACAGTTTTAGAGCAGCATATTGAAGTTGGCTGTTTTGGTACTATAACCCTATCGAAAACATTCTGACTGTTTCTGATTCTTTCCCTTTGTTGCCTTCAGCCTGTAACTCTGTGGACAGGAAAGCAGGTCTTCAGCATCATTCTCAAACCTAGCGATGACTGTGCTGTGAAAGCCAATCTCCGAACCAAAGGAAAACAATACTGTGGCAGAGGAGAGGATCTGTGTGTCAATGATTCTTGTGAGTGACCTTGCCTGCTCAACTGCTCCTCAATTATGAGTTCATAACAAATCTGCGCCAGTGACTATGTTTCTATTCCTAGTCGTAATTGAGTTCACAGCAGGGAAATGTGACTGAAGAAAATGCTGTTAAATGCTTTTTTCATTGTTAAACATGAAAATGCGAGTGTAAAATTCAAGAATGTGATGAATATTTGATTCACATACAAAATAGGCAATTTCTCAAAAATTGATGTTTGCTCAGACATAAACATGACAGAAAAATCATGATTTTTATTAGTAAAACATTTATATAACACTTAACTTGTCATGACACCTTACAGAGATTTAAAAAAAACAGTCTCTGCCCCCAAAAACTTAGCATTTTAAACTTGACAAATGCAGAACTTGAAGCTAGACAAAGGAAGGTGATGGTGCAAAAACAGAGTTGCTATACAGGGAGCATATTACACATTCTCTGATATTTTTAAAATTGGGATCAAGGTACAAGGCAGTGGAGAAAAGTGGTCTTTGAAGTGACAGTGTGAACACTTGGGATGTCAGTCCATTGATAGAGAGCAGTGGGGTGGAAGGCACAGCAAGTGTGGGTGGCTTCCGAGGTGAAGGGGCTGGTGGGAGATAGGAGCAGGGCTTGAGGAGCCTCGAAATTGCGGAGAGGGAATTGAATACCTCTGTGGGAACACACAGAGCTGGCAAAGGGGCTTTAGCAGAAAGGGAAGATGGGTTTGGCTGCTCATCTTACCCAAAAGGGAGAGTCATGGAAGCTAGAAAGGAGGAGATGGCTGTAGGAGCCCAGGCAAAGAGAGGATCTTGGTGTGAAAGGGCTTCGGCAGTGGGGACTGAGATCTACTGGATGTGTAGGGACACTGACAAAACTTGATGAAATCATGGTAGTGAGAAGGCAAGAGAGGAGTCAAAGATTAGATTCAAGATTGCAACACTGGGTGACTAGGTATAAGCATTGTGAGTTTTTGGAAGGAGTAATCAGCTCGCTGTGGTCCTTAGAGGTACAGAAACTCTCCATCCTTATCCTCTTTGGCTTCTGTAAAAGCCTGGGACTCGGGTGAGTGGGGGATCAATTCTTTATCCTCCTCAGGACCTAGTATATCTGTCTGGCTGCAGAGGGGTGCTATTAAACCAGCAGTCCATAGCTAACCATTTCTGTAACCAGAAAAATCCTTCCTCAGTTTTAGTGAGGTTTTTATCCCTTGCCCCTGCCACCTTTTTCTTCAGCGTGAACTAGCTGCAGGGGAGCAGAGCAGTGTAAACCCAAGAAATACGAAGACATTGCAGAGGGATGTGACAGATCTCAGAAGCTGCTGGTGGAAACCCCAGTTTCTCGGTGTTGGCAGCCTCAGTGGAAGTGACAATTCCTCTGAGTTTCTCTGAAACTAGTGTTGCAGTCTCTGGCATACCTGCTCTTTTGTGAAGCAATAACAGTCTCATCTGGAAAAGGTCTTCTGCAAGATCTCATGAAATCCCAACATGGCTTTTGCAGTGTATTCAGTCATTTAATGAATATCAATGGTTATTACCTACTGTTCAGCAAGTAGGTTTTTGAATCCTTTTAAAAAATAAATAAAACATTAAGTCAGGTCTGCTGATAGAGCTATGTCAGTTGGGGAAAGAGAAGTGTGGTACCTGACCCACAGAGCTGCGCTGGCTTAAGCCCTAGTAAAGATGTAGTTATGCCAGCAAAACTGCTTTCACTGGTATAGCTTGTTTGACGGGGGGGGAAGACAGTTACTGTAGGGGGTTACTATATCAGTACAGAGCACAGCTTTGCAGATATAGCTGTGTCCACACTAGGAGCACTTAATAGACCAGCTTACCAATTCCTACTGTACATGTAACTATGGTGTACCTTTAGGGAGCAAAGACAGTGCAGTGATTTAAGTCCATCTATATACCCAAGCCTTCCTTGAATGGAGCATATTGGGGTTTGAGTGCTCACATATTAAGTTGCTTACTTTCTAGTGCTATTATGCCCAATTACTGACTTGTTCCTAAATAAAATAACTCATCAATGATTCTTTGCTTACTATAGTCACTTAACTTTGATAAAAATGTTAAGTGTGGCTTTTGGCTGGGAAACTGCTTGCACTGATTTGTCGTACTGTGTTTTAAACTATGTGAACAAAAATGGACTAATTTAAGATATTCAGAAGACTTAAAATTGCTTTTTATCACATTTAATTCTTCCGTGGGCGTTAGAAAATTAAAATTTGCAGTGTTAAGGTTGCTTTGAGTTATGGGCTACTGCTGTTTCTTAAAAGAAAATCTGGCAGTTGAAGCATTTGCCTGGGGAAAGGATGGGAAATAGGCTTAAAAGTGTTTGGGAAATGGAGTTGTGGGGGAGGATTGTTTTGGAGACACTTTCACTGCCTCCTCTTTATTCAGTGTTCCGCTTCTATAGGCATAACGTGTGTGTTTTGGGGCCTTTTTGTTTTGACAGCCCGCACTATTAGGTTATTAGTAATTTAATAGAGTTTAAGTTAAGCTCTTGGTCTCTTCGGGTATCAGGCTTTCAGTATTTTTGTTTGTGCCTCCAGATGTTACAATCCAGAATAGCCAGTTGATGAGTGGCAGTATGGACAAAGGAACCTTAGGATCTGGATCCAAGAACAATATCTTTTACATTCTGCTGAGAGACTGGGGGCAGGTAGAGGCTGCGGATGCTATGTCACGGCTAGCCAGACTTGCTCCTGTTTACCTCTGTAAGTAACCTGGGAGGTGCCTTTTGTTGTAGAATGATATTTTAATGTAAAAATGTAACCTAAATCCAGGAATGTTTCTATTAAAAATGTAGCCTATTTAGACAAGGAAAAATCAATAAGATACAAAATTGATGGAAATGGAGAAAAGTGCATCTGTTCACAGCTTTGTCTTGAATTTAAGAGATGCATTTGCAAATGCCATATAATGGAAAGAAATTCTGTGATAGTTACCTGAATAGAACTCAATGAACTGAACTTCTTTATATGTCAATATATTTTTTGTAATTTTACTGTAGCTAACCGTGGGTTCTCAATTGGGATTGGTGATGTAACTCCGGGACAGGGGCTGCTAAAGGCTAAATATGAACTTCTGAATGATGGCTATAAGAAATGTGATGAGTACATTGAAGCTTTGAACACTGGTAAGCTGCAGCAGCAGCCTGGCTGTACTGCAGAAGAGACATTAGAGGTGAGCGGTGCTTCACGTGTTGAATGTGAGTGCCATGCACTCAGGCCAAGACACTCAGGTTTATTAAATTAAACCTTTATTTTAACTAAAAGCATACCTTGCTGTTACAAATACTATTCAAGTACAAAACAGCAGACATACAGAAAAACGCCATGGATAGTTAACTTCTCCTGGGGCTTAGGGTGTCATAGTGGATTTTTTCTATGAAGCTCTGACTGCCCCTTACAACCTATCACATTTTATTACACATCCATATTACATATTCATTACTTATTTTCCAATCACCGTTGTGTCATGAATGTTAAGTATCTTATGTAACTCATACAATACTCGTGTGAACTTTCATTGGCATGTAACTTTCTGCTGTCATTTTTGTGGTGGTCTCTTCTCTGGTTGATTGTGCACTATTGTGCATATTTTGGCCAGGTCACTTTGATCTGTTCCTCTGCATAGGGGTTTTTTGCGACCTTCCAGTGCATTTTTCTAACTGCTTTTGACAACAGAATTTATAGATACATTATTCTTCAATTTAAGCACATCCTGTTTTAAAAATGTCATCCTCTGTCCTATATAGCTGTTGGAAACAAGTTTACTTGGTGACAAGATCATTTAAAGCAACATTTCGCTCATGTCAGGCAAGCTGCAAACTAGGCCAAAGCCAGCCTTACTTACAGACAGAACTGCTAAAAATAAGTCAAATACTAGCCTATTACAAGGTAGTTATCAGTGATATTTGATTAAAAGATTGTAAAATATGCAGTGGATTCTAAATATGACTGTGTCTGAAAACTATGGGGAATGAATCATTGTACTTAAATATGTGCCTAACATGAAGCACCTGGATAGTCGTGTAGACATCATCTCTTTAACAGTTTCAAGCCTTTATCCTCTTATCTAGTATATTTCTAGAAATGCTCAATCACTGTTTTTCTTAAGATCTATAAAACTAAAATAAGATCTCACTTTGGTAGTCATCAAGTCTGATGCTGGTCACAAAAAGCAGTAGTTTTGCCATACTTCTCAAAGTAGAGAGTAGTAGTAAGATCTCTTGTTACTACATCTGATGCTTGCACCAGATACATTTATAGAACATACATAAATAGACTTGACACATGAACAAAGTACATTTTGTGGTGCAATATCTTTTAAATACATTTGCTTACTGTCTTGACAATTTGCCAGTCTATAGTGGGTCTCCCATTCTGTAGTTCATTTCACGAAGATTCTCGTGCATTTCAAAAAGCAGATTTTCTTTTTACTCTTAACTATGTTCTTGTTGGCTTTCCTGATGCTATTTTAGACTTCATATTACTGAAGGTTTTTGGTGGCTAGCCTTAATATATTGCTGTGTGCATATTATCTGCTACTAATACTAAATATCTAAACTCTCTGATTCTAGGCCTTAATCCTTAAAGAACTCTCTGTGATCAGAGACCATGCTGGCAGTGCCTGTCTCAGAGAACTAGATAAGAGTAACAGTCCCCTTATCATGGCTCTCTGTGGTTCTAAAGGTAAGATTAGTCAAGTTTTGGAATTGTGTGAAGTTGCTGCCTACATCATTTGCTCTTAATTACTTGTTCTGCCTTTGTGCTAATCATCATGTAGTCTGTTTTGTGTAAAACATGCAGTTGTGTAAGCATTGGATTCATAGCATGTATCATGGCTATCAATTCCTTTTTGAGAGGGTAAAGCTAGCTTCTTTTTAAATTGACTTGTAAATAATCACACTTTGTTTTATTTATTTAGATGTTTATTGCTCTACAATAAGAGCATCCATCCAGCACTCCAGGTGTCCTGGGGAATCTTGTAGAAATACACAAATAAAGACATGTTAATTACCCCAAGGTCAAATAACCCAGCAAAAATATAAGTGTGTCAGAAAAAGTAATAATTGGGAAGACTTTCCACTTCCATTATCAAGTCATTCCATGTCATGTTCTGTGTTCCTGGTCTCTACTTCTACAAGATCAATTGAATAATTGTTTTTCTTTTTTTGTTTGGAGGTTGTCTGATCTTTGCCATTAATTTCCTGTGTGACCTTGGGCAAGTCAATTGCACTCTCTGCTTACATTTCCCCATCTGTACTGGATAGGGGTAATACTTCACAGAGGTGAAGTTTTTTTTAATATTTGTAAAACACTTTGGGATCCTGAGGTGAAAGCTATAGCAAGTCTGTGGTGTTCTGCTTGTTTTCAGAAGGAGTTAATCAAATGATGCTATGTCTGTAGAGAAACTAAAGATTCTAAATTCAAGATGGGTTTTTAAAGCAGTTGATATTGCATCTGTCAACAGCAAAAGAGATATTGAGCAATGAAATAATAACAAATAGCATTAACAGACATGGATTATGTGCTGTAGATAATATAATAAAAATACCAAACAAGTTAACTTAAGGTCTGTAATCAAATAAGAATGTCAAAAAGATCCATGATCCACAGAAAACTAGATTCATTGATTGACAGAGGGGGAGTTCCTTGTAGTGATGATTTGCTTAATTTTGATTGGTATCTCCAGCCTGTGAATGTAAGTTTGACTGAATAGGAGAAATAACTGAAGAGTTTAATTAATTGACTAATTTTTTTATGACTTAGTAAGTGGTGCACCATTCATCTCCAGTTTGAACAAGCATCCTTCGCAGAGGATTACTAATTTTAATGTCTCCTGTTTCTCCAGGTTCCTTCATTAACATATCCCAGATGATTGCCTGTGTAGGACAGCAGGCTATCAGTGGGTCACGCGTTCCTGATGGATTTGAAAATAGGTCTCTGCCTCACTTCGAGAAGCACTGTAAGGTCAGTAGCCTTGCACTCAACAGGATTTAATGAAATCAATCCATGAACTGGGAATAAGTTCAGATGAGTCACTACTAGGTCCTTCACTAGTGGAAGGACCACCTCTAAAGATCAGGGTAACACCATAAAGTTCAAGTACATCATTTTGAATGGGGAAGTAGGGACAAGGAGCTGATTGTCTTTGCCTTCATTTGTTTTTAGGAATCTTCATTAGCCTGAACCTTAACAGCTAAACTTTTAACTTCTGGTTGCCCTTTTCTGCCAAATAGTCCCTTCCTTTATTTAAAGGATACTTTAATATGTTAAATTAATATTTGTTGAAATAACATTAAGATAACACTGAGGATACATTCATAGTTCTTATATTGCTTACAAACAATAAGATTCGCTTAATCTTTGCCTTTTTTCCTTTCTTTTGAATACTCATTCACTGCACTAAGGTATCTCATGGGTGCTGTGCTGCTGGTTTTGTTTTTATGATGGATTTCAAGAATTTTAGTGCTTGTAAAATATATCCGCTTGTAAAATATGGGTCACTCTGGAGTCTGAAATTCTCTATAGAACGGATACAGCATGACAAATAGTATTGCTAACTTTATATCAATGTTTCTCAATTCTGTTGTGCAGGGACAAGTTTCCAGGGTCAAAAGACTAGAACTGTCTCCATGTTAATACAGTCCTATCTGTTAAAAAAAAAATGGTATTCATTTCCTAGTAAAAAGAAGTGTCAATATAGCCACCCTCAAACACCGCCCTAAGCTCACCAGATCATGTCATTCAGGTCACTGAAGACCTGTCTAGTGGTACTTCTCAATCACTACCTGCCAGGACTCTGCTGCAATTTCTGAACTAATGGAGAAAGTTGCTTACTGCTGTTCAGTAGCCTGAACCTGCACTTCCCTTTTTATTAAGAAAATGCTCCAGGTAATTTTTGTTTATGGGAGAAATACATACGATGATATAAATTCCATGAACTTTACCAAGAGAAAATGTCCTATCTTTAATTCCCCAACCTTGTCCATCTTGTCTGTTACTAGTTAAATGATGGTACAAAGTAGCCTGCTTTAAGGGTCAGTGCCTTTTACCCTCTCCATCCACTGTTCTGCTTCACCGAACATGGGAATGACTTTTCAGTTGGATGCTAGTGACGGGATTAGGAATAGTATAGAGAAGGTTTCAGTCAATCCTCTAGTTACTCAGTTGGCTTAATAAACTTGTAAATTGGCTTTGAGCAGTTTGTTTAAAGTCTATTGAGCAGACACTCATCAATGGCCAAAACAAGCTATTCAGAAGAACTTAGAAGCTCCAACCATGTACCATACTCCATGTTCCATAGGCCCAGGTTTGGAAGATTCCAGTAGAAGTAATGTCTCTGTCATTCTTCCTCCTCCCCACTCAAAAATGAGTATTCATTGTCCTCCAACCAGGTTGCAACTCAGGAGAGTGTGCATAGACTGAATGTTTTTCTATTGCAGACTTGTAGAATGTGTAGTATATCTTTAGAACCTTTTTCCCTTCCCTCTAGCTTCCAGCTGCAAAAGGTTTTGTTGCCAATAGCTTCTATTCTGGCTTGACTCCAACTGAGTTCTTCTTCCACACAATGGCTGGTCGGGAAGGTCTAGTGGATACAGCTGTAAAAACAGCCGAAACTGGATATATGCAGGTAATGCTCAACAGGAGTATAAAGAGGTATAACAATCTTGCTGTTGCAAGAGGGTTATGGTTGTCAGTCATATCGTTTAATGTGAGATCCTGTTAGACCTCATTGATCTAGTGCTGGATGTTGGAAAGTATAATCATTCATCTTCTAAAGTGGGCTTTCATTAAGTGACACAGGAGTGTAACTGTCTTTGTATCTTCTGAGTACAGTGACCAATCCTTGTTCATAAGTGTCCCGATTTGCTGAGCACCTCCTGCAATGTGGCAAGTGCCTTCAATTTCTCTTGAAGTTAATGAAGGTCTGAGGGCGTGGAGCATCTGAATGGATCAGGCTGACAGTGTCTTTTAATCACACGCCTGTGATGATGCTTTGGTCACTTAGCCTTCATTCCAGTAAAAAACAAAGATGATACCGGTGAAACTTTAAACACTTGGTTTGAACCATCAAAACAAAAGGGACGTTGTCTCCATTACCCAAATGTAAGCGTGGACTGTCCTGGGGCAAACCTGCTTGCCCTACTTGTGTGAGCAATCTCAGGGTCTTCCGTGGGACTACTCAAGTAAGGCAAGCAGAATTTTGCCTCTTCTTCAAGAATGAAAACGTATTTTAAGGTGGTGTGATCTTATTCAAAAGTAGCTTAAGGCTGGCCTAACTTTTTGCTCTATTTAGGTAAATAGGAATTTTCCCATTGATTTTAATCAGAGGGCAGTCCCAATGTGAGTGCTCTTGAAATTCACATACTTAAATACTTAATATCGTATTGATGTTCTTATGTAGAGGCTTTATTTAATATATTTGGGTGCAATCTCTGACCCCATTTAGAGGTTTTAACATTCTGGGGTGCAGTCCAGACCAGTGAGGGGCTGTGTCACCACTGGCCCTCTAACCTTGGGTGCCTCACAATGCTTTGCTGCTGTAGCTCCCACCTAGGCCACTCACAAACAGCATGCAGGTTACCCTCTGAATGTCTGTGTCTTGCCATAGCCCAAGTCCAGCAACTCTGACCCCAGAAGCCTGGCAGCAAACCAGCCACACTCTGGCTTCCAGCAGCCTTGGTAACTACTTGCGGTGTGACTCCCAACACACTTCCAGTCCCAGATTAAGTGTGTTCTGCACTGTCCAGCCCTCTCCTGGACAGTCAAGCTACAGTAGGTCCATTGCCCCTCCAGGGGCTCAGTATACAACAGTTTGCTACCATAAATGGAATTACCCACACAGTTCAGTTTCAAGACAACACTTGATTGTAAAACTACAAAAAGAGATTTTTAAGTCAGTACAAATGTAAGGCTTTAAAGTTAGAAACGGTTACAAGAGAAATAAAGATAAAATGCTCTCTAAACTTAGAATCATAGAATATCAGGGTTAGATGACCTCCTGAGGTCCCTTCCAGTCCAACCCCCTGCTCAAAGCAGGACCAATCCCCAACTAAATCATCCCAGCCAGGGCTTTGTCAAGCCTGACCTTAAAAACTTCTAAATAGGGGATTCCACCACCTCCCTACGTAACCCATTCCAGTGCTTCACCACCCTCCTAGTGAAAAAGTTATTTCTAATGTCCAACCTAAACGTCCCCCACTGCAACTTGAGACCATTACTCCTTGTTCTGTCATCTGCTACCACTGAGAACAGTCTAGAGCCATCCTCTTTGGAACCCCCTTTCAGGTAATTGAAAGCAGCTATCAAATCCCCCCACATTCTTCTCTTCCGCGGACTAAATAAACCCAGTTCCCTCAGCCTCTCCTCATAAGTCATGTGCTCCAGCCCCCTAATCATTTTTGTTGCCCTCCGCTGGACTCTTTCCAATTTGTTCACATCCTCCTTGTGGTGTGGGGCCCAAAACTGGACACAGTACTCCAGATGACGCTTCACCAATGTCGAATAGAGGGGAACGATCACATTCCTCAATCTGCAGGCAATGCTCCTACTTACACAGCGCAAAATGCCGTTAGCCTTCTTGGCAACAAGGGCACGCTGTTGACTCATATCCAGCTTCTCGTCCACTGTAACCCCTAGGTCCTTTTCTGCAGAACTGCTGCCTAGCCACTCGGTCCCTAGTCTGCTGCTGTTTGCTTAAAATGCAGATTTGTGTTTTCAAGGACCTTGTTACTATTTCTAAATTGAAGTAAACACATGTTCCTTTGAGACCTGTTTGTCCAGTCCTGCCTAATCGCAGCTATGTGGGTTGAACATGTGCCCCACACACCTTGAAAGCTAACTCATAAATTTAGAAAACTATATTTTTTTTTTAAAAGGTCAGCTTCAGAGGCTGATGTTCAGTGGTGATATTTTTAACTGTCTCTGCTCTTTTCTTCTCCTCCCTACAAGACAGTATACGTGGTAATGTGTCTCCTGTGTTCTTGCTTTTTTTAAAAAAAAATACCAGGAAGCAAAGCTGGTTAGAGAAACCACATGATTGAAAAGGCATTTCCTTGAAAACATGTTTGTATTTTTAAAATCCAGATAAATTGGGCTGTATCAGGTTCTAATGGTGGTAAATTTGTGTGTGCGCGAGCCAAAATTAAATGATATGAGGTGCAGGAAGGAAAGCTTGCAGACCTTCATGTTGCTTTGAATTTTTATTGCTGCTGAGGTTGGGGTTTTTTTGTTTTTTTTTTTTTTTTGTCCTCTCAGGGGAATATAAAATGAAATCTTATGGATGGTGTATGAATTAAAAAGTTTTATTTTCTCAGTCCACATTCCATAGGTTTTTGTAACTCAAATGCATGGATATTCCTAAAAACCAGTTGTCTTTACTTCCCCCTCCTTTTTTTCAGAGACGGCTGGTGAAATCTCTTGAAGATCTTTGCTCTCAATATGATCTCACTGTCAGAAGTTCTACTGGTGACATTATACAGTTCATTTATGGGGGAGATGGCTTAGATCCTGCTGCGATGGAAGGGAAAGATGAACCTTTGGAATTCAAGCGAGTCCTGGACAACATCAGGGTAAGATTTTTCTGAAATCATCTGTTTTGAAATACATTTAGGCTCTCTAGTTGTCAGAGGCATGAAATACTATTTGGGACATGAAGAAAAGTGTCATGATACAACATGGAGCATCATTCTAATGTAAGGATTTATTTGAAATTGAGTGACTAGTTTATCATTTGGGGTTTTTTAAGATGTTCGTGCCTGACCCACAGCCCATTGAAGTCAGTGGCTGGACTACTGTTGATTTAATTGGATGATTGACTGGGCCCTTATTGCACACAGTAATGTTTTGAAAATTATTCTTCTGCTGGATTTCTCAGCTCAGGAAGAGAGCCTGGTTTGCTGTCTCTAAGCCTAGCATGGTATTGTGAAACACTTGAATGCTGAAGGTCTCTTCTCAGAATGTTCATATTTTATCTTGCCTAAGACTAAAGGTTTTCTGTGGAAGTGGCAATTTGGACTTAAGTGACTGGCTCTGATGATTTGATTTGTGTAATCAAAAACACATGGATTGATTTTCCAAGTACATATATTTGGGACACTATTCAGTGAAGTGTTAAGGGACTCTGTTGTCCATGTGGAACACAGAACTAATCTCTAAAGTGTTTAATGTAATGGCCCTGTGGTCTCTATATATGTAGAAGTATAACTCTTTATGTTGTTGCTTAAGGCGGTATACCCATGTCAAAGTGAACCAGCTCTTAGTAAAAATGAATTGGTGTTAACTGCTGAGTCCATCATGAAGAAAGTTGAATTCCTTTGCTGTCAAGACAGTTTCCAACAGGTAACTTTTTAATCTTAATAATCATGAAATATCACTTCCCTCATAAATCAAGGATATTAAACACATTGAGAGAGCTTTTATTTAAAAACTGGTGCAGAGCTTTTCAAAAGGAAAGTTTTATCCACTACTAGCAGCAACACCTACTGTACTACTCTGTCTTTAAGATATTTCTGATTATTGCGTTCACAATGGGGTAATACTAGCACTTCAGTATGGATAATTAATTTCTTCCTTTGTTGTCTTGTGTAAATCTGTGTTTGCTACTATAACTTTATAAAGGAAAGAAAGTCTACTGGTTTGAGCAGGGGCCAACCATTGACCTGCTGAGACACCTTCATCAAATCTCTTGGTTGCTCTATACCTCATTTTTACGATCTGCAAAATAGTTCTAGTAATTAGCTATCTCTGAGGAGTGTTAAGGAATAATGTGATATTTGACATATAACTGTGAAAGTACTAATATCAAGAGCTCTTCCCTTTTATCCATCTTTTGTGTAACTATCTTTTATCATTTTCCCTGCTCCCTTCGTAAACACTCATTTTCTTATGGTTCCCAATCCAACAAAGCACTTCAAGTACATGCTTTGCTATATTGGGGCCTGTTTCCTGAGGCTTATCCACACTCCTAAGAAAATGGTGTGATTACTTGCAATAGGATTTCACGAAATATAATGTACAAGTTTTACAAAAGTACTAGGTAACTTAAATATTGAGAGAGATGAGTAGATATACACTGTCTCCTAATTTGAGTTTTATCCTTCGGTGATAAATGCTAATGTCTACACTTCCCTGCAGTTTGGACTATTCAGGTGTATATAGCAGTGCACACCGAAGTACTCCCCCCCATGTGGATGCTGCAGGCATGAACTAAAAGGTTCTTAGTTCATATTAACATAATCCTGAAGAGAGACCTTTTAGTTCACGCCCGCGACATTCGCAAAGGGGAGTGACAGCACAGCACTTTGGTGCGTGCTGCTGTTCACACCCCCTTAGACCAAACTGCAGGACAATATAGATGAGTCCTAAGAAAATGAAGAATTAACCTGGACTGATACAGCTTGAAATGGCCTCTGGGTTATCAGTGATGAGACTATGAATTTCAGTGACTGGCTCTAGTGGCTCTTTGCTATTTATGTTGGATCACTAAGCTCCAGAGCAGAAGGTGACAAGATTTGTAAACCAGTTCTTTATATACATGGCTTGCTATCCAAATGCCAGTGCTGAGTCAGTAGACTACTGTGGATACAAATAGAAGTGTATACAAATCTTAACTTCATGGGCTGGTAAACAATTTCTTCACAGCTCCCAGAAATAAATTCTGATCTGATAGCGTGATAAAGTTCAAAGTTAATTTTCTTTATTTTATAACTGCGCTAAATTTTAATGCTCCTTTCAGAAGTCAAACTAAGATGTATAGGTATAGCTACATCATCTTAGCATTAACTTTTTTGAAAGATTTCTTTCCGACCAGTAAATTGCAAACATTGTTACTTCTGTCCTTTTACCTGTCTTTTTTTTCCCCTCCATTCATCCTTGAAGGCATTAACTGAGACAGGTTATGAAAAGTATAATGAGGTAATTATAGCATGCGTGTGCACTGTATGAGCATTAATGTTAGTGCTATTTAACTTAAGATACTTGTGCAAGATCTTACAGTAACAAATGGGACAATATACTACTGTCTGGCAAATTATAATTAAGATTTCTCCTGCCTTAATCCACTGCATCTTTTTTAATTTTTGGATGAAAACAAAGCTCAGATGCGATGAGAAGGTTCCTGCTAACTAAATTCCAAGAATCAGTCACCTACGGTTTTATTTCGGCACACCGCTTTTTTCTCTCCTCTCTCATATCAGTCATCTTAACCACTAAGGTTATTAACTCTCTCCAGTTTGTCCATGTCTGTCCTAAAGTGTGGCACCTAAAACTGGACATAGTATCCAACTGAGGCCTCCCCAGTGATGAATAGAGTAGAACAGTTACCTCCCATGTCTGACATACAATGTTCCTGTTAATACGCTCCAGAGTGATATTAGCATTTGTCACAACTGCATCACATTGTTGGTTCATATTCAGTTGATGATCCACTGTAGCAGCCAGATCCTTTACAATATTATTACCTCCAAATCAGTTATTCATTCATCAGTTTTGTGGTTGTGCATTTGATTTTTTTTTTCCTTCCTAAGTGAAGTACTTTGCACTTCTCATACTGAATTTCATCTTGTTGAGTTTAGACTAATTCTCCAGTTGGATCACCTAGGATTTGCAGCTCAGATGCCTGTATACAGAAGCATTCCAATTCCTGTTTTGAAAGCTGTTTAGGTATTCAGGAACAGTTAAAGCAAACAGATTGTCAGTAAATGAGTTCGCTTGTCTGGGTCCTAATCCTGTCTCTGTCAAAGACTCTCACTGTTGCTAACTCTTGCCATTTCATTGCAATTCTTAGAATGCTTGATTTATTTTCAAATAGCCCAGCTCTGGGAGGCATGTGCTTAAGTAAAAATCTAGGCTTTCATTTTTTAATAAGTAAATTTCTAGCCCTCCTGGTTAGAGTAGCAATTGAAATGTGACTCAAAAAGTTCATGAAGTTGTATAGTTAAAAACCATCTCATGATTTTTGGTACCTTAGAGTTGGAAGTACTGTTTCCTGTGTAACCTTACCAATCATTTAACCTCCCTTTCCATTTGCTCATCTGTAGTAGGGAGATGATGCTTACTTACCATGTGGTTATTTAATACTTAGCTGTTAAGGAGTAACATATGCTTGAGGTTTGAGATGGTCTGGTGGAAGAATCTGTAAAAGTGAAAAGAATACTTTTCAGTGAACCTGATTAAAGGGAGAAAAGTATATTGCAAGGTAAAACTAGGCAGAAATAACTTATTACATTTGTAATCTTGTAAATGGGGATAAACTGAAGCGCCAATTCCTGTGGCATACTTTTATTATCTAATTCTTCCATTTTGACCTTGTCTGCAAATTCTGATTTACAGTAGTGGACTATTGTTAAACTAAAAATGTCTTGAATGTTGAGCAAAACATCCACATCTAGGATTCAACCTGCAGAGTCTGCTGTGACAAATATACTCTGTTGACAGTGTTTTATTAATGGTGAGTGCTGTGGTTATGAAATGGCTAGGAATTTATTTATCCTGATATTTATGTAGTGGATGGAGTAACTTTTAAATGCCCAGTTACTGAGGACATTGGATGGCTCTGCAGATTTTGATCACCTCAGAGAGTTGGTGGGATTAGTGCTGTTGTACCTAGTGGATAAGTGTCCACATCACACAGTCACTACAACAATTGGCTGCCTCAGCAGAGAGGCCATGGATTTGAATGGACTCTGAAAACTGAATTGTCCTCTGCTGTAGAAATAGTTCTCCCAAGTCACTGTTGAGGTACATTGGCATAGTAGCAGAGTTTGGAGAAGGTTTCTTTGTTGCTGCTTATACTGATCCTGTCTGTGTGCAAATGGAGGACTTAACTCTGCAGGAACCATTAACTTTTAAAATATAACCAGGTGAGCCTGTCACTAATATTGGCATTGCATAACTAAAACGCAACAGCTGGGGAGCAGGAAAAAGAGGGTAAGTGGGAAGCAGAGGGATCCTCCAAAGTGGAAAATCTTACGTCAGCAAAATCAAAACTATTTTTGTCAGTTTCTAGGAGAATGCTGCGGAAGGATACTTTATATGTATTGGTACAAGTTCCTGATGTACTGTGATTGGGTTTTTTTCAGTTACGCCAAGAGTGAATTTGGTTTGTGGTACCCACATACTGTGTGTCTAGGTTTTGCTGTCTTCCTTCTCATAGTGTGCATTTCTGATTTAGTATTGTAAAAAAGTTCTTTCAGGTCTGTAACCAAATAGCATTTACCATAGTAAGGCTGGAGTATGAGACTCAGATATTGCATAATTACATTTTTTTTTTAATTTCAGGAGATTAAAAAGTTCATCAAAAGCGTTTCTGAAAAGATCAAAAAAACCAGGGACAAGTATGGCATTAATGACAATGGCACAACAGAGGTAACTGCCTTCAGAGGGGTAACAACAAATGCACTTACAGTGAAGCTCCATAGCCCATTGGATATCTGACATTTCTGTCTCATTGTCTCTTCAGCCACGTGTCTTGTACCAATTGGATCGAATTACCCCAACGCAGCTAGAGAAGTTTCTAGAGACCTGTAGGGACAAATACATGAGGTACAAGTTTCAGGTCTTGTTTTCTTCTAATTGGCTTATATCAATCTAGTGTTCACCATTTATTATACAAACTAGGGGTAGGGCTTGTAACTGATTGACTTAAATCTGAGAATGTAATTGTTGCTACAATAGTGCTTTCGGTCGCTTCTGTTGGTGTGACTTATGTCGCTCTGGGGTGTGGGGTTTTTTTCCAAACCTCTGAGCAACATAAGTTATACTGACAAAAGTGTTAGTGTAGACATGGCCTTAGTGTTGGGATACTGTTCAAGTTAGCTCAATTTGAAGGCCATTACAACCTTGACTGTTACTCTTGATCTATAAACAGACTGTAGACAATCATTATCTTTAGTTTTGCACAACATTGGTCCAGAGTCTGACACTCATTTCTGGGAGACCGCTTCTGTGCTGTAAGAAAACGCTGATAGTCTGGAGGCTCTTCTCTCTCTGTTGTTCATTGTGAGTTGATTCATATGTACAGAAAAGGTTCATAATGCCTTGGGATTGGTTCATTGGGATATAAATGAGGGTGATAGCTATCCTCTGGTCTCCTACATGCACTCACTGCATTGGTTATTTGCTAAGCTTATTGCTGCTGTCGCTTAATGCTTCTAGAACAGTGGTTTTCAACCTTTTTTCATTTGCTGACCCCTAAAAAATTTCAAATGGAGGTGCAGACCTCTTTGGAAATCTTAGATATAGTCTGTGGACCCCCAGTTGAAAACCACTGTTCTAAAAGCACTAGATTTATGTTGAAGATAATTAACAAGTCTGCTGTAAATTAATTGACATGTTGGTTTTCTTTGCTTACACTCACATGGGTAATATTCTTCAGTGCAAAGCATATGTTACCTGTTCCACAGCTTCCTTTTTGGTGTTAACGTGTTTGTATAGCCTTGGATGGTGTTCGAGATACACTGGTAAATTCTGGTTTTATTTAAGGTTTTGACGTAGTAATCTTCTCCTTGTGATTTTTGGAAGGGACTTACTTGCTATGAAACATTTCTTTGCTTAGTTACATTGTAGTTTGAGCAGGAGTGGCACCACTGAGAACTCCTACCAAGACTGAGGTACTCTCTCTGTCAGAGAGAGATGTAGCTATACCAATGTAAGTTTTGAGTGTAGACCAGCCCTAATTTAAATAACTGTTGTTTGCCGCCATACGACCTAGTTGTTGATTGCATCAAATCTCACAGGCTAACGACTATAAGGCCTGGTTTGTATTGGAAAGGATGTTCTCCAAGGAAAACCCAGGGTTATGCTGAAGGTTGCACTGCTGATTTAGCAGGTGGCATTCTCCCTTGACTTTGGCGTTAGGCGAAAATGTGTTCCTGGAGTGCTGATCCCATTTCACTCTTTGCAAAAATAGAAGTGTTAATTCCAATGTCCTGACAAAACTGCAGTTTAAAATGTAACTTCTGATCAAAACCTTTCTTCTCCTTTGTAGCTTCATGTTGCATATGGTGGGATACTTCACTTCCTGTGCTGTTGCTGTTATCTGTTTGAATAGCTGATGTATTGATGCTATAAAAAAGCAATAACATGATCTGATTTTATTCTCATTAGAGGCTCTCCCTCTCTCAAAAATTAGACTTCTCTAAGGTGACCCATGATACAGAACTTTTTCTCTTGAAAAGCCAAAAAAAGAGCCGCTATAATATACTGAAATCCAATTTTCTAGCTTTGTCAACCCATCAAGAACAATTCCATAATGGAGAATTTGTATTTGGAATATGAGAATTGCCAGTGTGTTGGTTCACAATAGTCCATCTGATGACAAATTCTGAGCAATGACCAGTACCTAATACTTCAGAAGAAGATGAACTTTTTTAGTTGACCTGACCAGTTGTGGAATGTTTTACACCTGGGGCAGAGGAATTTCTCTATGCCCCTGGCAGTCGTTCAGATTGCATGAGATTGGTGTTTGTCTCTTTTCCTGCCAGCCCCAGTGCTGGCAAAGAAAATACAGTTTAAAAACTCTTATTAGCACTCCTGGAATAATGCTTAACTTTGCTCAGCCTAGATTTAGTGTCTTAATGAGCAATTTGTTTTATACGTGTTTTTGATCAGAGGTTTGTTGGGGTTTTTTTAACCCCTGGCTTTCTTCTCAGGGCACAGATGGAGCCTGGCTCTGCAGTCGGAGCTCTGTGTGCTCAGAGTATTGGTGAGCCTGGCACACAGATGACTCTGAAAACCTTCCACTTCGCTGGTGTTGCCTCAATGAACATCACTCTGGGTGTTCCTAGAATCAAAGAAATTATTAATGCCTCCAAAGCAATCAGGTACTGAAACCTTTTTTTTATTTCTCTGCTTTAGTGAGAAGTGATTAACCTGCAGCCCAAAGTAGGATCTGTCTTACAGGAATATGAGAGGCTTACACTGTCAAATATCCAAACAAGATGAACTAGGTTACTCATCAAATTTATATCTTAATTGGCAGAAAATCACATATTTCATTCCATCCAAATAATGACTTTTCTAGTGGCCAAAACACAAGGTTAGGTGTTCATTTCCTTTGAAACATTCACTTAAAGACGACAGACTGTCAAGAGATTAGTCTACATCAGATGAGTCTAGCTCAAGCAGTAGTTAAAGCACTTGAATATTTCTGATGTGCAACTGGAGCCATATTTAAGCACTGCTACAGTAAACTAAGCCATAAAAACTTACTATAACCTCTTGGAGTATGTTTACGTTGGTGTTTGAATTCCAATAACTGTCTTTATTCCTTCAAGCTTGAGATATTTAAAGAATAATTTTCGTAGAGATTGTCAGTTTGGGGGTACTATTATTTCCTAGCAAGCAGCAGTCTTTTACAGCCTGTCCTATTTGTCCCTATAGTGAATGGTAGTTGAGACAGTCCACAGACGCTAGGATGTACAGAAAGCTGCTATTTTATAATCTAGCTAGTAAATTTTATAGCTGTGTCTTATTCTGCGTAGCACACCTATTATCACAGCACACTTGGACAAGGATGATGATTCTGATTTTGCCCGTCTGGTTAAGGGAAGAATTGAGAAAACCCTATTAGGAGAGGTAGGAAAATCTTCACTGTTGGTACTAGATTAAATTTAAAAACTCTAGTCTGTATTATTGCAGACTCTTTGTAGTGGACAGTAACCATTCTGAGGGAGATTCTAACTATTACATATTGATCTGTAACTTACAGATTTCCGAGTACATTGAAGAAGTGTTTCTTCCTGATGATTGCTTTATACTGGTCAAGCTCTCTCTGGAGCGGATTAGACTGCTGAGACTAGAGGTGAGTTTTTCAGATCTTGCTGACTGTACTACTTGGAAAACCAGAACAAGCAGTGGTCCCTTCCTCCACACCAGTTGATGCCCTTTTCAGAGATGTCAATGAAACAAGGTAGTTAAAGAGCAAATGGAAAGTGCCATCCACAGGATGTCCATATAAGGTTTACAACTCCATTTAGTACTCAAAGTTGACATTTCAGAACATTGCCTAGAGCTGGGAATAGCACAGGCAAGCAGTGTTGAGGTTTCCTGACCTATTTAACTTCAGGATTTATTCAATAGAACAACTAAGTTTCACAGATTTATGGTCATCTTGTAAGTAGACCATTGCTAAAATTATTTTCTCTTGAGCTTTTCGCTAGGAACAAATCTTCTGAGGTGAATGGCTGTTGTGCTATGTGGCCTTCAGAATGCAAGTTTAGTTTTGTGAGACAAGGTGCGTGAGGTAGTCGTCATGCTGTCTGCGAGAGTCTGTCTCGGGGCAGACTATCGAAAACAGGGCGGACAACCCAAACTGGTGGTATGCTCTATAATTAGATTTTACAAGCTGGACTTAGTGATTAAATGGTCACGTACACCAAAAATCACACACTGTTCAGGTTGCTTCCAATTGCAAGAGACCAGTCACTTACCCCAGATCTTACACAAAAGACAGCATATGCAGCCAGTCCTGTAACAAACTATCTAAAGGTTTATTAACTAGAAAAAGAAATAAAAGTTGTTTACAAGTTAAAGCAAGCAAACCTACACAAATGAGTTCCTAAACATGATTCCTAAAGATGATACAGATGTGATAATCTGTCATTTCAAAATGTCTTTCAGGGTGGACCCTGGGGATCTCTGCCTCTGTTTAATGTCTCTGCCCCTATGGTTAAAACAGCAAAGAGATGACAAATTTTCATGTGACCATGTTTTATCTCTTACATTTGGCCTTCCAGTCCATGAGACAAACCCCCTTGTACATAGCATTTCCAAGGCCATAGGGCCATTGACCAATCCTTTGTACTATGATGATTCTTAATGGCCCGTTGAATCTTGATAGGCCTCCTTACTGTGTGTGGGAGATGATTCCCGTGCGTGGGTTCATAAGTTCAGAGCAAACATTTTCAAAGTTATAAAGCAATATGTACATATTTCTTTACAGCATGGGGTACAGACATTACAAGTGAGAAATGCTTGCAAGTTGCTGCATGCATTAGAGTCTAAACACTAAATATATTCTGGTAAGACTAAGACCTGTTTTGAACAAAACTAACGTACAGGTGAGCTGGTTTGGTTTCCAGCTATGAGTTTGTCAGTTCTTAGCTAATGCCTACAGCCTTGGCCAGAGCTGGCAGGTGGCTTACCAGCATCACAGTAATATCTTTATTATTCACCCACCTTGTGTGTCTAATATCCTGGGACCGACACAACTGCAGTAACACGGCAAACAGTTTAGTTCTGTGTCATATTCAATAAAAGTTCACCCTTATACAACGCTTCAGTGAGACTGAAGTGGCATCTGGGCCTGTGTGGAGCATCTGCACAGGGGCACATTTCACTCTGAGAGCCATTTTGTGATGATCTGCAAGCATTCCGTTTGTTAGCCCCATGCAGCTGTGATAGTATCCTGGTTGATTAGTGGAGCAGAAATCTGATTTCTGCATGGCTGAAAGATTTAAAATAGTTAAAGGACATATTTTAATATTGAAGGAATCATTTTGCCACAGGTGAATGCAGAGACTGTGCGATATTCTATCTGCACTTCTAAGCTAAGAGTGAAGCCTGGGGATGTTGCCGTTCATGGAGAGGCAGTTGTCTGTGTGACCCCTCGTGAGAATAGTAAGAGTTCAATGTATTATGTCTTGCAATCCCTGAAAGAAGAGCTACCAAAGGTAAGTAAATCTCTTCCTTTTGCAATTGGTAACTGCTTCAATTTGTATGAGGGAAATACTTGTGTTCTAGATTGTATTGAGTGTCAGTATGGTCTAGCTGTCTGAGTCCAGAACTCCTCGGTTTTAATGCCAGCAATGCTTTACATTTCCTGTCTCTTTCCCCCTATATAAAATGGAGATTGTAATATTTTTCTTACAACATTCTTACAAAGTATGTTTGATCATAAGACATTTAGAAGCTGGAAAGTGCTATTTGAGTACCAAATTTTCTACCACTTAAAAATAGGGCAGATTTTGAAAGGAGCCCATAATAAAATCTGTCAAATGCATTGCCAAGCTTATGTGTGCGGATCAAGTCTAGTTTAGGTTTAAACGTAGTTGCAAACAAAAACCTGTAACTGACAGGGTGCATGCTGAGTGTCATATAGAGGAAGAGGCAGAGATCTGTGGTACGTCTGATTTTCTGGACCCCCTAGATGTGGGGGCAGAGAAGACTAGTTATAAAACAGCAATGTGGTGAATGCCCCTCTTACATGTCTCTCTGGAGCATTCAACACACTAGAAATCAGACACTAATATTTATTTTTTAATGTTCAGACCACTGTATAAAAGTGGAGTTTTTAGATAGCTTTGAGGACTTGATTTAAAGCTTTAGATGTAAGTGTTCTCACGTTGTCTATTTAAAGCTGCATGGACAGGACAAGTTGAGTTTATACAACTTCTTACTTTGAAAAGATTGTAGTGCAAGGTATCCCAGAGGTATCTCGAGCTGTCATTCACATTGATGAGCAGAGTGGCAAGGAGAAATACAAACTTCTGGTGGAAGGTGATAACCTACGAGCTGTCATGGCCACCCATGGAGTCAAAGGAACTAAGACCACTTCTAACAACACTTATGAGGTAATGCTCAAGTGTGTGTTATCACTACTTGTGGCTGCATCTTGATTCCTACTTATGCTCATTTACAGACAGTTAATGCAATTTACAACTGATCACTTCTACTTTCACAAGTAACCTGTCAGTGTGTGTATTATCATAAAAGGCTAATTCAGCTGCCAACTTCAATTACTTTTAATGAGCAAATGTTTTTATTAATTCAGGATCTCTTAAAAAAAAAAAAAAAAAGTGGTGGGTTGGTAGAATGTGCATCCCAGGAAAATCACTTCAGATTTTTCTAGTTAGATCACTAAGAAAATCTTTGGTCCCATGTGCAAGCAAAGAAATGTTTCAGCGGTCCAAGCACTTCACCTCTTCAATTTATCCGTGATCTCTCTCCTAGGTAGAGAAAACACTAGGGATTGAAGCTGCTCGAACAACCATTATCAATGAGATTCAGTACACAATGGTAAACCATGGTATGAGCATTGACAGGAGGCATGTTATGCTGCTATCAGATCTGATGACATACAAGGTTTGTGCTACGTTCTTTTTGGTCTCTTTACCCAAACTAACTTTATAGAGTCAATAGAAGAGCTTTCAGCTGAGGAGTATTAATAGGCTATATACTGAAGTAACTGCTAATCACACTAATTAAGCCCCATGACTGAGTTGTTATCTAAAATTTAAATGGTGACTTAATCCATAATTGGAGAACAGCATGTTTGAAGAGCTTCATTTAGAGGTTGTGGCTGTCTTTATTTCACCCTGGAGGTCAACTCATTGGCACTTGACAATAAAGAGCCTAGGGTTCGTGTGGGCACCCAAGCATGTGCACCGCTGTGTATATCTGTTCATATATTTGAAAGCACAGCAGCTGTGCTTCATAGCAGAGGGCAGGGTAGAGTCCTTGCAAATGGAAGAAGATTACATAATGGACTAGAGTTCTAGCACTTGCCATTTTGATGCAATGTCAGTACTCCTCAGGGAAGGAAAATAGCTATTCACCTCCATGATAATGTATATTGACTATAACCGAGCTGTATTTGTGTTAATGTACATAATGGAGCAAATCCTTTCCCATATGTCAAGCTAGAGTACAGGAGTTTAACGCAGGGGAACTTTGCCCTCAGGGAAAGCAGCTAAGGAATTGTAGCTTTTCCTTGTTTCCCGAAGCTGCAGGGCAGTTACTGTTGCACCTTTGGGACTGTAATAGCTTTTGTGCTGATTGTGGCACCTTTCCAAAATTTTGTCTGCTGCAAGCTCACAGCCCCACTTTCCACTTCATTGGAGAAGGGGGCACAGACTACAGTGTTGGTAAGCTTGTCAGGTTTCCAACATCCACTTCTTTCCCTTACCCTTCTGTCCCATGTATCAGAACTGTACTAGCTCCATTACATCAAGGTGTGCTGTAGCAACATGAGTTAGAAACAGGATTAGATCTAATATGTTTACATTAGGTGGATTTTCTAAAGTGACTAAAATGGAGGATTTGCATTATCCAGTCATTTTACACTTGGAGTCAGATTTATCGGCCAACAATAATTGACAGTCTCCGCTAAGTTCTTTATAGCAGCCTTCTAATAGCCTCCACAAAGATGGGGTTTGTTTTGTTTTGAAGTGGTTGATTAATAGTTGAACATTTTTCTGTCATCCATATGCCTTTTTTGATTCACATCTTTTCCAGTTTTGTTGACATCATAAAGTTTCAAGCGATTTATAGCTGATCCTACGGTCTGTGAATAAATGTGTTTTGGTTTTATTTAAACTACCAAAGCTTTAACCTTCAAAAGACTTAAGCATGAAGCAGCAGAACAGAGGCTACACTTCAGACTCTAGACTTTTGTTCAATACTGTTAAAATAAACTATATATTTTGTCGTATCCACTTACTTTGATTCTTCAGTAAATTTAACTGAACCCCTGGAACCATTACTGTCTTTTTATGTTTCTGCATTGATCCAGGGTGAAGTCCTGGGCATTACTAGGTTTGGGCTGGCAAAAATGAAGGAAAGTGTGTTAATGCTGGCTTCTTTTGAAAAGACTGCAGACCATCTGTTTGATGCTGCCTACTTTGGGCAGAAGGATTCTGTGTGTGGTAGGTATTGTCGGTTAGACTGAAGCATGCAGTATTCACTTATCTGCAAAACACCCTTAAAGTGTGTGTGTGTGTGTATGTTGCCCGCCTGCCAAAGCTTTCAGTGTGCCTCCCAAAATACTAAAATGAATCTAGGTCATATGCTAGATGCTTCAGAAATGGGGCTGGATAAAACAACTTGTTCCCAGAAGTCTGACAGACACTACCCTGGGGACCACATCCAGTTCCCATCCAAAGGTGTTAATCAGTTGGAGCCCTGCCTGTGCTGCTGGGGATTAAATTTGTCCCTTGGGATTTTTTTCCCCTTAACTAAATGAAATAGCAGGAAATTAGTCCCTCTCCTTAATTACCTATCAAGAGCAGTGTTTTTGTATTCACTCTACAAGTTTTGTTCACTATTACTAAGACCTAAAGCAGATTAAGGGAAATAGTTCCCTGTTTTGTTTTTAGGCTTGCTTTTTGTTTGTATTTTAAAGTGCTGAACATATCCGTGGTACTTAGAATAATGAATAATTATGATGGGTTTTATCAACTGCAACAAGAAAACCCAGAAGGCCAAGGGGCTTGAACTCTTAGGCCATGGGGATAAACAAGGTATAAAATTCTAGCGAGAACTGTTGTTCAAACTGATAAAAGCTTTTTAGTTCACCTTCAAAATGTACATGCATATTTCTAGGCTTATAAATTACTGAACTAATATCAGTTGCAGCTTTCTCTTATTCCACTGAACAGATGAAAGGCACAAACTGACTAAAACTAAAATGTAAAAAAGCTGATGCAGTTCTCTAGATCAACTGTATCTTGGTAGTTAAATATTTGAGTTTTGTCATTTGATTGTATATCCTTTTCATCCCTACATTTTAAATTCTCATGCATACTCTGTACATGATTAGAAATCTGTTTATTCCCATTCATTTTCCCCATCCAATTTTAGTTCACATTTAAAAAAAAAAATTTTTTTTAATGGACAGTTATCTACTCAGTTAAGCTGAGGAGTTGGGGAGGCAGGCAGATTTCATTACAACTCTATTTATCTTGACTACATGTTAGTTCAGAGCCTAGCATAGTGGAGCTGTTATCCTTCATTGGGGTTTCTGGGTGCTACTGAAATATAAAAATACTAATATAACAGAGGCTTCATTTGGGATGTGTTGAAAATATAGAGCTGAATCCATTGACTGCTTTGTGGATAGAAATGCTTGTGAATAGATAGAGATCGTTTGGAAAGCTTGGCATGGGTAGTCCATATTTTAAGATCTGTGTCTCTTTCTAGCCATCTGTGCCTCCCTTGTGATTGACTTTTATTAATGTTTGTTTTTCTTTGCTGTGACTGTGGTTAAAGCAAAGGTCTTAAGATGAACTTGCTCCGTCCTGAATGATATGGAAAAGGAAATGTTTGCTCCAAGTCCCCTCTGTGACTGAGTTGGTTGCCCTCTCCCTCAATCAAGACTGTACTAAGGTCCTTTTCATGCTACCCTCTTCATGTAACAGTTTAGTTCAAATAAGGAAATGGGATGGACAAACACAGAATTGTCTTATTTCCAAATGTAAAGAGGTAGTATTGTCAGTTTTTCTTACAGGCAGGCTGTGCACAATCACATGTCCATAAGAGTAGGAAATATAGGTACATCGTCATTTTGGTTCGAAGGGCACACGTTATTGCTCTTCATTACTTGAATTATTGTAGTGTGTTGGGTCTCCAGTCATAAGCCAGGATCCCATAGTGTTAGGCTATAGAAACTCAGAACAAAAATACAGTCCCTGCTCCAAGGAGCCAACAATCCAAGTAGAGACAAAACACTTTTTATTTTCATGTGTAGTAGCTGAAATCTTTGAACATATAGTAATTTGAAAAGCAGTGTTCTAGGAGTACATATCTAAAACACAGTAATACAGCACATTGCTGAAAAGGTAGGAAATAACGTTTTGCATGTACACATGTATTGCATGCATTGCATGGACTTCCAAACCATATATTAACTGACACATCAAAGGCACTGGGGCTCACTTGAGGGCTAAATCCATGGCAAGATTGATAACTTTCAACACATGCACTTCTGAGTCATCAAAATGCAAAAAAAATTAATCAAAACAGCTAAAGTGGTGAGAAACTCCAGACTTCATTTCATTTGAAAATCTGTCAGCCAAAGAGAACTTTACCAGACTACACACAAGCCTTGCCGCTGTGACAAGTCAACATGCAGGATATATTCCCAGCAGAGTTTGGTTCATACCTAACAATAGGCAGTGCCTTGTCCACTGTAAATTCCAGTGTCAGACAGAAAGCTATAAATCCATTTTATAACTGAAGCTCTTTCACTGCTGATGGTTGGCAAACGTGTTTAGCAAGGGGGGGAAAAAATGCATTGGTTGTGATGAGTATCTTGCTTAACTGTGTCTGGTGGAGAGAGCTTTTGACATGTTTAGCTTTATATGTAAGGTTCGAACAAGGTTTTGCTGTGGGGACTTCTACAGAGGGGAATCAGCAGAACAAGTAATTTTGGAAACCTTTTAGTCACTTAACCCTGTTTTTTTTTCTCTTCTAGGTGTTTCTGAGTGTATCATCATGGGAATTCCGATGAACATTGGAACAGGACTCTTCAAACTGCTGCACAAAGCAGACAAGGAGTCGACCCCTCCTAGGAGGCCCCTTATTTTTGATAACGAATTTCATATTCCACTTATCACATAGGAGCTAGGCGCACCAATGGTATAAAGCTTAGTGTTTTTACTACACTCATCTCAAAATAAGTGTGAGCTGTGACTTGGTAAGTGAAATATTGTCACAGGAGTTGGGCAGTTGTTCACTAGTTGTTGATACAGACTTTTAAAGGAGATACTCGTCTATACATTGAAGTAGAAATTGGTCTAAAATGAATGTCGGTTGACTATGCTTAGTTGCTAATATGCAAGGATTTTCCATGCTACAAATATGAAAAGATGCAACACACTGGCTGGAAGACAACTGGAGGAATTGTTAAATTACTTAAATTAAATACTCCCAAAGCTTGGTGGATGCGGTGTAGTAGGAATTGACTTTCTATTTCCTATGTCATCTCAAATAAAAACATCTATTTTCTGACAGATACACTCAACTTCTTGGTGTTGGGAGTTGAGGTGTTTTGAATACAAAGCACAGGTGCGGTGACATTGGTGCCTTCAGAACTGGAAGTTTTTGGACTGCTACCACTAGAGGGTCACTAGTAGAACTGGTTAAATGACTACAAAAGACGCATATAAGGCGGTTACAGCTAAGAATTAGATGTTAAAGCATTAGGATACCAGAGGAATGCAAGCTTTCAATCTAATAATTTCTTTACAAAAGAAATATAATTGCTATTAGGTTTTACAAGATGTGTTGGTCCATGCAACATGAAAAAGCAGTGTAAGCAATTTACAAGAAAAGAGCTTTTTGCTCAAGGAGACAATATGTCCTTTGTGCTGAACCTAATTGAGATTGGCAAAATGCTGAAGTAAGACATTATTAAATAGTGGCAGAAATATACTGCCTTTTTGCCTGAAAATCATCTCTGCAGTCTCTTTCCCTTAAGGTTTATCGCTGCATTATGGAGCTTGACAAGAGATGTAACCTTGTTTCAGGTGTTCTCATGACAAGGCTAAAGAAAAGTCAAGTAGCATGTGGTGGTTTGTCAGTAGATGTTGATTGCAGTGCGGGATAGTAGAAGGTACTACTTTTATCGGGGATTTTTTTCCCCCAAAGAGCGGGTGATTATTGCTGTATATCCATGGTCTGCTGGTCTGTAGACATGAAGACTTCCTGTAAGCAAAATCCTGGTAACACCACTGAGTAGTCAGAAAAATTAATATAAACTGAATAACTTCTCTGGGTTTACACTAAACTTTCGAAAGTGGGGGCAGCGGAACATGAGAGAGGGGTGTATATAAAACACATGCACTGTGTGTGAGGTTGTAGTACTAGATCTAGAAGATAAGTTATACAGTGTGCATCTTAGAAATCTGATGCTTTGTAGTATATGAATAACCATTCGGATTCTTGCAGTGTGGCAGGCTATTGTACCTTGAATGTTCTCGCAGTGCTGTCGAAGGTTTTAGTTTGCTTTTATCAGTACGACTGAGCTATTTTCTCTGTTCAGATTTGACAAAGATTTGTTCAACACACTGATCTCTGAATATGGGTAGGGTGTATGTGGAAATGGCCTTTTAATGGGAGCTGCAGAAGTCACATCTGCAGTTCCTAAAGATGAGGAATGAGCACTCCAAGGTTGCATTGAATGCCCAATTCACACCACCTTGTTCCTCACCCAAACGCAGAGATACGTATTAGTAAAAGTATAAGAGGACCAGACTTTGGGAGGCATATACCAGAAGACCAACTCACTTATATTTTGCTTGTGTAATGTCAGTGACTGAATATTGCCATTGTTAATAGAAAACAATGCTGTCAGATTTCTGCGCAAAACTGTGCCTTTTGTATTATCATTTCCATAAACTCTCCTTATACTATATTATTATTTTGTGCTGTATTTTCTTCCTAAAGAGTCTGTTCCAGTTAGATTTAATGGAGGTTACAAAATGTGAAGCAAAGCTGGCATTAAAGTTTGAGAGAAGGCTTTTGTGTACAAGGATGATACACAGCTAACTTTTTTCATGGTATAGCAAGTGTTATAGTTCTGAAATTGTAAGCATGTGGCAGCCTTATTTTTGTAAATGTCTCATAAGTCAGCCAAGGTTCTTTGAACTTTTTTTTTTAAATGAGTGAAGTAGAAAAGTCATCTTTCATGTTTGGTAATGAAAACTGAAATATTATTGTTTAATACTAGTTAGAACAATGCCTTACTCTCCCTTTAACTCATTGGAGTAATCTTCAGTCTGAAAATACACGAAAACTGTTCAATATAAATACAATATTCCTGAATGTACACCGGTGATACAGGGGGAAAAATTAACTTTTAAGAACTGTTTTTTGTTTGGTTTTTGTTTGTTTGGTAAGCAATATTGCCTGGAAGCAAGCACAGCAAATTTGCTTCAAATAGCTTCGTAACTTGGGTCAGAATGGAAAGGAACAGGATAGCCTTCAGAGCAGTCTCCTTAACTTCTAAGGTTAAGATTGTACAATCATGAACTGAAGCCAGCTCAATGTCTAACCTGCCGCGTGCCTGGGTGCATCCAGATGTGACTTGGTCTCTGGGACGGGGTGCATGTGCACTTGGATTTTTATTACATTTCATGGCTAATAGAACGATACAATGCTGTGTTAAGAGAAGATAAGCCCTTTTGTCTGTAGAGTCTGAGATGAAGCAGTGATTTCTGTATATGGAGGAGGATGTATTAAAAAAAGAGAAGACCTAGATGAAATGTTATATATTGCTACCCTAAAATATGAATCTGTGGTTTTTGAGTGAGCTACTGAGACATATCTAATGTAGGTTCAGGCAAGGTAAAAAGAGGACAGATTTGGAGGCCTACAAATCACTAGTGTGGAAATTGGTACTAAACTCATTACAAGCCACTCTTAAATATTTTTGGGAAGCAGTAGCAAAATGCAACCTGCAGAGTAAACTTACATACTTCAGTTGGATGGCCCTCTTGCAGACCAGTAGATCTATATCAAATTATTTGGGGGGGAGGGGTATTATTTTAAGGATGTGATTAAGACACAAATTGAGAGATAATAAACTTCTCCTTGCTACAGATAAATACTTGAGTGTAGCATGGAAGATTCTTTTAGTACTGTACTGTGTTGCTATGTATAAAGATTTTTTAAAGATGTAATTTTGGTGGGCCTTGTATTGGAGCAAGTGACTGCTTCAATTTTTTGTAAATATACATAATAAAACATTTAACAAAAACTTTTCTCTGTTCTGCTCTGTTCTAAGCATGCTTTAATGGTCTTCACTAAATTAAATCTATTAGTTGCTTATCCTGACAAGAGGAAAAAGGAAGAAAGGAAAAGTAGAAATTTTAGGTCTGCTTGCTGATGCATTGGTTGTTACGTTCAAATGAATTTGGGAGCAAATTACTGATGATGACCTGGTCTCTTTCTCCTTCATTTATTTAAAGTAATTCAGGCATCTTAGCCCTGGTCTACACTACAAGGTTAGGTCAAATTTAGCCGCTTTAGGTCAATTTTATAAGCAGTGCGTCTACACAACCAACCCTGTTCCGTCGACATAAAGGACTCTTAAAATTGACTGCTGTACTCCTCCCCGGCGAGGGGAGTAGTGCCAAAATCGACCTTGCTGGGTCCAATTTGGGGTAGTGCAGACACAGCATTGTACAATTCGACGGAATTGGCCTCCAGGAGCTATCCCAGAGTGCTCCTGCTCTGGACAGCACTTTCTTTGCACTAGCCAGGTACACAGGAAAATCCCCGGGAACTTTTGAATTTCATTTCTTGTTTAGTCATATGGCAAGCTCAGCAGCACAGGTGACCATGCAGTCCCCCCAGAGTCGCAAATGAGCTCCAGCATGGACCGAACGGGAGACGCTGGATCTGATTGCTGTATGGGGAGAAGAATCTGTGCAGGCAGAACTCGGATCAAAAAGAAGAAATGCTAATATATATATTATGCCAAAATAGCACAGGGCATGGTGGAGAGAGGTTACACCAGGGGAACACAGCAGTGCTGTGTGAAAGTTAAGGAGGTCAGGCAAGCATACCAAAAGACAAACGGTCACTCCGGGTCAGAACCCCATACATGCTGCTTCTGTGATCAGCTGCATGGCATTCCAGCGGGGGACCCTACCACTACCCCACCACTGTCCGTGGACATCTGCAAGGGGGAAGTCTCACGCAACACGGAGGAGGATTTTGTGGATGAGGAAGAGGAGGAGCATGAGCAGCAGGCAAGCGGTGAATCCATTCTCCCCGGCAGCCAGGACCTTTTCATCACCCTGGAGCCAAAACCCTCCCAAGGCGGGTTCCCGGACCCTGAAGCCAGAGAAGTCACCTCTGGTGAGTGCACATTTGTAACTACAGTACAGGGGTTAAAAGCAATTGTGTTTAATGTTTGATTTGCCCTGAAGAATTGGGATGCATTTGTGGCCAGCACAGCTACTGGAAAAGTCTGTTAACGTGTCTGGGGATGGAGCGGGAATCCTCCAGGGACATCTCCAAGAAGCGCTCCTGGAGGTACTCTGAAAGCCTTTGCAGAAGGTTTCTGGGGAGGGCTGCCTTATTTTGTGCTCCACGGTAGGACACTTTACCACGCCAAGCCAGTAGCAAGAAGTCTGGAATCATTGCAGCACAAAGCATGGCAGCGAATGGTCCTGGGTTTTGGTCGCATTCATGCAATATTTCTGTGTTAGCCTCAGGAGAGTGATATCATTCATGGTCACCTGGTTGAAATAGGGGAATTTTTGAAAGGGAACAGTAAAAGAGCCCCGTTCATGCTGGGCTGCTTGCACTTGGCTAAAAGGGATCATCCCGGAGAATAGCCACGCAATGGGGTTGGGGGAGATGTGTGCTGCACATCCACCCCAAAACAGCAGCCCCTCCTTTTAAATGGCAAACCCAACCGGCATTGCTTGCTGTGGGAAAAGAGGGTGCTGCAGTTTGAAACCATTCCCACATGTTATGAAGGCATAAGAAGCTAACCCCGCGGACCCTTTGGCTTACCATGGCTGCCAGGAAACTGAATTCTGTTGCCCAGCCGTTTGTGATGTGTCACCATACCAGCAGGCACTCAATATAAAAGGCAAAACGTGACCTTGTACCTAAAGCACATGTGCTGTCTGCTGTGAATTGCTTGATTCACTGTGAAAAAGTGTTTTGTTCTCAGAAATGTATCTTAAATTTAACTCTCCCTTTTTATCCCCCCTGCAGGTGCAAATGTTTCTATGTTCCCTGTATCATCTCCGTCCCTGAGGTTATCGCAGATTAGAAGGCGAAGAAAATGCACTCACGGTGACATGTTTTCCGAGCTCATGCAGTCCTCCCGCACTGATAGGGTACAGCTGAATGCATGGAGGCGTTCAGGGGCAGAGGCCAGGAAAGCATTCAGTGAGCGTGATGAGAATATGCAGGAGGTGATGCTGCGGTTAATGGGGGAGCAAACGGACATGATCAGGCATCTGGTGGAGCTGCAGGAAAGGCAACAAGAGCACAGAGTGCTGCTGCATCCACTGTGTAACCGCCTGCCCTCCTCGCCAAGTTCCATATCCTCCTCACCCCGATGCCCAAGAACGTAAGGGGGGGAGGCTCCAGGCCCGCAGCTAGCCATTCCACTCCAGAGGATGGCCCAAGCAACAGAAGGCTGTCATTAAAACAGCTTTGATTTTAGTGTGGCCACAATAAGCAATGTGGCCTTGTCCTTCCCTCCTCCCCCACCCCACCTGGGCTACCTTGTAAGTGATCTCCCTTTATTTAAAAAAAAAAAAAAATGCATGCATTCAAAACAGGGCAGCTCTCATCTTGGTATTCATGCGCTTCAGGGTGGGGAAAGCAACTCACAAAGTTCCAGGAAAGTGGCCTTACGCATGCAAAAGTTCCGCAGTCACTGGGAATCATCCCATACCCACAACACTATGCAATCCCACCAGTCTCTGTGCTTGTTTGCCAGGCCCAGAATTGGCGTTCCACTGTATCAACCTGCCCTACTGCTGCCAGGATGTCCCAATTGCCACATCTCGTGCGTTCAGGAACGTCAGTCTCCATGTCCTCTTCACAATCATCCTCGTGCTGGCATCTCCTAGCCAGGTTCTGCCGGATAATGCACCAGCTGTTTACAATGCTCACAACAGCAGTGCTGAGCTGGCTTCTGCATGGGTAACCCAGGATAAAAGGCCTGAAATGATTGTCTGCCATTGCTTTCACGGAGGGAGGGAGGGGAGACTGAGGACATGTACCCAAAACCACCCATGGCAATGTTTTTGCCCTATCAGGCATTGGGAGCTTAACCCAGAATTCCAATGGGCAGTGGAGACTGCAGGGACTCTGGGATAGCTACCTACAGTGCACCACTCTGTGAGTCAATGCTAGCCACAGTATTGAGGACGCACTCCACCGATTTAATGCGCTTAGTGGGTACATACACAATTGACTGTATAAAATTGCTTTCTAAAGATCGACTTATCATAGAATCATAGAATATCAGGGTTGGAAGGGACCCCAGAAGGTCATCTAGTCCAACCCCCTGCTCGAAGCAGGACCAATTCCCAGTTAAATCATCCCAGCCAGGGCTTTGTCAAGCCTGACCTTAAAAACCTCTAAGGAAGGAGATTCTACCACCTCCCTAGGTAACGCATTCCAGTGTTTCACCACCCTCTTAGTGAAAAAGTTTTTCCTAATATCCAATCTAAACCTCCCCCATTGCAACTTGAGACCATTACTCCTCGTTCTGTCATCTGCTACCATTGAGAACAGTCTAGAGCCATCCTCTTTGGAACCCCCTTTCAGGTAGTTGAAAGCAGCTATCAAATCCCCCCTCATTCTTCTCTTCTGCAGACTAAACAATCCCAGCTCCCTCAGCCTCTCTTCATAAGTCATGTGCTCTAGACCCCTAATCATTTTTGTTGCCCTTCGCTGGACTCTCTCCAATTTATCCACATCCTTCTTGTAGTGTGGGGCCCAAAACTGGACACAGTACTCCAGATGAGGCCTCACCAGTGTCGAATAGAGGGGAACGATCACGTCCCTCGATCTGCTGGCTATGCCCCTACTTATACATCCCAAAATGCCATTGGCCTTCTTGGCAAGAAGGGCACACTGTTGACTCATATCCACCTTCTCGTCCACTGTCACCCCTAGGTCCTTTTCTGCAGAACTGCTGCCTAGCCATTCGGTCCCTAGTCTGTAGCGGTGCATTGGATTCTTCCATCCTAAGTGCAGGACCCTGCACTTATCCTTATTGAACCTCATCAGATTTCTTTTGGCCCAATCCTCCAATTTGTCTAGGTCCTTCTGTATCCTATCCCTCCCCTCCAGCGTATCTACCACTCCTCCCAGTTTAGTATCATCCGCAAATTTGCTGAGAGTGCAATCCACACCATCCTCCAGATCATTTATGAAGATATTGAACAAAACCGGCCCCAGGACCGACCCCTGGGGCACACCACTTGACACCGGCTGCCAACTAGACATGGAACCATTGATCACTACCCGTTGAGCCCGACAATCTAGCCAGCTTTCTACCCACCTTATAGTGCATTCATCCAGCCCATACTTCCTTAACTTGCTGACAAGAATACTGTGGGAGACCGTGTCAAAAGCTTTGCTAAAGTCAAGAAACAATACATCCACTGCTTTCCCTTCATCCACAGAACCAGTAATCTCATCATAAAAGGCGATTAGATTAGTCAGGCATGACCTTCCCTTGGTGAACCCATGCTGACTGTTCCTGATCACTTTCCTCTCATGTAAGTGCTTCAGGATTGATTCTTTGAGGACCTGCTCCATGATTTTTCCAGGGACTGAGGTGAGGCTGACTGGCCTGTAGTTCCCAGGATCCTCCTCCTTCCCTTTTTTAAAGATTGGCACTACATTAGCCTTTTTCCAGTCATCCGGGACTTCCCCCGTTCGCCACGAGTTTTCAAAGATAATGGCCAAGGGCTCTGCAATCACAGCCGCCAATTCCTTCAGCACTCTCGGATGCAACTCGTCCGGCCCCATGGACTTGTGCACGTCCAGCTTTTCTAAATAGTCCCTAACCACCTCTATCTCCACAGAGGGCTGGCCATCTCTTCCCCATTCTGTGATGCCCAGCGCAGCAATTTGGGAGCTGACCTTGTTAGTGAAAACAGAGGCAAAAAAAGCATTGAGTACATTAGCTTTTTCCACATCCTCTGTCACTAGGTTGCCTCCCTCATTCAGTAAGGGGCCCACACTTTCCTTGGCTTTCTTCTTGTTGCCAACATACCTGAAGAAACCCTTCTTGTTACTCTTGACATCTCTTGCTAGCTGCAGCTCCAGGTGCGATTTGGCCCTCCTGATATCTTTCCTACATGCCCGAGCAATATTTTTATACTCTTCCCTGGTCATATGTCCAACCTTCCACTTCTTGTAAGCTTCTTTTTTATGTTTAAGATCCGCTAGGATTTCACCATTAAGCCAAGCTGGTCGCCTGCCATATTTACTATTCTTTCGACTCATCGGGATGGTTTGTCCCTGTAACCTCAACAGGGATTCCTTGAAATACAGCCAGCTCTCCTGGACTCCTTTCCCCTTCATGTTAGTCCCCCAGGGGATCCTGGCCATCTGTTCCCTGAGGGAGTTGAAGTCTGCTTTCCTGAAGTCCAGGGTCCGTATCCTGCTGCTTACCTTTCTTCCCTGCGTCAGGATCCTGAACTCAACCAAATCATATTCACTGCCTCCCAGATTCCCATCCACTTTTGCTTCCCCCACTAATTCTACCCGGTTTGTGAGCAGCAGGTCAAGAAAAGCGCCCCCCCAGTTGGCTCCCCTAGCACTTGCGCCAGGAAATTGTCCCCTACGCTTTCCAAAAACTTCCTGGATTGTCTATGCACCGCTGTATTGCTCTCCCAGCAGATATCAGGAAAATTAAAGTCACCCATGAGAATCAGGACATGCGATCTAGTAGCTTCTGTGAGTTGCCGGAAGAAAGCCTCATCCACCTCATCCCCCTGGTCCGGTGGTCTATAGCAGACTCCCACCACTACATCACTCTTGTTGCACACACTTCTAAACTTAATCCAGAGACACTCAGGTTTTTCCACAGTTTCGTACCGGAGCTCTGAGCAGTCATACTGCTCCCTTACATACAGTGCTACTCCCCCACCTTTTCTGCCCTGCCTGTCCTTCCTGAACAGTTTATAACCATCCATGACTGTACTCCAGTCATGTGAGTTATCCCACCAAGTCTCTGTTATTCCAATCACGTCATAGTTCCTTGACATCACCAGGACCTCCAGTTCTCCCTGCTTGTTTCCAAGGCTTTGTGCATTTGTATATAAGCACTTGAGATAACCTGTTGATCGCCCCTCATTCCCAGTATGAGGCAGGAGCCCTCCCCTCACAGACATTCCTGCCTGTGCTTCCTCCTGGTATCCCGCTTTCCCACTTACCTCAGGGCTTTGGTCTCCTTCCCCCGGTGAACCTAGTTTAAAGCCCTCCTCACTAGGTTAGCCAGCCTGCTGGCAAAGATGCTCTTCCCTCTCTTCGTAAGATGGAGCCCGTCTCTGCCCAGCACTCCTCCTTCATGGAACACCATCCCATGGTCAAAGAATCCAAAGCCTTCTCTCCGACACCACCTGCGTAGCCATTCGTTGACTTCCACGATTCGACGGTCCCTACCCAGGCCTTTTCCTTCCATGGGGAGGATGGACGAGAAGACCACTTGCGCCTCCAACTCCTTTATCCTTCTTCCCAGAGCCACGTAGTCCGCAGTGATCCGCTCAAGGTCATTCTTGGCAGTATCATTGGTGCCCACGTGGAGAAGCAGGAAGGGCTAGCGATCCGAGGGCTTGATGAGTCTCGGCAGTCTCTCCGTCACATCGTGAATCTTAGCCCCTGGCAAGCAGCAGACTTCTCGGTTTTCCCGGTCAGGGCGGCAGATAGATGACTCAGTCCCCCGGAGGAGAGAGTCCCCGACCACCACCACCCGCCTTCTCCTCTTGGGAGTGGTGGTCGTGGAACCCCCAACCTCAGGACATCGCATCTCATGCCTTCCAGCCAGCGGAGTCTCCTTCTGCTTTCTCCCCCCAGACATATCACCTGGTCCACTCTCCGCAATGGTACCTGTGGAGAGAACATGAAAGCGGTTGGTTACCTGTGTCTGTGTTACTGGAACCCGGACATTCCGCTTACCTCTTCTGGAGGTCACATGTTGCCAAGCTTCTTCACTGGCCTCTTGGCTCCTCTGTGCAACCTGCTCTATATCTTTAGAGCTTTGTGCCCCTAGAAGCCTATCCTGTGTTTTGTCCAGAAAATCCTCAGTTTCTCGTATACAACGCAGGGTCGTTATCTGTTGTTCCAGACCTTCAATCTTCTCTTCCAATATGGAGACCAGCTTGCACTTTGTACAGACAAAGCCGCTTCTGTCCTGTGGAAGAAAGACAAACATGGCACATCCAGTGCAGGTCACAACAGCTGAACCCCCCCCTTCCATATCACCTACCTACTTGTATAAAATTGACCTAATTTTGTAGTGTAGACATATCCTTAGAATTATCTCATATTTTTTTAATCTGTTTCCAATAACTGGAAACGGATCATTTTGAAGACTTAACACAATGTTTCAATACTAGAAAAATACTTGCATCGACAAAAAATTAGTTGATGTTGAATATGTAGTGCTCCATACATTGAACACATGAATGGACTCATTCAACTTACTGTACTATACATACAGTATGATGGGGGCTAATTTAGCTACAACTAATGAGGAAAAAGATCTTGGAGTCATCGTGGAAAGTTCTCTGAAGACGACCACATAGGGTGCAGCGGCAGTCAAAAAAGCAAACAGGATGTTAGGAATCATTAAAAAAGGGATAGAGAATAAGATAGACAATATCTTATTGCCCTTATATAAATCCATGGTATGCCCACATCTTGAATACGGCATACAGATGTGGCCTCCTCATCTCAGAAAAGATATACTGGCATTAGAAAAGGTTCAGAGAAGAGCAACTAAAATGATTAGGGGTTTGGAAGGGTCCCATATGAGGAGAGATTAAAGAGGCTAGGACTTTTCAGCTTGGAAAAGAGGAGACTAAGGGCGTATGTGATAGAGGTCTATAAAATCATGAGTGTTGTGGAGAAAGTGAATAAGGAAAAGTTATTTACTTGTTTCCATCATATAAGAACTAGGGGCCACCAAATGAACTTAATGGGCAGCAGGTTTAAAACAAAACTAAGTTCTTTACACAGTGCACAGTCAACCTGTGGAACTCCTTGCCTGAGGAGGTTGTGAAGGCTAGGACTACAACAGGGTTTAAAAGAGAGCTGGATAAATTCATGGAGGTTACGTCCATTAATGGCTATTAGCCAGGATGGGTAAGGAATGGTGTCCCTAGCCTCTGTTTGTCAGAGGGTGGAGATGGATGGCAGGAGAGAGATCACTTGATCAGTACCTGTTAGGTTCACTCCCTATGGCATTGGCCACTGTCAGCAGACAGGACACTGGGCTGGAGGGACCTTTGGTCTGGCCCAGTGTGGCCGCTCTTCTGTTCTTATGACTCCTTGCAATTGATTCATGGCTGGAAAAAATGTGTTGGCGCTGCAGGCATTTCCGCAGCTCCTCTTCCACGTCCAATCACATCGCATTTTTGCATGGTGCCCCTGAACAAAGCTCTCTCTGTGATACCTTGCAAGCACGCTCCGTGGGAATTCATGTCTGCAATGCAAAACTTGTCAGTTCCTGAATACTAAAGAGAAACTAACCCTGCAAAAGCCGCCTCAAGTAATCTGGCTTTAGACAGTGATCAAAGTGGATCTGTAGTGCAAGATCCAGATGTTTCCTGCTCTGTAAAGCAGATACAAACTGAGTTAAACACAAATTTGTATTGACTGCCCCTCCTAACCAGACTGTGTACTTGACAATCTGTTCAACCAAAAAATATTGAATATTGATATAAATAAAAATAGCAAAGGGAAATCCAAAATATTAAACTTGCTAATCAATCTTATACTAGGTTTCTAGCTTGTCAAGTAAACAAAATAAAGCTAATGGTATTGGCTTTGCTCCTAGGCAGTTATTTTTTAATGGTCAATTCAATAAAACCAAACTAAATTTCAAAATACTTCACGAGATTCTGATTCGACTCAATCCATATTTCTCACTTCATTTTTTTTAAACCAAGTTGATGTTGCAGGATCTTTCTTTTCAACTTACATGAGACCCATCTGGTTGCAGCTAATAAGGAATTGTTTCAAATGCTGACTTAATTGTCCAGTGAAAGTCCCAACAATGGGACCCATCTGATCATTAAGTTAAATGTTCAAAAATTATTTCCTTTTGTGATTATGGTTTTAGAAGTTCCTGGTTAACAAATAATCCAGAACATAACATTTCAGATTGCAAAAGTATCATTGCAATCGATGGTATTTGTGATACCCCAGAATTGGTTATGTGCTGATTAAGTAAGGACACCTGCGAAAACAGTGCTCCAATACTATAGCTTCCACCCCGGAGCCGGGGGGCTCATTAGATATACAGCCTTGCAGAATCTTGTTCACCAGAGATGCATAGGAAGCTTTCCTGTGTGTGTATGACCAATGCATCCAGCTTCTGCAGAGTACAAGCACTTAAGGTCTATGATTACAAAAGAATCTCAAATATGATACAAGTAACCAATGCTGCCATTGAGAGCAACTGCAGCTGTTGTTCTGTCAGGGAACAGGGAACTCTCCTGCCTCTGTATTGCCAACCTCAAGCATTAAAAATCATGAGACTGTCTTTAAAATCCGTTTTTTTTTTTAAATGGGTTTCTTATGTTTGCCTTTAGCCTTTAGGGTTCATGTTTTCAAAAAAAAAAAAAAATTCTCCACAACCATAACTAGAATATTTTCTTGGTGGGTTTTTGAAAGCGGAGTCCCACGTAATGACCGGTCTCCAGGAGTTGGGACATTAAGGAAAACACCAAATATTGCAAGACCTGTAGTAAAACTGTGACACTTTGGACCCATGTGGGCCTCTGCCTTTGCTGTGCAACTAAGTAAATGGAGAAGCAGCTGCAATGGTCCCCTTCTGGCACTTCTGGACTCTTCCCTACTCTGGGCCAGTTTACAGGGGCACTGAAGACTAGCAGTTGCCCTGGGCTGCACATTTTCTGGGTCAGGTTTCTCTCCCATCATTTACCTTTGGCCTAAAACTCAAAATTTTGAAAACTGGGTTTTTTGACGAAAAGTTTCTGCACCAAGTGTCTGTTCTGCAGAAATGTTCTTTATTTTTTTATCGTAAAACATTTTGGTCAAACCAAATTGTTCATTTTGGAAACCCTGCTACACTGCTTCATGGGGACTGTAGCTGAGTTATTTCATGTCCACATTGCCTTGTGGGCTGGGGTCCCCATCCAGACTACATCTTCCATGAAGCCTGTCACTTCCAGTCTTCCCCAAATCCGTGCCCTCTGTGCTGCAAGTGGGAGATGTAATCTGACCAGGCAGCCCGGCCTAAAGAGGAGAATGGGAGCATGAAGCACTGTAATTTCCAAATCAATGTTTCATTGAAAAATTAGACAAAAATAATATTCATTTTAATTTAAAGTTTGGGGAGGCGGGGAGGGAAAACATTTCCCAACCTGCTCTACTGTAGAGGCCTGTCCCGGAGTACCTCTCCTCTGCCGTCCTGCCCCGTTCTCCCACAGCCAGTCCCAGACTGTCCCCACCCGTCTGCCTCCCTAGGGAAAGAAACCTGCTTTCTTTATCACCTACACAGTTGAGGACAAAGACCCCAGCTGCTCCAGGGACTCTTCCTTAGATATGGCTTTAGGTAGAGCAGAATCACTGGGCCCTCTGTGGCTGGAAAAGTGGGCTGCACACAGCAGAGAGATAAGGCAGCTGATGAGAAGATTGGGGTCTGAAGAGATGTGAAGATGCTCAGGCCTCACTTGCAGGGGCTGCAGGGTGACTGAGTGGAGGGGGTGATGGGACAAGTAAAGTGGAGGAGCTGAGCAGAGTGATGTAGGCATGGAGAGTCGAGGGCTTGCTGTGAGGTGTGCTGCTATGACATCTGTGCAAATGGGTTGAAGGAGTGGACTAAGAATATGCAGAGGGATGTGACTAAATCTCCTGTGTGTGTGGTTGTATGGGTGGAGTGTGCAGGGTTGCAGGTGTTTGGTGTTAAGGGTTGGCCTGGTGAGTGTTCCTGACAGTCTTGCAAGCCTGTATTATGTTACTCTCTTTAATAATGTATGTACCCCAGATAGTTCTGACAGATGTGTATATAAACCTGATAAGATTATCACGGTTACAGAAGAGGCTCATAACTTAAACCAGTGGAATAAGACTTCATAATCTTTATTCTTGACAAATACGCTTTAACTGTCTGTTCCCTGAGTTGTGCTTTTAATACAAAAAATATTTAGGGTGAAAATATTGTGCAAAGAAAAAGGAACTTGTGTGCCACAATAAACTACTGAAGAGAGAGCCAAACTTTCCGGGGAAGGTGCTATGTAATAAGTATAATCTTTAAAACATAACACTTTTTTTCTGGAAATTGTTTCACAAATGTATCATTCACATTTTGCAAATGGAAAAACCAAAGCACATAAGAGACTTTTCTGAGATGTCAGTGAGTTGACAAAGCTGGGAATAAACCTAGAGCTAAGTCGTCTTGCCTACATTAAGTTAAAGAAAGCTAATGTAATATGATACGATCTTCCTCATAATTAATACAAAATCAATTTAACAAACAGATACTGTATTATAATGTGCAACTGCAAATTAAAATACAGCAAAGTATTTCCTGATTTTTCCAGGTATTACTTACAATTCCCAAGCACCCATCAACCTTTTAGACTAAGTTAAGGGAGCAAGACCGTATGCTTTTTCCATGAGTTTAAAAGCTGACTGTGAAGCAATGTACTTATGATCAGGGACATCCTCAGAACCTACAGCAGGTGAGCTATAGTTCTGTATAGGATTTGCATGTAAGTTGTAATGAAATGACCTGACATGTACTTGATAAATAATAATTTCCATCTTCAAAGCACTTAGCCTTCATATAAGACTTTAGTCTTATATATTCAACTCCTGGTCAGTGTAGCCAGTAGGTAAAGTTGTAGAGAGAAAACCCAACCTGCTCAATTCCTGCAGTACAATCCGAATCAAAGGACTGGAAGCAGAGATGAGCTGTGCTTGCTGGTGTGGGGTGCGGGAGGGGGTTCAGACTGAGCGCAGCTGGCTTTAGCAATGTCGTTGAATATGCTCATTCTGTGTGAGCATGCTCATTACAAGCGAACAGCAAATTGCGGGGGAGGGGGAACATGACCCCGTATGCCCCTCACCTACCCACACATCGCCTCTGATGGGAAGCGACCTTGAGATGTCTTTAAGGCAGTCCTCTGCACTCAAGGCAGGACTAAGTATTATCTAGACCAAGGGTGGGCAAACTTTTAGGCCTGAGGGCCACATCGGGGTTCTGAAACTGTATGGAGGGCTGGGTAGGGAAGGCTGTGCCTCCCCAAACAGCCTGGGCCCTGCCCCCTATCCGCCCCCTCCCACTTCCTACCCCCGAACTGCACCCTCAGAACTCCTGACCCATCCAACCCCCCCCTTCTCCTTGTCCCCTGACCGCCCCCTCCCAGGACCCCCTGCCCCTAACAGCCGCCCTGGGACCCCACCCCCTATCCTGTCCCCTGACTGCCCCGCCCCCTATCCACACCCCCACCTCCTGATAGGCCCCCCGGAACTCCCACGCCTATCCACCCCCCCCCCCCAACTTCCGCCCCATCATAGAATCATAGACTTTAAGGTCAGAAGGGACCATTATGATTGTCTAGTCCGACCTCCTGCACAACGCAGGCCACAGAATCTCACCCACCCACTCCTGTAACAAACCCCTAACCTATGTCTGAGCTATTGAAGTCCTCAAATCGTGGTTTAAAGACTTCAAGGTGCAGAGAATCCTCCAGCAAGTGACCCGTGCCGCACGCTGCAGAGGAAGGCAAAAAACCACCAGGGCCTCTGCCAATCTGCCCTGGAGGAAAATTCCTTCCTGACCCCAAATATGACAATCAGCTAAAGCCTGAGTATGTGGGCATAACTCACCAGCCAGACACCCAGGAAAGAATTCTCTGTAGTAACTCAGATCCCACCTCATCTAACATCCCATCACAGGCCATTGGGCATATTTACTGCTAATAGTCAAAGATCAATTAATTGCCAAAATTAGGCTATCCCATCATACCATCCCCTCCATAAACTTATTAAGCTTAGTTTTGAAGCCAGATATGTCTTTTGCCCCCACTGCTCCCCTTGGAAGGCTGTTCCAAAACTTCACTCCTCTGTTGGTTAGAAACCTTAATCTAATTTCAAGTCTAAACTTCCTGGTGGCCAGTTTATATCCATTTGTTCTTGTGTCCACATTGGTACTGAGCTTAAATAATTGCTCCCCCTCCCCTGGTATTTATCCCTCTGATACATTTATAGAGAGCAATCCTATCTCCCCTCAACCTTCTTTTCGTTAGGCTATACAAGCCAAGTTCTTTGAGTCTCCTTTCATAAGACAGGTTTTCCATTCCTCGGATCATCCTAAGCCCTTCTCTGTACCTGTTCCAGTTTGAGTTCATCCTTCTTAAACATGGGAGATCAGAACTGCACACAATATTCCAGATGAGGTCTCTCAATCGCCCCCTGTCCCCTGACTGCCCTCCGGGACCCACTCCCCCTCCCCCTCTGCCCCCCCCCCCGCCCCCTTACCATGCTGCTCAGAGCACCAGGACTGGCTGCCGCGCTGCCCGGCAGGAGCTTGCAGTCCCACCGCCCAGAGCGCTGGCAACACGGTGAGCTAAGGCTGCAGGGAAAGGGGGACAGCAGGGGTGGGGCTGGGGCTTAGCCTCCCCGGCCAGGAGCTCAAGGGCCAGCCAGGACGATCCCGCGGGCCGGATGTGGCCCACAGGCCGAAGTTTGCCCACCTCTGATCTAGACCATCCCTGACAGATGTTTGTCTAACCTGCTCTTAAAAATCTTCAATGATGGAGATTCCACAGCTTCCCTAGGCAATTTATTCCAGTGCTTAACCACCCTGACAGGAAGTTTTTCCTAATGTCCAACCTAAACCATCCTTGCTGCAATTTAAGCCCATTGCTTCTTGTCCTATCCTCAGAGGTTAAGGTGAACCATTTTTCTCCCTCCTCCTTTTATGTACTTGAAAACTGTTATCATGTCCCTCTCAGTCTTCTCTTTTCCAGACTAAACAAACCCAATATTTTCAATCATCCCTCATAGGTCATGTTTTCTAGACCTTTAATCATTTTTGTTGCTCTTCTCTGGACTTTCTCCAGATTGTCCACATCTTTCCTGAAATGTGGCACCCAGAACTGGACACAATATTCCAGATGAGGCCTAATCAGCGCGGAGTAGAGCAGAAGAATTATTTCGTGTCTTGCTTACAACACTCCTACTAATTCATCCCAGAATGACGTTTGGTTTTTTTTTATTGCAACAGTTACACTGTTGACTCATATTTAGCTTGTGATCCACGATAACCCCCTCCTCCCCGGCCCAGATCTCTTTCCACAGTACTCCTTCCTAAGCAGTCATTTCCCATTTTGTATGTGTGCATCTGATTGTTCTTTCCTAAGTGGGCTACTTTGCATTTGTACAATGCATGAATAGAATCAATTAGAACCATTAGCCGTCTGAGCAAATATGCAGAAAGCTATTATATAACCTACAAATATGTAGGCGTGTTCTTCAGCTGTGACCACAGCACTGATTTTGCCACTTTAGGGATTAATCTTGAAGAATACACATTTAAAATTAGAGGGGTAAATTGAAAGAATAAGACATTGTCCTTCAGTTTTAAAGAACTGCGGTACTCCATTGTGGGAGTGCTCATGAAAACAAGCAAAGGTCTCCTGCACCTGATTGACCTTGTATGGTAATACAAACTGATCTAAAGAAAGTTTTGCCATATATCCTCATGAACCCAAGAAAAGCATTCCTCCAATGATTGCTCTCCATTTAGTACAACAAGTAGGTTAGATACTCAATTACCACTAGAGGGCAGCATTCAGTTTTTAGAAGAAAGAGATTGAGATAGTTATCATTTGTTATATAGGAGGAATTGTCGTGTGTATGATGCTTTGATTGCATTTGCAATGTCGAAGCAGAAGCACATCCATGAGAAGAAAAATAACAAGGTAAAATTATTCACATTACAAAGAATATTAAGATGATGGGAGCACTTTGGGGAAAACCCAAATCACGAAGTGTCGAGTCTCCAGCTCCAGTGAGTCTTGAAGAAACAATATGCTTGTTCCTTCTGGCCAGAAAATCGGCACTGATTTTATGGCCGACTGGGTGGGAGCAAGGGTGAGCAAAGAGATGGCTCCAAGACTGAAGGGATGTGGTCATTCCCCAGGATCCATAGTGGATTATACTTTGCAAGGGGGAGACCAATTTCCAAGGAAATAAGAGACTGTGTGTAGAGTACCCCTGCTTGCCCCCCAACCCCCAGCTAATCGAAAGTAACAAACTAGCTTATTCTTAGTAGCAAGCACTTAAATAATTGCTCCAAGAGCTTTGCCAAAGCATGAGGTTTTGCCACCCAGCCGAGTAACCATCATGATATTTGAGCTGCTTCCGTAACATAAAGGTAATTTATTAGAAGAGCCATGGATGTTTAAAGACAATGTTGCTGTGACTGACTGTTTGGACTGAAAATAATATGAAGCAGGTAGTCTTCTGTGAGTGCAGACAACTGAAAACACAGAGAAGTAAATAAGAGATTAATTCTGCTTGATTGCCTTAAAGCTAACACAAGTTCAATGAATGCTCGCAAGTCAGTTAATTCCTTTCAAGCACTTATTTCACAGTGCTCTTTTGAAGAAGGACCCATGTTGACTGATCATGGCCAGGGATACTATTGACCTTAACCTCAGAATGATTCAGATCTCGTCTCATGTTAAACACCACAAGCTGTTCAGATGCCTGTGTTATGTCTGACCTCTTTTTGAGAATAGACTTAACAGAGTTAGGCCATTACCTCGTGAACACAACTTGTCAAACTTGTAAATGGAGATTTTGAACAGAGTCTGTATAGTTTGAAGTAGAGAAATGTGATGAGGTGATAGGAAAAGCAGCTCGAGATAAAGGCTTTTCATAAACTGGAACTGTTTAAGATGTTGAAATCCCCATATGTAATGCACTAAATTTACACAATGCTTAACAAACAGGGTGAGAGATGTTTCCCAAAGAGTTTACAGTCTATGGGCCCAAGCCTGCAAGGTGTTGAGCATCCACTATTCCCACTGCACTCAATGGCAGCTGAGGGTGCGCCACATCTCAGGACTGGCCTCCAAACTCAACCAGACAAATACAAGGAGACACTAGATGACAGGCTAGCAGCAGAGAGATGGAGAGATTATTAAGATAAAACTGATCATGAGAAGTGAGATGTGGGGGAGAATAAAGGGGAGGGTTGGCACAAGAATAAGATGTTTTTTCTAGGTGGAGGGGGCAGGGTTGCTGAGGGAACTACATTGTGAGGGTAGAAAAGAAGTAGTAAAGTGAAAAGTAGGGCTGTCAATTAATTGCAGTTAATGCAACACAAATTAACAATTAAAAAGTCAAGATTAATCACAGTTTTAATCACTCTGTTGTTAATAGAATACCAATTTAAATTTATTGTAAATATTTTTTGATGTTTTTCTACATTTTCAAATATATTGATTTCAATTATAACACAGAATACAAAGTGTACAGTGCTCACTTTATATTACAACTGTGCTATGCGAATGCCTGTTCTCACTTTCAGGTGACATTGTAATAAGAAGTGGGCAGCATTGTCTCCCATAAATGTAAACAAACTTGTTTGACGTAGTGATTGGCTGAACAAGAGGTAGGACTGAGTGAACTTGAAGGTTTGAAAGTTTTACATTGATTTGTTGTTGAGCGCAGTTATCTTAAAAAAAAAATGGTAAATTGGATTTTCACGATAGAGATTTGAATGAGGTGAATTGAAAAATAGTATTTCTTTTGTTTATCTTTTCTACAGTGCAAATATTTGTAATAAAAATAATGTAAAGTGAGCACTGTACACTTTGTATTCTGTGTTGTAATTGAAATCAGTAGATTTGAAAATGTAAAAAAAATCCAAAAATATTGATAATACATTTAAATTGGTAGTCTATTATTGTTTAACAGTGAGACTAAAACTGCAATTAATCATGACTATTTTTTTAAATCTCGCAATTAATTGCGATTATTTTTTTTAATCGTTTGACAGCCCTAGTGAAAAGACTGGGAAGACTGTAAGAAGCAAGGGATGGGTGTTGAATTAAAGCAGACTTGAAGTTTGCAATATCTCAAAGCAATGTACAAATATGAATGAACTCAGCCTCATGCCATGCCTGAGAGAGAGGTAAGTAAAAGTATGATAACACATTCTTTCCAGGCAGGTAGCCTTAGGCATGAATATTAGTGATTTCCCCAAGGAGTCTGTGATGGGGTGTACAAACCCCACAATGGGCAACAAGGGGCTAAGGGATTATTTTGGGCTCAGCCAGCTCCCCACCACCACACACACACCTGCAGCAAATGCTCCATGTGCTGGAGGAATTAAAAGACAGGGAATTAGCTCATTTGGGTGGCAGAGCTGGAGGTGAGCAGACCTCTGCAGGGCAGGGCAGGGCAGGGGAGGGGAGGGGAGGGGGAAGCCTAAAGGCTCTGACACAGCTGCCCAAAGGCCCTCGGAGACACACCCCAGAGGCAACCAGAGAGGGAAGTATCCTGTGGACCTTGAACATTGGTAACTTCCTCTTACTTATTGTGGTTTGGATTTTCCCACCGGGGAAGGCCTTGGATTAAGCGTTGGCCCGGGGAGGGCAGCCTTAAGCAGCCTTGGTTGCCAGACTACTGGTAGCCCAAAGGGCCCTGGGTCGGAGCCCAGTAGAGTGAGAGGGCCCGGACTCCCCTCCCCACAACCCCCTTGGCAGTCAGGTGTTGCAGCTGTTCCACTCGGCCATGCTCCCCAACCAAACCCCGAGCGAGGAGCATTACAGAGTCCCAGTGAGGCAGTGGCATAGCTGGGAATGGAACACAGGCATCTGATACCTAGGACCCTGCTCTTATCATTTGACCACTCTCACTGGTACTTAATATTCTGAGACTATGGTCTGATCACTGGTTCTTAAAAACACAAATGCTGTGACAAGGTGGCAATCAATGTCATTTGCTATAGGGCAAGGGGGTCAGCTGTCCATACCCTCCCCCAACCTGGCTTTGCCCCCCCCCCCGACTTGTCATAGGTCAACATGCTCCATTATAGCTTCCACTTTTTGCCCCCAGCCCAGATTTTGGACGCAGTCAATAGGAAAGCAATAATTGCCTAGTTCTTCTCATTGGTGATGCTGTTGGGGTCAGAGAACGTTCTATGTGCTGACACAACTGGGCCTCCCCCAGAATTTTTCTGAAACAATGCCTCTGGTGGCGATGCAACAATATTGGTGAAGAACAGAGTTGAATTGTTTGCGTCGGTCATCAAATAAATGATTTGTCTGTAATCTTTATTCAACCAGCTGTACGAAAACCAAAACAAAAAATGATTTGCTATGTTTGACGGTCTGTAGTGCAGGGCAAAACCTGCTGCTTCTGTTGGATTTTAGCACAGTCCACATTTCCACCTGCTAAATGAGAGGCTGGGGGATAATGTAGACAACTGTGAGGGTGACTCAGAAGCAGCCTGGTAGTGTTGACGCACACAGACAAATGATGAGCAATCTTGGAAAATCCTTACTGCAAGGAACCTTTATCTTAATGTAAATCTTGCTGCTGGGGCAGCATATAGAAATGCCATCATGAATTAGAACAAGGTAAGCTGGAATTTATCTCCCATTAAGTAAAAAGGCCTAACTGGAACATTTCATATTAGGATTAGATCAAGAATCCATTAAAAAAATGAGAAGAAAACTATTCCTTATAGAAGTCAAAAATTAGGTCTAATCTTTTGTTTCTGATATATGTCGGCAAGTCATAACGCCAAGTGCTGTGAACCCGTCAGAGCTTATAAAGTGAGCAGGCCTCAGGAGTTTCAATATTTGCATACCAGATCTCTGGGAGCACACAGGTGCTGCTGGAATTGATTCAATAGGTGCACTCTTCTCTTTTATTTACCCCACATGGTATTAGGTGTCTCTGCTGGATTTGCTATCTTCTGGCTGAGATATTACAATGAGACCCTGACCTCTAATAGTCATGAAAGACCCCTCTAATACTTATCCTAAGGATAGGTTTGTTGAAACCCAAGTCAAATTCTAGTACTTGTGAATACATTATTCCGGCCTAAGACCTCCTCTGTGGTATACATTGAACATAGTCTTCATTTCCTACACTAAACTGTTGATTATTAGTCAGTCAACTTGCAATTTCATCCAGAATCTCATGATATCTGATGATTTTTCTTACAGCCCCGGGCTCTGGAATCATGTGATTACATGAGACTCTCAGCTGCTGCTTTCTTAAAAAGCTTCTAGCCCTCATGGTTGCAGAGAAAAGCTTGAAACATGAACAGAATGCACTGTAAAGACTGAGAAAGAAGAAGGTAAAAAAAAAATACATACATATTACTTACCAAAATGATTTTTAAGCTTCTTGTGATTTGAGGTGCTGATCCATGATTTTTTTAACACAATACTGTTGCTTATTCTCTGAGTGTCCAAAAATGTGCTAGGTACCATGCAGAATAATATAAATGTGTGGTCCCTGCCTTGAGAGAACTTACATTCTAAAGTTTAAACAAAACACAATGCAACAGTGGGGAGCAAACAAAGTGAGGAGAGAGCTAGGCTGTGCAGAAGCTTAGGTAAGTCATGCTCATGCCTTGAAGGTTAAGGGTGCGTATTTCACAATCTTGCAAAAATATTTTTGCATTTTAAAACACACTTTTGACCTGGTTTGTTTCTACACCAATATATTTGGTCAGCAATAAAGAACTGATGAGATTGGAGGAGGGAGTGAAAGTGAGAGCAGAGAGGATGCAGGGAGGTGAGGTTATGGTATGTGGAGAGAGGAGGCAAGGTGGAGGGGGACAGAAATAAAATTGCTTAGGACCAGAAGAACAAAGATGATGACATGGCGAGGTGAGAGGGGGTGTGTGTGTGTGTGTGTGTGTTTAAAAACAGTTGGCATTAGAGACAATTGCAGATTGGTGGCGGTACTCAGTCAGGTCCTGGAATGGAAGCAGTGATGTCAAGATGATGAGGCAAAAAATGTCAAGGGCCCTTGAATGGATGCTGTTGCTGGCTGTGACAACCTCTAGGAGTCTGGTTGGGCAGTGTTGCTTTTTCAGCTAATCTCTTCTACCCCAGCAGTGGCTGTAAAAGTAGGAAACTGTTCAGCAACCTTCAGGTGCTCACCTGATTAGATACAGGTATTTTATTCTCTTTTTACAAAATAAGGATCTTTTGTTAACTGTGCCTTCCGCTTTTTTGTGGAGGTGTTTCTATTAGTTGTTGCATCTTTTATTAGTGATGGCTAGTTTATCCATGTACATGCTTTTAAAAAGTCATATTGATTGTATAGTTTTCACCAAGCTGTAAATAAAGACAAGGAAATGAAATGCTAAAAGCTTTATAAATTCAACTTCAGGATTGCACAGTTAAGCTCACTGAATGCCAGGAAACACAAAAATTAAGCAGAAATGAGTTTAAAAAATATGCTAGTGTCCTGCTTTGATATTCTCATTCTTTTGCTAGCTGCTGTCTGAGAAACGTGGTGTAGCAGCATGAACTGACCTATATCTTTAAACTATTGTTACATCTGTAATAGTAATGTCTTCATTTCTCAAAGTAGTTCATCCTGCAGGCCAGTTGGAAAAGCTGTGCAACCACTGGTAGTTCATGGACTTGGATTAAGAACCTTTTACCTGGGTAAACTTAGCAGCATTTCTATCGTAATAAAATCTTCAGTGTTCTCTGACCTTTTACAGTCGAATGCGTTAGGGCAAGTCTGGTCGTGCAGGCTGATTTTCTCTCTTTGGATCCATAGAACACTACAGTTCAGGTAAGATGGCTTGTCTCTAAAGGGAGTACTAGGTATGGTGCCCTTGTCACGCAAAGGTGCACTGGGGTGGAGAAAAAGGCACCCTACCTTGCATCCCCCCCCCCACTTTCCAGTGCAAATGCTTTTGGCTTGTGTGTTTTTTATCTGGACATCCTTTAGGGTTGTATCGCCCCACAGCCCCCCTCCCCCTCCCCCCCCACCCCCCCGCCGCTTCCATTAGCCATACTTAAAGAGATTTGCTGCTTACACAAATGTTGCTTTTTGTTTGTTTATGGGAAGCCCTTAATGCTTTCATTTTAAGGAGCGGGATATATTTGTTCTACTCCTTCTGTCTGAATCTGCTGCTACTCATCTTGTGTGATTTTTTTTATATTTAGTTTCTTCTCCCTGTCCTCATTCCTCATATAGACATTCCACCCTCCGGGCCTGCAGTGACTGTCACTGGTGGTCACAATGCTTCCCTGTAACAGGCTACGTAAACCATATTGTGCCACTGACTTGCTTTAACTCAGCTGTGCAAGGTTACTCTGAACCCTTCCCCTGAGGGCAACTAAACCACTGAAGGAAAAAACACTTCACTGGCACATCTAGATGTGGAAATTTATTGCCATCAAAATTACAACTCTGGACTTGAGTGACTTCTGGAGAAATAACGATTACACAGAGAAGCGAGTTTGTACTTTGTGCGTCAACTTTTTGTGTTGCTTTTCTCTTCATTGATGATTGTATCTCATTCTTACCAAAATGCACACATTTTCTTCCCTACTTGTCAGTGCTCTTCCCCTTTAACTGATTCTACAGTTCTTTCACATACTGAACTCTGATGTCAATAGGAGCTAAGCACAATAGGAAGGAAGAGTAGTCTGGTGCTTAGGGCACTAGCTTAGGACTTGGGAGACCAAGCTTCAGGTCCCTGCTCTTGCCAGAGACTTCCTGTATGAGCCTGAGAATGTCACTTAGCCTCTTTGTGCCTCAGTTCCCCATCTGTCAAATGGTGATCATAGTACTTCTTCATAGGGTTAGTGTAAAGATTATGGAGTGCTCCCATATTTTGCAATTGGCATCAAGTGAGTACGTAAGATAAATGAGATGTAGGATTGATAAGAGCATATCCTTTTTTATTTAGATTCTTATATCATGTCCATCATCATGGGCTGAGCAGCTTCCAGAAGTGCATAAATGATGCGACTAGCATTTGTCCTGTGCGGTTCTTCTTTTTACCCCTCCCCAAGAAAGAGGCCTAGGGCCTGACCCTGCTCCTGTTGAAGTCATTTGCAAGACTCCATCGATGTCAGGGGGACTAGGTCAGGGCCAAAGCTGGCAGTGGAGCTCTTTGCTATAATCATGTATTAGAGAAAAGGTGTCATGGAGGATGTGACGGGAAAAAATCTCTGCTTGTATGAATGGTTTGTGAGTGTGTGGCTTTGCTACTGAGATGGATTGATTCTTTCATAGACCTATCCCTAGGACTCTTGGAGACTTCATCATTCAGTTGTGTTGTGCATCATTTTTATTACAAAGCTGGGGCTTGATCTAAAGCCCGGTGTCAATGACAGGGCTCTCACTGACTTGCGGGAGGTGAAAGATTGGGGAGAATTGTTAACATCAGTACTAATTTATTTATCTGGCTTTCACCATCATTTGTAAAAATCATACAAAATCAAGATACTATTTTATAAATACAAAGAGCAAAACAAAAGTATGATTTCAGAATCCTGAAACAACTCAATATACAGCAAAGTAATTGCTGCCTTAAAATTCATGAGTTTGCATCCACATTTCATGAAACAAGTGCTTCTGTAAATCTGCATATTTTTCATCCCTAATTTTTCCCCACACCTACGTGTCTTAATACTCAACAGTAAAGATTATATGCTCTATCAAAGCAGCCTCCCTATCTCTCGCTGTATATTTCTTTTAAAACATATGCTCCATCCATTTTTTTAAAATGGTAGAATAAAATTCATAAACTGATAGATAATGTGCTACAGGCCTGGTCCAAAGTCTATCAGAACCACTGACAGGACTGCCATTGACTTCAAGGGGCTTTGGATCTAGCCCAACATCCTTCCACTGTCCCACATGTTCAGTGACTTGGAGTCAGGGGGATAAATTCTGCGGCTACGCGGGAGAGCAGGGGGACTAGTTACAGGGCGTAAAATTGAAAGCACGTGGCTAAGTCTTTGCAGGAGCGATACTTCAAATGTGAAAAGGAATTGAGGAAAAAATAATAAACTATCTCTGTCTTCAGCACTCCTTAGACTTAAATCTAATTTGAATACACATATTGCTATGGCAACCAAAAAAAAGAGCCTTTTCATAAAGTAAAATGAAGCATGGCAGGTCAACAAATATAATTTTTTTTTTTAAGGAATTTTTTTTTTAAATGTCAGGGCATGCTATTTAAAGAGTTCCCTGTAAGAAAAATGTCAATATATATATAAAAAAATTCAAGTAGGCCATGTCCTTAGTCACTAGTTTATAATATAGACTTAATTACCTTGTGTTTTGGCAATAAATATATACTAGGATGTTAACGCAATTAAAAAGTGAAGTTCAAATGCTTTTATTTTTACTTGCTGCCCAACTTTTGAACCTTCTTAAGATCTAGCCTCAAACAAACAGTATGTCCTGTTCTGAATATGACCTGTGGGTGCTCCATACATGTATTGGGTTCTGTTCTTCCCTAGATATATGGATATCTTTCAGCATCTTAATTAATTATGCTGGTATATTCACTTGAGCATATAAATTACTAAGAGGAAAACATGCTGCCAAGGGACTTGGTTTGCACATCAGCTAAATCTTTTTATCGATAGACTGTTAGGCTATTTTCATCTGCCTTGTAGATTTAAATCTTCCATCTGATCTCTAGCATTTAAGCAGAATCTATTAAACATGGGAGACAGAATCTTATTTCAGAACATATGCTGCTGAGCAGGCGCACACAGGAAAAGTAGTGGTTGCGGAGCAAAAAGTCTGCATATCAGCAATTACCTTGAGGACTGATTTTGCTCCCAGTAATTTCAATAGGAGCAAGATTGGGCCTTGAATCATTAGATTCAAATTTCTGCAAAGCTTTATGTATATACTTAACTTTGCAAACTATTATTAGTCTCATTGAAGTCAAGGGACTGCTGGTAGTGCGTCTAGTTAAGCACATACATGACGTACCTAAGACTTTGTAAGATCAGAGCCTGACACTTCTATCCTGCAAACTGACAATTTTTAATATGGTGTTTAATGCGTCATCCCAGAGCATTTTGCAGGACAAGAGCTTAAAAATTACTTTACAATAATGTTGACCATTGACCCCCCCTGAACCTGATCACAGAGCATTTATAATTTTGGGTAAAATATAATTTAATTTATTTGCTAAACATGCATATAGGAATATTAATGAAAGTTACAAAGTTGTAACAGCAAATAGGAGACAGGCTGTTTTATCAGTATGAGGACTTGTGGGAGTGGTCGTGCTAAAAGGTTGAATTTTAGCTAAAACTTGCAGGCCCAAGAAAATAACCGCAGATCATAAATTCTGCACTCTCATTTGGACAGACAAACAACTACAAACAGTACAGTACACCGCAGAATTCTTCAAAAACAAAACAGGGTGTGGTTTTTTGGAGTGGGCTTTAGGAATCTGGTTACTAAGCACTTAAACATCGGAATGATTAAGAAATAACTGATATTAATTATTAGAGGCGTGGCTGTGGACCCCAGAATGTCACTTATGGATGATGGGCAGGTATAATCTGTTATGGTCACGGAAGATGATTAAATATGGTTGTGTAGCTAACTGGTTACATAAAGCTGGGGATGTAAAAGATGAGGTTTGTTGAGTCCCTGAGATGGTTTAAACTGAATCAGGACCTTGCTTCTGATACGCTCCAATTACTTTTCCTTTCATCTTTGTTTCCAGTGGTCTCCAGAAAGTTGTAAGTATGCACAATGCAAGGTTGTGTGTATGCATAATGCAGGAAAACACTTTACTGTACTGATCTTATACTTAGGTATATTATAATTGAAATCCTAGAATAAACATATTTGCCTATATTAACTAAAGATCATAAAGTTTCCGTGTGTGCTTCACCAAACTCCGTCTTCTCAATTTACTTTAAGTAGCAGCCTGTAAAAGAACCTGTCATTTGTGACAAATGCATGTTGTACTCCAATAAATAATCACATAATTAATAATCAGGCTACAATAATCTCTGTGTTAAATCCCCCCCCCCTTGTATTTTCAAAGGCACAAATGGTAATTAGGGGTCTTGCAATAATTTTCAAACTGTAAATTGTGTCTTTGAAAATCTCTCCCAAAGCCCTTCACAATTTCTTTTTAATTGTGATCCCTTAACCCTTTATTTCACATCCAGCGACCACAGTTTGAGGAGCTTCATAAATACCTAGATAGAAACATTAGTGTAACCTTTTATTTTTCTTTCGGAAAAAGGAAAACATGAAAAAAGCCAACCCAAGAAAATCATTGTTCCAGAGCACCACAAATTGCTCCAGGTTGTTAGAGAGACAAGAAAACCACGATTATTATCCCCTTTTTATTAAGGGAGCCTGACACTTCCTATTATAAGATCTTGTTTTCAGATGCTTATGACTGTCAAATTCTAACCATTTGGCTGAAATTTTACATACTGGGTATCTGCATCAGCTCTTTCCTTTTTTGGCCAGGGGGAGGAGGACGGGGGATTTCAGCCAAAATGATCCAGCTGTTTCCAAGAACGAGTATGTTTTGTCCATGTTAAAAGAATTCTGCTGATCTTTTCTTTGAGAAGCTCTAGTGCCCCAATGCTTTGAAGCAGGGACCTGAATTTGGCAGATGTGGAATGGCCTTTCTGTCAGGGACACACCTCTGTTGTCCCTGTGAAAATACAACCACATTGTAGTTTGCACGTGCTCAGTTGGGACTTGCTAGAGCTTTGCAGTTTAATTCCGCAGAGTGTCCATTCACACTGGGCCTGTTCCAGCCTGGGGCTTAGCAGGATTTTCCCTGCATTTATTTAGGTCAGACTGGGCACCAGAACTGAGAGCAATGAGCCTGTCTTTCCTGTGCTCTTAATGATCCCCTGCTGGGTCCAGGCAGCATGGAGGAGGAAGCAGAGGGGACAAGAGCCAAGACAGGGGAGACTGGAACTGGCACGGGGAGAGAAGGATTGGGAGTTGGTGGCAGAAGAGATTGGGACTGGTTGGGCGAGGGGATTGAGTCAGGTATGTGGAGGCGGGCTGGGAGCCCTTCTTCCCCCCTCCCCTCCAATTCCTCACATCCAAATGATGACCTGTAAAACTAATCATGGGATGAACACAAGGAGGCCACTGAAGAAATATCCCTGGAAAGCTTGGATCTCTTTGAGACTGAGCACCCTTATGCTGGCCAGGTAGAAGGCAAGCCCAATTCCTGCCCTGTAGCAACCAGCCCTGCACATGTAAATTTTATTATTTGCTTAATGGTATGCTGTTTGTTTTAATTTGTTGTTCTTATGCTGTACTGCCTTCTGTTCCAGTTGCCCCAATGCTGCAGACACTGTAGATGGATGTGAACTAGACACCTGTTCGAGTCCATGGTCTCTGCCTTCCTCCTTCCATTGATCCATGCTGTCTGTTTGCGTCCCCTCTCTTCCCCGTACACCTTTCCAAAATGGTGGCTGCTCCAGCAGGGCAATCATGGACTAAACTCCTTGCTGCCAACTGTTTTCAGGCACAGGCCCATGTGCCTGCATGCTTCCCTTTCCCCTTCCCTCACCGTTCCTGCCCAGAAACACCACCACCCTGACCCCACTCCAAATCCTGGTTCACCACCTCAGAATGGTGGTTGGCAGCATGGTGTAGCCACGGCCTCTACGCTCCCCTTCCCTCAGTAGATTCGAATAAGGAAAACATTCTTTTGTACAAAAGGTTAGTGAGACAGCGGTTATGGGAAAAGAAGTGTGGTTGGTGTTCTCACTGCACACATGGAGACATGGAAATTGCATGACTGTAAAAGAATACAACTTCCCTGTAAATGCCCTGTAGTATGCACACTTAAAAACTGGTAACAGGGAATGCTCCAGGCCATCATTACAGACCCTTATCTATTTCTCTTTGCACTTTCAACATGGCTGAGGGGGAGATAAAGCAAAATATAAGGTTGAGAAGTAGCTCAGTTTTTGTTTGGAGGTTATGAGGACAAGCTGTGTGGCTTTTGGCACCGGTGTAGCTAGTAACTCCCTTCCACTCCTGCTGAACTTATGTAAGGACTATCTTGAGGGATAATTTGACAGTGTGTCTTGCTGGTCCATGCTTTGCCTTGTTGAATAACGCCATTCTTTGCCTCCTAGTCACCAGCCTCAGTATAACAGAACAGTCTAACAGGGATGCAGAGGGGATTACTATCCACCTTGTCCGCAGATTCACCCCACAAACCCCTCTGACACCTTATGAGCACCTCCAAGGCACAGTAAAACTGCAAAGCCAGACGGGGAACATAATTCCCAGCACCATCCCCCCTGGCTTCCAAGGTATGATGGCAAAGCCACACAACACAGACTGCACAGACAAAAACCCCAGTGTATACACCACTTACCATCTGCGAGAGTCCCCCAAGACTGGGAAGAATCTCAGGAAGGTAAAGGCAGAAATGCATGTACAAAAATGCTGTCACAGCCTTCCTAGAACATAAACAATATCTGCTTGTAATTTTTTTAATACCCCCCTACAGCTACGACATCTGCACTGGCCAGATCCTCAAGGACAGGGCCCTTCAATGGCGGAGTGGCTGGCTATCCTGACGGGTAGAAAATGGAAAACTTGGACGAAATGTTCATGGAAATCATTAAAGTCCAGCCTGCCCCCTCAAAAAAAACCAAAACAAAACAACAACTCAAAATATAGAGAAGTGGAGGCAATATCTGACAGAGGGAATTTGAGAAGGAGCTTTCCATGGAGCTGCTTGCAATGGCAAAGGACAGCATGGCCATTGCCTGGGAAAGCATTGCCATGGCCAAAGACAGTTTGGAAAAAGACAGGGAAATGCAGAGGCAACTCCTGGAGCCAGTACAAAGCCAAAATGCCTTTTTGCAACACATGGTGCTATTAGGGCTATAGGCAATGCGGTACTGCAAACCAGTCCCCAGCAATGTTTCGCAGTCCCTGCGCAATATAGACTACTGCAAACAACAGCAACTCCTCCCTGTGGAAACCCCTGCTCCCAGAAGTCATTCTCCTCCCAGACTCCAGCTCTGGAGCAATCTCCACACTATTAATGTCCCTGGTGTTCCCAGGGGCAAACAGTCCTTTCTCTGCTAATTAAATAGAGCTGAATTCCATGGACCCTTCCAGACCATCCAGCATTTATGTCTGTAAGTCTGCTACAGTGGATGACAAAGCCTTGGAGCGCTGTAGAGAAATACCCCTTTCTGTTTATGAATTCTGAGCCCTGATGCGGGAAGCAAATAAGAGGCACATGGTCTTATCAGTTGCCCCAATACAGTTTGGGAACCCCATGTGTGCAAAGCCATCAGTAATCTCCTGAGCATTATCCAGCTTTTTTACCCAGTGCAACAGTACCTTTTCCATGGTAGCACACATCTGCATGACAATGGTCCCAATAGTCAATTGCCCCATGCCAAGTTGATTTGCTACAGATGGCAGCATTCAGGGGTGGCTAGCTTCCAGATGGCAATTGCAACCCACTTGTCCATGGGTATGGGACACCACATGTTGGTACTCTGCCACTGTGGCTCAGGGTCAGTTAAGCACAATCTCCAAAAAGGTTATCTTTCCCATCCTGAAATTCTCTTGCCACTGCTGGTCATTCCAGGACTGCAGAACAAGCCTTTCCCACCAGTTGGTGCTGGTTTCCCAAGCCCAGAAACAGCTCTGCATGCTGTGACGCTGCTTCAGGACCTGGTCTTCCACTACCAGTTGCTCAGTTTGTTCCTCTTCTTCCTTGCCCATGTCCTAGTTCCACCGAAGACCCTCCTGCTGCTGGAGGAACTGCTGCTGCCGCCATGTCATCTGCTTGGTGGTGCTGCAGGTGAAGTCTCAACCCAAATTCATCTGGCTTCGAGTACAAAAACACAACCCAAGTAGCCTATGGGTATCCGAGGTTGTCAGCACAGTGGTGCAGAGCATTGCTGGGTCCAGGCTGGCCAACAGCAATTTGAAAATGGTGCTACCTTGCCCATACAGGATATACAGCATGGAGATAGATGAATCATGGGATTTTTAAAAAATTTGAACTAGTCTGTCTTCTACTATCCACAGTGCACAGCAAGAAAATCCCAGAATGCACACTGCTCAGCAGTCAAGCAAAGGAGTATGGGATACTGCCAAGAACGCCATGCCCTCAGTTCACAGCAAATTACAGCCGTGTGTACACAGAGATTCACGTTGATGGCCGCACCCCATCCTGTGTGAATGCTCTTATTGCTGCTTTCATAATGAGCGTTATCTGATGCACAGCAAAAAGCTGTGGATTAACCCCCTCCTCCCTTGTTGATAAACCCCGGACTGGGACAAGAGAGAAGGGGTTGCTTCTGGCTCGGGGCAATCAGCTAACAGGGAAGGCGTGGTGTGGGGTAGGATTTAAAGGTGTGAGATAGCCCTGTCTAATTAACACCTGCTAAGCAAGACAAAGCAATTGTACTTCTCAACATGCTAATCTGATCAGGCTAAATCCTGGTCTTCCCCCTGTAACATGCTGCTGGGGACAAACAGATTTCTGAGCCACTGTGTTACCTCTCAGCCTCAGCAAGACTGAGGGCATGGCTACACTTGCAGATGTAGAGCGCTTTGAATTAAACCAGCCTTTGCAGAGGGCAGTAGGGAAAGCCCTGCAGTCTGTTCACACTGACAGCTACAAGCGCACTGGTGTGGCCACATTATCAGCTCTTGCCACGGCCACAGAGAGCAGTGCATTGTGGTAGCTATACCAGCATGCAAGTGGCTGCAACATGCTTTTCAAATGTGGGGATGGGGTGGAGTGTGACAGGGAGTGTGTTGTGTGTGTGGGGGAGAGAGAGTGGGTTTTTGGGGGGGCTGAGAGCATGTCAGCATGCTGTCTTGTAAGTTCAGACAGCAGCAGACTCCCCCCTCGCCCCCGCCTCTCTCTCGCTCACAAAGCATTCCACAGTAATGGTTGCTTTGTCTTGGAGCAGATAAGCATGCCGGCTGTCAGACACGGAGCTTTCAAAGGGCATATCCGCTGTCCTGCAGTGATTCCAAAACAATGAGAAGAGTGGCCACTTGACTTAAGGGGATTATGGGATGTTTCTGGAAGCTGATCAGAGAGCAATAATGCAACACCTCGTTCACACTGATGCCTGGGCGTTTCAGCCACTACGCAACAAGCGTTAATCTTCTTGCCAAGGTGGAATCCAAGCGCTCTATGTGCCTTGACTGTGTGGACGGGTAGTGAGTTAGGGCGCCCGGGGCTGCTTGAATGTGCTCTAACTCGCAAGTGTAGCCAAGCCCTGAGTTTTGCTGGCAATTAGACTGTGTATCCACTCCCTCCACACCAGTCTGTCTTCCTCCCCCAGCAAACGCCTCAAGGCTCCTTCTGCCAAAACCTGGCCTAGCAGGTAGCAATCAGTGAACTCCAGCCCCTGAGCTCCTCAGAGATGTTTCTCTAGAATGCACAGCCTCTATCACTGTACATTCACAGAAGAGATTAAGGCTATGTCTACACAGCACACCTTACAACGGCGCAGCTGTGTATATGCCAGAACCAGTAGCAATTTAACATCCCAAATTCCTACTGACGTCACTCAGGTAACACAAGTGGAATAACTACAGTCTCCAGTTAAATCCTAATTCTAATACTCCATAATTGCATATTTGGTGCCTTTGGTTCGAACTTTCTTGAACCAATGTACCCAAACTGAAAATCCAAAGCACCCATTATCATTTTCTTCTATCCCAGATCCACCCTTTAATCTCTCCCTCCTCCTAGTTATCTCCATCCCTTCCACTGCCAGGCAGATTCTCCCACCCTTTCCGGTAAATGCTTCCCCTGTCTCCAACAGGCCTTTCCATTTTAGCCATTTATCTCTCTCCCTTTCCCCACAGCCCAGGTACAAACTACCTGATTGCCTGGTCCTCTCCTTCTGTCTATAGCCCTGATCTAAACTCCTATGAAGTCAGCGGAAAGACCCACTTGGATCAGACCCTATATCCCCTGTACTCTTGTGCTTTCTGTCCTTTTTTCTCTCTTCCTATTCCAGATCTCACACCCATCCATTTCTTACTCCCCTTGCCACATCACAAAGTTGAAGAATCTGTTGAAATCTTGGCCTCACAGAAGTCAATGGCAAAACTCCCATTGACTTCAATAGCTCCAGGATTTCATCCTAGGTTTAACTGCAGTCCTTATGCCTTTCTGCTGTAGCCAGGAGTAGGTGTGATTTCCGTGCAGTTAGTGGTGACTGGTAATCAATGTAAATGAGCAGCCTGGAGGCTTATCCTATTGGGATCCCCCTGCCCCCCACCCCTCCCCCAGCCTAAGGGGAGGATCCACAGGACCTGGAAACCAAATGATTCCGGGGGGCAACAAATAAAATAACAGGAACAGAAGTGTGGTCAAAGGGTCAAACGAAGGGAACCCATTGGGGACACCGAACAGAGAACCCCAGACAGTGCTCCTCAAAGGCGTCACGGGAGTCAGTGGATGCTGCCCAGAGGAACTCTGCCCGGATGCGTGAACGGATGGAAGATCGGAAATAGGCCTCACAGTCACAGGAGTCTCCATCGGCCAACCTCCTCTCCCTGGTTTTATAGATGGCCATTATGTAAGGCATACACACAAGCACTAATTGAAGAGACGAGTAGATGATCCTTGGAATGACAAGACACCATGGAGTTCACTTAAGTGTGGACAGAATACCAGATTCAATCCAATGGGCTGGGAACCCTCCATCTTCAACAACAGCATCATTATCATGGCAAATCCCAAAGGTATGTAGCCTCCTTGCAGATTAAGTGCCACCCAGATTGGTGGGCCAAGATACTGGCATTCCCCTTCTAAGGTGAAACAATCCTGGCAAATTTGGTCTTCCAGTAACCCTAAGTATGGCAGATTCTATAAATTGCAAAAAGAAAAACATCAGGAAATTAATCACCTACAAATATTGACAGAGTAATGTTAAAGGTCTGATTGACATTCACAAAAAGTTTCAGAGTAACAGCCGTGTTAGTCTGTATTCGCAAAAAGAAAAGGAGTACTTGTGGCACCTTAGAGACTAACCAATTTATTTGAGCATAAGCTTTCGTGAGCTACAGCTCACTTCATCAGATGCATACTGTGGAAAGTACAGAAGATCTTTTTATACACACAAACCATGAAAAAATGGGTGTTTACCACTTCAAAAGGTTTTCTCTCCCCCCACCCCACTCTCCTGCTGGTAATAGCTTATCTAAAGTGATCACTCTCCTTACAATGTGTATGATAATCAAGTTGGGCCATTTCCAGCACAAATCCAGGTTTTCTCCCCACCCCCCCATAAACCCACTCTCCTGTTGGTAATAGCTTATCTAAAGTGATTTAGATAAGATATAAATCTGAGATCATGACCTCCTTTGCATCCGATGAAGTGAAAGCTTATGCTCAAATAAATTTGTTAGTCTCTAAGGTGCTACAAGTACTCCTTTTCTTTTTGCGAATACAGACTAACACAGCTGCTACTCTGAAACCTGACCTCCTTTGGCAATTAGAGATTCTACAGCGTGTTCGTAAGAGCAGACATGTTAGCCATGGTCAAAGTCTAACTTTTATACAAATGGATCAAGTAACTTTTTACTGTATGAATATCACTTAGAGAATTTGAGTAACAAATTTAAGACGAAACCATCACAAGATAATGTCTTAGCTCCGTCTACTGTTCCTAATGAAAGGGAGATAGAAGCATGGGAGTGGTAAAACCTTTTTAAAATGCCATTTGACTACAACTATAGCCTTACAGCCCTTTAAAAGAAATCTGTCATCAAAATGTAACTGAGCTTACAATATGGGTGCCTCACCTTACTAACTTAAATTGTATTATGAATTGTTTTTAGGGTCAGGCCCTAGGTATGCAAGGATTAAGGAAGGATATATTTTGTAGGCTGGCATCATTACAGGGACAGAGTTAAGGTTGTTTTGCTTTTATAGCAGGGGGTAGCCGTGTTAGTCTGTATCTACAAAAACAACAAGGAGTCCAGTGGCATCTTAAAGACTAACAGATTTATTTGGGCGTAAGCTTTCGTGGGTAAAAAACCCACTTCCACTTCCTTGTTGTTTTTGTTTTTATACGGATGGAAATTTGCAGTTTGTGTGTTAATGAATGCAGTTATTAGGTTTGGTGTCAGAATTGCATGTTTAACCTTATTGGGCAACTTCCCATAGCTTTTAATTTTGTTTTCTTTTAAATAATATGTGTAATTGCACATGTTTGGAGTAGCACTTCACAACCTTAATTGTTAGCAAACAAAGATTTTTATTTGGGGATTAACACCATTATCAGGGATGATTCAAGATGTTGAAGTATAAACAAGGAAGTAAACAAAATCAACCATGTGCATTTCCATTTGCTAAGCATAGATATGTTTGCTAAGAATGAAAACTAAACCAGAAAAGGAAAAACATTTAATTTTCAAACTCCTAAATGTAGATTACAAACAATGGCGCAAACATGAATGGAAACTATTTAAAAGCACATGGATGTCCTTTTAAATACTGCAAGATTACATTGTCACTTTTAAGTCAAGACAAATGTCACAATCTCTGATTCCATTTCTATCTGCATTAATTCAAGTATAGCAAAGGGCAATACAAGTTATACCGTTTTTATATAACAAGACAATACTCCCATTTGCTAAACTACATAAAATGTCATGGCATGCTGTCAGGGGCACTACACTGGGGAAGGTGCTGTCTTTCAGATAAAATATAAATCTGAGGTTGTGACCACTTATGGTCATTCGAGATCCCATGACATGTTTTACCAGCTTTTTGCAAAGTATCAGAGAGGTAGCCCTGTTAGTCTGGATCTGTAAAAGCGGCAAAGAGTCCTGTGGCACCTTATAGACTAACAGACTTATTGGAGCATAAGTTTTCCTGGGTGAATACCCACTTCATCAGATGCAGTGGGTATTACCCATAAAAGCTTATGCTCCAATACGTCTGTTAGTCTTTTATGTGCCACAGGACTCTTTGCTGCTTTTGCAAAGTAAGGTACTACTAGTTCAAGTGATGGTATCAGAATCTAGTCCTAAATAACTAATAATATTCTGCCTGACTTCCACTGGAGATGTTATTATTTCTTCACCTTTTGGGCTAAAGTACTGTGTACTATTGCTGTTACACAGCTGCTATGTTTCATCCGACAGCAAGCAGCATTTTATGGAAGACTGAAGTGATCCCTATAGATACATCTACAGTGCAAACCCCTCCCCCAGCAGTGAATCTCAGAGTCCAGGTCAACTGGGCTCATATTACAGGACTTAAAATAGCAGTGTAGGTGTTCCTGCTCGGGCTGTGAGACTCACCTCCCTCTCCAGGTTTCAGAGCCCAAGCAGAAATGTTTACACTTCTATTTTTAGCCCTGTAGCCCGATTCCAAGTCTGTTGACCTGGGCTCTGAGACTTGCTGCCACAGGTTGGTTTTTTTTTTCCCTGCAGTGTGGATGTTACTGATAACAACATTGGGTTGAAAGATAATATGTAAATGTAAGGTATTAATTAGAGCTGGTTGAAAATTTTGTGATGGAAAGCTTTTCCATTTGAAAATGCAGATTCATCTACATCTAAATGCTCCCCAGGAATGTCATAAATGCAATGAAATTTCATTTTGGAAAAAAATATATCGGTGAGGTCAGAACAAGACCTTTAGAGCTTCAGTTTGAAACAACTTTTTGTTTTAATTATTTTACATGATAAGCTATAATATAAAATTAATAAAATAAAATAAAAATAAAATAATTGAACAATGTTATCAAAACAGAATGTTTTGATTGACCAAACATTAACTTTTTATAGAAAATTTTGGTTTGCAGGAAGGTCACAGGAAGCTTGGCCCTTTAAGAGAAGCCAGGCTCAGCTTACCAGCTAGCCCCCCGCTGATGGCGATATGTAGGACCCTACCAAATTCGCGGCCATGAAAAATGCGTCATGGACTGTGAAATCTGGTCCCCCACCATGAAATCTGGTCTCTTGTGTGCTTTTACCCTATACTATACAGATTTCACGGGGGAGATCAGTGTTTCTCAAATTGGGGGTCCTGACCCAAGAGGGAATTGCAGGGGGGAGGGTTGCAAGGTTATTTTAGGGATTTGAGATATTGTCACCCTTACTTCTGCGTTGCCTTCAGAGCTGGGTAGCTGGAGAAAGGCAGCTGGTGGCTGGGCGCCCAGCTCTGAAGGCAGCGCCCTGCCAGCAGCAGCACAGAAGTAAGGGTGGCAATATCATACCATGACAGCCTTACTGCTGCACAGCTCTGAAGGAACAGTACTGCAGCCACCCCTACAATAACTTTGTGACCCCCCCCCCACAACTCCTTTTTGGGTCCGGACCCCTACAATTACAACACTGTGAAATTTCAGATTTAAATAGCTGAAATCATGAAATTTATGATTTTTAAAATCCTGTGACCATGAAATTAACTGAAATGGACCCTGAATTTGGTAGGGCCCTAGTCAGTGGTGAGTTGGAGCTGGTTCGCACCTGTTTGCTGGAACTGGTTGTTAAATTTAGAAGCCCTTTTAGAACCGGTTGTTCTACGAGCACCCATGGAGTCGGCGCCTAAGGCGCCACTTTTGATGTGATCAGTGGGGGGAGCAGCGGCTCCCCCTGCTCCCCCCCAGCTACGCTCCCCCACCCCTAGGAGCCAGAGGGCCCTGCCGGATGCTTCCTGGGAGCTGCCCCAGGTAAGCACAGCCGGGACTCCCCACTTCGCCCCCCCGGCAGGTCCCTTTGGCTCTTAGGAGTGGGGTGGGCCACGAGACCCTCCTGCCCAGTTCTGGGGCAGTCAGGGGACAGGGGAATGGGGTGGATGGGGCAGGGGTCCTGTGGGAGGCGTCAAGGAACGCAGGGGGCTGGATGGGGCAGTGACCCCCTCATGGGGCGAGGGTGGGCAGTGACCCCCTCGTGGGGCGAGGAGGGAACCGGTTGTTAAGATTTTGGCAGCTCATCACTGGCCCTAGTGATATGGCAACTTAATGATGAACAGTAATCCAACCGCTGGGAATCAAGAAGGACTATTTACATAATAAAGTGGAGAATTCAATCTAGAGGAAAAGAAATTGCAGAGAAGGAAGGACTCTTTTGCCGGTTGGAAAACCCACAAAGACCAGGGTCAGAGTCCTGTGGGGAAGGCCTTGAGGTAGGGCCAATAAAAGCACTTTTGTGGAGCCTGAGAGGGGTGGAAGACTACTTAGTTCAGAGATGAAGGGGGAAGCCAGAGGCCTGAGAACCAAAAGGAGGCTGTGTTAAGCACAGGCTGCACGTAAGCAGTACAAGTGAGCTTAGAGATAGGAAGTGGCCGAGGGAAACAGCACCACATCTGAAGAAGCAGACCTAGCTGCTTAATCAGGGACCCTGGGATTGAACTCAGAGCAGCTGGTGGACCTGGGTTCCCCTACCAGCCCCTGAGGAAGGAGAATGCAAGCCCAACTGCAGGAGCAGACAAGGCTCCTGTGGGGAGCCCCTGAGAGATGGCCAGTAAGAACACTGCAGTAGAGCCCGAGGAGGGTGGAAGAGTTAGTTGGAAGTTTCACTGGGACCTTTTCTTACCTGGGAACTTTATATCACTTGGCCAGACGGCCAGGCTACAGAAGACATGGTGGAGGGAGATGGCCTGCAGGAGGTGCCAGAGGCAAGGGCCCCTTGCACCATTGCACGCTGACAGAAGGGGGCGCGATGGGTGATGAGTATGCTATCTTACAAGGAAACATCAACAATCTTTGGTTTTATTCTGACTTGGAGCAACAACAAATCCTGTAATCACAGTATTTCTTTCACAATAGACATTCCAGTTCCTGCACTTCTCAGTATTAATAGTGTCACCAAATAGGCTAATAAATTGGGTCAGTTGTGCCTATGACCAGGTGTGACATAGCCTTTCCAGTAGATGGCAGTGGCATATCCACACAATCTCATACATTGTCCTGTGAGTGCCTGAATCAGCTTTGCTCTGTCATTCATTTTTGAAATGTATTCACTGCAAGATGTAGGACTACACTCCTTTTTCTTTTTCAAATCAAATCCTTTCTTTCATCTTTGGCTCAAGTATATGGACAGTTTATGTCACTGTATCGTTTTACTTTGGTATTGCTCCCCATCTTCTGTCTGCATCCTTTTTTTTTGTAGGGTGTGGGAGGGGGGAAGAGGAGGGAATGAATTGGAAGAATTTTTTCTCCACCCAAATGTAATCTTTCTGATTCCTTTTCGATGAAGGACCAAACAAAAAGCAAGAATTATACTGTAATGAAGGGGTGGGCATGTGCGCACCATGACTCTCTACTATGTAGAGTAAGAACTGGTCAGCTGCTAATGGAGTTTCTTCTTTACTGTAAGGGGGAGCTTAGCCTGTTGGAGCAGTTTGCTCTGTCACTCTCAAGTTCTGAGTGGCCAAGGCATACTGTAATATACCAGCTGGCCATGGGGATCTGTCCAGATGATATTAACTAATACACATTACAAAAAAAATTATTTATATGTTTGTATTTAGCTCCAGCGTGGGGAAAAACAATAAAATATGAGGGCCCTCCCACCCCAATCTCTCAGGCAGGGAGACAGAATTCCCTGCTTCTGAAGAAGTGGGTCTTTTACCCACGAAAGCTTATGCCCAAAGAAATCTGTTAGTCTTTAAGGTGCCACCGGGCTCCTTGTTGTTTTTGTGGATACACGCTAACACGGCTACTTCCTGATACTTCCTGCTTATGTAAGCCATGCCTGCTACCCCATCCCTGGGCAAGGGGATGAAGAGAGAACCCACCCTCCCTTCAGCTGACTGCTTTTCCCCTCTCCCCCCATGAGAGGAGATCCCAGGGGTGCGGGGGGTGCATTGTGGGTCTGTGGAGCAGATCCTCTCTCCCTGGTGATAGATTTCAGAGTAGCAGCTGTGTTAGTCTGTATCCGCAGAAAGAAAAGGAGTACTTGTGGCACTTCAACGACTAACAAATTTATCTGAGCATAAGCATTCATGAGCTACAGCTCACTTCATCGGATGCAATCAGTGGAAAATACTTAGGCTTGATTCAGAGTAACAGCCGTGTTAGTCTGTATTCGCAAAAAGAAAAGGAGTACTTGCGGCACCTTAGAGACTAACCAATTTATTTGAGCATGAGCTTTCGTGGGCTACAGCTCACTTCATCGGATGCATACTGCGGAAACTGCAGAAGACATTATATACACAGAGACCATGAAACAATTCCTCCTCCCATCCCACTCTAGAGAGTGGTCACTTTGGATGGGCTATTACCAGCAGGAGAGTGAGTTTGTGTGTGTGTGGGGGGGGGGGGGAGGAGGGTGAGAAAACCTAGATTTGTGCTGGAAATGGCCCAACTTGATTATCATACACATTGTAAGGAGAGTGATCACTTTAGATAAGCTATTACCAGCAGGAGAGTGGGGTGGGGGGAGGTGTTGTTTCATGGTCTCTGTGTATATAATGTCTTCTCCAGTTTCCACAGTATGCATCCGATGAAGTGAGCTGTAGCTCACAAAAGCTTATGCTCAAATAAATTGGTTAGTCTCTAAGGTGCCACACGTACTCCTTTTCTTTTTATTTAGGCTTGAATCTCCCTGGTGAGGTGGTCTCCCGTCTCTCAGGAGCTGGTCTCCCAGCCAGAGGGGAGGTGTCTAGTTCCCCTTCCTCAGGAACCGATGCCCCAGCCAGAGAGGAGGAAAGGGGGGAAGAGCTCAATGTCTCCCGTCCCCGAGGCTGGTGAACTCTCTCAGCAGGGAGGAGCGAGGCTCCCCAGCATCTGGGCTCCTGGCGGTGGGGAAGGAGAGGAGTCAGGAGCAGGACTCCTCCCTTTCCCCGGCGCTAGGTGCCCCGCCCCGGGGAGAGGCAGAAGCTGCCGCCGGAGCCCCGCCTCCTCTGCCCGTACATGGCCTGGCGGGGAGCCCCTGATTGACAGCCGGGTGGAGGCCGCGGAGCGGAGGCGAGAACAGCCGCTGCCGCCGGGCTATGGCGGAGGAGGCTGCGGGGAGCAGAGGGGGGGAAACTTAGCCGGGGAGCCCAGCATAGGGCTGGGAGGAGCGCAGCAGGGAGCAGCAGCCGCCGCTGAGGAGCGGGTGCTGGCCTGGCCGGCCTCAGTCTCCCTGGCGCTGGGCGGGCCCCGGGGGCGCGTTCTCCTGCGGCGGCGGGGGCGGCGAGGAGCATGAGCTGGGGGGAGCGGGGAGAGGCATGGTTGCAGCCTTGCCGTGGGGCGGCCAGCGGCCCCGCGCAACCAACATGGCTGCGGGTGCGAGGAGGCGCTCGGCGCTGAAGCTGCCTAGCCCCCGGCAGTCCCCTCCTTGCCCCGCGGCCCCCGGCCTGTAGCCAGGGGGAGGGGAAGTGGTTCGAGCCGCGGCTCGGGACTAGGGGGTGGCAACTGCAAGGGGAGCGGCCGCCTTTATCCCCAGCGCCTGCCCCAGGCGGTGTCTGCCCGGCGGGGAGGCGGCCGCGGGTAAGTTGGGCGGCCGGGCGGCGCTGCGGGTGTCAGCTGTAGCGGGGGGAAGAAGAGCCACAGCCTCTGCCTGAGCCCGGATCTGTCCCGGGGGAGAGGAGCCTGCAGCCTCTGTCCGGCGCTCAGCCCCCGGAGCAGTCAGAGGCCGGGGGGACGCGGAGCTGCCCGGGGGGTGTCCGCTGGGGCAGGAAGGGGGAGGCGCCGCCGCAGCATCTCCCCGGGCGCACCGAGCCGCGGGTGGCTTTGCCCGCCTGCGGTGCGGGGGGAGGGCAGCCCGGTGCTCCTCGGGGGGAGGGCAAAGTTTGGCGGCTGGCTGCCCTGCCTCGCCCGCAGCGGCCATGGAGCCCAAGCACAAGGAGCTGCTCGCTCAGTGCCGCCAGAGCCTGGCCCACTCCATGACCGAGGTGGACAAAGTGATCGAGCTGCTGGAGGCTGCTGGCACCTTGAGCCCCCGCGACCTGCTCGAGCTGCAGGAAGCCGCCGGAGGGGGAACGGGGGTCGCCAGCAAGGCCGACCTGCTCATCCAGCTGCTGCTGGCCAAGGATCGGGATCATTTCCAAGACCTGCGGGTGGCCCTGGAGAAAACGCAGCCTCACCTGCTCTCGATCCTCTACCTGAACGGGGTGGCGGGGGCGCCGCCCGGGGAGACTGCCGGTGAGTGTCCCGTGGTGGGGGAGAGGGACCGGCACCGGGGAGCGGTTGCTGCCTCGCTGCACTTCCGCGGGGCGAGGGAGCGGAGCTTCCAGCCTGTGTTGTGTGCCGGACGGTGCCCAGGTGTACTCTTCGGGGCCAGGGGGTAAGGGACTCGCTGCCTGGGTGCCTTTTGGGGTGGGGGTGTTTTCTGGATGCCCTCTTAGGGCTGGGGGGGGGGGGTTGCTACCAAGATGACAATTGTTTTTTTTGGCTGGGGATAGGCGAATGGTTTGGGTGGAAACCAGTCTCTGTCTTTCACCATCCTGACTTTCTTAAGGCAGGAGGAAGAACGTTCAGGATGAGATTTAGGCAGATGCTCAGTATTGGCTTAGTTCTACCACCCCTTTAAGTCAATAAGTAATAATCCTGTGGTGCTCTTCATCCGGAGACCTCGGAGTTCTTATTCCCGTTTTACAGATAGGGAAATAGGGAGGTCAAGTGACTTGCCCAGCAGGTCAGTGGCAGAGCAGGAAATCAAACCCAAGTCTCCTGAAGCCCAGCCCAATTCTTGGCCACAAGGCCACACTGCTAATATTAAGAAATGGGAGAAGAAGAAGGTCTGCAAGGAGCACTTTTGGAGAGACCACTCTTAATTAAATGGTGAAAACACCTAAACCTGCATACTTAAAGGTGGTTAGGATCAATGGGAGCTAAGTGCCTAAATACCTTTGAGTGTCTGGGTCCTAGTCTTTTATTGCTTATATTTTCTTCAGGCTTTAGGTTTGAGGGTTTATTTTGGTCTGTCTTTTTGCTCCCAACCTTTTCCCCCATCTTTAGGAAGATGTGCTGCTGCTTATTCCCAAGTAACAGTAACAGCATTAGCATTTACAGTACCTTGCATTAGCTTCCCAAAGCAGTTATATAATTATTTCATTCATGCTTTCATTATTACTATTCCTGTTTCTGGAAACCTGGGATCAGTGAAGACTAAGCTGTTTCCATAGTGTTGTTTTGTACACTGTCTGTTGTTTGTAAACTCCACTGAAGTTAATGTTGTTAAACAGTTAAAGTTTTGTGACTAGTTGCAGCTGTGAAATTGTTTCTGTTGCAGATTGACTGAACTATGTTGGCCTAATAAAACATGCAGGTTTTTTTGTATTTACCTGTTTGAACAGAATGGCAAATGTTTTAACTAGTGGTCCTCTTTGAATACAGATTAGTTTGGGTCTATGTTATAGTAACTTGTATTTGTTGGGAGAGAGGAGAGAGAAAACTAGTTTTATTGTTCAGCTAGGTGGAGATGAGAATTTTGAGAGTAAACTTCCTAGTTTATCAAAAAGAAAAGGAGTACTTGTGGCACCTTAGAGACTAACCAATTTATTTGAGCATAGGCTTTCATGAGCTACAGCTCACTTCATCGGATGCATACTGTGGAAAGTATAGAAGATCTTTTTATACACACAAACCATGAAAAAATGGGTGTTTACTGCTACAAAAGGTTTTCTCTCCCCCCACCCCACTCTCCTGCTGGTAATAGCTTATCTGAAGTGATCACTCTCCTTACAATGTGTATGATAATCAAGGTGGGCCATTTCCAGCACAAATCCAGGGTTTAACAAGAACGTCGGGGCGGGGGGGACGACAAGGGGAAATAGGTTACCTTGCATAATGACTTAGCCACTCCCAGTCTCTATTCAAGCCTAAGTTAATTGTATCCAATTTGCAAATGAATTCCAATTCAACAGTCTCACTGGAGTCTGGTTTTGAAGTTTTTTTGTTGTAATATCGCAACTTCCTTGTCTGTAATCACGTGACCAGAGAGATTGAAGTGTTCTCCGACTCGTTTATGAATGTTATAATTCTTGATATCTGATTTGTGTCCATTTATTCTTTTACGTAGAGACTGTCCAGTTTGACCAATGTACATGGCAGAGGGGCATTGCTGGCACATGATGGCATATATCACATTGGTGGATGTGCAGGTGAACAAGCCTCTGGTAGTGTGGCTGATGTTATTAGGCCCTGTGATGGTGTCCCCTGAATAGATATGTGTGCACAGTTGGCAACGGGCTTTGTTGCAAGGATAAGTTCCTGGGTTAGTGGTTCTGTTGCGTGGTATGTGGTTGCTGGTGAGTATTTGCTTCAGGTTGGGGGGCTGTTATCAAAGCCACCAACAAAACCCAATTAGGACTATATCAGAGATTATTTAAAAAAAAAAAAAAAAAAAAAGAAAAAAGAAAAGAAAAGGAGAAAAAAAGAGATGAAGTTAGCACTGTTGAGGCCTTATGAATGCAGCTGTTCCTCCAAATTAACAGTACTACAGTTTATCTAAATTTCACGGCTGTATTGTAGATTGGCTTTAAAGAATATGCATTTGTTAGAGTAATGTGCTGGGACAGTTTTATAATGGCTGCTGTTAACATTTGACAATAAGGAAAAAGCTTTTTTTACATCAGAGGTGGATTTTGCCAGGGTGACTTACCTGTTTACAGTGAGGAAACTATCCGTGGGAGGTGCTTCCTGGCTCATGTAAACCGTATAATTTTCTTAGGAAAATTGAAGCAAACTGTCTTCAAATCAGCTTTTTAAACTTGCCTGTTTCACCTGGAAAATATTTATGGATGTGCTTTTATAATATACACAGTCACACTTTATAATATGCACCGCACTTTTATTTTTAATTCCGTCAGCCATAAGAGTTTATGATAAACATAGAAAATGTGATTTCTTTTTTTAACATCACTGTATATTATGTCTCCTCTAATGAATGTATATCATTGTTCACAGGAACAATGGACCTCAGGACTTATAATGTTGTGTGGTCTGACATCAGTGGGAGTTGAGGGCACGCAGTGCTTTGCAGAAAAGGACCCATAATATTTTATATGATTAATACTCAATATGGTCTTGTTTGGAAGCTACATTTACTGAACTGATGGTACTGGACTATTGGAATTCCTTAGACTTAAAAACAGAATTTTAAAATGGAGTGGATATATCCACTCTGTGTGATGATACTCTGTTTAATAAACTGAAAGTAAGATATAGGAAGTGTCAGTACTGAGATCCCAAGGGAGGAGGCATTTGAAATTAATGGGCAAAATTAATTAGTTTCTTTCTACGTGAACTCATGAGGCTAATGTTAGTAAGAATATACCCCTGGTACACCTAGTATGTAAAGTTAGATTTTCAGGTTGACAGACACTTTTCAAAACATTTTAGTTTTTGACAGTGAAGGATTATACCTTTTTTGAATTAAAATTTTCATCTAATTGAAACTGACATTTTTACAAGTTAGTACAGAAGAGATTATTAAAGTGACTTTAACAGAGACAGTTGTAGTGTGTGTTAAAAGATTAAGGTCCTGATCCTGGAGTGTGCTTGACTGCGCATGCCTGAAGAGTTTTATTGGAGTCAGTGGAACTAACTCATGCATAAAGTTAAGCGCTTAGAAACATTTTTGCAGGATCAGGACCTAAATTTTCACTTGCATACTGAATATATTACAGAAAAGGAGTTAATCTTTAATGGCGGCCACCTGGAAGGGGCATGTTTGGTCCCATGTTTAAAATTTTAATATGATCCTTATTTTATATTAAGTTGGAAATGAATCTGCTTCACACTTCGCAATTTACATAGCTGACTTTTTGCACTTCTGCTGCTGTGGACAATGAAAGTAGACTAGTCAGTTTCATTTTCTTGTTCTTATGTAGTTTGAGTTGCTGCACTGTTTGGGTAGCAAATACTGAAGGAGGCATGGTTTATATCTGAACAAAAGTATACAAAATTTAAGAAGTAATTAGTGAAAACAGTTCTATTAATCCATTTTGTAAAATGCTCATATTTAAAAATAAGGTAAAAACTAATTACTGGGCCTAAGCTAAGTGTTCATTTAATTTTAATCTAAGGCATCTTCCTGAATTAGTTTTTGAAGTTACTATTTAGAGTTTGGTTAATGAAGGAATTTAGGACAAGCTCAATTAAATTATAGGCTTGTTTGGCAGAGGCAAGATTTATCTGCAGTATATATCTTGAATGCTTGTTGGAGGTTAAAGTAATATGCAGCAGACTGCTTACTTTTAACAAATTTGGGGGGGTCTGTTCTTTTTCTTTGTGAGGAGAGTGTCTTAAGCAAGTAAGGCAATCAATATTGATAGAAGTTCTAGACATATCTGTCCCACTCAGGGCCGGATTAACCTTTTGTGGGCCCCCATGAAGGCAATGGAGCATGGCATGGGGAGGTCAGTCCCCAGAGTAAGGGGCTAGCCAGGGACAATGGGGCATGGCATGGCAGGGGCGGCTCCGCTCCATCCACCCAGTACAAGGGTACTGTTTACAAACAGAGAGTTGACAGACGCGTTGCGGCCCATCTGGCCCTGTGCTGCCAGCATGCCCCTTCCCCTTGGGGATGGAGGTCCCATGCCACACCACACAGCTGCCCCCCACCCCCACCCTACACTAATGCCCCTCCCCAACACCCTGTGGCCATAGCCCTCTGGACCTGCTATGCCCAGTGCCCCCCGCAAGACCCCCTTCACAAATGCACAGCACCCTGCACTGCACTACCCCTGCCCAGCGTCCCCCTGCCCACAACCCCACCAGAACAGCCCAGCACCTCACACAGAACCCCCACTCCCTGGTGCCCCAACACATACATCTTCCCTGCCCCCTCACAGCCCACTCCCCCATGCCATGCCTCCTTGTCACACTCACCAGCCCTGCTGGGAGGTGACTGTGTCTTTCAGCCTGAGCTAGCAGTGCAGCCAGGGCTGGTCCCGGGGGCGAGACGGGGGGGAATCGCTCCGGCCCCTCCGGAGTGGCGCGATCTGCCAGGCCAGGGTCTGCCCCAGCCAGGCTCCCTCAGGACCCACTTGCCTGGAGGGGCCCAGCTAAGGCCCCCACACTGTCCATCCTCCCAACTGGCCATGACTGTCCAGGCTTCTGCACCAGTCCCAGACGGCTCAGCTCCGGGGAGACAGGTGGGGCCCCACAGGTGGTGGGAAGCAGAGACTGCCCAGAGCGGGAGGTGCACTGGGTCCAGCCAGGGCCAGAGAGGAGCTGGCGGGTGGGGCCAGGGGGTGGAGAAGAGCCCTGGACCTGGCTGTGGGCAGGCCGAGAGGAGCAAGTGGTGGGCTGGGGGGAGCCAGCAGGCTGGTGGGATCTTGGGGCGCAGTGCAAATGGAGCAGGCTGGGGCCACTTCTGAGCATGGGCCCAGTACCATGGCGCCACTGGCACCATTGTAAACCTGGCACTGGTCTCACTTGCCCGGTGTCAGTGAGATTCCCAATCTATTGGTGTATTGCAGTGGCTTTCAACATTTTTTCATTTGTGAAACCCTAAAATATTTCAAATGGAGGTGTGGACACCTTTGGAAATCTTAGGCATGGTCTGTGGACCTCCAGAGGTCCACAGATGGAAAACCACCATTCTATGGTAACGACGGCCTTTTGTGGTCCCCTTAGACATAGGCTGCAGACCAGTAAACAGCTGTTTTGAATGCTTTAGGGAGAGATTGGGAGTTCTAGTAATTGCTAAAGGACTTTTAACATGGATCATGATGTATTTGCTTTACAAGGAGCTTGCTTTTCTTTATAGCATTTTTCCTAGCTCAGCAGCTATTAAGATTTGAATACATGTTGCACATGTACATCTTACATTGTGAATGATGATTGGTCATTCACATTTTTTTAAAAGTCCCCTGTGCATATTATTTTAAATTTAGTATTGTGATATTGTGTTATATTAGGACATGGTTTTAATTTTAGAGCATTGTGCATGACAACGTTAATAAACTAACTGCAAACTGACAAGAAATAATATTCTGACAAAGCAAAATCAACACAAACTCAGTGCTACATGTTTTATTTTGCTTAGTGATAGTACAGGCACCATATAGTTCTTATGGTATCTCCCTTTAGAAATTCATTTAAGATAATAAAGGAAGAAAATTATAGTATTAAGATATGCTAATAAATTATTTCAATTAATACTTCTAAATTATATTATAAATTTTAATGTACCTCCCAAGACTGGAGAGGATAATTAAAAGATCTGGGCAGATGGATCCTTGCTATACAAATTATTTACATTAACTTTTTGAAAATATCCATGTGAAAATCAGGTTTTTTTTTTCATTTTAAAACCAAACTGAACTTTGAGTGCTAATTCTTTCTTTTAAGCTATTTATCAGTTGTTCTGCCTATATTTTTGCACATTTTTATCTGCCTCTATGAACTTATGAGTTTTAATTAACTAGCTGACTTGGCAAGGTACTTTTAATCATTTAGTAGTTGCATATCTTAATAGTATAGATTTCTCCCTTTTAATGGTGTATTAAATGGCTTAATAAGTGGAAGACTACTTGCATGCTTAAGTATCTTAGTGAATTGGGGCAATATTAATGTTGCAATGTTAATGTTGTGAAATCAGATAAACTTCAAACAGTTTATTTAACAATATTCTTGGATATGTTACACATCCATATGTATTTTATGTTAGCAAACAGTATATGAAAGTTTGAGTCTAACAAGCAAAACAGAAATAAAAACACTACAAATAATGTAGCTGCTAAGTTAGCACTGAGGGAGAAAGGATACCTTGTGAAACTTCTTGGCTTTGGAGTGCTTATATATAAATGCCAGTTTTTTGTGCTTCATTTCCATGGTTTTCTAGGTGGGAAAAGGAAACAGTCCGGATCTATTTAGGTTGCTCAGCTTGTAAGTTCTTTGCTGCTGAGTTAATGGGCTTGTAGAGTTAAAAGGTGCCCTAATCTCCATATTCCAGAGCTAAAACAGCTTGCTGAACTTAAAAGCCCCAGTACACCTGGCTTTAAAGCTGTTAAGCTTGCCACGTTCACAGTTTCCTTTTCCTTTAACAGCTGGACTGGTAAATTCTTGTAACCAAACAACTGCTTTAGGTGGTGAAGTGTGTATGCATCTATCTTTATCTTTGCAGCTAATAACATATGGAAGTTTTTAGTACACACTTTCAGTACTGTGTTTCATACTACTGATTGAGGCCTGTACGTAACAAGTCTTGAGACCAGCAAGCGCTGAAAGCCAGTGGGACTAGTTGTGTAAGTAAAGTTACACATGTGCTTAATGACAGGATGTACTTAAGTGTTTTCAGGACTGGGGTGAAATTCAACCATTCACTCATTTGTGAGTTTCTCTAAGGTGATAGGGGATAATTTTGTAAACCTAATTCAAAAAACAACTGAAGAGAGTTGCTCAAAGTTGAATTATTAAATTTTTTTAACCATCTTTGGGCAGAGACCAAGTGTTACCTCCAATTCAACAGGTAAAATTTAGAAATCTATAAGTGTACAAAAAATGGAGGTAAAATGGAAACTTCTTGTTTTAGCTTTAGAGGGACATTGTCAACTTAATGCAGTCAGTTTAAAAAATGAGTAAATAACTTCTCACGTGAGCCACCCAGTGATCTTTTTGTGGATTACTGTAATTTTTTTTAATGTCTTTTCGCTCTCTTGCTGCTTTGTGAATAGAGTTAGTGAGCAGAGGGGCTGGGAGCCACTTCTCCAGAGGGTAGTGGTAAACGGGAGGACAGAGTAGCTCTGAAGTGATTGACTCCTTCCCCAAAGGGATGCTGGAGATAGAGACCCCCAAGTCAGCGTTCTTTATCCAGAAGGAGAGTGGGGAGCAGAGAGCCAGAGGAACCAGTGAATGGGTAAGTAAATATGTGGGTGGAAGATTTGAGAGGGAGTGACTGAGAGAGAGATTTGGGAGGATAGGCAAAGGAAGTGGTGGAGGACATACTGTAGGGGAAGGAGGAGGAAGAGATAAGATGGGTGGACTGAGAGAGAAGGAAAGAAGCATCAGATGATGAAAACATGCACTGTGACAATGAAGAGAGGTAGAGAAGTGAAGAGATAAATTTGAGAAGTATATGTTGCAATTAAATACAGTTGAGTGTAACAATAAACAGTGCATAATGTTTTTATTCCCTGGAAATGGAAGGAGTGGGATATGTGGGGCAGCACAGGTATTTTTCCATCTAGTTAGTAGGTATCAGATAAACTTCGCAAACCCTATTGCAGAATTCTTTAAACTACGTAGCTCAGAAGTCATGCAGTTACTCCTACAGTTGCTTAGGCAGCATTCAGAAAAGACTGCTTTGTGGTGGGCACTGAGAGCCTTTGCTCTTTTGGGTGGTGAGTGAGACTGGTCAGGTATTTCCCAGCCAGCTTGGTAGCAACCTTCTGGTTTCTTGCTGTTCTCAAATTCTGAATGCCTGCTCAGATTACACAGATATTTTGAGAGAAGCAAGAAGTATGTCCAAAAGGGATATCCCCAAAGAAATATAAAGTTGTAGCTGCTTGGAAGTGGTCTCCCAAGCTCAAAGAAGGAAATTTGCTACTTAGTAGTTTACAAATACCTAGGGAACTACTAAGTAAAAATACAGTTAATAAGTTTAATAAGATTGTTGAAAGCTTCTTTTCAGCTGGGCATTTGCTGTGATGCTTATCCAGCAGTGACCATCCTAGAATGCATAGTGAAAATTCACTGTTTCTAAAAGGAATGCTCCAAATCAGTAAGGGAAATGAATCACCCGTGGAACCATTTGTGGTGGTTGTGTTGCAAGTAAGGATTGCCTTCCTCGGTTTTCAGTCAGTAATGTAGATATTAGAACGTCTTCACTCCTCTGGGTTACATTGTGTTTTCATGTGAATTTATTAAAGGCTGCAGTGGCCCCTCCTGCAGACGGACCTAGACTCTGGCAGGCGACTCTCATTCCAGAGGTATCAGACTATAGTTCCAGCCCCTTCCCGGTCTTCTGGACTTAGTGGAGAACAGTATGGGGTCAGAACAAGCCCCTGGGAGTAGTGGCTATACAAGGGATGTCAGCAGACTGGGTTCTGCAGTTTGAAGTCTGAGTATTCTTTTCTCTCCGCTGTCTGCTCTGACCTCTTCCAGCTACTATCCAGCCTAAAGCTCCCTTCCCCTCCAGTTTCTTTCTTCCCTTTACAGCCATTAATCTTCCTACTCCCTTGCTCCTATTTTCATCTTTCCCCTCACTCTATTTTTGCTTCTTGATGTTGTTATGACATACTTAAAAATCCCCAACTTACCCAAAAGCTAACTAGACGTGGCAGTAATCCTGAGCATTTGCTTGTATGTTGTATCCCTCTTTCCCCTTCCTTCTTACACCTGTTATACTGTAAGCGCTTGGGGACATGGATTTTGTCTCTTCCTATATGTCCACACAGTGCCTATCGCATTTTGGCCGCTAAAGTAAAATAGTAATCTGTTGCCAAGCTTTTCTTTAAATGCTCTCTTGATAATTACTGTGCATGCTTTATTATGAATCTTCTCTTTGTACAGATTTTCTGCAGTATTGATGATAAAACCTATGGGGATTACTCATGTTAAAAATAGTTATGAAAGCTTCAATAATAAACTAAGATGGAGCATTATTTTAGGCTGCTCTGGGATTTTCCATGATGACTAATCGTAATCATTTGGAAGCATGAGCTGTGACCCACTTTTCAAAATCAAAATACAGCTGGCAGGTTGGGGGGGGGGGGGTTTGTTTTGGTAAATGCCCTTGATAATAGGCCTGAATCTTTCTGATGCAGGGGAGAAGTAGTCAGCAAGTTTTGTGCTGATTGAGCTTCTCCATCTGAGGTAATACAATGCTCTTCCTCTCCCTCTCTCACTTTTCTTCCTTCCCACCTGCCTCCTCCCAAGCCCTCTCATGTAACTGCAAGTGAGAGTTTGGCTCCTGAAAACCACAGCTTTTTGGAAGCTAGAGCTATTTGTGCAAAGGCCTGGTGTATCTAAACTGTTCCTAAGCCAAATGACAGCTATACACTGATCCCTGGTCCCACCCTAGGGTGGTATTAGTTACTGCTAACCCTTCTCAGCATCAACTTCATGATGGGAATTACCACAAGCTAGGGATGGTTTACAATATTGTGGCCATGGTCATACCCTGTGCTGGGAGAAAAGGAACATTTTCAGAATTGGAAAGAAGTTGGCAATAGGCTGCAGAGCCAGCAGCATCTCTTATTCCTGCAACCCTTCTCCCATACAGAGGTGCTGCTTTTTGCAGAGGGGCCTATCAAGTGGAGGGGCCAATAATTGGGGTGGAAGTTCTTGCAGGCTTTGTCTCTTGTAAAGGAATGTTTAAGATACAGCAGGCAAAGGATGAAGTATTACATTGGAAAGGACCTTTCCATTTCCAGTTGATGAGTGAGGGCAAGAACAGACCCTATACATTTAAATTATATAGTATTTTAAGAAGTTAATGAAATGGACCCAGGCTTGACTTCTGCTGTAACTCACTCATGTGTAGCATAATTGGCTTCCTCTAGATAATTATGATTGTTTTAGAAAATCTTGACTTGTTTTTAAAAAGTCAGCTGATAAGGAGCTGACTTTGAAATGAGACTTTATGGTCTAATTCAGCAGGCTTTCCATGCATGTAACTAGGCCTGTAGCTAGGGAAACAAAGCAGGGGAGAATGTAAAGACAATACAGATTTCTGTTGGCAGGGCAGCAGAGGGAGAGGTTCCGGGGTCCTACTCCGGCAAATTTTGACATACCTGCTGTAAATTCCCACTTGTTAGATTTATAGAAAGAGATTTCTCTTGTAGGTAAGATGACAAAAACAGAAAATCCCCAAATGGGCCTTCTGAAGCCATATTCTAACTGGCTCTTTCATAGTTAGCCAGTTGAGAATGTTCACCATATTTATTAGTCTATTTTTTTAATACAAACTTAATATAAAAACCTTAACTGAACCACCATGAGTTGCTAATCTGAATAACCATATGAATGAGATACTCTAACCCCCCCTGCCTGTCCACTCTCTCCTGTTCGCTAGCCTGGCTTATTGGCTCATCTAAAACTTAACCCCTTATCCTGCAGACACTTATGCATGTACTTAACCTCACTCATGTCAGTAGTTCCAATTTATTCATGTGCACAAGTGTTTTCAGGATCAGGTTGCTGCTTTTAACCATCTTAATTTAAATGAAACTAACACAGACGCAGTTTTCTTAATTTGTCAATTTTTTAAAACTTTCCCTTTATTTTTTTTAGTAGTTTACGTTTAACACCATACTGTACTGTATTTGCTGCTGCTTTTTTTCTTTTTTCTTTTTCTTTTTTTTTGTCTCTGATGCTGCCTGATTGCATACTTCCCATTCCAAATGAGGTGTGTGGTTGGTGGGTCGCTTCATAACTGTGAAGTTCTACTGTAGTTCTCAAAATATGCTAGGCACTTTCTGAACACAGCGGAAGACCCAGGCCCTACCCAAAAGGGTGTACAATCTAAATAGTAGTAAAAATTTAGTTGGCATTCTAGAATCATTGGTAAACTATGTTCTATTAAAATATCAATGCACTAAAATCCCAGAGCCCTGCAATGTCTGTTTTCCACTTACGGTTTTGTTTTTGTCAGTAAAGATGTTGTCACTGCGCATAAATGCTACCATATACAAATGTTTGCTTACTATATATATGATCACCACACTTTAACAATCCAAACTGAAAATTACTATTCCCTTGCTGCTTCTGTTCTCTTAAGTCAACTTTCCTTCCATGTCTGCCTATCACTTACCTGTGTCTGTTTTCCTATGTACAGCTTTCTTTCTCTCATTTTTATTTCACCAAGAGGAAAACTGAAAGATTTAGAGAAAATGGAAGTCCTTAAGAACAAGTAGTTATGAAAAACCTGAATGCACCATCTGCCTTTGCACTCTCTTGGGGTTCTGGTCTTTTGGCCTTATTTTTGTGATTCCACGTCCCCTTTGCCGCTTGCATCTTCTCACAGAAAGAGGGGCATGGTCATATGTCAGTGACTTCTCTAAATGGAGCTTATTGGGATGCTCACAGATTTTCTTTAGTTAGTTTTTTTTTTTTTTTCCTTCTTTCTCCCCTAGTCAGGTAAAAGCCTCTCTTCTATGTTGTTTTTGACCTGTTAACCTTTTTGTTTGAATCGCTTTGTATTTTTCAGTGACTCTTCGAGAAAGACCAGGCCTAACTGTTAATTAGTCTATACTGGGTGGGGGGAATCGATCTAAGTTATGCAACATCAGCGACGTGAATAACGTAGCTGAAGTCGACGTACTTAGATCTACTTACCGCTGTGTTTTCACTGCGGTAGGTGGACTGCTGACACTCCCATGTCGACTCTTCTCAGTCTGGTACTCCACCAGAGTCGACGGGGGAGTGCTCAGCGGTTGATTTATCTAAATCGATCCCAGCTGGATCGATCACTCTGGAGGTAAGTGTAGACACACCCTAAGATCCTACAGAGCGGAATGCTGTGCCTTAGAGGTTAAGGTTCCTTCCCCACTCTGAACTCTAGGGTAGAGATGTGGGGACCTGCATGAAAACCCCCCAAGCTTATTTTTACCAGCTTAGGTTAAAACTTCCCCAAGGTACAAACTATTTTACCTTTTGCCCCTGGACTTTATTGCTGCCACCACCAAGCGTCTAACAAATATATAACAGGGAAAGAGCCCGCTTGGAAACGTCTTTTCCCCCCAAATCTTCCCAAACCCTTCACCCCGTTTCCTGGGGAAGGCTTGATAAAAATCCTCACCAATTTGCATAGGTGAACACAGACCCAAACCCTTGGATCTTAAGAACAATGAAGAAGCAATCAGGTTCTTAAAAGAAGAATTTTAATTGAAGAAAAAGTAAAAGAATCACCTCTGTAAAATCAGGATGGTAAATACCTTACAGGGTAATCAGATTCAAAACATAGAAAATCCCTCTAGGCAAAACCTTAAGTTACAAAAAGACACAAAAACTGGAATACATTCCATCCAGCACAGCTTATTTTATCAGCCATTTAAACAAAACAGAATCTAATGCATATCTAGCTAGATTGCTTATTAGCCCTTTACAGGAATTCTGACCTGCATTCCTGCTCTGGTCCCGGCAAAAGCAACACACAGACAGAGAGAACCCTTTGTTTCTCCCCCCCTCCAGCTTTGAAAGTATCTTGTCTCCTCATTGGTCATTTTGGTAAAGTGCCAGCGAGGTTATCCTAGCTTCTTAACCCTTTACAGGTGAAAGGGTTTTTTCCTCTGGCCAGGAGGGATTTAAAGGTGGTTAGCCTTCCCTTTATATTTATGACAGAGGTGATGTGCAAAGGTCTGTGTGTGGTGGTGTGGAAAATTGGGCTGTATATCCTTTTTTTTTTTTTTTTTTTTTTTCTTTCTTGCTGCTTACTTTGGGAGTTAAAGAAGGGCTGAAGTTTTTATTGTTGTAAAGCCACTTGTTTACCTTAAAATATCAGGAATGTCCAGGCTGGTCTTCCCTCCTGGGCATTTTCAGGGAGGACTATGATGTGGTTTGGGAGCTTGCTCAACTCTTAATTGAAGAAGCAGGGCGTTTCATTTTTAACAAACAGATTAGCTCTTCCAACTGCTTATAGGGCATTTGATTTAGATAGGAGTGGTTAAAATACAAAAACAAACCCAAAGCTTTTTATTGTCTGAATGAAAAAGGAAAAATAATTTCCCTCTCAATTGATCAACTGCTTGATGCTGACTGGGTCACAGTCCAGTTCTCCAATCACCAGAGTAAACAGGGTAGACAAGACAAGAATTTTGTGTGTTTCGTTCATTTTTTTTTGTTTTGATTTGTTTTTTGAATTGCTCTTCTCGTTAGGAGGAGAGAGACACATACAAAGGAAAACACCTTTAGACTTTTTTACCTTTTCTGATTCTTTTTAAGAGCTATGGTCTTTTATTTTTAAAGAAATAGTCGTGATTTTTTGTGTGTGTGTGTGTGTATAAATAAGAAAATACTTTTGGCAATGACTGAAGATAGCATTCCCTACCTGTTTTTGTTCCTTTACTATTGTGCTACAATTTCTTTGTTGCTATGTCTGTGCACAAGCATCCTTGATGTTGGCTGAGACGTACATATTTCTGAGACGAGTGTTTGTGGCAGAGGGGGGATGGATACCCAAAATAAAGTATGTCTGGCCAAAATTATTGCTGGTTTGGGGATTTGGGTATTCACTTTTTTTTTTTTTTTTTGGGCAAAGAAACAGAATTCCAGAAATTAAGGGTCTGGGACTGTTCTTTCAGCCCTTAATTCGGCAAAAATCACAATAATATCCATGAGAAGTTGGCTTGAGTTTGTAATATAGGAGTGAGCCCCAAGTTATGTGTTGTGGTTTATTTTCCAAATTTCTGGTCTTGAAAATATCTAGGCCAGTGTTTTAAAGATGTATGGCATTATCTCACAATCCACGCTTATTCTTCTATTGTTTCACGAACCTCACTTGACTTTTTGGGATCTCTACAGCAGTCTGGAGTACTTTGTTCTGCGGTATAGATTAAAATGACACAGACACAACAGTGTTTTGACTGAGAGGGAGAATGTTGGTTGATAATAGTAGGAAGCAGTGTCACATTTTCAGGTTAAAGATGATTTTCCCCTAAATCCATGTGGCTTAAAATGCTTTGTTCCTTTTGTTTTTTTGTTTTTTGTTCAACTGCGGACCTTCATTGGCCTTTTGTATTCTTTAGAGCATAGCAGGGTATTGAAGATACTGATAGGTACTTAATATGAAACTCAGTAATTACATATTGAGAAACTATCATTAGGCAAACAAGTTTATCAGTAGTTCTTTTGTATTGAGTATTGTTAGGATGAAATTTAAAATATGAATCCATCTTTCTGTGGTGGCTCTTTCCTCCTGTAAATTTAAGTGAGAAAGCTTTGTGCAAATGACTTATGCAATGTTCCACTTGCCAGATGGCTCTCCCCTTCCCTTCTTTTCCCAGGTGTTAAGTGCCAGTTTAGCATAGATCCAGAAGTACACTCCCCAGATATTGTGAAAAGAGCAAGGATGTTGAAAAATAAGATTATAGCATAAAATTGGTTTCAACTCATATAAGGATCCTTATTTACTTCTTTACTAGGATGCCAGTAAGGCAGAGTTGTGAAGACCATTATTTAAATGTTACCTGGCTATATTGAGCGCATTGTATGCTATTTCATAAGGAGATTCGTTATATAGGAATGGGTGTATCATTCAGTGCGTGGGAGAGTTAAATTCTCTTCATTTTCCTGGAAGTCTGTAACACAAGGCTACAGTGTTTACATTTTTTTTTTAAACTGAATATATGTTTGGATTTCTCATGGACATGTGAGCTCACATCTGAGGCTTGAAGTAGCTGATGTAGTGGATCTCTGAATCCACCTCATTAAATGTGTGGTTTTATATATTTAAAAAAAAAAAAAAAGTTTGGCAGTAAGAGACTCAAAGTAATCTGCCCTTACGCTGAAAGTGAGATTTTAATTTACTTATTCCTTCTTTTTTGGGGGGGAATGGATTATTTTTATACACTGTAGAAACAACTTTAATCAAATCATTGAAAAATATCCCATGAAGTTTACTTAAACATGTACACACAAGAGATAGAATTAAAAAAGAAAAGCCAAATGTTGCATGGGAACAAATAGCCAATTCCCCATTCTGCATGGGAGTAGCAGAGCAGTAGAAACCTGAGGATCACTGAAAAAAGAGCTGTCATGTTATCTATGATGTCTAATACCTAGCTAGCCTTCATAATATAGTACAGTGTGATTTAAGATCATATTTGATAACTCATGAAATGAAATGCTGTCATCGCTCAAGATTATTCAGTGTTTTAGTTTGAGTAGAAAAATTAGTATAATTCACAAATCTAGAACAATAAGTGGAGAACCCTCAGATATTGCTGTTTTTATGCTCTCTTTATTGGCCAGTGATATGCATTTACTGCGATTTACATCTCTTTAAAACAGTAGTCAGTTTGGCACAGTGTTTTGAGAGTGCATATGCTTCTCTGGTGTTTGAGCACATAGTAGGGCTAGTCAAAAATTTTCTGACATTTACTTTCATCAGAAAATTGGGCTTTTGACTACTTAACTTGAAAAACATTTATAAGTATTTTTGGAAAAGCAGTAATGTTCTGTGAATCAGAAAACTGGAAAGCCAATTTTTTTTCTGCTGGGGAATTTCAATGAAAATTTATTTGTAATCAGATTTTTGTGGGGAGAGGGGATGTAGACAACAGTCCATTTTCCAGCTAGCTCTAGTAGATGCACATTCTCATCTTGTGCTTATGTAGTGAGAGTTTATGGCCCAAATTTCCAAAAGTGCAAACACCTGACTTGGGCATGAATCTGCTTCATAAGAGCAGTAAGACTAGATCTTCTCATTCAGGAAATGGCATTTTAATCATTCTGTCCTAATTAAGGATGACAATGGAAAAGCAGCAGTCTACATGAGATGAATTAATGTAACATGTAACATCTGATGAAGTGGGTTTTAGCCCATGAAAGTTTATGCTCAGATAAATTTGTTAGTCTCTAAGGTGCCACAAGTACTCGTTCTTTTTGCTGGTACAGACTAACACGGCTACCACTCTGAAACCTGTCATAATGTAACGTGGTTTCATTTGGATGCCATACTACCATATTGTGTTATTTCAGAATCGCTTCCTTACAAAATGTCCCGTTTTTATATCTCCTGTTCGTTAAATTTTATCTTTCATACCAGTCTTAAATATTTGACAATATTTCTGAAAAATCATGAACTGGGATTACTTAGTTTCTCTTTCAGTTCACCAGCCAAAATCTGACTTTTTAAGGTTCAGTGTCCCTTGCTGGTGTGACTAGCACATAAGCTGTGCAGAGAGGATATCTCCATGCAAGCTCTCTAATGCTAGCAGCAATATCTTGTTTTGCAGAAGAAATGACGTTTTGATTTTGGCAAATTTAAAAAAAAATAATCTTGATTGATGTGGCTGCAAGGAGGACCCTGCAGCAAAAGTTTTTGATTCTCCTAGCATTGCTGAGGGTATGCCACATCCTCGGCTAGCAAGCTTCTGGCAAAGTAGCTGCAAAGTCATCATTGAGGTAGCTTTCAGAACTGCATAGAAACATTTGTTTGCTCACAAAAAAGTCTTTTTTCCATCTTTCATGCACATCTCTCTGTGGGCAATGGGTAGCTGAAATTACAGTTTTAAACAGGTTTCAGAGCAGTTGAAAAAAATGTGAAGGTTTTGTTGTGTGGTGGCTTTTGTTTTTGAGGGGTCAGTGGCGAAAACTCCCACAAATGAATAATATGAACTGTGCAAACAGGTATAGTGCGTAAAGGAAGGTTAATTTTGAACCTTAACAGAGTCTGTTTGAGTGAGTGTATCTAGCAAGAGAGCTACATGGGAATGGGATCAACACCAGAAGATGGCCATTTGATGACTGCCATTTGGCATCAATCCCCTGCAAGTTTGTTGATCTCAGAGGAGAATGAGAAAACTGGGTACTTGTTGCAGTGACTAGAGTTCAGTAGCTAGATATGAAAAAGAGCCTAGGAGTTCACAAAGCCCAGCCTCATATAGTTTTGTGTATTAGGGTTTTCTTCACTCAGCTTCTGTATTTACTCAAAACCCAAGGTGATCAAAGAAAGCCAAAGTTGCACTGTTGGCCTCCCTCTAGTCCAGGATGTCATGTTTTGTCGACTTATGCATTTGAATGCTTCCTGCAGCCTGAAAACTGCATGATGGTCTAATGTACTGAACTCAAGTTTTGTATCATACATCTAGATCCAACCTTAAGATTGTCAGCTTGGCCAGTGGAGAGATGGTAAAGAAAGCCAGGGGCAGGGAGGGGTTAGGAGAAAAGTATGTGTATTCCACACTATAGGGGAGTGCTCCCACACTAAAATGTATTATAACATTTTCGCCCTGCTACAAGCATGTAAATAACTTACATGAATAATTCCTTAGTAGTTTACTTTCCTGTATTATTATGAGACTGGGTCACAAATAGAGTCAAGGCAACATTTTTTGGTTGCATTTTTGGCGAATTTACTATTCAGTTTTATGGTGACCAAAACGATTGAATTTGAGTCAAATTCTGCAAATAGCTTTGGCCAAATAAAATATTAGGAATTTTTTTTTCAAAAAAGTCAAAATGGTGGGGTTGAACATTTTCTAAATTAAATCAATAGAAAATGTTTCATTTAAAAATGAAATGTTGATTCAAATTGACACTTAATTTTGAAAATGTTGAATTGACCTGGCTGAATTTTTTTGTTTCATTTTGTTGAGGAAAAAACAAAAAAACTGAGTTTTTGTTTGGCTCTTTTGTTCAGCCACTGAACCAAAAAAATAAATTATTCACTCAGCTGTAGTCACAAATACTTTTTAGAATGGATGCTTCAGCCATTCTGACCTTGGAAGTCAGTGATGAAATCTTGTCAGTTGTTTTAATCCTATCTAATATCAGGCGTTGGGTAATTCCAATATTTCTAACTAGGAATCTTATTTTAATATTAAAGATTTCTGGTATTCCCTTTCCAGGATCCGATTCAGGAAAGCATTTTAATGCATACTTAACTTTAAGTACTGTATGTTTTTAAGTCCGATTTGAACTCAATAGGATTTAATTACGTACTTAAATTAAGCACCCTTTTTCTGAAAGGGTTCTCAATCACTTTGTTCTGCTTTTCTCTCTATTTTCACAATGTCAAGATGACTTTTTCAAGTAGCAGTGAGCTTGTTGTGCAGATGTCATCTTAGCTTCCCTGATTTAAATTTCCATAAAGGTATAATGCTTCAAACTTGCCGAAGAGTTCTTCCTTAGGTGAACTCTCGGGGTCCTTGGTGGCAGGAGACTTCTTTTGTAGCTTCTTGCGTTAATTTAAAAAAAATATGGAATGGAGTTTTGGTTTTGTAACCCAAAAATGTGATTTAAAATTTCTTGTTTGTTCTGGACAAAAACTTTTTTTTATAAAAAAAACTTTTTTAATAAAAAAGCACCCTCTTCCCTTTATCCTCCCAAAACTTAGCATTAAGGACCAAAGCAGAGTCTCCAGGTACCTAAGTCTTATGTTGCTTAGTAGATTAAAGTATTTACTAGGCACTTACTTTATATGGCACCCTTTATATAAGCACCCCAGAGTGCTTTACAATAACAGTAAAATAAGTACAGAGGAAAAACTGAATTAAACATGTAAAAAATGGACTTCAGTTTAAAAACTACAGAACCTGCACTTCTGTACTTGATAAGTAATCTTGCAAAGCGGGGAGCAGAGAAATTTAAAAGGTACATGAGGAAACATTTGTAGGGCAGGTCATTGTTTCACTCTATCTTTACGATATTTAGTTAACAATATGTGTAAAGCTCCTAGTTTAGGTCAACAAACATATTAATAGTACAGGTAAATGCGTAGTAGACGTTTACTTTCAAAAGTCTAATGACGTGTGGGATCGAAGGTATAAACATGATACAAGTGTGAAAGATGTAGCTGTTCTTGCATTATTTTGGATAAATAGGTCTGCATGCATCTGTAACCTTTTTTAAAAGGCATTTATTTGTTTTGAACATTCAGAGATGCCTAAGGAAATAGAGCATGTATTAAGAAACACTAATGCCAAGGTTGTTTACGGGTCATGGGATAGAGTTATTGAGCTGTGGGCTATGTGTAAAATGTCTTTGAACCAGCAATGGATGTAATTTCACTTGCTGATTGTCACACATGTATTGTGAAATTGTAACAAAACATTTTTCTAACTAGGATTATCCAGCCAAGTAATGGTTGAATGCTTAAATATCTTTAGCATCGCTCTTTTGACGAGGGATTTCTGATTGTGGAAAAAGAAATTCTGTTTTTGAGCATGTAAGGAACATGACTGATATAGGCGGATTAACCCTGTCTCCCCCAGCTTTTTTTTATAAGGGATCTCAAATAGCTTGACATAAGTATATAGGGCTAGAATCATGGGAGATACATACTTGTATCTTTTTTGAAGATAAAATTGTCTGAGCTGTTTATTGAAATTACTAACTGTTTAATAGCGGTTTTAGAAATTTTCCCAACTTACTTAAACTCTCATTTTAAAAACAAGATTTATATCTTAAAACTCTGATAACAAAATTTGGGAGAAACCAGCACAAATACTTAGAAACTTGACAACTTGTTTCAGGGGGATTTCGTTAAGTATGGGTGAACTGCTGCTTTGGCCAAAATAATAAAATTGTTCCTAAACGTTTGCTCATGTCAGGAGTGGTGCTTAAAGGATAACATTTTTCATGTTCTGAAATTTTATACAGGTGTGTTCACCTTGTACCAGTACACCTTCCCATTTCTGGCCAGAAATTACACCACAGTGCCAATGTAGTCTATCTGGTGGTTATCCTGAGGTTTTCAACTCATTCGAGCATCCTCAAGCGTTGCATTATAGTTGGAGTGTAAGGTGTGTTGAACTAAATACGTCCTATAAAAATTGGTCAAGGTACAAACATGTATACACACACGCATAATATTATATGTATATATCTATGTATGCAAACCAACTATTGACAATACCCAATATTATCATTTATCACAAGTAACATATCAAGTGTCCTCGTTTAAATGTTATTACTACTTTAACAGTCTTAAGAGGTTGTGACTCTGGCTGAGTCAGAGTTAAATGTGCTGCATTATTTTCATTCAGACATGGGAATGAAAAGGTTTTCTTAAAAATGTATGTGTACATATATCAACGGTGATCATTTCTTTGCACAACCAAAAGCTATCATTAGGTGGAAAAGTTTACTGTCCCACTTTCCAAAGATTGTCAAAATTGTAAGATAACAGCAACTCTTCTAAAATGCATTTATCTAGACTAAAAAGCATGTGCACATGAGATGATGAAGCAAATGTTGTGGATGTGAAACAGGCCAGAATTTACCTTTGTAAAGCATGTATGGGTTAGCATGTTGCATTTCTTTATTCTGATGTATAGTTTTGTGTCATTGTTTTTAAATTCAATAGGTGTTTTTGTTTAAAAAGGGGTCTAATGTGAAAGGATTTTAAAGATACAGAAAATAAGCTAAAATCAGAAAGTTTTGAAGGGCTGTTGCCAAATAATCTGAACCTTCCTAATGAATTTCTCCAAAAACAATCCAGAGCAAATATTAATCACAAAAGTCTTTAGCCACTGCTAGTGGGATACTGCTGTCGGACTTGGTCATAAAAACTTTTGTCAAACTCCTTCTGTATCCTATGCTGCGAGAGAGATGAGTTAAAATTAATTGTATGAAACAGAGGTGGTGCTTATAGCAATATCTTAATTAGAAAGTAAAATCTACTTTACAGAAAAAGTTTTATGTCTGAAAAATCTGGGTCCTAGTTTAGTGATTACAGGGCAAAACAAAACATTTTGATCTTCATTTTTCAGAAGTTAGAAATTAATTTTATAAAAAAAAATGCACTTGACATTGCATCTTATTTCCCTTTTCATCTTGCTAGCAGCTTCTGTCATCTTGCAAACCTATCATTGTCATTCAATTTTCTCCTTTCTGATAATTAAAGTTACATTTCTGTGATTGCAGTTAAATTTCAAAGGTTTGAATGTGGGGGAAGATACTGTGCTGTTGAGTTTTGGTTCTCAATTCTTAACTAGGCAAAACTCTGATGTTGGTGAAACTGCCTGAGTAAAGCCTATAGAATTGGGCTCATAGTGTTTTACTTACTTTTTAAAAGAATATCTGCAGTTTAATAATATTATCTTTCATTTTTACCAAAAAGCTTCACAAGTCCTGAATCTGTATATGCATGTGTTAACCTGGCTGTGATTAAATAGTGTTTTTAGAAGCAGTGGCATGATAACTTGATTATTGATGTATAAAGGGATCATTCCTTCCCTATTTAAGAAATTCAGGATATATAGTGTACTTAGGAATGATTGCCTGCTTATGTATTTTTTAATTTTTTGGAACTTGCACAAATTCCATCTAATGTAAGTGTGGTAGTGGTCGGGTGTGGGAGAAGGACATGGGTACTTCGTATCTTAGTTCATTTATCTTTTTTAAAAATTGCTGTGTTTGCAAAACTGACCAGCATTTTTAGTCCCTTAAGTCAAATGCTTTGGGTGAAATGCAGACATGGTTTTAGTTCTTAGTACAGTGAAGTACTAAGTCAAACTTTGTAGAACACTGATGTGTTTAAATAATATACCCTCACCCCTGAAAAATACCTTCACCTGCAAAGAGAATTCCTTACTATGTAATGAACCCTTTTAAAGCTCCAATTCAGCAAAGTACTTAAGTATGTGCCCAACTTTTAAAGGCATAAGTAGTTCTTTTGACTTCAGTAGGACTACTCATGTGCTTAAAATTGGGCATATGCCTAAGCAACTTGTTAAATCAGTTATTAAAATTGACAACTGAAAAAAAAATTAACTTTACACCATTTTTGCTATGTCTTTTCACTGCAGCTTGCACGTTGAAAATAGACCCTTCGAGTTTTATGGCCTGATGTTTGGATGGTAAGCGCTACAGGCAAATGGTTTTAAATTCAGACGTTTTCATTGCATTAAGAAAATTCTGAAAACATATTTCTCCAATTACAGGTTTTGTGAAAAGTTTAGTTAAACAAAACCCCAACGTTTTGGGCCTCAATCGTTGAACCCTTTCCCCTTTGAAAAGCACTGCTTGAAAGTTAGAAAAGGTGCTTGTTTTCCTTAAATTAGTGCAGATGAGTTTCACTACATTGATTTTTGTTTATAAAATGAACACTTTTCTACGTTTGAGGTAGCAGACCTGTGGAAAATTTGCATGTGAAGACTGAATCATGATGCGCACATACAAGGGAGCCAAATTAAGGTTACCCAGGTATTAGCTACTTGGGAAGAGCAATTGCAGGAGGAGTCCTGCTTAGCCCCTAGAGCTGTGGGATGGAACATGATCAGTCACTGTGTGGACATAGTTCACGCACAGTACAGTTGGCATGGAGGAGCTGTGTAGGGATGGAGCATAGCCAATTCAGATTAAATCTTTGGGGGAAATTAGCTGCCAAACTCAAGTTCCTGACCATTTTCAAAATAAGATTTTTTTTCAGGGGTTTATAAATAGTCCAGATTTTGAGCGAATTCTCAGGGGGTTGATGAAAAACAAATCCCAGACATTAATGTGACTCCTGGGCCAAATTTCAGTTCCCTCTTTCAAAGCAGGGGAGTGCTAGAGTTTCTTGATGAAATGGTTGAAATACATTATTTTGCCCATGTTATAATTTTTTTTTTCCATGACCTCATTCTCCAAAATGGCTGAACCATTTTTGCTGCTACATTCCAAAAATTTCAGCCACAGGCAGACATGGTATGGAAAAATTTCATCCCAAACAGTTAAAGTTTGGCTAAGTTGTTATAACTAACTGAAAACAGGATCTTATTATGAGAAGTGTAGGGCAACCTTAAATTTAGGCAGAACTATTGGCTCCACCTATAATTAAAAAATGTGTGAAATATTTAAAAGCATGTTGTTGTGATCTATTAATAAATTTTTAAAAATGCAGATGCTTGCTCATTAAAATTAGACTATCTGATCAGTGCTTAACTCTTTTTTCTTCTCATCTTGAGTTTAATATGTAAATATTACAGCTGTATAGCAGCAAGATGTTTGTAATACTGGAGTTATAGCTGACAAATGACAGTTTATATTTTAAATTTCTTCTGTATAATCAACTTGGCTATTCTTTTCTCTGCACATTGAGAACTTCAGTTAATGGGCGGGGGGGGGGGGAAGCCCACTTCAACTCTTACACACTAATTAGGGGGAAAATATGTTTCAAATTTATTAAAGCATTTAAAGTTATCACGGACCTGAAAATATTCTTGATTGTAGGTAAACTATAGTTAAATGCTCTCACTGAAAGGAAATGGGTAAAACTATCATTTATTTCAAAATAAATAATATAAACTTAAATGGGTACAAAATCTTATGATAAGGTTGATATTATATAGGCCACCCTCACTTCATTTTAAAAGTTATTGAAAACAAAAAAAAATAGCATTATGTACATGCATAAGCCCGTAATATTTATAACAGTTTTTAAAAAGTCAGAAGTCAGAGGGAATACTGCTGTAATTTATTCTTTAAAAAATCCCTATATAAATGGTGTGGTTGAAAGCTACTTTAAATCTTGATGAGAGGAAAATAGGAAAGAGTAGGGTCATTCTTCACACCTAAGAACTGGAATATATTACATTTTCTAATGTATTAAAATAGCACAATATTTAGATTTTAGAATTTTATGTTGTAAAACATGCAAACATCCTTAACTTCTAACCTTTAACATACGTCTTATTTTTTTAATGCAGTGTAACACATCTGTGGCAATCACTGCCATGTGGAGGCAAGGAGTTATATATATTCCACAAAGATTTAGTATGCATAGAATAACACCCCCCTCCCTCCCCCCCACCATTCTATTAGGCAAAATTAGGGAGCCTTTCTCCAATTCCTCTTCTTGCTTCAGGCTTTAAACTGATTACTAGCTGGGCAAAAACAAATTACTTCCATGTTTCGGTATTACACAACTGGCCACAGGTCACCTGTTCCATGAAGCATTTGGTACTCCGTCCTCCTGTATGGAATCCTACTATCAGATTAGATCAGTGATTTGTTTCATGAAGGCAGATCCTCTGTTCCTAATGTTATCTGTCAGGATGCTGTGACTGGTGTATAGAAGCTCTAATTGATTGGCACTTGGTTTGCCTAGTCGCTATATGGTGAATGATTCTAATAACTCGCTGCAGGGGTACTAGCAGCAAATTGAGAACTAGGGCATCTAAAATGAGCTGTGCACCCTCATCACCTGTGAATCAGGAACTTTCCCCCTCTTGCGATTAAAAGACTGTCACACTTTTGAAAATCTTAGTGTTTGGTTCCGTCCAATTTCTTTGCTTCATGTCTCGTCCTACTATTGAGTATGCTTCCAAAGCTGCCTTAATAAATGATGGTTGAAAGGGGAAACTCAGCTGGTTTAAATAGGCAGTGGTGATGTTGCTGTGTTGGTCTCAGGAGATGAGAGACAAGGTGCATGAGGTAATAACTTTTATTGGACCAACTTCTGTTGGTGAGAGAGACAAGCTTTTGAGCTACACAGAGCTCTACTTCAGGACTAGGAAGGGTACTAAGGCCTTATCTACACTACACAGTTCTGTCGACAAGAGCGAACTCTCGTCGACCGAACATTGGAGATGTACAAACTGAAGTGCTCCTCCTGCTAATGTAACTCCCCTGCTATCCTGACATAATAAAACCACCTCAACAAGCAGTATAGAGCTTTTAGCGACTTGGTTAGAGCAATGCAGCATCAGTCTAGATGCTGTGCTTGGTTATGTTGCCGTAATTGGCCTCCAGGAAGTTTCCCACAATGCCCATCCTGTCTGCTCTGGTCAGCAGTTTGAACTCTGCTCTCCTAAAGGTAAACAGATATGCACTCCTCTGCCATTTAAAGGCCTGGGAATTTTTGAAATTCCTTTTCCTGTTTGCTTGGCATGCATAGTTCACACAACCTCTTCCCAGCTGACTACACCGGCTTTTCGCACCAGACGCTCTCCACGTGGAGCACACGGGAGCTGTTGGATCTTCTGAGTCTATGGGGAGAGGAGGCTGTGTAGTCGCTGCTTGGCTCTAGCGATAGCAACTTTGATATATATGGGCTGATTGCTAGGAGAAAGGGTAGGAGAGGAACACACAGCAGTGCTGCATCAAGATCAAGGAGTTGAGGGAGGCAGGCATACCAGAAGGCAAGAGATGCCAACAGTCGCTTTGATGCGGCGCCGAAGTCATGCTGCTTCTATGAGGACCTGCATGCCATCCTCGGTGGCGACTCCACCTCCGCTGCCAAGAGCCGTAGGGGGGACTGGAAGCAGCGGACTCAAACTTGATGAGGAAGTGGAGCTGGAGGATGATTTGGAGCAAACGGCAGGGTCATCTGGTGATGTGGCGAGTCATGACCTCTTTTCCACTCCGGAGGGGTCTAGCCAATCTCAGCGTTCTGACTCTCTGGCAGCAAGCAGGAGGGGAGCTCCGGTACGTCCTCATTTTGCTTTGATACTGCACAGTGAGAAGAAATTGAGCTCTCATGTGCTTTGTTATATGGTAGAGGAGGGATAAGGGACAGAAGTTAACCATGGAGCCTGTCCATCTATGCAGTGAGTCCATGGCAAATAAGTTTGTTAATGTACATGGGAGGTCCTGAGAATCCTCCATAGCGATCTCTAGGAAACTTTTCTGTAGGTATTCTGCAATCCTCTGCTGAAGGTTCCTTGGCAGAGTGGCTTTGTTTCTCGCTCCTGCTATAGGAAACTTTGCCCAGCAATTATTTCTGCAGGAAGCAAAGTGGCACACGTGAGGAGCATACAGAACTGGTCTGGAAGCCACACAGATGCAGGAGATGTACCCTTCCATCCTGGGTTACCGTTAGGAGTGAGATATTTGGTTCGATTACCCCACCTGTGAAAAAGAGTACCAATATTCAGAAGTCTCCCTAGCCACTTGTAATCCCTTCACAAACTGCCCTTTGTCTCTTCTTGCCCATTCCCCCTTGGCAGCCCTCAAACCCCCCTCCCCCCCCCTTAAGTCACCATATTTGGGACTCGCGCAGACCCTATGTGCTAGCCCAGGGATAGTGAGGAAAAAGGTGTGCGTAACTTTTGTGATTGATGGCTGTGAGTGCACTCACACAATCCTGTCTCTATTCATTGTTCCTTTGGCTTCTGCAGATGTCTCCTGGAGGACCCACACCTTCACACTGGCAGAATGCCTCTGTCAGATAAGGCAGCAAACCAGTAGGAGTAAGGAGGCTTTGTTTCGTGAAGTGCTGCAGTCAACAGGTGCAGCACATAGCGAAACGAGCATGGAGGGAGACAATAAATGAAAGACTGAGGCTGGGTAGCCTGGAAATGGTTCGGGGGAAGGAGTGGATGATAAAGCTCCTGGAGGGCCAGAGATGAAGTCCTTCATTATTCTGCAATCTGAGCACATCCATGCATGGATCCCCCTATAGCCACTACAGAACTCCGGTCCATGCCCTCCCCAAATTCCCCTACTGCAGTCCTTGTGTGTTCCTGGTCCTGCTCAGTATGCTGTGCACTCCATGCCCAGGGACTGGTTTCCCAAAGAAAGCTGGAGTTACACACAGCTGTGAGACTGTTCCTCATTATGTCCCGTTTGACCAAAACTTTGTGTTTTGTCCTGTTGTTAAACTTGAGTCTTTGAAATAAAATGAGTCTTTATTTGTGGTTAGTGCTAACATTGAGAAACAGTGGCTGTAGGTAGGAATGTTTGCTTACTACAATTAACGCTCAAGAAACAAACTCTACGGGGTAATTCAGGGCAGGAAGTAATCATTGCCTGGCCGAATGTATCACATAAAGACACATTACTGGGAATCCTTGTCAAAATGCTCCTTCCAAGCCTTCCTGATTTGAAGAGCCCCCCACTGTGCCCCTATAATTGCCCTTGTATCTGGCTGCTCAAAATCAGTAGCCAGCCAATCAGTGTCAGCGGTCCACCCCGGGGAAACTTTTCCCCCTTCGCTTTGCAAATATTATTCAGAGTACAGCAGGCCGCAGTGATCATTGGAGTACTTTCCTCATTGCCGTCTAACTGGCCAAAAAGACAGCGTCGTCAGCCTTTTAATTGGCCAAAGGCACATTCAGTGGTCATTCAGCATGTGCTGAGCCTATTGTTGAAGTGCTCTTTGCTGCTGTCTTGGTTCCCGGTGTACGGCTTCATGAGCCAAGGGAAAAAGGGGTAGGCGGGGTCTCCAAGGATCACGATGGTCACTTGCACATCTGCCATTGCAATCTTCTGGTCTGGAAAGAAAGTCCCAGTGTGCAGCTTTCTGTACAGTCCAATGTTCCAAAAGATGCATGCATCATGCACGTTCCCTGACTACCCCGCATTGATGTCAGTGAAACGGCCCTGGTGATCCACCAGTGCTTGCAAGACCAGGGAGAAGTAGCCCTTTTGGTTGATGTACGCTGTTGCAAGATGGTCTGGGGCCAAAATTGGGATAGAAGTTCCATCTGTCACCTGCTGCAGTTAGGGAATCCCATTGCCTCAAAGCCATCAGTTATTTCCTGCACATTACCAAAAGTCACAGTCCTTTGTAGCAGGAGGCGATTAATGGCCCTACACATTTGCATCACTGCAGTCTCCACTTTCCAACCCCAAACTGATTCGCAACTTGCTGGTAGCCATGTGGAGTTGCCAGTTTCCTGGCAGTGACTGCCGGTTGCTTTTCCACCGTAAAGGCAGGTTTCATTCTGGTGTCCTTGCACCAAAATGCTGGTGTGAGCTCTGCACACAATTCCATGAAGGTGGATCTTTGCATCCAAAAGTTCTGTGGCCGCTGCTCATCATCCCATACATGCCTCACGATGCGATCCCACCACTCAGTGCTTGTTTCCTTTGTCCAGTACTGATGCTCTACCGTGGCCAGCTGGTCCGTGAATGCCAGCAGCAGTCTTGAATTATTTGTCTGGCAGACAGCAGGGCAGGCATCACTGATTCATGCTCTGTTTCGCAGCTCATAAAATACTGGAGGGCCAACTGAGTTGTGTTCTATGGCTCATCACCAGACTGGTCAGCAGCTCAGGATCCATGCTGTCAGGCATAGATGGCAGGCGCACAGTTAACAAGGGCAGTTGAAAAACCCTATGAATCGAAGTAGGAAGCGCATGGAATGATGGGATGGCACATCCCCATGATGCATTGCGATCCGTTCCCAGTGGCAGAGGGTGACAGCAGGTGGTGAATTATGCAGTGGGATAGCTACCCACAATGCAGTACTCTCTGTCAATGCAAAAGTGACAGCTGTGGACGTGCTTCACCGACACAAGGAGATTGTGTGGACATGCAGAATCGATGTTATTAAAGTGACTTAGATCGTCGACATAACTTAAGTTGACTTAACTCTAGTGTGGAAATGGCCTAAGAGAGTCACAGCTAAATACAAGATGGAACAGATACTTTAGCATAAGTAGTTAGCACATATTCTAAGGGACCATTCAAAGCCAGTGTACCTTACTATGTAATAACTATTCATACTAAAGTATCTGTTTGATCTTATATTTAGCTGTGATACTCTTAGTACTGTTACCAGATCTGAAGAAGAACTCTGTGTAGCCCAAAAGCTTGTATCTGTCAGCAACAGATGTTGGTCCAATAAAATATATTACCTCACCTACCTTCTCTCTATTTAAATATAACATTACTGAGACAGGTTTCGGAGTAGCAGCCGTGTTAGTCTGTATCTGCAAAAAGAAAAGGAGGACTTGTGGCACCTTAGAGACTAACAAATGTATTTGAGCATAAGCTTTCGTGAGCTACAGCTCACTTCATTGGATGTCTTCGGGAGACAGTAATATATCATTTGGGGAGGATCAGTATTGTAGAGTAAAGCGTCTGCTAGATAGCATCATAATGCCTAAAAATCTTCTGTTGGTGCATCTGACGCAGGTGAATCTGTGTGGGAGATCACACAGTAGTTCTGCTTAGGTGAGGTGTGAGTCTTAGGTGTTTTTTGAGGACGTTCTTTTTATTTCAATCCCTCCTCTCTCAGCCCTATGGCTGTTGGGCCTTCCCCTTCCCATGAGTTTACCGTTCTCACCCTTCCTGTCTCCCTGTTTAAAGAGATATTTTATTGCCAGTGGTCCCAGCAGCTTTGACAACTAAGGGTTTATTTTCTTTGCTTCTCTCATCCTGCGCTGTCCCCACTCTTCCTTGCTAATATTGGCTTGGCCAACAAATTTAACCCCAGCTTTAAGGTAGACATTTGTGGGAGATGGGGACATGTTGTTTTTCTTTGTCATTGTACATGCATGCTGTCATGTGCAGAACATTATGTCTCTGTTGTAAACTATGATTACTATATAATGTTAAAAAATCAATCAGACATTCACATGGTATAGGAAGTATAATTTATGCTCATACAAATATAGCATAACTAGTTCCTCAGAATTTTCTTTTCCTGAAAGTTACTTTGTAAAGGAACTAATCATAAGTCTTTAAAACAAACAAACAAAAACAGAACAACTAGTTGCATTGCAGGACTAAAATTCATCTGTGAATGACCTCTTAGAACTTTGAAATTCTACACTAACGTACTAATTGTCTGGTAAGGTCACAGCAAGTCTTTGTTGTAACTTAGACCAGCATACAGTACTGGGCCAACTGGTTCAGCCACTGTGCGGGTGCTAGCTTAGAACAACAGCCTTTTGTTGTATGCTTGCCTGTCCAAAGTGCATTGTCAGCAGGTTGCTGTGTCTGATTGTAGAACCTGTCAGTTGGTGTCCCAGTGACTTAGGCTTCAATAAATCATGCCGTTTGTATTACGCTGCACTAGTAGCACAAAATACAGTAGATATATACAATCCATTGTATTTTAAACAGTGAATAATTGTTCTGTATACTATTTCTCTGTGTGTGTGTGTGTGTGTGTGTGTGTAAAACCAATGTTTGAGTGCCTTTTTGTAAGAATATTTCTTCCAAGAGGTGGTACCAAGCAAGCATTCATTTGTTCAGTCTGTACTGACTTTTTTTTTCTTATTTCAGATAAGACTACTTGTATAAGGACTAGGGCTGTCAATCGCAGTTAATTCATGCGATTAACTCAAATTGTGATTAAAAATATTAATCACAATTTTAATCGTGCTGTTAAACAATAGACTATCAAGTGAAATTAAATAATTTTGGATGTTTTTCTACTTTTTCAAATATATTGATTTAAATTACAACACAGAATACAAAGTGTACAGTGCTCACTTTATATTATTTTTATTACAAATAATAAACTACATCTTATTCAGCCAATCACTAAGACAAACAAGTTTGTTTACATTTACGGGAGATGATGCTGCCCACTTCTTATTTACAATGTCCCCTCAAAGTGAGAACAGGCTTTTGCATAGTACTTTTGTAGCTGGTATTGCAAGGTATTTACATGCCAGATAGGCTAAACATTCATATGCCCCTTCGTGCTTCGACCCCCCCCATTCCAGAGGACACGTTCCATGCTGACGACACTTTTTTATTAAAAAACAAAACATTAATTAAATTTTGACTGAACTCCTTGGGGGAGAATAGTATGTCTCCTGCTGTTTTATGCACGTTCTGCCATGTATTTCATGTTTATAGCAGTCTCAGATGATGGTCCAGCACATGTTCGTTTTAAGAACACTTTCATGCAGATTTGACAAAAGGCAAAGAATGTACCAATGTAAGATTTCTAAGGATAGCTACAGCACTTGACCCAAGGTTTAAGACTCTGAAGTGCCTTCCAAAATCTGAGAGGGCCGAGGTGTGGAGCATGCTTTCAGAAATCTTAAAAGAGCAACACTCAGATGTGGAAACTACAGAACCCAAACCACCAAAAAAGAAAATCAACCTTCTGCTGGTGGCATCTGACTCATGATGATGAAAGTGAACATGCATTAGTCTGCACTGCTTTGGATTGTTATTGAGGAGAACCCGTCAGCATGGATGCATGTCCACTGGAATGGTGGTTGAAGCATGAAGGGACGTATGAATCTTTAGCGCATCTGGCATGTAAATATCTTGCGATGCCGGCTACAACAGTGCCATGCGAACACCTGTTCTCACTTTCAGGTGACGCTATAAATAGGAAGTGGGCAGCAGTATCTCCTGTAAATGTAAACAAACTTGTTTGTCTTAGTGATTGGCTGAACAAGAAATAGGACTGAGTGGACTTGTAGGCTCTAAAGTTTTACATTGTTTTTGAATGCAGTTTTTTTATACAAAATTCTACATGTGTATATTCAACTTTTATGATGGAGATTGCATTACAGTACTTGTATGAGGTGAATCGAAAAATACTATTTCTTTTGTTTTTTACAGCACAAATATTTGTCATAAAAATAAATATAAGGTGAGCACTGTAAATTTTGTATTTGTTGTTACTGAAATCAGTATATTTGAAAATGTAGAAAACATCCAAAAATATTTAAATAAATGGTATTCTATTATTTAACAATGCAATTTTTATTCGTGCGATTAATCACGATTAATTGTTTTAGTTGACAGCCCTAATAAGGACTAATCGCATGAGTAAAACTTAGCTGTTTTAATGTCCAATATTTTTAGGGTTGTAGCCACTTTGCAATAAAACCGTGTATACAGTTTCAGTTAGATATAATTTCAGATGCACAGACAAATGCTGACGTACTGAGAAGATATTTGGTTTTAGAAAGAAAACTGACAATCTCTAGCTCTTCTGTATTTCCAAGACTTATATTTTGATTTTATAGCAATTATTTATTAAACAAAGAAATACAGCATGCTGGTTTTAGATGTTCCTTGAAATGGTGTTTGTATCTAAATGCTGCTGACTTGCATGCAAGGGTTATTTATTAAAGATTTATGTGCCACATAAATACATTTGAACTTGCATTGGTTCAAAGATGCTCTCCTTGAGGTCACTTAGTAATTCTGATTAATGAATTCTTGTAATTTTAATGGATATGCAGTCTGCAGTTGAGGCAAGTATAGTGCTATTTAGTTGCTCAGTGTGCATAATTAATGTAGCTTTAAAATCGTTTTCCAATATTATTACTGTCACAATTTTTAAAATCTGAGAAAAGAGCAAGTAAACTAGAAACACAGAATGTATATTATAAGATCCCCAATGCCCTCTGCAGTTTGGAGAAGTGGTATGGCTACCTTAAAAACCACATCTCTTATTTTTCCCCAGGCTGCTTCTCTGATATTTATTTTCTAACTTAGTAGGCCCATTTGAAGGTCACACTAATCCAGGTTTAAGGTTTGTCCAATGCACCCTGTCAACATTTGCTTTCCTGTCCCAACCACCCAGAAGCCACTACTAGAAGGCGTATGGACCGTGTAGGTTACATAATGAATAGACTTTTCTCTTTGTGGAATGCAACCAATACATTTATCACATGGCAGAAGTTGCTACACAGCTCTTTCCAAGCAAGCACTTTTATTCTTCAAGTAAAAATTGCAAAGAAAACATACAATAAACAGATTTAAATACACGACGAGTCACCCCTCAGTCTTGTGGGGCCCTATTAGGCCAAAGTCTTTCAACCTTTCCCTTTGGCTGCTTGCTGGATTAGAAAGAAGGCCCTGACTCAATCTGACCACAGCCTTTTTATGCCAAGAGCCTTTTCTTTGTTGGTCTCTAGAAAATCCAGTATGTGCAAACCTCCCAAGGGATGGTACTTCTCTGGAGGTGTTTTAAAAACTAATGTTAATCACTCTCCCTCCGTGCTGTTTTTGGCTCCTGGAGGAGCCGTAAAAGCCCTCCCCTCATGGAGTAGACCAGTCATACACACAGTCCTTAGCCCACAGTGATACAGAAACTTAATACAATATGCTTCAGCAAAGATACTGCATGCGGTTGCAATATCTGTCAGAGTTAGGGTTGCCAACTTCCTAACTGCAGAAACCTGAACACCTCTGCCCCGCCACTTTTCCGAGGGCATCCCTCCCGCTCAGTCCAGCCCCTTCCCTCGGTCGCTCACTCTTTCCCATCCTTGCTCATTCGGTCATTTTCACTGGGCTGGGGCAGAGGCTTGGGGTGCGGGAAGGGATGAGGGCTCTTGGTGGGGTGGGGCTGGGGATGAGGATTTGGGATGCAGGAGGAGGCTCTGTGCTGGGGGGATGGGGCTGAGGGGTTCAGAGTGTTGGAGGGGGCTCCCGGCTGGGGTGGGGTTTGGGCGGGCGGGGGGGGGGGAGAGGGTGAGGGCTCTGGCTGGGATTACAGACTCTGGGATGGGGCCTGAAGTGTGGGAGCGGGCTCCGGGCTGAGGCAGGGGGTTGAGCTGTAGGAGAGGGGTATGGGCTCTGCATTGGGGCCAAAATGAGGGGTTCAGAGTGTGGGAGGGAGCTCCAAGCTCTGGTAGGGGGTTACTGTGACGGCTCTGGCTGGGGATGCGGGCTCTGATATGCAGCCGGGGGTGGGGAGTTCGGGGTGCAGGTGTGGGCTCAGGGCTGAGGCCAAGGGGTTCAGAGTGTGGAAGGGGGTGTGGGCTCTGGTGGGGGAGTTTAGGTGCGGGAAGAGGCTTAGAGCTGGGACAGGGGAACAGGGTGCAAGAAGAAGTGCAGGCTCGGGGAGGGAGTTTGGGTGCAGGAGGTAGCTCAGAGCTGGGGCAAGGGGTTGGAGTGTGGGTTCTGGGAGGGAGTTTGGGTGTGGGAGGCAGCTCAGGGCTGGGGCAGGAGGTTGGGATATGGGCTCTGGGCGGTGCTCACCTCAGGTGGCTCCCGGGGAGTGGCCGACATGTCCCTCCTGGCAACTCCTAGGCAGAGGCATGGCCAGGCGTCTCTGCACGCTGCCCCTGACCGCAGGTGCTGCCATTGGCCGCAGTTCCCGGCCAATGGGAGCTGCAGAGCTGGTGCTTGGGGCAGGGACAGCGTGTGGAGCCCCTGGCCGTCCCTGCACGTAGGAGCCATAGGACATGTGGCTGCTTCTGGGAGCCGTGTGGAGCCAGGGTAGTCAGGGAACCTTAGCTCTGCTGTGCTGCCAACTGGACTTTTAGCGGCCCAGTCAGCAGTGCTGACCAGAGATGCCAGGATCCCTTTTCAGCCAGGCATTCTGGTGAAAACCGGTCGCCTGGCAACCCTAGTCACAGTGAGGAATGGGGGCTGGTGGTAAGGCAAACAGTCCATACAGACAGCCAAAGAGCCTTGGGGGTGGGCCCATGAGACAGCAGACAACAACGACATAAGTAAAAAGGGAGGGAAGAGTGACAATGCATTAGTCCTACAGATGGTTTGAAAGGTATTAGAAAGTTGGGTGGGTGATTTGTCAGCTATCCTTTTGTGTGGTTTCTAATTCCTCCCCCAGGTTGGGAAGGGAGAATGGAGAAAACACATGGAAGTTTGGGAGTCCTGTTCCTTTATTTTTTCCCCTTGCTTCTCCCCCTCCCTCCCTCCCTCAAGGGGTTGATGTAGCCCTGCTTTTGATTTTAAACTTTGATCTGTATCTTGGAGAACTGACTCTCAAATACTTCAGTCAGCTATAATACTGATAATTTATCCATAAAAGTACTAAGTGTTTTTTAAAAGTAAAAGCTAAACTGAGTGAGTAGTTAAAACTTGATTAAAGGCGGAAAAACATTTTTATTGGCAAATCATTTAACTCAGAGGTGGGCAAACTACGGCCCGCGGGCCCATCCTGCCTGGCCCTTGAGCTCCCAACCGGGGAGGCTAGCCCCTGTCCCCCCTGCTGTTTCCCCCTCCCCCACAGCCTCAGCTCGCTGTGCCGCCAGCACTCTGGCCCACTGCTCCTGCCGGGTGGTGCGGTGGCGTGGTTGGCTCCAGCATGGTAAGGGGGCGGGGAGCGGGGGGGATTCGATAAGGGGTGGGGGGTCCCGGGGGGTAGTCAGGGAACGGGGCTGGTTGCACGGGGCAGAGGTTCTGGAGGGGGGGCAATCAGGGGACAGGGAATGGGGGGTTGGATCGGTGTGGGAGTTCCGGGGGGGCCTGTCAGGGGATGGGATGTGTGAATAGGGGTTGGGGCAGTCATGGGACAGGGAGCAGGTGGGGTTGGATGCGGGGTGGGCTCCTAGGGGGTGGTTACGGGCGTGGGATTCTGAAGGGGGCAGTCACGGGTGGGGAGTGGGAGGGGGTGGATAGGGGGCGGGGCCCAGGCTGTTTGGCAAGGCACAGTCTTTCGTACCCAGTCCTCCACACAGTTTTGCAACCCTGATGTGGCCCTTGGGTCAAAAAGTTTGCCCACCCCTGACTTAACTGTTTTCAAGCTGACATATTCCAGTTCAGTCGCAAGACTTCTTCATTGTGAGGAAGTGAAAACCTTTTAAGGCTAAAACTAGGCTTTTCTGTGGTTTGATTGTATGTGTGTGCTAACCTACTTCCCTTTGATAGTGCTCTGTGGCACATGAAGTCTTTCAGTGAAAGTCCCAACCGCAAGGACTTCCTGTGGTTGGTTAGAGACTACTTAAGAGCTTTGCAAAGAGAAACAGAGTTGATTTAGTTGGATAGGTGTTTTTGTTTGCGGGAGGAAGTTATTGTATGAGGATAAAGTAAACGACTTTTCCTGTATTCCTTTATGGAGTATCTTGTCTTCAATGGGCCATTTACCAGGCTTAATATATGTGTCTGTCTTCTGTAGTCTGTTATATTGCAGGTGATATTAGATCCTACATTAATCACATGTAATTTACAAATGATTTCCAGTGACAATTTGCTAATAAATTAAAAAAAAGTCTCATTGAGAAGACATGTCATGAATTTTTAACAACCTGCCGGTGATGCTAATCACATATAAATGAGGCCTTCACGGATCTGATGTTGAATTTTTCATGGTATTGATTTTTTGTTTTTTCTTGTGGTGATAGCCTTTGTCTTGCTTTTTCATGCAGAGACTGTAGTCTTTCCCTAGTTGGGACTGAGACTGTGAGTACCTGTTACCAATCTGAATTTTGACCTCCTATGTACTTCACAGTCAGGAATGAGTTTTCTGGTTAGGGAAGTTTGCTAATGGATGAGAACTTTAACAACATGAAGAAAAAAATTTTTCACTTTCATTTTTGAAATACCCATGAACATTTTGTTTTTGTAATATTGTATTCAGCTAACTTCATAGGTGATTGATTGAGGTCTTGAGCTTGCGGCTTTGGAATCATTTGGACCAAACGCAGAGCCAAGTGAAACTTGCTCTGCGTTGGTTTTCCTATCCTCTGTCTGTTTAACCTTCCTGTTCTAAACAGATGCACAGTTGTTTCTGGTCTGCAGGCTCAATACAATGTCCTTGAGATGTGAGCTTTTCCTAGTTCTTCTTAGTGGGATTGTCATAAATATAAAGGGAAGGGTAAAAACCTTTAAAATCCCTCCTGACCAGAGGAAAAACCCTTTCGCCTGTAAAGGGTTAAGAAGCTAGGATAACCTCGCTGGCACCTGACCAAAATGACCAATGAGGAGACAAGATACTTTCAAAGCTGGAGGGGGGAGAAACAACGCTTCTCTCGGTCTGTGTGATACTTTTGCCGGGAACAGAAAAGGCATGGAGTCTTAGAACTTAGTAACTAATCTAGCTAGATATGCGTTAGATTCTGTTTTGTTTAAATGGCTGAGAAAATAAGCTGTGCTGACTGGAATGTATATTCCTGTTTTTGTGTCCTTTGTAATTTAAGGTTTTGCCTAGAGGGATTCTCTCTGTTTTGAATCCGATTACCCTGTAAGGTATTTACCATCCTGATTTTACAGAGGTGATGCTTTTACTTCAATTAAAATTCTTCTTTTAAGAACCTGATTGCTTTTTCATTGTTCTTAAGATCCAAGGGTTTGGGTCTGTGTTCACCTATGCAAACCGGTGAGGATTTTTATCAAGCCTTCCCCAGGAAAGGGGGTGTAGGGTTTGGGAGGATTTTGGGGGGAAAGATGTTTCCAAGCGGGCTCTTTTTTCCTTGTTATATATTTGTTAGACGCATGGTGGTGGCAGCAATCAAGTCCAAGGGCAAAAGGTAAAATAGTTTGTACCTTGGGGAAGTTTTAGCCTAAGCTGGTAAAAATAAGCTTAGGGGGTTTTTCATCCAGGTCCCCACATCTGTACCCTAGAGTTCAAAGTGGGGAAGGAACCTTGACAGGGATATTAACTCTAAAACCTATTTTCACATGTGTATTGGTCTGTAAATTCACATGGTCAGGAGAAACCCTTTTCAACCTTTTAGAATTCTGAGTTGAATGTGTAAGTGGGGCATTCTTGAAATTGTTGTTTTTGGCCCTTGTCTTGCTCATTAATGAAGCCAGAGGTGGAATTAAAAGCTGCAGCTGCCAAAGTTGTATTTTTTTTAAAGCATATGTTGGTGTGCTTAGAATACATGCCGCTCATAATACCATTGCAGAGCTTATCTTGGAAAATATTAAAAAATAAAATAAACAAAATACATAACTTGATACAAAAACAAATTTCAGTGATTTATTTCTCAAATTCCTTGCGTTATGCATCTATATTAGCATCACCAGGCATTTAGGTAGAGAAAAGTTCTTTTAAATCATTTAAATTTTTTTTAAATTTAATTAATAGTTATTAATCAGCAATCCAGTCTGTAGCTGAAATTCACTGTACAAGTGGTGAGAACAGATTCCATAAGTGCCAAATCACAATATTACAGTAAATATTATTCTACATTTAAAAAAAAAAACTTAATCTCACCCTGCATATATCCATTTCTCTGTCCACAAAGGGAAAAATGATTTAGGATGAAATTCACCAGTAGCGTGGAGTGCCAGATTGCAAGATAATCTCTGCTTAAGTATTGCATGAAGAGGGGAGGAAGTTCAATGGGATGAGAAGCAGGCAGACAGTAATGTGTGTGCGTCGCTTGCGTGTCATGAACGGGGTGCCTACGCCAGCCCTGCAGAGGGCATTGAAGAGGACAGTGGAGGGGCAATGATATCAACACTTACGTAGAGCTAGTGGGTTGAAGGGTCTGCAGCCTCTGCTTCAGTCCATAGGTTGGAATAATGTCAGACAGGGGAGCGGGTTGGTGCTGGGGATGGGATGGTGTTCACCACTCACAGTATTTAATTATTCAGGATCTGTGTTTTATGAGTGAAGTAGATTTCATCCTTGATGTGTACCAAATTAATTGCATTTGTGGAGTGCGGTAGCATAGGGGTGTGTGTGCAGGTATATGAATATATGTGTATATATATAATTTTTAAAAATGATTTTTTCCATTACTGCTGAATTATGATTGAAACATCAGTGCAGTTGCCAAGCACATGCTATGTGTGCAGACATTTAGCATAGATATGTTTAGTTGTAGAGCTACAGTTTGCGTTGTTACTAGTCCCATTAGGCAGCACTGGTTTTACTTAATTTTGGAGGAGGTATGAGAATCTCCAGTTTCTTAAAAGCATTCTTTTCTCCCCCAACCCAGTGCTCGTACCTCTTGCCAACAAAGCTCCTGTCTCTTTCATCCCCTCTGTCATTGTCCTATTTTAAAGAAGAAAGCAATGATGGCTGGCTGTCCCAGAGCCATTTCTTTAATTACCAAGAGGGTGCCACATCGAACTAGCTGTCTCCCTAGGTATAGTGTATGCCATGGATATGCAGGTTTGCTCGTTCTAATTTTGTTTTCGCTATTTGCCTTTAAGTAACAATGGGGAAGTCAGGCAGCTTTTCTGACTATTATAGCTACAAGCTGAAGCAGCAGGCCTTTTAAAATTTTGCTTCTGGTGGTTGTTTAGGATTTCTTCTAGTCCAGAGGTTTATTCCTCTTTTAAAATGTTCTCTCTACTCGACAGCTGCAATGTCACTTAAACACATCTGCAAACATTCTCCAAATATGAAGACTTTCATCCCTTCTACTTTGGAGGGGGGTTTTTTATTTTAGAAATTCCCTTCCTTTTTCTAATGGAAATGCCATTAGTCTAATGACTCCCCCCCCACCACACACACACACACACACACACACACACACACACACACACACACACACACACACACACACACACACACACACACACACAGCTAGTCCTGGCTGGGCTGGGGGTGGTGGTGAAGTGTACTTCTCCTGCATGGAGTGGCTGGGCTGGATCAGACCCACCCCCAGAAACCTCCCCCAGCTCTACGCCCCCTCCCCCACTTCCTGCCCCCATTGCTCCTCAGCTGTGGGGGGAGGGGTCACTGTACAGGAAGCTGCTCCCCTGTCTGCCCAATCCCTGTGCATCTGGACCTCCCTGCACCCAAACCCCCAACCTGCTGAGCCCCACCCCCTGCCTCTGGACCCCTGCTGAGCCCCACCCACTTGCACCCAGATTGCCAGCCCTGCACCTGGATCCGCCCCCCCCCCCCCCCGTGAGACCACTCCCTGCTGAGCCTCCAGCACTCAAATCCCCTCCCATGCACCTGGACCCCCACCCCACTGAGCCCCACTCTCACAGCACCTGGACCCTGCCGCCGAGCCCCTCACACCCAAACCCTCTCTGTCGAGCTCCAGCCACCTTCACCTAGAATAGATCCTCCCCTGCAGAGGCCTTTGCCCCTGCACCCAGAACCCTCCAACCAGTCGCTGTACATCCAGATCCCCCCCCATACCCAGACTCCCCCTGAGCTGCCCACATCCAGATTGCCCCACACAGAACCCTCACACCTGGATCACCCCACACTAAGTCCCTCCACACTTAGATCGTGCTGCGCTGAGCCTGCCTGCCTAAACCTGGTGCTCCATGTGCGGAGGGGCAGACCCGGGGGTGTTTCTGGGGCAGATTCAGCCCTTGAGCTGTGTCAGGGTTGGGTGCAGTCTCACTGCTGAGTCCCTGTCCAGAGGGTGTGGGGGGGTAGTCTTCGACCTCCGTGCAGCCAGTGGCCTATGCTCCCCACTGCCATGCTGGAGCCTCCACATCTATTTATTGACTAATGAAATTGGCAGAATTTTAAAATATTGCGCACAGAATGTTAAATTTTTTGGTGTAGAATTCTGAGGAGTACTATTTCTGAGCGGTTCAACTATAGTTAACTTTTGGACCAGATCCTGTGCTCCACCAAGGATTAAAACAAGAATTGCCTTTCCCCTTATGGGTTCCAGGAATAGCTTCTCCAAGTAATCATAGTGTCTAAACTTTTATCTCTGCATTATTCCCTGAGATGACGTTTACCGAGCCAATATGAGGATAGTTAAAATCCCCCATCATTATTGTGCTTTCTGCTTTGTAGCTTCTTTAAACTCCCCTAGCATTTTGCAGTCACTGTCACCATCCTGGTCAGATGGTCAGTAGTATAAACCTACTGCTATACGCCTTTTATTTGAGCATGGAATTTCTATCCATAAAGTTTCTATGGTAGTGTGTTTCATGTAAGATTTTTACATTATTTGAGTTTTATTCTTTCTTTAACATATGACACTCCCGGAACAGCACGACCTATCCTGTCATTCCTATATATTTTGTACCCTGGTATTATGGTGTCCCATTGATTATCCTCATTCCACCAAGTGTCCCCGATGCCTATTACATCAATATCCTCATTTAATGCCAGACACTCTAGATCACCTCTATTAGTGTATTCAGTTGCTTGCCGTCCTGTGTTCTATTTAAATTGGACACTATTTCATTTGACTGGTCGTCACTATCTCCTGGTTGTACTTTACCAACTTCTTTCCTGTCCTCTTTACTAGGTTAGAGTTCCTCCTTTAATAAATTCATCCTTAAAGGATGTCACTTCTCTAACCACATGCTCCTCTGCACCTGTCTGCTCTCCCCTAGCCCTAAGTTTAAAAAAATCTTCTATGACCTTTCAAATTTTACGTGCCAGCAGTCTGGTTCTGTTTGGTTTAGGTGGAGCCCATCCATCCTCTATAGGTCACTCCTTCCCACAAAAGGTTGCCCAGTTCCTAATAAACTTAAATCTCTCTTTCCTACATCATCTCATCCATACATTGAAATCTTGCAGTTCTGCCTTTCTTCCTGGTTCTGCATGTGAAAATGCTACCAAGGAGGTTCTGGTCTTCAATCTCTTATCCTGCAGCCTAAATTTGGCTTCCAGGACCTCTCCTGTCTTTCCCTATGTCATTGGTATGTACATATACTATGATCACTGGCTCCTCCACAGCAGTACCTGTAAGGCTGTCTAAATATCACGTGAGATCTGCTGCCTTTGCACCCAGCAGGCAATTCACCATGCAGTGCTCCCCATCATCACAAGCCGAACTACCTCTATTTCTATCTCCCACTACTATTGCCTATATTATCCAAATAACTGAGGTGCCCGCCTCAGAGGGATATCCTCAGTGTGAGAGGATACCATAACCTCTCCTGGAAGGTGGGTCCCAACTATGGGATCATTGCCCTTTGTGCCATCTTGATGCTCTCCTACCCTGAGGCATTCATTCTCCTCAACAGCACAGAGGCTCTCAGATAGGAGGTGGGACCACACCAATGTGTCCCTGAAAGCCTCCTCTGTATTCCCTTTTCTCCTCCAGTTCAGCCACTCTTGCCTCAAGAGCCTGTATTCACTCTGCGGGGCGTGATTTGCTTGCACCTCCTGCACATGTAAGCTATGCGCCTCATGGACAGGTAATTACATGTTACGCTTGTTTGTTGTTCCCTGTGGTGGAAATGCCAAGTCAAAGCGCTGGGTTTTATGTGAAGATTGAATGGTGGCTAGACCTGTGTTCCAAAGGGTGTTCTAGAGCTCTGAGCTTTCATGACGATGTGTCCTTTTGCTCTTTGTCGGTAGTTTCATAGCGATGAGCATAGCTGTGGTGGTACATCCTGGTTCTGGAGATAAGTGGTCTCTGAGGTAACTGGAGTCAATCCCATTCTAATCCTAGAAGATGAAAATCAAGGCCTTGACACCGATTGGGGAAGCAAGTATGGAGAGCAGAGCACTGGCAGGGGGGATGCATTCATCTCAACTGGTACCGCTTAATAGGTGGTCTTTATGAGCTGGAGTTCCTTCAAGGTCCTTTGTGTTCTCACTAAGTATACTGTGTTGCAGGTAGTTCCTTCCTTGGAGAGTTCTTCAAGCATTTCCCGCTGTTGCCAGGTTCACATCTTTAAGGATAGAGTAAAACCTCTTATGTTACTGCCTGTCGTGACAGAAAACATTCTCGGCCACTCTAGGATTTTCTACGTGCAAAGGGTAGTCTTTGGAAGATTTTGAGACTTAGAATCATCTATAGGGAAATGCCATCCATGTATGGCAGTGGTACCACGTTTGGCATACGCTGCAGAGTGCTTTCTATTTGCTGTTCAGCTGGTATTCTTCCTTCTCCAGAACATTATTTCAGATTGACTACTATATTAAAGGAAAATGCACAGATAACCAAACAGCCTATTTCTACTTAATGCAACTTTCTGATAGTTTACTCTATCCTCTTAAATTCCATTGTTCATTTATGCAAAGGGCAACAGACTTGGTACACACTGAATGGACAGTACTGAGTGCTCACAGAAATCTTCCCATGAGTTGAGAAAAATGAAATAATACTTCCAGCTCCCACCACCTCCAACACTCTCGCACATGTGCTTTATATAATATAGGCTACTGTTTTTACTTAGTGTTGGCTTTGTGTATAGAAGATTGTAGAATGGGGGCAGTGATCATACTTGGCTGTTCTATGGCACAGTGAAAACAAACGCACATGAGCTATTTAGTTTAATCAACAATGACACCGAGGTGTGTTACCTTTGGGACTAAGAAATTAATTCAGCCACCTTTGCAGTTTTGCCACGAGCCTTACTAGAGAAAAATGAAGGTATGTGGAACTAAATAGAATCTTTTAATTCATGACACCGAGTGCACTCTCAGAAGTTTGAATCAAATAAGAATCCTCCTGTCTCTTAATTATGAGTTATTTAAGTACTCACTATCTCTTAAGAATTCCATTATTTCTCTGGAGTTGTATGCCCTTGAGTGATATTATTAAATAAATCAAAAGAGCTAAGCAGAGAGTCAAAGGGCTGTTGCTAGATGGGTTGTTATTTCCCAGAAACTTGATGTGATCAATTTAATATTTTAAGGTGGTTGGCAAGGGTTTCTTGTCTTTATTAGCTGAAACTGGTGTTTCAGTCTGAATGCTGGTTGTAAAGTTCTTCTCAATTAGTGTCTTCCAAGAACAGGTAATATTACTTTTATCCAAAAGTAAAAGGTATTACCCATAACTACAGCATTGGACAATGGAGCATTTCTTTCTTGCATGAAAGATAATTGTTTTCTGCAGATGCACATATTTAACAGATTACCATGCTTTGGTTCAAATATGGGCTTGTCTGGGACTCCTTGCCTCAAAATTTGAGGTGTGTGTTTTCAGAGAACACCAGTTAAAGGGATTTTGTTTTGAAAGACACCCACTCGACAGATTATTACTCTTGGATGCTAACATCTCTTGAGATGTCCTAGAAAGGGAGAGGGAGGGGGAGAAGGAGTGGGGGGGGGGGGGGAAAAAAGCTGTGTGCAGTAGGGAAGGTAAACAGATTCCAAAATAAAATACCTGGAGAGTGGGAGAATCAGGGCAAAGTTGACTTAGGAGTAGACTTGGTTCTGTGCAGTGAGCTGTAACCAGACTCTATGCCTGATGTCAGATGGTGGTGGCATCAAATTTGTCTTGGACAACAGAGGGCTGTTAGGCTCACTGAGCTTTCACTTCTCTCCTGAGCGTGGTTGGTAACTTCGCTCCGAGGAAGGTAAATGAATTTGGCAGTGGCTGATGAGGATGAGAGTCTGGTGCCTTCTCCTCAAAGGTGAGATCCATTTCCCTGTTGGGCCAGGGGTCACTTGTGTGATACCAGTGTGCATTTTCATGGGCAGGCTATAACCGTTTCTTTCTAGCTAGGTAGGTAAGTAGTTGCTCGGAGTGTCTAGTGGGATGTTGCTGAGTTGCGGACCTGCAGGGCTTCCCAAAGCACAAGGGCAAATTCTGGCGGTTCTGTGTGTTCTGTATAGAACATGGTGGCCTGATTGCTTGAACCAGAGAGCCTCTTGTTGAACATCTTTGAACATCCTCAGATTATTCAGGTCTGCATTCATATTCAGCTGCTGTTCTTTCAAGACTATGTTCCTTGGATGTTGTTAATCTGCCTCTGCTCCCTGTTTTAGGTGGGATGTATCTGTAATTGCCATTAAGGCATGGACTTCCCAAGTCCACTCCCTCAAATGGTAGCAAATTGTCCATGGCATGCTAGCAGGCTAGAATTCTTCTGCCACCTAGGTATGTGTCTGAGTCATTAATGAATTAATCCTCGCGATGCCACTCTCAGGTAGGGAAGTATCCTGATATTACAAGTGTGTACCAAGAGAGTAAATGATTTGCTCAAGGTAACATAGGAAGTCTGTCTGACCTGTGACTGTAGCCCAGATCTCCTTAAGTCTAAACACATCCTCCTTCCATGCATGTCCTCGGAGAACTTAATAAAATTGAGTTTACCTATTTGGTGTCCAAAACTGCAGTGTTCCTTTCCAGCATTTGCACTTACGGGGACTAAGGGAAAAGAGTGCTGTCTAAGACTCAGTCTGCAAGATATTGGTGTTGGAAGTAACCAGAAGTAAAATATTTCTCTTTGGTTAACAAGGGTGTGTATGTGTGTCTGCTTTTTGGTAACACTGGTTTGCAGTGTTGCAGGCTTATCGGACCCTAGGCTGCTACCAGCTGTCCAAAGGGGCCCAGTAGCTAAGATTATAGTCGTTTGTTTGACAACCTTCTCTAATGGATGCTTTTTATGCCACCATTTTCCATAAATTTGCCACCTCCAGATTGTGTTATCAGAAAACACTTCAGTTGGGACTGCACTTCAAGAGCACTCACACTTCAGCTAGCACAGAGCATCAGCCTCCACTTACATGGGGGAGTTTCAGGGAGCAGGATGCCTGTTTTCCGGAGACCTCACTGGTTCCACATTCATTCTGAGTGAAGTTTGAGGGTTGGCTTTGAACTCTGAATCCTCCCATGGTTTGTGTCCCGTATGCCATGGTGGCTGCCCCTCTCTGTAGCTTATTGGAGATCAGCTGGAAAAGCTGAGCAGTGAGTCTGTGTTCTGTATGTTTGGAGTTGGTGGCAAACCACCTGTTAATTGTCTTGTAAGGCATTCAAATATCACAGTAATGAGTAAAAAGAACAAGGAGTACTTGTGGCACCTTTAGAGACTAATAAATTTATTTGAGCATAAGCTTTTGTGGGCTCAACCCCACTGCATCGGATGCATGCAGTGGAAAATCCAGTAGGAAGATATATATAATATACATACACACAGAGAACATGAAAAAATGGGGGTTGCCATACACGCTATAATGAGAGTGATCAATTAAGGTGAGCTATTATCAGCAGGAGAAAAAAACCTTTTGTAGTGATAATCAGGATGGCCCATTTCCAACAGTTGACGAGAAGGTGTGAGTAATGAGTAATTACTCGTTAATGAGTGTGCACAGATAATGACAGGACATTTTCAGTTTACTCTCCTCTTTCACCCTTTGGCCTAACAGACCCATCTTCGAAGCAGGCTTCAAAACTCTTCTACTTTATCAGTTTTGCTTTGAGGTGGAGGTTTGAGTAGAGATCTCTGGTTAGGCAGGCTAGATTTTTCGTGCTAATATTTTTAATATACTAATTTAGAGGTGTAAAGTTCCTTTTCATTGATCATATGCCAAGGGAGATGTGGAAAAATGTGCTGAATAATTTTGAAAAATAAATAATTCAGACCCCTGTATCTAATTTACAGTATCCAGACTTGCATCTCTCAGGGTAAATCACTGAAAACATGTAGCTGATTTCTAAATAATAATTGTAAAAGAATCTCAAGTGCCTTAGCTCTCTTCTTATGCAACATTAACATGACCCCCCAACAGAAGGGGGTGGGGGAGAGAGAAACAGTGATAACTGGGTTATCAAACTTTTTTCCCTTGGTCAGAAACTCTGGAAACACAAGTACTCCTGTTCTTTTTGCGGATACAGACTAGCCCAGCTGCTACTCTGAAACCTGAAAGCTTATTAGGAATATTTCTGCTGTTGAAGCGAGGGTTCATCTTTTACTTCCGGTATCTGGGTTTTGCTTCCTTGATTTTTACATTTATTTCCATTCTGTGCTGTAAAGCTACATTGTCTTCCTTTCTGGGACTAGATCAGAGCATGTTAATGAGCTGTTAATGCACGTCAGCAGATTCCATGTAGACAGTTAGTCCACAGCAGACTAGTGTGGGGTGGATTCGCATGCCAGCTTGTTGTGGAATAATCATTGATGTAGAGAAGCCCTTAGTACTGACAGTTTTTACTTCCACAGAATCATATCGAGCACTGATTTAATAAATCTCGATGATGCATGTTTAAAAAGATTTGTTTTGGCATTAACAGGAATCAATACAGTGCTACATTGAGGTAAACGAAGAGTAAAATTGTCATGCAGGAAGGATCAGCACTACATGAGATTGAAATAAATCACGACAGCCAAGGAGTATTTTTGAGTTTTCACTTCTAAACTCTGATCCATCTTAAGCTATGTCATAGTTACACAAGCACACTTTAAAATCCTTTCCTGTATAATTGACTAGATGAACTCAGTCTTCCATTAAAACTCACTTCACACACTTTGTAATTGAAGTACTGTGACTCATTAGTGCTGCAGCCACATCTCTGGGGGAGAAGTACTTCTCTCCATATATTTGAAGATTCATAGCTTTGACATAACTTGATCAGTTCTTAATTCTGTGTTAAAGCATTTTGCACTGTGTTGCCAGCAGTATGAACATGAATGGAACAATGGATGTCTTTATTTTTTTTTAATGCACTGGCATTCTGCTTGTGCTGTTTGCTGCATCTCTCTCTCTCTCTCTCTCTCTGTCCCCCCTCACCCTCATTGTTGCCACTACTAGTGAAAGGGGACGCATACAAGAACAGATCGCTGCTCCCAGTGACATCACCTTCAGTAGGAGAAAAAACAGTATATCTCCAAAACCTATTTAAAACTAAAAATGTAACCAAAATTGAAATCCATTTATTCTTGGAAGTGAAATTTGTACCATTGTTTTCGGGTCGAAAACCGAGACAGATACCATATTATGGTTAAATGCAGTGGCTGCAACTTTATTAAAAACTATCACCTAACTGGGGTAACCCCCAGGAGAATTACTGCCCAAATCTCAATGGGAGCCAGTTGCCCCAGTGTACTGTAAACCTGGAAGTGAAGTCTATGCCCTTTCTGCATCTCATAATGGCTAGATAGCAAATGGTGTCAGCCCCGCTCACGTTCCGCCATCACCAAACAGGAACAAGTTACCCAGTCCCAGTGCCACCCGGTGGCAGAGGGAGGGACAAGCTCCAGAGCCCTACCCGCTTCCCTGTGCTCCCCCCTCCCCTGCCCTGCCAACACCTGTATAGGCCCTGAGAATACAGAAGGAAGGGGAGGGAAGGGAGAAGGGAAGAATCAGCCCCCACATGCTGAAGGCAAGGGGAGGGAGAAGAGACGGGAGCATATGACGCATTGCCTTTGCTGCTCCCAGTTGAAATTCCTTCTACCCTCCCATACCCTAGAAGGAATCTCCTCTGCCCCAGGCCCTGTCAAAGTCACTCCTCAGGGAGCGGAGTGAGCGTTTGTATAGAAAATCATTTTTGTGTTCACGGTAAATGCCCCACTGCTGACAGTGTGTTGGGTTGTTTTGGTACATAGTGATTCATGTTACTTTCTCCGCTGTGGTGGAAGACAATGACTTCACGTGATTCAGTGATTTTGTCAATTTTCTCTTTCAACCTTGAAGACTTTTCCACAAATTCTTGTTGTAGAATTTTCATGAACAGATTGATTTCTGCAGTAAGACCCCTATTCTGTAAAGCACATAGGCACACATTTAACTACTTTTCTAAATCGGGGCTTAGGTATATTCTTTTCAGACCTTTAAACTTGAGATATGACTGCCATGTCTCATCCTCCATTTGACTGTCAAGATTGAAAAAGTCTGGTCCATGATACCAGACATTTCAGTATGTTCCTAGCTGATGACTGTTACTACCTTTACCTCTGAGTTTGGCGATTTTACTTGTTTGGTTAAAAGTGTCATTTTTATGAAAAGTTTTTATCTATTTTTGGAAAGTTTCTTAAAACTTAACATATTTTTTTAAAAAATTGGTTCCAAATTGTCTAATTTTAAAGAAGTGTCTCAGTTGTTTTTATGACAGAGCCTGGTGTTACTTAGGCCTGGTCTACACTACACTGTTACGTCAGTGTCTATATTACAGTCTTGTCCCCGAGATGTAAGTGCCCTACTTTAGTGGCTCTCAACCTTTCCAGACTACTGTACCCCTTTCTGGAATCTGATTTGTCTTGTGTACCCACAAGTTTCACCTCACTTAAAAACGAGTTGCTTACAAAATCAGACCTAAAAATACAACTGTTTAGCACACTGTTACTGAAAAATTGCTTAGTTTCTCATTTTTTACCATATAAAATAAATCAATTGGAATATAAATATTGTAGTTACATTTCAGTGTCTAGTATATAGAGTAGTATGAAGTTACTGTCTATATGAAATTTTAGTTTGTACTGACTTTGCTAGTGCGTTTTATGTAGCCTGTTGTAAAACTAGTTTGTACTTGATGAATTGATGCACTCCCTGGAAGACTTCTGTGTACCCATGGTTGAGAACCACTGCCCTACTACACCAGCATAACTCCACGTAGGGCTTATGCTGGTGTAGTTAGGGCCATGCAGTGTCATGAAACTGACAAGAAAGCGGGTCAGCTGGGCTCTAGCTTCCCGCCCCACCCCCAACTCCTGTGGCCCACCCCTCCTTCCCCCGCAGTTCTAACTAGAAGGGGAGAAATGCGGGGGTAGGGCTAAAGCCCCTGCTCAGCAAAACTCATCCTTGCTGTCATTGCTGAAGTTGTGGGGGAGGGAGGCACTGGGGAAAATGGACTCAAATCCAAACATGCCTCTACTCGCCGCAGGAGCATCTAACCAGAGGCCTCAGTTCCAGTCCCCACTCACAGATTCAACTACTGCTCTTTCCAGCCCTGAAATCCTAGGACAGGCCCTGGGGAGCCTGCAAAAAATCTCAGGTGGTGATGGGAAAAGAAGTAAGAGGGGGAAAATACTAATTCTGTGGTATGGATTATATCAAAATCTTTATAATGCTACTAGTTCAATTTAAATACTACTAGTTCAAAAAAATACTAGTTCAATTAATTTGGATTAGTAGGTGGAAGAGAACATATTCTCTATTTGAATGTGTCTGTAGGTTTCCTCACCACCAGTAGACAAAAATAAAATGTAAAGCCCAACTTTTATATATTTAAATGAAGGTGATCATCCCTGGGAATAGTTCCCTGTTTAAGCATGCAGTGGGCTGAATGTTACTCTATAGGGAATTCTTTTATCAGGTCTTAGTTGATGGCGTCTGCAGGTCATTTTAAGGTTGAAAGAAATTACTTCAGTTTTATGCCAGGAAATGTGAATCACTTTCTTTCAGAAGTGCCGACTTTGATGGAAAGGGTAGGTTTTTAAGAAGAGTACAGTCTGGTCATGTCACTTAAATTTCAAAAGAGGTATCTGGTATGTTAACTCCCACTTAATTTGAACTTGGGTGACTTTATTGGTACCTCTTCTGAAGTGGTCTTTATGAGCAGTGGGACTGAAATTTATTAAGTTGTATAGGAAATGATTAGAAAAGTTGAATGTATAATGCTCCCAGCTCATAAAAAGAGAGCCCTATGAGATCTTTTGATATTTGTAGGATTTCATATTAGTGTGGACTTAATTTAAATCACTAGTCAGGAAGACTCAGTTTAATCATGGATTTCTACATAAAAGTGTGGTGTTGTTGGTTATGACCTTAATACATATTCTTCACAACTCAGAGATAGATGTAGATTTCATTTTTAGAAGGTACACACTATACATTTTAAAAATTATATATTTTGAAAACTTTTCAGATTAATTTTACAGCTGTATCACAAAATGAATGATTGTTCGGTAATTTACCAAAGGTAATTGAAGCAGATAATCATGAAGTCGATGGGAGGTGAACTATCTCCAATTCAACAGGTTAATCATTAATATTTGGAGGATTTTCTTCCCATGCTGTATTAGGAGGAGAACATCACGAGACAGACATTTAAATTGTTTTATTTAACAAGAACAACAATGTTATATATTCTGGATTTTTTTCTTCAACAGCAAACATAGACTATTTTAACAAAAAACCGTATGAATTTTTGAATTTAGATAAACATTCAAGTTTTTTAAAATCAGGTTTGTTTGTTTTTTCAGATTGTGTTTAACTAAAATAGTTAAATGAAATATTTAAAAAAAACAAACAAATTAAATCGACTGTGTCAGCCAGGTGAACATGAGAAACTTAAAATACTGGCTTCTGCAGCTAACTCAGTCGTCTTCGCCTTCGTTTTCCTGTTGGTTCAGGAAATCTGGAAAAGAAAAACAAGCTTTCCTGCTTTTTCAGGTCCCAAACGATTTCTCAATTTGGAATGAATTAGTCCAAAGGAGGAAAATATTCTTTCTACACCGGTAGAAGAAGCTACTGCTGTTAAAAGTGAGATTATCACTTCAACAGTCTCTGAATCCAAATGCTTAAGTGACTTCCACCAGTTCACTGGTGTGATTTTCTTTAAAACCGCATCAGCAAACATATATTTCTTGAATGGTTCACCCTTAGCTCTGAAGTTTATTATAGTTGGCATTATGGAGGGATGATTGCTGGATGTCCATGTCCTAGCCAACTCCTCCTCTTCAGCAGCTAAGATTTGAACCTGATACCGAATATTGAGAATAGTGCTTGTTCCATTTGTTTTTTTAATGCTTGTAATTTAGCTCTGTCATTGCATATTTCTCTTTTTTAAGATCTCACTCAGTTCCTTCCAGATTTCAACAGTGTCAGCAATAAAACAGCTATTTCCCTGCCTTTTGTTCAAGGCTACAGAAATAGGCTTCAGGGTACTCAGCATGTGTTCAACATTTCTCTTAAGCCCAGTGTTGAGAACTTTGGCTGTGACGGCGCCATCTATTTTTTTCATGATTTTGTTCACAACTGTGATCAGTTCTTGATACAGTGCTCAAAACAGTCCACTACTGAGTTCCATCGCACGTCTTGTGGGAGAGTTAGCTTGGTTCCTCCCACTTTTTTCAGAGCAGCTGCTGCAAAGTGGTGGTCATGGAAGAATTTTGCAATTTCAACAACATTAGCCTTTATTTCTGGAACAGTGAAGTCTTTGGCTAGGAGATGCTTCAAATGAGCACTGCAACTGTATGCTATTAGCTTGGGACTCTCTTCTAAATTTCTTCTCATCTTGGATACATTTGCAGCATTGTCTGTGACCAAGCTGCGTACTAGACATTTGAATTTTTTTTCACCGTTTGTGATAGCTTTGCTGCTACTTCTTGTAAGTATTCTGCTGTGTGTGCATTTTCTGATGTATCAATTGTTTCTGTAAGGAAGACATTCCCATCTTCTGTTGTCACACAAGCATGTACAACAGGATCATTGTGGACATTGCTCCACCCATCAAGACTCAGGTTAACAATTTCACCTTCTAGACCAGGGGTCTCAAACATGCGGCATGCGACCCACGGAGTTTCTTCCTGTGGCCTGCCAAGCTCCCCTCACCCGCCGCTCCCCTTGCAACATCTGCTCTGTTGGGTGGACTGTATTCTGGTCTTAATGACTGAACCATGTTAATGAAGTGTGGGTTCTCAATCATACAGAAAGAGTTTGTTGCATAAACAAACCAGGCAATTTTCCCATCAATTACCTCTTTTTGTAATCTGCTGGTTCTTATCACAAACTTATCTATAGTTTCAGAGTAGCAGCTGTGCTTTTCTTTTTGCGGATACAGACAAAGAGTACTTGTGGCACCTTAGAGACTAACAAATTTATTTGAGCATAAGCTTTCGTGAGCTACAGCTCACTTCATTGGATGCTCACGAAAGCTTATGCTCAAATAAATTGGTTAGTCTCTAAACTTATCTAGGGTTGTTTCTGGATGATGGAGTTTTTTTTTTTCTTTTTGCCACAGGTGATATACTGCGGTTATGTGACAGTACATGATGTGACTGAAACACTATCACTGGCAGGTAACTCTGAAACTATAGAAAATGATGGTGATCTTGAAGGTGGATAGTCTTCAGACTCTTGTATATTGGGAATGGATTCTTCTAAACAAAATAAGTCAATGCAGTTATTTTATTATTACCAAACTGTTCATTTAATATTACTCATTGCGTTCACTGACACTCCGTACTACTTTAAAGGTGAAATTGTAAAAGGAAGATCTGCCTATTTCAGCTATTTATTTTTTATCACAACTGCAACTAAAGTGATAGTACCATAGAGTAACAACTATATTTTTTTGCTCAAACATGAGAATTCAAGAATAGTCCAGAAGGAAGACGGGCAGTCCTTAAGAAAGAAGTATGAAATAAAAAAGTTTACCAACCTGAAGATCCTGCATGTTCAGACATGTTCCTTAATCATCATCAACGCAGCTTCCTCCTGAGAAGGAACACCTCTCATGATGTTGTTTCATTTGGGCAACGAGGCCTTGCATTTCTTTGTTGCACTGTTTGTATTTTGCACACATGCCTGTCTTACCCACAGGTAGAGGAACGTCATTAAAATATTGCCAAACTGGGTGTCTCTTACAGCCTGCTGCCATTATAGGTTTTCCCTTCTAGTGAGAGAATGGTATGGTAGATCTCAAATCAATGAAGGCTACACTCAGAAAGACCTCAAGACTTCCGGAATATGCTGCTCAAACAGTTTCACTTTTGTTGCTACTGCCTGTCCTTCCCTTCTCACATTTATCTCCAGACTTCTTTTCCTTGTCCAGATCTATTCTGCCCCCAACAATCTTCTGTTTATTGAACTTTCTGAAACTTTGCACTTTTAGAGAGAGGTAAGGGATTAACTCTGTGTACACAAATTTGCAGAGGGACAATAGGGTTGAGATCTGTTATTTCTCACCTCTGTATATTTATTTATTTATTTTAAAACATTTTTGCTGTTAACAAGCATGTTATCTCTGGAGACACACATCCACAGTTTGAGAATTGCAAAACTAAGCATCTCTGATGGTATCTTCTAGACTGAGCACGGAATCCCATTGCGTAGATAGAAAGATTAATTTAAATAATCTATACAGAAGCCCCTGGAACCCCATAAGATTGGGTCCCTAATCCATGAACTATTGCATCTCATTTACAAAACTTTTCTTAAACATTACATTCTTAAACATGAATATATTGTCTCATACTATAGAACTGGGATTTATAATCCCTATTCCATGATGAGATATCTTTGAGCTATAATGTATCTTTAGATAGGGTTTTCCCTCAAAAAGCATTTTATCAAAAAAATCTGATTTAAATAAAAACGATATTTTTTATTTTTTTTTAAATCATTGATTTTTATCCACCCTGTTTCATATGGAGAACAGCCATGCAAGGGAATTAATCCTATTTTTCAAACGGAAGCTGTTTTTTATTTATTGTGTAATTAAGGTAGTTTTCTCTGTAATTTATTTGTTCAAATGAGTTTTTTATGCTATTAATAGAAGTCTGATAGGTCTATCAAGTTACTGGATCTATGAAAGTCTATCAAAGGCGTGGTCATGGCGATTGACATATGTCTTAACATATATCCAAAATTCCTTGCATGCAGTCATGCTAGGCCATCCTAACAAGGACTTGGACTTCAGGATGTTAACCAATAGTTTCTACTCTACTTCTGATCACTCGGGTCTGATCATTACTGGTATGGCTGAATTGGGCATGTGTGTAATTAGTTTCAGTAAAAAAAAAAAAAAAAAAAAAAAAAAAAAGTTATACCAATACAACAACCCTTAGGGTATGTCTACACTACGGAATAAGGTCGAATTTATAGAAGTCGGTTTTTTAGAAATCGGTTTTATATATTCGAGTGTGTGTGTCCCCACAGAAGTGCATTAAGTGCATTAACTCGGCGGAGTGCTTCCACAGTACCGAGGCTAGAGTCGACTTCCGGAGCGTTGCACTGTGGGTAGCTATCCCACAGTTCCCGCAGTCTCCGCTGCCCATTGGAATTCTGGGTTGAGATCCCAATGCCTGATGGGGCTGAAACATTGTCGCGGGTGGTTCTGGGTACATATCGTCAGTCCCCCCCCTTCCCTCCCTCCCTCCGTGAAAGCAAGGGCAGACAATTGTTTCGCGCCTTTTTTCCTGAGTTACCTGTGCAGACGCCATACCACCGCAAGCATGGAGCCCGCTCAGGTAACCGTCACCGTATGTCTCCTGGGTGCTGGCAGACGCGGTACGGCATTGCTACACAGTAGCAGCAACCCATTGCCTTGTGGCAGCAGACGGTACAATACGACTGGTAGCCGTCCTCGTCATGTCCGAGGTACTCCTGGTCGCCTGTGTGAGGTCGATCAGGAGCGCCTGGGCAGACATGGGCGCAGGGACTAAATTTTTAGTGACTTGACCAGGTCATTCTCTTTAGTCCGGCAGTCAGTCCTATTGAACCGTCTTATGGTGAGCAGGCAGGCAATATGTCCTTCTGCACCGTCTGCTGCCAGCCAAAGATGTAAAAGATAGATGGAGTGGATCAAAACAAGAAATAGACCAGATTTGTTTTGTACTCATTTGCCTCCTCCCCTGTCTAGGGGAATCATTCCTCAAGGTCACACTGCAGTCACTCACAGAGAAGGTGCAGCGAGGTAGATCTAGCCATGTATCAATCAGAGGCCAGGCTAACCTCCTTGATCCAATAAGAACAATAACTTAGGTGCACCATTTCTTATTGGAACCCTCCGTGAAGTCAACCCTGTAAGCCGTGTCCTCAGTCGCCCCTCCCTGCATCAGAGCAACGGCAAACAATCGTGCATCTGAGTTGAGAGTGCTGTCCAGAGCAGCCCAATGGAGCACTCTGATTGGGCTAAAACATTGTCGCGGGTGGTTCTGGGTACATATTGTCCGGCCCCCGTTCCCTCCCTCCCTCCGTGAAAGCAAGGGCAGACAATTGTTTCGCGCCTTTTTTCCTGAGTTACCTGTGCGGACGCCATACCACCGCAAGCATGGAGCCCGCTCAGGTAACCGTCACCGTATGTCTCCTGGGTGCTGGCAGACGCGGTACGGCATTGCTACGCGGTACGGCATTGCTACACAGTAGCAGCAACCCATTGCCTTCTGGCAGCAGACGGTGCAGTATGACTGGTAGCCGTCCTCGTCATGTCCGAGGTGCTCCTGGCCACGTCGGCTGGGAGCGCCTGGGCAGACATGGGCGCAGGGACTAAATTTTTGGTGACTTGACCAGGTCATTCTCTTTAGTCCTGCAGTCAGTCGTATTGAACCGTCTAATGGTGAGCAGGCAGGCAATACGGATTGCTAGCAGTCGTATTGTACCATCTTCTGCCGGGCAGGCAAGAGATGACGATGGCTAGCAATCGTATTGTACCATCTTCTGCCGGGCAGGCAAGAGATGACGATGGCTAGCAATCGTACTGTGCCATCTTCTGCCGAGCAGCCATGAGATGTGGATGGCTTGCAGTCCTTCTGCACCGTCTGCTGCCAGCCAAAGATGTAAAAGATAGATGGAGTGGATCAAAACAAGAAATAGACCAGATTTGTTTTGTACTCATTTGCCTCCTCCCCCGTCTAGGGGACTCATTCCTCTATGTCACACTGCAGTCACTCACAGAGAAGGTGCTGCGAGGTAGATCTAGCCATGTATCAATCAGAGGCCAGGCTAACCTCCTTGTTCCAATAAGAACAATAACTTAGGTGCACCATTTCTTATTGGAACCCTCCGTGAAGTCCTGCCTGAACTACTCCTTGATGTAAAGCCACCCCCTTTGTGGATTTTAGCCTCCTGAAGCCAACCCTGTAAGCCGTGTCGTCAGTCGCCCCTCCCTCCGTCAGAGCAACGGCAGACAATCATTCCGCGCCTTTTTTCTGTGCGGACGCCATACCAAGGCAAGCATGGAGTCCGCTCAGCTCACTTTGGCAATTAGGAGCACATTAAACACCACACGCATTATCCAGCAGTATATGCAGCACCAGAACCTGGCAAAGCGCTACCGGGCGAGGAGGCGACGTCAGCGCGGTCACGTGAGTGATCAGGACATGGACACAGATTTCTCTGAAAGCATGGGCCCTGCCAATGCATGCATAATGGTGCTAATGGGGCAGGTTCATGCTGTGGAACGCCGATTCTGGGCTCGGGAAACAAGCACAGACTGGTGGGACCGCATAGTGTTGCAGGTCTGGGACGATTCCCAGTGGCTGCGAAACTTTCGCATGCATAAGGGCACTTTCATGGAACTTTGTGACTTGCTTTCCCCTGCCCTGAAGCGCATGAATACCAAGATGAGAGCAGCCCTCACAGTTGAGAAGCGAGTGGCGATAGCCCTGTGGAAGCTTGCAACGCCAGACAGCTACCGGTCAGTTGGGAATCAATTTGGAGTGGGCAAATCTACTGTGGGGGCTGCTGTGATGCAAGTAGCCCACGCAATCAAAGATCTGCTGATATCAAGGGTAGTGACCCTGGGAAATGTGCAGGTCATAGTGGATGGCTTTGCTGCAATGGGATTCCCTAACTGTGGTGGGGCCATAGACGGAACCCATATCCCTATCTTGGCACCGGAGCACCAAGCCGGCGAGTACATAAACCGCAAGGGGTACTTTTCAATAGTGCTGCAAGCTCTGGTGGATCACAAGGGACGTTTCACCAACATCAACGTGGGATGGCCGGGAAAGGTACATGACGCTCGCATCTTCAGGAACTCTGGTCTGTTTCAAAAGCTTCAAGAAGGGACTTTATTCCCAGACCAGAAAATAACTGTTGGTGATGTTGAAATGCCTATATGTATCCTTGGGGACCCACCCCTACCCCTTAATGCCATGGCTCATGAAGCCGTACACAGGCAGCCTGGACAGCAGTCAGGAGCTGTTCAACTACAGGCTGAGCAAGTGCAGAATGGTGGTAGAATGTGCATTTGGACGTTTAAAGGCGCGCTGGCACAGTTTACTGACTCGGTTAGACCTCAGCGAAACCAATATTCCCACTGTTATTACTGCTTGCTGTGTGCTCCACAATATCTGTGAGAGTAAGGGGGAGACGTTTATGGCGGGGTGGGAGGTTGAGGCAAATCGCCTGGCTGCTGGTTATGCGCAGCCAGACACCAGGGCGGTTAGAAGAGCACAGGAGGGTGCGGTACGCATCAGAGAGGCTTTGAAAACCAGTTTCATGACTGGCCAGGCTACGGTGTGAAAGTTCTGTTTGTTTCTCCTTGATGAAACCCCCCGCCCCTTGGTTCACTCTACTTCCTTGTAAGCTAACCACCCTCCCCTCCTCCCTTTGATCACCTCTTGCAGAGGCAATAAAGTCATTGTTGCTTCACATTCATGCATTCTTTATTCATTCATCACACAAATAGGGGGATGACTACCAAGGTAGCCCAGGAGGGGTGGTGGAGGAGGGAAGGAAAATGCCACACAGCACTTTAAAAGTTTACAACTTTAAAATTTATTGAATGACAGCCTTCTTTTTTTGGGGCAATCCTCTGTGGTGGAGTGGCTGGTTGGCCGGTGGCCACCCCACCGCGTTCTTGGGCGTCTGGGTGTGGAGGCTATGGAACTTGGGGAGGAGGGCGGTTGGTTACACAGGGGCTGTAGTGGCAGTCTGTGCTCCAGCTGCCTTTGCTGCAGCTCAACCATACACTGGAGCATACTGATTTGGTCGTCCAGCAGCCTCAGCATTGAATCCTGCCTCCTCTCATCACGCTGTCGCCACATTCGAGCTTCAGCCCTCTCTTCAGCCCGCCACTTACTCTCCTGGTCATTTTGTGCTTTCCTGCAGTCTGACATTATTTGCCTCCACGCATTCGTCTGTGCTCTGTCAGTGTGGGAGGACAGCATGAGCTCGGAGAACATTTCATCTCGAGTGCGTTTTTTTTTCTTTCTAATCTTCACTAGCCTCTGGGAAGGAGAAGATCCTGTGATCATTGAAACACATGCAGCTGGTGGAGAAAAGAAAAGGGACAGCGGTATTTAAAAAGACACATTTTATAAAACACTGGCTACACTCTTTCAGGGTAAACCTTGCTGTTAACATTACATACATAGCACATGTGCTTTCGTTACAAGGTCGCATTTTGCCTCCCCCCACCCCGTGGCTACCCCCTCAACCCTCCCCCCTCCCTGTGGCTAACAGCGGGGAACATTTCTGTTCAGCCGCAGGCAAACAGCCCAGCAGGAATGGGCTCCTCTGAGTGTCCCCTGAAGAAAAGCACCCTATTTCAACCAGGTGACCATGGATTATATCTCACTCTCCTGAGGATAACACACGAACGGATGTTGCTTGAACGCCAGCAAACATACACTGCAATGCTTTGTCGTACAATGATTCCCGAGTACGTGTTACTGGCCTGGAGTGGTAAAGTGTCCTACCATTAAGGACGCAATAAGTCTGCCCTCCCCAGAAACCTTTTGCAAAGGCTTTGGGAGTATATCCAGGAGAGCCGCGAATGCCAGGGCAAAGTAATCCTTTCACATGCTTGCTTTTAAACCATGTATAGTATTTTAAAAGGTACACTCACCGGAGGTCCCTTCTCCACCTGCTGGGTCCAGGAGGCAGCCTTGGGTGGGTTCAGGGGGTACTGGCTCCAGGTCCAGGGTGAGAAACAGTTCCTGGCTGTCGGGAAAACCGGTTTCTCCGCTTGCTTGCTGTGAGCTATCTACAACCTCCTCCTCCTCATCATCTTCTTCGTCCCCAAAACCTGCTTCCGTATTGCCTCCATCTCCATTGAAGGAGTCAAACAACACGGCTGGGGTAGTGGTGGCTGAACCCCCTAAAATGGCATGCAGCTCATCATAGAAGCGGCATGTTTGGGGCTCTGACCCGGAGCGGCCGTTCGCCTCTCTGGTTTTCTGGTAGGCTTGCCTCAACTCCTTCAGTTTCACGCGGCACTGCTTTGGGTCCCTGTTATGGCCTCTGTCCTTCATGCCCTGGGAGATCTTGACAAAGGTTTTGGCATTTCGAAAACTGGAATGGAGTTCTGATAGCACGGATTCCTCTCCCCATACAGCGATCAGATCCCGTACCTCCCGTTCGGTCCATGCTGGAGCTCTTTTGCGATTCTGAGACTCCATCATGGTCACCTCTGCTGATGAGCTCTGCATGGTCACCTGCAGCTTGCCACGCTGGCCAAACAGGAAATGAGATTCAAAAGTTCGCGGTTCTTTTCCTGTCTACCTGGCCAGTGCATCTGAGTTGAGAGTGCTGTCCAGAGCGGTCAAAATGGAGCACTCTGGGATAGCTCCCGGAGGCCAATACCGTCGAATTGTGTCCACAGTACCCCAAATTCGACCCGGCAAGGCCGATTTAAGCGCTAATCCACTTGTCAGGGGTGGAGTAAGGAAATCGATTTTAAGAGCCCTTTAAGTCGAAATAAAGGGCTTCATCGTGTGGACGGGTGCAGGTTTACATCGATTTAATGCTGCTAAATTCGACCTAAAGTCCTAGTGTAGACCAGGGCTTAGTGTTGATGCAGTTATACTGGTATAAATGTGCCTTATACCAGTACTGATTATTCCCATTCCTGTATGGGAATAAACTGTACCGATATTAAGCACCTTGAAACTGGTGTATAACTGTCCCTACAAAAGGGGATTGTACTGCTTTAACTGTGCCAATATAGTTAAAGCAGCATAGCTTGTATGTGTAGACGGTGACTAAGAACATGTGGATGTAGAAACTTGCTTGGTTGATACGTACATCTGAGTGAGTGACCTGGCAAGGTTTGAATTGTAACGTTCCTTCCTTCAATAGGGACTTTGATTTGCTAGAAAATATCTGGTTAGATGTGTGATAAATCTCCTGTTGCCAGCAGTTACAGCATGCCCTTTGTGTGTTTTGCAGTGGGAAATGCCCGGTTCCAAGCATTAGTGAGTTAATGAAAGGATTGGATGCCTTAAAAGGCTAATCTGATGGAATTAATGCTCGCTTTCTCTGCTAACGTAGTAGAGTTCTGAGCACCTGAATGTCAGTGTCTGCAGTTTCAATGCCAGGGTCGCCTCTTTCGTTTGTTCATCTATCTAGTTTATACGTTGTAGCATGGCAACCCAACAAACAGGATAAACTGCTAATATGACTTAATTTTAATCTAATTTTTGTATTAAGATTTAAAACTAAATGTTTTTATTTTTATAGTTAGCACGAAGTGAAATTAAGGGCAAACTTGTTATTTGATTTGAAATTCTCATTAACTCAATGTAGTTTCTCAGTGAAGCAACATACTATGAAACACTGTTGGTGTGAACATATATTAAACTAAGTAGGTGAATCTAGATATATTGGTTTATGAATTTTTTACACCTGCATGTTTTCTAAACCTCATGTCAATGGATTGAAAACACATGTATAGGGCCAAAATATTGTTGCTCCTTAATATCACAAGCGGACGTTTAAACTTAAATTATTAGACATTAAATTTAACATCCCAGTAAGATGAATGGGGAGAGTTTACACCTCTTGGAGCCGCTGCTTACAAACTAAGGAAGAAACTACTGCATTGGTTCACATTTGGCAGTTTTTTTGTGTGTGTTGGTACCAGTATGAGGGCTAGAAACTTAATTTTTCTTTTACATGAAAGCTTAGTTTCTGCAGAAGCTGTATGTAATGCATGTTACATAAAGACAGATGCAGCCCAAGTGGTAAGGTTGTGTTGTCTTCTGGTTGGTGGTAGCTTTTAGTGATCAAAAATGTGTCATTGGCAACCAATGGGAACATCCTTGTTTCCTGCATAGTGACTTCTTAGACCCATATCAACTTGACAGAGCACCCTTGCTCATAAATTACTTGCCTGGCAACAGAAATCAAAGGAGTGGTTAGATTCAGGTTCCTTTTGGCGGCTTCTGCTACTGAGTGGGGAGAAAGGAGGAAGATGAGGAGACTTGCTTGGGTCAGGTGCAATGAGGCAACATTAGTACACAAGCATGCTGTCTCGTTGGTGCTGCTTGTCAAATTTTCATTTCCACATTCCTGCTCCAAAAGTAGTGAGCACTGCACTCCTTCATTTATGACCCAGGAGGAAGCTGTGTTCAGAAGCTGCATCTGTGATTCCTTAGGGTCTGCTGCCCAAGTCCTCCCATTCAGGTCTCGAAGAAATTCGATGCTGCCTCTTTGTAATACAATCTGGTGCTGAACCTTGGTGGGTTAGAAGTGCTTACTGTTGGAAATGGAGATCATTCTTGTAATGATAGCAGCCATTTTTCTTGGGCAGTTTTCTTACTAACTTGTCTTTCAAGGATGTTCATCTACATATTCAAGACACCAGAGGCTTCTAAGGTTCACTGTGGGTCCCTTAACTTCCTGTTCCACACTACACTTTGGCCTGGTGACAGAACCCAAGTTCAGGCACTTTGGCCTGATGACACATACCCAAGTCATCAAGGTGACAAGTAGTTGCCTCAAGAAAGGCACTCTTGGTGTGATGTTTGGTTTCATTGACTGACCAAGGCCCAGTCACTCTAAGCAGAAAAGTCTGTGGGCATGCTGTTCGGCATGCTGGTTTGGTCATTTAGTCTCAAAAAGAGCTAATTGAAAACTCTTCCCCCGACTCAGCGTTCAACTGGAAAAAGAGATTTCCCTTTGACAATGGTGTGAGAAGGTTGTAGGCTATAATTCAAGTCCTCAACAGAAAGCATCTCTTGCTTAGGTCCTGTGTGGACCATTTGGCCAGGGTGGTTTTATGTTAAGACCTAGAACACTCGTTTTAATAATTTTATTAAGATAATGTTGAAGTAAAAAGAAAACGGTACAGAGTTTAAGCATAGAAGTTTCTGGTTATCCAGGAGTAAGGTACAGATTATCAAGGGGTGTGAAATCCGGTTTAGGAACTGGTGGTGTAAGGAATACATAATCTGCAATCTCCCCGATTTGGGGGTAAAAGTTTAACGGGTCAAAGTACAGACATTGAGGTATGGGGGTATGTTGTCCATATAATGGCTATGTTCAGGTGTGGAGTATAATGAGTGGATACGATGATGAGGATGGATCTACCCTCATTTGGTGGGATTTAATGTTCAGTGACTTTATGGTTCCAGTTCATATGGTCCAGTGGAAAAAGTCTCTCCGTCCCTTTCCCATAGTTGATGCACGATGTTGTACCGGCTCACACCTCCTGGTACTGTAGGTGGCCGGTGATGTGTTCGATGTAGATGTCCCTGGACCATCGGATGGTGTCCGAGACCATGAGGTGCCGCATGAGCCGTGCATAGCGTCGACCGATCCCACAGGTCCGCAGCACACGCTTGTTGCAGGGGTCCCAAGCGTCCAGGGCTCCGACGATCAGGGCATCCATCTGCACCTTGTAGCCCTTCGCTCTCAGGGTGTTGGCCAGGGGGACGTATTTTTCCAGCTTATGAGCTCGGGCTTCGCGGAAGTCCGGGGTCCTGGTCTCGAAGGAGAACGTGATGTCGACGAGGATGATCTTTTTCTGGGCCTCGTCGGTGACTACCATGTCAGGTCGCAACTGGCTGTCAGTACCGGGGATGGTGCAGTTCACGGCGACCTCCCCCAGGCGCAGTGCGATGGCTTTCACCAGGCGGTTCTGGATGGCGTTGTGGCGCAGCTGCCAGGCTCTGGAGTGGGGCTTGCAGCTGCACAGGACGTGGGGCAGGGTCTCGTTGGAGTAGCCGCACGTCCTGCAATGCTTGTCTCGGTTCCCGTGGCGGACAGCTCCGTTGAGCGGGACGCAGTTGAGCCGGGCGCGGTGGATGAACCGCCAGTCAGCAAAACGGATGAAGCCACCCCCGGCAAGGAAGCGGTTGCTGGCGTCCCACTTGCTGGTCAGTTCAAAGGCTTTACCCTGGTCCGGCTTACGATTCAGGGTTTCCATGTACAGTGAGTGGATGGCTGCCTTCAGGGTCCTCTCCAGCATGCCCCTGGCGCTCGGGGTGACAATGGTGTTGTCATCGGACCTGATCTGCGGCACCAGGACTCCCAGCTCCTGGCGCTCCTCGCACCACTCCCAGCGGCAGCCAATGCGCTTCCCCAGGTGACGCGTGGCATTGCGAGTGTGGGACCACAGTGAAGCGATGTTGCGCCCGTCCCGTCTGAATTTGCCATCCAGGGAACTGCTCAGGAAGCTGGCGGTGTCTTGGTTGGAGGGGGCTCTGCCGATCCACTTCCTTGTTGCATCATGGAGGGCTTTCGCTGCAATGTTCCTTACCATGGCGTCGGGACACGTCAGCAGGCGGAAGGCGTGGGTGATCAATGCAATGTCACACAGGTCACGCATGTGGGGGACATTGGCACCGCCATGCCTGTGGGCAATATAGATCAGCTCGTTGCTGGCTCTCTGGGGAAGGAACAGCCACTTCTTCACCAGCTGCCGGACGATCTTGTCTGCCTTGTTGAGGGGTACCTTCGCCGCGGTGGATCCCCTTAGGACGAACGAGATGCGGGGGATCAGGAAGGTGTTCAGGGCGTTTATCTTCTGCCACGGTGCTAGCAGGGAGGCGTCGATCTTGGCGGCATCCTGCAAGATCTCCTGGATGGTGTCCTCGGGTGTCTGCCGGACACAGAAACCTATCAGCGTGCTGAGGTGCTGGTATGCCTGCCCCTCTGCCAGGGAGATGACGGGCTCGCCCTGGATCTGGATCTCCCTTTTGCTGCTGTCGATGTGGAGAGTTGCGCGCACACTTTGCCGTGAAGCGGAGCCCCATCCAATCGGCAGCTTGACTGGTGGCATCTAGCATACGTTCGAGGTTCTGTGGGTCATCCGTGGTCAGGACCAGGTCGTCCGCGTAAGCCAGGACGCTCACCCTCTCACCGTGGAGGTTGAAGCCATGTGTGCCATTGGAGATCGCTCGCAGCAACTGCTCCATGGCGAGGTTTAAAGATGATGGGGCTGAGGGGACAGCCCTGCTTAACTCCGCTCCGGATCGGGATCTCGGCGGTCTCCCCTTCGACTGAGCAAATGGTGGTGCTGCTGCATCCCTCGTACACATCTCGGATCACACAAAGGAAGTTCTCTGGCATCCCGAACTCCTGGAGCGTGGCAAAGATGTGGTGGTGGGGCATGGACCCATGGACCCAGCCAGGTCGAGCTACAGTCTTGCCCCCTCTAACCTTGAGAGAAAGGGGTGCTCCAGGAGTCTGTTTGGAGGAAGTCCCTTTTTACTTAACAATATTAAGTTAAAGGACATGTGTTAAGTCTCCAGCTCCACCAGTTTGGAACAAACACAACGGGATGTTGAAGGGCTGGCTCTCCATTGCCCCAGGATTTCAGCTGCTTATAATATATTGAGAGGAAGGATCCCCTCCCTCACCCCCCAGGGATTACATTTATTATAACAGTAGTACCTGGGAAGCTTAGTCAAGGATTAGGGCCCCATTGTGCCAAATGCTGCACAAACCAATAACAGACTGGGTCAGACCCAATGTTCCTTCTAATATTTTACATCCATATGTGGAATGATTTTTGTTATGTGCACCAATATGGAGGTCATGTGTGGCGGTGGGGGGCTGAGGGGTTCAAAGTGTGGGAGGGGGCTCAGGGCTAGGGCAGAGGGTTGGAATGCAGGGGGGGTGTGGGCTCTGGGGTTGGATCAGGGATGAAGGGCTCAGAGTGTGGGGGTGGGGGGGGGCTCAGGGCTGGGATGCAAGGGGGTGAGGGCTCTGGCTGGGAGTGCGGGCTCTGGGGTGGGGCCAGGGATGAAGAGTCTGGGGTGCAGGCTGTCCTGGGGCTGCGGTGGGGAGAGAGGACTCCTCTAGCCATCTCTCACCACAGCAGCCTGGGGCTGGGGAAGAGGAGCCTCTCCCCCAGCCGCAGCAGCTCTGGTGGAGCCGGGGCCTGCGCCTGGCGAGAGGAGTCTCTCCCTGCTGCGCACCTGCACTGGCCTTAATAGCCTGCTACGCAGTTTAGAGGGATCTTCGGTCAGACCCTGCCCCACAGAGTTGACAGTGAATGTTATCTCATCCGTGTAGCTAAGAAACAGACTTGCAAATATCTTTTTTTACTTTTCATCTTGTTGAAAGCTTGGGGGGATCACTGTTACTCTGGTCCTTAATGCATGAGAAGTTACTTTAACGCCATTTTATATCCTAGATTTTTATTGCCTAGATTGAGAGGGCATTTTTGGAACAGATCATAGAAGCTCTGAAGCTAAGCTTCATGAAGCTGGTTTAAGAAAAAAAAAAAGTTTTACTTTCTTTACTTTGGCTTACCATGCGTTATCCAGCAAATAAACATAATGGTTCTTTATGGGTTGTATTGTACAAGACCTCATTTCTTAAGCTTTCCAGAAAATGATCGCTACTTGTATGTACCAGGCAAGCAGTGTTTGCTACTCTGGTAAATTGAGTACAATATGATTCATGTTAAGAGCAGTTCTTGCAGCATGCTAGGAGGATTAGTCTTCCCAGCCTCCTGTGGGAGCTAAGGAGGCTTTCCTGTTAAGAATACTGGAAAGCTTTCAAAGAAATCCTCACTTGTTTTTTTTTGTTTTTTTTGGGTCATTGTAATGTTCTGTAAGCTCACATGGTGAAACACATTCTTGCCCTGAATAAACTCTGAGTTGTATTTGAAAATAAAGACAACACTTAAATCAGCATCCCCCCCATATGTCTGAGTGACCTGATACTGATTTAAAATATCATGCTTTGTAATGTACCTCTCTCTGTCTACAGTTTAATGCCAAGAAGTTAGAATATGGTAATCGTTGAGACATTTTAGCATTTATTTAAACACTGATTTAGTCAGATCCTTGCTACTTACAGCAATTTAAAAGTATGAATGAGTTGGGAGTGCATTTGATATGACATTGGACCACCTCCATAATTACCAGTATTGCAAATGTTCTGTTTTTGGTAATATGGTGGCTGACAAACTTAAAATTGATGATCTTAATTAAACATTTTAGGTTGTGGTAATGAACATTGAAAATCAAGGGTGCTGTGATGAAAATTATGATAAGTGTATGTAGGACCGAAATCCTGCGAGACACTTTACAAGCAGGCAGGAGATTGATTTCTCATAATAAGGTGACTAGTAGTATTTAAAACTTAATTTATTCTTCACAATCACTAGGGAATCACCAGGGAGAATGATTTGGATATTTTTCTGATATATTAACTTCCAATGTTGCACTATTTTGCGGCACAGAAGGGCAGTAGTGATTTTCCAAGGACCACACTTCCATATGCATTTCCATAAATTGCATTCTGTGTCAATTTGTAGTCGATGGCATTTGTATATCGTAACACGTTACATCTATACATCTATACATGTAGCTTTCAGTGGAACCCCCTCCCCCCCCCTCCCCCCCCCCCCCCCCCCCCGTTAATCAGTCATTAAGGTGAAAGAATCGACATTCAAAGGCTAGGATATGGTTGAAAATTTTACTTAATTTCTTCCCTTTTGAGTTTATACCTATAAAATATGGTTTCTTAATATAAGAAATTATCGAATTAAGGCAGCACATTCTATAAATCGTACGGGAATTAGTTATATAACCATACATGAGGTAGATTACAGCACAGCATGTACACCAATATTTTCATGTTGGGAACCAGCCTTAAAGGATTTTCAGAAAGGTCAGCTCACTCACACTTGGGAAATCAGACTCCTGATGGAGAGCTGTCTTGTCATAAAGGTAGGATCTCATCTGTTGAAATGTTATGGTAGTGTAAAGTCCTACGGCTTGTCAAGTAGAAAATGAACTGAGTAAAGTAGACAATAAAAGGTCACAAACCAAGAGCAAGTAGGCAAAGGTAAAAGCAGTTGCTTTTCAGTGCTGTACTCCATTCTAAACATGGAATGTTGCAGGATTTTTTCTTGCACAAGTAATAACTACGTAGGTTATTGTTGCTTGAAATACTAACTTCTCCCTTTCCCTTTGTGAAGCCCCATCACGAGGAGCATTGAGTACTGACACAGTCAGGGGACAAGGCTGATCACTGAGTCATTCTATCAATTGTCCAGGGAATGGAAAGAAAAGTGGTGGAGAACCATGGCAACTGTGGACTTCATTGCTGTGTGGAGGCCTTGATGTATGTTTGTCTAGTGATCATAAATGTAAGATACTCCGTCCCCTGGCATGAACAGTGCTTGAAATGAATGCAGGTAAAACGGTGGCATGTCTACAAATTTTATAGTAACTTAAGCTTTTTACAAAAAATTTCCCCACCCACCCGTCTAAGCCAGAGTACAAAGTAACAAGGCTATGGCAGGTTTCAGAGTAACAGCCGTGTTAGTCCGTATTCGCAAAAGGAAAAGGAGTACTTGTGGCACCTTAGAGACTAACCAATTTATTTGAGCATAAGCTTTCGTGAGCTACAGCTCACTTCATCGGACTGCTTGTATGCTCTCAATCTAGGCACTGGCACCAACCTCCTACCCTGTGGACAGGAGGTGCCAGAAACTCGGTAAATTTTAACTTGTGGACCTTTTTACATAATTTCTCCATCTTTTGTATGAAAAGGGGATGGTTTGGCCCAGTGTTCTGAATGCAACAAACAAGGACAAATAATAAGAAAATATGTGGGTAATAGCAAGCATATCCTAACAGAGATCATGTTACACAAAAGGCAAAGGAAGCAATCTTTCCCCCTTATTCCCGCCCTCCCCGCCTCACTTTTTTTTTCTCTCCTATTCTCTCTTCTTGCTTTTTATTGCCTTCTGGTCTTCAGATGATTCTCAAGAATATTCCAGTGACCCAGATCCTCTGAAAAGCTTTTTTGTAAAATCTTTTCAATATAACTCACTACCAGCAACTAATCTTTCAGAAAAGTCTGTAGAACTAGCACAGTTGTTGCTATGGAGAGGTGAGAGGTTCCTGGGTTTTTTTCCTTGTACCTGCCTGATTCAGTCTACAATTGATTGCTTCCCATCTTCCACCCCACTACATCAATGAAAAGTGACTAGGAAATTAACACTTTCCCAGATATAAATGTTCAGTATTTTACCACTTACTATCTCACAATCAGATGCTGTGTCTGTGTACACGATGGGGCGCTAGGAACTCCAGAATCTGAATCCTGGCTCTTGCACTAATCTCTCTGGCCTTATGCAAGTTCCTTAACCCTTCTGTGTCTCAGGTTACATAGGAATTGCGATACTGAATCAGACCAGAAGTCACCAGTAGCAATCTCTACTAACTATTTCTGAGGAAGGTGCAAGAAACCTTGGAGTTACGGAAATTCCTGCCCCCAGGAAAAGTTTACTTTTTAACCTCCAATAATTAAAGCATGTTGTCGGCCCTAAAGCAGCTAGCCTATATTTTTACAGTATTATAACGTAACTTGTAAAAGGGAAATCATGTTCTTAACAACCTCGCAGAAGCACTGAGGGTTAAAGTCTATAAAGCACTTGAAAGGTAATTCTAGTCATTTGGTGCTTTATAAAGTAGTTTAGTGTTCTATTTTGCATTAGAATTTTATACTGTGGGGCACAATATTAAGGAATCTAAAATTATTTTACATACTAAAATTTTGGGTAAAAGTGTTTTTAAAAGTGTGAGGGGTGGGGGAGGACGAAAGTTAGCTTCACTTGCATAATTAAACCTGATTTTTCTTTCCTTCATTGGCAAGTTCTAGCCTTTTTATTAGGAATCCCAGTCAGCCTTAAAGTGAAGTGATTGTGAAACACCTGAAATAAAGATGGCACAGACAGAAGCCAACTTCCTGTTGAACTAGTGCAGTACATTCAGAGCTTTTTATGTAAGCATCACATGACTTACAAGAAGAACTTAGCACTTGAATGACTATGTATTTTACGGCTTCTGACAAACCTTACCACACAGACTTCTAAGAAAAGAATAGGCTCAGAGATAAAGCATGGCAGATCCATGTGATTCTTCAGCTCCTTGGTCAGTTTTTCCTGTGATGTGAAAGGCAAAGGGAACGTGGTAATCTGGGTCATTTCCAGTTTGAGTCAAACTTTTTAACTCCCCCACAGCAAGTGGGAGTCCTGCCAAAGTCAGTTTAATTTTGTGCACTGAGATGTGGATAAACAAATGTTTGTCACACTGCCTTCTCATCCTGCGTATTGGGCCTCCGTCAGAAAGTGTTTGCTGACAAGAAGTTGAATTAGCTGGTGCCTGTGGGGAATTGGGCAGCAGACAAAGTGCAGGGAAAAGTGGAGTTTAATCATGGAAATTCGCAGCAGAGGGTAGGAAGAGAGAGTTGCTTGATGTCACTGTAGTTCAGAGGTGTAGTGAAAGGAGTATATGAAAAGTAGCTGCTCATTTTGGGCTCAGTCCTGTAAAGTGTTAAGCTCTCTGGTTTCAGTTCAGTAAAGCAGTTAATCACATGCTTAACTTTAAACCTGAGACTACGTATGTGCTTAAAGTTAGGTGTGTGCCTAAGGATTGGAGGACTGGGCCCAGAGTGCTCAGTACCTTGCAGGATTGACCCCCTAGAATCTCTGAAGTTAAACTAGAGCTCTGAAGATGTTTGTGCGTATCTGGTTGTTCAAAATTCCTACATCTGAAGCAAACAGATTCATTCAAACAGAACCTCTTCTCATGTTAAAGGAGCATGCCACAGTAAATGTTCATTTCATCAAGCAAAGCTTACTAATTGAGAATGCTTGCCCTCTTAAGTTCTAAATAACTGTCAGATGCTACAGCAGATTTTAGGAAATTGGAGAGGGTGAGAGTTCATAAGTGGTTTTGAATTTAATTTAGAGGTTCTGAATTGAATTACAGATTTAAACCTATTATTTTAATTTGAGTTTTAATGTGCTTTTGTGAACGAATGTTTAAGACTAAAAAAGCATGTGGCAATAAATTCCTTCAACAGGAATGACATTAGCAGCATACGTAGAATTGACAGAGTTTGGGCAGTTTACTTAAGCTGTCTGTATCTTAAGTTACCAGTCTGTATAATGGAGATACCTACTTGTGAGCGTGGCCCAGTTCAATGTGACATTGGTGTGTGTGTGTGAGAAGATGGTAGTTTGAGTTGTTGTTATGACAGGTGGCCGTGTGTGTGTGTGGGGGGGGGGGGGGGGCTAGTAGCCCTGAAATCCTTCTTATTTCAAAATTGTGTAATATGGATAGACTTTTGGTCAACTGGCTACTTGGCAGCAAGTCAGCAGTCAGTTGCAGGGGTACCCTGGTTTGGCTCTGTGCGCTCACTTTCTTGCAGAAGGAGCTAATCATGTCTGTTTGGGCATAGCAAAATGTTGGTTTGTCTTTTTTTTTTTTTTTTTTTTTTAAATTTTATTTTAATGTCTATTCCAAATGCAGCTGATGCACAGTATTGTGTGGTGCTTGATGATTTGTGGTTAGAGAGACAGAAGAAGAGAAATGTTTTCATTTAATTACTGTGGGATCCATCTTTTAATCTCATCCCTGTCCTTCCCCCCACCCCCTTCAACTGCCTCCACTGGTCTCCCATATGGAGTTTTGTGGCATCAGCTGCTTGTACTAAGTACTTGCATGCCAGAACTGCATTGCCTGGTGGCTAGGTCTGTGACTTGGCATTGTTAATGAGGAATTAGCAGCATTTGACAGTTGGCATTCTCTTTGGATGCTTTACTCTTCCCCCCCCCCCCCCCCATTATCTTTCCTAAACTGGGAGAATGAGTCATACTAAACTCAAATGGAAATGAATGGCTCAATGTTGTAGGTCTGTGGAGGGGAAGGAAGGAAATGGGAGTCCACTACCTCTCAGGTTTGCTCTCTGAAGATAATAAATCATGGTATAATCCTGTTCTGCGTTTGCTCAGAGTTCCGGGACCAAATCCAGAGCTGCATTTAAGGTACTTAAGTGGCTGCTTTATTGCCAGGCCAATAAATACAAGAGTTGTTCAAGGAAATCTGATGATCGGAGCAAGTTGTAAATGAACATTTTAAAATTCCTAATAAAATAGGAAGTGCAGTGAATGTTGGTACAGGCTGACATTGCAGGATTAGGACCTAAATCATGACATGAAATAGCAAATAAGAATTGCCCCATATATCAGTCCTGCTGTGCAACAGAGGAAAAAATGGCTGATGTTTTGTCTTCATCTTTGTGTTTTTCTTTATACAGCTACGAAAACTACAAGTGAGAGATTTCAGAGTAGCAGCCATGTTAGTCTGTATCTGCAAAAAGAAAAGGAGTACTTGTGGCACCTTAGAGACAAACAAATTTATTTGAGCATAAGGTTTCGTGAACTACAGCTCACTTCATCGGATGCATGAGAGTGTGTGCATATAAAAGTCACTGTTCGTTTTGAACTGTGACTGTAATGCACTGTGTGTTTATCAAAATCTGATTATTTCATATTGTAATCTCGAAATTTGTTGAAAGGGAAGGTTATTGTTCTGAGTCTGTGGCTTGAAATGAAGTGTAACAAAGTTTTGTACTAAGGGACTGTATCTTGGAATACAAGGAAACAAAATGACCTGTTGAAAGACAAGTAGCAGAGTGTGGAGTACAGTACTTCTTTATTATAGCATAAACTTCTTTAATCACCACTTTATTTCATTAATTTTTTTACATTATATACTTAACTCTTAACACCACAGAGTTGCTTTGGGTAATATTCCACCTTTTTGCCATGTTGATGACTCCAAAAGTGCAAATGTCAATTAAAATTTTGTTTTGAAAAATCGAAGTGCCTATTTGAATTTTGTTAGTATAATGCTTCCCATCTTTATTGAAAAAACAAAACAAATATCCGCATAGGAATCAGAACAGTATTTGCATCCACCTGATCTGTCTGTGTGAAAATGGAACTGCACGAGCCAACCTGTTGAAAAATAGTGATCTTTTTAATTAAATGTTCCCTGTTCCCAGTTGGGTGACTTTTGTGTTCCTCTAATTTAAGATTTTCTGTGAAAATTTGATGAAGTGGCCATTTCCATTTTTTAAAATCTAAAAATTGTAATTTTGAAATTGCTATGGAAAATGAACCACTTTTGTCAAATACTTTACAAAATATCTATTAGAGGTAGTGATAAAATGCCAAAGAATTCAGCGTTTGTGTAGTTTTGCCTTTTGTTATATTTCCCACCCCTTTCCAGTACAACTCTATTCCCAGGCTAATGAAATAGGAACAGGTTAGAACAATAGTTTAAACACTGGATCACTTTGACTAGTCTCAGGCAGTGGTAGCTGACAGGAGTGCAGTATTTCACATAAGACACTATTTTGCCAATATGTAAACACTGGTATAGGGGTAATTCCAACACCATGAAGCACTTATCAACCCAGCAATTATTGATACTGAATATTAAGATGACATAAGTTCCAGACAATGGCCTAATTTCCCCTCCAGTACATTAAAACAAAACAAAACCAAACCCATCGGGTACGCATGCTGCAGGTGAGCAGACACTAAGGCCATGTCTCCACTACAAAGTTAAGTTAACTTCATGTAAGTCAACGTTGAGCCTCCGATTTTAGCCAGTCGATTATGCATGTCCACACTATGCTCCTTGTGTCGGCAGTCCTCACTAGCAGGGCTTGCATCGATGCACAGAGCACTGCACTGTGGGTAGTTATCCCACAGTGCACATAGCCGAGTAGAATTTTGGGTTGGGCTTGCAATGCCTTATGGGACCAAAATATTGGCGCGGGTGGTTATGGGAACATGGAGTTAGCTTCCCATGATGCAGTTACCTCCCTCCCTGAAATCAACAGCAAACAAGCCAAGCTTTTTTGTGTGCCTTTTTTTGTAAGCCTGGGTTACCTGCACGGATGTCATAGCACCATAAGCATGGACCCTGCTCAACTGTACACTGTTGTCGTGAGCATTACAAACACTTTGCGCCTTATCCTGCAGTATTTACACAGCCGATACAGGAGCCACCACGTGGAACAATGTAATGCCATGCAAACAGCCCAGCTGGAAAACATAGAGCGGAGCAGTTAGGAGTTGCTGATGACTGTCATGCATCACCTTGACACAGTTGAGCGTCGTTTCTGGGTCTGGGAACAAGCACTGATGGGTGGGACGGCATTGTTATGTAGCTATGGGATAATGAGCAGTGGATGCAGAGCTTTCAAATGCATAGGGCCACTTCCCAGGAACTGTGTAAAGAGTTTTCCCTACCCTGAAGCGCAGCAACACTAAAATGAAAGCTGCTCTGACCAGTCTGCTACCGGTCAGTGGGGCATCAGTTTGGAGTGGGTAAATCTACCATGGGATCTGTTGTGATCCAAGTTTGCAGGGCCATTAACAGACTTCTGCTAAGAAGAGTAGTGACTCTGCACAATGTGCAGGACACAGTGGATGATTTTGCTACGATGGGGTTCCCTAACTGCGGTGGGGCAATAGATGGAACACATATCCCTACCTTGGCATCATACCAAAAGAGTACATAAACCAAAAGGGGTACTTCTCAATAATGTTGCAAGCGCTGGTGGATCACAGGGGCCGTTTCACCCACATCAACATGGGATTGTTGGGAAAAGTGCATGAAGCATGCATCCTTAGGAACGCAGGTCTGTTCAGAAAGCTGCAAGCAGGGACTTTCTTTCCAGATTGCAAAATAACCATTGGTGATGTTGAAATGCCAATCGTGATCCTGGGAGATCCAGCATATCCCTTGCCGCCATGGCTCATGAAGCCGTACACAGGCAGCCTGGACAGCAGTAAAGACCGGTTCAGCCATAGGCTGAGCAAGTGCAGAATGGTGGTGGAACATGCCTTTGCATGTTTTAAAGGTCGCTGGTGGTGTTTGCTTACTACGTTAGACCTCAGTGAAAGCAATAATCCCGTTGTTGCTGCCTGCTGTGTGCTCCATAATATCTGTGAAACAAAGGGAGAAAAATTTCTGGCAGGGATGAGGAGTTTAGGCAGATTGCCTGGCAGCCAGTTTTGAGCAGCCAGACACCAGGGCAATAAGAGCACATCAAGGAGCTCTGTGTCTCCATGAGGCTTTGAAAACCAGTTTCAGCAATGAGCCAGAGTAATGTGACACTAATCTATGTTGTTCCTTACTAAACTGTCCCCTCCTTTGCATTTTCTCCCCTGTAAACTCCACCCTCATCAACCATTGTGTGGTGAATGAATAAAGAGCCTTTTCTCCTCAATCCGTTAAGTTTTATTATGCACACAAACAGAGACTGCAAGGAAAAGTAAAATAACCTGGGGCAAAAGGGCTGATAACACTCTGGGGGGGCGGGGGGGAGAGAAACTAGGAAAGCTTGCTTACAGATGCACTGCAATAACAATCAAAGGTGTGGGAATGGGTGCCTTCTGGTCCTTGTACCCTCCCCTGGTGTTGAGTGCAAGGGATACTGAACTTTCCCGCCCCACCTTATAGGATGTTTTGGGGAGGCAGAAGTAGAACTGGGCGGTGATGGCAGCAGGTTCAGCATAGGCTGCGGAGGGACTCTGGCATTCAGCTTCCTTTCTTGAACCTCAACCAGACGCCTCAACATATCTGGTTGCTCCTTCATAATCTGCAGCATCTCTTCCTGCGTGGCATGTTCTTGTTCCTTGCATGCTCTCCTGTCCTCCCAGTCCAGGTTCTCGGACAGTGTAATACTCCATGCTCTGATCTCAGTCTTATCACTCTCGGAGGCATGCATCAACTCACTGAACATGTGCTCTCGAGTCTTCTTTTTCCACCTTCTACTCTGTGAAAGTCTCTGTCCCGGTGTAGAGAATGTGCTGATGGACAAGGTTTCAGTTGCAAGGAATGCAAAGCACAAGGGTAGCATTGACAGTGCATACGTTGTTTCTGGTGCAAGGTTAATTTTTTTTATAACCCCCCCTCTCCCCACCCCTCAATACACTTCATTGCAAGCCACAACATAATCACAACCATTGGCTATTGCAAGAGTCACTTTGCTGCTCCAGCCATGGTAAGGCCACGAGGCATGGACGAGAGGTCTTGTGCTGTTGCTGCTTTTGTGAAAGACATACATGGGATTGCAGGTTGGAACTTGAGAAAAGCCTCCTTTTCCCCCAGCAACCTGGGTGGTGCTTGAGGACAGGCACCAGTGTTCAAAGCCCCGCAAACAGTTCTTGTTTTTTACAAAAGCGGCACCAAGTTGTGTGTGTGTGTGTGTGTGTAGACCAACAGGAAGCCGCCACCCCCCCTTTTTTTCAATGCTGCTTGTAATATGCTGTGATCTCTTCCAACCACGGCACTTTTGGGAAAGCATGGTTGTGTGACCCAGAAATTCCCAAATGGGGGGCGGATTACTTGTTGAATTGTTTGCGGTTTAAGGGCTAGCATTCAAAAATTCCCCCCATTTCCCCTAGGTGACCCTGTGCTATATCACTCTCCTGAGGGTAACAGAGGCAGCAAGGCAGCAGATGCTCCAAGCATCTGGGTACAGACCTGGTCCTTATGCTGTGTGCTGCAGTGATGCCAGCAGAGTTAATACTGAAGGGGTGCGGGAAAGTGTCCTACCGTGGTGGACGAAATAAGGCAGTCCTTCCCAGAAACCTTTTGCAAAGGATTGCAGAGTACCTTCATGAAAGCTTCTTACAGATCTCCATGGAGGATTCCAGGGCTATCCCCATGCACATAAACAGTTTTTCTTTCTTGGTGAGCACCCTCTGTGTAGCTGGAGTGGCCACCGATACCCACTACTCCTACTTTTTTGTTCAGATTAAACATAAGAAAATAACAGCATGTAACCCCTACAGTTTGATTGCAAATGTGTACTCACCAGAGGTGCCTTCCCTGGCATCACGCTTCGCTGCCTTTGAAGGGATGGGCTCCAGGGTTAAAAATAGTTCTTGGCTGTCAGGGATAATGGATCCTCTGCTTGCCTGCCTCATATTCTTTTCCTCTTCCTCATCAACAATGTCCTCCTGGTTGTTGCTTGAGGTCGCCGGGGGCTTCTGGCAGGTACCCACAGAGCATTTAGGGATAATGGTGGGGTCACCATTGAGAATTGCATGCAGCTCCTCATAAAAGCGGCATGTCTGTGGGACAGAACCAGAATGACTGTTCGCCCCCCTTGTCTTCTGGTATGCTTGCCGAAGCTCTTTTATTTTCACATGGCGCTGCTGGGTGTCCCTGGAGTAGCTCTTCTCCCCCATGCCCTGCACGATCTTGGGATAGATGCCAGCGTTTCTTCTGCTGGATCGGAGCTCTGCCTGCACAGACTTTTCTCCCCACGCAGCAATCCAATCCACCACGTCCTGTGTACTCCGTGCTGGAGCATGTTTGCGGCTTTGAGTCTCCATGATCAGCTGTGCTGGTGAGCGCTCTGTGCTGATCAAACAGCAAATAAAAATTCAAAAGTTCTCTGGGGCTTTAACAGAGGAGCGGCTATTTCCTGTGTACTTGGCTGATGTGCAGTGGAGTTGAAAGTGTTCTCTAGAGTGGTCACAGCAGAGCACTGTGGGACACCTCCTGGAGGCCAATTCATTCGAATTACACAACACAGTGTCTACATTATCCCCATGTCAACCCGTGGATGTGAAATCAAGCACTATGCCTTTTGCGGAGGTGGAGTACAGAAGTCCACTTCACAGGCCACTTAGGTCGGCGGAAGGGACTCGGTTGTGCACAAACATTATTAGATAGACTTAATGTGACTTATGTAACCTAAGTTTGTAGTGTAGACTAGGCCTAACTTTTCCGTAGGTATTGCCATGAAGAACCGGAAAAGCAAGGGGGGGCGGGGTGTGATGAGAGCTATGAATGGATAGATACTTATCCCTTCCTCTTGGATGTAGGTGTTCAGGTGGCAGTATGCCATCTGTCAGATTTTTGCCCCTATAATTTTCACCAGCAGCTATACTGCACCTTCCCACTATCTCTAGGAATAAGTTACGCTTTTCTTATCTAGACCATCTTGGTGTATTTCACAAAATGAAATTCTAATTCTATTACAGAGAGTTTGCCTCCTTTTTAAATACTGGGCTTGCTTGTTTTGAGCAAATTCAACCCTTTTGAAGATGAATAAAAACAGTGATCTAACAAAATGAGATTTTATCCATTGTTGAAGAATCTACTGTGGATTTTGAGAGACAACCTGTACTGTCTTATTGAAAATGTTTAAAATCAGGTCAACAACAGCAGACCAAATTTTTCACTCTTCTTGGTCACATTCTTCTTACAATATCAGAAGTAAGAGCTTTACTTCTGTGTGTGTTGTACATTCCTATAAAACCTACCGTGACGGGTTGGATCACAGAAACCCCCTGGGGAGCTGCCACCTGATGTGCCAAGACTACTTCTGCTCCTGCTTTCCTGCCCTGCCATCTTAGGACTCCAGCACCCTGCTTGGTTTGAGCCAGACCCGCTAGCCTGCTGTAAACCCAGACCCAGGTCTGAACCATGTCCCCTAACAGCTGTAGGCTCAATTAAAAGTAGCTTACAGAAGTGTTCCTATCCTTGACACTCAGATGCTCAACTCCCAATGGGGTCCAAACCCTGAATAAATACGTTTTACCCTGTATAAAGCTTATACAGGGTAAACTGATAAATTGTTCACCCTCTATAACACTGATAGAGAAATATGCACAGCTGTTTGCTGTCCCCCCCCCCCCAAAGTATTCATACATACTCTGGGTTAATAAGTAAAAAGTGATTTTAATAAATACAGAAAGTAGGATTTAAGTAGTTCCAAGTAGTAACAGACAGAACAAAATGAATTACCAAGCAAAATAAAATAAAACCTGCAAGCCTATGTCTAATAAAACTGAATACAGACAAAACCTCACCAGTTCCACTAATTTTCCTTTTACAGACTAATCTCCTTCTAGTCTGGGTCCAGCAATCACTCTCACCCCCTGTAGTTACTGCCTTTTGTTCCAGTTTCTTACTGGTATCCCTGGGGGTGGAGAGGCCATCTCCTTAGCCAGCTGAAGACAAAATGGAGGGGGTCTCCATAGACTTGCTCTTGTGGGTGGAGACCCGTCCTCTCTCCTATGCAAAGTCCAGCTCCAAGATGGAGTTCTGGAGTCACCTGGGCAAGTCACATGTCCATACACGACTCTCAGTTTCTTACCAGGTAGCAGCCATGGGTCACATGCTACCTTGAACGTCCTCAAGTCGACTTCTTATGTGGATTGGAGCATTCCAAGATGCATTGTACTTTAAGTGCTTCTTGATTTGCACATACCTTTCTCAAGAAGCTGACCAAATGCTTTACAAAGGTTACTTAAAAATCAAGCCAGTACACAGCCAATATTCAGAACTTCGAATACAAAAATGACACATGCATACGAATAGGATTAATAGATTCGGTAGATCATAACCTCTACAGAGATATGTCGCATATGTAGCATAAAACATATTCTAGTTATGTCATCTATACATTCATAAGCATATCTTCATAAAGCCTTATGGGGGGCACCGTCACAGCTACCAAGGGGGACCTCTTTAAAAATGCCCATCTTTTAAAGATTGCACTTCTTTGAGAGAGAGAGAGAGATTGCAGCAGATGGATGGGATGCAGAACAAAATTTCTATTGCTGAAAAAATATTGGTTGGGCCAACTGGGCATGTGGGGAGGGGGAGATGATGATGATCTTGGACCCGCAAGATATGTATCAAACATCACCTTGATAGGATACCAGGGTACAAACATTTTTCCCATTTATGGTTTCTTTTCTTTACTTAAGCCCTGGTACTACATGTGCATAAGCAGAGTCTCATGCTCGTGCAGTACCATGGTGCATTTGCAGGCTTGGGGCCTTACGTTATCAGCTGGTTAAGGAAGGAGCCTGTCTCATCACGTGTCATAAATTCCCTAACATGCTTTTAGCACTATGTAAGTGATGATAAATGCTATACCTATAATCCATTTTTTGACTGCTGCTTGAAGGTATGTTTCCACAGCATATCCATTGTATGCGAATCTGTCAGCCATCCTTAGCTAGGAAAGATGGAGTGTTTGAATCTCAGCCAAAACCTAAAGGGGTCAGCTTTTTTTTTTTTTAAGCTCAAGACAAGTGACGTTCTGGACAATCATGGTGTCTTCGGTGTCTATTACAAATTTCAGGCTGAGTATTAAGTGTGAGTGTTGATAGGATGTCCTGCTGGGGTGACAAGGAGAAAAGTCTGTGCTAATTTTTATTCTATTTTTCAACTTCTCTACAGTGCTAATGATTGTAATATCTGAGTGCCTCATGATCATCTATTAACTTAACCTATTAACTTTCCCGGGGAAATATATTTAAAGATTGGGAAATTGAGCTACAGAAAATAAATGATTGCCATTGTTAGAGGTGGGAACAGAACCCTGATCTTGTGAGTCAAAGTCAGCAGCCTTAATCACAAGAACATCTTTTCTCTCCACTTATCAGTCAGTCCCTTGTGTCACTGTGACACCTTGCAGAGTAGTAAATTTAGCTATCTACAAATCCACAGTGAAACGGTTTCTAGAGAAAAATCTGAATTTTGGGAGTTGGAGCACTCCTGGGTTATAATTTATCAGGAGCTCTTGGAAAGGGCCAGAAGCCATTTTCAATGCCTGTGACAAAAGGTTTTTTTTGTTGTACTCCTAAAAGGAAACGGGTGATGAGGGTAGGTGATTTTGTAAGGTGATTGATTAGCTTTCACATTTAAAGACATGCATTCAGATTCTGCTCAAGTACTATGTTAATTTGATCTCACCCTAGTATACATTGTCGGTTGTAAAAGCTCCCACTTAATTTAATAAGGCGTTGGCCAATTTTTGTTCAAACCCCCTCCCCCCCCCCAGGTCTTAGCTACAAGACACGCTAAGGGTCATTATGGAGGTGTGGAAGAAGTTTATGCCGAGAGACGCTGATTGATTGATTCTAGTGGGTGTTCAGAGTATCTTACTTTTAATGAGCAGTAACAAAGAAAACTCGTTTTACCAAATCAAAAACTTCGGAAGTGTGTGTGTTGGGGGGGAAAGGTAACTAATGTAGTGTCCTCTGAAACCGTTGTATCAAAGTGACATACTTGTCATATGTGTTTTTATAATATACAACTTACATAATCAATTAGAATTATTCAATAAGCAGTGCATTTTGAAACTTTCTTTGCAAAAAGTTGTCAGGTAAAATAACCCAATTCCTTTTGTGTGTATTTTTTTTGTTAGTGAAGCTAGAGAGTCTGCTTCAAAGGATTGATTGTGGCAACACCATACTTTTCTGACATTGCTCTCATCTTTGTAGCATTTGCTTCTGTTTTATCAAATTCAGGGCCAGATCCTCAGCTAGTGTAAATTGGCATAGCTCCATTGAAATCCATGAAGCTACACCAGTTTATTCCAGCTGAAGATCTGGGCCTCCGTTTTTGATACTAATTTTATTTTGTACTGTGAGGTGGGGGTGGGGGTGCAGAGACGTGACAGAGGAAGCTTCTGTTATTTGTATATGTCTTCTCTTTCCTCCTTCAAATAACCAGTTGGTCTTTTTTGGGGAGTGGGGGGTAGGATGAGACATATCTGAAAGGATGGAAAGCAAGAGAGACTTCCATCTTCCTCTTATTTCCTAGTCCTTTTTTTGCTTCCTGTACTGGAAACATAGATTCCAGTGTTTCAGCTGTTAATCCCAAGGAACCTGGAAGAAACAAACCTTAAAGCATGAGAGGAAAGAATTAGGAGAATAAAAGAGAAGAGGCTTTCACAGCCACGTTCAGCCTAAGGGCAGGTTCCTGGAGGATGGACTTCATATCCCAGTGGAAATTCCCTTGTTGTGCCACTTATCTTATAGTTGATAACCCCCTTCCCTCACTCTTTTTTCTGTGGTGGAGTTTTTTTGGGGGGTGAGTGGGGAGGAGATGGAGTTCTGTTTGATAGCCAGCTCTTCAATTAAGACCTGTCTTTCTGTTCTTGTAAATAAATTTTAGCTTACTTTCTTCTTCATAATAATAAAAGATCCCAGCCTTCAGTATCTTCCAATATTAGCAAAATAGTGTTGAGGCTCTCCTCTTGTAAGAGTGGCTACTTGAAAGAAGCAAATGGAAGCAGCCTGGATTTATTGAAGCCCAGGCAGTGAAATTAGTCCTTTAAGCTTGGGAATGGCTTCTTGAGGGTCAGCATATCCTAATTAGGTGCCATGATCAGATAGAAGATCTGGTGTGTCTCAAAAACAGGAAAGCGCCTGTAGTGTAGGCCTCCTTCTGGAAGTCTTGCACTATGCTGGACATTACTGTCTCTTAAGTTCTGGGAGAAGTAATTGTTTGATTAGGGGTAATGCAGCTGAATAAGAATGGTTAATGAAAAAGGAAGCCAGTGACCACAGGTATTCCGATTACTGTGATACCATTCTAGTGATGTGCTGTAGAAGTGCCTCGGTAAATAACAAACTGTCTCCCAGATCTCAGCAGAGATGCCTCTGTTCTGTACCTCTTTGACCTGTTTTGACCTGTTAAGAGACTGGAACAGATGCTTTCTTGAGGGGTTGAAGGGAAGCTGCGGGGTGGGGAGTGAAGCAAGAAAACTAACTTTTTGGGGTTTTTTTATTCCAGGGTCCACTTACAGTGTGCTGTCCATAATGCCATCTGATTCCGAAAGTAGCAGTTCTCTCAGTAGCATTGGTGAGTAAAGTATTATATTGAAGAGTTTAATGTGTACACTTTTCAGTGGGGTATACATTTTAAATAGTCACTATTGGAAGGATGAATGGATCCCTCTGGGTTTTGCATAGTAACAAATGTAAATGTAGGTTGAACTATGAGAGTGAACTGCATATGTCTGCACAATGATAAAGTATATGCTTCGTTTGTATTGCAGGGCTAAACGTTTTTATAGCTAAATGTAATTGCTTAGCAATGAGCAGCCAATAAAATCTGAGCTTAAAGTGAGCTGAGTTACATGACATAACTAAGTTGATATATATTAAATGACCATAATAACAGCAATACTGTTACAATGATACCTGTATATTTTTAACTTGTAGGTCATAATCAGATACAAAAACCCCGAAAAAGAGAATGAAAAATAGTTTTCGTCAAATTTATCCAACTCTTTAAACTTTGTCCAGTTGCTGCAGAACTTCAGGAGTGACTTGTAATATTCCTTTTGTTCTTAATAAGATTGGTTACTTTACTTTCTCGTATGTTTTTAAGAGAATGGGGGTGAAGATGATATTTAGGAAGTTGGAGGGAGTGAGGTGTGGTTAAAAATGAGCTGAAGTAGCAAGCTTGGCTACCAGTTTATTCAACTTTCCACATATACAAATAAAATTTTTGTGAAATCTGCATAAAAGTGATTAATCTTAAATAGAGGTCATGGATTCCTGCGTTTTTAAAGTTCCAGTGTTGCATCTGTAGATTTCTCTGACAGCACAAGACAAGTCAGTTGCCTGTTAAAGGATGTCTTTAGACATCGGGTTGAACTTTAACTCCAACACGCAAGAACAAGATTTCAGTCTTGACTAAAACTATTTGCTGAAATAATGGAAAGATGTGACACTGCAGATTTTTTTCAAGACTAAACTTGTATGGTGGCTGCCAGCATATGGAGGATGCATACATGTTTATATTTAAAAAGAAAAACATATATTCAACCTGTTTCTTGGCAAAAGAGACTTTTTAGTACTGTAGATGAACATACTAAATGGTTGGAATAGAGTTATTTAAATTTTGCAATTTTGATCATTGATAGAGAAGAGATAAGTGGATTAAATGTTGTCTTTTCAACATTTTACATCACTCCTTCTCCAGTAGTGCACCCCTGCAAGCTATAGATAATGTGCCTTCCATTTTCCTACAACCTGTCTGTCAGGTGCGTATTTTCTGAAAATGCAGGGGGGAGACTTGTGTGACTGCAACCACATCTTTTTTTTTTTTTTTTTTTTTTTTTTTTTTTTTCCTTTTTTCATTTCTGTTCTAAATAATTTTGTCATCTTGTGATTTATACTGTCATCCAAACCAGGCTATCATATGAAAGTGTTTTGTGAAATACAGCTATTTTCCTTTGGAATTACTGTTGTTCCAGCCACTAGCTCACTGCCTACAATAAGAATAACAGTAAAGAGATCTTTGTGATCTTGTTGTAACTCAACACGAATTTTATTTGGATTTGACTAATGTCACTTTTAAAATGCATTGCAGAAATTCCAGGCTTTAGTGCAGATTTAGGGAATGTCTGTAGACTTCAGGTCTTTCCAATATTTTTTGCAGAACTCAGGCTTATGTTCAAAAATATTTTTTTTCCTAGCTCTTCTGGATAGAAAGATGTACTTCTGCTGAATATGGACCAATGTAGTCCTGTCATCTAGAGTCTGTAATTAACCACAAACAATAGTCCTGAGTCATGAACTGCCACATTTCAATTGTTGTTAACACTGAAACTTAATAGTGGCATCTCATATGCCAACGTATTAATTATTTCACTGTTGCTTGCTTGCTTTTAACAGAAATAAGCAGCTGTTTTGTTTTACCCAATGTGGTTGGATTCATTTGCAAGACATTTCACAGGAAGTTTCACAAGAATGAGGCTGCAAATGTTAGATACAAATACTCATATTGTCTGTTAAATGTTTTGTGTGTTCACCCTCCCACTGTAGAGGGAGTAGAACTGTAATGAATTAGGTAGGAACTGGTAAATCTTGGGGGGAAAGGGGAGTGAAAGAGGTCATTAGGTGGAAGAATTTTAAAAAAGGATAGGTAAATAAAGCTAATATGTAAAACAGCTCAGCAGTATAAATAATTAAGGACCCAATCCAAAGTCTGTCGAACTCAATGGGAGTTTTTCTGTTGAATTCAATGTACTTTGGAACAGAGCCTTACTTTTAAAAATACAGTGGATTCTTCCTAAATTCTGCAAAATCCAGAGGAAAATTCTTCAGAATGTGACAAGATCCTCCTTACCTATCCAGTGGTCCAAGATATGATCCAGGGTCTTGATGCAGAGTTCTTGCAAACTACTTTCATTATGACACTAACGTCCATTTTGTTCTGTGACAATTTTACTTGTGTATTTAGTTAAAGGATACGAACCTCTTCAGGGGATGCCTCGATCCTGTTAAGAATTGGCAATGATGGAACATCTCTTAACATGGACTGAAGGCGGTCTATTAAGGATGTTGAACGATCAATATTTGTAGTTTTAGGATTGTTCAGAGTTCAGCTCCCTTGAAATAATTTAGTAATAGTGCATATAGCGCCTGCACAGGTAAATGAACTCACTTTTTTGTTTGAAGCTCACGTTTGTTAATTCTGCAACCAGACTGTAGGGCACAACATTCTGTTCATTTATGTAAGTGTAATTTGTATCCAGTCACTTTCCCCACTCTAAGCAGGGAATAATACTTCTAATATTTTCATTGTATTTTTATGGAACCCAGTAACTGGATATTTTTGCCTCTTATTAACCAGCATATAGGGGGGAAAAAGCTCTTTATGTTTGCAAGTCACCTCACAACTACAGCCAGATTCTTTTAACACTGTTTGATTTGTTGAGTGTCAAGCCATCACAACTGAAACTGTTTGCATGCCAGCACCCTGAAGGCTTCATATGGCTTCCTTGAATGGAATCTTAGCAGTTACTAAGTTGCCACAATGTTTCAGAAATTACATGTAAAAATGTATACTGAAATAGATTTTCTCTAAGAGAACATTCTGTGCAATGAAACTGACCATTTTTGCATGTGAAATGCACACAATATGGAAGAAAGGGAAAAGTAATCTGTTAGAAATGTCCTCTGGATGAAATGTAAATATTCAAACAGATCCTCTTTGGCATCCATTTGGGGGTGTGTCTCTCTCTCTGTCTCTTCAATCCACCTGTTTCTCTTTCATGGTGGGAAAGAGAGGTTCACCTAGGATCCATCTTATTTGTTCACCTGTGGATAATCTCAGGTGACACACCGGTTTCTATCAATGTTTTACAAAATTTTAGTTCTTTTTTTACAAGTCATGATGATAGTATAAATATTCTGCTTAAGCACTTTGGGGCAGGGATTGTCTTTTTTTGGTGAGAGTTCATACAGTGCCTAGCATATGGTCCTGGTTGATGGCTGGGGTTTATTGTAATATTAATTATGTGCATTGCAGTAGCACCAATCTGTGTGCAAATGGAACTGAGCTGGTAATTGCTGAGTCCTGCTGTATCTCTCTGCAGACTGCATGAACAGATTGTCCGGAAGTACCTGGTGGGAAGAAGGGAGAGAACCAAAAATAACTTGGTATATAAATGTGTATACTCTGCAATCTTGGTCACCAGTACTGACTGAAAATTTCAACCCTTCCTCCTTTTTGTCAGGAATATGGTAGCAAAGCTCTACAAATCAATTTTATGTCTCCTGAAAGAGCTGCCGCCTCTTTCTTCTGAGTTATTCATCTGCAGTTGCTGCCTGGTGGCTCTCTCCTGCCCATGGCAGATGTCCCTTCACTGAGAACATGTCTTTCCTCTACCACAGATTTCTGTTTTATTTCAGGTTTGTTGCTTAGCTGGGTTTTGTTTATTTTTTTAATTTACTTAAGGGAGGAGAATAGTGTTTATTTCTTCCAGGAGACTTGGGGAAGGACAATGGGCATTCTGGATGGACAATAACTGAGGGGAGGGGGAAGGCATTTGATGCTCTGTGAAGCAGCACTCCATAGGGTTTCAGAACAGGCTATTTCTGCTCTACCTGGTGCCCTAAACGATTTTCCATTCCATAATGATGCATGCAATGTCACTTTGTATCGAGGCCAGGAGCAGCCTGCCAGGCACTGGGAATCCTCAGCAAAGGAGAAGCCTTCAGTGAGATTTTTCAGAGGAACAGCAGAACCTGGAGGAGGAGGAGAATTATCTATATTTATAAGATGCCTGTCACCTTGATATCTAAGTGCAGAACTAAGTTTGAAGGAGAAAAAAATATCCATTCCTCTGGTGTTACAGGGATGCGTGCATTTATATGTACAAGCCTTTTTTTAATTAGTTTTTGTTTATGGGCATTGTTCCTGGGGAAAAGTCTACTGAAAAAGAACTTTGATCTGAACATAGACTTAAACTGATCTCTTTTGAGAAGGAGTCCAAAAGCCTGGGTCCTGCTGCCTCGAATGCTCTGCCTTCAGTTGCTGGTAGACTTACCCAGGGTGGTCTCCTGCTGTGTCGTCTGTGAAGAGAGTAGCTATATTGCAAGGTTATGAAGGATGAGGCAGCTAGATCCCAGTCTGTTAAGGGCTTTGGAGATAGGGACCAGGATTTTTAATTCCACAATTGAATGAATTGGAGGCAGGGGAGTTTAGGATGCACAGGTATCATGTGTTCACATTATGAGACACAATATGACATGCTTTATCAATTTGAGCTGCTTTGGTTGCATTCAGCCCCAAGTAGAGTAAGCTGCAGTAAGCTAACCTGGAGGAGATGAAAGCAGGGATTGCTGTGGCTAGGTCATTGGCACTATGGGGGTCTGCATGTCTAGAAGTAGCAATGAGTCTAGCATGATCCTAAAGCTCCACAACTCTTTGATGATCTGGGGTCTGATGTTCTCAAGCTGTCAAGGTTCCTTCCCCACTCTGAACTCTAGGGTACAGATGTGGGGACCTGCATGAAAAACCCCCTAAGCTTATTTTTACCAGCTTAGGTTAAAACTTCCCCAAGGTACAAACTATTTTACCTTTTGCCCTTGGACTTTATTGCTGCCACCACCAAGCGTCTGACAAATATATAACAAGGAAAGAGCCCGCTTGGAAATGTCTTTCCCCCAAAAATCCTCCCAAGCCCTACACCCCCTTTCCTGGGGAAGGCTTGATAAAAATCCTCACCAATTTGCATAGGTGAACACAGACCCAAACCCTTGGATCTTAAGAACAATGAAAAAGCAATCAGATTCTTAAAAGAAGAATTTTAATTGAAGAAAAAGTAAAAGCATCACCTCTGTAAAATCAGGATGGTAAATACCTTCCAGGGTAATCGGATTCAAAACAGAGAGAATCCCTCCAGGCAAAACCTTAAATTACAAAAGGACACAAAAACAGGAATATACATTCCATTCAGCACAACTTATTTTATCAGCCATTTAAACCAAACAGAATCTAACGCATATCTAGCTAGATTACTTACTAAGTTCTAAGACTCTATTCCTTTTCTGTTCCTGGCAAAAGCCTCACACAGACGGAGATAAGCATTGTTTCTCCCCCCTCCAGCTTTGAAAGTATTTTGTCTCCTCATTGGTCATTGTGGTCAGGTGCCAGCGAGGTTATCCTAGCTTCTTAACCCTTTACAGGTGAAAAGGTTTTTCTTCTGGCCAGGAGGGATTTTAAAGATGTTTGCCCTTCCCTTTATATTTATGACACAAGCATTGGTGAGGAACAGAGCATTAGCAAATGGCCTTATTTCCCCACCCCTCCCTTCCTACTACATAACCTTTTCCTTCCCTGCATTGTGCTTGAGCCAGTTGCTCTTCGCACAACTGTTGGTTTCTTCTAGGCATTGGGAGGTTTTGGTAATGCTGGCCAATGGCATGCCTGTAGGGCACAGAACAGTACAAACAAGGTGCTTCCTGTGAGAAAAAGCCATGCACATCAGTGCTATGGAGCCCAGGACAATTAAACTGACTCTCCTGACCATGAAAAAAATCAGTGAACCATGAAATCAGGCAATGTAGCTGTTACAGTTTGGGAATGGTAGGTCTGGCTTGTAAGTACACATTAGCTTGTTCAGAAAGCTAGGAACCTGAGTACTCCTATTTTGATTTTTTACAAGGTTTGGACTATTTTCTGGAATTTGTCAAAATTGCCTTAATCTTTTCCATGTTAATTCTGTAATCCAGATTAGACAAATGCTTGATAACTGCTACCCTTTGGCAATAGACCTTTGACATCACTGGCCTTCAGGGTAAAATGCAAAAAACATTAGCTTTTATCTGAGCAGCTTGGTCAATGGGTACCAGGGTTTCTGCTTCTCCACTGAAGCACATAAATAGCTGGGGCTTTGGAAAGAGCCAGTTTATGTATAATATTTCTGGGAAATAGTTCAAGAATTGTTTCCCCCCTTGCTTATGTTTATATATTGATATGTGCGTGAGTTAAATTGCAGTTTTACAGTCTGCCTTGAGTGAAGGGCAGCACATCATTCTGCTGTCCCTGGAGCAGAGCATGGACTGAATTGTGACTCATAATAATTCAGGGCCTACCTATCTCTAGCTCCATGATTAGCTGCTTCAGCCCTTTTCCTGGCGCAGATTACCTTTCCTTCCATGCCGGCTTGCCTGTGCTGGTGGTGCCTTAGGAATGGGGCAGGAGCCAAGGCTCCAACTACTTGCTCGGACTCTTGCTAGAACGTGGGATTTGGGATCCATGCGCTGTACCACATTAAAATGAATTGCAATTAAAGTAATTAAATTTGGGATCCATGGCCGCGACCGCGTTATATGCGAATTCGCGCTATATAGACGCGCGTTGTAGCGGTGTACTTCCCCACCTTGCCTGCATGTTCTCCTGCCACGCTGTGCAGAGTGGGAATTAGCAACTGGGCAGCTACTTTTCTCCCATCTGTGCTGCTACCAGCAGTATGGGTAGCAGACTTAGGGGAGGAATGGGTGCTCTTTATTGCCCCTTTCCTTTCCCTGTGTGCAGCAAGGGTCACAGTCTGGCTGTGCGTGTGTGTGAATAAAATATATACAAAATTTACTTGTGTAGTTCTGCTACTGTCACTAATCCCTTAGACGTTTTACCCTATAAGTGCTCATTATAACGCCAAACCTGTGCAGATGATTTTATTTCTTCTTTGTTTCCTTTTTGCTTTTTTGTGATAAAGCTCATGCTGCGTACATGAAAGGTGCTGTTTTGACAGTATCTGTGGCAGAAATCCTCTGTTACCCACAGAATAGGTGTGATACAATCTGCAATAGTTCTTTTCCCTGCACCTCACCACTGTGCTTCAAACCTGTCCCCCCTCCCCCCAAAGAGCAACTCCTCATTAAACTGTCATACTCCTGCTGTATTTCCTTTCTCAGTATTTTCTGCTAATCGCAAAGATATTTGTGTGTGAATAGAAGCTTCGTTCATCCATGCCAGGCAGAGTCAATCAACGGAGCCACAATCCAGCTTCTGTGACATCAGAGTAATTTTTACGGAGATAAGTGCTTATGCACCAAGCACTGAGCAGCACTGTCACTGAAGAACTGGGCAGAAAACAGTGTCAGAACATGTAGGTAACAGTTTCTGGTCACAGTCTCCCATTCGCAGGTAGTAGTGATGGGGGAAGTAAACAGAGTAGGCACAACTAATTTTTAAGGGAGTATTGATTTAAATATTTTTCTGTTTGCTCTAGCATTTCTGTTGGGGGTAGAAGCTATGCATCCTCTGGAATGGTTCTTGGATTGTGCCCTGTAATTGTTTGCTCATATCATTTTGAATATTCAGAGTTTTTACTATAGTAATCATGGAACCACAGGGTTAGAAGGGACTGTAAGGGTGATGTCGTCTAACCCCCTGTCAAGATGCAGGATTTGTTGGGTCTAAACCATCTAGCCTCCTTTTGAAAACCCCTAGGGTGAAGTGAAGGAACCTTTGCAGGGGAGGGGGTGCTGCGCAGCCTGGGCCAGTCCCCACAGGAGGTGGGGCGGGAGCACCACCCAGCCTCATTCTGTCCCAAGCTCTGCTTTGACCTTGGCTCAGCCCCTGTCCCCAGCCATGTTCCCTGTTCTTGGCCACAGCTCTGCTCCTGGCCCCAGCCTCAGCCCCCATTATCATTGCCTGCGCTCCCCCACCCCCTAGGAGCTGTGGCCCACTCCCGGGGGCGGCAGGGGCAGACAGGGGTAACGGGCAGTACAACCATGAAAAGTTTGGGGACCACTGAACTAGGAAGTTATCCATTTTTGGATCAGGTTTTCACTATAACAAGGGTGAATTAGTTGCGAGCGTGAAGATAGTCGGGAAGTTGGGAGGAAGTGATCATGAACTGACATAATTAAAGATCCTAAGGAAAGGAGGACATGAGAACAGCAAAACAAGGACACTGGACTTCAGAAAAGCAGATTTCAACCATCTCAGAGAAATAGTAGGCAAGGTCCCATGGAAAGGTCAATTAGGAAGAACAGGAGTCAAAGGGGGATGGCAGTTCATAAAAGATGTAGTACTAGAGGCTCAGCATCAAATTATTCCAATGCGGAGGAAAGATAAGAGCCACAGGAAGCTACTGTGGCTGCGCAAGGAACTTTTTAGCTATCTAAAAACTAAAAGGGACACACATAGGGAGTGGAAGGAAGGGCATGTTAGAAAGGAAGTGTATATGGGAATAGCCCAAGCATGTAGGGACAAAATCAGGAAAGCCAAGGCAAAGGAGGACAACAAGAAGGGGTTCTTCAAATATGTCAGACAAAAAAGAAATACCAGGGATGGTGGGGTCTGTTGCTCAGTGGAGAAGGTGAGGTGGTAACGGAAGATGATAGGAAGGCAGAGCTCCTCAATGACTACTTGTTTCAGTCTTGTCACAAAAAATAATGTGACTGTACAACTAGCAAAGTTACCATAGACAATGAAGGCGAAGGGATGCAGATCAGGATAAGTAATGAACGCATCCGAGGTCTTCTGACCAATTTGAATGAATTCTGATGCTATTCACCTCAGGGTGCTGAAGAAATCTCAGAGCCTCTGGCAATAATATTTGCAAACTCATGGATGACAGAAGAGATCCCGGAAGACCGGAGAAGGGCTAATGTAGTGCCAATCTTTAAAAAGGGGGGAAAGGGGGAGCTGGGGAACTATAGACCAGTCAGCCTGATCTAGATACTTGGGAAGCTACTAGAGCAATGTACAAAACATTCAGTTTGCGAATACCTGGAGAATGAAGGGTTAATCACTAGCAGCCAGCACAGATTTACTAAGAACAAATAATGCCAAACCAGCTTGATTTCTTTCTTTGACAGGGTAACTGGTTTGGTGGATGGGGTGTGTGGTGGCCATAATGTACTTGGATGTCAGCAAAGGTTTTGACACAGTCCCACGTGGCATTCTGATAAGTAAGCTGGAGAAATGTGGGCTCAATGGAACTACCATTAGGTGGATACCAGAGCAGTGAGCAGAGCAGGCTCTGTGATGCCACTACTGCTGCACTGGTGGGCATGCAGGGGTGAGAAATGGTTGGAGTCTTGGCTCCACACCCATCATCCGTTACGCCAGCTAGCAGAGTTGAGTCTGCACAAAAGGGTGAGTAATCTACTCCTTTTGGAAAGCCGCAGCAGATTTTCACCCTAGAGCAAAGGGAGTGGAGAGAAAACTAATAAGGGAATGTGTGTTTCTGAGGTGGTGCAGCTGTATGCTTCCCCTTACTCGGGGCAGGTTGTAAAATTAAAAGCTAGCCCTAAATTTGTTCTCATTATTGCGTTTTGAACATGTTAGTCTAAATACTTTTTTTTCCCTCTACTGATTCGCAGCAGGAGGTTTTACATACTGTACTATATGGGTACATGGTTTGTAGTAGTGCCTGAAAATAAGTAAATCCAAAAAGCTAATACATGGTTTGGAGAAGGAGTTGTTGATTCTAAGAACAGCAAGTTTACCCAGCAACTTCAGAGGGGATTGTTTAGTGTTCACAGTGAATGCTATTTTCTGCATATTTTTTTTAGGCTCCAGATGAAAGATTTTAGAAACTTATAGGCAGCAGTTTCTCCAGATTATTAAAATAATTTTGTTTAGACAATTTAAATGCTTTGAGCACTTTGTCATGCAAATCAGATTATTTTTCAACTACAGGAGTAGTTTGCAGATGTTTGCACATGAAAACTGCTGGGGTATGTGTGTGTGTGTCTCTCTCTTTCTCTTATACATATGTGTATTGGTTGTTTTTAAAGGAATTGATTCTTTCTGTGCTTGAAGAAAAAGTTCTGTTAACATTTAGCTGACCTAGTGTGGCATAGAAAGCTGAATAAAAGACTGACTAAAGATTAAGCATGTTTTTTTCTTACATGTAATTTTGAAATGTTTTGAATATTTTGCTATATTGGGTGTTGATGCTGATTATGCCAATTAAGAATTATTTATACATTTACATGTGTTAATGAATATTTTAAAATAGCAATATAGCAAATCATATGTGATCCTTAATGAGAAAGCAAGGAAGTCTTCCATGAAGAGTGAAACCCACCAACGTGATACATTAAGTTGTATTGTGAACCCAGAAAAAAGGAAATACCTGTAAACTTTTGGTTCAGATTAGCAGTAAATTGAGAGCTCATAGAAATACTGTATTTTAATGGTAACTTTTCAAGAAGTAATTACAACTCTATATAATTCTGGATAGTTACAATGTGTGTTTAATCTGAGGATCATAGATTCCAAGGCCAAAAGGGATCTTTGTGATCACGTACTCCAGTGGTTCTCAACCAGGGGTACGCTTCTCCCTCGGGGTACGCAGAGGTCTCCCAGGGGCTACATCAACTCACCTAGATATTTGCCTGGTTTTACAACAGGCTACATAAAAAGCACTAGCGAAGTTGGTACAAACTAAAATTTCATACAATGACTTGTTTATGCTGTTTTATATAGTATACTCTGAAATGTAAGTACAATATTTTTATTCCAATTGATTGATTTTTAGGTAATACTGAGAAAGTATGTATTTTTCGGTAATAGTGTTCTGTGACACGTGTATTTTTAGGTCTGATTTTGTAAGCAAGTAGTTTTTAAGTGAGGTGAAACTTGCGGGGACACAAGATGTGTCAGACTCCTGAAAGGGGTACAATAGTCTGGAAAGGTTGAGAGCCACTCATGTAGTCTCATTTCTTGTATAACACAGGCCACAGCTGCCTATAAGTTTCTAAAATCTTTCATCTCGAGCCTAAAAATAATAATAAAAGAATAATTCCTAGAGCATAATTTTTCTGAAAATGTTTTTTATTAATGTCCAGATAATGACCTTTTAAGCCAGGAGTGGAAGAACGTTGTCTGACTTGCAGAAGGAAAGGTTAACAGTGCTTTGCTGATGCAGGGAGGGAGGCAGAGAGGTCAGAAGCTGCTGGAAGAATGGAGGTGTGGGTCTGTGTTGTGACACTGACTCATTGTCTGGGAACAGAAGGGTTGAAAAGGGGCACGCGTGGACATGAGAAGTCCTTTTTCCACCCTCCCTACCTTTGAGGTGGCAAAATGCCAGGTTTGTTCAGGACCTGCGATGAGCTTTGTGGTAGCCACTCCTTTCTAAGGGGGCTGGGAGGGAATTTTTCTCTCACCACCAGATTGGCCTAGGTGGAGTGGTGCTGCTTTTTTTTTTTTTTTTTTTTTTTTTTGCCTTTCCCACAGTGGGTTCAGGGAGGGCTTTAATTGAGATGAGAAGGCAGTTAGGCTAGAGGTTGCAGCTCATTCTGTAAGTGCGGGGCGGATGTCCCGTGCAGGTACGCCAAAGGGAAGGGATACAGTGACCAGAGAAATGACTTGGAAAAGGACTTAAAAATGCTGGTTCAAGGAATGGAATGTGGTGGTGGTGGTGGTGGGGGAGAGAACGTATTTTAAAATACAGATTTTTAAAAGCGGCACAGAGTCCTGTGGCACCTTATAGACTAACGGATGTATTGGAGCATGAACTTTTGTGGGATGCATCCAACGAAGTGGAAGCTCATGCGCTAATATGTCTTAGTCTATAAGGTGCCACAGAACTCTTTGCTGCTTTTACAGATCCAGACTAACACGGCTACCCCTCTGAAGATTTTTAAAAGCTATTTTTAAAGGTCAAGTTTAAAAAAAAAAAGTTACCCTATTGAGAGATCCACTTAAGATTTTTTTACGTTTTAATACTTACTTCAGTAAAGTGAAAGGAAATTCTCTTTAACTTGATCTGAAAGTTTCAAGATTAAGATCATCTTGGAGTGAATCTGTGTAGCCAGGCTAAAATCTAGGGGTGAAATCCTGGACCCATTCAAATCCATGTGACCCCTGGTGTCTGTCCTAAATGTTGAGACCATTAACTAGGTTTGTGAATGGTGCTCCTCTTATGGATGGTAACTCATCCATGGGCCCAATCCTGTAAACATATGTGCGCTTGAGGAACTTTACATAGAATCACAGTTTCACAGAGTTCACTGGGACTACTCCTATGCGTAAAGTTATACACAGTTGTGTTTACAGGATCAGGGTATAAATCAGCATTTGTGTGCTTTCCTCCTTATCCAGAGGATTAAAAATAGTTATTTATGTTGTTTCTCCCCTTCCCCCTTTACCATATGTGGAATGCTCCTTAATGGGGTACTATCTATTCTCCCACGTTTCCTCCCCGCATTGCTAGCCTCCTCTGCTGGACAACTGGAATAAGCTGCTGGGGAAGAACAGGGCAGCACTCTTGCAGATAAATGTTTTTCCTCTGGAGCTAGCTGGGATCATGTGATACTAGTAATTCTCACTCATTAACAAGTGCTGTGGATAAAGCATTTCCTCTCCCAGTCGCTACCATTCTGGATCTGGAAGTAGGAGGAAAGGGGTGCATTCAAAAGAACGTGAAGCAACCACATCTGTGGCCAAAAGGGACTCCCTTCACCCCCCCTAGCCTTGATAACCCACATAATTGTGGGGTTTAACAAAGTTGTTGTGGGTTTTTTTTTTTAAGGTGGAATTCCAGAACCTGTCTTTGTAGTAGCTCCCTGGAATACTATGATATGCGTGTCTCCTTCTCAGATATTATATTGTGCTATCTGCATTGTCAAAATATTACCCTGTTCTAAGATGCATTACTTTTAAACCACCAGTGTTGTATCTTATTTCTCTGTTCTGGAAACAGAAGCACGGTGTCTCTGTTTTCCATTTTTCACTGGCTTCTTGTCTTCTGAGAATCACAGACTCTCTCTCCTCCCACCTTTCCTCTTTTTAGTCTCCACTTTGTTCTCAGTCTTTTTCCAAAATCAGATGTCTTTCTGTCTCTCCAAAATAGAGAGTAGATCTTTTGCCCTCCCCACACCCTCTGAAATAGTCATTCTTAATTAACTCTGACAGTTCACGTTATGTCTCAAGACTTATCTGGTCACTGGCCTATGACTCCTTGCACTCTTCAATAACTTACTTGACCGGCGCTCTTTCCCTCTGCCCAGATTATTATTTCTCCTCTATTCCACCCTGCTATTGCTACAGAACCTGCCTCTAGCTCTGTTATCTTGGCTGTATTTCAGGGTATAGAGAGATTGGTTTCCTCCTCCCCTTAGCATTGTATGGAAACTCCAGTTAACATAAGTCAGCATTTCATGTGCAGAGAGAGGGCAGTGACTGACTCTGAGGATAATCTGCTGGTAAGCATTTTAAGAGATTTCTGAATAAAAATAGACTCTGTTAACATGATGGTATTCAACATATTCTCCCATGCTTTTAACTCCATTTCTTCCTATTTTCAGATTCTTTCTTTACATGTTTCAGAGTAACAGCCGTGTTAGTCTGTATTCGCAAAAAGAAAAGGAGGACTTGTGGCACCTTAGAGACTAACCAATTTATTTGAGCATGAGCTTTCGTGAGTTACAGCTCACTTCATCGGATGCATACTGTGGAAATTGCAGAAGACATTATATACACAGACACCATGAAACAATACCTCCTCCCACCCCACTCTCCTGCTGGTAATAGCTTATCTAAAGTGATCATCAAGTTGGGCCATTTCCAGCACAGATCCAGGTTTTCTCACCCTCCGCCCCCCCACAGACAAACTCTCTTGCTGGTAATAGCCCATCAAAAGTGACCACTGTCTTCACAATGTGTATGATAATCAAGGTGGGCCATTTCCTGCAGAAATCCAGGTTTTCTCACCCCCCTCCAAAAACCACACACACAAACTCACTCTCCTGCTGGTAATAGCCTATCCAAAGTGACCACTCTCCTTACAACCTGCATGAAAATCAAAGTGGGCCATTTCCAGCACAAATCCAGGTTTTCTCACTCCCCCACCCCCATACACACAAACTCACTCTCCTGCTGGCAATAGCTCATCCAAACTGACCACTCCCCCCACACTGTGCATGACAATCAAGGTGGGCCACTTCCAGCATAAATCCAAGTTTAACCAGAACGTCGGGGGGGGGGGAACAAGGGGAGATAGGTTACCTTGCATAATGACTTAGCCACTCCCAGTCTCTATTTAAGCCTAAATTAATAGTATCCAATTTGCAAATGAATTCCAATTCAGCAGTTTCTCGCTGGACTCTGGATTTGAAGTTTTTTTGTTGTAAGATAGCGACCTTCATGTCTCTGATTGCGTGACCAGAGAGATTGAAGTGTTCTCCGACTGGTTTATGAATGTTATAATTCTTGACATCTGATTTGTGTCCATTTATTCTTTTACGTAGAGACTGTCCAGTTTGACCAATGTACATGGCAGAGGGGCATTTCTGGCACATGATGGCATATATCACATTGGTGGATGTGCAGGTGAACGAGCCTCTGATAGTGTGGCTGATGTTATTAGGCCCTGTGATGGTGTCCCCTGAATAGATATGTGGGCACAGTTGGCAACGGGCTTTGTTGCAAGGATAGGTTCCTGGGTTAGTGGTTCTGTTGTGTGGTATGTGGTTGTTGGTGAGTATTCGCTTCAGGTTGGGGGGTTGTCTGTAGGCAAGGACTGGCCTGTCTCCCAAGATTTGTGAGAGTGTTGGGTCATCCTTCAGGATAGGTTGTAGATCCTTAATAATGCGTTGGAGGGGTTTTAGTTGGGGGCTGAAGGTGACGGCTAGTGGCGTTCTGTTATTTTCTTTGTTAGGCCTGTCCTGTAGTAGGTGACTTCTGGGAACTCTTCTGTCTGTGGGGGGGCGGAGGGTGAGAAAACCTGGATTTGTGCTGGAAATGGCCCAACTTGATGATCACTTTAGATAAGCTATTACCAGCAGGAGAGTGGGGTGGGAGGAGGTATTGTTTCATGGTGTCTGTGTATATAATGTCTTCTGCAATTTCCACAGTATGCATCTGACGAAGTGAGCTGTAGCTCACGAAAGCTCATGCTCAAATAAATTGGTTAGTCTCTAAGGTGCCACAAGTCCTCCTTTTCTTTTTTTCTTTACATGATATGCCAACTTTGACCTTGTCACTCTTCCACTGGGTCCCTTGTCGTTCCTTCTTGATGTAGTAGCAGTCAGGAAAGTAACAAATACTTTCCTCATGGATTGTGTTTTCTAAATGGACAACCTACCTAATTCTCAATTACTGATGGACAATCTCCACTCATTGATATATTTTGCTTTCCACATATATTTTGCTCTGTACAACTTTTCATGAGTGATGTACCTGAGTATTCAGATTCTAATATCTAAACTGTATTGTTAAATCTATTGACCTAAATTTGGGTTATTGCTGATTATGTATCATCTGACTTTTAAAAACAAACTCTATATTTGTGGATAATCTAAGCACTATACCCAGATGTACAGACACTCTTTTCTCAACCTATGTATTATATAATTTTTTTAACATTAGCTTTAATAAAATTGTTAAATCTTTGCTTCCTTCCTTTATCTTGAATGCTGACTTGTCTATAGTGTCACAGTTCCTTCATTCCACTTCCTGTTGTGTGGTCATCCTTATCTATCAATTAATTACATCCCATTATATTGCTCACATTCTCTAATTTCTTCACAACTGGCTCCATTTCCCTTAGCCACAGGTGCCTCCCTCCTCACTCTTTATTGTACTGGCTTTTCTCAGCACGATTGTCATTCCAGTCTGTAACAACCATCACCACAACTGGCACTATGATTTTAAGACTTTTCCCTTCTGGTGCCAGGCTTGTCCAAACTACATGACATCGTGAGTGCTACCCTGCCCACCATTTTGTGGACTTAACCAGCCTGCCACAGGATGTGCTTTGAGATAGTCTTTCATTGAGGCTGCTTAATTTTGGGCCCTTAAATCTTAGTTACTCCAAAGCAATAAATACTTTATTTCCAATAAAGATCAGATAATTTATTTTTCACAATCTTAGTCTACATTTATCAGTGTCCAACTTATTTATGTTCTTATATGCATTATTTTTAAACAATGATCTTTTAATCAATTTCATTTCACTTTATTTCCTCAGTGTTTCTATATCTGTGCATAGTAGAGTGACTTGTTTCTATACTGGACCCTCGCTAGAACGCGAGATTTGGGATCCATGCGCAGTACTGCATTAACACGGGGACTGCCTTAAAATGCATTGCAATTAAAGTAATTAAATTTGGGATGCATGGCCGTGACTGCATTACATGTGAATTCGCGGTATATAGACGCACGTTCTAGCGAGGGTCCAGTGTATATCCATTGGAACATTCGGTGTTAACAGATCCATAAACATGCTTTCAGTCAAGGGCAAACGTTCTTTGTTTCTGGCTTTTAGAATAACTATCCTTGTTCTTTCTCCAGGTCAGCCCCTGGGAATCTTTTTCCTTTATGGCAACACAAGCACAAAATGTACATTTGGTAAAGCTATCTCACATTTGTCACTTGCTCCTTTGTCAACATATGTTAAGATTTATATTACTTGTTGAAAGCCCACAGATGAATGGGGAAACCATTTAGTGACTAAGAAAGCTGACAGTATACCACATCAGAATACTTTTTATATAGCCAAATACGATAACATCAGGTTGTTGGCCTTTCACTCTGGTACTTGACTAATTTACTGGAAAAGAGTTTTTTAACTTGTATAGTAACACAGTTTCCCCAGCCTCCTAGGAGTGTTTTGGTCTCTACTGTGTCACAGACCATTGTGACCTCCCTGGGATGAGTTCTCTACTTCTTGGCCTTGTTCCCACTGTGTTCCTTAAAGGCCAGATTCAGCTGCCTTGGCCTGTCACATAAGTAGTACCTTGAGTGCCAATTATCCCCTTATATATTCCCATTAATTTCAGATCTATGTCTGTAGTGTATATCTCAGAACATACTCCAGTCAGTATTGATTTCTTATCACCAGGGATCCTAGAAATTCATTTGCCACGGAAAAATGCAGAATTTAGTTTTTACAGATAATCTTTAATTTTTATATTTTGTGAAAAAATAAAAACCATATTAACTATAACTAAATGTTACTGAAAATACCAATGTCACTTACTCAATGCACGCAACCTTTCCCTCTTGTGACTGATTTTTTTGAATGCGCTTTAAAGTTACATTGCAAAACACGCTTCAATAACCTGCTTCCAGCATATAGAGCAGTGGTGGGCAACCTGCGGCCCGTGGGCTGCATGCGACCCATCAGGGTAATCTGATTGCGGGCTGCGAGACATTTTGCTGATGTTGACCGTCGGCAGGCATGGCCCCCCGCAGCTCCCTGTGGCTGCAGTTCGCCTTCCAGGCCAATGGGAGCTGCGGGAAACAGCGTTTCATTTTACTTACAGAAAAATGTAGATTTTTGTTTTTGTATTCGAGAATTTTGGTTTTTTTATCCTGGAGAACTAGGATCCCTGCTCATTGCTTTCTGGTTCCTCCATTTCCCTTTCTCGTATTTAGTATCTTGGTGTTCTCTGGCAGCTCATCATTGGTGTCCCTGAAAGTCCAATCTGCAGGTCTAGGCAGAACTTCTCTACCTTGGTTTGAATAAAGGCAAGTGAGCCAAGGTCTTTGGGTGTCCATCTTTTTCACTTTTAGTGTTATTTCTGGAAGGCTTCTTTCCCCCAGATTTCTCCGTCAGCTTGACTATTGGCATGCTTAGTGACCGTTCTTGCTGTCAGCTGTTTTCTTGTAGATCAATCTATCTTAATGCCCAGGGCTTTCTTGCTTTATGGCTCCCTGTTCCAAAGACTTTACAAAAGGAATCACTGATTCTCTTTGGTCTTGAATTCCTATGGGATACCTATGTGTGTGCTCTGCTTGTTTCCCATGTGCGGGGCTATAGGGTCAGGAAAATGCCATGCATTGTCTTCCCGTTCGGTCAGATCCCACAGAATCAGAAGCAGCAGTTTCTGCTGCACATATTCCAAAATAGCCTGCCTCTACTCTGTTTGTTATAGCTAGCAAGGTTCGAGGAATTCTTTCTGGACTGACAGACATCTATTTCTTCCTTATTCTGGCCTTTGTGGGCATGAGGTCAGTGAGCTGAGACAGTGTTTATCTTTGCATGGATCTTTCCAAAGCCCTTCCCCTCCCTCCTTTAGGTCTTTCAGAAATGTTAAGTTTAGTTATTTTCAGTTGAGTGTAAAGGAATTTTTTACACATTGGTAATGTTGGTTCATTGCACTGTGCATTACAAGCACGCAGGTGCCACACATTCTTTTGTCTTGTGCATAAACTACGTGATCCTCCTTGCTTTCACAGCTCATTATGGTCTGCCTGTCACAGTAAACGGCCTCTACAGTTCAATATTGTACCTTTCACTTTCACTTTTTTAATGGACTGTTGCTTGCCACTGATAATGTTTTACTTTACCTACATAGTAGTTTTCTATTGGAATATTTCTCACAGCTTGCCTGCTGTCATCTTGTTATACTACTACTAATATATGCATCCAAATGGTCCTTTGTCTTTTGGATATGGTCCGAGTTTCCTTTTGCTCTTGCTGAAGTGAGCTGCTGTTTTGGTGTTAACATTTTCTTAAAACAAATGCTATACAAATAAACGGCTACTAATAACTTCTGACTGTTGTCTTTTGTCTTCATTTGGCAAGAATCTTTGAAATGTTCTGAGTCATAATTCATAGGACCATAAGAATATTTTGATATTCTGAGTTCCCCTGGTGGTTATTCAGGTAGTAGAGGATGCACAGCATGTGTAAAACTTGCTGAATAGGCTTTTTGTTTTGGTATCTGCATGCAACAGCTGGCACTTGTTTATAATAATTTGTGGTAAACCCTGAAGTGTGCATTCTGTTAGATGACCTCAGATTATATTTTAGCTAGATCACACAGTCCCTCGTGATATCACAAATGCGCAATACAGATATGTAACCTCCATCGAGTGAATGACTGGTTTGTCCTATTTTGTAATAAGTTGATGATATATTTGCAGGAACACTTAGATTTACTCTTCCTCACCCATCAATTACATTCAGAATTGCACAGCAAAATGATCCAGTACTATGGTGTTTCTTGGCCAGTTTGTTTTCCAATCCTTCACTCATGCAATTGGCCTCCTTTTGGTTTAAAAACTGTGATCAGAGACTGTCATTTTAGGAAATATCAAAGTATGCAATCTATGGAGCAACTTTGAGCAATAGTTTTGAGGGTCAGCATGCACTACTCTCATTTGATCAATCATTGGGGGTTGTATGTTCTGCATGTAAAAGGAAAGGATTTTTGCAGATTTTTGTAAACTCAAACATTTGACATCTAATTACTTACAGTATGAATACTTCAACTCTTTTTGTAAAAGAATTTATGAAGGATACACTGCAAAATCTGATTTTTGTTTTTCCTGCTCAAATACTCATGTTAAAAGGTGGGTGAGGTAATATCTTTTATTGGACCGACTTCTGTTTGTAAGCTCGAAAGCTTGTCTCATTCACCGAGTTCTTCGGGTGTCACAACTAAATAAAAGGTGGAACAGTTTGTTTAGCATAAGGAGTTCACATGTTAACATGTGAAGTGTGCAGTTGCTATGTTTGCAGTTGTAGGATGAAGTGGGTTATAGACTGGATTTATGGCTCATTACAGCAGTGTCTTTACTGAGTCCATGATTTTTAGTGTCTAACAAGCTTATGCGTGTAAGCTCCCAGGCTCCTCTTTTGAAGGTGTTATGCAGGTTTCCTTTGAGGATGAGGACTGAGAGGTGAGATATGGAGTGATCGTTTTGTGAAAATGTAATGTTGATGGTGTTAGTGTTTAATGTGTCATGTAGATTTTATGTATGTAGTATAACGTAAGCAAAATTAATTTTGCTTACAAACTATTTCCTAGTAGAACAATATGGCTATTTCAGTGGTAAGAATGGAACACGGTTTACCTGGAGATAGGCCAAAAAAGGTGACCAGCATATTCATTGGTTCTTGAGGCCAGATGTGAGGCTTATGTAAGCAGACAAACAAGTTGCACTTGGCAGCAATTGTATAAATATTTTTTGACAAATCTGGTTAGTCTGAAAAAGCAGGTAAGTTACTGAAAGGCAACATTATTTAGATAGGTTTCAGAGTAACAGCCATGTTAGTCTGTATTCGCAAAAAGAAAAGGAGTACTTGTGGCACCTTCGAGACTAACCAATTTATTTGAGCATAAGCTTTCGTGAGCTACAGCTCACTTCATCGGATGCATCCGATGAAGTGAGCTGTAGCTCACGAAAGCTTACGCTCAAATAAATTGGTTAGTCTCTAAGATGCCACAAGTACTCCTTTTCTTATTATTTAGATAATAGAGCTTTAGTCTTTAAACTTGTGCACGTTAAAACTAATTTGATTGGCTAAAGTACAGAAAGGAAACACTGTTGTGTAACGCGTGCAGCCAGGTGGAAAAAGAATACAGACCGGTAAGCACAATTTTAAAACACTAAGATCAAAACTCTTATTCTGAAGGTATTTGTAGAAGTGACCAATTACTAAATTAAAAATAGTAATTGCTTTCCAATTTTGAGGCTGCATATCATGAGAACTTGTCATATAAGGCTAGCCACCATACCGCATTACTTAGATGAAACTTGTGTTCCTTGGCTTAGATTTTTGACTCTGCACAAGGACATTCTTCTAGTCAAAGGAGACTGGCACAGGGACATTGATTGCTGTGTCATAAAGGGGGCAAGAAAAATGAGGTGAAGAAATAGAGAACTCAACATTTCATATACTTAAGTCCCCAGAGCAGTCTTCCTGGGCTTGCTCAGAGATTACACAGTTGATATCCCAAGCAAAAATTGGCTGTGGAAGTAGGAGAGGGGTTAATGTTAACTTAACGATGGACTGTTCTTGACCAACAGGCTTTTCATCAACATCAGGCTCTCAGGTTTTCCCTTTTTTCGCCTCTGGAGTAAGCATTTGTTACAGTTCCCATAGATCTTCTAATATTCCAGTGCAAGTGTGGAGACAGATATGTAGGCTGCTGTAGAAAGAGTGAGTTGCCTAAAAACCATGCAGCAAGTCAGTAGCAGAGCAGGTTTGTTCTAGGTCTGTGCTTATCCATTAAACAGTGCTGCTTCTCAGCATAGGTCCACATAATTACAAAGAAGAAATAGGTCCGGATCTTTTTTTTCCTCCTTTCCTCCTTATCTCTGTTTATCCTATCTAGATCATTTTATGTATCCGCTGCTAGTTAAAGCAAACCACCAACCTGAAATACTGTTCCCCACCATTTCTTTGTATTACAAACCATCAGTGTGCATGTAGTTTACAACTGTTATTTTATATGTGTTTGCAGTATTGTTGTAGCCATGTTGGTCACAGGATATGAGAGAGAAGGTTGGTGAGATAATATCTTTTATTGGACTAACTTTTGCCAGTGGACAGTACAAGCTTTTTAGGTAGAGCTCTGTTTAGCTTGGACGCTTGCACCTTCCACCAACAGAAGTTGGTCCAGTAAAAAAAATATTGTGTATGAGTAGTTATCTTCACCAAAATGATGAACTTTTCATCGGATTGGAAAAACCATCTCAAGGAGATGGGCCTTAATTTTACTTAGTGGTGACATTTGTGAATTTATCGTAGAGGAATTGGGGGAACCTTATGGGTTGAGGGAGGGACGTGAAGCAGGCTCATTTGTAAATCAGGTTGAAGATACCCCTAAACTGAATGCTCATTAGACTGTCTATTTCTGCCCTAGATTGACTTCAGAACAGTTCTCGTGGTTACTAGTTCTTCCATTTTTGTTGTGATAATACTAAATCGTTACCTGAAATATTTAGACTGAAAAACTAGCCGTATATTAATAAACATGCAGTGGCATTAACATCTAGACACTCCAGTAATAACAGGAACCCGATTGAGCAAGGTGCTGTACAAACATAGGCCCTGATCCAGGAAGTTCCTTCTCTATGCATAACTCAAAGCGTAAGTTGTCACACTATAGTAAAGTCACACATGTATTTAGGTACTTTTCTCTATCTGGGCCACAGAATAGAAGGGTGATCTCTGCCTCAGAGAGTTCACAGTCCAATGAAATTAGTTGACTGGTTTATTACAATATTTTAAAAACCTAGTTGGAATGACCCATGTAGCGGGTACTTTCATATTACTTGTGTTGCCACTCCCCATGATGTAGCTGTCTGGTAATCAAAGAACAAGGGATCAGATATTCAATACACAGGCACAACGGGCGAAGTCCTAGCAGTATAGGAATACGGGCCACAATGACGTGCATTCAGTTCAGTCCATTTGCCTCGGGCAGCAGTTCTCAAACTGTGGGCTGGAACCCCAAAGTGGGACACGACCATGTTTTAAAGGTGTTGCCAAGGCTGGGTTAGATTTGTTGGGGCCTGAGGCAGAAGCCCGAGCCCCATTGTCTAGGGCCAAAGCTGAAGCCTGAGGACTTCAGCCCTGGGTAGCGGTGCTCAAGTTACAGACCCCCTGCCTGGGACTGAAGCCATTGGTTTTGGCTTTGGTTCCCCCGCCCAGGGCAGTGGGGTTCGGGCTTTGGCTTTGGCTCTCCCCAACTCAGGGTGGCAGGGCTCAGGCTTCGGTCCCCCCTTTTGGGGTCATGTAGTAATTTTTGTTTTCAGAAGGAGGTCGCAGTGCAATTAAATTTGAGAAGGCCTGGCCTAGAATATGTAGCCTCTATAGCACAGGCAAACCATGGAGAACTTCGGAAAGTTTATAAAGTAAAACTATGGGACAGCAGAGATGCTGCCACAGTTATCTTCGGTATCTAGATTGTTCAATGCCTTGAAATCAATAGGAGTTGAGAGTGTACCTTAGGAAATAATGTGATTCTGAATCTCCAACCTAAAAATATCAGAGAAAGAAGACACAGTGGGTTCATGTCGAGCCAAACACATCTGCCTTTTATTATCTCTAACCTAGCAAAACGGTACAGTGCATTGGATTTCTTATACTTTTTTTTAAATTAATGGTTTATCTTGTGGTAGGTACAGGCTTTCTTACTGAACACCAAAAGGGACTGTTCTTTATGTATAAGCCTGTATTGATTCTGCTCTCAACTGTTTCTTGTGTTGGGTAAGTCACCTAAGCCAGTGGTTTTCAAACTTTTTTTTTCTGGCGCCACAGTTGAAGAAAATTGTTGATGCCTACGACCCAACAGAGCTGGGGATGCGGGGTTTGGGGTGTGGGAGGAGGTCAGGGTCGAGGGTTAGGTTGTGGGGGTGAGGTCTGCGGGGTGGGGGCGGAATGAGGGGTTCAGGGTATGGGAGGGGGCTCTGGGCTGGGGCAGGGGGTTGGGATGCGGGAGGGGGTTAGGGCTCTGGGCAGGAGATGCAGGCTCTGCGGTGGGGCTGGGGATGAGGGGCTTGGGGTGCAGGAGGGGGCTCAGGGTTGGGGCAGGGGGTTGGGGTGCAGGAGGGGGTCAGGACTCGACTGGGGGTGCAGGTTCTGGGGTGGGGCTGGTGATGAGGGGTTTGGAATGGAGGCGGGGGCTCTGGGTTTGGGGGGGGTGCTCAGGGCTGGGGCAGGGGTTTGGGGCGTGGGCTTACCTCAGACAGCTCCCCATCAGCAGTGCAATGGGGGTGCTAAGGCAGGCTTCCTGCCTGTCTTGGCACTGTGGACTGCGCTGCATCCCGGAAGCGGCCAGCAGCAGGTCTGGCTCTTAGGTGGAGGCGCGCAAGCATCTCCGCACACCTCTTGCCCACAGGCACTGCCCTCTGAGCTCCCATTGGCTGGTTCCTGGCCAATGGGAGTGCGGAGCCGGTTCTCTGGGCAGGGGCAGCATGTGGAGCTGCCCTCACCTAGGAGCTGGACCTGCAGCTGGATTAACCTGCCTTAGCCAGGCAGCACCGCCGACGGGACTTTAAATGGCACAGTTGGTGGTGCTGACCAGATCTGCCATGACCCACTGCCTTACTGCTGACTAGATCCACCACAACCCACTGTGAACCACAGTTTGAAAACCACTGCCCTAAACCAACATTTTCAAATTGCCATTGATTTTGGTTACCTCAGTTTTTGTGCGCCTTATCTGAGAGACGTTGGGCATAATTTTAAGAAGTACTGGGAGTCTGTTGATTCATTTGAAATTATGTGTGGTTAGCTCTTCTGAAAATTTGGAAATCTAATGTCTCAAGTAATGCACCCAAAATCAGTAACATTTTTGAAATTTTTGCACCTCAGGTTACCTATCCTTGTGCCTCAGGTTGCCTGTCCTAAAATAGAGATAACTACCTACCTTGGTAGTGTGCTTTGAGGGCCTCAGATGAAAGCAGGTGTGATTATAATAAAATCACATCTTAACAAGGCTTCACTTTAAAATCCTTCATCTTTATGTTGTTTTTTTTTAAAATTATACCTCAGGCAAATTGTCAGGTTTTTTTTTTCTTGTGGAAAACTGCATTAGAAAATTACAGAATTACAAATCTCAGCGTAGATCTAGATTATAACTTCTATTCTGTGACCTGCATCTAAGATTAGAATCTGACAGTTAGCTGGCAGAACTAAAATTACAACTGGATTTAATGCCAGGATGTTTTGAAACAAAATACTTCAAATTAACAAGTCTTGGCTGGAAGTTAACCTCTTCTTACAGTGACCTGATGAATGGATGTTTATAGCTGTCTGAGGGAATGTGCACCATCAGTCACTGCTGAAATTTAAAAAAGAACAACAGTGATTCAGCCACATAAACCTCATGTGTGACAACCCATTCGGGAGACTGTCGTGTAATTCAGCTTGATAAATATGTGATTAACTCATTTTAGAAAATAATATTCAAAATGTAATGCAAGATACTTTTCATATGTACCTTTGATTTTTTTTTTTTAAAGGCATATTTCAAATGTATTGGATTGATCTGTTGTGATGTATCAAGGGGTATTGAATTATTTTGTCACTCAGTACAGGTATTACATTCCAGATTCTTTTTGAATGTCAAAGCTGTTACATGATGTTTAATGTCTTCATGAATTTTTGTACCATCTTGATCCACAATGTTTGGGCATGGATTCTATCCTGGCAGCTGATTTAGTGAAGCTTGAGAGACTGTCTCAAAATGTCTCAGGCTTTCCATGTTTTATTTTGGGCATCATCAGTGGTGGCAAATAGTTAACTAAAGGTCAAGTTATTTTAAAAAGAGAGTCAGTTGTAATACTTTGCAAAACAGTGAATGTATATAGTTAGGGGGTGGGTGTGTGTGTGTGTGTGTGTGTGTGTGCGCGCGCGCTGGGGAAAGCGGGGCGGAATTCTGGAGCAGCTGCATTGTTGTTCCCGGTGTAGACTAGCAAAGCTGCTACGTGCATTGATGGATCTTATTCCAGTTTCATCCATGCAATAAACTCCACCATTGTCAATAACAGCTTTGCCCATAGTAGGGATTTGCAACACTGAAGCCACACTAGCAGCTGGCAACCAGTGTCTGTAATTGGGACAAATATCCAGTGTAGACAAAGGCCTCTCTATCTGCTGCTACTTATTTCCCATAAAATGCCTTCCACTTCTAGCACCTTGACTTGTTGGTGACTCTGTTGACAAGTATGTAAGGGCCTCGATATTGTAAACCAGTCTGCATTGTCAGATCCCTGCACCCTGTCACAGTCTGAGTGAATTCATTGGAGCCTCATGAGGCAGCATGCAGGACTGCAGCTTGGGTGGTTTATTTTTTTTTTAAACAAAATTCTTATGCATGGTTTTTATCCATTTAGCCTGGCTAATTATAACGAACATATATTATTTGTTCAAGTCTTGAGAAGTTATCTGACAATCTAATCCAAATATTTATATTCTTATTAGGTACGACAGGCAAAGCATCATCCCCACCACCTGTCTTAGACACAAGGCAGATGAATGAGAAACTAGAGACTATTTTATTCCAGCTCCGCCAGGTTACACGTGAGAGGGATGAGTTACGCAAGCGCCTTGCACTTTCGTCTCCTGGATCAACCTTTGATGACTGCAGGTAAAAAAATATATATATGAATATATAATAAATATATAATAAAAATATATTATATTTGAATATGTCTTTAAGGGGTGTTGTATGTATTTTGGTTTTCATGAGTTACATGGACTGCCACTCATAGCTAAAGCAGTTCGCAAATAGATTGCAAAATGTGTTTATACCACTCCCAGAATGTATACACCTGGCACTAATATTTGTTGCTGACTCATGTGGATGATGAAAAGATATAGCTTTGTAGTTCCTGGGTGTTACCTCAACAGAAGTCAAATGTCTCTTATAGTAGGGCATTTTTCAAACCCACTTTGCTCTTGGGCTCAAATGAGGGTTGGCAGCACTCCAGTCCATGGAAATTCATTTGTCATTGGGTATGAGTCCATTCTCCACAGACCTGAGTCTCCTCTTACCTTTGGAGTTTTTGGAGGGACTGAGACCTACCACAGGATCCTATGTCTTCTGGGGAACAGTGTTCTCCTAACTTCTTCCTGGGATCCACAGGGGAAACTGGGTAACCACATGTAGGATTAAGAGCCACTTATTACTGCCCATTGCTTCTGAGCTAGTGATTAGCAAGAGAGGGGTGAACAGCTCTTCCACTCCAAGAGTTCTGGTGCGAGAGTATATAAAACACTTGCCCACAGTGAATGGGCATCTTAGGGCTGGAAAGTTACTGCCTCCTTCCTTGGAGAGGAGGGGTGGAGAAGTCATGGCTAGTGTTGTTGAGGAGGGGAGGGGAAAGGAAAGGCAGTGATCAGAATGGATAGAGCTGCTTCTGTTTACAAAGGAGAGGAAGCCAAGGAGCAGAGCAAGCTCCGAACTACTTCTCTTTGGGAGTAAGAGAGGAGGCCAGCAGCTTTCTGTGTGAGAGCAGGGCAAATGGACTAGCAGCAGCAGTAGAGCCCTGCATAGAGAGATGGCCCAGCATAAAATGTCTTGTAGGAAAAGGGGGCTCCCCAGCACTAACTTACTGGGGATACAGCATATACTGATTGTGGGGGCTGCACACTGTTAATGTGCAACTCTCCACTGAGCAATGTTGGGCACCCACAAATTTAAATAATTAGTGCCGCCCCCAATAAACTAAGCCTGGGCAACCCCAATATTCATTGTTTTAATTGGAAGAGGGGGCTGCCTTGCAATGCGTTGTTGTTAGGTGGGAAGCATTAATTCAGAGTGCGGGGGCCTCCAAGGGAGGTGAGTGGAGATGGGGAAAGGGTTGGTTTATTTTGGAGGAGTGAGAATGTGATCCTATAGAAACATGGGTTTGAGGGGCTATGCTAGTACAGGTATTTTCTACTAATGCTAGTAGACTCAGTCGTCGGCATAGAACTTGTCAGGGAAATATGTTGAGCCCTGGAGTAAATTAGTCCCATGGCCACTGGATGCTGAAATGCATTTACAAAACACAGACCTCCTGGGGAGGCCTGAGGCAAATCTTGGTCTGCGCCTCAGTTTCCCCATTTGTCAGTGGTGCCTATTGTTATGGGGTCTCTGCTAACCTGAGTATTAGAAGCAAGACTGTTAACTATGAACTTTCAGACCTTCTGAACATTTTCAGGATTTGAACCCGTGAACTGGAGTTGAAAGGCTGTGTTTGCCATTATCAGTCGCTGAGCCAGCCATTCTACCTACCTCACAGGGGTGCTGTGAGACTTACTTAATGAGCATTAAACCCTTTGAACTTCTGTCACATATTCTATCAAAGGATCTCCAAAGCATTTTTGTGTATCATTTGGCCCAATCCTGAAGCTGTTGTTAAGTTTTCACTTAGGGAGAACTCCCATTTGAAGCAGACGGAGTTTGCCTGACTTAAGGATTTGGCTGCCTAACTACCAGTATTTTATAATAATAATTTCTTGTAACATAAGTCAGGATATTATTATAAGGTTCTGTTTGTGCTTTTAGAGTGCCAAGGTTTTTTTTTTTTTGGTTTTTTTTTTAACGAGATCAATCCACTGCTATAGCTGCAGGAAATGTGTGCAATGGAAAATATATTTATAAGCTTTTTACAGTTTTAAGAACAACTTTTTAAAAATAAATATTGTGGTTGACCAATGTTTAAACAGCCTATATTAAAGAGGGATAGGTACTAGTTTCCAAACAATTAGAGAGATTTCAGAAATAGAAAATGAATAGATTGAGTTGACTTCACTTTCTTTAAAAAATAAATAAATCTCCTTGATAGTACTTTTTTATATTACTTTTAATTTCCATTTTGCAGTCCTTCCCCATTGATCTCCCATTGATCTCTGTAGGACCACTGGGTTGGGCCCAGGTACTGTAAGTAGAGCTGTGTGTATATACATATCTCTCCTCTTACCCCCCGGGCTTCAGTGCCCAAACCAAAAAGAAAAAGTAAAAAATTATAACATTTTGTTTGACCCAGAAAGACATATTTTTGTTTAGTTTTTGTGGTTTTGCCTCTTTTCGATTTTGTTAAAAAAAATTGAAGTATAATTCATATGAACAGTTGTTTCAAATGAAAAAGTTAAAACATTTTGTTTTAAAAATGTTGAAACAAAATATTTTATTTTTCAGATTTTTTTTTTTTAAAGAAACAATTTGTCAAATTCTTTAAATGTTTTGGTCAACCCAAATCTGTGTGTGTTTGATGAAAAAATGTTTTGTCCTTAAACTTTCCCCCAGCTCTAAATGTAAGCTTTTTTTGTTAGCTTTTGTTCTACCTAAAGGCTTGTGCTTTTCCTTCTGTTTGTGGGTGTACACAGGTAGTATTGACAAACTGAGATCCTGGCCTGTCATGATGCGGGGGATTAAAAACACTTCTATCAGAGTGGAGTATGCTGGGAAAGAGGAGTGGTTGTTTCCAAAGTAGGGTACATGCTGCTATGCCAGCGAGTGCTAGCCGAACTTAGTTTGTATTTCCTTGCTAATGTGACCAGATTCCAGTCTTGCCCTGATGTATACCGAAGGCAATCCAGTTGGAATCCAAAGGGAGTTTCAGTGGGAGTTATTTAGTAGAACCTCAAAGTTATGAACACCTCGGGAATGGAGGTTGTTTGTAACTCTAAAATGTTCATAACTCTGAACAAAATGTTATGGCTGTTCTTTCTAAAGTTTACAACGGGACATCGATTTAATACAGCCTTGATACTTGTGCAGAAGAAAAATGCTACTTTTAACCATCTTAATTTAAATGGAACAAGCACAGAAACAGTTTCCTTACCTTGTCAAATCTTTTTTTAAACTTTCACTTTATTTTTTTTAGTATTTTACTTGTAACACTACTGTACTGTACTGTACTTGCTTTCCACCCCCGTCTCTGCAGCTGCCTGATTGTGTACTTCCGGTTCCAAATGAAGTGTGTGGTTGACCGGTCAGTTTGTAACTCTGAGGTTCTACTGTACATGAGTCAAAGCAGTATTTGACCTGTAATTCTTACACTTTGGATTTATAGATTTGTTTATATGCTTTGAAACTGACATTTCTATAAAATATAACACATCTCTTTAATTAAAATAATCTCCTTGCTCTAGGGAACATAGTTCTGCAACTGGGGGCAAAGTAAAATTGCCCAGATCTGAACTGACTGCTGTATAGTTTTAAAAGGATGTGTATTGCTGTAACAGTTTGATCTTTGATTTTTTGATCTATAATATAATTCCATCTGCATTTCCACATTGCCTTCGGTTGGTGGGGCTCAAACCTCTAAAATGGCAATATAGAACATTCTTCTGTTTACATCTGGACCAGCTATCTAGGATACAAGTACCAGCATCATTGCAGTTAGCAGAGTAGCAGCCGTGTTAGTCTGTATCCGCAAAAAGAAAAGGAGGACTTGTGGCACCTTAGAGACTAACAAATTTGCCACAATTCCTCCTTTTCTTATTGCGGTTAGCGCCACCTTTGGGTAGGTAGGTTAGATTGTGTACACCTGCAGTATTTCTGTGTGTTTATTTCCAGCTGAGTCTTTGTAAGGTAAGGATTCTAAATATTAACTTCAGCGGAGTTTGAGACATTGGACATTCTTTCTTCACTTTACAGAAAAAAAAATGTTTGTTTGCCTTTGAGACAAGCTTATCAGTTGCCTTTTTGTTGAATCTCTCACACACTGAAATATTTTGCCGAATGTACATTTCTGATTGCAAGCTTAATATGAGCATGTGTTTATTGGACTCAATAAGCATAGTGTATTCACTGGGATTTAAACTGTGGTTCAATTAACATCATTTTAATTACTCTGTTGGACAGATGGTGTCTGCTTTTAATAATTTCACCCTAAAGCCTCATTTAAGTCATACTTGGGTTCTGAATGCTTCTATCAGGGGGGTGGATAAATGTAGAATGACTTTTTTATTTTTGGTAACTTGGATTAACATTTTGAAAAGGAAATACTCTGTAACCGTTGATAATGCTGATAACTCATACAGCACTATTAATAAAGGGGTATTCTGCTGCTTGGCATTCTTGATGGGAGAAGATGTAAAAATAGTGTTCATGAAAGTCTGGCTTCGTTATTGGAAGTTCATCTGTAATGTGAAGTTCAGTCTTAAATGCTGTTCTGATTTGTCAGGCAAGACGGTTGTTCCCAAGACCAGTTTCATGTTGGGAGAGGGGAGTTAGATGCTGAGACACAATTGCTCACTTTGAGTTCTTCAGTCAAAATATAGCTCTATTCCTTAAGTAAACAAATAAAATAAAAAGGCACATTAGTATTGCTCACATACTCCTTGTTAGTCTGTGAATCTTATGTGATCAGTATTTTATTTTTACTACTCTCACCACTGCAGCTGTGCAAAGACCATTTCCATTCTTCCTCATCAATTGAACTGCCAGCTAGATTTCAGTTCCAGAATCCTTACTGCTGTTTATATCTGAAGCAGAAAGAATCCTGATTACTTTTCAGGCTGAGGTTGCAGTGCTGGCATTTCAGGGGTGGGGAAACGTGATCTAAACTGGCAACTGAACAAATTTGATAGGAGACTAAATGGGTTCAAAAGAATCAGTGAGTTTCACTCAGCTCTCTTCATTGCCTACCGCAGCGTTTCCCAAACTTTTTTGGCCACGGAACACTTATAATATTATTTTGTAGTCATTTGGTTTTCAAATTAAAAATTGTGTTATTTATGCTCAAATATATTTTATTTTATAAAACAAAGCAAAAATACAAATTTAAAATAATTTGAACTAACAATTACGAATACAGACTAACACGGCTGTTACTCTGATAACTGGAAAGCGCGTATAAAGTAGTACAAAAATCAAGTGCAAGAGTAAAAATTAAATTCTAGATTCTTTCACGGAACACCTATTCATATCGTGTGGAACACCAGTGTTCTGCGGAACACAGTTTGGGAAACGCTGGCCTACTGGTTAGTTTCATTTTTAGGGGACCCAGGAGAGACAGGTCATGTGACTATCAAATGTTTCATTGTGAAACCAGAAAACTCAGTCTTGGAAAAACATTGTGGCTATCCAGAGATAGCAAAGAGTTTAATTTAGAGTTTCTACGGAAGTTTAATGGGCCAAAAACACGTTGGTAACAAACCAAACTAGCAGTTTTTTGTCCTAACACTAAAATTAGTAGTTTCACACAACTAGAGGGTTTCCTTGTTGGATCATATTAAAGAAGTTCTGTATTAAAATCACAAATGAGTTTGATTCCCCATAGTTTAAATTCCAGGGTATTACTAATTAAGAGGTCTCTTGGGTTTTGGTACTGTTTCTCTCCCTCTGTATGTGAAACTTGCAAGCTGCTAATTGCGTTAGTACATTCTAAGACAGAGTCTGTTCTCAAAGCAATTCACAGAGAGAGACTCAAAGCAATACTCTAACAACAGACACAGCACCCAGAGACTCCCCGCCCTTTTGTTGTATTAACAACTGTGATTAAAATAGAGATAGAGGATGGATGTGGATGGATGCTTGGTGTGGATAAGAACTGAATGATCAGGGAGGTGCCAGCCTAAGAATCCAGTGTCCATCGGCTGAAGAAGGCGTCAAGTGGAAATAACCAGAGGACCCCGGAGGGCAGACTGGAATCCACCCAACAGCCTCAAGAATGGGAGAACCAAAGAACAAGATAACATCTAGCAGCACGGAGCCGTCAGGAATGTGCTATCTGCTGATTGATTCAGCAACAGCATGATGAAGCAATTCCCATAGACTGGCATAGGAAGAAATTCCTATAAAAATAGACTCTAAAAAAGTGAGAACTTTGGGGTCTGATTCTGCAAACCAACTTCCAGGAGCATCAGATGAGCATCTGACAAGGCCCTGCTCCCTCCTCATGTCCAGGCCACCTGGCCAGTGGCTTGGCATGAGCAACTCTAAGGCTGGTAACTATGATGACAACCTTGCAGAACCTCTGTGTGTGTGTGTGTGTGTTTGTATGAATGAATGAGTGAATAAAGATGAGATTGAATGGAATGTTACAGCTATAACTAACTGCTTACTATAATAACAACCTTGCAGAACCTGTGTGTGTGTGTGTGTGTGTGTGTTTGTATGAATGAATGAGTGAATAAAGATGAGATTGAATGGAATGTTACAGCTATAACTAACTGCTTACTATAATAACAACCTTGCAGAACCTGTGTGTGTGTGTGTGTGTGTGTGTGTGTGTTTGTATGAATGAATGAGTGAATAAAGATGAGATTGAATGGAATGTTACAGCTATAACTAACTGCTTACTATGATAACAACCTTGCAGAACCTGTGTGTGTGTGTGTGTGTGTTTGTATGAATGAATGAGTGAATAAAGATGAGATTGAATGGAATGTTACAGCTGTAACTAACTGCTTACTATGATTCTTTCTGTATTCACAATAAATGTGGTATTTTGCCTTTTTCCCTTTAATAAGATCCTGCTGGTTTTTAATTTATTGGTACAACATTTTGGTGGAGAATTGCGAAAGGGGGAATATTGGTAAAAAACCTCAGTTATTGTAAATATTGGTGTGCACACCGCCAGCTCTAGTGAGCTAGGCATTTCTATTAGGTTAACCAGACCTGCTGGCCTCCGAGAAGGTAGCAGGGGACCTGCTGGCCTCCGAGAAGGTAGCAGGGAAAACAGATTAAACCAGACCTGCTGGCCTCCGAGAAGGTAGCAGGGGACCTGCTGGCCTCCGAGAAGGTAGCAGGGAAGAACAGATTAAACTAGACCTGCTGGCCTCCGAGAAGGTAGCAGGGAAAACAGATTAAACCAGACCTGCTGGCCTCCGAGAAGGTAGCAGGGGACCTGCTGGCCTCCGAGAAGGTAGCAGGGAAGATCAGGTTAACCGGACCTGCTGGCCTCCGAGAAGGTAGCGGGGAGAAATAGGTTAACCAGACCTGCTGGCCTCCGGGAAGGTAGCAGGGGACCTGCTGGCCTCCGGGAAGGTAGCAGGGGAAAAACGCATAGATTAAGCTATGATTTCAGAATCTTGGCTGTGTCACTTGCTAAGTAATACCAGCAGTGACAAAGAGATTGATATATCCATGTTAAGATGTTTAAAAGAAAACAGGGTAAGCCAGTACCAGAGGGAGGAATGGAGTCAGAAGGAACTCCAACCTCACCTTTTGTTAAAGAAATTACACCTTTTAAACAAAACCTTCAAAAATTTGGGCACAGTCCTTGGACTAAACAAGCCCTAGCTGATGTCTGCACTATTTCGGACCTGGAGGATAGATTGGCTCAGTATATCCTCATATACAAACCTTCTAGTGCTGCCAAAAGAGATGCAGCAGCAATTTGGTTGTTGTGTGAGGCATGTAAGGATTCTTCCCTCCGCTTGTCTTCATGTAAAGAGGAAAAGGCACAAACGGAAAAGGGAGCAGACAATTGGAAGGTGCTGGCTACAAATACCCAAAGCCAGCTGAAAATAGTGAAAGAGGCACTCCAGGAATACAAAAAGAGTGAAAAAGTTAACTCTGCAGAGGCTGGAGGGAGGCAGCTAAAGGGGGAGAAGGTCCTATGTATGGCACCCCCAGGCATAATTACAAAGATAAAGAGTTAAAAAAAAAAAAAAAAGTTAACTCTGCAGAGGCTGGAGGGAATTAAGCAGCTAAACTTTGTGAAAATGTTAAAAAGGAAAAGTGTTAGAGAAAGAGCATTCTTGGTTTCTTTGCAGCCATTCTGAAAGAAAAATGGGCCCTTTTCCAAAGGAATGTCTGTAAATTAGCCAGGCAAAAATAAACTATCTGATTAAAATCATTTGACTGGACAATTTAGTCAAATTTGCTAAAAGAACATAAGAGGGTTCTATTGGAACTTAGCTGCCTCAAATGTATAAAGGGAATGTAAGATGTAAAAAAACAGAGCAACGTGGAAGGGATGTTAAAGAAAAGAAAATGTGTATGTATCTATCTGTGTGTGTGTAAATATGTAAAGTTCTAAGGACCAGTTGGTTTTGTTTTTGTTTTAAATAATGCCACTAAAAATCCATTTGACTCTTTAATTCAAAGTTGCAAAACTGACAGACCTTTTTGCTAGACACAGGTAATTAGTGCTGTTTGGCTTTGGGATTTGGCATTCAACCCTTAAAAGGTAACTCAATGCTTTACAAAATTTAAAATGTTTTTAAGTTGTGGCTGCAGCTGGGCAGTCAAAATCAGGAGAATATAAAAAAAAAAATTTTCTCGATTCTTTTTGTTTGTTTGTTTGTTTTTGTAACAAAATAACAGATGAGAGTTGTAGAAAAAAAAATTAAAAAAACAGTGCCTCTCTGAAGCAACAGCAGGGGTGAGGTGCACAAAACAAAAAGAAGCAATGTGAGAAACACTGAGTCTTAAAATGGCTCTGAGTAATCAGACTGTCACTTTGATAAAGGTACATGAAACCTCTGCAAGCAAAAAAAAAAGGAATAGTGACACCTTATGTAAAAATGGATCTGGATAATGTTATAGAAGTTAAACTATGGAAGGAATGTGCATTTGCCCCAGAACATGTGCAGGGTATATTGTAGAAGGGGCAAAAGAAATGCAAACATACCATGCTACTTAATTAAAATGCTATTAGGGCTCCAAAGGGAGCCACAATAGGTTGGGTTTTCTTTTTCAGATTGCTGTGTGTTTTGGAAGCAGAAGTTAAAAGTAATCAAAACTCTGGTGAAAGCTGATTGTGTCCCTTTTAAGATAGAGTCTCTGAGCTGCTGATGGCTTTAAATCCAAAAGCAGGAAGCTTCTGTGAAAATGCAAATTACCTAAATGATAAAGGAAGGAAAGAACTAGCAGCACAAAGGAGCTGCAGATAAAGGACATACCTGGTCAGCAAACAAATTGTCTAAATAAAAGGCATGGGATAACAAGATAATTTTAATAAATTTAATGATAATAAGTATCCCTGTAACAATGTATAGTGTGTATGATTTTTGGAAAAACCCTTTAACGTCGTATGGTAATGATGCTTCTCAGTTATTACCTGTAAATAAAACTTAAAGCTTAACACAGCAGGAAAAACATTATTAACTTGGTCTGCAGTATAAGAAGGAAAACTCAGGGATTTAATGACTAAACAGTGGGATAATTTCCCCATAACCCTTAAAAGATAAAAGCCATTGAAACCTGGCCTGCCTATAGAACAAAAACAGGAAAATGTGGGGGCAATTCCTCTGTTTTGCCTGCAATCAGCAAGGGTATTTGTAAAAGAAATATTTTAAGCAATAATCTGCCACCCCAAAAGGGGTAGAAACATGTTCTTTTTGTCTTTCAGAAAATCAGGAAAAGCTAATGCCAGCTGAAAAGCAACCCAAAACCATGAATCTACTGTCACAATAGAAATTGTGTTTTGTGTTCTATGTTTTGTCTTGTGTTTTGTCTTGTTGCTAGCACTGTTGTGTGTTTAAAAAAAAAAAAATACTGAAGACCTGCAGGAACTTAAAAATAAATTAAGCTTTCTGTCCCAGCTACAGGACAGCCTGATACAAAAACAAGTACATGCCAACGTAGACTTGGTCCAAATTGGTCTGGGTAACCTAAAAGCCCGATGGAATCTTTGGCAATGGCTTAATACTACCACATGGCTTATGCATAAGAAAAAAAAAAATTAGAAATAGGAAACTACACAGCCATAGCTATGGGATGCACTGAAATGCAGAAACTTGCACTAGCTACTTTGGAACACAAAATGTTCTGGGTCATATTGGGAAATATTAAGGTTTGATGCATTTGTTAAAAAAGAAAGAGATCATTGTTTGACACTTATCAATATGAATGGATTCAATATGTTTCCAGTATTGTAAAACCAGACTTGTTAATGGGAGAAATTGTTGTCAAAATTGCACACCAACAGTCCCTGGAGGCAAAGGTATTGAAGGTTAGCCCACTCCCCATATTACACATGGGATCCTTCTGGCTACCCTGGACCTTGAGCCAGTGGGCTGGGGAGGGAGGGAAGCTATTGGACACTAGAGGTTGTACCGAATGGACTCCTCAAAAGTGGGTGTGCCTCACCTTGCCTGTTGCCCCAGAACCTTGTAGTAAAGATACATCACTAGGATCGTGTATGTGGCATGAATTGGAATCACAAACTCAAATTGCCTCACAGTACCTTCTCTTGAATAGGCTACATAGAAAGTGACACTGACGATTATAAATCTTAGTGTCAAAAGGGGGATTATGTTGGATCATATTAAAGAAGTTCTGTATTAAAATCACAAATGAGTTTGATTCCCCATAGTTTAAATTCCAGGGTATTACTAATTAAGAGGTCTCTTGGGTTTTGGTACTGTTTCTCTCCCTCTGTATGTGAAACTTGCAAGCTGCTAATTGCGTTAGTACATTCTAAGACAGAGTCTGTTCTCAAAGCAATTCACAGAGAGAGACTCAAAGCAATACTCTAACAACAGACACAGCACCCAGAGACTCCCCGCCCTTTTGTTGTATTAACAACTGTGATTAAAATAGAGATAGAGGATGGATGTGGATGGATGCTTGGTGTGGATAAGAACTGAATGATCAGGGAGGTGCCAGCCTAAGAATCCAGTGTCCATCGGCTGAAGAAGGCGTCAAGTGGAAATAACCAGAGGACCCCGGAGGGCAGACTGGAATCCACCCAACAGCCTCAAGAATGGGAGAACCAAAGAACAAGATAACATCTAGCAGCACGGAGCCGTCAGGAATGTGCTATCTGCTGATTGATTCAGCAACAGCATGATGAAGCAATTCCCATAGACTGGCATAGGAAGAAATTCCTATAAAAATAGACTCTAAAAAAGTGAGAACTTTGGGGTCTGATTCTGCAAACCAACTTCCAGGAGCATCAGATGAGCATCTGACAAGGCCCTGCTCCCTCCTCATGTCCAGGCCACCTGGCCAGTGGCTTGGCATGAGCAACTCTAAGGCTGGTAACTATGATGACAACCTTGCAGAACCTCTGTGTGTGTGTGTGTGTGTTTGTATGAATGAATGAGTGAATAAAGATGAGATTGAATGGAATGTTACAGCTATAACTAACTGCTTACTATAATAACAACCTTGCAGAACCTGTGTGTGTGTGTGTGTGTGTGTGTGTGTTTGTATGAATGAATGAGTGAATAAAGATGAGATTGAATGGAATGTTACAGCTATAACTAACTGCTTACTATAATAACAACCTTGCAGAACCTGTGTGTGTGTGTGTGTGTGTGTGTTTGTATGAATGAATGAGTGAATAAAGATGAGATTGAATGGAATGTTACAGCTATAACTAACTGCTTACTATGATAACAACCTTGCAGAACCTGTGTGTGTGTGTGTGTGTGTTTGTATGAATGAATGAGTGAATAAAGATGAGATTGAATGGAATGTTACAGCTGTAACTAACTGCTTACTATGATTCTTTCTGTATTCACAATAAATGTGGTATTTTGCCTTTTTCCCTTTAATAAGATCCTGCTGGTTTTTAATTTATTGGTATAACATCCTAACAAAAACTTCCCATCACCCCTTAGCTCAGTAAATGAGTTGTGTGAGAGTTCATGATAAATTAGTCCAACAGCCAGCCAAGGTAGATGTTTTTAGTTGTTTTCATCTAGTCATTCTGATATCATTTTAAATTCCAGTCTCTGAAGTAATCCTTGATTTAGAGTGGCTTGTAATTTGCACATCTCATTAAAGGCTATTAGGGGTGTGTTGTTCTTCGAGTGATTACCCATGTGTATTCCACATTAGGTGTGTGTGCTTGCCACGTGCACTGGTGCCGGAAGTTTTTCCCCTAGCAGTACCTGTAGGGGGAGCACCCCAGCGACCCCTGGAGTGGCGCGGTATAAGGGGAGCTGCGTGCTCCCCCCACCCTCAGTTCCTTCTTGCTGCTGAGTGAAGGTGCATCGGAACTGTGCTGCTCCAGCTTTGCTGTAGCTCATCCCCAGAACTTTTTAGTTTGTTCAGTGCTAGTACCTACAGTTAGTTAGCTGTTACAGTTCATTTAGTTAGAGTACCCAGGCTGGGGCATGCCACGTGCCCAGGGTTTTAAGGCATGCGACAATTGTAGGCGATCTATGCCAAGGAGTGATCCACACGCGGACTGTCTACACTGTTTGGATGAGACCCATATCAGTGATTGCTGGAAAATTTGAAAGTCGTTTAAACCTCGGACTAAGAGAGAGAGACATTAGGCTCCGGGCCATTCTCATGGAGTCGGTGCTGATCCCGGCTCCGGTGTGCTGCTCCGAGTCGGCACCAAGCACCGCAGCATTGGTACGTGGCGACCTTCCAGTGCCTTCGACTAGTCGGCACCACTCCCCGTCTATGGGGCATAAGAAGGCTAAGAAAGTGCCTTCTTCGCAGCGGCACTGAGGTAACCGGGGGCAGAGACTAGACCCATGTTGGGCAGTCCTCGATCCCCTTTGGCCTCTAGATCTCCAACTCACGTTGAGCGGAGTAGCCCAGCCACGTAGGACCAGGCCTCCCCGGATGTCTGGATGCCATCCATGCTGGAGGCCCTGCAGGTGGCCAAAGACGTCATGACCGTGCCAGTACCAGGAGCGCCGCCGGTGTCGGTCCCCCGCTCCAGAGGAAAGCCACCACTGGGTTCTCAACAGTCGCCCCCGGCGCAGCACCTGTCTCGGTCATGGGAATGTTCCCGACTCGTTCTCCACCCAGCGACCGTTTGGGATGCAGTCCACGTGGCTCGTCCTTGACTCCCACCAGACTGTCTGGTTGGGTACCATCTGACCGGGACTCCTGGCACCGCTCCACGCCACGGAGTGATTACCGTCGGGACCGAGGCAGACATCGCCAGAGGCCCTCATCTCACAGGGGTCACTGCAACCGGTCGCGGCATGGATGTCTTCGCCGTTCCTGCTTGGAATCCCACTCCAAGTCTCTGCCAAGGCATGGTGCCGCAGCCCAGGGCGTAGATCGCCAGCACCGCGCTGTCATGGGTCTGCCCGTTGGAGCAGATCGCAGAGCAGCAGCTACAGGCAGTACTGGTCCTCCACATCGAGATCGCGGTCCTGTGGGCGACGCCCCTTCCGGCACCGCTGTTCCTCCCGGTCCCGTGACAGCGGTAGGTCGTTCATCAGCCCGGGCTCCGCTCGTAGTTGCCCTTCCATGAGCCAGGCCAGCCAGGCCGAGCAGCTGGGGCCGTCGGTGCCACAGCACGTGCAGAGGCACTGGGCCCAATGGTCGGCACAGGCCAGTGAGGGCCTGCTTGGTAGCCAGAGCCTCAGAGGCGCCGTTGGTCTCTCTCTCCAGGCCCCCGAGGAGAGGGTTGGTGGGAAGTATGTCCTCGGCACCGTGCCCGGAGACCGACCAAGTGGTGGACCCTCCATTGCCGGTGGATATCCAGAGCACCATGCTGGCTTCCTTGCCCTCCCCGGATGAGGCGATAGCGGCCCCGTCCCGCAGGAGGACTTCAAGAACTTTTAAAATGGGTGGCATCAAGCCTTCACCTCCAGGCAGAGGAGCTGGAGGAGTCCTTGGACTCCCTGTTCAATGTACTGTCATCTTCAGCACCAGGCAGAGTGGCTTTGCCCCTCCATGAGCGGGTGGCAAGTATTTCAAATGCCCTGTGGCAAACGGTGGCTTCCCTGGCCCCCATCTCAAAGAAGGCAGAACGCAAGTACTTTGTACCCACCAAGGGGCACGAGTATCTCTACACCCACCCAACACCCCACTCCCTGGTGGTCAAGTCTGTCAACCACAACGCCAACCAGCCCCCACTCTGAAAAATAAAGACTCAAGGAGGCTGGACTCTTTTGGCGGAAAGGTTTATTCATCCTGGAGTTTCCAGTTGCAGGTGGCAAACCACCAGGCTCTCCTGGGCAGATACGAATTCAACTTGTGGGGTTCGCTGCCCAAATTCGAGGACTCCCTCCAGGAGCGCAATAAGAAAGAGTTCAAGGCGCTGGTGGAGGAGGGTGCAGCTGCTGCCAGGGCGTCCCTGCAGTCGGCGTCAGATGCAGCAGACACGGCAGTTCGATCCATGGCCTCGGCGGTGGCTTCTGCTGTCCGGGCTGTCCAATGAGGCGCAGTCGGCCATGCAGCAGCTCCAGTTAGACGGCAAGGCTCTGGTTGCCGAACAAATGGATACACAGCCACATGGCATGAAGGACTCCCGCATGAGTCTGCAGACCCTGGATCTTTATGTTCCGGCTCCGGCCGAAACTAAGTTTAAGCCACAGCAGGCCCCTGCTCCAGCTGCCCTGCCTAAGTACGAGGCTGTCTACAAAAAGTCGAGAGACTATAAGGGTATGTCTACACTTTGAAATTATGTCGAATTTTTGAAGTTGATTTTTTTAGAAAGCGATTTTATACGGTTGATTGTGTGTGTCCCCACTTAAGACCATTAAGTCGGTGGAGTGCGTCCACAGTACCGAGGCTAGCGTCAACTTCCGGAGCGTTGCACTGTGGGTAGCTATCCCGCAATCTCCGCCGCCCATTAGAATTCTGAGTTGAGATCCCAATACCTGATGGGGCAAAAAACATTGTCGCGGGTAGTTCTGGGTACATGTCAGGCCTCCGTGAAAGCAACGGCAGACAATTGTTTCGTGCCTTTTTTCCTGGGTTACCCATGCAGACGCCATACCACGGCAAGCATGGAGCCCACTCAGCTCACCGTATGTCTCCTGGGTGTTGACAGATGCGGGACGGCATACAGCAGCAACTTATTGCCTTGTGGCAGCAGATGGTGCATTACGACTGGTAGCCGTCCTCGTCTCCTGGGTGCTCTTGGCCGGCCTCGGTGAAGTCGGTCGGGGCGCCTGGGCAGACATGGGCACTCCTGGCAAATCTTGGTGAGGTCTGTCGGGGCACCTGGACATAAATGGGAGTGACTCAGGTCATTCTCTTCTTTAAGTTTTGTCTAATGGAGATTCAGTCCTGCCTGGAATATTGGCAGAGGCATATTGAGCATTGTCCTGCTAAACCCAGGGTTGTGAGTTCAATCCTTGAGAGGGCCATTCTGCCTCAGGCTGATCTCCCAGCCAGCAGCACCACGAGGACCCAGGAGACAATGACAGCTAGCAGTCGTACTGCACTGTCTGCTGGCGAGCACCCAGGAGATGACGATGGCTAGCAGTCGTACTGCACTGTCTGCTGCCAGCCTACCCCTTGCTCCCCCCTCCCTCCCTCCGTGAAAGCAACGGCCAACAATCGTTTCACGCCTTTTTCCATGCCGGCGCCATATTGCTGTCAGCATAGTCATCCACCCGCTGCTTCCGCTGGCACTCTGCTCTCCTGCTCACGCCATACCATGGCAAGCCTGGAGCCCACTCAGATCACTGCAGCAGTTGTGACTGCTCTAAACACCACGCGCATTATCCATCAGTATATGCAGAACCAGAACCCGCAAAAGTGGGCGAGTAGGCGACGGCAGCGCGGTGAGGTGAGTGATGAGGACATGGACACAGACTTCTCTCAAAGTATGGGCCCCAGCAGTTTGGCCATCCTGGTGGCAATGGGCAGGCTCATACCGTGGAACGCCGATTCTGGGCCTGGGAAACAAACACAGACTGGTGGGACCACATAGTGTTGCAGGTCTGGGATGATTCCCAATGGCTGCAAAACTTTCACATACATAAGGGCACTTTCATGGAACTTTGTGACTTGCTTCCCCTGCCCTGAAGCGCAAGAATACCAAGATGAACGGAGCCCTCACAGTTCACAAGCAAGTGGCGATAGCCCTCTGGAAGCTTGCAACGCCAGACAGCTACCAGTCAGTCAGGAATCAATTTGGAGTGGGCAAATCTACTGTGGGGGCTGCTGTGATCCAAGTAGCCAACGTGATCACTGACCTGCTGCTATCAAGGTAGTGACTCTGGGAATTGTGCAGGTCGTAGTGGATGGCTTTGATGCAATGGGATTCCCTAACTGTGGTGGGGCGATAGGGATATGTGTTCCGTCTAACTTGGGACCAGACCACCAAGGCAGCCAGTACATAAACCGAAAGGGGTACTTTTCAAGGGTGCTGCAAGCACTGGTGGATCACAAGGGACATTTCACCAACATCAACATGGGATGGCCGGGAAAGGTACATGACCCTCGCATCTTTAGGAACTCTGGTCTGTGGGAAGGGACTTACTTTCCAGACCAGAAAATAACCGTTGGGGATGTTGAAATGCCTATAGTTATCCTTGGGGACCCAGCCTACCCCTTAATGCCATGGCTCATGAAGCCATACACAGGCCCCCTGGACAGTAGTCAGGAGCTGGCAGTGGCTCCACCGCAGCCTTTGCTGCTCCGCCTGGACCTGTTCTCCCAGGACCAGGGCTGCCGCCTCCATCCCAACCTAGCAGCTCTCCGCCTCACGGTGTGGCTGCTCAATGGCTAGGCGGGGAGGAGTGGACGTGTTTGGAGGGGGTCCAGCGCGTCCTTCTGGAAAGTAGGCGGTCCTTCACATGCCGCGCCTACTTGGCAAAGTGGTCCCAGGTCTCCAGGTGGGCCACCGAGCAGGTTTCCCCAGTGGCCGCCCTGATCCAGCTTATCCTGGACTTCCTCCTTCACTTTAGAGCCCAGGGCCTGGCGCCCTCGTCGGTCAGGGTGCACCTGGCGGCCATATTAGCCTTCCATCCGCCGGTGCAGGGACACACGGTGTTCTCCCATGGTATGACTGGACGATTCCTTAAGGGATTGGACCGTCTTTTTCCATATGCTAGGCCTCTGTCCCACCGTGGGACCTGAACTTGGTATTACGGGGGTGTCTCACGGGGGGTCTCACGGAGCCCTCGTTTGAAACTCTGGCCACGTGCTCCTGGTCTCACCTCTCGTGGAAGGTGGCCTTCCTGGTTGCTATCACGTCGGCCAGGCGGGTCTCGGAACTCAGGGCCCTGATCTCCGAACCCCCGTACACAGGTTTTCATAAGGATAAGGTTCAGCTCCGCCCACACCCCGCGTTCCTCCCTAAGGTGGTCTCTGCCTGTCACTTGGGCCAGGACGTTTTCCTGCCTGTCCTCTGCACCAAGCCACATGTGTCCAGTGAGGAACGCCGCCTCCCCACGCTTGATGTGCGTAGGGCACTGGCCTTCTATCTGGAACGGACTGAGCTGTTCAGGGAGTCCTCTCAACTGTTTGTTGCCTCAGCTGAGTGCATGCGGGGTCGGTCGATTTCCACCCAGCGCCTCTCCCACTGAATCACCTTGTACGTTCGCACCGGTTATGATCTGGCGGGTGTTCCCCCGCTACCAACTGTAAAGGCACACTCGACTCGAGGCCAGGCTTCGTCGGCTGCCTTTGTGGCCCACGTCCCTATCCAGGATATTTGTAGGGCCGCCACTTGGTCTTTGATTCACACGTTTACCTCACACTATGCGATTGTCTCCCAAACCAGGGATGACGCCGGGTTCAGCAGAGCCATACTTCGTCCCGGGGATCTGTGAACTCATCCCACCTCCAACAGATATAGCTTGGAATCGCGTATTGTGGAATACCCATGAGCAATCACTCGAAGAAGAAAAGACAGTTACCTTTTCCATAACTGGTGTTCTTCGAGATGTTACTCATGTCTATTCCATATCCCGTCCTCCTTCCCCTCTGTCGGAGTTGTCTGGCAAGAAGGAACTGAGGGTGGGGGGAGCACACAGCTCCCCTTATACCGCGCCATGGAGGCGCCATTCCAGGGATCGCTAGGGTGCTCCCCCTACGGGTACTGCTAGGGGAAAAATTTCCGGCACTGGTGCACGTGGTGAGCACGCACACCTATTGTGGAATAGACATGAGCATCTCGTAGAACACCAGTTACGGAGAAGGTAACTGTCTTTTTCTTAAAAATGATCGTGGATATTTTATGTGAATAAAATAAAACTCCTGGAGTATTTAGTAGAAGCATGTCTGATGTACACACTTTGACATCTTTATATCCTTCATTTGTAATATCATAAAATATGATCATAACACTTCGACAGATGTTGAATTTAGCAGCATGAAGTGGATAAATTATGCTTTCACAGATGCATGCACTTGTTACCCATTTGAAATTCACTGAGATCAGGGCTGGCAGGCTAACCCAGGAAAGCAGAGTCAACTGTGACTGACTGAATTATGTAGCAGGAAAGTTTTTTTTTTATTGTGTAAAATAATGCTGTTGTCTCTGGGAGAGGTATCTGGGTTGTTAATATAACTTTTGAGTTCTTGTTAAAGAAAATAATCTGTTTATAATAGTTACATCTCTTTACTCTATGTGTGTGTGTGTGTGTGTGTGTGCGCGCGCGCATGCGCGCACACTCACACTGTTTTATAGAGAGGAAAGATTGTGTAGTGGTTAGGGTGCCAGTCTGAGAGTCTACAGAGCCAAGTTCAGGTCCCTGTTCTGCCACAGAGCCTGAGAGACTTTGGGCAATCACTTGGCCCTGGTCTACACTATGAACTTACGTTCGTATAACTACGTCGCTATGGGGTGTGGAAAATGCACGCCCCGAGCAATGCAATTATACCGACCCAACTCCCAGTGTAGATATCGCTACAGTGTTGATAGAAGGGCTTCTCCCGTCGTCATAGCTACCACCTCTTAGGGAGCTGCAGCCCTGTAAGTGTACATAAGCCCTTGGTGTATCTGTTTCCATTTCCTATCTGTAAAACCGAGATAAGTATTTCTACCTCGCAGGGGTATTGAGGATAAATAAATTCAAGACTGAGAGGTGTTTAAATATTATAGTAAAAGTGGCATTATAAGTACTTAAGAGCCTCCTTTCTTCTAGGGTGTAGATCTTGCTGCGGTTCTTCATAGGACCTTAAAACCATAAACCCTCCCAAAAATACAGCTTGTGCCAAATGTGATAGTTGGCTTTTTAAGTGGGATATTCCATAACAAGCTCACTAAACCTGTCCTCTGTGATCCATACTGACTACCACTTGCTTTCTGGGCAAAATTTTAACCATGTTAACATTGTAGCTTAGAAAGTCTAAATTGTTTTAATTCTTTCCTACGTTCTTGAGGCTGCCTCTTTCCTCAAGTTTCCACAGTATTTGAGATATTTGAACTCTGGTTTACATGGGGCTGCTAGAGGGTGTTTTAACTGAGGTGCGCTCCAGTCCCAAATGTACACCTCACCCTCTAGTGCACCAAACCCTAGAGTTGATGGCTTTCAGGGTAAGTTGCTATCCTATTTTTTTTCCAGGGCAGGGGCTTGGCTGGGTGGGGTTTTAGAGGTGACTGCTGCAAGAAGCATGGAATGAATTTGTAATTGTGTTCAATTAAAAAAAAGAAAAAAACTTTATGCATGTCCGAAGGGACTTCTGATAGCACACTTTCAAAATCTAAACATGTAATGGTATTCTGTATGCAGAAATTAATGGTGCAGAAGGAGAATTGCCTTTTTTTTCAGTTGCAGCATATTGACCCAGGGTCAGTCTTGAATAATTGATTTGTCACTGTAATAGATTCTAAATAGTGTAACTTCTTAAAGCAATATCTCAAGGTTTGGAGTGATTGCTTGCTAATAGTAACTGGACGGTCACTTCACAATATTTCCGCTGATGTAATAATTGAAGTCTGGTTTTATTTTTCCCTTCCATGGCAGGCCTAGTCCAAAACCAAGTCATGATTATGAACGATTGAAGATCCAGTGTATGAAAGCCATGTCGGACCTACAGTCTCTACAGAATCAACATACCAAGACACTAAAAAGATGTGAAGAAGCAGCCAAAGAGGCAGATTTTTATCAGTAAGTAACGCACAAAAAGGTAGGGGAGAAAACTTTTTCTTTCTCTTCACTGGTTCAGGAGCAGTGCTTAGACAAGTTTACTAGTGCTGTAAGTATTAGTGCTGGTCTGCCAAAAGTGTTTCATTCTGGTTGATCATGAGATATTTGATCTTTTAAAATATGGCAGTTTTAAATTACATCATTCTTGTTACCATCTTGCTTTTCTTACTGTTTTAATGGCAACATTTTGTGAACTTCTACAGTCAAAGGTTTTTATTATTTTATTTCACCTACGTTGAAAGGTTAAGTTCCCGTGATTTCAGAAGGGGAAAAGCATTGGTTTTGATCTTTAGGGATCTTTTAGTAGCAATTTCTAAAGCCATGATGGAATTGTGGTTTAGTGGTGTGGAGCAAGGCAAACTAGTTACTAAAGTGTGATTGAGATGGGATATTTCATGACCCGGCCAGTCTAGAAATAAAAGGTGGGATTTTAAAATGGGTTCTGCATTGGCCTGACTCCGCTTCCATTGACGTCAGTGGGAGTTTTAACACTTGGAGAGCAGAGTTAGGCCATCAATGAGTACTTGTGAAAATGTGGTGAAGTTGTGGGGAGAAGTTGCCAGCATTTGCTTCTAGCTCTGATGATGATCAAGATATTGGACTTGAAACCGGGTACTGGTGCAACAATGAACGTGACATGTACGTGGTCTTAGACCAGTCTAATTTTTATTAATTGGAAAGGTATTCAGCATAGCGGAAAAAAATGAGGCAAATATAATATTGGAAGTAGCCGTAAGGCTACTGTTCTCTAATGGCACACAATGCACAATTGATAAGTGTGTAACAATCTGGGAATGACGTTTGATTTGGCTGGCTTAATACTGTCGCTCTTACACCATCAGCAGGCAAAATTTGAAAAAATGTTAGTAAGAAAATTCACCATGTGCAAACTAAGTGAGCTGCATGGCTATTTGCTGGGGAGATTTGTTGATCCTGTCTGTCCACTTGATTTTGCTATGGAGGAACAATAGAAGATCCTTGCAACACGCTATTTACCCCTTTATACCTTTGTCGTTATCTAAGGATCCTTCAGAGGTGGTTTGTTTCTTATTTATTAGATGTCAGTTCCACGAAATCACAAGCCTGAGACGCTCTGTCCTTAGTGCTCTTTCCAAGTTGTTCTGCCTGCTAATAAATTCTAGGCGAAGCTACAGATGTCTTTATTTTTAGTCAGATTCCTGTAGCTGCTTTTTCTGTGCATGTGAAAGGCTAATGTAAAATGTTTGCACTCCTTGAAGTGATAGTAGGGTTTTATTTCCCTTATTTGCAAACCACAGTTCTATAATCTGTGTGATTATAATGTTGGGTTGTTTTTGTTTTATATCTGTATGAAGGGATTTTAAGGATTTAAATTTTACTTGTTGGGGGCAAAAGGCTGTTGAGTGATTATTCTGTTGTAATTGCACTCACATACACAAGTAACTAAAAATATTATTTTCTCTGAGGAACAGCAATTTTGGTTTTTACATAAGACAAATACAAGGCAATAGCAAACTTTTATGCTTGCACTAAGTACTCTATAAGACTAGCTACTCTGTGAGACTATCTGGCCAGCAAAAAAATAGCATTTCTTATCGTCTCAGAGGTAACTTTTTCCCCAAAAACTGTTCCCCACTTTTCCCCAAAATGAACTTTTATTAACATTTGGATAAGTAGACTCCTTACCTGCCACTTCAGATAGACCTGTGAGTTTCCCCTCACTCCCCCCATAGAAGCTCAAATTAAAATCACATCCCTGGGCATGTTTTCTGCAATCTCATCTCTTCTTTTCCTCCCGCTCCCTTCAGCGTCTTTGCACGTCTCCTTCCTTTGAAGATATTAATACTGGAATAAGAATTGTGGGATCCACCAAATCCTGCGGTCTTTTTGCGTCCTGGTTTCTTTGCATTTAAAAATCTCACACTTCAGGATAGAGTATACTTAGCAGTGTTTCCCAAGTGGGGAATGTGAGACATCTTGGGTGCAATGGCAGCTAACGCCCAGCAGGAATCTTGTCTGCCATGTCTGTTAAGCACTTTTTGACTGGTTCCTCTAAGTTGAATGAAGACTATGGGGAGTTAGAGGCCTGTTATTAGGGTGTTAGGGATAGGTGTTTCAGGGAACGACGGCTTGCCAAGGAATTTACTAAGTTTCAAACCAAGCCTTACTCAAGTATAGATACACCTGCTCTATGAATTTATCTTAGTATGTGTCCTGCAAACTCTGAGTTTAGCAAGTTCTGGATGCTGAACCAAAACCTTGAAAGTTTGGCACTACCCTGGTTTCAACAAAACATTTATCCAAGTTGGCTTGTTTTCAAGTGACTAGTAATTTTGGATGTCTAATCCGAGACACATAATTTTAAGGCCGATTCGTAAAATCATGTTTGTCCTATGAATTATTCTTGAAGCTATTTTGGAAGAGAGTAGGTGGAGCTCTCTAGTCGGGGTTGATTTTAACATTGTATTAATTGTGGTAGCCTCTCAGAGCCGCAGTCATGGTTCAGGACCCCATTGTGCTAGGTGGAGTACAAATACAGAACAAAAAACAAGCCTGCCCCCAAAGAACTTGCAATCCAAGTAAAATCTGAATAGCAGATGCTGAGATCAGTCAGTCCCAGGTGTAAGGATTGCATATATTTAGTCTTGTAAAAATAATTTACCAAAGGCTTAATTTTTTGCCCAAGTTATTTCCACATTTTTTAATGTGATGATTTCTGTAAGCTCTCCATTGGGTTATTTTGTACAGGAAATGTAGCTCACTTCTTATGAAAGGAGTGGGAGTACAAGGTGCACTTATAATATAGAAAAATGTACATATTTTTTTTTGAATTGTAAATTTGATTCCAATCATTTTTTTTTTTTTTAAAAGAGAAACGACAGACAGCAGCAGTTTTATTACAGGGACTTTGAACAGCTTCCTGGTAGGTGGGAGAGTTAGGTCTGAATCACTTTGTTTCAACAATAAAACCTGGCCACATCCTATTGTCCTTCTTTTCTCTAAACTGCAGCTTAATACCATTTAATTATATCTCTTGGTCTGCTCCAACAGCAATCTGCTCTAAAGTTGGGCTGTTGCACTGAATTAGAGTTTGAATTATATCCTCAATAATGTGACTTAGTTGTGATTTTAAGTGTGAATATACACTTGTCAACTATTACAAGCAATATACCCAATTTGGTATAACAACTGGTAGCTTTACAACAAAAAACAAAAGCAAACAAGCAGAAAGTTTTTTCTACTCTATTGATGTTTTGTTCTATCATATTGTATTGTGTTGTTCAAGCGTTGTTCAAATATGCTACTAATTTATTTTGCCTAGAAGATCTTGTATGCCCAGTGACACAATTTCTGTGCCTCTTGAGCAGTTTGCTTGTTGAAATGGTCTACAGGAGGCGGGGGCTGCTTGTTCTGCATAAATCTATAATATATCTGTTTTAATGCTACACAGGGCTTTCAAATCACTTAACTCCAGAAAGTCTCTGGTTGTGCTGCCTGTCTTTCTTCAGTAGGATTTAGCTGGCACATGGCATTTGGAATATTCAGATCTGAAGAAATGAGTCAGTTAATTTCATCTGCCTTTTTTAATTTGAAACTTTGATTTGGTTTGATATGGATTAGTGCATCGGCATGAAGAGGGCTTCCTGGAAAGTTTGCATCTAAGTGCTCTTTCTTTGTGGCATTCTAGTACCTTGCATAGTCGACTGCTGAGTGACCAATCACAGCTGAAGGAGGACATGGATACCTTGAAGAGGAAGAATACACAGTTGGTGCGAGAGCATAACCATCTCCAACAATCATGTGAGGAAATGAAGAGACTTCATGATGAGGATCAGAAAGAGATAACAGACCTACGCAGTCAGCAACAGCAGGTAGGCTGCAGCTCTTGGCACGAATACTGAGAGCAACTGTTTAATGTTTTCATGGAATGTAAAGCATTGCATGGCTGGCCTACCACTTACCTTTCTTTTTACCTTTGCACCAAGTGGAGTAATGTTCCCTATACACCATATATCTGACAGTGCAAGTCACAAAACTGCCATTTAAAACACAATGGTAGCGTGTGCATGTAATTGTCGTTGTTCTCTGATAAGTGACTCTCTAAAATTGACCTTGTGTGGGGTTCCTTCTTCCTTGTGTTTTAGTGACTCTGGATCTCGTGTCTTTTAGTTGGAAAAATCTTTTTACTTTTAAAACCTGCTAGCCCTGCAAACTTGGATCTGCAATATGAAATGTCTTTCAGCATCTAGTAGGATGAGGAGTTGTACTACTTACCTTTCCCAAAAAAACAAAAAGGAGACTACTTATTCTCTGGTAGTTTAGCAGTGTCAGCTGGGATTGACTGTGTGGGGGGGAATTTTGGCAGGGGGACATGCAAGGAGGAGAAAGGGTATGGATCGGTATGGATTGAGGTTATATATGAGTGGATTTGGGGGGAAGGAGAGAACAGTGTGTGTGAGAGGGGGAATAAGGACTGGAAGAGATGAATAGGCTCATAGACTTCAAAGTCAGAAGGGACCATCGTGATCATATAGCCTGACCACCTGCACATTGCAGGCCACAGAACCTCACCCACTCATTTCTGAACTAGACCCCTAACCTCTGGTGGAACTACTGAAGTCCTCAAATCATGATTTAAAGACTTACACCAGTTTTTAAACCTGTAAGTGATCCGTGCTCCATGCTGCAGAGGTAAAAAAAAACAAAAAAAACCCCCCAAAACCGCAGGATCTCTGCCAATCTGACCACAGGGGAAATTTCTTCCCGACCCCAAATTTGGCGATCAGTTAGATCCTGAGAATGACCCACCAGCCGACACCTGGGAAAGAATTCTCTGTAGTAACTCCGAGCCTCCCCATCTAGTGTTCCATTACGGGCCATTGAAGATATTTGCTGTTAGCAGTTGCAGACTGGTACATGCCATTGTAGGCAGTCTCCTCATACCATCTCCTCCATAAGCTTATCAAGCTCAGTCTTGAAGCCAGTTAGGTTTTTTGCCCCTAGTGCTCCCCTTTGGAGGCTGTTCCAGAACTTCACTCTGATGGTTAGAAACCTTAATCTTATTTCCAGCCTAAACTCGTTGATGGCCAATTTATATCCATTTGTTTCTGTGTCCACACTGGTGCTTAACTTAAACAATTCCTCTCCCTCCCTGGTATTTATTCTGTAATGGAGAGACTGTGAGGATAGGAAGGAGAAAACACTGTGCAAAGGGAGAAATAGGGAGAGTAGGAAAGCAAGGGAATCCATTATTAGACATTACAGACAAGTTAGACTGAGGGACAACTTAAGGAACATATGAAAAGACTTGCCAAGACATTCTTTTCATTTAATAGATATTTTCTCTCATATGCACAGATGATCTAGACATAGAATATATGAATTATTATCAGTTTAAAAAAGTCCACATTCTTTTAAACTCCCCTCAGTCAGCCAGAGGCAGATATTAAATATACCTTTGAGACATTACTCAAAGTGCCTGTGTTTGTCTGCACCTACCAGCCCAGCCTTGCTCTTACAGATTGGTTGCCCCTCACAAGTACCTTTCTTTGTTTAGCCTTAGAATCCAGTGTAAAATCTGTTTACCAGTGAGTTGTGGATTACCTTGTTTATAATTGCTCTCTATGCTCACCTTGTTTGCCAGTAAAATAAAAGGGAGTTGTCCCTTAGGATCTTGGTAAAAAACCACTGCCTGTTAATTTATCTGTACTAGTAGGAAATTTTTTTGAAGCATCAATTAATCGTAAAGCGGAATTGGGATTACACAAACTGTTAAATAAGAAGGAAGTTTGACATCAACAGACCCAAATGTCTGAGTTTAACACTGATTTATACATTGAAGGGACATGGTCATTTTAAAACTTCTATATTTTAAAAATGGGTGCCTAAAGTTAGGCTCCTAAATTCATATTTAAGCCCCTAAATAAGAGGCCCAATTCTGAGAATTGCTGAGCGCTCAGCTCTGTGCATCTGTTCCAAAGCCCTTTGAGTCAGTGGAAATACTGATTGCAGCCTATCCTGAAAAGACAATGGATATGACTACTTTTGGCTTCATGAGTACTTCGGGTGGAGGTGTTTTGGTTTGATCTGGTTTTTTTTTTTGGAATAGGAATTTATATATAAATGTTACCATAACCTCATTTCAACCCTTAGGCAAAATTTCAGCCTTAAGAGACTTATTTTTGAATTACATGCCTCTTACTTTAAGGGTTTACAATGAAAATGTAACACAAGTTTTTGCCAGAATAACAATGAATCAAAGCATATCTGCACTGACTTGATTATTTTGGGCACATTGTTAAGAGTTAACTGTTGATTGTTTGTTTGTTCATCGTTCTTGAACATCACATCATACTCATAGTAACAAAGTTGAGCGCTTTTTTAAATAAAACTGTTAAGAGTTGACCCTTTCCTAATATGAAGAAAGAACTCTGGATAATTATAATTTTTAGTCGTGCTAAATCTAATTTAAAGGCTTATGATAATGAAAAAATAATGGCTTTTGTCCCTTGATCTTTAGGTATTTCTTGGGACAGGAATAGCTGTGGGCATGCAAAAGTCCAGCCTGTGTTTATATTTGGAAAGTATCACAAAAAATGAGTGGCAGTTTTTTTTCCTCCCAGTAACACCTTTAAAGGTTAGGGGAATGATTGAACAAAGTTTGGTTATTTAGGTTCACAGACACTATTCAGTTAGAACAATGCTACAGGTTGATTAATGCTTTTAAACTTCAAACTTAAAAAAAAAAGAGCTTTTCAAGGATGAAAGAATGGATGTTTCTAACAATTAAGCAGTCTCAACACCAAGGTGCTTGGTGTTTTAATCGTAGTAAAGTTCACATGCTAGGGATAAAAATAGGCAAGAGGGCTGGCAGAAAAAAACAACCTGGAAGTGGCAGTGAGTCCACCGTTCATTTACAGAAAAGGGATCATTCAGTTGGAACAGTTACAGTAACATGTGGAATGGCCAAATAGATGGCTTTGCCTAACTCTGTGGGCTGATTCACGAGACAAACTTTAAAGTTAAATGGTTAAGCTTCAGAAGCAAAGTCGATACAAACAAAAATAATTACTTGCCAGGCTTGAAGGGTAAAAGTCAAAATAAGCTATAGAGACTGAGGTGTTAACAGTGTTTTTAGTTTTTGTTTTGTTTCTTTGTGGGGTTTTTTGTTTGTTTGTTTTATTAGCTTTGTATTTTGTCTTGCTCGTTTCCTCTGATATCAGGTTAACTTGAAGGGGTGCTCCTATACATCTGTATATGTGAAACAACTAGGACTGCAGAAGTTTGGATTTTTATTCCCTGCTCTGCTACACTACAGATTCGCTATGCGAGTTTGGTCAAGTCACTTACCCTTTCTGTGCCTTAGTTTCTCACTCTGCAAAATGGTAATGTGAAACCTAAGGTGCCACAAGTACTCCTTTTCTTTCTACCACAGAGTGCTATTCAGCTTTAATGTTTGTCCAGCAATTGGAGATTCTTTGATGGGAAGCACAGCATAAAGTCAGTGTTATTACTATTATCTGTTTTTTCAAAATAATTTAATATTGTGCGAACTTCATCATTACCCTTTTCAAGGAAATTTTGTTAAATTCAGAAAATGAGAAACATGCGTGGCTCCTTTTCTTGGTATGTCAGTGTGAATCGTGTTGTCCTGAAGGAATGCCAGCAGTCTTCTCTTATCTTTGTCATTTTGAATCTGGATTAATCTAAATCTATTTTTGATGGTCTCTCTGACGTGTCATGCCATCACCAGACTGTAGCAAAACACAGTAGCCCAACTGCTTGAGAAACAAAACTGTTAATCAAATGACTCCTACTGTGTGGGATTGTCCTTGATTTCCTGTACAGCAGCTGACTGGCCTTTAAGTTTCTATTGCTCACGTATGAGGTTTTCGTTGCCATGGCTGTACCCTTGGGTCCAGCTTGGACTATTTTCTCTTCCTCATATTGGGGCTTTGGATGGGAGATTTTCCTTATTACTATGCTTCCTGTTTGTGGCATTTTCTCTTTTCTTCCCTTCCTCCCTCCAAACCCCATTTGCATTTTAGAGCCTCTATTTTAAACTTAGTCAAACTCCTGCTATCTTTGGACTAGTCTTTTCTCTTTCTGTCTTAATCTGATAGTTGTTTAAGATATTGTCAATGAGAAGGGGCCCCATACATTTTAGGCTGTGAGAAGATGTTTGCTTCTGTCTGAGAGTTTCAGATATTCAGATCCTAAGTTCGGTTTCAGTACCATTTCTTTTTCTTTTTCAGTAAACTTTGTTTTTCTTAGACAGTTCAGTGATGGTCAAGGCCCCATCCCTAGCCAGTAACGGCGCTTAAGCACATGCTTAATTTTAAACACACGCTGAAGTCTGCTATTTAAAAAGTGTGCTCCCCTAAATATGGGTGGACAAAAGAACGTGCTGATGTTATTTCCTGAATCACATCCTAAGGCCTCAGTTCAGCAGGGCACTGAATCATGTGCCTACTTCAAGCATATGAGTAGTGCCCCAGAAGTGAATGGGACAACACACAAGCTTGAAGTTTGGCACCTGATTAAGTCATTGCTAAATTGGGGCTCTGTTATGTCCAAATTGTCAAGTTGACTTGGAACCAAACAGCTCAGAGTTCTTGTCAGTTGGGTTTTTGTACCTCTAGGTTTGTTAAAGGGGACAGTGTCAGGATAAAAATCATACTGTTAGGAACCTCACTTTCTGACCTATGTGGTTGTGATGAATAAGATCAGCTTTATCAAGCTGCAGTCTGTGGGTTACTGGTGATCTATAGAGAACTGGCAGTCATATAAAGTTGGTAGCTGCTACTTATTTCCAGCTCCTTCTCCAAGCGTCTAGGCTTTTCAGTGTAAAGAAGAGCCTGAGTGTGTGTAGAAGCAGCAGGAATTAAGGAGCCAGCAATGACTATAATTAGGGCTCCGTGTCTGTCACAGAGGTCACGGATTCCATGACTTTCCGCAGCCTTCGTGTCTTCTGCAGCGGCCAGTGTGGCTGACCCCAGGGCCTCCCAAGCAGCTGGCTCCAGGGACAGCCACACCGGCTGCTGCTGGAGCAGCTCTGCAGCCACTTGCTCGGGCTTGCCCATAGCCAACTGCTCCGGTCGCTGCTTGTGTGGCTCTGGGGACCGCTTAAGCAGCGGTCCCGGGGGAAGCTGGAATAGCCACTGCTCGTCAGCCCCGGCAGCTGGTGCCACTGCCCACCCCTGGGCAGTGACACCCCCCTCCCCAAGATTTAGTCATGGGTATTTTTAGTAAAAGTAAAGGACAGGTCAAGGGCTGTGAATTTTTGGGTATTATCTACAACCTGTCCATGACTTTTACTAAAAATACCCATGACTAAATCATAGCCTTACCTATAATTGCCAAGGGAGTGTTGGGCAATTGCAAATGGTATACTAGTAGTCTGTGTGATCATGAAAGGGAGGGGAAGTGATCCACAAGGTTTCTCTCTGTATTTGTGGTCCTTGCAATGAAACTGTCAGCAATCTCTCCTTACAGCAGTGGTGGGCAACCTGCGGCCCACGGGTCGCACACAGCCCGTCAGGGTAATCCGCTGGCAGGCCGCCAGACAGTTTGTTTACATTTACACGGCTGCCCGCAGCTCCTAGTGGCCACGGTTCGCTGTTCCCAGCCAATGGGAGCTGCGGGAAGTATTTTATGAAAGTATTCCTTTTAAGTTTTTCTCTAGTACCCTCCTCAAATGCATCTAAACTTTAGGCTAGATTTGACCCTTTTAAACATAAAACTCACAATATTTTTGGGAGCAAAATAATCTAGCTATGGGTAGCTTTCTGAACAAATGCGTCTTTACTAGATGTTTTTAAGATGAAATAACTATGTATATTGAAATGCATGACTGCATGTAAATCTTACCCAGACTAGCCTTTCATCTTTTGAAATTTAAGTTATTTGAGTTTGAATTGTCGTTGTGAGTGAGACTGGTAAAATGAAGTATTAATCACTATTATCACAGCTTCCAAAGTTATGTTTTGGGGTAGTGCTTTATAATTTGGCAGCTGAAATGTGGAAAAGTTATCACTATTTGTTCAACTAGTAATAGTAAACTAAGTTAGATATCTCCTTGTCTAATGTTGTGGTTTTTTATTTTTATTTTTTTAAGACCCATGTGTTAAGACTAACTGTTGGTACCTTTTTTGCCCTTTTATTTAGATTGCTTGTCTATAGCAAAACAATTTTTATAGGACTATTGGTACAGTCATGTTTTTCCATCTAAATGTATTGAATGTGAGTATTACCAGCCTGAAGCTAAGAATCTTGTATGTAGAGATTTCCTTTTCAAAATGGCCTAATTCAACTTAAATGTTTTTTCATGGACATTGAGTTTGAGGAGGAAAGTAGCTAAGTAGTAAGCAAAAAACGTTAAGTAGTTTTCATATGTTAACAGGTCTCCTAAGATATTCATACTATTTAAAAACAAGTGAAAAGTCTCTTTTATGTGTACCTCTTACTGAAATTATCCTTTTGTTTGTTTGTTAGGTTATGAAACAGAATGGATCCTCAGAGATACTAAATAAACTCTATGATACAGCAATGGACAAGCTAGAAGGTGTGAAAAAGGATTATGATGCGTTAAGGAAACGGTACAATGAGAAGATAGCAAGCCACAATACAGACCTTAGCCGGCTAGAACAGACTGAGGAGGAGAACAGGCGTCTTCAGAAGCAGATTGACATGTTAATGAAACAGAGGGACACAGCAATACATGTCCAGCAGCAGTATTCCTCCTCTCTTAGAAGGTATAGGCAGCTTTTGGTGACTTACATGTACATTGTGTAGGCGATACCAATTCTGCTGCTGAGTGGCATTTTAAAGAGATGGTAACATAAACCAGTATTTTTCTAAACATTTGTGTATCTACAGTGGAAGGCACCTTAGTCAGTATGTAAAAAAAACAAAAAGAACTCCACACACACACCCCCACACAACTTCAGGGACTAAAAATCATTGAGAGGAAATTATTGTCCTGCCCAGCCTTTCCCAGGATTATGTTTTTATCTATGTAAAATCCTGTAAAAACTGTCCTTCAGTTCATCTAAGAAAACTTGTGGTTCACAGGGGTTTATTCTTTCTTCTCAGCTGTACTTGACTCCTGTCTAAGGGGAGTCAAATGTCCATTAAAGGGTACATTAGTTGTTGTCAAACCTGAAAGGTTTGGGGCTTTGTTTGCCAGGTTTAATGAACTCAACTCAATAGATGATGAATCCATTGTAGCATAAACATAGGCTGCCAGGTAGAGTTCTTGTTCTGGGAGTGGAGTTTTAGCTAATGAAGAGGGCCCCATGCCTGGTGAAAACCTTCATGGTGCTGTAATGGTATCTCAGACTGTATGCTGCAGCCTGACGGCATCATGGGTTAGAGTCTGCTGAACAGAAGCCAGTGAGGGTGTATCTTCACTAGGAAACTTCTGACCTGTTCTTTAGCAGGGCTACCAGCTGGGTAAATGCTGGCACAGAGTGGGCACAGGCATTTTTAGCATCATGTCATCTAACTCTACCCTGTGCATGGCTTACGCTAGATCTTGAATGGCTTACACCACTGCTTAAAAGGGGGTAAGAAATGTACAAGTGTAGAGAAGACCTGAAAAGGATGTGTGTGGGTGAGTTGGGGGTTCCCAGAGTGGATTTACAGTGAAACACAGGGTGCCCTGGCACGGGGCCCGACTCTGTGGGGGCAGAAGCTTGGTCCTGCCAGCTCCTGGGGCTCCTGCTGCAGGCTCCACCCCCACCGGCAGCCACTGAGCGTGCCATGTTCCCGCCCCTCCCAACGCTTCCCCTGCTGCCAAACAGCTGTTTGCTAGCGCTCAGGTCACTCCTGGAGGGAAGGGGAGGAGCGGGGCTGCAAAGCGCTCAGGGGAGGAGGCAGAGAAGGGGCGGGGCTCCTGCACTTCCACGGCACACATTTCTCCCCCCTTTACAATAGTTAGCTAATAGTACAAACAATATTTGGAAAGATCATTAAGTGGTTCGCCGAGACCCTGAGCGATTTTCAAGTGGTCTGTGGGAAAAATGTTTTTGTAGCCTAACTTAATCAAGGTACCTCACTTTATTTTCATTTACTTCCTATTACTTATAGGAGGAGGATGAAGAAAAAAAGAATGGAAAACGGGGGTGGGAGGAAGATAAGAGAGACTGTTCTTTTTCGTGGTTGGGTCCCAAGGAGAGGGACCCCAAAAATGAAGCTGAGCACAGGGCCACACTAACTCTAAATCTGCCACTGGGGGTGCCATGGGTTTTTCCTGCCATAAGTTAGGGATAACCTTATGAGGGTCAGAGCTGAAAGTCTAAAATTCTCTCTCACGGTTTTCCAATTTCCTCCCATCATCTCGTGAACACAGAACTCTCTGTTAGCTGGGATGAGGGCTGCGGCGTGGACACATTTGCATTGCCATTTATGTATCTGTGATGCATCAGAAGTTTAAACTGGCAACGTTTTGTACCTGCTTTGTTGACTTCTGGAAGTGTGCAAAAGCTTAATGTGCTGTCGTGAGCAGTGCGGGAACTCTGGTTATATTGACAAAGCCTTGGTGACCGATGTTATAGTCCTGTTCTATAGGATTCCTCTTTAGAGAGGAAGTAAATTTTATACGCAGACTTCTATTTAAATTCTGGAATCTACTTGCTTGGGGATTTGCATAATATACTGGCTCTTAACGAGGTATATGGAATACTCCGCTCAAGGTTAGTACTGTATAGTCACTGAAAGAGTCCTGATGAAGAAATGAAGTCTGTTAGTAAATCTATTGTGTTGTGTGGTATTATAGTGTAGCACTGGAATGTGAAGTCTGGGGAATTTGAGGAACTGCAGTAGCATATGAGAAAGCGAGTTAATTGAACTGAGGAACTTATTTCATTGTGTTTTTATTCATTTTGTATGGGTGTTTTTTTTGTTTTTTTTGTGAGTGCATAGTTATGGGGTTTTAACCTGTTAGCTCTTCGCTTGTGACTTCTTTTTCCCTCTTCATAACCATTCAATCAAAAATATATTTAACTGAATGGTAAATTTATAATTAAAAACAGCTTGAAAATAATCCTTGTGCATGGTCAGTATATTGTTTTTAAGCATGAAATATTGCTCTTTTCAAAATTCATTTTTCAGAGTATCAAATGTACCAAATCTGCAGTTTAGCTTAAGGACTAACTCGCGACAAAACTTGCAAACTTCAGCACTTTTTAACTGCAATTTGGTTTAAAAACATGTTTAAGCAGAGTCTAAATTGCTTTTGTTTTTGTTTAACAAAACATGGCTTGGTAGTACTGACCCTGTGGATAGAATAGGAAGCCTCTGAGCTGTGAAAGTGTGATGCCAGCTGTCTCTTGCTCTTTCCTCCTTGGAGGCAGAGAGCAGTCGGCTCAAGGTCAGTTCTGAAGCCAGGTTTTCCACATGAAACTTCATTGTATATCTACTTAGCTATCCTTATTATGATAGTTTAACAGATAGAAGAATCCTCTACAGAGGATATGATTTTCCTCCCCCATTTAGATACTTCCTGATGGCTCAAGTGTTTTTTCTTCTGCTTAAAAAAAACAATCTTTATATCATGTAGCCTCTTTATAGCTGATGCCCCGTTTCCATTCGGCAGATACTGATTTAAATTTTTTCCCCCCATTCCCTTCTCTGTGACCATAATGGTGCTTGGAATGCACACGGCCACAAGGTTATATATCACGTATGTGTCTCTCACAGGCTTTTAATGTGTTATCTATGCCCGGTAAGGTGCAGTCTCATCCTCAGGTTTGCCCACAACTCCAAAAGAAAAATAAAATAAAATAAAGTACTTAACAGTAGATTTTTCTGTTGTCTACAGACTGGTGATCTGTAAGGAGATTCTTTAATCTGCACTAATGGCAGGGGAGACACTTGCAAATTACTGACAGATGTCTAATGGCATGGAGATGCTTTAAATTTCCAGGTGCCCTCAACTAAATATCTTAGGTAGCATTCCCTGCTTACCTGATAGGCCCAGAGCCTGGCACAGCCTGACAATCAGGCTTAGAGTTCTGGTTTCCAGGGTCAAAGCATGGTATACTGGCTTGCACAAGAACCATGTCTAGATCATACTAAGTGTTTGTGTGAGAACACAAAATATGCTAGAGGCATATAGGAATTGCCATGCTGAATCAGACTAGATCTATTAAGGCAGGTACCCTGTTTCTGCCATTGGTAATAACCAGATGCTTCAGGAAAAAAGGTGCAAAGAAATCCCTTTGTGTAAAATTATGGAAGAATATGCTCCTAGGAGAAGTTTCTTCCGAACTCCCATCAGTTAGTGGTTGGCTTATGCTCTGAAGCATGAGGATTTATATCCTTCATTATTTTTTAAATTCTATCAACATAACTGTGGATGCTCTTATTATTCATATGGACATCTAAGTCTTTTCTGAATCTCACTAAGCTCTTGGCCTCTTATACCTTGTGGCAATAAACTTCACATATTAACTACATGTTGTGTTAAAAAGAAATACTTTTTAAAATCAAATTTAAATTTGTTGCCCTTAAGTTAGCTGATGACCCTTTGTTCTCTTATCAGAATAAGGCAAATGGGAGCATCCAATTTACTGTCCTTATCCCCCACATTTTCCACACCTCTAATTTATCTCCTTTCTAAACAATGGCACTGGTAATTTCCGATGCCCATTTCTCCCCCCACCTCCGCCTTTGCTATATCCTTTCCAGGATGGAGTGCCCAGAACAGAACACATTATTTCAGGCAAAAACAGATCATCAATTTCTGTAATGGTGTATTTTCAGAATTATTATTGATCACATTTTATATACATTATAAAAAAATTATTTGCTTTATTTTTACTGCTTCTGTGCATCAAGTGCATGTTTTTCCTGTTTTAATTACAAATCTTCAGTTGCAAACACCCAGCCTTCTCATATCTCTAAATGGGTTCTGGCCAGGTGGGGCAGGAGTTCTGGAGATGGGGGTGGGGGGTCTTCTGGGACAGAAATGGTTGAAAAGGACTGCACTCGTACACTAAGGGCTTGTCTGCACGTACAGCACTGCTATAGCACTTTAGTGAAGATGCTACTATGCTGACGGGAGAGCTTCTCTCGTTGGCGCAGTTAATCTATCTCTGTGAGAGGCAGTGGCTAGGCTGATGGGAGAAGCTCTCCCTTCAATGTTCGCAGTTTACGCCAGGGTGAGGTTGATATAACTCTGTCACTCATGGGTGTGGATTTCTCACACCCTGAGTGATGTAGTTATACCGCTGTACGTTTGTAGTGTGGATGGATGCCCTTTAAAAAAAGGTGTTCTGCAAAGTTTTGCTGTTTACTGCACTGTTTAATGGATACTCTTGAACATGTAAGAAGCATTTAGTTGTATAGATGCGCACTACAATAAGATTATCTGGAGGATAGAAGCAAAAATGATAAAAGGTTTAGAAAACCTGACATATGAAGAAAGGTTTAAAAAAAAAAAGGGGGGGGGGCATGTTTAGTCCTGAGAGAGAGAAGCTGGTAAGTCTTCACATAAGTTAAGGGCTGTTACAAAGCGGATAATAATCAATTGTTCCCCTTGTCTGCTAAAAGTGGGACAAGAAGTAATAGGTTTAATCTGCAGCAAGAGAGATGTAAGCAAGACATTAGAAAAAACTTTTTAATGATAAGGTAGTTAAACTCTGGAATAACCTTTCGAGGGAGATTGTGGAGTCCCCATCATTGGAAGTTTTTAAGAACAGGTTGAACAAACACCTGTCAAGGATGATCTAGGTTTACTTGGCCCTGCCTCAGTGCCAGGAGCTGGACTTGTTAACTTCTTGAGTCCCTTCCAGCCCTACATTTCACCAGCTCTATAAAAGGAAAATGCAGAATGATGGAAGCGTCTTTGTTTCTTTTTTTTGTTTAGGTTTGAGTCAATTCAGCAAGAGCTAAGCAAAGCAACTGCGCAGAACAAGGAGTTGCAGAGAGAGATGGAGCGGTTACAGTCAGAAGTGACGCGGTTCAAAACAATGCAGCTGAAGGCAGTGAAGGATGCAGAGAAGTACAAGGAAGAGAGAGACTCTGTTTTCAATGAGTATCGCCTCATAATGAGTGAGAGAGACCAAGTGATCAAAGAGGTGGATAAGCTTCAAACTGAGCTAGAGCTTGCAGAGTCCAAACTGAAAAACACTTCCTCAGAGAAAAGAGTGGCTAGTGAAGAGATGGAAGCTTTAAGACAGGTACCAAGGGACCATTTTGTTGTGGGTGGGAGGATAAAGCGGTTTTACCAGTGCCTTCTTGCAGCTGTGCAAAAAAAAATGTGTGCCCGATAGATGGGAAACATGGCTTCATTGTGAAAAGGAAAGTCCTGGCTGACGTTCTCCTGGCGGCACTCTTTATTGAATACCATCGAGTACCTGTCAGCTGCAATCTGCTATGCACTTGATTTGTTCTGTTCAGTTCACTTCAAATTCCTCATTTTAACAAGCCAACCTTTTGTATCCAGCAAGTGATGCACTGTATAACAATAGATAGAACTCAGATATATAATTTTTTTCTTTCATTTTTAACTTGTAGCTAAGAGAGACACATCTGGGTATTATCTATTAAGAAAAAAGCCCTAGCATTATAAAATAGACTCTCAGCCTCATTTTAACATCTACTCAAAGACTACAATTATGCCCCCTGTTCTTTGCCCTTTAGCCTCTCAAAATTAGAGGATATTTGGCACTGTGATTTACAAAAATGCAGGCACTGCTTTATAAGTCATATTAATCCCAAAGCAGTATTACTTCAGCAATATATGCTTAATGTTTAAAACACGAATGCTGTTTGTAGGATTTACAAATGCAGCGTGCTGCTAAATAGTAAAATAGTATTCAGTTGGTCATTCAGTTTTCAAATATTTTGCTTAGGTGATTCACATATGACCAAATATTTTTCTAGTGCCCATAAATCCTTTTTTTTTGGCTTTTCTTTCACACGCTTGTCATTGATCACACATAATCCTTTACAAAAAATTATCCAACTGCAGCACTTCTGAAAACCAGATCTCTCTTATTTAGGTACATAAATATGGGTTAGGCTATGTAGCCAACACTCAAACAACCAAGTTAAAAAAACTTTGGCCTAACAGTTGAACTTGGTAGGTGCTAGCTATCTGGAACCTAAATCAATAAGGCCTAGTCTACACTTAAAAACAAATAAAAAAAAAAAATTGACCTAGCTATGTCACTCAGCTGTGAAAATGTTTGCACCCTGAACACCATAGTTAGGTCAACCTAACCCCAGTGTGGATATGGCGAGGTAAATAGAAGGATTCTTCTGTTGACCTAGGTACCGCCACTCAGAGAGGTGGATTAACTACATTGATAGAAAAACCCCTTCCATTGATATGGGAAGGGTCCGTATTATGGCTCTACAGAGGCACAGCTGCAGCACCATAGACATAGCTAAAAGGTGGGGTTTTCAGAAGCTCTCAGTGTTGGCCTAACTCCGATCCCATTGAAGACAATCGTAGTTTTACCATTAACTTCAGTGATAGCAGGGTAAGGGTAACTTCTGTAAATCTCACCCAAAGTTGACTGAACACTCATAATTTGTTTTAACAATCCACACAGTTCCTACAGCAATTTGCATGGGTGCTTATTAAGCATAGGATTAAAAAATAAAACAAACAAGCATTCCTGGAGAGTTAGCTCACGATCTTGAGGGCACTTGGATGAGTAGTTGAATAGGGACAGGAAGAAGGACATAATCCTGATGAACAAGATGCTAGTTGCTGACATATTTTTTTAAAATAAAATGTTATGAATTTTTTTTTAAGGTCAGATAGAATTCCTGTGTCTGTATAGTGAGGCTGCTGCCGTAGCTTTTGCTTGAACAACTCTTTTAATTATATAAATCAGGGGTTCTCAAACTGGGGGTCTGGACCCCTCAGGGTCACGAGGGTATTACATGGGAGGCCGTGAGCTGTCAACCTCCACCCCAAACGCCGCTTTGTCTCCAGCATTTATAATAGTGTTAAATTAAAAACTATTTTTTATATATTTATGGGGGGGGGGGTCGCACTCAGAGTCTTGCTATGTGAAAGGAGTCACCAGTAAAAAAAAAAAAAATTTCAGAACCACTAATATAAATTAACATTACTGTGCTGGCACTTCAGTTTTTCTTTATAATTATGGGGATATTCTGCCTCTGAGCAGGGTGTTCCTTTGTTATGTAATGCTGACCATCTGAACTTGCATTTATCTAGTTCTGACTGGATCTAGTACCTGGGCAGGAATTTGAGAGGGATATAGAGGTGGTTTATTGATCAAGTGACACTTCCGCTTGGAGTACCATGCATGAGAATCCCACGTAAACGGGATTATCCTTTCAACGAGTTTGACTATATATCATACTGCAATTGCTTCCTATTGTGTGTAGCTCCACCTAGTGATATGTTGCAGTTATGACGGTCATGTATTATGGTCATAGCTATTTGTCTAAAACAGCACTGCATCAATTTAAACTGTTTTAAATGTTCATCCTAGTACATCTGTGTATAGTGATGCAGTTTTTGTGCTATTCTAAAATGTAAAAGCTATCAAAGCTAGGGTTTTTTTAAAATAATTTTAGCTTTTAAAGATTAATGAGCCATGAACTCTCAGACCTAGTGCTACTCCCTAGTTTCTAAATCTTCATGGGGTCCTGCTTGCTCAAACACAAATGGATTAAACCATATCCAGACACTTCTGAAATCTATGGTGCACACAGGTGATAGAACAAATCAAAAGTAGGAAAATGGAATTAAGCTTTCTTACTGTGGACAATTTCAGGCAAGAGTCCAATGATTTAAGCCATACACAGAGCTTACGATAAGGGATTTTTGTTTGTTTTTGCAGGCTCAGGTAGCCTGCCATACCATTTTACTTTTAGGATGGGGGTGCACAAGCAACTACCTGGGTATATAATATTTTATCTCAGCAATTCGGTTGGCTTTTTCCTTTGGCGAACAAGTTGTATTCACTCTTGTATCTTACAGGGTTCTTCATCACAAATGTATTCACATTTGAAAACTTCCTACAAGAGTAAGAATTTTTATAACAGATGCAAAGAGCAGTTCACTTTCTGCCTGGGAACTATCTACATTCTCCATCTGATTATATAACAATGAAACAGTGTAATTTGAGTTTTACATACCTGTAGGCAGAAGCAAATTGAGCAAGAAAGAGCAATACTTGCCCAATCATTATTAGCACTGTCCCACACTAAAAGTTGTAGCAGTACCTTTTGTAAATAATAGCTGCAATATGGCAGTTCTTGTTTACCAAGAGAATAGTATAAACTCTTCAGCTGGGATTTGGGACTGAAGTCCCACAGTTTGTTTTTTTTTTTGTTTGTTTGTTTTTTATATTTACAGCATCCATTTCTGTTTGCTAAAGAGAAGAGAATTCTCTGGTGATCCATGTTAGCAAACTTCCCTGCCACACTGGTAGTCTCTGTTTTCACCAACTTACATCCAGAAGTCTTGCTTTCCCAGCATTGTGTGGAATTTAACACTTCCACCCTATTCAGCCATCGTGCTGGTGCCATGCAGAATGATTCTTCAGGGCCAGAGTGCTGCATTTTCTATCGGGAATTGTTTTGATGGGCATCAGATGATATTTGGTCTTGTACTGTCAGGTTGCTGTTCCGTCTAAACCACATAAAACAAATAAAGCGGAAAGAAGGCCGTACTATTGGTTAGTGAGAGGAGATGTCTGTTCTAAATCAGCCAGTTGCTTTATTTTATGTCTGCTTGAGCACCTCTGAGAAAACTATGGCAATGCCTAATTTTTCCAAAGTTTTTTAAAGTATGATTTTCTAATATTTAAAAGCCTTGTCAGGAATTATTCCTCTGCCCCAGTGCTTTGTTGGCCTTTTGGCTCTGCTGAACACTGATGAAGCTTTATTACTTCTATATCACCTTTATCCAAGGATCTCAAAACACTTTCTGCAGAGGAATTATTCAAGCCAGGCGACAAACTGATGTGGTGGGCCTGATTTTTTTCCCCGAGGTTCTAAACAACCCCAGCTCCCACTGAAGTCAGCTCCTCAGAAAATCAGGACAAGTGGTTTGTTCGGGGTCTCACAGACTGTATGAGTGGTGGGAATAGAACCGAGGAGCCCTGGTGCAAGTCTCCTGCTCCAACTACAAGACAGAAATCTCTGGTGGTATATAACAGCAGAATTGTTTTTAAGATCTTAACAGTTCTATTTAAAGTCTCCTAAGAATAACTCTTTGTCTTCATGGTGTTGCACAGGCCCATGAAGTAGTATGTTCACACCTCGCAGGTGACTCGTATGCTACACTCGACATAATGTATTGTTCACAGTATTTTATGGCACGTCATGTTCTTATCTTATAATTGTAACATTTCACATGTACACACAATTGGTGTCTTACGCTGTAACATTCTCAAGTCCCTTTAAAACGTCTGTGAAGCTTCAGGGCACTCATTCACTTAGGTTGGAAAATATTATCTCAGCCATGCAATAATGAAGGAAATTGCTTTGAAATAACACGAAAGGGAAAGGTTTGTGCTCACGTTCTGCAAAGGAGAGCTGTATAGCACTATGTAATTACAACATTGAATAAAAATACGTTTAAAATATGTAATATGATTGTTTTGTGTTAAATCTGAGTGGCTGTCCAGGACTCCTGAGGACTTGCAACAAATGTACTCTCTCCAGGTTTCTCAGAGCCCTGAGTGTTCCTAGATTATGTGCTTCATTATTCAGACAGCAGGGTGTTTAAAGGTGGTGGCATGGCAGTTTTAACACTTTGCTGAATGTTGTTAGCTATTCTTTCTCTGTATTTAATAGGGGGACAGAGCTATACAATTCCCCATTTTGCAGAATGTTCGTTAAGATGTCAATGTGTATTCAACTGGAAAGAAGAAATATTGCTCTGTACCTAACACCCTGCAAACAATGGGTCTCGTTGTAGGAGCTAAACTCAGCTCTAGTGGAAAGAGATCGAGCAATTTGTGAGAGGAATGAGTTGCTGGAAAAGTACTGTCATGAAGTGAAGGACAAGGCTGAGGCCCAGAAGGAACTTGATCAAGCTTGCAAGGATATAGAGACAGTGAAGGAAGAAAGAGATGTTGCCAGGAAAGAGAGAACAGAAGCTATCATCCAGAGAGACCATCTGCTAAGGGAATATTACCAAGCTCGTCAGGTACTGGCTGTGTTTGTAGATGGCTTTTTCTTTTTAGGTCAAAGAGTGTAAATGCCATTCGGCATGCTTGTAAAAGACTTGGTACAAAGCTTTTTTTTTTTTTTTTTTAATTTCAATGAAGAATGCTTCATATGCATGCGTGCATGCACTCCTTAAGAGGGGGAGTGACTAGGCTACTTGTTTAAAATAAATCAATCAGTCACAGTTTTTAAGTTTTCATTTATAAAGGGTTAATAGATGGTTTTAATATATGGTAAACAGGTTGTTATAGCCCAATAGTTCAGCAGGTTACAGTAATAGTGTGGCTGGAACATCACCCCCTTGTGGATGTTCCAGGACACCATTTGAGGCAGGCTCCATGAGCTAGTTTTCCGATCAGTCTTATTCCAGTTCTGGGTAGGGTTGAGGGGCTCAAACCCCAAAATGTTCAATAACCAAAAAAAAAAAAAAAGTGTCCCCAAACACTAGGCTGTCCCACAATCTTCTGGTGGGAAGAGGGGTAGAGAGGCGCATCCCTGCCCTTTCCTTTGGGCTTGGTTCCTCCACTAGTGTCTTATTTGAGTGTTGTTCGCTCCTTGGGGTCTGGCTGTTTGCCTGTCAGCCCTGAACTGAGCCAGGTGGTCGTCTTTTATTCTCCCTCTTGTCTTGGCATTGGCTGCAGGTTTAGCAGGGTGGGGCTAGGTGGATCCAAAGGCACTCCTTAACCCCTTCTTTGCTGATATGGGTCCCCTGTGCCCCATCTCAGTCACTTAAAACAATCTGTAATACCTTCTGCTGGCGTGCTCGTGTATATCTGTTATATAGCTACTTATGTCTGTAACATGCTTATTATGTGTGCCAACAATTTAAACCTTTATAAAGCAATTTATAAATGAAACACTATGAAGTGTGACGAAAAAGATTTTCTGTTCTGCATAAATTCTTTACATTCAATCACACTAAGATATACAGATCATTAAAGGGGATAGATGGAGCACATCAAGCTGTGGCTGTTAGTAATGATTATACAGAAGAGCTAAAATATTCTTGCAGTGTTGCATGTTTGTAGATCTATTCTATGTAATATATTACATACATAATTATACTGTAATGTAGTAATATGTAAAATCCTACATTATCCCTGCTTCTCTTTCTTGAGAAAGAACTATAGGATTTACAGTAATATTTATATTAGTTAAGATCCTTCAGAAGGGTTTTTTTGTGTGTGAGAGGCATATTTTCATTTATCTAATTTCATTATAGTATCAATCCTTGATCATAATAGACTTTTTTTTCCACCACAAAAACTGCCCCATCCTCAGCTTTCTATGCCATGTATATTTGTCAATCTTGAAGCAGCATCCGAGTGAGCAATAAAACTCGGAATTCAACTGGACTGTGCAGAACCATTTTATTTTCATTTGGCTATCATGCCTCCAACTCTGTCTGGTTGTGCAGAAAGCTTTCCTCCATCTCACCACATCAAAAGCCACTGACATGGGGAGACCTTGGCTTGACTTGCAGCCTTCTTCAAAGGATCAGCATGAGTTTGGAAATACCTCATGTAGGCAGGACCGGCAGTACCTGTCACTCAGCACTGTGCCCCCACCTCCCAGATAGGTAGAGAGATGCATTTGATGGACTCCAAAGGAGGAGCCCTACAAAATCCTCTGCTGAATGAGAGATGGCTGTGACAACGGATTTTAAGGATCTGTACAGCAGGGGAGATTTAGGGTATGTCTTCACTATCCGCCAGATCAGTGGGCAGTGATCGCATCTAGTCTAGACGCAATAAATCGACCCCTGAGTGCTCTCCCGTCAACTCCTGTACTCCAGCGCCGTGAGAGGCGCAGGCAGAGTCGATGGGGGAGCAGCAGCAGTTGACTCACCACAGTGAAGACACCACGGTAAGTCGATCTAAGTACGTTGACTTTAGCTATGGTATTCACATAGCTGAACTCAACGTAGATCGATTCCCCTCCTCCACCCTCCAAGTGTATACCAGGGCACAGAGAAGGAACTGTAGGGCTCCAACACAAGATCCTCAAGAGTAGTGAAATGTGACTTCTTAGGGTCTACCTTTGTTTTACGAAGGGGAGTGGAGGATCCTGAACAAGCAGAGTGGAGATCTCTGTGATATAATCACTGATGGATACATGGTACATAGGGTCAAATCTCACTTGTTGTGGGTTGATTTGGGGGTTTTGAGGGATGAGGTGGGGGGTGGGGTAGAAGAGCGGGAAAGGACAGCACAATGACAATGTGTGGGACAGCACAATGAAAGGAAAGATGTGAATTTTTGTGGCTTCTGTTAGTTGTCATGAATTAGTATTACACTTTTTGGAGTGGTGGGTTGGAATTGTGGCTGGGGGTTTTAAGCATGAATGGCTACAATTAAAACCATTTGGGGAGGCATACAACCCTAAAAGTATGGTGTCCTGGGTATATTGACTCTCCTAGCACTGGTAGGACCCCTCTACATGTATTTAGACCCTGTTCCTGCAGACACACAGTTCCTTAACTTTACTCAAGAGAGTGGTCCCTTTGAGTTCATCGGGACTACTCACATATGTCAAGTTAAGCTCACTTGTAACTATCTGCAAGATTAGGGCTTGAAATGTGGTTGTGTTAAAATAAGCTTGTTTCTCTTGTGTGCACACATGGAAGTGTTCTCTCTAAGTCAGCATTGTCATTGTCGTTATTTCCTTCGGTGTTCGAAATCTGCAATAGTAGAGAGGTGCGGATTTATTTTTTAAAGGAGAAATAAAATCTTTTCTAAAACACTGAATCCAAACAAAAACTGCTTGGAGATCCATTATCCTCCTTTGGAGATTGGGGATTGTGAATCACAAGGGTAGGTGTACTGTAAATCAGTACTACTGATGTTTTTACTGCCTGTCACAGGATCAGTCGTAGACACTAAAACAGCCAGTCTGTGCCATGATTGTTCACTGTGTTTATCTTGTTTCTAGCTGTCCTTAGATATCTTCCGTCTGTGTGCTAAAACAGATCAATGAATCAGCAAGGTGTCACTGAAATATGAAGTGTATATTGATTTTGCTCTAAGATGAAGAATCTTCTACCATAGATCACAGTCCTATGAGTTTTTGACTGGTCTCTGTTCCTATTGACTAAAATACTTGGAGCCAACCCTGAACCCTTTACACAGGCAAAGTTCCCACAAATTTTGGGATTCCCACTGAATGCTAGTTTAGTTTGTGGAAGGATTTCAGGACCAAGCCCTTCATATAACAAACCTGCAGTTAGGGTTACAAAACCTAGTGGGCATACTTATTCTATGAATTGTACATAAAATAAATATTTCTATATATTTGAACTCATAGATACAAGATTCTGCTACATTGGACATAGAAAGAGCTAACAAAGAAATTGAAATGCTTCGGAAGCAATATGAGGCCATGTCACAGGAGCTAAAGGAATCCGTCCAGGAAGCAGAAGTAGCCAAATGTCGGAGAGATTGGGCCTTTCAAGAACGGGACAAGATAGTTGCGGAAAGAGAGAGCATACGGTAAATATGTTAGATGACATGCTAGTGCTCTTCATAATCTCAATGGCTAAATGGCAATGGTGTTCTTGTAGTGCAGCTGACTCTTTCAGAGTTTAACGGTTTTTAATAGCACATCTTAACTTTTTTGAGGCAATGCATGATTTTATCACAGTGTACTTAAGTAATAGGAGGGATACCCCGTTTTAACTTGGTAGGGTCTTCCAAGACATCCTTCTTAACAACCTACCCCTTCATCGCCATACTAACTTCTCTCTGGTAAACATCCCTCCAGAGCCCATCAGCACAGCAGTTGGAGTGGTAACAAGGTACCTCTTTCTCCACACATAGTAGCCAACTCTGTAGTACCCATGGTCTAAAAAAGCAAGGGACCTGAAGCCTGATTTCAGAGGATCTAGTCATCGTCTTACTGTCTTCAAAACACCTAATACCTCTTTTGTTGTAGATAAACACGAAGTACAAAAGTGGAATTTCTAACGGAAGGATTTTGTAGTGGCTAAAGAACAAGACTGGGTATAAGGATTCAGGGTTCTTTAAGTTAGTAAATGTAAATTGCAGCTTTAAAGCTTTACCTGAACGTCTGTTATTTTCAAAGGACTTTGTGTGACAACTTGAGGAGAGAGCGAGACAGAGCTGTGAGTGACTTGGCAGAGGCTCTTCGCAATCTCGATGACATGAGAAAGCAAAAAAATGATGCTGTGCGTGAACTGAAGGAACTAAAGTATGTTATAAAATGATTTCATTGCATAGAATGCTTTTTATACTAGAAACCTTTAATTAACAGACTCTTCAGGCCTGTCTACTTAAGCGAAGTCTGCATCCGTGTTACTAAGATAACACTAGTACACAAACCCCTTAGTGTAGATGCACTGCCCCAACACAAAACAGGGCTCGTTCTGGTTCAGCTAACTTCGGTAACTTACTCAGCTTAAACCGTAATCAAAAGCTCTATTGCAGTCTGAGGTTTAAGAGACTATATTAGTTCTAATGCTTTTTAAAAAGCTGTTCAGTTAGAAAAAGAGAAAATTTCAAGTGAACATCTACTGGTGAGAGAGATTTCAAAATAATTACTATGTGCCCCGGCTTATCATAATCTTTTGCCTGCAATATACCCATCATTTCCGTTAAGATTAAAATGGATCTTAAACCCCTATTGTACACAACAGGATTCATGTGTAGATGAATTTATAGATTGACAAAGGGCAAAAGGAGCTGGTTGGTTCGTCATGTTACCCTCCAGGAAATAAGAAAATAGAAAATCTCCATTCTGATTACTGTTCAGTCAGAAGTGTAATATGTTCTGAGCATGTCTACATACTAAATGTGTCTGTTGAAATGCACTGAAGCGACTCTTTTACTGCAGTCAGGCTTTCACAGAAGCTTCGTTCATTGCATTCAGATTTGCACTGAATTATAAATAAGAGGAGAAAACATGCATCACATTTTTCAGAGTGGTATAGGAGATCTTATTTTCAGTATGAAATCACATCCACTTCTCCCCTGGTATTAGGAGCAGCTTATCTGGGGGGAGAAATCTACTGCTATATTTCTTGAGAGGCTTTTTCTATATGTTCATATATGGAACCTGTTTGTAAGTTTCCTTCAGTTAATGTAAGAGAACATTATTACAATATGAAGGAAATGAAGTTTTTAAAAGTGAGTTCAGGTTTCCACTTACTGAGTAGAGATTGTATTGCTAAATTAGAGAAGGAACTGTGAAGTACATAATCTCATTCATTCATTTCTTTACAAGAGAGCTGCCGAATCACCTATAAACACACGTCTTTCATTCCATAGAGAGAAGATGGAGAACCAGTTGGAAAAGGAAGCCAGGTTTCGGCAGTTGATAGCCCACAGTTCTCATGATTCAGCCATAGACACGGATTCTCTGGAATGGGAAACAGAAGTGGTGGAGTTTGAGAAAGACAGAGTAAGCCCAAGATAGATTGAATACTTTAGTGTTTTATATGAATGAATTGGTTCATGTTTCGTCATTACATCCCTTGTACAATGGGTTATAAAAATAATGCTGTTTGTTGAATATGTATTTTTAAACCTTATTAATTTTAATTGTGGTTACATACCATAAATGCAGTATCTACAACAAATATCGTACCAGTCAGATATGAAAAGCTAACACATTAAGGCACGATAGACATTATCAAAATAGACCATTGTTCCAGGAAATCTATCCCTTTTGTGGAGTGCAAAACATAGATAACTTTGCCATTTTATCTTGTAAACCACACAACTGTTACCTTTATATAAAAATGGGGGGTGTGGGTGTGTGTTTGTTTGTAAATATCTAAATAAATAAACAAAAAATATATATAATATTTTTTAAAACAAGGAGATTAATTCCTAACACTAATGGTAATAATAAGACCGTGAACAAGGTTGTATTAATAAATTTAATACCTGGGGGAGGAACTGAAATCTGTGTATATTAATTTATACATCTGAGATATTGTTAAAGCACCAAAGATATAAAATAAGGGCATAGTAAAAGCACTCAGTTTACAATTTCTATGTACGTACAAATGCAAATTAGTTTGAATTCCAGTTGAATCACTTGTATCATTAACAATGTTTATTAGGAGGATATGGACTTGAAGGCACTTGGTTTTGATGTGGCAGAAGGTGTGAATGAACCATACCTCCCTGGAGACTGTGGGATTTTTGTCACCAAAGTAGACAAAGGAAGTATTGCAGATGGTCGATTAAGGTACAGTGTTAACTGGTAAATCATTTGCATGCCATGTGGAAACACTTTTATTTTAATTTGCTTTGGTTGTAAAAGGGAAAAAAAATCAAAATATTATGGATGGTTGGTCACCTCTTCATACTTTAAGTGGGTTCTGTTTTAGCTCCCTAATAACTTAGGCTTGGAAAATTGGTTGGATCTAAAAATTGCAATAAGGTGTCTGCAAAGCATTATGGAAATCTAGCTATTCTTGATTTACAGGTCATTTAAAAAAAAAAAAATCCCAATTTGCAATGTTGACATTTGTCTGCTGCTGCTTTGTCTGCCTCCAACACTTAACCTGTTTCTGTCTCTTCAAACTTTCCATATACTTAGATCTTCTTGAGAATTTGTGGGTAAGCTATAGTTGGGGAGGGGGGGAAAGATTATGGATAGTTTGTGACCCAGTCCTGATGCCAGTGTGTCAATTCAAGTTTTTTGCCTCTTACTTAAGTGGAAGTAGAATCATGGATTATGCAAGCATCTGGCTCTCTCTTGGTTGGTTAAGCTCACGGAAAATTGTGTTGTCTGTACCACAAAGCTAGAAGAGACCTTCCTTTTGCATAAGTGGTAGAGGCTTGTGTTTTGAAGCAGTAGAACCAGAGCTATTGTCCAGGCTCTGTAGATGTGTGTAGGGTTTATTATGGAAAGAAGCCTCTCCATAGTTAAAGTTGCAGCCACAGTCCTATTATAAGGCTGGTTTCACCTGCCTTGTAACTCATGTTTTCAGATTTTTATAGTTGAGGTCTCAATAAAAGGAACATACTGTGACGTTTTTGTTTAACTTAAGGGAATACTCTCTGATATTAAAGGGCTCCCATTTGAAATTTTTTGCAAGTGTCTAATGAAATGCTATGTCTGCCCAACAAAATTACATCAGAATACTTGAAACATAGGTAGATTTTGAGATTGGCTCATGCACGAGACAGTTTTCAAGAACAATGAAATATTTGCGGTAACAGAGGAACGGCAAATTTAAGTGGCTTGCCAAAATCTGTGGTAGAGCCCTGACTATTGAGATAATAACCATGAGTTACTCACTTTACAAGAGTACCTACCTCTTATGAATATTGCTTGAAATATCTGTGTTTAGTTAGGCCAGCTCTAACATGGAGCTAATAATGCTTAATGTACCTGCGCAGCAGTTCCACTCAGCACATTTTTAGATACGAGGTGTCCAAGGATCAGTAACTTGACTAGGAGACGCTGAGGGCTAGTGGAGTAAGCAATGGCGGTGGAACAGGAAGACCTGGGTCTTACTCAATGTCAGTAAGAGATGCTGGGAAACATCATCCTTTTTCAGAAATTGGGACTGTTAGACAATTGAGGGTGACATATCAAGGTTGTGCTAGTGGTATTATGGTCCTTTTAATTAATTATTGCATATTTGCAATGTGCAGCAAAGTATTGTTATAACATGGACTTCCTTGCCTTTGTTTTAACTGCCAGAGTGAATGATTGGTTGCTGAAAATAAATGATGTGGATCTTGCTAATAAGGATAAGAAGCAAGTTATAAAAGCTGTACTTAATGGAGGAGGAGTTATTAATATGGTGGTTCGAAGAAGGAAGTCCTTAGGCGGGAAAGTGATAACACCTCTGCACATCAATCTTGCTGGGCATAAAGGTAATTATTTACATTTGAATGCTCAGGGCAAGCTATTAGTCCACTGGCTTGAATTGTTATGACTTCCTAGATAAGGGTTCTCATTAGCTGTTTTTTAACTGAACAAGTAGTAGTGACTTAAGGATAGATTTCTTGCATGAATACTGCTTATGTATCATTTCTCACCTCTAGTTTGTCCTCTATAAGGAAGTTTATAGGAGTTCAGCTGAATAAGCTTGCAAATCCCTACAATCTTTTTCTCCACTAGAAAGTGCTTGTAAGGCTATATTAAATTTTGGGTTATCTGTAACCCTTTTCCCATTGTTTTTGTGTGTGTGTTTTTTTTTAAATGTTATTAGAAGTTAAGCTAATTTATTTCCAACTGCATTTTTATTACATGTGCTTCCTTTTTCATGCAGGTAAGTCAGATACGTGCTAAATTATTTGAACTGCAGGAATGAACTTGTTTTATCTTTATGGATTTCAGATAGTGGAATTAGTTTAGAGAATGGAGTATTTGCTGCTGCTGTTGTGCCCGGTAGCCCTGCTGCCAAAGATGGGTCCCTTGCTGTGGGAGATAGAATAATTGCCGTAAGTCTAAAGAACAAATGTAATTTCAATACCACAGATAGTATGAAAAAATAAATTTCCTTTTCTTTAAAACCTTTTTATTTGACTCATTTTACCATGTTTTTCTCTGTTTTAAATTTCATGATCTAATGAATAAACATGTTGGTCTTTGTAGGTTGGGTGAGTAATAGAAAATACGGGCCATGTTTAGTAGTTTCATTGGTGAAGTTTTGAAAGTATGGTTGCAGTAACTCATCCTTCAGTTATAGTAATTCTCCTATTGTGGACAATCTCACTTCCTTCCCTTTTCACAGTAAACGATAGGTAAGACGACTTAATACAAGGACTGCAGTTCAAGGAATCTTCTTTAGACCTCCATTAGAGTTTAGAAATAGAAATGATCCGGGATGACCTTATGCCTATTCTTCCTTTAAAAGTGGACCTATGTCTCCATTCCATTTCTGGATGTGTTGATTAAACTACAAGTGCTCCTGCAATTTGCAAAATCCCATGAAGGCCTGTCTTTACCTTCAGACTTCCTCTGAACTTAAGAAGACTCTCCCTCTGATATACCTGCTCTTCCAGAACCAAGTTAAAGAAACTGGTTAGATTCTTGTCTCCTCGAGGATGCTACTTATCTCTTCTGGGAACTGCTGGCGGTCTGTGATCTGCTGAATAATATCTTTAAAAGTAGTTACCTATTTTATTCAGAGGAACGGATCTCAGGGAGGGTAGATTCATGCAAATATATAAAGATAAATAGAGGTGTATGCAGTGGAAAAATCATACATTAAATGCCAGCTCTAGTGAATTAGGAAGTCTGTAATTATAGTTCTGGTTAGAGCAAATCTCTCGTGTCTGAAAAAGACACATTCCCCTGATATGCAAAAAATAATCCAATTTACCAGGGTACTGACATTTTTCCTTTCTGCTTCAGTTTTTTTGTTTTTTTTGTTGGTGTAACCACCATTCGCCTGTCTCATAGAAGGTAAACTAAGACAATTGGATGCTGCTAGGTTTGTTTTGCTAATTTCCCCTTGTTTTTATGCAGATTAATGGCATTGCACTAGATAATAAATCACTGACTGAATGTGAAGCTTTGCTACGAAACTGTAGGGATTCCCTTACCCTCTCATTGATGAAGGTGAGTGTGGGGACAGGAAAGGAGGAAGTGAAGAAAAAGCTGCGAGTTTTTTTTCAGTTGATACATATTTTTGTAATTGTAAAGGGCAGAAGAGCACATTCATAAAATGAATACTGTAATGTGGAAACTCAGCTAAATGAAATGGCTTTGCCCTAGGTAGTAGTGGTTGGTCCCTGTGGGTAGTTACCACCTTTGGATGGCTGTTAGGTATTCTGCAGTACGTGAAATTCAGTGGTTGCTCTCAGTTCAGTTCCCAGCAGATTGCTGTTCGCATAAAAAAATAAACCTATGAACCGAACTGGTAATATAGCCCCCTCATTAGCATCAGCTGCAGGAAGTTTGCATGCACATGGAAACTGAACTGTCCTCTTGCCCCCAGAAAGGGTCCCCTCTGGGTCAGGACTGAGGGTCACTGGTGGGAAAGCAGACTCTGCCCATGATAATGAATAAACAGAAGTCTTCATTCTGAAGGGCTGTCAGTAGAGAAACATTTATATTTCATACTGCGGTTATTCCTAGAAACCCCAACTGAGGTTAGGGGCCGATTATGCTAGGTGTGCCACATACACAGTGTAAGAGTCCCTGCCCCAGAGAGCTGACAGGCTAAATAGATAGGACAGACAAAAGGTGGGAGGGGAAAACAGAGACAATAAAGGTGACTTGCCTGGTGTCATTCAGCATGGTGGTAGATCCAGAATCCAGACCTCTGGACTTCTGGTCTAGGGCCTTATCCACTACACCATGCTGCCTCTGTGAAAGTATTTTTAAAAGAATGAGAAGGTTTGTTTTATCGATCCTCATTCAATCTGATTTTCTGTACCAGCAATATGTGAAATTTTGTTAAACTGCCCCATAGTCTCCCCACCCACCCACACGCTGTCCATCGTTTTCCCCAGAATATAGGCTTATTCCTTTATGTTCATCTTCATGTTACAGTCTCTCTGTAAATTGGGAGCTTGGGCGGGAGGAGAGGGAGGTGAGGCTGTCACGTGCAAAACCCAAGTCTGCCACAGTCTTGAGTTGATTAAATATTTTTCTCCTCCTAGGTTTTTCCTCAGAGCTCATCATGGAGTGGTCAGAACATATTTGAAAACCTGAAGGATTCAGAGAAAATATCGAACTGCAGGGTTCATACATCAGAGATACAAGTTCAGAATAAAAGAAACTTGAAACACAACAGTTCAACACAGACAGACATTTTCAATCCAGACATCCTGGATGGCAAGAAGGACCAGAGCGACCAGGGGAGTGGTTCGTTCTGTGATCACAAGCCCCTTTCCAGCCGTGCTTTACGGGCAGACTCTCGCAGGAATGCTGTGCACAGCTACCACAGTAATTCAGAACACAGTCTTAGCTCCTTCAGTCCAGACACATACGGGGAACGAGGCTATGGACTGCTTGACTTGGACCGCAGGAGGCTGCCGTTTGAGCCCACGGTAGCCGACTGCATCATGGTTGAGACCACGCTAGACAAAGGGCATGGAGCTAAGCATAGTGGTGGTACGTGGCCTAAAGTGATGGTCAATATTTCAACAGCAGAAACTGAAAAGTTCTCTGTGTACAAAAAGCCAAAACAAAGGAAGTCCATCTTCGACCCTGACACTTTCAAAAGACCACAGACTTCTCCCAAAATGGACTATCTCTCCCCTAATCAGGTGTCAGCGCATTCACCTCAGCCCTCAAAAGCTGAAGTGGCTTCAACTCCTCCAACCCCTCCCAAGAGAAGTGACTCTATTAAATTTAAACATAAACAGCAGACGAGTTCTGCATCAGACTCTACTGTAATGACTGGATCCCCGCCTACCAGCCCAGCTACTGCCCAGCCCCCAGTGTCCTTAGCACTTAAGCAGGACTCAGACACTCACAAGGGGCGCAGCAGGAACGCTGGGCATTATTACAGGGAGGAGGGGGTCGACTGCACTCATCTATCTTCAAGAAAATCTTGTGAAGATGACATTGGCTTTCAAAGAGTTGAAGAGCCAGAGATAAAAAGACCAAGACCAAAATCAGCACCTGCTTTGAGACATAAACTGACCCCTGTGCCCATTCCTAATCCTTCACTTCAGGTAGAAATTAAACATACGGAAGCACCAAAGCAGGGATGCTGGCCATTATTTTCAAAAGTGACTCAAGTTTGGGTGCCCAACTTGACTAACTTCAAAGGGGCATGATTTTCAGAGGATGGATACTCAGCACGTTCTGAAAATCAGGACCCTTCAGGGTGTCTCAGAATGGGTGCCCAAAATTGATAGTAATGAAAATATCGGCCCCTGACACCTTCATTAAAATTCTTTTGTGTCTTGAATTACAAAAGTAATTCTCAGAGTTACAGTATCAAAAAGGCACTGATGGTTACAAAGAGGGATAACGGTGTCTCGCTTGATGAACGTTGCTTGGTGTTTACGCTCTTTAGTGCCAGATGTTCTCTGTAATAATTCTAGGTTCTCTAGTATATGTTGACTGAAAAATTGAATTATGATGGTCAAGTTTACAAAGGTATTTAGGTGACCAAAGATGCAGATAGGCGACTAGTGGGATTCACAAAAGCAATTGAAAGTCAATGTGAGTTGGACTCTTGAATTACATTGGTGTTTTGTAAATCTCACTAGGTGCCTATCTACATCTTTAGGTGCCTAAATACCTTTGTAAACATGGTCTGAAGTTGATAGTGGTTAAAGTGCAGTTGTACTCTGTAAATGTTGACAGTATTTATTAGGAGGATATGGACCTGAAAACACTTGGCTTTGCTGTGGCAGAAGGCATGAATGAAAAATCCCTCCATGGAGATACTGGGAAATTTGTTACCAAAGTAGACAAAAGAAGGATTGCAGGTGGTTGATTAAGGTCGATAGGATGTTAACTGGGAGATAAGGTAAAAATGGCCGCAGAGTTAGTGTTCCCAAGGCCTACATATCAGTGGGTCACATTTTCCCTCCGTTACATATGAACAGCCCCACTGTCTTTAGTGGGTTGGCAAAGATGTAACTGAGAGCAGGCAATGGAGTAGAAGGTATAAGTGAGAACAGGATTTGGGGCCTGATTCTGCAAGGTGCTCGGTATGAGAGCTGGTGGGAAAACTTTCATTAAAATTTTTCTCAATGAAAATTTAGCAATTTCTGCCAGTTTTGCTTCCTTCTGCTCCTGCTTTGACTTCAGTGGGAGTTCGGTATTGGGCCTTTAATTAAACATTCTATCTGAACCAGAATAGAATCCAGCTAACTCTGCAGTGCTGACAGCATTAAAAAAGTAATAACAGCTTACTGTTGTAACTGAAGTCAGCAGATCATTACTGAATAAGCACAGGAAGCAGATGTGGCCTGTAAGAATGTGCCATTTTCAAAACAGAATTGCACTGTAAGAGACTAATATATAGGCTCCTGCTGCCTTTTGACACATACCCAACAAAATATAAGCAAACCATTCCACATTTGAGTGCAAGGAATTTGCTTTAAATAGAATGTCAAGTTGATCCATGTGCACTGTTACTCGTATGCTTATTCTTTGAACGGTAGTCATCAGTCACCGTAAGCGCAGCACATTTATATTGTCCTTAATGTCTAGACAAATGTTGCCTGTCATCTTTATGCTAATACAAGAAATTTGAAGGGCTCTCATTTGTGACATGGGCATTTTCTGGATAGGAAGCCAATATCTTTGTTACCAATCAAGATAGGAACAGGTGAACCTTATCAGGATATGTCAGGGTTGGTCATTAATACTTTCCAATGGGTCTTGGAGTTACAGTATAGATATAGAGCTATAGTTTCTGCACCCCCAACAAATATTTTTCAGATAATGAAAACACAGCATAATTTTGCAACTTACTCATTTGCAACCTTAAAGAACATGTTGAATGAGTAATGCCCATGTCAGAGAGTTTCAGGCTTGGAGATGCAAGAGTGCACACATTTCTCTCTGGAATGTTTTGTAAATTGAGCTGTGAGGTTCAGAGCAGGGTTTAAAATAGGGTTTGTGTAGTGTCTTTTAAAAAGAATGGCATTCACAACAGTGCCTTTTATGCACTATCATAGCTAAAATAATTGCAGGGGCTGTACTTAAGCTAAAATTGGGCTGTTTGAGAAGGGTTAGTGGTGGAAAATGAAGATATTTAAAATACAAAAAATTACATTAAAGTTACAAATTTATACACTTAACATCAGAAATGAAAATGTTCTGGTTTTCATAGTAATGCTAATAATGGTGGTATTGTAGAGGATGTTTTTCTGTTCGGATGGCTAGATTGGAAATTGAACTAGGTAGCTGTGCAGATGCTGTGTGCCTGCCACCTCCCCACAAGTGGGCAGAGCCTTGGAACCCATCAGCTGGTAAACGCCAAGGAGCAAGGGAGGCATTGTGAGCAAAGGAGTGTCACCAAGAGCAGTCTTCTGGAGCTACTCTTAGGTTGAGGCTGGTGTAGGCTATGAACTACCCCTTACTCAGGTTGAAAGACAGAGTCTTGCCCTACATGTAAATGTGAATCTATTAATGTTAAATTTATGTAAAAAATATACAGGGTGTGCAATGTGGCACAGTTTATGGGTATATTTATTTGTCGTACTTTTTATTGTGGAATGTGCCCAGGTATCAAAGTGATTGAGTGTAACAGAGAATTTAATAAGACTGAGAAGAAAAAAAAAAAAAAAAGAGAGAGAGATAAACAAATGGCTTTTCTCATGGTTGGGTAACAATCATGTCTGCTGCTGATGCAGCAAGGAGGGCATGGCAGTAGGAATGTGTGCCTGTGTGTGTTGTTACATCTCTCTCACTATGTAACACAACTTTCCTGTCACATGAAGAAATATGAGTAGCCTTTAGTGATTCACATTCTGTATCTTATGTTTTTAATATCATGGCTTTTATGCTGTACTGTTTTTTATCTTGAAAATAGTATTGTGAGGGCTATGCATGTTTTTAAAAACTGTGCTTGCAGCTGTCTAAAGTTACTGGCATTCTTGGCTAATGAAATCTCAGTGCACATCCGATTTCCTCACTCACCCATGCCTGTTCACTCTTTGTTAAAGCAGACAATGTAGAAATGTGTATCCACAGCCCAAACCGGCTCTTTCAGCTGACCTGTTAAAGCAGCCAGAAAAGAGGTTGCTCCACCTGCACCGGAAAGCGGAGACTGAGTGCTACACCTTCAGGCCCAGCAGCCAGTCTTGCTTTAGGCAGCCATGTGCTCTAATGGCCGGGGGAAAAAAACAAGTGTAGAATTTGTTTTTAAACATCTGTTTTTGGAGGGGTTTATTGTTGAAACCGTGTGGGACCAACGGATTTTAAGAGAGAATTTGAATAGGGGGGCAGATGTTTTGCACGCATGAAGAGGGAGTGAGTTCCAACGTAGACCTCCATTAAGCAAGATAATTTGCCAGGTGCATAACTTTTAAGCGTCTGAGCAAGCCTCTTGAAGTCACTGGGCCTGTTGACATGCTCGGAGTTACACACATGCCGAAGTACCTTGCTAAGTCAGGGCCGTAAAGGGGGAAGAAGGCATGAGGAGAACAGAGAGTCCACAAGAGGAACTGGAGGGCCATAGGTAACGGATTGGGAGAGTCCTATGGGAGAGAATGAGAGCTGAGATGTAGGCAGAGGAGAGCTTGAAGATGAAGACAACATGAAAGAACAGTGAAGAATAATGAAGGAGGGGAGTGATATCAGCGAAGTGGTGGGATCAAAGCATAATAATCAACATCAAGTGATTGCCAGCAAGTTATTTTTGTACTAGTTTATACAAAGCTTTCTGGATTAGTTGCAGATTGAATTCTGCACTTTGCTTACAGGTACAGAAATACACTCCAGCCAGTGAAGAGCATCTCTCTCCGGAGCTCCAGGAGTGGGCGCCATATTCACCAAAACGTTCCACTAGGCACAGCGATGGTTTTGTGTCTTCCTCCTTGTACGCTGGAGCCATGTCAGCAGGTTAGTGATGATGACCTGGATGGTAATGTCGGTAATGTCATGGCGATAATTTTTCCTCATTTTTAATGTTCTGACAGCAAGCTAGACTTACTTGTTTTGTGTTCAAAGCAGAATTCCGTTTGTAGATGTGAAGGCCAAAAGTGACCATTATGATTGTCACGCTGTCTGGAGTGGTTCATGACTGTGAGTGCCAACCTCAGGGCAGACTGTCAAAAAGCAGGTTAAAGCGGCAAAGAGTCCTGTGGCACCTTATAGACTAACAGACATATTGGAGCATAAACTTTCGTGGGTGAATACCCACTTCGTCGGATGCATGCAGTGGAAGTTTCCAGAGGCAGGTATAAATATGGAAGCAAGAATCAGGCTAGGGATAACGAGGTTAGCTCAATCAGGGAGGGCCTAAAAAGCAGGTTAGACGCTTTGGTGTCTAAATTAGTGGTATGTTCTTTAATTAGATTTCACCAGTCCAGTAACAAATGTGAACTCCTAAAGCACTATAACAGTCTTACCGTGGAGTCACAGACAGTCCCTTGGGCATTCCTGTCTGTCTTGCCATTCCATTAAGCTGCACTTCATTGTGGTGGGTGCTATATACCAAAGATCACAAACGATTCAAGTTGCACTTTTCAGACCTAACCAGAGACCTGGGGGTTTATTTTAAGAGAACTCATGAATTTAGAGACTCAGAAAGGTTATTCATGCTTCACAAGGATCTCGGAAAAGGTCTTCATGCTAAGTGGAGAGGCAGCGTAGTCTCATGGATATGGCGCTGGAGTGGGCATTTAATAGATCTGGATTCTAACTGCCACTAACTTGCTGTATAGCCTTGAGCAAGTCACTTTCTGTGCCCCTTTCACCTCCCACCCTTTGTTCTGACAAATTACACTGTAAGGTCTTCAAGGCTCTTATTTGCCTAGCCCATGGGGGCCTCTGGGTGCAATTTTAATATAAATACTGTCTGCCTTCTCCAATCAGATTGAAACTGCTCATCCGAGAGGTTTACTTTAATTACGAAAAAAGCAGTGTGAGATGACTGTGTGAAATCAATAGCAAAAATGAGCGTTTTCTTGCAGGAAATGTTAGAAAGCAGCTATTTGAGTTTCATTGCGTACCTTTTTAAAAAACAACAATAACAAAAACCAGACTGTAGAATTGATGTAGAGGTACTGGCTGATGTGGTGACCAGCAGGAGCATCTCCCTGGCCATTGGTAGTTAGAAATATCTCCCCAGTGTCTTTCAAAATACTGGTTTAGTATGGTTTGCATTTGAACTGGCATAGAGGATCTCGGAGAAAAAAAATGTATCAATATGTATTTGCCTGAGTTTAATGAGCCAGGGTCTGAGGTATGTCCATTCAGCAATTCTCAAAGCCAAGGTCCAGCTCAAATAGGTGTGAAGTTTAATTTGAATATTGTTCACAGTTCTTGTTAGTGCCTCTTTTGGTTATCATCCTGATGGTCACTGAATTACTGGCTGACAGCAGAAAACTCATTCAACCTCTGTGCCTCAAGTTACCCACCTGTAAATGAGGATATTATTTAATCAATATTAGTAAAACAGAGAGTTCTTTATCCCTGTAGCATCTCTCATCCAAAGTATTATAAAATGTAATAATAAAACTATTATTAATTAATAACTGTGACTTTATTGGAAAGTATTTTCACTAAAAAAGCCCTTTCCTCATTTTTATATAATAGTGCCCTTAATTTTAGAACAAAGCTCATCAAAGTATATTTGATGGTAAATATTCATTCTTTGTCTTGCAAAATGTTTCTGCAACTGTGAAATACGATACCAAAACTTCTGTTGAACAACATTTTGTCTGATAGTAAAGTATGAGTTTACTTTCAATAAAAATCCTAAATATTGAGATTCACATATAAATATCAGTTTCACAGAGTTGTGAATTGTTATCGTCTAAGGTCATAGGACACTATAGAAGTTGGAAGTGCACAAGCCCACCGAAGAGGAAAAAGAACAATTGTAGCTGCGATCAATTTTTTGTGCGCCACACTAAAATTGGACCTCTAGCTAATTATTATTCAGCTAAAAGTATGGAACTATTTCAGTTACATGTTTGACACTATCATGACTTTGAGAAGGGAGAGGACATCTTTTTGGTGGCAAGTAGATTTTGTTCAATAAAACAGTCTGAATAATGGTTTGAGCCTTGGAGCTAGGTATTCAGCTTCCCACTTTACTAGGGATTTGCATAAATGTTACAGGCAAATGACTTTATTCCAGCATCTTGAGTATGCCTAGAATATTTGTGTGAATTTAACTAGGAAAAACTCATACCATATATTTTGTCCACTTTAAAATAGGTACTGTACCAAGAAGTTTAGCGCCATGTCCTGCAGTAACTGCTGTCCTGAGAAATCCAGTTTATACTGCTTGGAGCCACAGAGTTCACACCAACAATTGCCCATCTGTTGCCAGCCAAATCTGCCATCAGCACCTGCATCCCAGGTATATATTCAGAACTTCACAACCTTAGATCTTTATTTTATTTATAAATAAAATCAATCAGAGAAAGCTGCTTCCTGCTGTGCACTTTGGTCCCCACAGAGGAGAACACTATACTAGTGCAGCATAATGTAAAATAATAGTTCTGTTGCACCTTTTATCTGAAAATCTCAAAGCACTTTACAAACATTATGTAAAGGCAGTGACTTCTTCCTATGTAATGTTACTATGGGCTTCCCTGAGAGAGCCCTGCAACTTTGGCTTGGACATTTTTGCCTGAAAATGATTTACTTTGAAAGTAAAGGAGGAAATGACTGCGAAGTCCACAGAAAATTCAGCTGGCTCTTCAAGTTAAAGGTAATTAAAAACTTACCCTGATCAGAAACGTTTACTGATGTTTTGTTGTCTCCCACTGGCTCAACTCTTTGATCCATTTGGAATTTCCATAGTTAAATGGCTTTGAAAATTTGAACCCTACCTATGTTTGAAGACGACAAATTATAATTGAGCAAAGTTATTAACCGTTATTGTGGATTTTTTGGGCCCAACTCTGCTCTCGTTGGCAAAGTCGGAGATCAAACCCAATTCCTGTTTCTCTACTTTAATTATTAAACCAACACCTTATTCATGGTTAGGTTAAATTAGTATATATTTTGCAAATATTTAAAATTGTACCCATAAGCTTACTAGAAAGAGTGAATTTATCATGAAGTACATATTCTGTAGAAAGCATAGGGAGCTGAATTAAAGCCCACAGAAATTACTTCTGTTGAACTGAGAGTCAGTGCACCGTCTGTATAAGAATCTGATATATGAGCACTGAACTCTGACTTCCAACTTAGTAATAATCTATTAGCATATTTCATGAAGAGGAGATATGTTTCTCATAATATACATAACTCAGTCTCAAGAACAATTTTTGGAGATTGCAGTCTATGTGGTGTACAGTAATATGCTAGGTAGCTGATATTCACATTGGCAAACATTTATTCAGTGTTATGTCAGGAAGTCCTAGGTATGTATTGTCTGGGACTGGCTTGTACAAATGTCTTTCAAAACAAAATGTTTTATCTGGGACTGAATAATAAAGTATCTTTATTGTGCTTCAATATGCTTCTTATGGAATACTTTGTAGAGTACAGCTGTCTATGACTCAGCGATTTTAAGGGTGTATTGCAGTGAAGTTAATGGATTAAATTGCTGTCCAAATAAGTATGAGAGAATTAAAGCAAAGTAGCAATGGCACTGAGCTACAATGTATGGCTGTAGATACACTTTTCAGGTAGTCTTTCACTGCTTGGCAGGGTTGGGTTTCTTCCTGTTCCTCTGGTTGGCTGGGGTAATGTTAGTTTTGAAGGGAGTGTTTTTTGAAGACATTATAACCTACTTTGTTTTTGATGCAGTGCTCAGCACCAAGGTCGCCTGAGTTTGGACCTAAGTCACAAACACTCCAGTGATTATTCTGAAAACTCACGGACGAGAGCATCACATGGTTCAAATTCATTACCATCCAGTGCAAGACTTGGTAATTAGCATTTCAAATTTGTTCATGCAAAGTACTCTGTTTACATCTAAGACAAAGCAGAGAAAATTCCACCCCACTCAAAGCATCCGTCATAGCTGTCAGAACCTTAAGGGTCCATTGTTTTTCCTTGTTTCAAGTTTCTGGCTCTTACAATTTAAGCTTCCATTCTCATCACTGAGAAGACTTCAGTGAAACTCCTTTTACAACCTGTCTGCCTCTCCTCAGTATGTCACAGCTGAGTGGTGCAAGACACTTCTTTCAGCTGTTGCTGTATGGAAGGCAATTGTGTGGTGACTGTTGTCAGCAGCTAGAAGGATTTCGCAAATATAATTTTGAGATTCGGAGGTGAGATGGGAAGAGAGAAAGGAGGTAGCTCCAGAAGGAAGGCATAGATATTACCACTGATCAAATACTTGTGTAGGGCTTCCCTAACAAAGTATTACATTGTGGAAAGATAGCAGAGTGTATTAAATTGTTTTATGTCCACCTTAGACAGTTCTGATATTTACATTTGGGTCTGTATCTATTCCAGCAAAAATAAAATATATGCATACTTCATGGCAATAGTCTTTAACATTACATAGACCTTTTAATTCTGAAATATTTTAAACTGTATAAACAAGAATCTCATGATCCATCACTGAAATACAACTACGTCTCTGGCAGAACATGGCAGCTGTTTAGCAGTACAACAAAAAACTACATGTCCGTTTAGGACAGGAAGTGAAATATCTTATCCATTGAAACTAGTGGAGGTAATTGGAATACAACTGAATTCTTTCAAAATGTGCCAGTGGAAGTTCAATGACCACAGATGATCAGGACCTGTCTTACATCTCAGTCATGTAAATTGGCCAAAAAATATTTTAAAGAGTTCTTTGGTGCCCAAATAAGTATTAGATAGGTCAGTCATTTTGTAGTACCCAGTAATGGTGCATTTTAAGCAATGCCGTAGCTGTACTAGCTGTTTGAACTAGGAAGTTTGCCAGCCATGAAAATGGTATTATAAAGGGATTTTTTTTTTTTTGGTAATGCCTTGATTCTGCTAGGAGAACTGGACTCTTGCCCCACATAGAGACCATTTAGCTTGTCTTTGAAGAATCAGAGCCTAAATGTGTTTTATCCGTTTGCATTTACATATGTCATAAATTGTGACATTTTCTTGTTATAAAATAGGTTCTTCCAGCAACTTGCAGTACAGGACGGAAAGAATTAAGATCCCTTTAACCCCAAGGTATCCGAGATCCATCCTGGGCTCTGACAGGGGTAAAGTCTTCTATTCTTAACTTTTTATTTGTTGCCAACCCTGAGCATCAAAAATTCATGAGACAGGTCCCCAAAAGATAGATTTTAAAAATTATCGGATTTTAAAATTATTTTTTCAAGGATTTTCTCATAACTACAAGGAGTAGAAAGTTCCTTTTAACTTTTCCAAATGAAAGCACTTGATTCTAGGAGCTGAAGCTTCTTGGAAAACATCAATTATCACAAGTCTCCTGATAAAATAGTGTGTGTCAACACAGCACTCTGTAAGAGTTCTAGTCCCATATGAAGTCATTTCCTAATTTTATAATAGCGGTGAAATGACTCCATAAAAGGTGTATGCATAATTTTGTTCGCTCTAAAACACTGTATTCTTTGGCAAATTGAAGTCTTTCTAAACGAGACATGAATTTACAATTTAAAGGATTTTACATATTAATATTTTGCTTACATAAAGCATTCTTCATCAGAGGACTTAAACATTTTACAAATTTATTGAATTATTAGAAATATATAGAACTGTTCAAATTATTTTCAGGAAACAATTTATTCTTTTCATTTAGCCCTTTTTTTCTGTTAATGAACTGTACAGCAGAACAGATTTTAATTCTTCAGAGAATATTTTACACAAGTAGAATTTAGCCTGTAAATTGCTTGAAAGTTCTTGACTGCCATTATTGCTTTGAGTATTTTGTATCCATAATTAAATATTAAAGATGCTTTAATTGGACATATATAGGTCATGTGTTATGTTACTGTACCCTGACTGAAGGAACATAGCTCTTATAAACAAGTTTCTTTCTTTTGTGATTACTAACTTCAAATTTACTTTCCGCAACATTCCCTGGTGCAGCAAACGATTGATTTGAACTTTCCTGCTGGTCAGCTTGTTCAGTCAAATATTCCTGGGGAGAAAAAATAGTCAAAGCAAATTTTATTTAAAACTGTAGATGTTCACAAATAATTTTTTTCACTATTTGACCTGTAGGTTATGTGCATGGACTTGTGCTGCTTACGCTCTGTTGTTGTTTTGAAACATTTCATAAGGCATTCTGTAGCCAGAACCCAGGAGAGTGGATAAAGATCCTTTGAGACTATCCCTAACATTCAGATCTTTATTTCATTTTTACCTCGATTTTCTTTATTTCATTGTGATGTCAGGACTTTCCATTACTCAAGTGCATTTATATATTCAGTTGAAGGAGCTTGCCTGTGACCGGTTCTCACTATTATAGTTTCAAGCCAGTGCTCTCAATTTCTAGAGCAGGAAAATCAACTCACATTTGAAAGGATATTGCATGTGAAAATATCTTATGTTTATGTAAACTATGTATCACATTTGTATTGTGGGTGTGTGTCTTTTAATGTCTCTTCAGATTCCTCCATTGCAAGACATTTACGCTACATACAAAAAGTGAATCCCTTTCTTGTATTATTACAGGTTCACTGTCACATTCTGAATGTAGCAGTCCTAGCCTGATAACCCCTCCACAGTCACCACTGAACCTGGAAACATCATCTTTTGCCAGCAGCCAGTCACAGAACTCCCTTTCTACATTACCTAGGATTTCTATTAGCCCAGTATCAACTGGAGAGCGTAGAAAAGATAGGTAAGGTGATAGTTGTCAGCATCTTTCATACAAATATACCTGAGATCATCTTGTTTGATAGAGTGAAGAAATGTAAACAATTGGCTGTGCAAAATCAGGAGTATATTATACGTGTTGAGGTGTACTTTAAGTACTGTTACTTTTTTTTATTATTATGTATGTATGTATTGTGAAAAGCTTGTGTAACATACTCTTCCTTCAGAAGTTTTAGGGTAGCGTTACAGCTTCCAGAAACAAAATGAAGATCCTAAAAGTAGTTTGTGGTTAATGCTAAACTTTTTAATGTGACTGGCCGCCAGGCCTAACCATCATTTGTATTTGCTGTGATTTGGCAGGATTCAATCCAAGCAGATCTCTTCAACAAGGTTAAAATTCAGGACGCTGGCCGTGATCCTGCAAACATGTTTGTACACACTTAACTTTACTACCCTGAGTAGTTCCAGTGATTTTAATGGGATTATTCACAGTAGTAAGGTTAAGTGCTGCTGAGTGTTTGCAGGTTTGGAGCCTAAGTATGATGTTGGGTTTTTAATATAATATAGGTTTTCTTTGATGTCACATCCCTGTATCTTATAATGCACATTCAGCTTGTGTTAATTAAATTTGGACTTCTGGTTTTACTTTTATTGTAGAAGTGCTACCTCTGCATTTGTCAGAGTTTACATAAACTCAAAATATCAAACAAAAAACCATTGACTCTAAGGGCCAGATTTTTATTTATACTAAGGCCTCTTCACACCATTTTGGCAGAATAAAGAAACCTTGATGTGGGAGTAAATTACATTTATATGCACTTTAAGACCCCTGATTGTATAAATAGCAACCTGGCGCTCAAAATATAAATAATCCAATAACAGGGGCATTCTATATAAAATACTAAAATAATGCTTAAATCTTGCACAAAATTTTATCAGGTTTCATCACGGGGTAACTGAAGATATTTCAGCTATTTTTATTCCACTATGTATATATTGTACTGTACATTGCTGTTTTGAAAGTGACTGTACAAAGCACATTGTGGAGCTTTATTTATTAATTCACCCTGATTAGCGCAACTGTATTCAGTTTTCAAGTAAAAAGATGCTTTCTGCTAATGGTCAGATTCAGTGGTAAGCCTGTAGGGCTGAAGATCAAGCTGGGTTTTTCCCCTTCTTGCACATAACTAATGGAGAGAGTGGTTTGGCAGCACAAATGATGTGTTCAGTGACACCTGTGTGATCTCATATTCCTGTTAATGGGGCTAGACAGGTATAAGTGCTTGGAATTTAAAGAATTCTGTTGATGTACTAGCAAGAGTAAAATCCTGCTCGCTTTTAGCCATTTTGACTTTGCTGGGCTTGTGTGGAAAAAGCAGACACATAGGGTAAGGATCTGCTGAGTAAGAAGGTGCAGTTTTTACTTTTCGCATTATGATCCCAGTTCATGAAAGCATCCCTACTGAGGACAGCTGATGTCCTGAATAAATGGGACTTTTCTAAAGCACATAAAACTTTTAGAAGACTTAGTCATCCCCCCAATCTCCCAAAAATTTTAACTCGCTGTAACTTTTTCAAGGTGAGATAATACGAATCAAAAATATCAACATTATTTATGATGATGATAACGAAAAACAATTTAACTTTTAAAAGCAGACCAAAAAGAAGGGATCAGTTTAAAACATTCTTGTAACCTCATAAAGTGAATGTTACAGCAGAAATAAGTGTTACATTTGATAACATTACTAATCAAGTTAGATACCTTTTAAACATTATAATTTTTCCATTATTATAGATGCTCTGCTAGCTGTGCATTACTAATTAATTTCTATCTGCTTTTAGTAGAATCCCAAGATAATGCTAGTTCTATCTGTTTGAAAATTGTGTACAGGAATAGAGGTGTTCAGATTTGATTTCCAAGAAAATGCACTCCACATATATTTTAAAACATGGAATTTGGGCAAAACCATATGTTTTCAGCAACACTCCTTCCCCCACACAATGGAGAAATTCAAATATACATGCAGTAACAGGTTAGAGAACCGGTTAAGGGGGTAGTAAATAAAGGTGCCAAAGATATGACTGGAGCTTTAGGGGGAGAATCCAATTTACTAAATTTTGCATTGCCGTATTATATGTGATTGCATCCTATTCCTAAGAATGTGATATGAGATAAGCTGCATCTGTCTACAGAATGGATTAAGTGTCCTAAAAAAGTGGACATTTAAATGCTGTCTTTGAACAATTTTCAGGTTTCTGGCACTTAGCACATCTCAATTAATATAACAGCATATAAAAGAACATTTAGTTTTTGGTTTAAAGTAGATTAAGTGTGCTTGTAGTAATGCATGTTGAAAGAGAGAATACAACCATAAATGTTGTTTTTACAATAATAAAGGGGAAAGAGGTCCACCTTGTTCTCCCACCTCCCCCTTTCCAAAGCTATCTGTCAGTCACTTGGGTGCTTTTGGAAATTTTACCCAGGGAGCCGGCAGCACCATTTTATAAGCACCCTCTAGAACAGTGGTTCTCAACCTATTTACCATTGTGGACCACAAATGCAGCTGTCGGTGTTATGGGGGCCGCATCCACACACTGCTGATTGGGCCGTAAGCAGGCCGCAGGTTGAGAACCGCTGCTCTAGAAGGTTAATGTTTCTGTTTGCATGTACCATGAAAGCCCCCAGTGGTACAGGAGAGTGTGTCTTGATCTGCCATTTTGAAGGGGTTAGAATTGGGCACCACATTAAAAATTATAGGTCCCAGGCAGTTGTGATTTGTTCTGCCTTTTGGACCAAGGAGTAGAAATTGCACCTTCTGCTAGGAAACTCACAGAAAGACTTATTTACCTTACCTAACATTTTGTAACACTGCTATTCAACAAGAAACAGACATATAAATCAGATAACAGTACTGTAAATGGAGGAAATGATGGGGAGAAAACTGCACCAGGCTTTCCTTCTAAAATAATGTATATAGACTATTCTCTCATTATATGTATTAGTGTCTGTTACTATTGTGTGTCTAAGTGTTCTTTTCTTCTCAAATCTTCTGCATCTTTCAGATATCTGTTCCGTAATAGGTCTTTTCTGAGAATCCCTCTGGCTCCTAGGCCTAGGTTCTCATCACTAAGGAGTTTGAGGTTGGCCTGATATAAGGTTGTCCTTCTCAAGCAGCATTGCGCACCTTGTGCTATTTTACATGTTTGGATAATTTCCCTCAAGGAGAATTTGCATGGTAATTGTAATGCTACCATGCAAACTGCTGTCTTCAAGCTTGAGTTTGCAACTGCTTAATTTTCATTACTAATTTGCGTTTCCCTGTGTACAAGTATAAAACTGATATTGTGTATTGGCTTCTCTTGGTTCACCACCTTATTATTTACAATGTTTATTTTCACTGGATATTAAGATTTCTAGCATTTATAAACTGTAAGGCACCTTTCTGGAATATGGTTTGTAAATTGCATATTATATATAGTGGTTTACTTTTATATAATATGAATGTGCAGGTTTATTTCCTATCTGTTTCACCATCTTAGTATTTATAATTCACATTTTCCATAACTTTTTTTTGTGCAGTCATGTATCTAGAATTGTGTGTCTGATATACATTTAGTTCCACCACTATACGTTGCATGGTGTTTAAGGAATGCATAGGCCGTTTACAGTATTTTTAGTAGCTTTTTAAACCAGTCTTAATATTCCACTTCAGATACATAGTGCATGTTGCTTTTCAATATTATGCACAAATTGTGCCATTTTGTCCAAATCAATTTTTAACAATTTTCCTCTTAAAGGCCGTACATGGAAGAACCACGCCATGTTAAAGTGCAAAAGGGTTCTGAGCCACTAGGGATTTCCATTGTGAGCGGAGAAAACGGTGGGATATTTGTGTCTAAAGTAACTGGTGGGAGCATTGCCCATCAAGCTGGCCTTGAATATGGTGATCAGTTACTTGAGGTAATTTTGTTTGCTTAACATTTCTACTACTTAGTAAACAAATGCAGTTGTGTGAATATAAAAATAATACAAAATATCTTGTGAATGAGAATCTGTCTCTCAAAATATAAATGATACAATAACAGGGATATTCCAGATCATAATTATAATTTTTTAATTCTATGTGAAGTTTCATCACAAATTATTCATCCGTTTTTACTTTACTAAGTGTGTTTTGTATAAAGGATAATGCTGCTTTGAAGGTGGCTGTGTAGAAGGGACAAGTCTTCTGCTGCAGTGTTTGTGGAAGATAGATGTATCTGAAGCAAAACCATGGAGCCAAACAACCATAAACCTGGTGTTTGAAATTCGTAGCTGGATCCAAAGTTTGTGTCTTGAACCCATCTGTACTTAAAATCATTTCTCATTAGGGTTGCTAATTTTGGTTGGATATATTCCTGGAGATTTCATCACATGACACAATCTTTTTAATTAAATATTAATCTTTAATTCCTGGAGACTCCAGGCCAATCCTGGTGGGTTGGCAACCCTATTTATCATGGTGTAATGTGAACTAGCAAATATTCAAACAAAAAACAACTTTAGGTGCTATTTCGCAATCTTTGCAGTACTTCAGTAGAGTGCTATCTGTCATCCAAAAAGAAAAGCATTTCAGGATTGTCATCAAGTTGTCAAATTTTAAAGTTGTATTGATTCCTCCAAAGGAGTAATTAAATAATAAAAGAAAAATCAATAATTCTATAGCCGTTCTTTCTTCCCCTTCTTCAGACAACCATCTCGCAGCAATCCCACAGATTGAGACTCGTGTTTCAAAAAACAGCATCAACAAATCAGGATGCTGCAAGTCCTATAACGATTTTGCTGGTTTTCCTTTGAAAATTGGATGTCTGATGTCTTATTTATTCATTCTAGTTTAATGGAATAAATCTGAGAAATGCTACAGAGCAGCAGGCTCGACTGATCATTGGACAGCAATGTGACACCATAACTATTCTGGCTCAGTACAACCCACATATGTATCAACTTGGCAATCACTCACGATCGAGGTAAAAGTAGCTAGACCTTGAAAATGCTATTGTCTGGTCTGTGTCATTTATCAAGATATTAAAAACATTCTAAACTAACACTATTAAAGATGTTTTGATTAAACAATATGAGTGCTTAGAAAAAACAAAACAAGGTGAATAGCATCCATTTTAAAACCAAGGCATTTGTTTTATTTTGTTTAAGACTAAACAAGGAAAAATTTACTTTTCAGAAACATGAAACTAAAAACAAAAAATGTGTTCTTTTCTACCACAGTAATCACACATTGGTTTGCTTTAGGAGCGCTAGTAGCATTGACACTTTGTCAAAAGAGTACTGAAGTTGGTTTGTGGGTTTTGTTGTGTTTTTTTGCCAAGTCTGTGCAATTATATATAGGCTTTTTTAGGAATTTTCTCAGAGTTGGGGGGGAAGAGCCTACTGGCCTTTGAAGAGGGGACTTTTATCTAAAATATACCTGACTACATATCAAAAAATAAGGGACTGTTTCTGTAAGAATCCACTTGGATCTTTAGAAACAGGCTGGTTCAAGCAAAAAAATCTACCCTCTGGAGAGACTACCTGGATGTTCACAAAGGTGAACTGTAGTGTTCTTAAGAGGGAAAAAAGCAAGTTAATGACACCATCAATATTTAAGCAGCCACATTCCTTGGTCAGCTTTAGTTGTTACTGATGTCCTCTGCTTGTAGTAGGCGCATACTGTGATAAGCTCAGGCCTTGTCTACGCTACAGGGAAAAGTCGATCTAAGCCATGCAATTTGTGTTACATGAATAGCGTAACTCAAATCGATGTAGCTTAGATCTACTTACTGTGGGGTCCACACTACACTCTTCACTAGACCCGCTAAATTGACCGACCACCAGTGCATCGATTGCCACATGTCGATTCCCTGGTAAGTGTAGACAAACCCTCAGTATAAATGCTAGCTAGGTAACTCCATGCCTGCAGACACTGCAGGTAAATAAAACATCCCAACCCGCCAGCAGCTTACCCTGACAGGCCGGGAGCCAAAGTTTTCCAACCCCTGAAATATAGGGTCAGCTTATGAAAGGGTCATACAGTTTTTACCTATTCATCTTGGGGGGCCGGCTTATAAACAAACGGGCTAATGAACAAGTATATACGGTATTTATTCAGAAATAACAATAAAAAGCAAAAATATACTAGTGAGGCGTATAGTTCCCTACAGAAACCAAGGACCTAACTGGGAGATCTGCACAGAGAAGGCTTGCAGAACAGAACCCAAAGACATTAGCTATAACGGTAATGCGAAGTTGCCTAGAAGGAAATTTAGAAGGCTTATACTGTTGCACTATTTTGAGATTTCTCATCTGATTTCAACTTGATTTTAGCCCAGATTGAGATTCCAGGGAAAACCAGTATCTGAATTATGAATGTTCCTTGATATCTGAAGTTAGTTTGGTATTTGTTGGACTGTTAACATTTATCAGTATATTTTACACCCTCTCTCGCTCTCTGTTTAGTTCTCGCTTAGAACCAGTGAGCAATCATTCCACTCCTCAAGGCAGTGGAGCTGCAACCCCCGACAATCATTCCATAATTGATACTGTGAGTGAACAGGATGAAGGAACAATGACACCTCCATCCAAACAAACCACACCGACAACTAGTCCCCGGAATTCCATGAGGTAAGTAGTCTGACCATGTCATTTTCTGTTTTCCAAAATTGGGGGGGAGGACAAGACATGAAATGAAACGTGCTTCCTGAAGTGCACTGACATTTTTCAATAGACAGGAGCACATGGCTTGAGATAAAACAATTTCCTTGTTTCTTGCAGACCTATTTGAGAAGCACTTCAAATACAAATGTAGCAACAAGATTAGTTTAATTAAGAACCATATAGGAAGCATGAAGTTGAAGTTAAAAATGGGATGCTTATGCTCTAGAGATGTAATAAGGAGGGAAATAGACTGCTTTTCTTCTTGTTGCACTTGAATTGTAAATGAGAGCAGCTAATACACTTTTTTCAAATTGCTGTCAAAAGGGTCCCTGTGGACACAAACAAGAGGACCCCTGAACCAAGAAATGTTGTCATTAAAAAATCCCAAGTGGAGCTTGGAATCCAGATATGTGGTGGAAACCTGCATGGAATATTTGTGTCTGATATAGAAGATGACAGCCCAGCAAAAGGACCTGATGGACTAGTAACAGGAGACATAATACTTGAGGTAAACTGTGAAGATACAAAATATAGAAGACATATTCCCTTCTAACCTTTCAAATTTTTAAAAAAAGCATGTAGCTTGAGAGCATGCCTGATGATAGTCCAACAAATTGGTTGTTGCTACTAGATTCCTTACAGCAGGGCACTTTCTGGCAGGTTTGACAGCTACATGCAGTTGCCCGTAGGAACTACGTTGTTCGCTTTTATGTTTCTGTCCTGAAGCATTCTTTTCTCTGCTTCATGTTAGGCCTTGCTTACACTAGGGGCACTCGGCAAAAGTCCTCCCCCTCTAAGACCAGTTCATTTTCACCAGTGTTAGTAACCCTGGAAAACCTAGTGCAGACTGATGGCCCTTCCAAGTGTGAAAAATGTCTAAGTGATGGTATGAGAACTCTGAGTCTGTCTGAAACAAGAGCTCTGAGATCTGTGAACTGTCCCCATCATTTCAATGGTGTGTTACGTTGCAAGTCTCTTAAGTGTTTAAATGCCAACAGGAACTATTTCACAGGTGATCATTTTAGCAGAAATGTGCTTATTTTTCATTGTTGGCTGGAGTGGCAACTGGGACAGGGTGTCGTGGGGCAACTAGTTGCTGGGAAATGTGAAATTACCATTATCAGAAACTAATCTCTTTTTCAGCCATATGTATAATTCCTAGTGTAGACGTGGTAAACTGCTATGAGTCACAGTTAGCACAGTTTCATCTGTCTGCAGTAGGGGTTTGCAGTGGTTCAGCCACACAGATGGCTGTAATTAGGACAAACTCTCAGTGCAGAGAAGACCTTAGACTGCTCTGAGGAGAGTCATCCACTTCCCAGAACGAAAACTGTCCCATGACCTACTCTGCACTTACTCCTTGTCAGTACAAAAATCTGCAGCACACTGCAAGAGTAACAACTGCAGCAGCATACAAAAAATTGGATTAGTATGAAAACCCTAAATTGCACAAAGAACTCTGTGCTGATTGGAACAGACTGAGGAAGGGAGGGAGTACCCCATGATTCTGGAGTCCCTGCCCCATAGCTTGGGCCTAATATACCACTGAGGACTCAGTGCCTTGGTTTTAACTCTCACAGTTAAATAGTTGGCAATCACTGGCACTACACGGAGGCTTATCTTTGCTAAAGACAGGGAGTTTAGACTACAAACCACACACAAGCCTGAAGCACCACTGTTGGTGTACATGTACTAGGAGTTGAGAATTAGTGCTCTAGAGGGTAGTAGGCTCTAGATGGGAAACCTTGAGCCCAGACTCTGTCGATAGGATACAATAGCCCCTATGGACCGCAAGCCCTCTCCCCGTGTGGTGGAAGCAAGAAGAAGGGAGGTTCCATGTTACAGAGAAGTTTGGTCTTGTATCACAGATTTCCCTGGTGACCTTGGGCAACCCCTTAATCTTTCTGTGCCTTGTTTTTCCATCTGTGAAATGGGGATATTTCCCTACTTGACAGGGGTATTGGGAAGATAAATACATTGTTTGTGAGATGCCTAGGTACTAATGTGATGGAGTGCAGGTGAGTACTTTGGTAGGTGTTCCCATTGTACCTGCTTACTCCTTGATACTGGTCCACATGTAGGAGGTGTGCAGGGTTTGTTTTTAAGTTTACGCCTTGATTCAGACCACTTGATCTGCCTAGGAATCCTAAAATAAAGATCATGGACTGAACAGAGACACTGGATTTGTGGTTTATTACAACAATCTGTACCCCATTAACCCCCTCTTTTTGTCCTCTGACTGCAGAGGTGTTAACGGGCCACTCAACCTTGAATAGTACCTTACAATATGTGCTAACTACTTATGCTAAAAGAAATGCATGCATCCGATGCAGTGAGCTTATGCGAAAACTTATGCTCAAATAAATTTGTTAGTCTCTAAGGTGCCACAAGTCCTCCTTTTCTTTTTGCGGATACAGACTAACACGGCTGCCACTCTGAAACCGCTACTTATGCTAACAATCTGTTCCACCCTGCATTTTTGCTGTGACTCTGGGAGTACCTTTCCCAGACCTGAAGAAGAGCTCTGTGTGGTTCGAAAGCTTCTCTCTCTCACCAACCGAAGTTGGTGCAATAAAAGAGATTACTGCCTTGTCTACAAGATTATGTCAGCCTGTACACATACAGCCAGCGCATTGTGGGATGGCTCCTGAAAGCGATAACAGTCGACATAAGCAACACACTGTCTACACTGACACTGCGTCGACCTAATTACATCAACCATGACTCTATGCTGTTCGCGGAGGTGGTGTTACAATCAGCGTAGAGATGCGCTGGCGTCAGCGGGAGCCAAATTTAAGCAAAGATGTTTCCATAGCTAGGTTAATGTAAGGTGCACCTAACCCCTCACCCACTTTTTCTCTCTAGGAATCCTAAATAAGATCTCCTTGGAATCTTGTGATTTTCTGCTTTTGTGTCCAGAACAGCTAAGGGAATATGGTGGCTTTTTCTCTTCTTGTGTATATCCACTGCATTTTCTTCAGGGATTTTTTTTAAATCCTTCTCTCTCTCTCTCTCAGTACTGGACATTTTAACTGGTGCCTACACTAATGTTGTATCATGCTGTGGTGGGTTTTCCTTTTACACACGTACCTGCCATTGGGAGAACCAAACTCCCACTTCACATGCTTCCTCAGGCTCCACTCTAATCCTACAATCTATTAAGACACAGCGTCAGCTCTGAGACCTCATAAGTTTTGGGATTTTCTGTATTTTACAGTATGGATCTGTTGATATGCGAAATAAAACAGCTGAGGAAGCCTACCTTGAAATGCTGAAGCCAGGAGAAAATATCAGAGTGAAGACTCAGTACAGAATAGAAGAATTCAACAAGATTAAAGAGTTACCTGGAGATGGATTCTATATCAGGTATTCACATGTCCATTAGCTTAGATTTTTCCAGCAAGAATCACATGTAGTTGCAAATAGTTTCAAGGTAAAGGACCATACAAAGCTGCTAGAATAGTATGCTGACCATTGTATGCAAGGGACCAGAGAGGCAGCAAATCAGTCTTTTGGCGTATTTTGGAAATTCAGAGCACAATGCCATATCTCAGTTAGCCCTTGATTCTTTGCAATTGCTGAAAGTGTGCAACCTGTATCCCAAGTGTAACTGCATACTTTACTGTGAGTACATGGGCATTTGGAATGTTAGAGACCAACTCCAGTGGAGAGTCATTTATTTTCCTAAATATCTACACCACTTGCTTCACTTGAGATGGTGGAGCTTCAGTTATAGAGTCTATTTATGTCTCTCTTTGCAGAGCACTTTATGATCGGCTGGCAGAGGTGGAGCAGGATTTAAACTTTAAGAAGGATGACATTTTGTATGTTGATGATACTCTACCACAGGGGAACTTTGGTTGCTGGATGGCTTGGCAGCTGGATGAGAATGCTCAAAAGCTAGAGAGAGGACAGATTCCCAGCAAATATATGTAAGTGACCTCAGTGAAAAATTGTTTCTTAAAGTTCCTGAATGATGAGCTATAAACAAAAAAGAATCGGGTTTCAGTCTTCAAAGCTGTGTGATTCCCGTGAGGTATTAGTTTCCTAGAAGTGTTTTAGGGGTGGCATGTTTTAATAACATCTAATTAAATAAGATGTTCTGTCAAGTCATTTTTAGTGCTGCTAATAGTAACCTCCTAAAAGTGGAAAGGACACACAGTGCTGTGCTGTGAAAGAAGATTCAGACAGTAACCTAAGTGACTTTACGCAGAAATATCATTTAAATTGGGGGTGTAAGACCCATTTTTAGACAGCCATTCCCTTTTGAATTATGATATGTGTAAATTGAGGACTGTGTACCCAAAACAATCCACTATTACCAAAGGGAAATATTCACCAAGATCAAGGGCAGAATATAATCTTTATTCAGCCATTACATTTTTAGCTGTTTAGTGAAGTCACATTCAGTATCACTCAGTAGGCAAATAGTCTCACCTTTTTAAGACCACTGCTATTTCTGCACTTCCTTTCTCTCCTTTCCTCATAAGAACTTGTAAGCAATTCTTGACAATAGAAGCTATGCTAATACGTAGGCTAGCTGTTACATAACATTTTGAAAACACAGTATAGACATAATTATCCTCACACTGTTCCTGTGAGATAAGTAAGAAGGAACTGACCCCATTTTGCAGACATAAAGATACCTGCTACGTATACAGTAAGTTTGCTTCCATTTTTAATACAACTGCATGAGAGTAATTTTGTGTTAGAATGTTAAACAAAACTAATCACTTAGTTTGCAGAAACAATAATGGCAATACAATGTGCAGCATCTTATAACCAAAAGTGTGGTTATATGTCTATGTAGGGGGAGATTGACTTTCACTGGGAATTAGGGGCCTACCTAATTACCTTTAAAAATCTTCCCCAAAATTCTCAGCCAGAACTTGTCAAGCTCTTTCCAGTGCTATTATGTTTACCCACATTCTAGTGTCCCTGAAGAAAGGCCCAGAAAGTCAGACTTAAGATATATAATACATGGGATATCTTCTTCCAATGTTGATCAATAGTAGTTTCAGGTATCTTTTCAGGTTATGGATATTTTGTTGCTGCTGCTTGAGATCATTTGGCAATTGTCCTATACAAGTTTTCCTTAGTGGTGATAGATTTTTTTTCTTTTCTTTTGTGAAGAATGGATCTTAAAATCCCTATGTGTTGGTACTAACCTGAATACAATTATTCAATCCATTTCACTCTAGGATGGACCAGGAGTTCTATAGGAGACACAGTATGTCTGAGACTAAAGATGAAAACAGCTCCACTAAGACTTTGTCAGCAGCAGCTCGAAGATCGTTCTTTAGAAGAAAGCATAAACACAAGCGTAGTGGTTCCAAAGATGGAAAAGATTTACTGGCTCTCGATACAATCAGTACAGACTCCATTCCTTTCTTGGATGGCAAGTGCCTTTGTTAAATTTAGTTTTCTTAAGGCTATGGAAAAACACCTGAGAGAAGTGTGGTTTTCTGGTTGGTCTGCATATAAACACTGGAGAATCATCTGTGTACTATGACACTCATTGTCCTCAGGCACCAACATAGGCATTAAATAACAAACCAGATCATCATCTCAAATTAGTGCTTGTAATTTATTAACTTAAAAAGAAAAAGTCCATTCCCCGATGTAAGAATATTAAAATTTAACCTTTTGAGCAGGGTTGCCTCCCCCCCCGAAGTGCCTTTTGACATTTATGCCTCCAGCATGGTTTAAATCCTTTAACTCCAGCTTCTCATAACGGGACTACAGGCCCTTTGTCCATTGCCAAAGATTTATGTTCAAACCTTTTGTAATTAGTTGTGTGTCCTTTAATTATCTGAACGATGCTGCAAAAACATTTTAAATTGTGCATAAGTGACTTTTTTGTTTCTCTTTTTAGATTCTGTGAGTCTGGCTTATCAGCGTGTACAGAAGGTGGATTGTACCTCTCCCAGGCCCGTACTCATTCTAGGACCATTACCTGATGCTGTGAAGGACATGCTAGTCAAAGAATCTCCTGGAAAATTTTGTAGATGTCCCCTTGGTAAGTGTACAAGGATTGAGAGCAACTTTGTGTGTTTTGCCATGTCACGTTTATTTGTACTTGTAGAAATAACACAATCATCTGACCTAACAACTGGATTAAAGGGTAGCACAAAGATACTAGGAGGGGTAGGAAAAAGCAGGACAGTGAAAGTCTATATAATATCCTGTAAATCTTGTTCTGTGGTTAAGAAATATAAATGAACGAAGTATCAATTTTTGTTCTTTGAAACAGAAGTGATGAAAGCTTCCCAACAAGCCATCGAACGGGGAGTGAAAGACTGTTTGTTTATAGATTACAAACGGAGGAGTGGACATTTTGATGTGACAACAGTAGCTTCAATAAAGGAGATAACAGAGAAGGTGATTGTCTCTCTATGGTATCTTCTCCAGCTCTCCAGTTCATTGTAAAATTTACAGATAATTATTATATACTGTGTTTCCTGAAAAAAATTGTACTAGTACTGATATTGTTCTGTTTCAAAAGATTACCAAAGAATTGTTCCCAGGGCATTTTCTTATTGAGAAAAACAAGGTAATTTAATATAAATGCTGTTACCTTGTTTTATCATGTCACTATTTAAAGACTCTCTTATAATCCTAGATGTAGAGAAATTGGTTGTGTTAGTGGTTCTTTTTTAAGTCATCTTAATATTAGTTAAAAATAGAAATTCTGTGCATTGCAGAGTTTGAATTAAAAATATTTTGAAAAATAAAAAGTTAAGTACTTTGTTTCTTGACATTGCTCAGAGCATGAAATTTGCCAGTGCAATAAACACTGCAAGAAAGAAACCTCTAAACTGATGTTAACAGAATTAAAATATGTTCTGTCAAACCGGATATATACTCTTACCGCTAAAGGAGTAGAGCTGCATATTTGGTCTCATTAGGAGATATGAAAGACTATTAATCTGTTCTTAAAGATAAAAATAAATGAATACCTAAATTCTTTATTGCAATAGGTTTGAGATTAGTTGATTCCATCTGTTTTAAGCTAAATTTTCAATTTAGTATCAATATCCTCAAATAAGTGCCTTTTTTATTAATAGATTTTTTTGTACTCTAAATGGGGTTTACTGTTTCAGGTATTTTTGTCATCCTGAGGATTGATAAATCCTTTACATACAGTGCACGTTGTAGTTACTGCCACAACATATTTTATGTGTAAAAGGTGTTGAAAATATGCTTAATGGCCTGTTATATAAATGTAAAACAGAAATTCTCTTGAGTTACTGGGGTTTCACTGGGGGATTAATAGGGGCTTTGTAACTTTGCTTATGCTTTCTACCCCAATGTTTGTTTTTAGGATTGTCATTGTCTGTTGGACATTGCTCCTCATGCCATTGAACGGCTTCACAGTGTTCATATCTACCCTATTGTCATCTTCATTCGGTACAAAAATGCTAAGCAAATCAAGTAAGTGAGAAATATAGCTTACAGCCACTTGTTTTGTTATACAATAATAGTTTGTATAGCCAGTTTCATTGTAGTATCTCAGAAAACCTTTTTAAATGTGAATCAATTAAGCCTTGCAACTCTCTTGTGAGGTAGGGAGACTTATCACCATGCAACAGAGGGATAAAATGAAGGGACGTCTGTAACTTACCATGTTTTGATAGAAAGTATATTAAGTAGTGCTGTTTATTAATCGCAGTTAACTCATGTGATTAACTCAAAAATTAATTGCAATTTTGAAAATTAATTGTGATTAATCGCAGTTTTAATCACACTGTTAAAAACAGAATACCAATTTCCATTTATTAAAATATTTTTGGATGGTTTTTCTACGTTTTCAAATATATTGATTTCAATTACAACACAGAATACGAAGTGTACTGTGCTCACTTCATATTATTATTTTTATTACAAATATTTGCACTGTAAAATGATAAAAGAAATAGTATTTTTCTATTCACCACATACAAGTACTGTAGTGCGATCTCTTTAGCGCAAAATTGTAACTTACAAATGTAGATTTCTTTTTTGTTACAACTGCATTAAAAAACAAAGCAATGTAAAACTTTAGAGCCTACAAGTCTACTCAGTCCGACTTCTTGTTCTGCCAATCGCTAAGAGAAATAAAAGTGGCAAAGAGTCCTGTGGCACCTTATAGACTAACAGACGTATTGGAGCATAAGCTTTCGTGGGTCAGTACCCACTTTGTCGGATGCATGTAGTAGAAATTTCCAGAGGCAGGTATAAATATACAAGCAAGAATCAGGCTAGGGATAACGAGGTTAGTTCCATCAGGGAGGATGAGGCCCTCTTCTTCTGGCAGTTGAGATGTGATCACCAAGGGAGGAGAAACTGTTTTTGTAGTTGGCTAGCCATTCACAGTCTTTGTTTAATCCTGAGCTGATGGTGTCAAATTTGCAAATGAACTGAAGCTCAGCAATTTCTCTTTGAAGTCTGGTCCTGAAGTTTTTTTGCTCCAATACGTCTGTTAGTCTATAAGGTGCCATAGGACACTTTTACAGATCCAGACTAACACGGCTACCCCTCTGATATAAGAAAAATAAGTTTGTTTACATTTACGGGAGATAATGCTGCCCACTTCTTATTTACATCACCTAAGGCCTGGTCTACACTACAAGTTTCTCTGATTTAGCAGCGTTAAATCCGAATTAACCCTGCACCCGTCCATACAACGAAGCCATTTTTTCGACATAAAGGACTCTTAAAACTGATTTCTGTACTCCTCCCCAACAAGGGGATTAGCGCTGAAATAGACATCGCCGTTTCGAATTAGGGTTAGTGTGGACGCAATTCGAAGGTATTGGCTCCGGGAGCTATCCCACAGTGCACCATCGTGACCGCTCTGGACAGCATCTGAACTCGGATGCACTGGCCAGGTGTACAGGAAAAGCCCCGGGAACTTTTGAATCTCATTTCCTGTTTGGACAGGCAAGCTTATCAGCACAGGAGACCATGCAGTCCCAGAATCGAAAAAGAGCCCCAGCATGGACCGAACGGGAGGTACTGGATCTGATCGCTGTATGGGGAGAGGAATCCGTGCTATCAGAACTACGTTCCAAAAGACAAAATGCCAAAATATTTCAAAAAAATCTCTGAGGCCATGCAGGACAGAGGCTACAGCAGGGACTCAACACAGTGCCGCGTGAAACTTAAGGAGCTCAGACAAGCGTACCAGAAAACCAAAGAATCAAACGGACGCTACGGGACAGAGCCCCAGACATGCCGCTTCTACGCTGAGCTGCATGCAATTCTGGGGGGGGGGGGACTGCCACCACTACCCCACCCCTGTCCGTGGACTCTGATGATGGGGTACTCTCCGCCATGGCTGAGGATTTTGCAGATGGGGAAGATGAGGAGGAGGAGGAGGAGGACGAGCTTAGGGAGAGCACACAGCACACCGTTCTCCCCGACAGCCAGGATCTTTATCACTTTGCCTGAAATACCCTCCCAACCCAACAAAGCTAGAAAAGGGACCTCTGGTGAGTGTACCTTTTTAAATATAATACATGTTATAAAAGGAAGCTTTTTTTAATGATTAAGTAGCCCTGAGGACTTGGGATGCATTTGTGGCCAGTACAGCTACCGGAAAAGTCTGTTAACGTGTCTGGGGATGGAGCGGAAATCCTCCAGGGACATCTCCATGACGCTCTCCTGGAGGTACTCTAAAAGCCTTTGCAGAAGGTTTCTGGGGAGAGCAGCCTTATTCCGTCCTCCCTGGTAGGACACTTTACTACACCATGCTAGTAGCAAGTAATCTGGTATCATTGCATGACAAAGCCTGCCGGCGTATGGTCCCGGTGTTCGCTGGCATTCAAGCAACATCTGTTCTTTATCTCTCTGTGTTATCCTCAGGAGAGTAATATCGTTCATGGTAACCTGGTTGAAATAGGGGAATTTAATTAAGGGGACATTCAGAGGTGACCATTCCCGCTGGGCTGTTTGCCTGCGGCTGAAAAGAAATCCTCCCCACAGTTAGCCACGCGGTGTGTGGGGGGGGGGGGGGGGGGAGGCATTGAGCTGAGCTGTTCGCATTAGGCTAGCAGGGATCTTCCCTGATACCAGCCAGGTGGTTGGGGGAGAGGAAAAGCGATCATCACAGACAACTGGATGGGGCGAGGGGGTTAGTTTGGTTTCTGCTGCTGCACGTTAACAGGAAAACAGCAGCACTAAATGGCCAACTAACGGGCTTTGCTTGGTATGGGAAAGGAGGGGGCTGCTGTTATGAAGGTTGCAGAAGCCAAAAGACTGTGGCTTACCATGGCTGCCTGCAAGCCCAATTCTGTTGCCCGGCCCTGCGTGTATGATCTCTAACACCAAAGACGCAGGCACTCAATATAAGATGCAAAATGCGACCTTGTATCAAAATCACATGTGCTGTGCTATGTAATGTGAATAGTGTTGTTCATCGTGAAAGAGTATAGCCATTGTTCTGTAAAATGTATCTTTTTTTAATACTTCACTCACTTTTTTTCCTCCAGCAGCTGCAAAGGTTTCAAGCCTCCCTCCTCTGTCCCAAAGGCTATCTCAGATAAGGCGGCGAAAAAAACGCATGCGCGATGAAATGTTCTCGGAGCTCATGCAGTCGTCTGGCACTGACAGGGCTGTGCAGAGGGACACAATAGCAGAGTACAGGATGGTGGCCGATGAATGTGAGGAGAGGTGGCGTCAGGAAGATCAGAGGAGGCATGAGGAAACACTGGGCCTACTGCGGGAGCAAACGGACTTGCTCCGGCGTCTGGTGGAGGTCCATGAACGGCAGAAGGATCACAGACTGCCACTGCAGCCCCTGCTTAACCGCCCTCCGTCCCCCCAAGTTCCATAGCCTCCTCACCCAGACGCCCAAGAACGCGAAGGGGGAGGCTCCGGGCACCCAACCACTCCACCCCAGTGGACAGCCCAAGCAACGGAAGGCTGGCATTCAACAAGTTTTAAAGTGGCCTTTTCCTTCCCTCCTACCGTCCTCCCACATCGCACCCAGGCTACCTTGTGAGTTATCTCCCTATTTTTCAGAGTAGCAGCCGTGTTCGTCTGTATCCGCAAAAAAGAAAAGGAGTACTTGGGGCACCTTAGAGACTAACAAATTTATTTGAGCATAAGCTGTAGCTCACGAAAGCTGATGCTCAAATAAATTTGTTAGTTTCTAAGGTGCCACAAGTACTCCTTTTTTCTCCCTATTTTTATAATCAATTAATAAAGAACACATGTTTTTTAAATGACAGTGACTTTATTTCCTTTGCAAGCAAGCTGTGATCGAAGGCGGGAGGGCGGGTGGCTTACAGGGAATTAGAGTCAACCAAGGGAGCAGGTTTTCATCAAGGAGAACAAACAGAAGTGTCACACAATACCCTGGCCAGTCATGAAACTGGTTTTCAAAGCTTCTCTGATGCGCACCGCTTCCTTCTGTGCTCTTCTAACTGCCATGGTGTCTGGCTGCGCATATTCAGCGGCCAGGTGATTTGCATCAACCTCCCACCGCACCATAAAAATCTCCCCCTTACTCTCTGAGATTGTGGAGCACACAGCAAGCAGCAATAACAATGGGAATATTGGTTTCGCTGAGGTCTGAGCGAGTCAGTAAACTGCGCCAGTGACCCTTTAAACGTCCAAATGCACATTCTACCACCATTCTGCACTTGCTCAGCCAATAGTTGAACAGCTCCTGACTACTGTCCAGGGTGCCGGTGTACGGCTTCATGAGCCATGGCATTAAGGGGTAGGCTGGGTCTCCAAGGATAACTATAGGCATTTCAACATCCCCAACGATTATTTTCTGGTCTGGAAAGTAAGTCCCTTGCTGCAGCTGTTGAAACAGACCAGAGTTCCTGAAGGTGCGAGCGTCATGTACCTTTCCCGGCCATCCCACGTTGATGTTGATGAAACGTCCCTTGTGATCCACCAGTGCTTGCAGCACCATTGAAAAGTACCCCTTGCGGTTTATGTACTGGCTGCCCTGGTGGTCCGGTCCCAAGATAGGGATATGGGTTCCGTCTATAGCCCCACCATAGTTAGGGAATCCCATTGCAGCAAAGCCATCTAGTATGACTTGCACATTTCCCAGAGTCACTACCTTTGATAGCAGCAGCTCAGTTATTGCGCTGGCTATTTGCATCACAGCAGATTTGCCCACTCCAAATTGATTACCGACTGACCGGTAGCTGTCTGGCGTTGCAAGCTTCCACAGGGCTATTGCCACTCGCTTGTGAACTGTGAGGGCTGCTCTAATCTTGGTATTCTTGCGCTTCAGGGCAGGGGAAAGCAAGTCACAAAGTTCCATGAAAGTGCCCTTACACATGCAAAAGTTTCGGAGCCACTGGGAATCATCCCAGACCTGCAACACTATGCGGTCCCACCACGCTGTGCTTGTTTCCCGGGCCCAGAATCGGCGTTCCATGGCATGAGCCTGCCCCATTAACACCATGATCTCCAAATTGCAGGGGAACGCAGTTTTAGAGAAATCTGTGTTCATGTCTTCCTCACCTGGTTTTTCAGGTGCTGGTTCTGCATACACTGCACGATAATGCGCGAGGTGTTTACAATGGTCATAACTGCTGTGGTGAGCTAAACGGGCTCCATGCTTGCTGTGCTATGGCATCTGCTCCTGCTCAGGCGATCCAGGGAAAAGGGCGTGAAACGATTGTTTGCCGTTGCTCTGGCGGAGGGAGGGGCGACTGACAACATGGCTTACAGGGTTGGCCTACAGGGAATTAAAATCAACAAAGGGGGTGGCTTTGCGAGAAACAGAATGGCCCCCTCAAGGATAGAACTGAAAACTGGGTTTAGCAGGCCGTTGATTTCACGGAGGGAGGGAGGAGAAAATGAATACAAAACAAATCTGGTCTATTTCTTGTTTTGATCCACTTCATCTATCTTCATACATCTTGCTGGCAGCAGACTGTGCAGTACGACCGCTAGCCATCGTCATCTCCTGGGTGGTTGGCAGAAGACGGTGCAGTATGACTTCTGGCCATCGTCTTCTGCTGGCTGCAGATTAAAAGACAGTGCACTGCCGGAAGGACTGAATCGCCATGAGACGAAACGTAAAAGGGAAATGACCTGGCTGAGTCACTCCCTTGTTTGCCCAGGCGCCCCTGACCTCATCGAGGTCGGTTAAAAGAGCACCTTGGACTACATTGACGACGGCTACCAGTCATACTGCACTGTCTGCTGCCAAAAGGCAATAAACTGCTGCTGTGTAGCAATGCAATACCACGTCTGCCAGCACTCAGGATACATACGGTGACAGTTAGCTGAGTGGGCTCCATGCTTGCCGTGGTATGGCATCTGCACAGGTAACTCAAGAAAAAAGGCGCAAAACAATAGTCTGCCCTTGCTTTCATGGAGGGAGGGAGGGAAGGGGGAGCCTGATGATACATACCCAGAACCACCCGCGACAATGTTTTAGCCCCGTCAGGCACTTGGATTTCTACCCAGAATTCCAGTGGGTGGCAGAGACTGCGGGAACTGTGGGATAGCTACCCACAGTGCAACGCTCCGGAAGTCGACGGTTGCCTCAGTACTGTGGACACACTCCGCTGACTACATGCACTTAGAGCATTTGTGTGGGGACACACACAATCGACTGTATAAAAACGCTTTCTACAAAACCGACTTCTATAAATTCGACCTAATTTTGTATCGTAGACAAGGCCTGAAAGTGAGAACAGGCTTTTGCACGGCACTTTTGTCGCTGGCATTGCAAGGCATTTACATGCCAGATATGCTAACTGTTTGTATGCCCCTTCATGCTTCGGCCACCAGTCCAGAGGACATGCTTTTACGCTGATGACTCTCGTTAAAAAAATAATGCATTAATTAAATTTATGGCTAAACTCCTTGGGGGAGAATTGTATATTTCTTGGCGTTTTACCTGCTTTCTGCCATATATTTCATGTTATCGCAGTCTCCGATGATGACTCAGCATATGTTCATTTTTAAGAACACTTTCACTGCAGATTTGACAAAATGCGAAGAAGGTACTAATATGAAATTTCTAAAGATAGCTACAGCACTCGACCCACGGTCTAAGAATCTGAAGTGCTTTCCAAAATCTGTGGAGCATGCATTTCAAAAGTCTTAAAAGCACAACACTCTGATGCAGAAATTACAGAACCCAAACCACCAAAAAGGAAAATCAGCCTTCTGCTGGTGGCATCTGACTCAGATGATGAAAATGAACATGTGTCAGGACATACGAATCTTTAGCGTATTTAGCACATAAATATCTTGCAACGCCGGCTATAACAATGCCATACGAATGCCTGTTCTCACTTTCAGATGACTTTGTAAACAAGAAGCGGGCAGCATTATCTCCTGCAAATGTAAACAAACTTGTTTGTCTGAGCAATTGGCTTTACAAGAAGTAGGACTGAGCGGACTTTCTAGGCTCTAAAGTTTTACATTGTTTTATTTTTGAATGCAGTTATTTTTTTTACATAATTCTACATTTCTAAGTTCAACTTTCATGATAACTTTCAGTACTTGTATGAGATGAATTGAAAAACTATTTTTCATTTTTTACAATGCAGATATTTGTAATTAAAAATAAATAAAGTGAGCACTGTATGCTTCATATTCTCTGTAAAGCTGTACTAGCTATTGGCTAGATTTTCAAAATATAAAGCAACTGCTGCTGTTGAGCACTCTTACAGCTACTGTTTTTGAAAACCAACTTAAATATAATATTGTGAAAGATAGAACTGTTGACACAAGTCCTGATTTCTCAGTGCTCATCAAAATTAGGAGGAGTACTTGTGGCACCTTAGAGACTAACAAATTTATTTGGGCATAAGCTTTTGTGGGCTAAAACTCACTTCATCAGATGCATGCAGTGGAAAATACAGTAGGAAGATATATAGATATACAGAGAACATGGAAAAAATGGGTGTTGCCATACCAACTCTAATGAGACTAATCAATTAAGGTGGGCTATTATCAGCAGGAGAAAAAAAACTTTTGTAGTGATAATCAGGATGGCCCATTTCAAAGTTTAATTGTCAGTACAAAAATTTTTCTCCTGCTGATAATAGCCCACCTTAATTGATTAGTCTAGTTAGAGTTGGTACGGCAACACCCATTTTTTCATGTTCTCTGTATGTATGTGTCTGTCTGTCTATCTTCCTACTGTATTTTCCACTGCATGCATCCGCTGAAGTGGGTTTTAGCCTACGAAAGTTTATGCCCAAATAAATTTGTTAGTCTCTAAGGTGCAACAAGTACTCCTTGTTCTTTTTGCTGATACAGACTTACACAGCTACCACTCTGAAACCTGTCATCAGAATTAGGTGTATTAGCACATTAGCATTGGGAATACCTGTCCTGGGCATCAAAAGTTTAATAGTAGGATTTTCAAAAGCACCTAAGGTAATTTAGCACAGGTCTCATTAATTTTCAGAGGGATCTGTGCTCCTAGGTCAATTAGATGCTTTTGAAAACCACCCTAATACTAGGACAGTGTCTACAATAACACCAACACTGGCCCAGCTTGATGTATTAGCCTGCCTTTGCAATGCTGAGCTATCTGCTTTTCACCATTTCAAACAGAAACTTGCCTTTACTCACTAACCCGTAGGAGAGCCTCTGTTTACGTTAGGGCTCTGTACCTACCTCTCCCAATTGCTACAGTATCCAAAGTGTGATAGCTAAACATCGGATCTGGGTTTTATACTTATGAGAGTATTTTGTAGAGATGGGCTTGAACCAAATCCATGGATCTAAATGCTCCTGAGTGCTGGAGAAATGTTGATCTGCAGGAGGACTTTACAGCCTGTCCCTAGCTTCCCCCCCAATTTGTATCATAAGATTCTCTGTTTATTTGTAAAGTTTAATAAATGCATTTACATTTTAAGTCCTTTGATAGAGCAGTTTCTTTCGTGTTGTTTTGATAAAGAAGTGTTTTTTTCAAAGTGTAGGATGATCTGAGACTTCTGAAGATATCCTTTAAAACTGGAGAAGTTGGAGGTTTTTTCTTTGCTTTCACCGAGTGAATTTCTGCTAATGTTCTGTTGTGTTTCCTATTACAGCAATTCATATGCCTTGGCTATCACTTAAACCTCATATTACTGGTAATATTACACTGAATCGCCAGATGGCGCGCTCTGTATGCCTGAAAATTAATCAGAGGCTTGGACATTACCATAATTGTATGTAATTCATCTACAGTCTATTGAAAGAATAACTGTTAAGCAGACATTTTATTTCTTTTCTTACAGAGAGCAAAAAGACCCAGTCTTTCTGAGGGACAAAGTTACACAAAAACATTCCAAAGAACAATTTGAGGCAGCTCAAAAAATAGAACAGGAATATAGCAAGTACTTCACAGGTTAGTATTTAATAATCATTTCAGTAAGAACACAGTGTCAGGTTGTTCCACCTAAACTATGTTTCAAAAGAGCCTTTCGTACATAGCAGGGTTTTTTGTGTTTTTTCTCTCCTTTGGTTCTGGTCACGTTTGTGCTCTGATTCTTTTTAAAGAGAATATAATCTTTTTTAAAAAAAAAGTCACAACCGCTTAGTCTATAACATAGAGTTTTAGTTTTAGTATTTAGAGTATCTTCTATATATAGTATAATGACACCTCTCAAAATGGCTTGGCAGAAATGACCCAGTATTGGGAGCATTATGGTGAAACTATATAAAGTGTAAGTGTTTTGATGTGACTGTTGTCATAACATTACAACATTCATTGATTTTTTTATTATTATTATTCCTCTAGAGTGTGGTGTATTTCGGAGTTCTAATGTAAGAAAGCTATACTGGGATTTAATGGCTTTGGAATAATACATATTGATATGACATGTTACAGGGGGGTTTAAGAAGGCGAGTACACAGTCATTGGAATGGAACCATTATACATAATCATATCAGAGGTCTGTTTTAATGGCATAGTTCATAACATGAGCCACTGAACATTTGAGGAATGTTTTCGAACATATTTTACCCGAGACAGTGCTGCAGTACTTAAAGGATACTTCAGTTCATTTCAGCACCAACTCTTCTGCATAAGCTCATAACATTCAGGCTGAAATCTCTGTACTATAGAAGCAAATGGCCCCAACATTACACAAACGGTACCTAGGAACACAGCATGAAGTCCTTATAACAATATTAATAATTCCTAGCCCTTATATAGAGCTATAGTCCCTAATGTTTCTCTTAATTTAGAAGAAATTCTGCTGTGATTTTTACAGAAGTGGTTTTACACACACACACACACACACACACACACACACACACACACACACACACACACACACACACACACACACACACATAAAATACAGTATCTTTAGGGACAGGTCTGTCTCTCCATAAGAAGGTATTACTATTACATGTTGAGAAAAGTCACAAATCATTAACAATGGCAGTTTTCCAGCTTAAATAAGAGAAGTACTCCATTTTCAAAGAAGTGACCATGAACCTTGTAAATGTGCACATAGCTAGTTTTTATATAACCACATGCTATCTTCTGCTCCTTGTGTGTGGGTGTTGCACCCCTTTGTTGCATGTTGTCTTAATTGAGGCCCAATCCTGCAACAAACCATGTGTGACCAGAGACTCATCTCATGATGAGGGGCCTTAAAGTGTAAGTTCTTTGAGGCATGGACTGTCTGTACGGTGCCTAGCAGTTTGCAGGCCCCAATTTGATGCTCCTGGATGCTACTGAGACCGACAGAACCAAAACAGCTGTATTGAAACTGAATTATACTTTTGACATACTAAAATTTCCAAGCTAAGATTCAGTGCTTAACTGACATAGCAGGATTCTGAGAAAAGTGTGTAGTTTAAGCATAGAGTGATATGTAATCTTGCACGCAATAGCTTTTTCTCCCTGGTGTGCAGCAGACCTACAGATCTGAACCCTGGGGCTGCTTCAGTAACCAATCTTTTTTGGCTAATAGCCCATTTAAGCCATCTTCAGTTCAGAGACTGCACACTTGGTTTGATCTGTATTGCCTTTTAAATGCCCCTTTTTGTCCTTTTTTGAGTCCGTGCATTCTACTTCCAAATTCTGATGGTGTTGGTGCGGCACAGTGTGCTGTGTCCATTAGAATACCTTTCTGTTGAAGTGGTATTCAAGTCTCTCGGTTCAGACGAGGAAAAGTCTGCCTCTTGCTATTTTTTCCTATTACTCGAGAGAATTGTTAGCTGTGGTCACTGGCTCTTTCAAGCACAGCTGTTAAGATATGCAAGGCACTCTAACGTTTTAAAGCTCCTATGGTCTGCTCTCCCTCGTCTACACGGATTTTTTTTCCTACATGTTGCTGAACAACTGCTAGAGCAAGGAATAGCAGGCAGACATTAAGAAGTGTCAGTACAGGCAAGGCCCAAGCTTTGGGGATGATTATTATTATTTTGGTTAAGTCCCATTTCCTGTTCCTAACTGCCTGCACTAGTTATTTTGAATGGCTTGAGGGTCCTGGGCAAAGTTTATTTTAGTGGGTAACACCGTGATGCAAAACTTTCGCTGTTAATTCTTCAAACTGAGCACTCCAAGACAGATATATCAGGGATTTCTCAACAAGAAGGCCCTTGCCTTTTGAACTTGTTCTGCTTGGCATTCCACCGTCGTCTGAGTTTGGCATGCCTACGAACACAATGCAAGGTGTATTTATGGCTATTTGCTTCTCTTCCCCCCTCACCCCTCCCCAACATAGTTGTCTCAATAAATTTGTGGTAACAGCAACGGTGGTTTTATTTAGCTCATCCCTATACAATTAGTTTTAAATATTTGTAAACAGCACCTAGTTGCTACAGCTATAGTCTCTGTGTGTATTACTATATAAATATTAAACCTTGAACACCCCTTGCTCAACAGTGTGGGTTTATTATGATATTATGGGGTTCTGGCCATCTTTAGGGGTAATGAACAAATTCTGCCACGTGCTTCTGAAAATAACAAGCAAAGGACTCAGTAACAAAACAGTTGTCTTAGCTGATTATAACCAGGGCTCTGACTGCCTTGCTTTGTCATTTTAAGGGTTCGCAGGAGAGTCTGATATTAAATACTTAACCTCTCTGCTCTATTTATCCTTGTTATTGTTTTACTCACATTCTTGTATCTACCATATCCAAGTGGTTAATTTATTCATGGTCTGTTGATAAATACTATGTAGGAAAATACCTGGCTATGAATTGCTTTTTCTGGTGCCTGATGTGTGTGACTGTGGTGTTTGTTTTTATTTTTGTAGGTATTGTCCAGGGAGGAGCCCTTTCAAGCATTTGCACTCAGATTATGACAACTGTTGATCAAGAACAAAATAAAGTCCTGTGGATTCCAGCTGGCCCGCTATAGACACTTGCTGTGAAACTCTTCTACGGCTGTAACTAAACAGTTGGCTTTTCTTTTTGTCCAATGGACACTGTCCATTATATCTCTATAGAGATATAAAGATTGATTTTCATGAAGGGGATGGATACACTGAATAAAAAAACATCCACAAGGTGTGCTGGAAGAGAGAGATCACTTTATCAGAAAAACTTGTATTTTACGGTGTGCTTTTATACAAAACAGGATGGGATATAACGTAGGTGTACTTTTTCATAAGAGATTAATTTAGTGATGCTGCGAAACAAAAACCCTTTAGAATGACAAGTTTACAAAATCCTTTTCCAAGTATTTGGTTCTTGTTTACTTGAATGTCTTTTTTTTTTTTTTTTTAAGTTTTTCCTTTCCCCAAATGAGGCATATCTCCAAAATGGAGTGATGTTTTTACATATGAATGAATGGTTGTGGGCAGTGTGATTCTACCTTGCAATTCTAACCATTTCCGAGCACGCTGTTGACATGACTACCGGGTAATCACATGGGTATTGTGAACGGTACATTTTGGGAGTGAGCTCAGAAGGAAGTGCACTCCTCTACAGGGCAGACCACTGTTGATAAAATACAAATGCTTGTCTGTCAAAGATACTGTTTTTCGTTTTTATGCATGGAGCGAGTATTTAAACATCATAATATATCTGATCAATCTGAACTTAGTGTGTGTTGAGAAATAATTTTTGGTTGTTGGGCCTGGATTAAGTAGAGATGGGGAGAGTCAATAGCTAGGCCTAGCATGCTGTGTTTGTCACTTTTAGAGACTGTAAATATTGAAAGCTTATGTTGGTGCAATTTTGCAGGGTAATTCTTAAGCATTGTACTTCAGTGTGTAGCATTCACATAGATTTTTATTTAATATAAGAACAGTCACAGTTTTAGGGCTTTGATTAAAAGCCTGTAGGGAGGTACTATAATTGCTAGTGTTGTCACTGTCAACAAATAAGCAATCATTTAGTTTTGGTTACAAGACTTATGTACCCATTGTACCAAACTCCATTACATCAGTTCCTTTTTTGTTTTTGCACTTCTGAGTCTGTGTTCCTAACACAAAGTTTGTTTTTGTCTCTCTAACTGTATGTCATGTTTGTAGATACTGTACTTCAGTTGTTCTTTTGAAGAAGAACTGTTTCTCGGTGACTGTTCCTAACATTTCATTATGTAGCAAGAAATATTTTTTAGTTTTACCCAACAGTGTGTAGTTTTGCTTTTATTTGCAGTTTTTTTAATTAAAAAAGGGATTCTTCTTGGACAGCTCTTCAAAGAAAAATTTGGTCCTAAATTTTAACTTCTGTTTTCCAGATACTGTTTTATCGTTCAAAATACTTTAAAAAATATAGGAAATGTATTGATGAATTACTGGTAAAAATACTTTACATGTTGAGGGACAGCAATTATATTTTTTTTAAGTTGAGGTCAGAGTTGGACTCCAATGGTACAATTGAGACACAGGTACAGTTCTGACTTGGATTTTCTGTACTAAAAATAAAAATGTCAATTTGTATAAAAAAAAAGTTAAAGAAACTGATTACTGTGTTAAATAAGTCAATTTCTAGAACTTGACTTGTGCATAAGAACTATTTATGTATTGTATATTCTCACTTTTTACTTGACATATGGAGCCAATTTTAGTTCTTGTACTCATAACATTTGCCCATATAAAATCTTCATTCTGTAGATTGAAATTGACATGTGGGCTCTGTACACACAAGCTTTCTCCACAAAATAGATTCTGCGGGCATAATTTGTACACTTACCTCCAATTCTTTTTCTTCACCTAAGATCTATGGGTTTTCAGGGTGTTGGCAGAATTCAGACTTGTCAATAGATGTTTCAAGGACACATCCCTTTCTGAAGCGCCTGCCAATTGAGATAACTGATGAAAAACTGTCCCTTACCTATATTTTTATAAGGGCTTGGCTACACTTGCAGATGTAGAGCGCTGGAAGTTAAACCAGCCTTCGGAGACCGCAGCAGGGAAAATGCTGCTATGTCTTTACACTGTCAGCTGCAAGCACAGTGGCGTGGCCACGTTAGCAGCTCTTGCAACTCCACAGAGAGCAGTGCATTGTGGTAGCTATCCCAGTGTGCAAATGGCTGCAGCATGCTTTTCAAAGGGCGGGGGACAACAGTGACGGGGAGTGTGTTGTGTGTATGGGGGGGGGAGAGACAGTGTGTTTTGGGGGGCAGAGTGTGTGTCAGCATGCTGTCTTGTAAGTTCAGGCAGCAGCAGACGCCTGCCCCCTGCCTCTCTCTCACACACTCTTGCACAAACGCCTGCCTTGGCAGCAGCAGCAACATTATTCCACAGTAATGGTTTGCTTTGTCCCGGAGCAGATAAGCAGCCGGCTGTCAGACATGGAGCTTTGAAAGGGGATAGCCACATGCCTGCCGCCGAGCTCAAAACAATGAGGAGAGTGGCCACTTGACTTCAGGGGATTATGGGATATTTCCACAGGCCAGTCACAGAGCAGCAATGCAACACGTTGTCCACACTGACACCCGGGTGTTTCAGCCAGGGCGCAGCAAGCTTTATGCTTCTCGTGGAGGTGGATTACCAGGAGCGCTCCAGCTGCAGAGTCCAGGCGCTCTAAGTGCCTTGCCAATGTGGACACCTCAGGAGTTAAGGCGCCTGGGGCTGATTTAATGCACTCTAACTTGCAAGTGTAGCCCAGCCCTGACTAAAACATCATCAATGAATCTAACCAAGTTTTCATGTTCCGCAGTAGGCCGTCACATGTCTACCAAATTAGTGATCCTTACCCAAGCTTGCACAGGATCTGTGTCCCTTCCTACTTGAAGAAAGGAAATTTTGGGGTGGCACATAAACATTCTTCAGCATAGTGAGTGTCCCAGTTCATACATGGGTAATTTTTCAGACATGTATAGCAAGGACAGCAAAACCATTTGGACTAATGTAAGCAAAAAGAACAACTATGAACAACATGCATCAGTCATCTGGGAACCAGCCTAACACCATCCTCCTAGCAACACCTCATGCAAGACTTGGAATTCAGCTACTAGGTATGTTAAGAAATCCATGGAGAACAGGAATTAAGTAGTGTGGCCTGAGTGCAGAAGAAAATCTTCTTGCCTTGTGCATCCAACACACACAACTTTGTACCTTCAAAGCCAAGTGAAAGGACACAAAGTGAACTTGATCAGCTGAATGAATGCCTTGGTTTTGTCTAGGTCTATTTTTAGCATTGTGCAGGCATCCATTGGGTGCAATGGCTTGGGACAGATTTATAGTGCAATTTTGTGAGACTTCTAGGTAATGCAGTTGACTTGAGGAATGAATTCTGGGTTTGTCTAAAGAAGCACTTTATCAGCATGAAAAATTCAGTACTGGTTCTGTATGGACAGAACTTTTAATTGCACTACAGATCAAGCTAACATTACTGCTATCGTGGCTACTTGCCAGAGAGGGAAATGTGAAAGGATGGCGCATGAGAATGTTCAACATCAGGTTGAGCCCCATCATGCAACTCTGTACCCCAGCTTTTACATTATAGCCAGACACAATCTACTCTGTTCACTGATTTGTCTGGAAGCTAAAAGGGTAGAGATTATCATATCTGAATATTCTTGCATCAGTAGTCACTTAATTTCTAAATGCCAGGCAGCCAACTTCAGCCTCCCACGCTCAGACTGCATGATGGGTAAGGCAATTCCTATCTGCATCCCGATACTTTGAATACCTAATTATGACCCCTAGTCAGAATACAGGAATTTACATGATATTGTACAGTTCCTGAGGGGGGGAAAAAAGTCCTATTATCAAGCAGGGAATTGTGTACGTGAGAAATAAATGAACTGTTGTGGGTCAGTAGAGCACACTATTCCTGTGCTCTGACTGTCAGAAAACCAAAATGGAAATCTTTGTCAGCTTTTTGGCTTAATTTGAGAGAGTCTTAGTGCCATACACAAAACTCCAAGGCTAGATTTGCCAGTAATTCCAGAAGAAATAATTTTGGCCCAGTGTTTACATAACACACAGGCCTGTTCTAAAAACTGCAGTAGTTAGAAAGTGAGTTCTGAAAATCTTATGCCTGAGTGCACAGCTATAGGCCTGCAGTCAGTCATACTGCACAGTTTACTTAGTGACCTTTTCAAAATATTACCATATTTCAGACTGTTTTTTTAGCTGTTAGTAGGATGTCCTTCTCAGATGGAGTGTACAAACCATTCCTTTTTGCCTTATCTGGTCATTTTTACTATTGCTTCATCAAGTTCTGGAAATAACCCTCTGATGCATGAAATGAACATGAATATTTTTGTATGATTTTTTTTTTTTAAAGTAAGATATGCAGCCTCTCTGCCCTCGAGTAGTTTGTAAAAATGGGGTTTTGAGTTATAGGCATTGTGCTCTTCATACATAACACTAAGAAAAGCAATTTTTATTTTTAAGAGAAGTGATTATTGTACCTTCACCAGTTTATCGTTTTGAACTTGACAGTCTACACTAGAATTGAGAGAGAATTGTACTAAAGTGAATATTCCAAAAGAGTGTTTAAACTTTCACCCAGATTCCAAACTGCAAGTTGGTTTGGCATTGTTCACAACCCTTTGTTACTATGCCATTTGTGAACAAGTTTTTGACTGAGCTAATGTTTTGGGTAAGAACTTTTTCTTCATACAAGTGACCCTATTCACCTGGAGTCAGGAGATTGTTGCATGTGTGAGCAAAAGTATTTACTATTCATTCTGTGTTCTAAAAATTCCACCCTACCAGAGCACAGAAGTAATCCCAAGTGATATAGTGGATAACCAATCACATTCCATCAACACAGTGACTAGTCAAGTCAAATTGTTCAGCCCATCTGGCAAATAGTTACAGATAACACGTTCACAGAAACTGGGATCAGTTTGTCATGATTCATACATCAAAAACAGGGGTCTAAATTCCCCACCAACACTTCAACTAGCCCTTATTATAATTCACAATATAGTCAAGCATGATCTTTCTGATGCAGCTGCATATGGGAAAGAAAATTATGTATGGTCTAATTCTCCTTAAACAACATCAAGTTTTTCCTAGAAAGGTTATGGATAATTAATTTGCACCATTACAAGTACCATATGCAAGTCTGGGTTGTGTGGACATGAAATTTCTAGGATGCAAATATGCTCTGCCTATACCAGAGTCCGACCTCTATATCTACCATTTGCCATTGGGTGCAGTTCCTGCAGATGCCAGTGTTACTAGGTAAATGTTTGCAGAACACAGTTTTCTTGTATTAACTGTATACCCAAGTAATTTTACAGTGTATGGTATTTTCTTCTCTTGTTGATGTGATGCATATAGATCCAGCTGTCATAGGTTGTATCTTCTTCTGAGTAAAGACACTTGGACAAGACTTTACCACTAAACATCTGTTCTGCTGCAGTTCCCCCTAGAAAAGTGATGCCAAACAAGCGTCAAGAGGCAGAAGGTCCCGACAGAAAGACATTAATTACCTTGCACCCTGGACAGTTTATATTTCTGTACGTGAGGCTCCCAGCTCCTTGCATGAGTAGTATAGCCAGCTTGGTTGCTGTACAGCTATTGGCCATTGGTCCTGTAGAGCTCCTAGGCAAAGTTAATAGTGCTACAAACCAGATTATAAAAAGAAAAGGAGGACTTGTGGCACCTTAGAGACTAACCAATTTATTTGAGCATAAGCTTTCGTGAGCTACAGCTCACTTCATCGGATGCATACTGTGGAAACTGCAGAAGATCTTTTTATATACACACAGGAGAGTGGGGTGGGAGGAGGTATTTTTTCATGCTTTGTGTGTATATAAAAAGATCTTCTACACTTTCCACAGTATGCATCCGATGAAGTGAGCTGTAGCTCACGAAAGCTTATGCTCAAATAAATTGGTTAGTCTCTAAGGTGCCACAAGTACTCCTTTTCATTTTGCGAATACAGACTAACACGGCTGTTACTCTGAAACCAGATTGTTTCCACACCCATTTCTGCTGACATTTCCTCTATTTTGGAAGAGGATTTTGATCAGACCCCTTCTAGTTGCTCCCTAACCAGTTTCCACTGGAAAGTTGCAAAGTCACATGGAGTCAGTAGCAGAGCTAGGAAAAGAACCAGAATCCTGTGCTTCAATCATCATTCTGTACACACAGATTGGTTTCGGATGTACTGTATTTCATGCTCTTCCTTTCATAATCTTTATTCTCTGGGAATGACCAGTGCATGTTTTACCCTTGATAGGTCTGGGTTTCTTTTGTGGCTTAAAATATTTTCTTTACTTTTGTACTGGGGATGGCAACAAGCGGTGCACACCATTTTTCAAAGCTACTTACAGAAAACAAGCTTGCATTTTTCTTAAAGGGAAATCTATTTTGTTTGAAACATTTTCTAACTTAAAAGCAGCACCTACAATAACTATACCAAAAGTTTGGAGATGAGAAGTATTCTGGTTTTTCCCGTTTGTTTTCATGGTGAAGTTGGCAGCTGTTGGAGTTGAGTCAGTTTCTCAGTTCCCCCTTTCACACACAAAACGGGTGAGAAGGAAAACTTTTAAATGTGATTGTAAAACCACAGAATTTGGTGGGAATCTGGGACAGGAGCAGCACCTGTGAAACTACGTTAAAGACATTGCCCCAAATTGACTAGATTTTAAACTGTCCCTTTCCTAATCCACTATCAATCCATTCACAAAACACTTGCTCCCTTGCACACTGTCCACAATGGCCTCAATTATGTGGCAAGTTCTCAGTGGAATCAAAATTTACTGTCAAGAGTGTCTGCCAGCACTGCCACCTCAGACGAAGACCTCTTTTTGGTGTCTGGTGAGTGTGGCAGGTATTGTGGTATCATTAAAAGCAACTAAATATCAAGGCCCAAAAATTGAGACACCCCTCAGAATGCAACAGATATATTTCTAATGGGTTTTTTTTGTAATGATTCACAAACAAAACTGGACTTTGAATGAAAAAGGTCTTTTGTAAACCCATGTTTAAATATGATAAATCTTGACACAAAAGGGTCATCCATGTTTCCATAACTCCCCCCTCAAATAGGTTAAGGAGGTATGATCTATACATACTGAATGACATTGAAATATAAAAATGGAAAATTGTTAAATGGTAAGGGTAAAAACTTTGATAGCTATGTTTTATATATATTTATATACCCACGTTATAGATAGTGAATGAGTTTAAATGAGGTAAGTTGTTAGGTCCAGGCCTTGCTGGCATAAGTGCGATTTGCCAATTCTTTTACATAGAATTATGATTAGTTTAAAATGTTATTGCTGACAGAACAAAGATAACATGTTGTGCTAGAAGTTAAAGTAAAAACACAACAGCAAGAAGCCCTTTACTGGGAAAAGCCAGGGCCAGAGTGGCACAAAATGACATGACATAGAAACATCAAACAAAAAATGCAGAAGCTGGGTAAAGTGAATCTTGCACATGTGTAATATACGGCTTACATAAAAAATAAATGGGTAATGTGCTAAAAGCTGAGTGGGCAAAGTTTAAGTAATACAAAATGTGGAAATGTATAAAAATTCAAGTGAACAGGGCCCTGGAGAAATGCTGAATAGAAACTGCAGGATGGGGCTGAAGGACCAGACCAGACCAGACCAGATGAGGCAACAATGATCATGGAAGGTGGAAGAACTTTCTGGAATGTGGTAATTTGGGCCCCCTATCAATTCCGTCTTGTCTTGCTATTGTCTGGCATGCTTATGGGTTCCAACACTATGTCAATTCTGACTGAATGCAAAAATTGATTAAGGCTAAATTGCATGGACTTCACTCAATTTCTCACTTTTAACCCCCAACAGCATGCACTTTGATGTCTATCTCCACAATCCCTCTCAGTAGATGTAACCAGCTATGCCAACAATTGCCCAAACCAGTCTTGGAGCAAACTTTGCTCCGAGCAGAAGTGAAGTCCCAAACTCCTGTGTATCTAGTCTCTCATGGTGCAAGTACAAGCTTGTAACCTTCCCATAAGAATTACATTTGAGGCTCCATGACAAGTTGTAAAATCTATAAACACTATTCAAATCTCAAGGATCATCAACTGACACCTGGCCCGAACATGTAGTGGAGATGCCCATGATTGGAAGGTGGGAGTACAATCATACAATGTCATACAATTAAGTAATGTCATACAATTAAGGAGGCTGCTGTCAAAATGTAGGTACTTAGCAAGACAGACTTGTTTGTGACAGCTAGTAAAGATCCTCCATCCATAGGCAGAAGTTTAGCAGTGAAGGGAGAGTCGCTGGTATCTTTCTGCAAATTTCTTCTAGTTTGCGTTAAGAGGTTTGAGGGCTTTTTTGAATAGCCCACATTTTATTTATGTTCTAAAGGGAATCCCAACCTTCATTCTACATTAAAATTATTTTGTTTAGAAAATGTTTGGGGATCCTTTAGGTGCTATATCAAGATACTGGTGTTGACAGCCAAGTTTTTAATCCTTTAAATGGAGCTGTTTTTCCTGCTGTATTCAAGGAAATTGTGATTAATTATTTCGCCAGGCAACTAAATGACTGAATCTATAGACTATACTCATGTGGATATAAAATAGTTTCTGCTAATACAAGCTAGACACAGAATTATGTGAATCCAGAAAGCTAAGTGGATGGGGGGAATTTTACCGCTTTACTTGAATGAAGTTTGGAGTAACCAAAACAGGTGACTCCCTACGTAACTGAATGAGAATCATTGTCCATTGTGTAATCAGTTAATCACTGGGTCTGATCGTACAAACCCTCATGCAAGTAGGTAGCCCTTACGCAGGTGAAGACCCCACTATTCCATACTATTTAATTTACAAAAGAAATCACCTGCCATTGCCAATTCTGCCCTGAGGCTTCTCAGCTCTAGCAGCTGCTTGTGGGAACTAATCTAGTTTGTGCAGTGCTGAAAACTGCTGGCACGAGCACCCAGCCACATGATAGATCCCAGAATCATTATCATCATCAATGGCAGGACAAAAGGTATTTATTTTACTGGGCCTGCTTTCATGGGTACAGATTTGTCAGTAGTATTTCTATAACTAGACCATTCACTTAACATAACTGTACATGAAAAATGTACAATGATCTGGGTGAAACATTCACACCATTTTCAGTATTGAAAACCTTTACCGTGAAAATTGGTTGCATTTCAAAAATAAGATGCGCTAGTGTCTTCCAATTTTTTGGTCTGGAAATTAGGATGAGTGAAAACCTTGATTTTTTTTTTCAGTGAAAAAAATGGACCATTTAAGTTTAAACTAAATTTTCCAAATTTAAAAATGCAAAATTTCAGATAAATCAATTGACACAAAACCCATGATATTTTACCAGTTTTTTGCCGAAATATAATGAAGGATGTCTCTGGGATGTGAAATAGCATGGAGAACAGTGGCAATTCTTTAGAAATTTTGCACAGTATTATCATCAATCACTTTATATAGTATTTTGTGCCTTAATCTAATGCTGATAAAAATGTAATGAGAAGTGAAATTAACCCATAAATGTTCATGTTCAGAGGGATGCTGTCAATCTGCACCATCTTGAAAAATCTCACTCCTGAGCATTAAAAGGAGCCTACAAAGGATTTTGTAAATTGATTGAACTTGTGCTCCTTTTTGCTTAGACACAAACTAGAAATGCGTTAGAGCTGGGGGCACTTTTTCTGCTGGAAAAGAAATATGAAGTATGGCCTTCCCTGTTTCTCCACCCTACTGCCCCAAAAGAGCTTCTGGATGTTCAGAATGTGTATTGTGAGCTCTTGCACTTTATTGAAGGGACAGGAATGATGATTCTTCTTTGAGTAAAAAGAAAAGGAGTACTTGTGGCACCTTAGAGACTAACAAATTTATTTGAGCATAAGCTTTCGTGAGCTACAGCTCACTTCATCCGATGCACTTTGAGTAGTGTCCCTATGGGTGCTGCACTGTAGGTGTTCGGTTGAGCCCACGCATGTGCCCTCCCTCCCTCTTGGTCTGCCTCGAGGCTATTTAGCACTGCAGGGGCAAACCCCCCTCACTGCCTTCTCTACTGCCTTTGGCCTCAGACAGAACCAGCAGTTGTTCTTTCCTTATCTGTCATTAGCATAAGTCGTGTTTATTTTGTTACCTTTGTTCTCCTTAAAGTACTCTCTGTAGTAAAAGACTCCACTCCGAAATCCCAGCCTCCAGTGGTGGGTACTGCTTGAGAGTCACCTACGGTGGAGCACCCACAGGGACACTACTCAAAGAAGAGGAAGTTACTCACCTTGTGCAGTAAAGATGGTTCTTAGAGATGTGTCCCCCTATGGGTGCTCCACAACCCACCCACCTCCCTTCCACTGCAGAGTTGTCTGTAGGGCTCTGTGGTAAAGGAGGAAGTGGGGGGGGGGTTTGCTGGTGCAGTGATAAATAGCCTCGAGGCAGACCACAAGGGAGGGATGGCACATGCACGGGCTCAACAGGACACTGCTACCAAAAATCTCTGCTTAGAGGCGCAGGGGCACACATACACCTACAGTGCAGCACCCATAGGGACACACATCTCAAAGAACCATAGTTACTGCATGTCATAAATATAAAGGGAAGGGTAACCACCTTTCTGTATATAGAACTATAAAATCCCTCCTGGCCGGAGGCAAAACCCTTTCACCTGTAAAGGGTTAAGAAGCTAGGATAACCTCACTGGCACCTGACCAAAATGACCAATGAGGAGACCAGTTACTTTCAAAGCTGGGGCGGGGGGGAAACAAAGGGTCTGTCTGTGTGATGCCTTTGCCTGGACCAGGTCAGGAATGTTCTTCAGAACTTCTGTTAAGTTAGTAAGTAATCTAGCTAGAAATGCATTAGATTTCCTTTTGTTTAAATGGCTGGTAAATAAGCTGTGCTGAATGGAATGTATATTCCTGTTTGTGTCTTTTTGTAACTTAAGGTTTTACCTAGAGGGATTCTCTATGTTTTGAATCTGATTACCCTGTAAGGTATTTACCATCCTGATTTTATAGAGGTGATTCTTTTACATTTTCTTTAATTAGAATTCTTTTTAAGATCCTGATTGCTTTTTCATTGTTCTTAAGATCCAAGGGTTTGGGTCTGTGTTCACCTATGCAAGCTGGTGAGGATTTTTATCAAGCCTTCCCCAGGAAAGGGGGTGTAGGGCAAGGGGGGGGATATTTTTGGGGGGAAAGATGTCTCCAAGTGGGCTCTTTCCCTGTTCTTTGTTTAACACGCTTGGTGGTGGCAGCATAGGGTTCAAGGACAAGGCAAAGTTTGTACCTTGAGGAAGTTTTTAACCTAAGCTGGTAAGAATAAGCTTAGGGGGTCTTTCATGCAGGTCCCCACATCTGTACCCTAGAGTTCAGAGTGGGGCAGGAATCTTGACACTGCACAAGGTAACTTCCTCATATTTAACAATGAATTCCCTTCTCAAAAATGTTCTTCACTGACGTCAAATAGGCATTGAACAAAATAAATAAAATGAAATTACCTGACTAAAAATTCCTTCTCTCAGTTGCTCAACTTTCACTTTGCATGGTCCAGTTTGCTACTTAAGGCATCTGTTGTGGCCAGACAAAACCTGAATTTCTAATGTTTCAAAGAAAACCCCCACAACAGCTTCATGTCACTGACTGTGCTCTTCAGTAAAAGTGGCCACTTTTGCAGCACATCTGCTTATTGCCCTTGCTTCAGGATTTATAACTGAATTATTTTTAAGTTGCAAGGGTCTCTTCTGGTCAATTAAAAATCCTTCATCAGCTTCTTATTTACCCACTTTCTAAATAGAAATGTATGCTCCTCTTAAGTAAAACCAGTTTAGTACCAAGGTTGAATTGGTCAGTTGAAGTTGAAAAGACAATCAGGATTTTATGTGGATATGCCATTCTCATTTTCATTTGGACAAAAGTAGTTTTGAAATGTTCGTTTTTTCTGATTTTACTTTCCATCACCATTTAAACCAAGACACCTCGATTTTTCTAATGCCAGCACCACACATATGGAACACAGAATCCAACACTAAAGTAAGTCAATTGTGTACTGGTCTTGGGGGTGGGGTGAGGAAGGATACTATCAAGGAATTAAGTTTGAGATGAACAACATTCACAGGAAAGCTCCACAACCCCTGTCACACACAACTAGGTACTTTAGAACATTGGTTCAAGAGATTATGCTATGGTTTTAAGATAGAAGTTGTAGGTTCATGTCCGAGTCAGTCTTTTGTACTTCAGTGCTATGGTCTGAGGTAGCTGGGTCTTGGTTACCACCATATTGGTAGCTAATATGTTTGTGATCCAAGAAGGACTAAGTATACCCACTTAGGAAATTACATTTATGGGTCCTGTTTCCAAGAAGGCGATGGGAGTTGCAAGTTCTCAGCACTTCTTAATGTCAGTCCTATCGTTAAAAACGTGCATCACTCAAGTTTGGTGTCTTCCACTCTATTTGTCTTTACAGCTTCTCAAGAAGTCAGTACAGAACTTTTCTTGCATCTGAATCATGCAGAGAATGCTCATATTTTATACTGACACCTACTGTGACAAAGAATGTCTTTAATAGCTGCAATTATGGGTGAGCTGGTAAGATCTGCTATGACTGAGATGCAGTTCAATTATTTATAATTCATTTCTCAGGAGTTGTACGTTACATTTTGTAGCACTTGCTGATAAGTGATTGTCCTGCAGCTAGAAAGTAATTGCAGTGGAGCTGGTCTAGAATCTGTTTTTCTCCCCCCCGCCCCCCTTTTGGTAGTGTAGTGAGGCGGTGTGGTGCCCCACCACCCTGCAGACGGAAGAACCTCCCCAGATACCAAAGTGGGCAGAGCCAGTGGATCCTGCACCTGCCCACCAGAGGTCAAGGCACAGGACAGGAAGTATAAGAGCCCAACCCCAGAGCTCACTTGGGTGGCAGCCGGCAGAGAGGCCAGACACCTGTGGCCTGGCTCTGGCTTGGGAGACCCCGGCAATCTGCAGCCAACCCGAGGACTGGCCGGACCAGCCAATGCCTAATGCTGACCGGTGCACGGAGGAGCTGCCAAGCCTACCCCTCGCCAGCTACCCGGAGGAACCCATAGTGCTGGAACCCTCCAAGGACACCACCCTGACCCAGGTACCCTATGAGGGGGAGTCCGGAAGTAGCCCGGGGGCAGCCGACCCTAGTCTGGCTGCAGCACTGCCAGAGCCAATGTCAGTGTGTTGTGGCCAGGATCCCCACTCACACATCACTGGGTCTTCTGCCGCTGCTAGGGCCCCAGGCTGGGACGCAGTGGAGTGGGTGGGCCTGCGTCCCCCCTGCCACCCACCTCGCAGGTGGCAGTCTCCCCCTCTCCCTGGTCACTCAAAGCCAGGAGTCTGGGGTTTGCTGTTGAACTATTTGCTCAGTCCCTGCCTGAGGGCCTGAGCTTCTATTTGCTGCCCCATCCTGACACAGAGCTCGGGCTTATATTGAACTATTAGCTCAGTCCCTGTCTGAGGGCCTGAACCCGTGACTATTTGTTTGCTGCCCGCCCTGACTCAGGGCCTGGGCTTATATTGTACTGTTTGCGGGGCCCTGTCTGAAGGTCTGGGCCATAGACTGGGTATTCCCCAACGAAGCAGAGAGGGTGTAGCGAGGCAGTGTTGTGCCCCACCACCCCGCAGAGGGACGAGCCCCAGCGAGTCCTCCTACAGGTAGCATTTCTGCTCCAGGGCTAGAAGATTCTACCAATGGCTTTGACCCCTCCCCAGTGCTGACACAGCATACTGGATACCAACAACCCTTACAGGATATTGATACAACTGGGGATGACCTGGATACATCCCCTGCACTGGCACCTGGGAGCAGGGATGACATAGGAGCCACACTGGCAAATTTGTAGCTCCCACTATGCCCTAGCTGCTTAAGCTCAATTCAAGGTTGCTTTGCATCTCAGAGAGAGAGGGAGAGAGAGAGAGAGAGAGAGAAACTGCTCTAATGTATTGGAGGATCTGGTCAACCTAACAGCAGTTCTCCAACTGTGGGTTGGGACCGCAAAGGGGGTTAGGACCCCATGTGCCGTCACCAGGGCCAGCATTAGACTTGATCAGATCCAGGGTTGTGGGGCTCTGGCTCTGTCCCCCCACCTCCCAAGGTCATGTAACTTTTTTGTCAGAAGAGGGTAGGGTGGCCAACTTCCTAATCGGACAAAACTGAACACCCTAGCCCCGCCTCTTTCACAAGGCCTCTTCCATGAGGCCCCCTCTTCCCCCCCCCCCCAACAATACATTCCTGTTTCCTCGGTGGCTTGCTCACTCACTTTCACTGGGCTGGGGCAGGGGTGCAGAGGGGGAGGGGGCTCCAAGCTGGGACAGGGAGTTGGGGTGTGAGCTCCAGCTGAGGGTGCAGGCTCTGGGGTGGGGGTGAGAGGTTTGGCGTGCAGGAGGGGGCTCCAGGCTGCAGGGTGGGGCCAAGGGATTTGGAGTCCAGGAGTGGGCTGCAGGGTGAGGCAGGGGGTTGGGGTACAGGATGGGGATGAGGGCTCCCGATGGAGATAGGGCCAGGATGAGGGGTCCAGGGTGTGGGAGGGAGCTCTGGGCTGAAGCAGGAGGTTGGCGTGCAGGGAGGGATGACTGCTCCAGCTGGGGGTGCAGGCTCTGGGGTGTGATGGGATGAGGAGTTTGGGTGCAGGAGGCAGCTCCGGGTTTGGGGGGCACTGGGGCATGGGGTTGAGGCTTGAGGTTGGGGCACGGGCTTACCTTGGGCAGCAGGGCTAAGGCAGACTAGTCCCTGCCTGTCCTAGCTCCATGCTGCGCCCCAGAAGCAGGCAGCAGCAGGTCCAGCTCCTAGGCGGGGGTGGCGTGGGGGTAGGCGACTCTGCGCACTGCTCTAACCTGCAGGCAACCTGCCAGCTCCCATTGGCCGCGGTTCTTTCCCTCCCCCCCCCAAACCTAGGGGCCAGACCTGCTGGCCACTTCCGGGGTGCAGCGCAGAGCCAGAACAGGTAGGGACAAGTCTGCCTTAGCACCACCAATCAGACTTTTAATGGCCCAGTCAGCGGTGCTGACCAGAGCTGCCAGGGTCCCTTTTCGACTGAGTGTTCCAGTTGAAAACCAGACACCTGGCAGCCCTAGAAGGAAGGGGGTCGTGGTGCAATGAAGTTTGAGAACCTAGCAGATTCTTACCAGTTTTCAGGTGCTCCAGCTGGAAGCTTAAAGCAAATTAAGACTCAGTGCCATTGATTCCAAAGCAATTCTAGGATGCAAAGATTTCTGTGGGAACAATTATTGCTGCTGTTTCCGTTACAATCACTACACTACTGGTATGTAGCTCATTGCTTTGTCAAGTGCTTTAAGAACCTTTGCTTTGCATGTGAAAACTGCTCTATTTTAATATATAAATTGTACTATGGGTCTATTGCAGACCTTTCCTCACTCTGATCCCTCTACTCAGCTACCATAGCACTGGTTTCTTCTGTCACATCACAGACACGTCACTATTAGCTTAAGAGCCTTCTTCAAAACAGCCTCTACGCTTTAGACTAGCCTTCCTGGATCACGCCAACTCATTGATCTCTGCCTAGTTGTGCGTCTGTACTGGAAGAGATTTTCTTCCTTGCTTATGCAGTCTCATCTCCCTCTCTGCTGTTGTTTAACACTAAAGTATTTTGGTCCTGTAGGAAAGATGTTATGCAAACCCAAGGAATATTGTTGATTTTGAAGCCTGAGGGAACCAATATAAATTAATGGTCCAGACATATACCATTGTGGAAGTTATTGTGTGAAATCCATTTTGTTCCATAAAATGGGCCATGTCGAACTGATTTCGATTTTCTATACTTGATATAACATTCACTCAGTCATTTTAGCGACTGATCCGTCCTAACAACCAGCAGCCTAACAGTTAACTTTGTAAAGTGGACTCGTTTAAAGTGATGCCTTACTGAGTTTGCAGCAGTAGCAAAAGAACCCAGCTGATAAACCCAGCTGATAAACACAACTTAAGAAAATACACCTACCTGCCTCTGAAGGAACATGTGACCTGTGCTGACTTTATATAGGCTGCCATGTTTGCATTTAATTTTGTTTTCTGCCTACACTACTCAGCTTACACAGCACCAGTATAGCCATGACTGACTCATTACTGTGACTGAAATTCAGAACTGACATTTGCCCTGCACTGGAAATATAAGAGCTAGTTAGATTTTTAACCTGGTTTGTCCTGTTTAACCTGTGAACAATGGCTAAACCAGGAGTGTAACAAATCAGTTTGTGCAAGTACAGGTGTGGACTGCTGAAGTCATCACAGCTAACCAACTCCCTCAATTCTTGTTTATTTCCCACACTGGTCTGGCATTATGTGCTTTGTATTCACTCTACCCGCTTCTGCATAGCTGGACAGTCTTGAAAACTCAAACAGTCTATGACTTACAGTACTCAAAAGGAAACAGAGTTTAAGCTGTTGATGAAACCATATCTTAATTGTCAAGAGAGTAGAAACTTCCCATAGTTTATAAGTATTATTTACCCTTGCAGCTGAGTAGGGGAGATGGGAGTGCTGATTTCAGGGCATAGAGCACCCCTTCAACTTTTGTTTTATAGTAAGGGGAGTGAAAACAGCAAGTGAAACATAATGTGACAAGAGTACAAAACAATTGTTTTCTCCTCATACTGGAGAAGGAAATGTATTAGAATAGTGAAGGTTCTGTTTACAAAGTATTTACTAGCTCTGCTATAGCCTAATCTTGTGTTTTAAAGATTGAGAGACTGTTTGTTATACTTTCTTTGAAGTCTTAAAGGAGTCCTTTTGTACTGGAGCCAACTTTCAAGTACACCAGAATTAAACTAAACCTGTCATGTAGAGCTCTGTGTAAGCTCGAAAACTTCTCTCATCAACAGAAGTTGGTCCAATAAAATATATTACCTCACCTACCTTGTCTCTATGTATTTAATGGTTTTTTGTTCCCCTTCTCCCACTTGTCAAAAATTTATTGTTTAAACAAAAGTTTGTTCCACCATAGTTCATCTGTTCCTCCTGCTTCATGTCATGAATTTGTAGTGTCACATTTATGCTATACTATAAGATCCTTCCACTGAGTCCCAGAAGATAGAGATGGACGAGACCTGTTAGATCATAGTCTATCCAATGTGGGATTTCCCCTAGACTATATATTTTGGGGCTTCACCCAGTCTTATTGTAATTGACCCTAGAGATGGGGGTTCCCTGGGAGACTCTTCTACAACATTGCAGACCCCAGTCTTGCATACATAGTACTATGCAGAATACTTACTGGAATTCTCATCTACAAACATAGCAAGGGGGAGAAAAGGGACGTGATAGTCAAACTAACCTCCTGATTCTATGAGTGTTCTCTGGTTTTGCAATTACCCTGGTGTTGGAGAGCTCCTCCTCAAGGGTCCAGTTTAAGCAACTTAATAAGCAAAACTGTGGTGCTTCATTGCTCAGGGATCCTGCTCTTGGAGAATTTTTAGACACCACTCTTGTGCTCACATAAAGATATAAGGACCAAGAGATAACAAAGGACCAAATTTGATCCCCTCAGGTGAGCACATACAACTGCACTGGAAGCGTGTATGAATCCAGAGGCAGAATTTGGCTCTGAGTCTCTGGGCCTGATATTCTCCATCATTTATTTTACCCTGGTGTAACGCCACTGAGTTCAGTGGAGCTACTCCAGAGTGAAACTGGTATAACAAAGAGGAGAATCAGGGACCTAACCTTATTCTTCAGACTCTTTTATGTTGAGGTTTTTCTATGCCAATATTGGAAAGTTACTACTGGAAAGACTGATCAAGCCACAACGTTCCCTACAAAACATGTCACAGGTTCCTTTAAGGGTGACTGAAGCTCAGCTGATGGTTAAGATACCAAATATCTCCTTCCCTCCCCTTTCCAGCTGAATTTTTGGGAAACAAATTCCTAGCATCTCTGTGGTGTCTTAGAACTGCTGCACTCATCAAGAGTGTGAAATCTAAGTGGCTGAAATCTAGACATTCATTTAACCACTGCTAAAAATACCACAATGGTGGCAACCTTGACTGACTGACATCTTTAACAGATCGCAGTCTTATTTGCTTCTTTTCCCCACAGCGTCTGATCATTCCTTTTGATAAAGGGAGGCAGTGGGAGAGAGACCACACAAATCAGATTGTATTTACTAGTGGCTGGATTTCTGTGTGGGACTATCCTATCTACCCTTCCCTCATTTATCTCCTTTTTTTCATTCTAATCAGATTCTTCACCATAAATGTTAGAATGTTTCTCAAAAAGGGACTAATAGAATTTGTCAAATTTTCATTAAAAAGACTCTGAACAAAAAAAAAGTCCCTTTTTTCTTAATAGAATTTTTTTCCAAATTTCAGTTTAACAGAAAGCAAAATTCACTGGAAAAAAATTGGTTTTCATTTTTTCCTCATGGCAAAACTGAAAACTTTTTTGGGGAAAAATGAAAATTTTTTCATCTTTCAATTTTGTGTGTACGTGCCTGCATGCAGAAAGTGTTTTCCACCCAGGTCTAGTGACTAACCATTTTGAGTATCTCAACCTTAAAGGGGTTGGATATTTTGAGGGCAGGTGCTCAGCACTTTCTGAAAAACCCAGGTGTTGCAAGTCAGGTACTCAAATTTATACAACCACTCTTTTGGCTTTGGACTCAAGTGCAGACAAAGCTACATGAAAGCAGAGCTAGGGAAAAAATCATTCTGTTGCTGGGGGAGATAAATTTTGATCTTCAGCTTAATGTTAATATAGAAATAAAGGAAGCTGTTTCTGTGCATCAAGATGATATGGGAAACAGATGGGTATCGCCCAAAGATTTATCAAGCTACCTTTTAAAATTTGACACTCTTGCCTCCATGCAAATTGATACATCAAATATTTAGTTCTGACATTGCTGTCTATTTCACACAGTTTACCAGGCTTCTCTTACCATCATTTTATGCTGTCTATGCCACTGGCTGTTTTTTCTTGTAGGATTAAGAGCAAAGACTTAAATTGTCATCCTCAAGGTCATAGGTCTGATAGAAAATAGTTCATTTGCTTTTGTAGCACATAAAGTACATAAATGAGAGGCAATCCAGACACAGTCAAACTCAGACCTTCTAAGGGAAAAAAGGGGTTAATTTTCTGTGTCAACACCTTTAAGATATAATATACAAGCAAACAAATCTTGGGAACTCTCAACCTCAGTAAACTTGGGAACTCACAACTCTCACGCTCACAGAACCAATCAGCAAACTACTGAAACCTCAGATATGTTCATTACTGTCTATAAAAGCACAGTGCATTTGGGCTGTGGTGATGGTAAATCTAAAGGCCATAAGCATGTATAGAAACTTGAAGCTATCATTTTCTAGCACAGCAAGTCAATACCATACCAGTTATGAGCTTGTTCTGTAACAATGATCCTAAATTGACTAAGAAATAGGTTAAGACAAGCTAAACCTTATATGGCAATGGGCCTTTAGTTGAGACAGACAGTAACTATCCAGCCTTTAAAGTGTGCAGGAAGCATGAGGGATCACGGAGCTGACTGGCCTGGTGTCAAATTATACTCATAAAAGGTATGACTTTGAAAGGAAAACCTTTGTGGCAGACTCTGCTGACTGACCCAATATGCACAGGCAACAGAGATTTATAGTCACGTCTCCATGAATACACGTGCAGAAGAATTGGCACGGAGGCCCATTCAGCCACAGTAGGGAGTGGACCTGTCCTTTTGTTTAGCCAAATAAATATTTTCAGACATATTTAACTAGTTGTAATTTATGGTTCAGCATATGGTTACTGTACAAAAAAACAGATGATTGGTCTTCATGAGAGTGGTTTTCTCAGAAAATAACTTTGCCATCCTGAGTTTGCCCTCTTTGATTATTAGACCACATTTCCTCCCACGTACAGAGAAGGGACAGGCGTACAAGATGTCTTTGGTTCTAAAGCCACCTTTACCACTGACTCAATGCAAGGAAGTCACATAGGCCAAAACTGTTCAACCTGCCTAAATATGGATTCTAATGTTAGTTCAAAACCAAAGTGCTCAGCATTTCCTGAAAAATCAGGCCATTTACTGAGGTGATTAAGTATGGATTTTAGACACCCACATTTGATAACTTGGGTTTCACTTCCCAGTCCTGGTTTCACTGAAGTCAATGGGAGTGTTGCCACTTGTGATAGGAGCAAGATTGGAGCCTTAACCTTTCTCTGGGTACATTACTAGCTCCCTGCATAAGACCTTTAGTTAGGCCTGATTTAATGGGTACATACAGGGGCAGCAGGAATAATAGACCAGGGGAGGCTCAGCCACTGCCCATGGGTGTATAGCATGTTGAGATGGAAGGTACTTTTATAATAACAGTACTTTGTGGTTAGAACTCTAAAATCCCACTCTAGTCTGATAACAAAAAGGCTTTTGCTCTAAGTTTTTAGACTGGATCCTGCTTTAACCTACAATCTATTTTCAACCTGAGACACTCACTTATAAGCATTCCTCCCCACACCCCAAAGTCAAAGTGTACTGCAAACATTATCTTGAAGTTGTATTGAAATGGTCTTTGGGAAAAGTAAACTTCTAATAATCATGAATGTTAAAGTACCAATATTCAGTTATATTGACTTTGTCTGAGAGCTATAAATATTAAAGGTCCAATATTCTGTGATATTGGTTTTTCTAAGAGTTATAAATAATGTGGCAGAGCTCCGACCTTGTCCCCGTGGGTTCCATGCTTCCAGGCGGTTTATGCTAGCTTCAGAGGCTCACTGCAACCCTCCACATAGCCCTTCTCTCTCTAGGGCCAGGGATACAGTCTACTGAGCCCTTTTCACCATAAGCTAGCGAGGTTGGTGAGAGAATTCCCACAGTCTCTGTTGCTCCTATGGCCTTATACCAAAAGTGTTTAGCCTCCTGTCCTGACAGGGACCTGTTTTCCACTCCCAGGAGGTATTTCTGTAGTGGCAGGTTGGGGAGGCAACCCAGACCCGCACTCTACTCTGGGTTCTGGCCCAGGGACCCTAATGGTAGTAGCTGTTGGCAGCCAATCTTTCACTGCCAGAGTTGCTACATTTCCCTGGGCTACTTCCCCACAGCTCTTCTGCTTCACCCTTACCTTAGGGCTCCCTTACTAATGACTTGAGGGTGTCTTCATTAACCAGCCATATTTCCACTCCCTGGCTTTCATCTCCTTGACTGGAGTGAGCCCTTTTATTCGCTTAATGACCTCACCTGACTCTTTGCAGGTTAATTGGAGTCAGGTGTTCTTATTAGCCTGGAGCAGCCCCTGCTTTGGTCAGTCAGGGAACAGAAAACTGTTAATCCAGTGGCCAGTACAGTTGCCTTCTGCTCCTCTGTTGAACCCAACTGGCTGGAGGGAGGAGAGAGACTGCTACTGGGCCTTGGGCTCTTGCTGCTGCTGCTTCAGATGCTCCTCTGGCTGGGCTAGACACCACCCACCCCCCTTCTCTGCTACCTGGTTGCTGGCCAGCTGCTGGACCCTCCCACCCTTGGGTGCTGCTACTGCTCCAACTGCCGCCCCTTGGGGGAGGGCCTGCTCCACAGAGGAAGGGAGTGAGGGACCCCAGCTCCAGCCATTGCTACTGCTGTGGACACTACCACCACCTGTGAGGGGTCTTCTCTGCCTGCCTAGCCACCAGACTGCCATCTGGAGTTGCTGGAGCTGCTGCTGCCCTTGCTGCCTGGGAGCTGCTGGACCCTAGAGGAGGAAGATGAAGAGGACTTGCTGCTACTGGGGAAGCATGCAGAGATTCTACAGACCACAGTGGAGGGGGCCATGAAGGACTGAGTAACTTTTGAACTGTGCTTTTGTGGTGGGGGTTTTGACTGTGTTTGTGGGGACACGGGGTATGGTGTGTCGTTCCCCCCAGATCCATCTGTGTCGTTCCCCCCACTGGCTGTTTACCACCTGCCTCAGCTCCTGCCTCTGGACTCAGCTGCTTGCTTGGCTTGCCATGCCCTGTTTCCACCATTTGGGCCAGAAGCAGCAGCCAGCCCACACTGACTTTGTGCAAGCGCACATGGGCGCATGTGCCCCTCCTGCCCTTGGACTTCCCACCCCACAGCTTTGCCCCTTGCTACCTGCCCATTTTCCCCTTGCAGCCTTTTGCCCTCTCCTTTGCCCTAGCCCCCTTACTAGCTTCAGTTTGTTTGCCTGCGCTGCCCGTTTCCCTGTGCAGCCTTGCTTTGTTTGGCCCACCCCAGCCTCTGAAGCTAGCCCCTTGGTTTCCCTGCCCTAACTCCAGCCTGCTTATCCCTTCTCTGTGTGCCCATGCCCCCTCCCATGTGCTTGTGCCATTCCCCATTTTAGTTTGAACCCCCTTCACTGAACCCCCCCCCTCAATGCTGTTGTATCTCCCCCCCCCCGCCCCCCAGTGCAGCTAGAGGAGCCAGAATCTCACCCTGTGTTGGTGATTGACTCCTAGCCCCTGATTTGCCCCCCCCCGCCGCTGTCCAGCCCACCCCTTTTGGCGCCCTCCTCCCCTGCCTGCAGCCTAGCGGGGAGGAGCAGTCGACCTGCTTCCCCTTTCCCCTCCTCTCTTTGGAGTTTTTTTCCCCTTTCCTCCAGGCTCATGATGGTGGGGGACAAGGTGGGTGGGACCCTCTGGCAGACCCTGCCGCCCCTCCCATACCTGCTGCCCCATTGCCCCACTGAGCCTCTACCTCCGCTGTCGCAGCCGAACCACCTGCTACTGCCCCCACTGGCCCACCGGCAGCGGTGGACACTGGGGTGACCTCCGCTGCTGCCACATCCCTTCCCCACTCTGACTCTCGGGAAGCCCCCCCAGCTGGCAGAAAGGGCCAGGGTAAAAAGAAGGGGAAGGGCCATGCAAAAAAGATCAAGCTCTCCATGGCAGGGGCTGCCCCCACCGCGGCATCCCTCCCTGCTGTTCCCTCCACCAGCTGTGCAGGTGCCCCTCCCCCAGCCCCCAGGCGTATGCCTAGGTGGCGGCAGCCCCCCTCCCCCCCGCCGCTACATTATCTCCTGCCCACCACCTCCGCTACCATCTGCAGCGGCTGGGGCCCCTTCCCGACCTCGACCAGGAAGCACGGTGTCCGTTGCCTCCTGGTACCCGCCTTGCCCCACGTACAGAGCTACGTGCGGGCATGGCAAGGGTGGTGGGGCCCACGGCCATTGTAGTGGCCTCCAAAATGTACGGAAAGGTCGTCGTCTTTTTAGCATCGGAGGCTGCTGCCCAGGAGGCGGTGGAGAAGGGCCTGGCAGTGGGGGGGGGGGTGTCCGTCCCCCTAGAGCCACTAGAGGACCAGGGCGTCCATCTGGTCTTGACCCACTCTCTCTACCCTGGGGAAACCCATCTCCATGGTCAGTCCTCTCCCGTTGGGCTGCAAAGACCCCGTCCTCCATCACGTCCTCTCGTTCCGCCGGCAGGTGCAGCTTCAACTGCTGCCGGTGGCATGTGATGGAGAGGTGCTCGTGGGGTCATTCCTGGTCCCATACCAAGGGGCCCGTTACCGGGTGCCCTATTCAATGCGGGAGGCCTGGTGCTACCTCTGCCAGGCAATGGGGCATGTCCGGAGGGACTGCCCCCTGGCCCAGCAAGGAGGGCATCCGGGACCCCCGAGTCCCGGCAGGGCACCGGTCCCGTCCTCACGGGCTTCCCTGGCTGCCCGGAGCCCGAAGCCATCCCTCCTCCTTCCCAGCCCACCACTGCTCCTCCTCGGGCCCAAGGGGCACCTCCTGCACTATGCCCAGATGAGCGGGAGAGCCCTGTCTCTGCTGCATACAATCTGGCAGGGCCTGTGGAGGAGGGTGCGGCAGGGATGTTGCTGGGCATAGAAGAGGGCCCGCCCCAGGGGGAATCTCCCCTTCCTTATGTTGCCCCATCATTACCTCCCCAAGTCCCTAAGCCATCGTCCCTGACCTGACCTCTGTTAACCAGCCCCCAGATGATGCCATGGAAGGCTGGGCCCTAGTACAGGGGAAGCGGGGCAAGCGAGAGGCTTGAGCCCCACTCCTTCCATCAGATGTGGAGGCCTCCCGGAAGACCAGGAAGGGGGGCACCGATGCCGAGCCTTCTGCCTTGCCCACAGGTGCGTTCCATCCACCGGTGCCGACTGGGGAAGACGTGGCAGCACCAGAGGGTCATATTGCCCTCCACAGGAGTCCCTCCCTTCCGAGGCCCCCAATGGAGCCCCTCCTGCCCCGGTACCATCTGAACCCCTGTGAGCCCTGAGGCGACTGTCACATCGGGTTCCAGCGGGAAGAACCCTGGGGTGGTGGAAGGTGATCTCCCCTCCATATATGAGGAGATCGAGGCCGTGGGTCTGACCCTGGTCACCCAGGGGGAGGACGACCCTTTACCAGCGGGCCTCGATCTGGGTGACCTCACTCCCCCTTTTCCCCATGCTCCCTCCCCCTAACCATTGCCTCTGCTCCCGCCTTCGAGGAGCCCCTGGACTTTTCCATCAACCTGGCTGCAGAAGGCACCCCCCTGACGGCCGCCGAGCCTGTTGAGGCAATGGCCAGTGCCATATGACCGGGACCCGAGCCACCAGGGGCCCCCCTCGTTGATGTAGAGCAATCTACTTCCTCCCTGGGTGGGGGCCCTACAGAAAACAGTCCGCCTCCTGATGCCGTGGCTGCCAAACCCACCATAGAGCCTGCGCCCAGCATCGCTGAGAGCCCCCTCCCTGCCCCCTCCCCACCCCCTCAACCCTTGAGCCTGACTGGGAAGTGCCACCACCCCCAATTGCTTGACTTCTGGAGCCCAGAATCTCACCTCTGCCGCTGACCCCGTCCCTGCCCCTGCTGCCAACTCTGTCCCTATCCCCTCCACCTCCCGTGATGTTATTGCTGCCCCTGGAGCTGTCTCCTTCCCCTTTCCAGCAGATAACCCCCAGGGAGCGGCCTTTGTGTTTCCCTGTCCTGACGCCATCGGACGCCATGTTGGGGGGCCCACTTCTTGCCTGCCCATCTCAGTGGGCCACGGGGCTGTGTCAGGGACCCCACCAGAGGATGGTCAGGAGTCAGTAATCCCACCCCCGCCCGTGCGCTGTGAGAGGAGCTGCAGGAGTTTCTTAAAGACATCCACGGCTCCCTCAACAAGGGACAGCTTGCTCTCCAGCAATGTGGGGGACTTTCATCAGATCCTCCGGGCCACAAGGGCCCTTATGGGGGAGGATAAAAGGACTGGGAAGCAGGCCGCCGCAGCCTACCAGCGGGTCCGCGGCTTCCATGACTCGTTACTCACCTACGGGGTAGGTCACGGTTTGCTGCGCGGCCCAACGGGGGCTGCGAGCGTCCCTGCTGGTGAGGATTCCCCCCCAGCCCTCCTCATGGCAACACTCATCATCGCAATGTTGAACACCCAGGGCTGTAGGATGGGTCTCTGCAGGTCCCACGTGCTCTCCTTCCTTCGGGTGGGGGTGTACTCTGTGGTTTTCCTGCAGGAGACCCATACGGATCCAGCTGTGGAAGACACTTGGCGGCTGAAATGGAGGGACAGGGTCTACTTTAGCCATCTCACAGTTTGTACGGTTGGAGTGGTGACCCTGTTTTCCCCCGACCTACGGCCCAAGGTGCGGGGGGTCACTGAGACTGTGCCGGGCTGTCTGCTGCACCTCCGGGTCTGTATGGAGGTGCTCGTGGTCAATCTTGTTAACATCTATGCCCCAAAATCGGGCCCAGAGCAGCTATGATTCTATCTGCAGGCGTCCGCCTTCCTCAGCACCTTGGATCCTCAGAAGTGCCTGGTCCTGGGTGGGGACTTTAACACCATCCTCGAGAAGCAGGACCGCTTAGGGACTGAGCAGTGCCTGGCCACCGTGGACATTCTCCGGGAGACAGTCGAACACCACTTTTTGGTGGACATCTGGCATGACTACCACCCGGACAACATTTCGATGTTCACCTTTGGCTGGGTGGAGGCCCATCGGTTGCGCCACTCCCGGTTGGACTGCATTTATTTATCACGTTTCCACCTTTCACGTATCGGAGGGTCCACTCCTCCAGCATCCGGCCAGCCCTGTTCTCTGATCATCATCTAGCCACTGTGATGGCCTCTCTCTACGTGGAGAGGCTGGGGCCAGCCTACTGGCATTTCAACAACAGCTTGTTGGAGGATGTGGGCTTCGTGGTGCCCATCCGGGAGTTCTGGCTGGCGGGGCGAGGGCAGCGGCGTGCCTTTCCCTCAGCACGGCAGTGGTGGGACCTGGGGAAGGTGCACGCTTGGCTCTTCTGCCGTGACTATACCCGGGGCGCCAGCCAACAGAGGGATGTGGTGATAGAGCAGTTGGAATGGGAGGTCTTAGAGCTGGAGAGGCGTCTGGCCACCAGCCCCGAGGATCCGCCCCTCTGCGGAACGTGCTGGGAGAAGCGGGAGGAGCTCTGGGCCCTCAAAGATCATCGGGCCCAGGGTGCCTTTGTTCGATCCCGCATCTGTCTCCTTCGGGAGATGAATCACGGCTCCCACTTCTTCTATGCCTGGAGAAAAGGAGGGGGGCCAAGAAGCATGTCACCTGCCTTCTAGCAGAGGATGGCACCCCCCTCACGGATCCAGTGGAGATGTGTCGGAGGGCCAGGGACTTCTACACAAGTCTTTTCTTCCGGGATCCGACCAATCCTAAGGCTTGCAGAGTGCTCTGAAAGGAGCTCCCTACGGTCAGTGCGGGCGACCGAGACCGGCTAGAGCTGCCTCTCACTCTGGCCAAATTCTCGGAAGCCCTCCGCCGCATGCCCGCCAATAAATCTCCAGGCTTGGACGGGCTGACCATGGAGTTCTACCGCATTCTGGGATGTCCTCGGCCCAGACCTAGTCACCATCTGGACCGAGTCTTTGCAGAGCGGGGTCCTCCCTCTTTCATGCAGGCGGGCTGTGCTTGCCTTATTGCCAAAGAAGGGGGACCTCCGCGATTTACGAAATTGGCGTCCCATCTCGTTCCTCAGCATGTACTACAAAGTTGTAGCAAAAGCCATCTCGCTGTGGCTCGGGTCTGTGCTGGCGGACGTGGTCCACTCAGACCAGACCTACACCGTCCCGGGCCGCAGCATCCTTGACAACGTGTATCTGGTCCGGGACCTCTTGGAACTCGGGTGTAGGGATGGTCTGTCGTTCGCCCTCCTGTCCTTGGATCAGGAGAAGGCGTTCGACAGGGTGGACCACAGGTAATTCCTGAGCACTCTGCAAGCGTTTGGCTTCGGACCCCAGTTTGTGGGTTTTCTCCGGGTGCTGTATGCCTCCGCAGAGTGTCTGGTCAGGCTCAACTGGACCCTGACCGAACCAGTCAGCTTCGGGCGAGGAGTACGGCAGGGGTGCCCCCTCTTGGGCCAGCTGTATGCTCTGGCGATCGAGCTCTTCCTCTGTCTCCTCCGCAGGAAGTTGATGGGTTTGGTGCTGTGGGAGCCGGAGCTGCAGCTGGTCCTGTCGGCGTACGCTGATGACATGCTCCTCATGGTCCAGGACCCAGGCGACTTGGCATGGGTGGAGGCTTGCCGGGCCATCTATTCAGCAGTCTCCTCCGCCCAGGTCAACTGGGTCAAGAGCTCTGGCCTGGTGGTCGGGGATGGCTGGCAAGTGACCTCCCTTCCACCCATGCTTCAGGCCATCCGGTGGAGCGTGGGTCCACTGCTCTATCTCAGCGTTTACCTTTCTGCCACGCATCTCTCTCTGCTGGAGAACTGGCACAGTTTAGAGGGCAGGGTGATAGAGCGGCTCCAAAAATGGACAGGACTACTCCGGTGTCTCTCCCTTTGAGGGAGAGCGCCGGAGCTTAATCCACAAGTCCTGTCCTTGCTCTGGTACCGGCTCAACACCCTGGTCCCGGTCCCGGGTTTCCTGGCCAACCTCTGGACATCGATTCTGGAGTTCTTTTGGTCAGGACTGCACTGGGTCCCTAGAGGAGGGAGGGAAGGGCCTGAAGTGTCTGCACACTCAGGTCCATGTCTTCCAGCTCCAGGGCCCTGCAGAGGCTCCTTTATGGTACAGGTAGTCCGGCGTGGAGCATTCTGGTGCACGCCTTCCTGCGCCGCTTCCGAGGGCTCCGATACGACCGGCAGCTCCTTTATCTCCATCCGAGAGGCCTTCCGCGAGACCTCTCTGGGCTGCCAGTCTTCTACCAGGACATCCTCCGGACCTGGAAACTGCTTTCAATGACCAGGTCCATGGCAGCCTCCGAGGGGGCAGCTCTCCTCGCGGAGCCCCTGCTACACAACCCCCAGCTCCGCGTGCAGGTGGCGGAGTCCCCCTCGGTGCACCAGAGGTTGGTCCTGGCAGAAGTCACCAGAGTCGGAGACCTCCTGGACTACGACCGGGGAGACTGGCTGGATCCCCTGACACTTGCTCAGCGCATGGGGCTCTCCAGACCTCGTACTCCCTAACGCGTACTTCAGGAGGTGACGGCCGCTTTGCCGCCTGCTGCTCGGATTTACCTCGACCGGGTCCTTCATGAGGGTGCACCCCGCCCACCCCCCACTCCAGGCCCGCCAGACCTTTTCATCGGGCCCCTGCCCCATGGATCCAACCGACCCACCAGCCCCTTCACCGTGAACCAGCTGCACGAGCTGCAGCTGGTCTGCTTCCAGACCATGCCAAGGAAACGTCTATACATGCTCGTGCTCCATACCCTTCACATCCTCATCCTCGCGTCCTGCCCCAATATGAAAGGGCGGGACCTCCTGCCACCTCTGGAGGGTGAGGAGCCCCAGTGGGCCAGCCTATACTCCACCTTGGTCCCGAGGCCCGCCAGGGATATCAGTTGGCTGCTCCTTCATGGAGCATGGGCATGTACTTGGCGTGGTTCACCCCTATCCCAGACACCTGCCCCTTTTGCGGTGTAAGGGAAACCCTGGCACACATATACTTGGAGTGTGCCAGGCTGCAGCCCCTATTCTGGCTCCTCACGAATATTTTGTTGTGCTTTTGGTTACACTTTTCCCCTCAACTTTTTATTCATGCACTCCCTATCCGCGGCCCCACAAAGTCATGGGACCTCCTGGTCAATCTCCTCCTGGCCCTGGCTAAAATGGCCACCTATAAAACCAGGGTGAGGAGATTGGCCGATGGAGTCTCCTGTGACTGTGGGGCCTATTTCCAATCCTCTGTCCGTTCATGCATCTGAGCAGAGTTCCTCTGGGCGGCGTCCACTGACTCCCTTGACGCCTTTGAAGAGCAGTGGACGCTGTCCGGGGTTCTCTGCTCAGTGTCCCTGTCTGGTTCCCTTCGTTTGACCCTTTGACCAAACTCCTGTCCCTGTTATTTCATTAGTTGTCCCCCGTAATCATTTGGTGTCCAGGTCCTGGGGATCCCCCTCTTAAGCTGGGGGGGATCCTTTAGCAGTGGGCACTTCCCAGATCCCAATAGGGCTACTCTGCTGTACCCAACTGGCCTGAGTCTTTCACAATATACATGTACCAATAATCAGAAATACTGACTTCAATTTTCATAAGTTCCTGTCACTTGAGCAAACTACAAACTGGCATCTTCCTTTTGTTTAAGTACCATGAACTTGACCCTTTGTTCACAATGTCTACATCTGAATGGTGTTGAAATATTCTGTCAGGTATCGCTGCTATATACACACTGTGCATATGTACCTAAATACATATGGTTAAAAGTTGTTATCCTATTAAAGAGGTTTATTCTTTTGTGATCTATGTTCAGAGCCTCTACCTTGCAGTTATATCATTGATCAGTTGTATCACAGTAGCCCCATCGTGCCAGATGCTGTGGTGTGTTTGGCCTGTCTCCAGCTCTGGCCTCTGCCTAGGAGTTGGTCAAGCACTCCGATCCCTCTCTCTCTGGGTATGTTGGTGGGAATGAAACTGCTGCCCCAGGCCTTTGCTGGCTTTTTCTGATGTGCTTAGATTGCCAGTTTCTTGGGAGGAGTGGGGCTATGGCTCTGCTTCCTCTTTATCTCTCAGTGCCCCCTGGGGTGGGGGGTGGGGAGCACGAGTAACTTGTGCGCTCAGGGTTGCTGGAGGGTGTCCTTCCTGTGCTCTTCCCCAGACTCAGGACTACTACAATGAGTAGTCCTTGTACATGGTCGTCTCCTTGATCCTTTGCCATTGCACACCAACACTCGGGCCAGGGACATAGAATCATAGAATTGTAGGACTGGAAGGGACCTCGAGAGGTTTTCTGCTCCAGTCCCCTACATCATGGCTTCTACTGTAAAGCTTATTTACTTCGATTAACAGATCTTCGGGGCAGGGGCAGTCTTTTTGTTGTGTGTTTGTATGGTGCCTGGCACAGTGGGGGTCTGGTTCATGACTGGGGCTCCTACATGTTAGTGCAATGCAAATAATAAAAGCATATAAGTGACACCTCTGAGGCCTGGGACTCTGTGCTAGCAGATCGGATTGCAAGATCAAGGCCTGACCATGCCTTCTGGGCTTGTTTCATGGCAGGAGGAATGCCCCCTAAACATTTAGTATCAGACAGAAATGTTTTTAGAATGAAAAGTTATTAATATTGACAAATGTGCCTTAAGTTTACACCTTTTCTAAGTATAATAATAATTCCTAGTGTATTCCACAGAGCACTGCATAAAAAGCCAGAGTTCCTTGGTGCTGCTGATTTTAGTGGTTCACTGGCAGCAAATGACTTTGCTCCAGAAAATGCCATCTGAGCATCTCACCCTCTTGTAATTAGCTGTTCTTTGGTTTACACCCCAAATCACTGTGTGTCTGTTGCCTCTGGACTCTTGTTAAGTGCATCCAGCTTCAAGAGCAACTTCTGCCAGTATCCATGGGCAGGGTCAGATTTACACCTTATGCGCTCTTCGCCATAGCATCTTCAGTGCTCCCCCTGCATACAGCTGACCTTTGTGTTTTCTGTAAAAAAATGAAACTAAAAGGCGGGCTGACTCGGACACTCACCTTACTCCAGCCCCACATGCTGGGTGGCCACCAACCCGCGCCAAGAGCCCAGACGCTCATAGGGGAGCTGTATGTATTAACTTTTTAACTTTAAACCGACTTTTAGCTTTTAGGCGTCCCTAGAATGCTGGTTCCCCTACACACGTGCCTACTGTGCCTAATTGGAGATCTGTCCCTATCCCTGAGGATTCTCCTGAAGATTCAGGTTAGTGTACACTCCTACCTTTGTCGTGTTTTAACAGCAAGTAGATCGTCTGGCTTAGAGGAAAGAGCAGCAAAACAAACAACAGAGGAAAAACCTGGCGATACATCTCCAGCTGTTTTAATATGTGGAGCTATTTATATGATCAGCTCACAATTCCCATGCTGCTTGAAGCAAGCACAGTTTCTGAGCCAGCCTGAAGATTGCAGTGGTCTGCTGCATAACATTAGAAATTACCATGGACTCCAGTTAGATCTGGAAATTACAACCAGAGGACTCAGCCTTCCTGCGATGAGATGTAGCGATGGGCATGAAAAATCAAGATTGTTTCCTTCTACTCTGCTTTTTCCTGGAGGAGTGCTAACATGGCTAATTAAAGTTCCTGAAAGGCCTGAGGGATGGGCTGCATTAGTACCAGCAATACTAGTCATTTATAATGCTTTATGCTTACGTACCACCATTTCACTCAAGAAGGTTTCGAATCATCACAGGAGTGAAATTCTGGAACAGCCTTCCAAGGGAAGCAGTGGGGGCAAAAGACATATCTGGCTTCAAGATTAAACTCGATATGGATCTTTAATCTTATGGAGGAGAAGGTATGAGGGGATAACATGATTTTGGCAATTAATTGATCTTTAACTATTCATGGTAAATAGGCCCAATGGCCTGTGATGGGATGTTAGATGGGGTGGGATCCGAGTTACCCAGGAAAGAATTCTCTGTAGTATCTGGCTTGTGAATCTTGCCCACATGCTCAGGGTTCAGCTGATCACCATATTTGGGGTCAGGAAGGAATTTTCCTCCGGGGCAGATTGGAAGAGGCCCTAGGGGGTTTTCGCCTTCCTCTGCAGCATGGGGCACGGGTCACTTGCTGGAGGAGTCTCTGCACCTTGAAGTCTTTAAACCATGATTTGAGGACTTCAATAGCTCTGACATAGGTGAGAGGTTTATTGCAGGAGCGGGTGGGTGGGATTCAGTGGCCTGCATTGTGCAGGAGGTCAGACTAGATGATCATAATGGTCCCTTCTGACCTTAATATCTATGAAAGTTCTGCCTAAAGCCTCACGTCTATCCCTGTTTCCCAGTGGGGGAAACTGAGGCACAACAATTGATTTTTCAAAAATAGCTGAGCAGCCACAGATTCCCTGACTTCCATTGGAACTGTAGGTGTTCAGCACCTTTGTGAAAGCAGGCAACATGGGATTTGCCTCAGGTCACAAAACAGTTGACTTGTTAGGAATGGAGTCCTAATTCCTAGTTCCCTGCTCTAGCTAATAGACCTAAAATAGCCACAAATGAAGGCTCTGGTCCTGCAACAGTCTCCACACCTGAAGACCCCTGCAATCACAATAGGTGGCCAAAGTTTCTAATGAAGGGATGCCAGCAAAGTAGGTTTTCCCCACCGCTGTTTTTGTTTCACTCCAGCTAGTCTGTTTTTTTTTAAATTTCTGCAAATTGTTTGATGTAAACCTGTTTGATTTTTTGGCAATGAAGAAAGCAGTCCAACTGGGCCACTCAACTGCCATCACAGACCCTGCCAAGCTTTTACAGCCTGTACCTACCATTGTGCCAATTCTTGCACTCTGCCCACAAACACAGCTGCATAGTGAACTGAACAGTGTAGTACAATGCAGAAGTGCCGGCCACTGGTTCAAAAAATAGACATCAGCTCCAGGAAAACATGGTTGCAAAGCTTAATGGAAAATATCATGCTGAAATGTGTGTGCACGCCAACATTCTACAATAGTCCCAGCCTCACATAATAAAACATGTAAGCGAACAACAGGGGTATCTGCAGAATGGGAAAAGGAAGACAAGACCAGAAAAGTATAGCAACCAGAAACACAAAGCGCACTCAGCACTGAGTTGGATGCCCTGCTGTGATGATAGTCTGAAGTTAACAGAAGCCTTTTCCTCTGCATCACCAGACACACCTATGAGCCATACAGACGCTGCTCTTTTTGTTTTACTGGCTTTGTTCTACTGATGAGAACTTGCAAGCCTCACTGCACTTTAGCTGGAGAAATCACCTGTTCAATACACACTTTATCCAAGCAAGGATGTTTTCTGACAAAGGGATGTAAAGGGATCCCTCTCCAGTGTCTTCCCTATATGCATCCCACTTCTTCAAAGGCTCCTGAGCAGGTGATGGGGTTACATCGCGTGTCAGCTGTCCATCAATAAGCAAGGAAGGTGAATACTCCTCCCAGTCCTATCCCAACACCTGTACAACAACAAAGAATAAAAGGTATGTGTGTGCTGGAGACGGGCCTGAGCTGCAGAGCTGGGATCCAAACCTTCAAAAGTGTTTGGAGCCAGGGTTTTTGTTCAGGCCCATCTGTAACATATTCATGTACAATAAACAAAACTTGAAAGATTTACCAGGCAGCTACTAGCTAGATGCTGATCTGACAGAGGGAGAATCCCACTAGTTAGGACCAAATCATTGGGTAGAAACCTAGAGCCACCTGTGGATCCTGCTCAATGGCTCCGTCCTTCATATTGGCTTCTGACTAATAAGCACCTGACTGATCCGAAGTCCCGCTTCTCACAATTGTTTTTTGCAGCTGGAAGAATTCTCTTTTCCCCCACTCTTCCCTCCCTCGCCCCCACTACTATAATCCTCCTCCTGGGTGATACAAAAGACCTGTCTGCTCACTAATCCACTAGAGTCCTCCTCTCCATTGGATGCTCGGAGTTTAACTAACAGAGGGAAAGTGAGACGAGCCTCACTGGTTTTATTCCTACCGCCAAGGTTTTCAATAAGTTAAAGCGAAACCTGAGAAAACTGAGCTTTCTTTCCATGTTGCGGCAGCTTTGCACATTTGAGCAGTAGCAGAGGCACTGGAACAGTCTGTCTGCAGACTTGGGTAGGCACCACTGCACTGATTCCCCTGTGGTTCATATTCAGAAAAGATTAACTGCATGGCCATATGAGCTAAAGCCTTAGCTAAAACTCTTATAAGCGAGAGCTTAGATTTTTCAGATACAAACAACGCTTTCATTTCTAAAGAGATATCTTTGCATAGCAGATTTCATCCTAACAGCCATTAAAACCCAAATAGAAATCACTTCATCTACTACTGAAATGTAGCAAAGCAACAATGTCCATTTATATGTATACTGAGAAAAAGAAGAGATATATTAGGACAAAAATTACAAAGGATATAAACCTTCATGTTTCAGAGCGAGATGGGGTGAAGGAGCCCAGAAAAACTTTTCCCTTACGGCAAGGGTATTTGATAACTACCCATTCTGGAATTCTTGTGCCTTCATCTGAAACTGGCGCCTGCTGAAGATGGCCTTGCTGACTCACTACTGTTATCCAATAGGGAAAGTAATTCCTGTGTTCCTTCACAAACAGCTTGGTACAGGAAGTAGTAAAAAACATTGTATCAGTTGGAAGTGGCATTTAGGTAGGCAACTTAGAAGGAGGCCAGGATGCATGTAGTATTTCTCAGTGGGCACCATGGCAGAGTCTCATGAAGGGTTGGAAGAACTAACTCCTTGCTGTATTTGATGGATTCTCTTCATTCACAGATCTGATGCTGAAGTGATGAACTGGAAGGCATTTCCCCAACAACTAACAACAGGCCATACTGAACTTGCATTTCAACTTACAACTCGGGGGGGGGGGGGGGGGAGAGAAAAGGGTGTTTTTTAGCAAGAAAGCCACCACCAAAGGAAGTAAGATTAAGTGGAAGGGGGCTGTTTTATTTTACACACTCCAAAACCCTCTTTTTGGTTGAAGTCTCCAGCAGGCCCACTCTGACCTGCTTCCTCCCCCTACAGTTGCCTTCAGGAGCTCCATCATGGCCCAGGAGGGGAAAACTGCATCTTGATTGCATTCCCTACACTGCTGGGGGAGGCGACAAGGGAAAGGGCTGCCCAATTCTTCCTCCTCCCACCTTTCCTATGAACTACATGCGCCTTAGTGGATTAGTATGCTCCCCAAAGGGTCATCTACCTGTCCCTGTAATGGGTTCACCCGCAGCTGCCTGCTCAGTGAGCACAACAGCACCTCCTAACGTCCAGCTGGAGAAACTGCAGGCTGCTGAGCCCAAATTGCTAAAGGGCAGGCAGCCTTTAAAAATGGCCTAAATCCCCCTGTATATGTGATATGGTGAGTGTTAGTAATCCCCTCTTTAGGTCAGGACAAAGCCACTGCCATTGTCATCTTCCGTATATGGGTGTCAGTGACACCTGGACAAAAGCTCGGTGTATTCCAAGGTCAAATGATTTAAATACGTAATCACAGCTGCTTATGCTTACCCATCAATTATTAAAGGTTTAGGTGCTGCATTCCTTGTGCAGATGCTTGCTTTTAATTAAAGGAGATGTGTGTGACGAGGACCCAGTGGAAACGGCTCCTGATTTTCATCTTTAACTCAATTTCTTAATGCCTTCCCTTTACACATGAACAGCAGCTCATTAATTTCCAACCCAAATGGGGTGTGTGCATTTCCTGAATGTGTTGAACAATGCTCTTCTGCATTTTTACTTAATTAATGTCATTAGAGACTGGCCATGCCAAAGCGCAACGTTAGGCAGCCATCCCTGGCTTATCTTGTTTGCGTGTCTCTATTCAGGCTTTGGTACATATTTTTTTCCCCTTCTAACTTAGTTTTCTTAATGCCTGCCTCTCTCATATTTTAATAAATCTATGCAGCTTAACTCGCCTCATAGCAGGGAATGTGATGCTTGTAAGACTGATTTTCCCTGCCTAAAATAGTCCCCATTTTCATCGACAACCTGCTGTTGAATTCTCGAGCTTCGAAGAACAGCATCTGCACGCTCTCTGCCTGTGTTTTGTCACTGTCCATATTATTTTTTATTTGCTGTGGCATGTGTTTACTGTAGCGGAAACATCATTTCTTGACACAACGTTTTTTATGAGGTTCGTCAACGAGGCATTTGTGAGAAGAGTCTCATTGCATCTCTCTCGGTTTGCATTAATGTGCTGTCTTTCGGCAGCCTCCTTATAAGATGTGTAAAATGATACTCCCAGTTGAGAGCAGCTCAGAACAGCTCCTGCTGGCTTGGTCAGAGAGAAACTCACTGGGAAAGCAGATGCCTTTTTATTTTAATTTCATAAGCTTAAAAAAAAAAGAGTTGTGACGTATATGAAAAAGAACACCTGCAGCCACACTAGCTTCGGAGAAAGAGGACAACGGCTATGCATCCTTCTGCTTCGGGGCATACACTCACCACCAGCTGCACTGACACAGGAAATGTTCTTTCCCATAACTATGCAATTGGCCAGGTGCATTCAGGGAAGGGGTTTTTTCACCTTCTTCTGAAGCATTCGGCGTGGCTCACTGCCACAGAGCAGGATACAAGACTGCATGGACCAATGGAGCAGAGGAGAGTTGTTCCTTATCTATGCCTATTGGATGTACGGGGAGCACCCAGTTACCATGGTGCTGGCAGCCACAGAAATGAAGAAGGATGTTCTGATCTGGTGGTTAAGGCCCTGGACTGGGACTCAGGCAATCTGAGCCTTGTTGCTCTATCTCTCTCTGACTTCCAGCGTGACATTGCCTGTTACCTGGCCCCAGATTTTTAAAGGGGGTTAGGTGTTGCTGTGCTCTGTGTTACACTTAACTGATTTAGGAGCCGAAGTCTCATTGTCAAAAGGGATTTCGATAATGTGTTTAGTGAGAATTTTCAAACACTTACGCAATTACTTTACTTTCTCTCTGTGTGTCTACTCAATATTTTGCCTATAGAGAGAAATAGAATAATAGAATCATAGGACTGGAAGGGACCTCAAGAGGTCATCTAGTCCAGTCCCCTGCACTCAAGGCAGGACTAAGTATTATCTAGACAATCCCTGACAGGTGTTTGTCTAACCTGCTCTTAAAAATCCCCAATGATGGAGATGCCACAACCTCCCTAGGCAATTTATTCCAGTGCTTAACCACCCTGCCAGTTAGCAAGTTTTTCCTAATGTCCAACCTAAACCTCCCTTGCAGCAGTTTAAGACCACTGCTTCTTGTCCTATCCTCAGAGGTTAAGAAAAACAATTTTTCCCCCTCCTCCTTGTAACAACCTTTTACATACCTGAAAACTATTATGTCCCCTCTCAGTCTTCTCTTTTCCAGACTAAACAAATCCAGTTTTTTTCAATCTTCCCTCATAGGTCATGTTTTCCAGACCTTTAATCATTTTTGTCACTCTTCTCTGGACTCTCTCCAAATTGTCCACATCCTGAAATGTGGTGCCCAGAACTGGACACAATACTCCAGATAAGGCCTAATCAGCGTGGAGTAGAGTGAAAGAATTACTTCTTGTGTCTTGCTTACAACGCTTCTGCTAACACATCCCAGAATGATGTTTGCTCTTTTTTTGCAACAGCATTGCACTGTTGACTCATATTTAGCTTGTGGTCTACTATGACCCCCAGAACCCTTTCTGCAGTACTCCTTCCTAGGCAGTCATTTCCCATTTTGTAATACATTGATTGCAGGGAAAGCATGTGCCATTTCAATCTCCTCCAATAAAAGAAATAGAATTTTTCCAGAAGGCACAAAAAAGTTAGTCAGCTGTTAAGGAAAAGGATTACCCAAAGGCTAATATAGCCCACCTTGGATATGACATGTCAATCCGACAAACTAAACAGGGTTTGACCAGAGTAGTACTTGCATGGGAGGTCTCCTCTAAAGAAAACTGCAGAGAGTAGAGTGGAGGGTTTCAGTAGATAGCACTTCTTCCCAATCATTACTGAACTAATCCACAAGCATGGCATTAGGTACAAGTGCTGGAGGTTCCTCCTTTTAGAGGACTACCTGCATTAATTACAGAGTCTTAGCCGATCTGTAAGTATTATATTGTACCCTGGCTAAATTCTAACTGTGATTACTATAGTCTGCCTAAATTCCCCGTATACTGAGAGAGACTTCATTTCCTTTCCTAAACTGACCACTGTGCGTTTTCAAACAATTTCCATATTTCACCCCAAATGTGGTTGTATCGCAGTGTTGAGTGAAGCAATACCTATCTTTACAGCTCATAAAGCACAGTGCAAGGCACTATATGTTGTAAGTGTAGGACATTGTATAATAAATTCTTAGCCTGTTCAAAACACTTGTGATTTTTAACTTGCCACGTAATAAGAGAACAGTGATTTGTAAAGACAAGCACTAGTGGATAACTTGCTGTAAAAATGCAGATCATTTTTCACAATAATTTAGGACGCTTTTTCTTGGAGTGTCAGAGAAATGCTAGTCTGAGGAGGTTATTATGGGCTTTCAGGATCAAAGAAAGGGTTGTGAATATGCTGAGTATTTGATGTAGGCTTCCTACGTGCTGTAGAAGTTGGTCATTGGGGCAGCAGAATAATGTCATTAGCGCTATAGCAGCTATATGGATGAAGAGAGCCATAGGGCTTCCTTTGGAGCAAGTTTATTTTACTTGCTAGGTAGTATACCAAGATGGACTGTTCAATATCAAGTAAACTGCTGTTTGCTGTAAATTCATTTATTCTGCTCACACCTACTACTTCCTGGGGTAGGTTATTCAAGAATCTACTGACCATCTCCAAGAAAAATTCTCTCATCTCGAGCCTATACCTGACTCTTCTTAAGTTCAAATCTTGTCCACAGATTTCCCTCCCCTCCCTTTCTAGGCACTTAAATAACATGGCAATAAGCATGCTAGAAAAACCCTGATAATTTCTAGAGTCTGAATAAGATTTTCTATGGGTTCTTGTAAGGGTTTTTCAAGTATTTGTAAATGATGAGAGACCAAGACTTTGATCCAGTACCATAAAGTCTGTGTGCTTATGTGACTCTTATCCAAATCGCATTAGTCTTGAGAAGCAGAAATGGGTCCAAGACACACAATTCCGATTTGGATTTTGAACTTCCCAAAAGCTGGGAGAGTTTGGATTCAAGATTTTGGTCTCATCTCCTCTCTAATAAGAAAAAATGATTTTGTGTACTAGCTGCCTCTGGTTTACTAGAAATATTGCAACGACAGCCTTATTTGTAGTTGTTTAGCATTTCCACTCTCAGACCAGGCTAGAACCAGGCAGTCCATTGGGAAACAAACAATAACAAATTTTTTGGGCAGAGAAGCAAGAGGGAAGGTCAGGAGAAAAGTAAACAAATTTTTTGAAATCATAGACTGCAAGGCCAGACTATAATCTAGTCTGACTTTCTGTATAACACAGACCATAGATCTCCCCCAAAATAATTTCTTTTGAATTCATATATTTCAGAAAAACATCCCATCTTGATTTTTAAATGGCCAGTGATGAGGTTAGCTGACTGAATGGCTGACTGAATGACCCTGGATTATTTAATCCAATGGTTAATTACCCTCACTATTAAAAATTTACATCTTATTTCCATCTAACTTTGTCTAGCTTCAGCTTCCAACCATTAGATCTTGTAAAACCTTTGTCTCCTAGATGGAAGAGCCCATTATTAAATATTTTTATTTCCCATGTAGGTACTTATAGACTACGATCAACTCACCCTATAACCTTCTCTTTGTTAAGATAAATAGATTGAGCTTCTTGAGGCTATCACTATAAGGTATGTTTTCTAATCCTGTAATCATTCTCATGACTCTTTTCTGAACCCTCTCCAACTTAACATCCTTCGTGAACTGTGGACTCCAGAACTGGACACAGTATTCTAGCAGCAGTCACAGCAGTGCCAAATACAGAGGTAAAATAACTTCTCTACTCCTATTTGAAATTCCTCTGTTTATACATCTACAGATTACATTAGCCCCTGTGGCCACATCATCAGATTTGGAACTAGTGTTCAGCTGATTATCTACCACAGCCCTCAAATCTTCTCAGAGTCACTGCTTCCTGGGATAGAGTCCCTGACACAGGGTGCACCAGGCTCAGAGGCTCACTGCTGGAGGCCTCGTGGTCTCACCACGACCAGCCCAAGGAAAGAGAAGTACAGATGAGTTCTTCAGGCTGCCTAAAGCAGCTGTGAGAACAGCCAATCAAAGCCCAGCAGGCTCATATAAAAGGAGCTGCTGGACAGAACAGAGCAGTTGTTAGCTGGAGCCAGGGGAGCAAGGACAGCGCTCCTGGCTGGCTGCTGTGCTGGACAGAGCAATTGCTGGCAGGAACTGGGGGAGCAAGGAAGGAGCTCCTGCCTGGCTGCTGGAACTCAAAAAAGACTTTAGCCCTGGGGCAGGGGTGAAGGTACTGGGGCCATGGGGAAGTGACCCAGAGAACAATAGCAGCAGAACACAGTGAAAAGGGAAGCAGCAAGCAGCTGCTATTTATAAGGTCCCTGGGTTGGGATCCGGAGTAGTGGGTGGGCCCGGGCCCGGGTTCCCCCCCATCAGCCACTAGGTAAGTGGCTTAAGCCCTGAGATTGGAGTAGTCCAGGAAAGGGGCTGAAGATGTGCAAGAGGCTCAGCCTTTGTGGGACTTTGATACCCCCTTGAAGGGGAGAGAGTGAAAGGAACTAGTGATTCAGCTGGAAAGCTGGGGTCAGGAAGGCTCGCTACAGGCAAGAGTCTCCAGGGAGGAGGCCCTGGGGGCACTGCTCCAAACCAGAGCAGGGACTGTTTGAGAGAGAGCCCAGAAAGGCCTGAGAGACTGTTAGAAAGTTAGCCCAGGAGGGGCTATAACCCAGGTACTGTGATAGGCCCTGTTGGACTGATTAAGGACTGAGCCCGCAGAGGGCTACAGGAAGAGATCAACTAAGGCTACTGTGATAGGCCTTGTTGGACTTGTATCCCGGAAGAGGTCTATTTTGTTTTGTTCACATATGAACTGTGTCTGACTTGGCTGGAGGGCGGAGTCACCAAGGATCCACCAGACGAGGGTGGTAGCTTGTGGACAGCAGCCCAGGGCCTCACTGCTGCTCCCAGATTGCTGCCCCAGGGCAGCACCCGGGACCAGCTGCCTGGGGCCGCCTGAGCAGCGGCCAGTGTGACTGATCCTGGGGCCATCCCGGCTGCTTGGGTGGCCCTGGGGTCAGCTGCACCATCTGCTGCAGAAGTCCCGGAAAGTCATGGAATCCATGACTTCCGGGATCTCCATGAAAGACTTGCAGCCTTAACCATAACATGTATTTATGAGTTAGCTGAAAAGATGTGCTAACATTATTGCAGCATAATCCATCACCTTTTGCTACTCTTTCAACAACTGGAGAGCCATAATATTTCTTCAACAAACTCAGGATCTTTACTTGTGCTTTTTTTCCCTTAAAGTGTCACTCTTTAATTATTGCAATGTAGCTGTGTTGGTGCCAGGATCTGAGAGAGACAAGGTAGGTGAATACTTTTCTCAGACATGAGGAAGAAGAGGTTTGTGGAGCTTGAAAGTTTGTCTGTTTGAGCCACAAAAGTTGGTCCAGTAAAAGCTCCTTTCCTCACCCACTCTTTGATTAGTCTATTGAATTATTATTCTATTGAGTGCAAATGGAAGCCTGAGCTGAAATTTATTTTGGTGTAGGCAAGAGGGCTGAATATAAAAGGAAGTACAGCCAGAGCTCAGGCAGTAAGGAAGGGGGCTTGGTGAGTCTGACATTTTCAGATGTATAGTTTTTTCCCAGCTCTTAGGCATGCCAGCATGGTCCTCTACTGCAGGGAAGGAAGCAAGACTAGAAGAGGGGACGCTGTTCCCAGCCACATCACAAGTATGTTTATGTTTTTCCTCCTCTTTTGCACTGTGTGGATCCTTTTCAGGGTAGGTCAGCCCAGCTTGAGTATTTTATGGAGCTTTCACCATCACCATTTTATGGAGCCATCACCCCAGGAGATGGAATCTTTTGCCAGCTACCAACATTTAAAGCCATGTTTTGAAGGAAACACTCCAAATAAGCCCAGGGCAGAGGAGTTGCTAAGCCCTTCTGCAAACTCATTTTAGGTTATTGTTAGTGATCAGATTCCTGTAGTCCAGCCCATATTGAAGAGCCCCTTGCTCCATGGCTACTCCACTGACTGGAATGGGACTACCCATGGAGTATGGTCCTATTCTGTCACAATGAGGGTACCAGAATCTGTGTGTTGCACTTGACAGGGTCTCAGAACTGATGAAGCTGTCAACCTCTCTTTAAGGTCTGCTCTCCCACCAGTGGAAAACTTCATCAAAGACCTTAAGGTTGCTAGGAGTCACACAATAGGTAGTGGTGTATTGTCATGATGATACAAGTTGGAAAAACACCTACAAAACACATCAGCATTACAGCAGATACTGAAACTAGGAATGGGAGAACCCCAATACTTGGAGAAGCAGCCTAAATCTTAGATGTGCATCCAAAAACACAGAGGCTCCCTTCTAGTACGTACAGGGGGCAGTAGGACTTCAGATTGATACCAGACAGTTATTAGTCAGAGGCCAATTCATAGTAAAGCAGGATCCAGGGGCAGCACCTAGCTAGGTATCTTCCCAATAGGTCTATAGCCTGTCAAGCTCAAGTGCAGAGGCCCTGTGACTATGTGAGGCAGATGCTACAGTTTTTGAAAATCCAGAGGCAAGTTCCCGCATTTTAGAAGATTTTTCAAACATTACAAAACAAAAGAGTGCCAGAAAAACCGAAGGGCAGAGCTGCTACTTAACTGGAAATTTGTGTTAGGATAAACTAAATATGGGAAGTGTGGTTGGGTTGGAACACCAAAAGCCACAAGTCTCGTCTCAGACATTTTCCATCAGATGCATATAGAAACTCTACAGATAATCAAAAAGCAAAATCACCACCATAAAACAAAAACAAAACCCAGCATAGAAACACAGCAGTGTATTCCTTTCCCTGTATTTAGGAACCCTTTTGCTCTACTTCTCATTCACAGGCAGATCTGCCACCTCTACCCCCATACCCCACACTACCACCACTTTCATCCTAATGCTCCCTGTCTTCTGCCCTCTCAGTGATAGTTACAATCCCATGAAGACTGAGTGCATTGTTTAAATGTTATGGCACCCCCTTTTATGAGACAATACAATTAGCTTACTGTCTATCATCACTTTCTTTACTCAATGTTTTTCCTCCCATCACTACCTCTCTTCCTCCCGATCAACTCTACTTTTCTATCTTTCCCTTCCATCCAACCCTGTTGCTCCTATTCTTTCCTATGTTCATTGCCCCCTTTTCTTCCTTCTACTCACCCAGTAATCTTTCCACCCTACCCCAGCCTCTCTCTCTCTCTCTCTCTATCCTAGGACCCCTCTTTCCTTCTTAGGCCTCCTCTTTCCCCATCCTTTCCTTCCACAGATCTGTCTCTCTTCTCCCTGGCTTTATCCAGAAGGTGGTTCTTCCTACACGGATCTGCTGGTAGTGCAATGTCACATTTAAGCGCTGTGGATGGAACTGATCCCTGTTCTGGTGCAGGGATAAAGACCTCTTGTGCCTGATTCTGGAGGTGCTCTAATCCACACCTGGCTGCAGCATTGCAGCAGCCCTGGAATGTACAAATTCAGTAAACAGTGAGCTCACTCTTGACCTTCCATTCACACCAGCTGCTTGATGAGGGACCCAGCTGCCATGCCCAGCTGCCTAATGCCTCCCTCTTCCCTCACGTGCAGCACCCCCATGGAACTTTGGACTCATTCTGTGCTGGCGTTTCAGAAGCTATGGCAGAGCTGCCTGCACTGCATTGTGCTTTATGATTCAGACTAATTCCCTCATCTGCTTATGGAACATTAAACATCATCATGATATTGAAAATGAAGGCATTGCAAATTTGAAGGGGGAATCTGCTTAACTAAAAATAGCACTAAAACAAGTCCTGGCCTTCTGTGCTCAAGGGCTGGCTGGTATCTCCAGCTTTCTACTTCAGAATCTTCAGAATCAGAGTCTTCAGAATCAGGCATAGGAACAGAAGGGAATGCTGTCCAGTGGTTATGGCCAAGAGGAATGCGACTCGCCTGAGTCTGTTCCCAGCTCTGCCGCTCCTTTGCTATGTGACCTTGGTCCAGTCACTTGGCTTGTCTGAGTCCCAGGTTATCCATCTGTAACATGGGTATAACATTGCTTACACACCTCGCAAGGTGCTGTGGGAAGGAAGGAATTTACCTTTGTAAAGCACTTTAAGGTCTTGGCTGAACAGTGCTACCCCTGAACAAAGGATTATTAACATAGTATTCACCTCTGTATTTGGAAAAGGGAAACTGAGTTTTCTCAACATCTTCTTAGTGACAAATAAAGTTCAAATAATTCCCTGTGAAGAATATTTCTGTGCCACGGAATGAAAGGTTAAGGCAGAGAGCTCTAATTCAGTGAGCACCAATAACAACTCGCCCTCATTCCGAGTCCCCACCTTCCAAATAGCCCTGCTAATGCTCACTTTATAATACTGATACATTCTTTATGGCCCTTGCAAAAAGCCACCCATGTGAGGATGTTTCATCTACTCACCAACATGAGGAACCACCAGTGAGGGTTCTGGTCTCATGTCTACTACCAGACTGGGTGACACTGGGCCATTCACAGCCAGGTTTCCAAAGCAGTTGTTGATTTTGGATGTCTTCATTTCTCAGTGTACATAATCAATTTGAAAATTTTGGCCTACCAATCGCACATTGCCTTGGCTTCCTTATAGAAATTAAGATATAAATGCCGCTCAGAAGTGTTTTAAGGGTTAATTAATGTGTAATTAATAGATGCCTGGACAAAAAAGAGTGACAAGAGAGAGGCGCAAAATATAGTTATTTATTATTCCATACTCTCTGGCACAATGTCTCTAAAGATACAGGTGTGATGTTCTGTACCTCGGGGAATACCCAGCACCCCCATCCTTATAATATGATTGTATGGTATCTAATGCAAATTTTATCATGTTGGGTGTCTCCGGACGGCTCATGATGCACTGAGCATTGTTGTTATAGTGATGTTATAGTAAAGTTATAGGTTGTAATTTCATGTACATAGTTATGAGGCTGAGAATGTGTCCTCACGGCTTAAAGCAAGCCCAGGCAAAAACTCTCCAAGAGCAGAGGGGAAGTTTACATCAGGACATGTATGGGACAAACCCAGCCCAGCCTCATAGGAACAAAGGACACTGGCCTAGGCAACAACAAAGGATCTGTTGGACTCTCGAGTGAGTCACCCCACTTCCGTTGGTCAGATTGGGACTGCGATGAGGTAATGCTCACCTGATTCTGAAGGGGTGGGCAAAGCCAAGAGGGAAGAAAGAACATGATAAAAGGGAGAGATGTTTGCCATCCTCTTCCTCTCTCTTCCACCTCTATCTACAGACATCACCACCAAGCAACTGAATCACTGATCAAGGGGAGAGCCTGGCTGAAGGGCAACCAGCCAGCCTGTGTTGAGAAGCATCTAAGTTTGTAAGGGCATTGAAAGTTTTAAGATCAGCTTAGAATGCATTTTGCTTTTATTTAATTTGACCAAATCTGACTTGTTAATCTTTGACTTATAATCACTTAAAATCTATCTTTCATAGTTAATAAATTTGTTTGTTTAGTCTACCTGAAGCAGTGTGTTTGGTTTGAAGCATTTCGGGGACTCCCCTTGGGATAACAAGCCTGGTACATATCAATTTCTTTGTTAAATTGATGAACTCATACAAGCTTGCAGCATCCAGCGGGCATAACGGGACACTGCAAGACAGAAGTTCCTAGGATTGTGTCTGGGACCAGAGATATTGGCTAGTGTCATTCGGTTGCAAGTAGCTGGGAGCAGCTTACATGCCATAGACTGTGCGTGAACAGCCAGGAGTGGGGGTTCTCCCATCAGAGCAGGGTAAGGCTGGCTCTCAGAGTCAAGGATTGACGTGACCTAGCAGATCACTGGTCCAGATAACACCAGGGGAACGTCACAACAGGTGTGTGGTAAGGGAAACTGCATTGAGTGTTAGTGTTGCCATAGGTTCCGGCCCTGCAAGCCATTACATGTGAGGAGACCTTGTCTACATTGGGGTTTTGCCCCAAATATAGCCATCGCAATCAGGATCCAGTTTAGCAGTTCGTGCAAATCCTTGGCATATGTAGGCAAAGCTGCTGTTTGCACTCATAGAATTTACCCTTGCTTGAAACCAGGATTAACTGCACAGATGCAAATCATGGCTGACAGCAATTTACCTTATCCACGCTAGGGGTTTGCACTGGTACAGATATATCAGACATTGTACTACAGTGGCTGAAAATAAGACAAATCCCCATTGTAAATTAATCCTTTGGTGGCTATAGAAATGTTTACCTCAGCAGAATAGGTCAAAACAAGTCTCAAAACAATATTTCAGAAATAACTGAATGTGTTTCAAAGCGTCCTTTTTATAGAAACTAAGCATGTATCATGATTGGTGGAACTAGAGTCAGTGGTCCCAGGTTCCCTGGAGGGACTGTTACTGATGGGAACCAGTGAAACAGGAAACATGGGATTTAGGCTGGAAGCAACCCAGCTACGTGGACAGAGCAGTCCATAGTTCTTAATAAAATTCCACTTGTTTAACTTAACCTGCGTTCAGCTTCATGCTTTTGTGAATGAAACATGGTAGCAGCATCTGAGCGGTGAGTTCTCTGCAAGTACAGCAGCTAGCATCATGAGACATGGAACTTGGTCTTGAAGCCCTGGATTTTACAGACACAAACCTAGCCCAGTGATGGACCCGGTGGAAGGAGGAGTTTGAGCTGTACTGTGACAAAGTTCCTCCTCTGCCTTGGTGGGTCTTATGCTTTTTGGCGGATTTGCTTACCTCAGAGGTTCACGGCAGCCCTCAGTTTGGCCGCTTCTGCTAGAGGCTCAACCCTGCCATTCAGTCAGCTAACCTCATCACTGGCCAGCATGGGGGAAATGGCAAACAATCTCCACAGTCTCTGTTGTTCCACCTAGTGGGTCGGGGACAGGCCAGATCCCTTTCCAAATTAGACCTTCCCTTCTGGTGTTGCTCTCAAACCAGGTCAACTCCTCCTGCGTCCAGTCAGGAGATGAGGGGATGGGGGGAACCCAGGCCCACCCTCTACGCTGGGTTCTAGCCCAGGGCCTTGTGGATAGCAGCTGTCTATGTCTCCTGTATCAGCTGCATGACAGCTACAACTCCCTGGGCTACTTCCCCATGGCCTTCCCCCCGCAGCACCTTCTTTATCCTCACCACAGGATCTTCCCCCTGAAGCCTGATCATGCTTGTACTCCTCAGTCCTCCAGCAGCACACCTTCTCACTCCCTGCTCCTTGCACACCCCCCACTAACTGATGGGAGGTCCTTTTTAAACCAGGTGTCCTGATTAGTCTGCCTGCCATAATTGATTCTAGTATGTTCTTAATTGGCTCCAGGTGTCTTAATTAGCTTGTCTGTCTTAATTGGTTCTAGCAGGTTCCTGATTGCTCTAGTGCAGCCCCTGCTCTGGTCACTCAGGGAACAGAAAACTGTTCATCCAGTGGCCAGTATATTTGCCATCTACCAGACTCCTGTACCTCACTGGTCTGGGTCTGTCACAGTACACAGACCTGACCATGCAGGCAGATGACAATAGCAGGAAAGTAAAACTTTTACTTTACCTTTTTGGGGAACCAGGCAGAGAGATCTGCACAATGCTGGTGCTCACCACTGCCTCAAGCCTCACAGGAGCCTCAGGGACCTATTGCTCCCCAACACACAACAAATCTGTGGGGTGTCACAGGTTTTCCACTAGAGATCATAGATCCTTATGTTACTGCCTTATGGATTCTGGCTGCTATTTTGGGGACTCAGACTTCCGAATTCGGGACAAGAGAGTCTATGGCACTTGGGATCACCACCTGCTCTGAGAAGACACTCTCACATTAGGTGGAGAGAAAGGAAGAAAGCCCTAAGGGGCACAACACTGCCATAAGTATATGTAGTGGGACACCAGCAAAGAAGAGCAGTTGCCCAGGGTTCCATTCCCATAGTGAGATTCATTTACTGTGGGAGGCAGCATAAATGGGTAAAGGAGAAGTGGTCCACACTAGGAAAGGCTTGCAAGGAATGTGGCAAGTTAACCCATTTTAGCAGTGTGTGAAGGAGCAGTGGAAGGTCCCAGAAAGATTCAGTCAGATTTGAACAAGAAGGGGATGGCACATCAGACAGTGGTGATGACATCTTGACTCTTTCCTTGAGTCCTGGAGCATATCAGATTCAGGCTTTCTGCACAAGAAGACAACAAGGGACAATAGCAACCTCTGTACATGCAACATGAGGGTTAGTTGGGAATGCTAATAGGAAAATGCCCTGTGTGATTTCAGCTGGATAGTGGGGCTGGGTGGACAGGACTGGAACATACCCATTACAAAAAGCGGGTGCAATCTAGTCATTTACAATGAGATCATAATGCAGCCTGTATGAAAATGTGACCTCATAGCAATTAACCTGAAAAATAACAGATGGCACCAACTGAAGTTTGTGCTGATGGATGGTAAGCCCCACAGACCCCTCTTGGGGAATACAGCCATACAAGTCATGGAGCTGATTAGAGTACAGAATCACAATTTTACAGCTGCAGTGTAAGAAGAAAAAGGGGAGTCCCATGGACAATGGGACACAGTTTTAAAAGCCTATAGGGATATTTTCAAAGGCAAGCTGCAATTGAAAGTAGGCTCCACAGTGGAACCTGTGTGCTAACCATGAAGGAAAATTCCAGTGGCACTATGTAACCCAGTAAGCAAGGAGCTCACAAGTCTTCACCTGTAGGTGACAGTACAGCCTGGGTAAGCAGCATGGTGGTGGTTAAGAAGCCATCAGGCGAATTACACATCTGCATAGACCCCAAGCCACTGAAAAGAAACCACTCTCCACTGCCCACAATTGATGACATCTTGCCAGAACTTTCCAAAGCCAAAATCATTACAGTCTGTAATGTGAGGAATGGCTTTTGGTGCACAAATCTGGGTAAACAGTCCCATATGCTGTGACAACCTTTGCAACACCATTTGGTCCCTACAGATGGCTGTGCTTGCCAATGGGCATAAGCCCAGCCCCTGAGGTGTTCCAGAGAAGACTCAACCAAATGCAGGAAGGGGTGCCTGGGGTGAAAAAAATTGGAGATGATATCCTCGTTGTTCACTTTACCTACAATGTGCAGAAACTCAGTGAGACCATGACAGACAATTACAATCTTTTCTACAGTGATGCAGAGACAAGAACATAAAACTCAATTTACAAAAAATGTGAGTGAAACAGCATGAGCTCAGCTCACAAAGCATGATGTTGAGTGGAACTGGACAGGTCCCCAACAGCAAGCATTTGATGCGCTGAAACAAATGACAGCTGATGCCCTTGTCCTGAAGTGCTATGAGCCACTAGCACTCCAGTGTGATAGACTGGAGGAAGAATTGGGTGTAGCTCTTTTGTAGGAGCAACTGGTCACTTATGCCAGCAGAGCCCTGTCAGAGACCAAACAGGGTATGTCTAAAGAGAAAAGGAGCTTCTGGATGCAGCATTTGGAGTGGAGCAATTCTATCAGTATGCCTCTGGCCACCCAATAATAGTGTCAAGAGACATTATATACACAGCAGTGTATTTTCGTCCCTTCTCTTTTATCTGTCCACATTTAGAGCTGGAATGACCTTGTGTAAATGATTGGTTTTCTTTTTGCAATTGTCATTTGCAATGCACTTGCCGTTGCATTTTTATTGCTATAAAATTAAAATAGCTAAGAGGCCATGCGTCATTTTTTATCCCCTTTTACTATTTGTTCTGTTATAGGTATTTCTAAGACATCTATCAATGCTGGCAAAGCCATAAAATAAAATAGAGAGAGAAAGAAAGGGGGAGGCAGACTACAGAAGAAAAATGTTTCCAAACTCAAGGAAATTAGGTTTTTTCCTAGCAGCTGACTAATACAACTCTCTCTCTAATTCACCCCTGATAATGAATCTGGGACTACATATGTACACTATACCACAGCTCTGAGCTGAATTGCACACAGGAAGCAGTGGGGATACAATCCATGATCTTCTGCTTCAGAAAAACTGAGTTCTCTACCACTTGAGTTAAAGGAGAATCGCCATTAGCTAAACTAGTTTTAGGGGATATAGCCTTTTTGCAGACCAGCAACTAGAAAGGGAGACGGTACCATCTCTCTGTGTGTGTGCGCGCACACACACACACACACACACATACATATATGCAGCTCTGACTCCATCTACCAGAGGTTCACATACACAACATGAACTAGAACAGCATGAAAGACATGCACTGTATCTCAAACTCATTCAGGCAGAGTCCTGGGTAAAAAAAGCCAGTCCACAGTTCAAACACACTGAAGTTATGGTAACATGGGCTGAGTTCGCTTGCATGCTTGGGTAGCCACTTAACTTCCTTTGCCATAGCTATGTCATGTGCCCCGAACAGCCGTTACCTCCCAACTTCAGCAAGACCAAGGGTGGGGGAGTTGGATGAGGCAGACTTTCTAGTTTCTGAAGAAAAGACAGATTGGTCATTTTAAGTGAGAGTGGTGGAGGGAGAGGAGATATGGAGGTGCTCCCCTTGGATATCCAAATTCATATTACTAATCTCCAAGTGAACCAGCAGTTGGTCTGCCTTCAACCTCCTTTCCAAACTGAATCCTGCAGGTGTTTGCACATCTCTAACCACTACCCCGTCCTTTGTACACATATAAATACTGATGAGAATTACACATGCATATAATGGGAAAATAATCCCTAACATGCTTCATTACTATACATAAAATCCATAGTCATCAATGTACTAAAATAATTGCTTGCTGCCTGATGTCAGCAGCCATGTCATTTTGATGATGACATCAACGCTTTATCCTATTACAACATCAAAATCTTTGTATACTGTATGCAGTCATTAAAAGGCTTGCATTGGTAAAGCTGTGAACATCTTACCTAATGACAATAGCTTTTCTTAAGCGCCTCAGGCTTGTTGAGATTACTTATTCTAGCTGTCTGGACACAGTGAGCACATACCTTATTAACGAGGTTGAATAAGAATAATGAATCTTTGTGATGTTCATGTTTTACAGCGTCGCTGAGTGTTTTTCCCCTTTTGGTTAATGTTACCTCTTGACATTTAGATAATGGCATCATTACAAGGGATGGCCCATGTGCAGCGATGCTGTACAATGAAAAAGGACCACACAGGTTTAGCCTTTCATCATTTCCCAGTTATCTCTAAAAAGGATCTGCTCACAGGCCTCTGTGTTGGCCCAGACAATAAAAGAAGCTGAGGTGCAGGCACATGTAGGGTTTTGATGTTTAACACTGGAATCTTAGAATGGGGAAAATGGATTGCTTGGTTTGACAAGAGGGGCTTGACATAACTGGTGTCTTGGCGGGACACTAAAAACTAAAGAGTTCTGGTGGTTCTTGGGTACCAGGGGTATGAAAGGACAGGTTAAATCACAGATAGTGTGTTCATATGGAGAAGGGAAAGAGGCAGGACAGAATTTCATAGATTCATAGATACTAAGGTCAGAAGGGACCATTATGATCATCTAGTCAGACCTCCTGCACAATGCAGGCCACAGAATCTCACCCACCCACCTCCTGCGAAAAACCTCTTACCTATGTCTGAGCTACTGAAGTCCTCAAATCGTGGTTTAAAGACTTCAAGGAGCAGAGAATCCTCCAGCAAGTGACCCGTGCCCCATGCTACAGAGGAAGGCAAAAAACCTCCAGGGCCTCTTCCAATCTGCCCTGGAGGAAAATTCCTTCCTGACCCTAAATATGGCGATCAGCTAAACCCTGAGCATGTGGGCAAGATTCACAAGCCAGATACTACAGAGAATTCTTTCCTGGGTAACTCAGATCCCACCCCATCTAACATCCCATCACAGGCCATTAGGCCTATTTACCATTGTAGGGAGCCAAGGTGGCTCCCCTCTGAACCAGAGGGTAAAGAGCCACCTCCTCAGCCTGAGTGGGTGGGGCCAGACCAAGCTTACGCCAATCCCCGGAAGGGGAGGGGTGGGACAGGAAGTACAAAGGGCGGGGCCCTTTGCCCAGTGAGAAGAGCACCAGGGAGGGAGACAGACACAGGCTGCTGGCTGCTCCCTCACGATCCTGCTGCCGACCCAGGGCAGGCCCTGGGCCAGGAGGAACCTGACTGGGAGGAAGGCCGGTGGTGACCAGGACTGCCAGCCGCTGAGTACCCGGAGGACCTGGAGGGGCCCGGCTGTAGCCCAGGCCAGCGTGAGTCCGACACAGAGAGGGAGCCGGAGCTGCCAGCAGCGGAATACCCGGACGAGCTGGAGGAACCAGAGAGACCCGCTTGAGAGACCGGGTAGGAAGTAGCCCAGGGGCAGAACTGCACCGGGGGGGGCGTGTTTGGTCAGCGGGTGCAGATGGCCCCCCGCTGACCGAGCGGCGGGACCTTCGGCTCCTGCCACTGTCAGGGCCCTGGGCTGGAATGCAGTGGAGTCGGGTGGGCCTGCATTCCCCTACCCCGGCCAACCTGCCTGGGTGGCAAAACTGTGCGCTACCAACCCGTGCCAGCACTCCCCTGCCTGAGGGGCGCGCTGCAGACTCGTGCCGGCGCTCCCCTGCCTGAGGGGCGCGCTGCAGACTCCGGCCAGCACACCTTTTCCCGCTGATTCCCCCGTGCCTAAAAGGTGTGACTAAGGCCCGCCGGTGGGACCATAGTTCTCCATCGCCCCCCAGGGGCTCGGAGGACCGATTGAAACCTGTCACAACCATGAATATTTAAAGATCAATTAATTACCAAAATCATCTCCTCCATAAACTTATCGAGTTTAATCTTAAAGCCAGATAGATCTTTTGCCCCCACTGCTTCCCTTGGAAGGCTATTCCAAAACTTCACTCCTCTGATGGTTAGAAACCTTCATCTAATTTCAAGTCTAAACTTCCCAATGACCAGTTTATATCCATTTGTTCTTGTATCCACATTGGTACTGAGCTTAAATAATTCCTCTCCCTCTCCGGTATTTATCCCTCTGACATATTTATAGAGAGCAATCATATCTCCCCTCAACCTTCTTTTAGTTAGGCTAAACAAGGCAAGCTCCTTCAGTCTCCTTTCATAAGACAAGTTTTCCATTCCTCGGATCATCCTAGTAGCCCTTCTCTGTACCTGTTCCAGTTTGAATTCATCCTTCTTAAACATGGGAGACCAGAACTGCACACAGTATTCCAGGTGAGGTCTCACCAGTGCCTTGTATAACGGTACTAAAACCTCCTTATCTCTACTGGAAATACCTCTCCTGATGCGTCCCAAGACCGCATTAGCTTTTTTCACGGCCATATCACATTGGCGGCGCATAGTCATCCTATGATCAACCAATACTCCAAGGTCTTTCTCCTCCTCTGTTACTTCTAATTGATGCATCCCTAGCTTATAACTAAAATTCTTGTTATTAATCCCTAAGTGCATCACCTTACACTTCTCACTATTAAATTTCATCCTATTACTATTACTCCATTTTACAAGGTCATCCAGATCCTCCGGTATGATATCCCGGTCCTTCTCTAAATTGGCAATACCTCCCAGGTTTGTATCATCCGCATACTTTATTAGCACACTCCCACTTTTTGTGCCGAGGTCAGTAATAAAAAGATTAAATAAGATTGGTCCCAAAACTGATCCTTGAGGAACTCCACTGTTTGTGTTTATAAATAAGGAGGGAAGCCATGGATACTACTAACAATTATTCCAGGGAAAAGATAAACAAAGGATGGGTTTTATTTGGTCATGGCCCTAGGTTTTACTAGGCAATAAGTGAAGTAAGATATGCAGGGCCTCAAGCTGAAATTTATGACCTACATAGCACATATGGGGGTGGAAGAATTCCACAAGTGGTTCTGTCAGGGATATTTATATCTCTAGGGCATGCAAAGAGGCTTTAGCAATTGGGAGACAGCAATAAAGGTGTTTTTCCATTGTGGGGAGGGCAGGAGAAAAAGGGGGATCAGAAAGGATCCATCAACTAGAAGGGGGAGGGGAGACAAGGAAGGGTTTTGGCAGTTGGGAAGGGAGTTTCCACTCCCACACTAGATCTTTCAGTGTGTGTGTGTGTGTGTGTGTGTGTGTGTGTGTGTGTGTGGATGGTAGCAGGGTTGTGATAGGCCTTTGGATCTGAGAACACTCAACTCCATCTGTTACACTCCCAGGCCAGAGTGTTGTGGAATCAGCTATGCTTTGCTACTCCCAGACAACACAGGTCAGAATGGAAGTGTTACAGGGGGCGCAAAACTCAGTGGCAAAGTCTTTCCGCTCCGCCAATTAAACAAATTTACAGGACTGCTAAATAGTCTGTAGTAGTAACACAAAAAAGTAATACAAATATTACAAATAACCATACATGTCTTTGGCACTATCCAGCTGCGGTGACTATAACTAGTTTAAAAACTACTCATTCTTAAGACATTGCATTTGTGTGCAGTAGCTTTTTGCTGAGGCAAAAAACCCCCATCATTTTACAAATGCATGGTGTGGTCTTATCATTTCTATGGTTGGTACTTAAACTATCACAACTCTAAATATAATCATCACAACAATGAAATATTAACAAAATGAGGACTGCAATACCTGCAAAGCAAAAGAAAGCCCAGCAGAGTATGGAAGTGTTGCACAAAGCTCATCCCTTTGTTGTCAGACATCACCGGTGTGGTGCTCTGCTCTATCCAATGCTGATAACAGTCAGCGGTGTACATGTGTTCTCCCAGTGTACTGTCTCAGCTCTGCACAGATAGCTGACACAGCAGATCTCGAGCAGACCGCCCAATGACCACAGACTCCGATAAGGTACGAAGACCACAGCCAGGTTTATTGCCAGATGAAACACAGTCTCTTGCTCCCCAGATCAGATGTCTACACTTCTGCTAGTACATATGTGCTTCCTGACAATGGACTGGCTCAGTTAGTGGCAGGATTTACCACTGTCCCCTAGGCCAGACCAAGACAACTCCTCGGGGTAAATTCTTATACACAGGTACAAACAAGTTACACATCACTCCTGACGTATTGAGGTGCAACCCCTCTGCCCCTCATCTTGTACATGTTGGTTCAAACAAAACAACTCAATCCATCATATTACCTTTCTGCCCGTCTTTAGGATGGGTCAGCCTGTTCCTTGTTATCTGTGTGGAATGTGCAAGCATCGGAGTGTTCTGGTACCTTTTAGGTATGTGTATTTTTGCAACATCAGCCCTCTTCTTGCCAGCTTCTGTGAGCAGGGCCTGCCTCTGGCTCACAGTTTAACTTTGCTTTATGTTAACAAAGTATTGACCACTACTTTAGTTCAGGCCTTTGGCCTCATACCGGGCCTCTGATACAAGGGTTTATGTTTCAGGGCCTCATCTTACCACATTCCCCCACTTTTTGTCTTTTTATGGGGTGGATGTTTACCCATCGTCCCGGAAAAGCATAATGAATGGACTAAAGATAACCCAGTGGGCTAAACACTGTTCTGTGGTTCCCTTATTTTACCATCCATACACTGCCCACCTGTCTTTAGTCTGCACATTCCTTCGTACGACTGATAGATTTTATTATCCAATTATTTTTAGTTCCTTATGGTGAGACTGGGAATGTTAGGCCTGGGACCATGACTGAGGAATATAGTAGTATAATTGAGCCTTAAAGGCACTCCCAAATAATTAATATATATGAATAATATGGATATGGTGTATATATTTGTAGCGTATATGGGCATATATGTATAGTATGTAAGTGACACTACAAATGAGGCCTTTATATATAAATGTCTTGTAATTAGTTACTACACAGTACTGCCCATTTATGTTATAAGTTACAGTCACCTCTGGTAAGCTTTGCTGGGCAGGAAACAGGACCTGCTAGCTTCTCTGTTCCATGGATTGCAGTGCTCTGTGATACACCAGTAGTTGGCATAGATCCAGTTGTTTTTTATGGATGCTGTCTTTCAGATAACCCACTGAATGGACACTAACCAATTTATCAAGTATTGCTGTGTTAGGATTTAGTATTGGTATCCAGACACTGATCAAGATTGTTTTGAATAACATGTGCCTCAGTTAGGTTGCAGTGTCACTCACACAAATTATGACTGGTACTAACAGGCAATTTGTTTACCCAATTTGTAGTTACAATGTAGCTTTTTTTTTTCTTACCACTTTGTTTTTCCCTTGCCTTCATTTTGTTTGCTGCCATTCATTTGTTAATTTTTACTTGTGTGGTGGTTAAACAGATTAGCAGTGTTATGTACATTGTAAATGATGTACAGCAATAACACAACAATACAGCACTAATAGAGGTGGTTTTACGTAATAGCCAAGTTTAACTTACCAGACAGTGGTTTTTGGCTGATTGCCAACTTAATTGTCCATCTATGGTAGATTGAAGTGTATTTGACCAGTCTCTTATTTATAAAGCACTTTGTTTTTCTTTTCTTGTTGCTTGGGGATTCCTTCACTGTATACTGGTATCTTCTGGTGTCTTTGTGGTGTGATACCTTCTGGTGTCTTTGGTCTGTGGAATGCAACCTTAAACAGCTTAGGTTAGTTAACATAATAAAGTTTTTGTTTGTTTTTACATTTCTCTTGTTTTTAGTAACCCGAATTTAATATACAGATTAATTTAGCGTGTTTACAATGTAACAGGGACCAAGTCTTTTATAACACAAGCTATACTTTTACAATTGTTGTGTAGACATTCATTTTCACTTGAGGTGCATTACTAATATTTTATACTAAATGTATAACGGCTACAATAGATGCTCACAATCTTCCATGAGAAGGTGTATTGCTTTCCCTTGCTGAACACTTTGTTTTAGAAAAGAGTTAGTAACATAATTTTAACAAGCTTTTTAGAGTTAATTTGCTTGTGATACCAATTTCACTTTTGTTAACTGTTTAGAAGCACAAACGTTAGCAACCACTACTTTCCTTTAACATAACTTAAAAGAGCATAAAAATTTAAATTCATTTTGGTTTAAACACAGGACGATGCAAATAATTTTAAGATATTAAAGTTTTCTGACACTTGGTTGTGTTTGGGAGACAAAGGTGGAAGCGTGCTGAAAAGATGGAAACCTGTTGAAATTGTTTGGTTAGCTTTATGCATAAATTGTTATGTTTAAACATTTTTGCTATGACATTTTTATCACTATATTTAAAAGTGCAAACATGTTTATAAAAACCCAAACAAGAAATTAATATTTTGTTAATATTGCCTTAACGTTAACGTTGAGGTTTTCCATTACATTTTTCTTTCTTTGAATAAAAAATAAAATTAAAAATGAAAAACAAAACTGTGATTAATACAAGGAAATTCTTTTTGTTTGCAATTGTATTATTTGTTGAGGCAGAGATATATGTACATATATTTATAACTGAGACCTTTTTGAACTTTTAAAAAAATGGTTGTAATATGATGGTTATACCCCAACCATAATCTTAAAATAGTGTGGTACCACTTATATAATTGATATAACTGAATTCAAGGGCTTAGTAGGATTTTAAAAGATATTTAGGCATATGTGGCTAATGAGAACATGTGCAGTTACATTGGATAGGATAATTTTGTTTTAATAAGGGATATAAACCTTCATGCTCCATGCCATAAACCCTAGAATGTTATGGGCAAGAAAGAAACTCTCTTCTGGGTCCATAACTGTCCACTGGTGGGACTTCGTGCACCTTCATCTAAAGCAGCTAGTACTGTACTAGCCCTTGTCAGAGATTAAATACTTGACAAGAAGGACTGCCAGTCTGATCCTGAATGGAAATTCCTATACCACCTCAGGCAGACCTATATAATCTCCATAGTACATTTGAGGGTGAGAGGTTTGGCAGCTGGTCCTGTCAGGGCTGCTTTAAGCAGTAATATCTTTTTCAAATTTTCTTACTCCACACATTTATTGCAAATATTTGCAACATGTGTTATTTTGCTTAACTGTGGTGATTGGATCAGCATGCAAGCACATCCAATAAGGATGTGCCTTAGTGTCTGTCTACACATAATTTTGCTCATAAGTAACAAAAGATCTGGATTAAACCCAAGGTAGTTCCATGCAAGTCTATGTGTAATCACTGTTATTTTGGAATAAAGGTAGTAATGTTGAGTTAGCTTGTTATTGGCCTTAGCTAAAGATAAGGTTACTACTTTTATTCCAAAGTAAGAGTAGTGTCACATCAGTTTCAGACTACACCATCATTATTTTGGTGTAAATCTGTGTATAGGTTAGCCCTTAGAAAGGAGAGAAAACACAACTGAAACCAAAGTGTGTTTATAATGCAGATGCAATCTAGTATAGCTTGCTAGCTGCATGCATCAGCGGGGGAATCATGCACTTTAAGAGTCTGGACACTTGCTAACAACTGTTGATGTAGCAATGGAAAATACTATGGGTTCCAGAGATTACAGGGCTATAATTCAGCCTGCAATGAAAGTAAGCAGAAACGCTCACTAAAAGAGGCCAGATCCTGTTGCCATTGAAGTCAATGGGGATTTTGCCATTAACTACAACAGGAATAACCTTGGGCCTCTAATGCTTTTTGTGATCATTATTGTCTCAACAGTAATTTTTTTTTTTAAAGTTATATGCTCATAACAGCATATATACTGGCGAGAATGTCAATATATTTCTTCTTATTATCTAGCATATTATCTAATGAGTGAGAAATTTCTAATAGCATGTCTTAATTATATTGAGGATATATAAAAATGTTAATTATATTAAATAATATTTTTGTTTTGCAAATCAGTAGAAGCACCTTCTATTCAAAGATGTCGGTGCTTTACAAACTCCCATTAACATGTCGCACTGCTCCTTTGTGTATCGTATATAAAACTGAGTGTTGTTAAGAGGCAAAAGTTTATTCAGAATGTGCTTAACCTTGCATCCATCAGGGTCCATGGCAAAACTCTCATTTGACTTCACTGTGCAGGATGAGACCCCATAGCTGAAGCATAACCAACAGCAGTAGTTAAGGTTTTCTGAGTTTTTCAAGGTATTTGAAGTCACCTGTAACTTTCTGAAACTGTTTGTGAAAATGATATTTCTTTAAGTTCAAGCAAAACCAGTCCAGATGTTTTTGAATATAATAAAATATAATATAATATATATAGTATAGTAATATAATATACTAATATAGTATATAATATAGTAAATATAAAATTTTGAGTTATAAAATCATTGCTGTGGCATTTTTTTTTAACATCTCTGCAGACAAAACTGCTGGAGTTGGTCAGTTTTAATTTATCAGGAAACTACCCCACACTGCGAAGAAGTACCTTTAAGTGTTCTGGGGAAAACAGGGTTGGATTTGGCTCAGTTTGGAGACTTTGAAAGTCAATTCCACACAAGTGTGCAGCAATTTTTTAAACAAAGATAGCCCTGTGTTTAGAAGGCAGATAGGCTGGTGCATGCTGATTAACATGCTTGTGTATTATACAAGCACATCTCGTTAGATGGCTCCATCACAACCCTAATTCATTCAGTATGTTCTCTTGAGGTACACATTTCAGGAGACCGTGCTTCGTGCATAATTACACCAATTCAGAATGTGTTCAATGAGACTTCTCACATGCTTGAAATTAGGCACTTGCATATATACCTTGCATAAACTGGGCCAATATGCAGGACTCACTTTCACAGCTCCTGTCAAACTGATCTTAATACCCTTTAATTCTAACAAGTGGAATCTGAATCACTAAAACAAATACTCAGGCATTAAGTAATTGTTCTGTTGGGGATTGGGTGAAACCTAATTGAGGCTGGTGGGTGTAGCAGCCGCCCTTCATTAAGGATAAATGAAAAAAAACAATTTAATTCCAAGTTTATGGAAGAGACAGCTGAAACAATAGAAGCCACCACTCAAAACACAGAGAGAGGGGTTTTTACTGGGGTCTGAATGCAAATACAGGGGGCTAGGTATTGGGTGAGGGAGATATGTGTGAGTGACAGAAAGGAGGAGCGAGAAAGAGAGAAACTACAGAAGCACACAAAGAAGGCAGCAAGGAAGCCCCAGAGAAGCACTGAAAGCATGACTGTGGAAAAAAAGTGAACAGGGAGCATGTTTGGACAGAGTGCTGGCTGGAAAGAGGCTTGGAACTGTGAGCAAAAAAACTGTCTCCTGCTGTTTGATTCATATTATGTTCAGAGAAACAGGACTATATGTAAATAAACAGGATTGCATCAAAGAAATACCTGGCTTCATTATTCATGTCTCCTTCTCACGGAAACAACCCACAAGACTGGCTAATCATTTGGGTCAAAGGATGTAATGCTATTTGAGGCTACGTGTACACGAACAGCTAGGGGTGGGATTCCCCTGCTCATGTACACCTACTCGTGCTATCTCTCATCAAAACAGCCTGAGCATAAATAGCAGTGTAGCCGTGGTACCACTGAGAGCGGTAGAGGAGGCCTGGCTGAGCCATTCCGAGTATGTACCCACTGGTTTCAGATGGGTTTGTACCTGGTATGGCTCAGCCATGTCTCTGCTGATGCTGTCCATGCTACCATGTCTACACTGCTGTTTATACCCCTGCTACCTCGGAGAGCAGCAGACTACACCCCTACTTTGTAGTGTAGACATAAGCCATAGGCTGGGGTGACAGCACTACCTATTAGTAAAGTTGCCTGGCACTTCCTATTATAAGACCCTGTTTTCAGTTGCTTATAGCTGATCAGGCTGAAATTTCCCAGGCTCAGTGTCTGCTGCAGGACTACCTTTGTCCATGTTGAAAAATTGTAGTGACCCATCTGAGAAGCTCTAGCATCCCCAGGATTTGGAGCAAGGTCTTGAAATTTGGCAGGGAGTTATAAGGGTTCAAGAGTTTTCATCAGCCCTCAGTATGGATCCATGGAAAGTTTTCACCATTGAGGACTGGGAGTTGGCTCCACAAAACTACCGACACGTTGGTCCCTTCCTCATCACCCAGTAAATTAACCTGGTCACATTCCAGCTTCTCTCCCCGCGAAGTGAGTACACCCTGTGTTCCATGTCTCCCTACTGAAAAAATACACCCCCAGCTCTGCGCTGGGATGAACGCAGGTCCCTTCTCCTCTAGTCATGGTGCAAGGTCAGGCAGCATACCTCGTGAATCAAATCCTCGATTCCAAGATCCTCGAAGGGAAGCTCCTATATCTTGTAGATTTGGAAGGTTATGGCTCAGAGGAGCCCTCATGGGAGCCAGCATGCAACATCTACGCCCCCGACTTGCTCTGTGAGTGTCACCAGTCCCATACCAACAAGTCTGGTCCACGGATGCCTTGGAGAGCTAGGGGTGGAATTCCCCTGCTCATGTACACCTACCCGTGCTATCTCTCATCAGGACAGCCTGAGTATAAATAGCAGGTGGGTGGGGAGGTAATGTGAGGCAAATCCACAGCCAAACCAGGGCTGCTCGTTCTGCTACCCAAAACAGGGGACCTCCGCTACCTTCAGAATTGACACCCTGTCTTGCACCTCAGCATGGACTATCCGGCCATAGCAAAGGCCATCTCACTACAGCTGGGGTCCATGCTGGCGGATGTGGTCCATCTCAACCAGACCTATACGATCCTGGGCCATACCATCTTTAGGGGAAAAAAAGCAGATGCTCCTTTATGGTGCAGTAGTTCAGCATGGAGCGATTTGGCACATAACCTTCTTCCGCTGCCTCCAAGGGCTCCAATACAACCAGCAACTCTTTTACCTCTATTCAAGGGGTGTTCGGTGAGACCTCTCCTAGCTGCACGTCTTCTACCAGGACCTCCTCCAGACCTGGAAGCTGGTCTTGGTAACCAGTTCCATGTCTGGGGGAAGAGCTCCTCGCAGAGCCCCTGCTACACAACCCATAGCTCGGTGTGCAGGTGGTAGAGGTCCTCTCTGTGCACTGGAGGTTGGTCCTGGCAGGTTCCATAAAGATTGGAGACCTCCAGGACTAAGACTGGATGGACTGGATAAATCCCATGGTGCTTGGCCAGCGTATGGGGCTCTCCACCCCCTTGTGTCCTCTAGCATATACTCCAGGGGATGAGGGCAGCCTTGCAGCCCATCTCTTGGGCCTTCCTTAAACAGGTCCTGTTGGAGGTGCTCCCCGCCCACCCCTCACCCCGGCCCTCTGGACCTCACCATCAAGCCCCTACCCCACAAGCCCCTCTAGCCATCCGTTTCACAAAACCTGAGCTGGCTGTGCAACCTGCAGCAGTCCATTTCCGAACCACACCTAGGAAACAACAGCTGTACATGCTTGTGCTCCATACCCTTCATTTCCTCACCCTTGTGTCCTGCCACAGCTCCAAGTGGTGGGACCTCTGACCACCTGTGGAGAGTGAGGAGCTCCGGTGGGACAGTCTATATTCCACCTTGGTCCCCGGCTCACTGGGGATATTAGTTGGCGGCTCCTTCATGGCTTCCTGTTGAAGGTTACTTCCCTCCCTAACACTTGTCCCTTCTGTGTGAGGGAGACCTTGGCACAGTTTTTGTGTGTATAATTTTTTAATAAACTGTGCCTTTAACTCTCAAACTTCACAGCATATTGTGGATAGGATCCCATCAAAAAAAGATAGAACCATTCATTCCAACATTTGAATGGGCTTGGAGGCCCAATCTTGCAAATTACTCTGTTCCAGGAAGGGTCATTGGCTCCTGTATGGAGTCCCATTAATCAGTGGGGCTCCAAAGGAGGAGAGCAATTTTCAGGACTGGGGTCTTAATTACTTACTATATGTGGGAAATTCAAGTAGAATGAAGCACGAAAGCCCCACTGCCTTCTTAACCAAAAGACATTATACAAAGAAATCCATGCACTGAATTTATGCAAAGCTGTATTCAATCATGTTTGAGTACCAAACTGTACCTGTCTAAAATGAATGTCACAGTTGTGACCCAGAAGGAAAACATCTGGACTGGAGCTCACTATTGTTCATTCAATAGGCTGGTACGCCTCACTGGCAATGTTGTTTAGGTCGAGGTCTTTACTTCTGCTCTTGGAATTGCACCTTACAGCCAATTATTGCTAGCCCAGATGTCAGAAAAACCGTCAGATTTTTATACCACAGTGTTAAAGTCCAAGTGGAAAGAAGTCTCCCTGCACCATGTTTTATGGTTTAAAGCTTTCATTTGGAAAGGAGACCAAGAAATGACGACAGAAATTGAGCAATGCTTTAAAATGTACATATGCTATGGAATCGTATAAGTGAGATCTGTGGCGCTCAAAAACCAGAGGAAAGATTCCTACAGGGCGGTGCCACAAAAGGAGGAACCAAGAAAATACCTAGAGAGTTGTTTATGAAATTGGAGCATGGCATCTTAACGTCACATGTTCATTCTAGTGGACTGGCAGATTATAATTGATCAAACCACAGTGCATCATGTAGTTGTCCATTATTAACAACCATTATTCTACCCATGACTGTGATGATATTAACACTAATTCATATGATGAAAGAAGTACTCTCAAGGTGATTTTCAGACTATGCTGTTAAGGCCAGAAAGGACCACCGGATCATCTAGTCTAACTTCCTGTATATCACAGGCCACCAAACACCCATACACCAAACCCGACCACCAATTTGTTACAGCCCACAGAAGACTAGACTATTATGTGTCATAGGGAAGAGAAGAGGAGGGACTGACGTGCACCAATCGCAGGTAATTAAGTGAAATATATCCAGATAATCCTGGCAAGTGACCCACACCTCATGCTGCAGAGAAAGGTGAAAAACCCTCAAGGTCACTGTCAAACTGACTTTGGGGAAAGTCCTTCCCGACCCCACATATGGCAATCGATTATGAATGTTTATATCCTGTGTTACACTGTGCTATATGAAAGGTAATCAAAAGATAGGAAAAATTATAAACTGATCATTAGAAAGGCTCCACAGACAGCCAGAGAAGGAATGGTTTCATAACCATTTCTTTAAAACAGCTGTTTCTTCTTCTTCCATGTGCTCAGTTGATGCTTATTTTGTATCCTTAATATGAAACAAGATCTGGTGTCAGATCCCTGCAGCTGTCTTGAAGCTCTACAAGACATACACATTCTCTATCTCTCACACCAGCTAAGCATTAAGAAAATGGTTCTGCAATAAAGAAAGTTATGGCTACCAGATTTTCTTTATAAACAGAAATTCCTCCAAGTGGAGCACTGGCTTTCATTAGCAAAGCAAAGGACACAGACACAAGTATTTCTGTCCTGTCCAAACAGCATAGGGCAAAGCAGCACTAGACAGCACCTCTTTGTTTCCCATGTTCACCCTTCCTGTATCTGCCTGAACCAGAGGTTTAGTACTTCTCAGCCACAGCAAGGATTAAGGCTAAAAATATAGCAAAGTTTTCCGCAGCAAGGCTCAAAGGGCAAGAAAAGGGACTAAAGCAGACGAGGAAGACTTTCATTTTTAAATGTCTTCTGTGCTTATTATCCTGCTATATTTCAGATCTAAAGATCACTCAACCTTCACACAGACATGATCTATCTCTCAGGGTGACATTGCAAATGCTAGTCTTTGGGTGGGATCTTTAGAAAACACATTACTTCTAGGTCATAGGTATAGTTTGACTTCTATATTGGGGAGAGGGAGGGGTGGCTCCAGTGGGGCTGTGTGTTTGTGTATGTGGCGCGGGGGGGCAAATTCTATGCCTGCCCACAGGGGTGCCATTTCAGATGGGGTTGGGGGAGCCTACAACTTTAACCATGATTCCAGGGGCTACTTAGGCAATTGAAAACTCTAATGTTTTTGCAAATAATAATTGAGAAATAGCTGACAGGAGCATTGTATCTAATTCCTATATCAAGAAAGAAAATAAATATTAGACCCACTCAGCTTTAATACTAACATGTTCTGATATCTTGTGGCAAGTCACTTAAGGGGTGCTGGTTAGATTTAAAATTATAATGTATATTCTTAGATACTCTTATTAAAGTCAGAAGGGACCATCATGATCATCTAGTCTGACCTGCAGAGTGCAGGCCACAGAATCTCACCCACTCACTCCTGTAATAGACTCCAACCTCTGGCTGAGTTACTGAAGCCCTCAAATCACCATTTAAAGACTTCAAGTTCCAGAGAATTCACCATTTACACTAGTTTAAACTTGCAAGGGACCCCATGACCCATATTGTAGAAGAAGTCAAAAAGCCCCCAGGGTCTTTGCCAATCTTACCCAGGGGACAATGCCTTCCTGACCCCAGATATGATGATCAGTTAGACTCTGAGCATGTGGGCAAGACCCACCAGTCAGATACCTGGGAAAGAATTCTCTGTAGTAACTCAGAGCCCTCCCACTCTAGTGTCCCATCTCCAGCCACTGGGGAGTTCTGCTACAGGCAGTCGCTGATGGGCCACATGCCATTGTAGGTAGTCCTGTCATACCATCCCCTCCATAAATTTATGAAGCTCAGTCTTGAAGCCAGTTAGGTTTTTGCCCCAACGGCTCCCCTAGGAAGGCTCTTCCAGAACTTCACTCCTCTGATGGTTAGAAACCTTTGACTAATTTCAACTAAACTCGTTGATGGCCAATTTATATGTATTTGTTCTGGGGTCCACATTGATGCTTAACTTAAATAACTCTTCTCCCTCCCTGGTATTTATCCCTTGGCTGTATTTATACAGAGCAATCATATATCCCCTCAAACAAGCCAAGTTCTTTGAGTCTCTGCTCAAAAGATAGGTTTCAGAGTAGCAGCAGTGTTAGTCTGTATTCGCAAAAAGAAAAGGAGTACTTGTGGCACCTTTGAGACTAACCAATTTATTTGAGCATAAGCTTTCGTGAGCTAGAGCTCACTTCATCAGATGCATAAAGTGGAAAATGCAGTGAGGATGTTTTATACACACAGACCATGAAAAAATGGGTGTTTATCACTTCAAAAGGTTTTCTCTCCCCCCACCCCACTCTCCTGCTGGTAATAGCTTATCTAAAGTGATCACTCTCCTTACAATGTGTATGATAATCAAGGTGGGCCATTTCCAGCACAAATCCAGGGTTTAACAAGAACGTCTGAGGAACAGTGGGGGGGGGAGGGGTAGGAAAAAACAAGGGGAAATAGGTTACCTTGCATAATGACTTAGAAACTCCCAGTCTCTATTCAAGTCTAAGTTAATTGTATCCAATTTGCAAATGAATTCCAATTCAGCAGTCTCTCGCTGGAGTCTGGTTTTGATGTTTTTCTGTTGTAATATCGCAACTTTCATGTCTGTAATCACGTGACCAGAGAGATTAAAGTGTTCTCCGACTGGTTTATGAATGTTATAATTCTTGACATCTGATTTGTGTCCATTTATTTTTTTATGTAGAGACTGTCCAGGGTGACCAATGTACATGGCAGAGGGGCATTGCTTGCACATGATGGCATATATCACATTGGTAGATGTGCAGGTGAACGAGCCTCTGATAGTGTGGCTGATGTTATTAGGCCCTGTGATGGTGTCCCCTGAATAGATATGTGTGCACAGTTGGCAACGGGCTTTGTTGCAAGGATAGGTTCCTGGGTTAGTGGCTCTGTTGTGTGGTATGTAGTTGCTGGTGAGTATTTGCTTCAGGTTGGGGGGCTGTCTGTAGGCAAGGACTGGCCTGTCTCCCAAGATTTATGAGAGTGATGGGTCGTCCTTCAAGATAGGTTGTAGATCCTTGATAATGCGTTGGAGAGGTTTTAGTTGGGGGCTGAAGGTGACGGCTAGTGGTGTTCTGTTATTTTCTTTGTTAGGCCTGTCCTGTAGTAGGTGACTTTTGGGTACTCTTCTGGTTCCGTCAATCTGTTTCTTCACTTCAGCAGGTGGGTATTGTAGTTGTAAGAATGCTTGATAGAGATCTTGTAGGTGTTGTCTCTGTCTGAGGGGTTGGAGCAAATGCAGTTGTATCGTAGAGCTTGGCTGTAGACAATGGACTGTGTGGTGTGATCTGGGTGAAAGCTGGAGGCATGTAGGTAGGAATAGCGGTCAGGTAGGTTTCCGGTATGGGGTGGTGTTTATGTGACCATCGCTTATTAGCACCGTAGTGTCCAGGAAGTGGATCTCTTGTGTAGACTGGTCCAGGCTGAGGTTGGTGGTGGGATGGAAATTGTTGAAATCATGGTGGAATTCCTCAAGGGCTTCTCTTCCATGGGTCCAGATGATGAAGATGTCATCAATATAGCGCAAGTAGAGAAGGGGCATTAGTGGACGAGAACTGAGGAAGCGTTGTTCTAAGTCAGCCATAAAAATGTTGGCATACTGTGGGGCCATGCGGGTACCCATAGCAGTGCCGCTGATTTGAAGGTATACATTGTCCCCAAATGTGAAATAGTTATGGGTGAGGACAAAGTCACAAAGTTCAGCCACCAGGTTTACTGTGACATTATCGGGGATAGTGTTCCTGACAGCTTGTAGTCCATCTTTGGGTGGAATGTTGGTGTAGAGGGCTTCTACATCCATAGTGGCCAGGATGGTATTTTCAGGAAGATCACCGATGGATTGTAGTTTCCTTAGGAAGTCAGTGGTGTCTCGAAGATAGCTGGGAGTGCTGGTAGCGTAGGGCCTGAGGAGGGAGTCTACATAGCCAGACAATCCTGCTGTCGGGGTGCCGATGCCTGAGATGATGGGGTGCCCAGGATTTCCAGGTTTATGGATCCATCCACAGCCTCAGAAACAACTCTGACATCATAATCAAAAAGGCTGACAAAGGAGGTGCTGTTGTCATCATGAATAGGTCAGAATATGAACAAGAGGCTGCTAGGCAGCTCTCCAACACCACTTTCTACAGGCCATTACCCTCTGATCCTACTGAGGGTTACCAAAAGAAACTACAGAATTTGCTCAAGAAACGCCCTGAAAAAGCACAAGATCAAATCCGCACAGACACACCCCTGGAACTCCGACCTGGGATATTCTATCTACTACCCAAGATCCATAAACCTGGAATTCCACCATGATTTCAACAATTTCCATCCCACCATCAACCTCAGCCTGGACCAGTCCACACAAGAGATCCACTTCCTGGACACTACGGTGCTAAATAAGCGATGGTCACATAAACACCACCCCATACCGGAAACCTACTGACTGCTATTCCTACCTACATGCCTCCAGCTTTCACCCAGACCACACCACACAGTCCATTGTCTACAGCCAAGCTCTACAATACAACCGCATTTGCTCCAACCCCTCAGACAGAGACAAACACCTACAAGATCTCTATCAAGCATTCTTACAACTACAATACCCACCTGCTGAAGTGAAGAAACAGATTGACGGAGCCAGAAGAGTACCCAGAAGTCACCTACTACAGGACAGGCCTAACAAAGAAAATAACAGAACGCCACTAGCCGTCACCTTCAGCCCCCAACTAAAACCTCTCCAACGCATTATCAAGGATCTACAACCTATCTTGAAGGACGACCCATCACTCTCACAGATCTTGGGAGACAGGCCAGTCCTTGCCTACAGACAGCCCCCCAACCTGAAGCAAATACTCACCAGCAACTACATACCACACAACAGAGCCATTAACCCAGGAACTTATCCTTGCAACAAAGCCCGTTGCCAACTGTGCACACACATCTATTCAGGGGACACCATCACAGGGCCTAATAACATCAGCCACACTATCAGAGGCTCATTCACCTGCACATCTACCAATGTGATATATGCCATCATGTGCAAGCAATGCCCCTCTGCCATGTACATTGGTCACCCTGGACAGTCTCTACATAAAAAAATTAATGGACACAAATCAGATGTCAAGAATTATAACATTCATAAACCAGTCGGAGAACACTTTAATCTCTCTGGTCACGTGATTACAGACATGAAAGTTGCGATATTACAACAGAAAAACATCAAAACCAGACTCCAGCGAGAGACTGCTGAATTGGAATTCATTTGCAAATTGGATACAATTAACTTAGACTTGAATAGAGACTGGGAGTTTCTAAGTCATTATGCAAGGGTAACCTATTTCCCCTTGTTTTTTCCTACCCCTCCCCCCCCCCCACTGTTCCTCAGACGTTCTTGTTAAACCCTGGATTTGTGCTGGAAATGGCCCACCTTGATTTTCATACACATTGTAAGGAGAGTGATCACTTTAGATAAGCTATTACCAGCAGGAGAGTGGGGTGGGGGGAGAGAAAACCTTTTGAAGTGATAAACACCCATTTTTTCATGGTCTGTGTGTATAAAACATCCTCACTGCATTTTCCACTTTATGCATCTGATGAAGTGAGCTCTAGCTCACGAAAGCTTATGCTCAAATAAATTGGTTAGTCTCTAAGGTGCCGCAAGTACTCCTTTTCTCAAAAGATAGTTTTTCCATTCCTCATATCATCCTATTAGCCCTTCTCTGCACCTGTTCCAGTTTGAATTCATCTTTCTGAAACATGAGCGATCAGAATTGCATACAATACTCCAGATGACATCTCACCAGTGCGTTGTATAATGGCAATAACACTTCCCCATCTCTGTTAGAAATGCCTTGCCTGATGCTTCCTAGGATCACATCAACCTTTTTCACAGGCACTTCACATTGATGGCTCGTACTGATCCTGTGATCAACCAATATACCCAACTCTTTCTCCTCCACTGTCACTTCCAATTGGTAAATCACCAGCATATAGCAAAAATTCTTGCTGTTAATCCCAATGCATGACCTTGCACTTTGCACTATTAAATATCATCCTATTTCTATTACTCCAGTTTACAAGGACATCCAGATCTTCTTGTATGGTATTCTGGTTTTCCTCTGCATTGGCAATACTAACTTTATGTCATCTGCAAATTTTATTAGCACGTGCCCACTTTTTGTGCCAAGGTCAGCAACAAAATAGGATTGGTCCCAAGACTGATCCCTGAGGATCTCCACTCGTAACCTCCCTCTAGCCTAACAGTTCACCTTTCAGCATGACCTGTTGTAGTCTTCCCTTTAACCAGTTCCTTATCCACCTTTCAGTTCTCATATTAATTGCCATCTTCTCAAATTTAGCTAATAATTTCTAATGTGGAACTGTATCAAATGCCTTCCTGACATCCAGGTAGATTACATCTACTGCATTTCCTTTGTCTAAAAAATCAGTTATCTCAAAGAAAGATATTAGTAACTTTGTTACCACCTCTTTAATACAACAATTATAGAAAAATCTACAATTACTTTCTATTGTTTAGGCTACTTTTACTTTTTGCAGTTAACCAAGCCTGGAACAGATCATTTAACTTTAGGAAACATCCCAGCAGCCCTTGCTTATCTCAATCACCTGTTAATCACTCTGTTTATAGACAAAATTCGGACTCCCTGCTTCAGGAGTGCAAACTGGGAATAGCAGGTCTCCTGTATCCTCTTCAGAACTCATTGCACTCTCAGGCTGCCTGCCTGAGGCTTGGAGGAGGGGTGCAATACCCTCCTCTCCACCCCCAACCCCAAATTCCGCCTATACTCTAGGTTATGGCAAATATTCAGCATCATTCTTCTCCCACCACAAACAAAACACAGCTCTTCTTCAAGCTCATCTCAAATGTTGTCTTTCACAGTGGAATAGACTAAGCAGGACATAACACTCAACTGTACTCAAGAAGACCTATAAAATCCATGTAATCCTAGAATCATAGAATCCTAGGACTGGAAGAGACCTCAAGAGGTCATCTGGTCCAGTCCCCTGCACTCATGGCAGGACTAAGTATTATCTAGACTATCCCTGACAAGTATTTGTCTAACCTGCTCTTAAAAATCTCCAGTAATGGAGATTCCACAACTTCCCTAGGCAATTTATTCCAGTGCTTAACTATCCTGACAGGAAGTTTTTCCTGGTGTCCAACCTGAACATCCCTTGCTGCAATTTAAGCCCATTGCTTCTTGACGTATCCTCAGAGGTTAATGAGAACAATTTATTCTCCTTATTATCTCCTAGGAGTTTGCAAATTGATTGCTTAATTATTTGCTCCATTATCTTTCCAAGTGCTAAAGTTAAACTGACTGGTCTGTAGTTCCCAGGCTTGTCCTTATTCCCCTTTTTATAGATTTGCACTATATTTCCCCTTTTCAAGTCCTTTGGAATATTTCCCTCAAATTCCATGACTTTTTGAAGATAATCGCTAATGGCTCAGCCCCCTCAGTCAGTTCCCTCAGTATTCTAGGATGGATGTATTTCAGCAGGCCCTATCATAGAATCATAGAAATATAGGTCTGATACGGACTTCAAGAGGTCACCTATTCCAGTACTTAACAATTCTTATAGTTAGAAAGTTTTTCCTAATAGCTAACCTAAAGCTCCCTTTCTGCAGCTTAAACCCATGACTTTTTGTTCTACCTTCAGTGGACGTATAGAACAATTGATCATCATCCTCTTTGTAACAGCCCTTAACATATTTGAAGACTGTTATCAAGTCCCCACTCAGTCTTCTTTTCTCTAGACTAAACATACCCAGGTTTTTTAACCTTTCCTCACAGGTAAGGTTTTCTGTATCTTTTATCATTTTTGCAGCTTTTCTCTGGACTCTCTTCAGTTTGTCCGCATCCTTCTTAAAGAGTGCGGCCCAAAACTAAATACAGCATTCCAGATGAGGTCTCAACAGTGCCAAGGAGAGCCAAACAATTAGCTCCCATGTCTTACATAAGATACACCTGTTAATCCATCTCAGAATATTAGCCTTTTATGCAACTGTAGGTAGCCTCTACTAGATGGGCCTCTGAACTTAATTGGGAGTGTTCCATTTTGGAAGATGCTGAGTTCTGCAATCCAGCCTTGGAGATTACAACTCCCATGATGCCTTGGGGAAGAGAGAGACTTCCACTTCCAGGGATGCAGAGAGAACATGTGGTGGGATCCTTCTTCCAAGGGAGCGGAGATCCTGGTCAGGGGACAGTGGAGATTGCTTTGTGGAGCTATGTCCAAGCCAGGAGCTGCTGCTAAACTGCTGGGGCTCTGACCAAGCACGGAGCCTCAGAGGTGGTTGGTGGCTTCATTAGAACCAGGCAGACTCTGATGCTGTGCCCAGAACTGACTGAGATTGGCCCGCAGTGAAGGTAGCGTGAGTAACCACTACCTGTGTTGTTTGGAAAAGTGCTTGCAAGGAAAGGGAGATAGCGAAGAGACTGTAAGAGCTTGCCTGAATCTGAGAAGAGGCGAAGTGGTCGTATTGTCTAATTAGAATCCAGCGTTACTGACCTCTGGTTAAAACAACTCCAATCTTGAGAGGGGTTGTACAGCTTGGAATGATCTCAAGTTAGAATTGCTCTGCCCCTTGTTGCCTTGGCTGAACTGTTTTACAGGACCAACAGAGTGCTGTCCCCAACTTCAAGATCGTCAATCGCGCCCACACAAGCACGTGCCTAGAACTCTGAAATTCAGTGGCGTGCACACTCAGGGGAGGGGTAACTGGTGACAGCGTAAATGCAAGTTGGCTAAGTTCCATTTACTTCTGTAGACTGCATTTATTAACTGATTTATTTAAGTGTTTGTGACATTTTAATTAATCTTAATCTGTCATGTTTTTTTAAATTGTTAAGTAAAGGTGCATTAACTCTAACTGTAAACTGGTTGTATATTGTTTATAATTGGTATTTTGAGTTAGACCTATTGCATAGATTAGCTGAGGTTTATTCCTGGAGGCTCTCGAGGCACCCAGCAAGTGTGTACTGGGCCCAGCCAGGTGCAGGCACCACCAAGATTAATTTCCTTTACAAGTAAAAGGACTGCAGCGGAAGAGTGGATAGAGGATTCCCCTCTATCCAACATCACCACTGGGATACTCAGAATCTCCTTTACTGTTGACATCAGGGGCCCAGGCACACAGCTGAGTGTTTGCTCCTGAGTAATCCAAGGAGGAAAGTGGGGGGTTACACAACTGCATCACATTGTTGGTTCATGCTCAATTTGTGATCCACTATAACCTCCAAATTCTTTTCTGCAGTGTTGTTGCCTAGCCAGTTATTCTCCATTTTGTAGTTGTGCCTTTGATTTTTCCTTCCATGTAGTATTTTGCACTTATCTTTATTGAATTTCATATTATTGATTTCAGACCAATTCTCCAATTTGTCAAGGTCCTTTTGAATTCTAATCCTATCCTCCAAAGTGCTTGCAAGCTCTCCCAGCACAATATCATCTGCAAATTTTATAAGCATATTTTCCACTCCGTTATCCAAGTCATTAATGAAAATATTGAACCGTACTGGACCTGGGACAGATCCCCATGGGACCCCACTAGATATGTCCTCCCAGTTTGACAGTGAGCCATAGATAACTACTCTTTGAGTATAATTTTTCAGCTAGTTGTGCACCTACATTATAGTAATTTCACCTAAACCACATTTCTCTAGTTTGCTTATGAGAATATCATGTGGGACTGCTTCAAGAGCATTACTAAAATTATTAAAAGATAAATCATGTCTACTTCTTTCCCCCCGTCCACAAGGTCAGTAACCCTGTCAGAGAAGGAAATTGTGTTGATTTGGCGTGATTTTGTTCTTGGCAAATCCATGTCGGCTATTTCTTATTACCCTATTATCCTTTAGGTGCTTAATATGTATCCTTTCTGACGTCAAATAAGGTTTTCCCACATGCACAAACTCCAGCAGAAGGTTGGATGAACTATTGAGACTAGGCAGAACACTTGCTTCAGTCATAGTTCTATGCAATTCAGTAAGACTTTAGTGGCCTGACAAGCAATCCAAATGTTGCCAAAGTGAAAAAATCCCACAGGTATTTGTCAGAGGTGGGTATGATCCACCCTGGATGGGGTACACACCATGTTTAGGGTTTGATTACTTATGTCCAATTGTCATTATTATACATTCTTGATCTTGTAGCACACATTCCTATACACATCACATACAGAAATATTTAGGAACAGATAGAAGACTTTTAGAGAGAGGAAGGATGGTCCAGTAGTTAGGGTGCTAGCTAGGAATGTAGGAGATGAGGGATCAATTCCCTGCTCTGTCACAGACATCCTGACTGACCTTGGGCAAGTCACTTAGTCCCAGTCAAAGATATTAGATGTCTAATGTCTATTGATTTTAATAGAAGTGAAGCACCTAAATACCTTCCGTGGCTCAGTTCCCCATCTGTAAAATGGGAATAGCACTTCCCTACCTCATGGGTGGGTTGTGAGGATAAATACATTAAAGATTGTGAGGTGCTCAAATATTTTGTTAAGGGAGACCATATAAGAACCTAAAATGAACAGATAACTCAAGAAAGATGGAAGTTAACAAGTTTAGCTGAAGCACATATTGGTAACAGAACAGCAGATAATAGTTAGACTTGCCCTTCTGGATGACCCTTCAGGACTTCAGGCTTCTGGAGAAAAACTGTTTTATTAGAAGAACTCTTCCTTGAACTACTCAAGCTTTCGTATCGTCTCTTTTCTCCATGTTCCCTTACACTTTGACTTTGGTCTGCTGAAGTGTTTATCCTAGGAAAGGTTCTTTCTTTATACTGCACTGCAGTACTGTGTGATATATAGCAGAAATGAAAACTTAATACACTTCCTCCCGTTGGTGTTGTAGTCCCTACCAGATCTGATGTGAAGCCAAAAGCTAGTTTTAAGATCCCAGATGTGTATTGTATGGCTGCTTTAATGGCACAGTGTTGCTTTATGACATCTTAGCTCTACAGGGGAAAAGCAGGGGGAGAATTAAAATAGGTTTGAGGGAGATACTGACTTTCACCTTAAGAAAACAAGTCAAGCATTATAAAAGTGCAGGAGGTTTTGGTTCTTTAGCTGAGCGGTTCTGCAAGTTCAATGAAACATCTTTATAAGACAACAGCAATGGAATATAGAGTACTCTATACACTCCATTGTTTCTGATTGTGTCAGTTAATGGGGCCAAAACAAAAGGCATGAATGTATTAATGCAAGTTTTCCAAAAAATGCTGAGACATAATCACACTTAGAGAGACATTCAGCTCCTAAGTTAAAATTCCCCTTTTGGTTATTTCCAGATCCCCAAAAGTCCAATTTGTTTTCTTAAATGTAAATACAGTAAAAGCAGTGTTATCTGGCACTTTATCAACCAGAAAGCTCTATTAACCAGCATTTCTGATATCTCCCAGTACAAATCTTCAGTCTAGTAACCAGGATTAATATACTGCCTGGGAGGTTATGCAATTGCACATTCTGCACTCTACTTTTATGCAAAAGAGGCAGAAGACAAGTAAGCAAGCTGATCTCAGGGATTTATTCAAAAAGGGAGCTTCCAGGGTGTGTCATAGGGTCATTACAGATTCAGCCCAATCTTCTACACCTTCTACATCTACAATGATAATTGATGTTGATAATGATGACCCTGATGCACTGCAAGATCCTGAAGTGCCTTCTGAATCATCAAAGAAAGATTAAATTATGTTCAGTAAAGTTTTAGTGTTAAGTGTATTTTTAGTGATCTGGGTGTCCGCCATGCTCTGCCCATAATGATATGTAGTATCATAAGATAATCTACTGTACAGAAAACTTTACCTGTATACACTTAAGTGGTTCAAGAAACCAGCCACTCTGGAGTGCAGTAGTACTACTGGATTGGTATGTACTTGTGTACTATTTTATACTTTATTCATTTTATTGTATTCTAATTCTTTGAAAATTGTTATTCCATTGGTAAGTATAATTCCTGGTTAACCAGAATTTTTGACTGACTGACACTCCTTGTTCCCTCAACATGCCAGATAACAAAGCTTTTGCTGTATGTAAGGCTATTAACAGCTTGGAAATATGTTCCAAGGTCATGTCTGCAAACTGTTTCAAGCTGGTGGGTCTGCCTTTGTCGCCTCATATCGGTACTTTCTCTTCAGGCTCTAGCTGAAATCAGGAATAATACTTTGCCACTCACATGTAAGGATTTTGAAGTATGTGTTTGAATTTCACAATATACCTGCTAGGTAGGTAAGGAGTATCAGATCCATTTTACAGGTGAGGGAGTGGAGGCAAAAGAAAGTTAAGTGACTTCCACACAGTTGCATGGCATGGTTCCGGCTCTTGGTTCTTACGACCAAACCGTACTTCTAGCCATGAGAGGTGGCTGGAAATAGAAAGATAAAAAGTCACCGGAACTTAGTTGAGTCTCAATACAGTCTCAAATTGGGCAAAAGTTCAGGTCAATTCTAAACCTGTTCTTCCACCTTTAGGGCCAGATTCTGCCATCTTTACTCATATTATCTTACTCAATATATAAGTTGGGGTGACAGAATCTGGTCCTTAAGTATTAGAAGAAATCCCAAATTCAGGGATACATTTTGGCTTGTCCTGTGCTGCGGCACTAGGGACGGGTAGTGGAAGAGGGACCTTAGAGCACATAGATGCAGGACTTTAGGAAGCTCGGCAGGATACCAGCGCTAGTACTCCCAAGCACAAGTAGAGTCAGCTGGTACACCTGGAGCTACTCCAAAGTTCCCAAGGAGGAGTACCAGCCGCAGTGGGGGAGTGAGTCTTTTCCTATTAGCTACTGGCAGCAGGTTTTGGGGAGGGAGCGTGGACTTCACACCTTTCATTAGGGGGTGTAAAAAGTGCTGTGTAGGACACTCCCCCAGTGCTTCCTGAGACTTTGCACCTGTGTCTGCCCTGTGTAAATAGAATGCACTTCTGCTTAGTTACTGGTGCCAAGACAACTCCAATACATGCTCACTCTTAGAATTTCCCATTATCAGCATATGTCATAACCATAAAGGTAGCCTAAAATTCCTCCTTACCTGTAAGGGGTTAAGAATCTCAAATAACCTGGTTGGCACCTGACCAAAGGAACCTGTGGGGACAAAAGATACTTTCAAATCTGGGGGGGAGGAGAGGCTTTGTTTTGGGTTCTTTGTTTCTGTGTTCGTTCTCTCTTGGGACTAAGAGGGACTGGACATCAATCCATGTCCTCCAAACCATTCTGAACCAGTCTCTCATATTACAGAAATTGTACATACAGCCAGGCAAAGCATATTAGTTTATCTTTGTTTTCTCAACTTGTCAATTTTCCCTTTGCTGGAGGGAGGTTTATCCCTGTTTTGTTGTAACTTTGAAGCTAAGGCTAGAGGGGTTTCCTCTGTGTTTTGTTCATCTTTTGTTACCCTGTAAAGTTATCTTCCAGCCTGATTTTACAGAGAGGATTTTTACCTTCTTTTTTAAATAAAATTCTTCTTTTAAGAACTGATTGATTTTTTTTCAGTGTCCAAACATCCAGGGATTTGGGTCTGTGTTCACTTTGTAACCAATTGGTTAGGATATTATTCTCAAGCCTCCCCAGGAAAGGGGGTGTAAGGGCTTGGGGGGATATTTTTGGGGAACAGGAACTCCAAGTGGTCCTTTCCCTGATTCTCTGTCTAAATCACTTGGTGGTGGCAGCATACTGTTCAAGGCTAGACAATTGAGCAGCTGGGAGCACAAAAGGTGGAATTTGTGCCTTGGGAAAGTTTTTAACCTAAGTTGGTAAAAATAAGCTTAGGGGGTCTTGCATGCGGGTCCCCACATCTGTACCCCAGAGTTCAGAGTGGGGAAGGAACCCTGACAGCATAAAAGGATTTCCCAGATATAGTGTTCAAGTTGAATTGCTTGCAAAATGAAATATAAAGAGAATTCCCTTGCTGTTTTCCATACGTTATCAATGTAGTTGATATGGGGAAATTATTCCCCAATTCCACCACTGTAGTTCCGTAATAACCATCGCTGTCATGATGCTCATTTCCCTTTGGCTAATATACAAGGAAGAAAATTATGTGAATTTTCTCTGGTGTTTATAGAGTGAAAAAAGTGACAGGGTCTATTTTTGTATGCATACTTTCCATTACAAGAAATGTATATCCTCTAGGTTGCTCAGAAATCCATTATCTCTCTAACTGATTCTTGGGAGTGACTTCTCTTCATCCAGCACAGTAATATGTTAGCTACCATCTTTGAAAAGTCTTTTAAATCAGCCAGACAAATTAATCAGATTTTGTTATTTTTTGAAACTTTTGTGTTTACATCATTCTTTCTTGGCACTGCACTTAGGTCACCTCTATGCAGGCAACCATTACTGACACTGGTTCAAGACCAAAGATGTTAGCAAAGTGATACTCAAACTGAGGTTTGTGATCCACAAGTGGCTCTTCAATATGTCTCCTGTGGCTCTTTGTAGTACATGATATTAAAACACTGTGTGATTTAATTATTAACCAATCAGGATGCTTTTACTATATTATTAACCAATTGTAGTTGATAAAATTATATATATTATTCTCACAGCAAAATGACTGACCCAGGGGTGTGTGTGTATGTGCGTGTAATATATAAATAGTAAATGAAACAATTAATTCACACTATGTGGCTCTTTCGGGTACTCCTGGTCCATTGAAGGGAACAAGACCACGTGGCACCTTAACTAGAACTCCTGTGAGGCACTAAGGAAGCATTGAAGAATCATAATATTTCAGTTTTCGGGTGTTCGGTTTTTTTGATGAAAAATCAAAATTTCCTGCAGAAAACAGACATTTCCGCCCCACTCAAAAAATTTGTTTAAATGAAACCCAATTTTCTGTCAAAAACAGTTTTGATGGAAAACTTTCAATCCGCCCTAGTGGAAGCCTATTTACTCAGCCAGAACAGTGTAAAAGGGCCTTCGTGTAAATAAGAATAAGGCCAAAAATGAACATAGGCTAAAATTTGTTTACAAAAACTATTTGGTGAATGGTAAATATAATAAATGCATTTGTGGCTGTAACTGGGTGGTCTGCCCCTTTAAGGCCAAGGAGGTCTGGGACTAGCCACCTCTGTTCACTTATCAGCTAGGAAGGGACCAAGTGATAATAAAAGCCAGCAAGTGGCTCAGTTGAAGAGAGCTGTAAGAAGGAAATTGGCCCCCCCTAAAGCTGACCTTGAGTGCGGGGGACAAAGGTACAAGGGAAAAGGCTTCTGGCTCCCTGTGGCCTGCTTGGGACAGGGAAATAGCTTTGTTTTGGTCTACATTTGTGAGCCTTGTTATGTTTGAAGAATGAGACTGTACCCTGAAGGAAGGACCAGAACAAACTTTGGGTGTGATGTCCTTCCTGGCTGGGGAGTCAGGGGATCTGCCTATAGTGGAAAGCAGGATTGGTCTAAGACTGACTCGCAAACACATAAGAAGCCTATGCCTATATTGTCAATACTTTATTTGCAACAAATATTTCTCCCAGTGATTGCAGGGAGTCAAGGGTGGGAAAAAGAGATAAAGAAGCAGGTGGGAGCACAATGTGTCTTTCCACCCAAACCGCTCACCCTTCTATGGCGATTGAGGTGCTGCAATGACAATTCACACCCTCTTCTTTGTGCCTTTGTAATTTTTACAAAGGCACAAATGGACACCAACATAATTGTCTAGTTTTCCAAATACATTCCCCTCTCAGTAATTTCAGAGGGATAGAAGGATGAAGGGCCATACAGTACAATGGCCAATTGAAGATTCTGCTTTCATATGAGCACAGATTACACTGAAGTTCTCCTTCTCTCATAGAAAAACCTACAGACATATTTGTGTAAAGTAACCAGCATTTAAGAAAGTTAATAAGAGGATCTTGGCAACAGTGAGTTATTCTATCCTGCAAGAATATGTTGTTATCTGTGGAGTTCCATCAGCCTATTTATGTTTCCTTCCAAGAAGAAATTCTTCAAAATTAACATATAGTATTTATAACTCATGCTCAGAGGTGCTATGTCACATGCTCTATAAAGCTCTTCATTTATATCTGATGTGAAATGTTTAAACCTCCATTAGGCTACAAAATGGTCCCTTAACTGTGGTGATAAAGCACCACTCACACCCACACAAACTGTATTCAATAAATATGTAAGGGAAGTGTTGTTTTTTGCCAGTGAGTGGGGTGGCTGTAATAAGTCTGTGTGTGGCCAAAGCTAGACTAGATAGAGTTCTGAGAAGCCACAAGATTTTGCGCCCTCTTTGAACAGCCCCAAAATCTTCCTGGCAAGAAGACATTGATAAGATTTCCTAGATAACCTGTCAAACAGCACTTCCAGTTGCTACCAGCCGCCAGGAGCAGATGCTGAACATCAAACTCCAACTGTGTGTGCTAGCTCAGAGAACTATTTGTAGGCAAAAAGAACATTTTTTATTTGAAGCAATTTTTCTCCGAGCTGAGTCCTTTAATTCCTACCGAATAGCTTTCTGGAAAAAGTAAAAGCCAGAGGCTATAGAATTGGCACTGCATGCTGATCTGTATTATTGTGGCTGATGCCTAAAACTAAAGATTAATATCATTACCACTTGTGGATATTGTTAACATTTTTCTGTAATGGTTAGTGTAAATAAAAAGAATTTGAAATCCAGCTTTCCTCCTTCCCTCATACACCCTTTACTGACTTTCCCCTTCTTCTGCGTGACAAAGAGGAGCTAGTGTAGGGTGACCAGACAGCAAGTATGAAAAATTGGGACAGGGGGCAGGGGGTAATAGGAGCCTATATAAGAGAAAGACCCAAAAATCGGGACTGTCCCTATAAAATTGGGACATAGAATCATAGAATATCAGGGTTGGAAGGGACCCCAGAAGGTCATCTAGTCCAACCCCCTGCTCGAAGCAGGACCAATTCCCAGTTAAATCATCCCAGCCAGGGCTTTGTCAAGCCTGACCTTAAAAACCTCTAAGGAAGGAGATTCTACCACCTCCCTAGGTAACGCATTCCAGTGTTTCACCACCCTCTTAGTGAAAAAGTTTTTCTTAATATCCAATCTAAACCTCCCCCATTGCAACTTGAGACCATTACTCCTCGTTCTGTCATCTTCTACCATTGAGAACAGTCTAGAGCCATCCTCTTTGGAACCCCCTTTCAGGTAGTTGAAAGCAGCTATCAAATCCCCCCTCATTCTTCTCTTCTGCAGACTAAACAATCCCAGTTCCCTCAGCCTCTCCTCATAAGTCATGTGCTCTAGACCCCTAATCATTTTTGTTGCCCTTCGCTGGACTCTCTCCAATTTATCCACATCCTTCTTGTAGTGTGGGGCCCAAAACTGGACACAGTACTCCAGATGAGGCCTCACCAGTGTCGAATAGAAGGGAACGATCACGTCCCTCGATCTGCTCGCTATGCCCCTACTTATACATCCCAAAATGCCATTGGCCTTCTTGGCAACAAGGGCACACTGCTGACTCATATCCAGCTTCTCGTCCACTGTCACCCCTAGGTCCTTTTCCGCAGAACTGCTGCCTAGCCATTCGGTCCCTAGTCTGTAGCGGTGCATTGGATTCTTCCATCCTAAGTGCAGGACCCTGCACTTATCCTTATTGAACCTCATCAGATTTCTTTTGGCCCAATCCTCCAATTTGTCTAGGTCCTTCTGTATCCTATCCCTCCCCTCCAGCGTATCTACCACTCCTCCCAGTTTAGTATCATCCGCAAATTTGCTGAGAGTGCAATCCACACCATCCTCCAGATCATTTATGGTCACCCTATGCTGGGAAACTGTTAAATTAGAGTTCTGGTGTTTGGGTTTTCATTATTGCATATCGCAATCAAATATGTACATGGAGAGGTACAGGATTGCTTGTTGCACTTCTACTCATTTGTTAACTGGATGACAATTGGTTTAATGGGAAACTCAATATAAGCTTCAGAATTAACCTAAATGACAAAGCCTTTGCTGGATTTCCTGTTCCTGGTATTCTTGGATGCTGCGTGTTAAATGCATGCAAGTGATGCATGCAAGCCTTTTTCCTCCTGTGATAGAGGACTTCCCATGATATTGGCAGGCCCATCCTGCTGCATTTGAAAGGTATTGTAGTGATATATGTGGGACAAATCATGTTGTATTCAGGGAAACAGTCAATGCAGGCTGGAATCCATGGATATCAGCCAGAATCCATGGATATCAGCAGGACTCTCGTGGTATTTACAGTTCTTGCAAAAGCCTCAGCTCTGTACTTCTAGTGATCTTCATTGTAGACCCTTTTTTAGGCAAACAAAAGTGAGGTTGTGAGGAGACAATAAATACCTTGAAATGTGTGGAGGACATGGGCTCTGGAAGATGTCCTGATGAATTGGTCTTGTCAATTAAGCTTGTCCTAATTAAGGGGGTTCATACTATGTTCACTGTTATCAAAGCCTAAAATATGTTGTTTTAATTTTACCTGCCAAGAAGGACACATGTTTGAACAGATCCCAACCATTCAGAAAATATCCTTTGTTTATCCTACTTGACCGTTAGTGGCTACTGAAAAGATTTCTCCCAGTTCAATGTAAAAGGGTAAATGGTCTTGGTCAGCTCTCCAACCAGCAATTCTGCAATAACTCATTGGTATACACTGGCCTCAGCTGTTAAAAGTTACAAATAATAACTGTGAACTACAATAACCAGCATAAAGCATTATGATAGACTTACAGATTGGCACAACTTTTGATTTACTCTGGCCTACTGACAGACTACAATTCAGGAGTTCTGTATTTCTGTGCAGTACAAGGTAAGACTCTCAGTTCATTTCTCAGAGAAGTTGTGGGGTTGTGAATTACAACAACAGCGACTCTTTATCTTGAAACTCCAGGCAAATGAATTAATCCTCAAAGCAGCTGTATTCCAGGGGAGTGGAAGAAAGGAGCATTATCATCGCCTGGTAGCATCACAAGTGGTTGGATGAGTTACCATAAAAATAGGTCATCTCTACTGGGAAAGCCAGAGGAAACCAATAAAAAGGAAAGGGATAAGAAAGTGAGAAATAAGAGCATGCAACTTGGAATGACACATGCCTTTAAGTATGGTAATAGCACTATGATGGGTAATGACATTGTCCTTATCAGATTTGCCCTATTACAAAGCAAGAGAGGATTTTTCTCAACAAACTCAGCCAGAGATTTGAGGACTAAGCTGTGTTCTTCCTGTCTCTTACAGAATAAAGATCTTGCCTCGTGAGCTAGCTGACAGTTTGCTGAAGATGTGAGGCAGGCCAGAATCCAGTCTGCACTTGCCCTGCTGCATTGACTTTGAGGTGCTGACAGTAGTAAAACTTCCACTGGCTTCAGAGGTAAATTGCTAGAGTAAAGACCAAGTAAGGCTCTTTTGGGTTTAGCCCTATCAGAGGACTCCATTCTACATTGGGCCTGATTCTCCAGCCTATGACACCACTTTTAGAAGCCTCTGGAATTACGAAGAAGACATTTTAAGTCAATGCAGTTACACTGGTGTAAACAGAACAGTGAATGAGGCTCATGATGTGTAAACAGAATGGTTTCTAAATGAGATGCTTTGCTAAGTTTTCTTTGAAATGATAGCAGCTCTTTCAGATGTGCTTTGGTAGGACTTGATTGTGCAAGGTGCTGAGTGCCCAGACACCCAGTCAAATGAATGTGAGGGCGCTCACTTGCAGGATCTGCCACTGCATGAAACTTCCAGTTCTCTCCTTCCCTCCTGCAGGTGGCAGCACTGGAACTATGGAGTACTAGGTAATCTGTAGAGCTGCCCAAGGAAGCCATAGATAGTGCACCATGACAACTTTTATTGATCCTACAAATCCCAGGATTTGCTTCATATTGCACTCTGCTACATGTTCCTGAGTGCCATCTACTGGCACCTTTCTAGTAACTAACTAACTACGTATATACAGTGCACATGGAGGGCTACGTCAAACACTGAACTCACTTCAGTGGATCATCTCCGCAGCCTGAAGAGAAGGATTCCTTAATCTCCCCTTTGTCAACCTGTAGAGGTACCGAGCGGGCTACGCAGGCTGAATGCTGAATCTCTAGATATGGTGTTTAGTGTAAAGAGGCCCTGAGAGTGGTACTAAGTTAATTTTACTTCCTTTCTCTCTGATTTTTCTAACACATTTAATTCTTTTCAATGGGGAGAACGCCTTATTTACCCAGAAACACATCCCTTCTGGTGCCAGTTGTTTCCTAAATACACAACAGAGAGCAGGTCCATGAAAGTCCCTATTTGTAACTTCACTCTGTCTCAGTCAGAACTGGCTTTGTGGAGGGTTTTCTACTAGATATGCAGTAACAAAGATCTGCATACTCCAACAGATTAGCAAAATGTGATGAATAAACATTCTTCAAATGACATTGAAAACTCTAACCTGCTTAACCAACACCAAAAAGACTGCCAGAGAGACAGAGTGCTATAGAGAGGGACAATATGGTCTAGTAGTGAAAGCAGGGTGGCTGAGACAGGACTCCTGGGTTCTATTTCCAGTTCTACCACTGACTTGTTGCATGACCTGATATTTCTGTGCCTTTAAGAATAATAATTGCCTATTTCATAGCTGTGCTTTATGGCTTAATTAATGTTTTTAAAGTGTTTAGAGAGATTTTAAGGGTGATATAAGTCCCTGCTTCCTAGTTTCTACCTATTGCAACATTTTTGTACAAGCAGTTTTCATTCTGCTGCATTTTCTTGCACATAGTGTCAGAAAGAATTAAGTAAAATGAAAAATATCACCCAGAGCAGGGAAAAAACCCACGTATCCTATATAGATCAGTGGTTTATGGATTCATAGTACTACAGGGAGTGCTAGATTTTACATGTGGATCTTAAAGCAAAGCAAACATCACATATAGCCAGACAGCTCCGTATTGACGATACATCTGTGGAGACTCAAGAGCTCTATTTATTACAGTAAGGACATAGAATAAATTATGGTGAAGAAAGTTAGTTGTGGATGGTAGAATATGAAAAGCTTGAGTGTTCAACCAAATCCTCCCCCTTTTGGCCCAACTGCACCTCAGGAGCGGGAAATCAGCAGTCAGAAATGAAACAATAATGACAGAAATCTACCAGTGAGGACATTCTGCACATTCCAAGGATGTAGGCTCCTCACAGGTATTTTGTTGTCTTCTAGAAAAATCTAGGTCTTCTTGGACAAAAGATTCTAGTCTGGCAAATATGGTCCTTGCAATGTACAGCTGGAGTCAGACTGAAACAATAGCACTCAGGGTGAAATGCTCATTGAGCTAGACCAAGTCCCCAAGGCTAGAGAAATGGGAACCAAAAGTTTTCTCCATTGAGCCTCTCTCCTACTTTTCACCTTTGCAGAAGGTCTGAGTGGAGACTGAAAGCCTTGTTACAAGGGCAAGGTTACATCCACATCTGAGGGGAGTGAAGAGGCAGAACAATAGTAGCAGCTGCCCACTTTATCTCTTCCCCGCTTAGGTGGGGGAAGGTGTAGCCGAAACAATTGTTACAAAGATTATGTACTGGGCTGCCACATGCGCTTGTCACAGATAAGTTCTTCAGGCAGCTACTTACAATTAACAGAGAAGATGGAATTTAGTGAAACACACAGAGAAAAACATTATTTAGTACAGACACTATAAATGAAATCATAGGAAAGGATCAATATACCTAAATATAAGAATAAGATAAACACGGTAAGGTGGTTTCCTACACTGTGCATACTTACAACGTATGGAGACCATTGGAAACAAAGATGGAAGAGAAAGTAAGAGGTCCTAATTCAGTTTACACCATTTTGGGGACCCAATGAATCTGAAGCAATGGGAACTGAGTGTGGTATTTTATATCTTATATTAATAGTATGGATATATACTATCTTGACGCTTTATCCTGATTATAATAAGGTCAATTCCTGCTCCTATCCATATGTTGCTGTTGGGGTGTCCATAATGAAGCATTAATATTCATGATTTATATCAATTATTTCTTAATTATTCTTATACAAAAATGTGATCTAACTGTTTAGACACTTCATAGCAATCTAATTGCTAAAGCCTCCCAAAACTCCCTTCTTTTGATGTTCTGTGGTGTACTGGACCCATTTGTGGTTATTTGTTTGTATCTCAGAATGAGAGTGCAATATATCTGACCTGGAGTTATGTCCTTAGGCCTATGCTATTCAGCTAAATCCCAGCTTTAGCATAACTACTCCCACAGGGCCTCATACTAATATAACAGGCCTTTAATCAAAGTAAGTCTGATAACCCAGTTACTTGTTCTCATACTTGCTGTTACAGCTCTCATAACTTCAACATGCTCAGCAAAGGAATTATATATTACCTAAACATATAAACCTTCCGACATCAGGTAAACGGTCAACAAAGAAGAATGGGAATATGAACAAAAGCTGGTGAGAGACTGTAGACCTGATTTTCAGAGTGACTGAGCATTCCTGTCTCTCACTGACTCCACTTGTAGTTCTAAGTGCCTGGTTCTGTTGAAAAATCAGGCCTTGTGCATCTGTGTAGGACAAAGAGGCTGAAGCTCTGAGGTGGCAGGTTAGACCCTATGGTCAGACCAGGCAAAGAGATGTTGGCCATCAACAAACTTAATGCTGCCCCATCATTTGCCTGAAGTGCAATTTACAGCAAATTCCATAGTACATGTCTCACAGAGATCCACGTGTATGGGATAGCAACACACTAGGTGAGTAAAGAGAACACATCTGGCTCTGGCTCTGCCCCTCTTCTCTCTCAGTATGTCGCCCATGTCCCTCCTTATTCTGAGATGGAAAAGAGCACAGAGCTCTCAGTGTGGCTGCAAAGGAAGCACAGCATGCAACTGGCAGAAGTAAGCTCAGTGCAATCCTCTCTCTATAGGCTACCCACTATGAGATACAACAGAGGATACTAGCAGTACTGAGAACTATTTATGCAGCATTCCAATACTAATTAAATATATTTTCGTTACACATAGCTAGAACCTAACCAGCAGTGACAACTCACTTCAGGGAGCTAATAACTTCTAATTGCCGTGTGCCACTTTTCACAGTTAAAATGACCAGTCTGTTTAATAAATCCAGCAAAAAACCAAACAAACAAAGTATTATTAGCGCCCCCCCCAGATGAGCTAGATATTCTGAGAATTGCTTACTCTCCTTGTTTCATGAGCAATAAGTGATATGACACACATGGAAGATCTTAATAGAGTATACAGGCAGGCCGATGTGGTCAGCTGAGAGGTCTGTGTCTGATACCAGCCTCACATCCATTTTGCATCTCTGTGCCTCGGTGTCACACCAAACTAGGCCCTTCCTGAAAACTGTCTCGCTTTCCCCTAGTCTACTCATCTTCACCACCTACTCCTGTATGCTGGGTCAGGTTTCTATAGCCTCTTCAGCTCTCCCTGTATTTCCTTTACTCAGTACTGAAAAAATAAAATTAATACAAATGTGATGCACCTGGGTGCTGTTCTCCAGCCCCCACCACCCCAGCCTTCTTAGAGAGTAAACCATCACAGGCATCCCCTTTTCTTAATAAGCCAGTGCTCCCTAGAGCAGGAATTCAGTCTGAAGTGGGACCTGGATTACAAGGTACAGTTTTTCTCCTCCCCCTCCCCTCCCTTAATATTCCCTCTTTAAATTACCACACAGAGTCTCCTTCAGCCTCATTGTATCTGAAATGCAAACTTGACTATGTTTGTCAGCTTCTCTTGAACAGCCGAGTCCCCTTTTCTCAGCCTGCGGGAAGAGTAAGGATTTGCAGGTAGCTGAGGGACTAACTTTGTGAAAAACAATAGGAAGCCATAGAGGGAAGGATGGTGGCTGGCTAGCCAGAGAAAAGTAAGAGAAAGCAAAGCTTGACTAGTGAATTGTTTAGAAGCCAGGGTGCCCCTTTCTGCCGGTTTGTCTGGCCAGGCTTTTAGGGGAGGCCTGTAAGAGACTCTCACCCAACGCATACTAGTGTAAACCCCATAAACACAAACAGGGGAAAGGAAAGAAGGAATCCCACTTACCTCTATAGGGCTGTTTAATTGAAGAAAGCCAAAGAAATCTGGGTGCGGCTTAACTCCAAAGCACCAGTGACCCAGAGAGTGAATCTCTCCCTGTTTTGGTTTGCAGTTTGGCTGGGATGGAGAAAGAAATAAGGAATTTCTTGATTTGATCCTCCTCCCAACTTCCTTGTCCCTTATAATGTTGCATCTTAATGTATAGTAAGAGGAGGGACAAAGAGAATAGAAATCAAAAATCTAAAAATAAGTTAGATAGTCCCCGCAGGGTTTGGTCAAAGTTCCCCACAGATTGTTATATATTTAGTTATATTCAGGGATAACCAAACAATGTGATCACTGCTTGAATTCCAGCCTTGGCATTATTAATCTCTTTTACCTTCATGTAGAATAATTATTTTTAAAAATGTAAATCTTGTAAATTATTTCTCTCAATAAGTGAATGAAATGTACAAACCTCAGGAGGACCTTAAACTATAGACTCAGGCTCTAAGGCCAGAAGGAGACCTCAACTAGTTTGACCTTCTGCACATCACAGGCCACAGAACCTCACCACCCACTTCTGAAATAGGCCCACAACCTCTGGCAGAGTTACTGAAGTCCTCAAATCTTGATTTAAAGACTTCAAGTTATTGAGAATCTGCCCTTTACGTTAGTTCACACCAGCAAGTGACCTGGGTCCTATGCTGCAGAGGAAAGTGAAACCCCCCTAAGGATCTCTGCTAGTCTGACTGGGGCAGGGGGGAATTCCTCCCTAAATATGGTGATCAGTTAGACCCTGGACAAGACCCACCCGCCAGACATCTGGGAAAAAATTCTCTGTAGTAACTCACAGCCCTGCCCCATAGTGTCCCAGCTCCGATCATAGGAAATATTTGCTAACAGCTATAATGGATATATAGCTCTCTGTTAAGAATACAAAACTATTGGGGGTCTTCAATATTTTCCCCAAATACTACACAAATTTATGAATGGCTACGGCTTGTTGTTAGTATCAAAGCAGAGCCTACATGCCTAAACAGAGACTGGTGCTTCATTGTGCTGTAGTACAAACACATAGGAAGGGTCTGTCCTTGCACTGAAGGGCTTACAGTCTAAATGGACAAAACAGATAAACATGAGAGGTACAGAGAGTGATAAGGTGGAGGTCCCACACCGAGTCAGAGGCAAGGCCAGGAATAGAACCTGGCTCTCTTGAACCCTATTATGATGCCATATCCTTTAAACTGCACTGTCTCTGTGGGCAGCCGCCATATAGCATGTGTCACTACATGTAACCCCTCTTCCTGCTACACATATTAGATTTCTCTGAGCAGGATAGCAGAGTGAAATAATTTGATCTTTCTTAAAATTTTCCTTACAAATTTTATGTGCGTTCAAATCATTCCATTGTGTCCTTGCAGCTCAGTTTCCAAATTTGTGACCCACGAATGACTAGTGATCTTTGGGTCACTGGTTGATATTCCATGGATAGCTGGATGGTCACATGATACAGTACTTGCTCTTCTCTTTGTTTTCAAAAGCAATAAAAGACGCTTGTAATGCAGAAATAACTTGTTGGTGTGCATTTTATGTAACCAATTGCCGTAGTTGTTACAGGGATGTTCCATGGTTGTGCATAGCAGGGGAGGTAGTCTGTGCAATTGTGAGTAGGGTTTGTTGGAAAATGTCTATTTTCCTTGCAGTGTGAAACTTTAGAAATTTTTTGAGGAACATTTTGGTTTTTCAATGAAAACAAAAACTGGATTTATATTTCGGTTTAGTGTAGCTTTTTTTTTCTTCTGCTTCTTTCCGTTTGTCTTTTACCCCAGGTTTGCTACTCAAAAAGAAGGAGAAGGATGAGAGAGAGAGAGAGAGAGAGAGAGAGAGAGAGAGAAATGGCCACAAGTCTCTCTTGGTGTGTCCACCCCGTGAGAGACCTACTTTAGCTAGCTTCTTTGTAAAAAGCCATTGTGATTAGGAGTTCCTGTAAAATTAACACTTTTCTACAATGACATAAAACAGCAGAGTCTCCAGTAAACTTGATTTAATTATTTTGACATCATGCTTCCAGATTCAGCACATTTTAAAATATCTATTTTGTTTCAAAGGGTGAAGTACAACCTTTCCTTTGTTTTTGTTCTGTTGTTAATGGTGTTCCCATTGTTTGGAGTTTTTCCTAATAGAAACGAAACCTTTCAGTTAATAATAGATCACTCAGTGATTTGAGGCTTGTGAATCCCTTTAAACAGTCTTTCCTCATTCTTATATAAATATATGTAACTTTTATATATATAACTTCATTCTTAACAGTATGGTCTAGCAGGTGTTCCGAGGCTGAGATTTTGTTTTTTAAGATTGTCTGTCTGTGAACAGCGTCTGGAGAATCTGAATGATTTCAGCTTGCTCAACTGAAAGGAAAGCTAAGGGTGGTGATGCATCTTGGCATCCTTTGAAGGCTGTGTGTGCATTATGAGAGACATCTCTTGTTTAACATTGATAAGATGTGGCAGGAGATCTATTAAGGTTATCTCTAGCAGTGCAGCTGTACTGAATGAAAGAGTCTAACGAGGCCAAGTCCTCCATGTGATGGGGACCTAGGAATCAAATATCTAGTCTCCCACCCAAATACCCCCTGACATTTCACATAAAACTTGAGTCAGATTTAGAATCGTAGTGGAGGAAATATTAAATTTTAGAAGGGTGGAGAGTGTGCTATATGCCCTTGTAAAGATTAAAGGACAATTTCCTAACAGTGAGGACTATTTGAGTCTCCCCTAAGAGAAATGCTGGAATCCATATGCTTTAGGTCATTTAAAACTAGATTGGACAAAGCACTCAAAAGCATACTATAGAGAACAAAAAGAAAAGGAGTACTTGTGGCACCTTAGAGACTAACAAATTTATTTGAGCATAAGCTTTCGTGAGCTACAGCTCACTTCATCGGATGCATTCAGTGGAAAATACAGTGGGGAGACATATATATATATATAGAGAGAGAGAGAGAGAGAGAACACATGAAACAGTGGGTGTTACCATACACACTGTAACAAGAGTGATCAGGTAAGATGAGCTATTACCAGCAGGAGAGCTGGAGGGAAAAAACCTTTTGTAGTGATAATCAAGGTGGGCCATTTCCAGCTGTTGACAAGACCGTGTGAGGAACAGTGGGGCGGCTGGGGGGAATAAACATGGGGAAATAGTTTTACTTTGTGTAATGACACATCCATTCCCGGTCTTTATTCAAGCCTAAGTTAATTGTATTCAGTTTGCAAATTAATTCCAATTTAGCAGTCTCTCGTTGGAGTCTGTTTTTGAAGTTTTTTTGTTGAAGAATTGCCACTTTTAGGTCTGTGATCGAATGACCAAAGAGATTGAAGTGTTCTCCGACTGGTTTTTGAATGTTATAATTCTTGACATCTGATTTGTGTCCATTTATTCTTTTACGTAGAGACTGTCCAGTTTGGCCAATGTACATGGCAGAGGGGCATTGCTGTCACATGATGGCATATATCACATTGGTAGATGTGCAGGTGAACAAGCCTCTGATAGTGTGGCTGATGTGATTAGGCCCTATGAGAGTGTCCACTGAATAGATATGTGGACACAGTTGGCAACGGGCTTTGTTGCAAGGATAGGTTCCTGGGTTAGTGTTTTTGTTGTGTGGTGTGTGGCTGCTGGTGAGTATTTGCTTCAGGTTGGGGGACTGTCTGTAAGCAAGGACTGGCCTGTCTCCCAAGATCTGTGAGAGTGATGGGTCGTCCTTCAGGATAGGTTGTAGATCCTTGATGATGCGTTGGAGAGGTTTTAATTGGGGGCTGAAGGTGATGGCTAGTGGCATTCTGTTATTTTCTCTGTTGGGCCTGTCCTGTAGTAGGTAACTTCTGAGTACCCTTCTGGCTCTATCAATCTGTTTCTTCACTTCCGCAGGTGGGTATTGTAGTTGTAAGAATGCTTGATAGAGATCTTGTAGGTGTTTGCATCTGTCTGAGGGGTTGGAGCAAATGCGGTTGTATCATAGAGCTTGGCTGTAGACAATGGATCGTGTGGTGTGGTCTGGATGAAAGCTGGTGGCATGTAGGTATAGGGTGGTGTTTATGTGACCATCGCTTATTAGCACCGTAGTGTCCAGGAAGTGGATCTCTTGTGTGGACTGGTCCAGGCTGAGGTTGATGGTGGGATGGAAATTGTTGAAATCATGGTGGAATTCCTCAAGGGCTTCTTTTCCATGGGTCCAGATGATGAAGATGTCATCAATGTAGCGTAAGTAGAGTAGGGGCATTAGGGGACGAGAGCTGAGGAAGCGTTGTTCTAAGTCAGCCATAAAAATGTTGGCATACTGTGGGGCCATGCGGGTACCCATAGCAGTGCCGCTGATTTGAAGGTATACATTGTCCCCAAATGTGAAATAGTTGTGGGTGAGGACAAAGTCACAAAGGTCAGCCACCAGGTTTGCCGTGACATTATCGGGGATACTGTTCCTGATGGCTTGTAGTCCATCTTTGTGTGGAATGTTGGTGTAGAGGGATTCTACATTCATAGTGGCCAGGATGGTGTTTTCTGGAAGATCACCGATGGATTGTAGTTTCCTCAGGAAGTCAGTGGTGTCTCGAAGGTAGCTGGGAGTGCTGGTAGCATAGGGCCTGAGGAGGGAGTCTACATAGCCAGACAATCCTGCTGTCAGGGTTCCAATGCCTGAGATGTTGGGGCGTCCAGGATTTCCAGGTTTATGGATCTTGGGTAGCAGATAGAATACCCCTGGTCGGGGTTCTAGGGGTGTGTCTGTGCGGATTTGTTCTTGTGCTTTTTCAGGGAGTTTCTTGAGCAGATGGTGTCGGTTCTTTTGGTAATCCTCAGTGGGATCAGAGGGTAATGGCTTGTAGAAAGTGGTGTTGGAGAGCTGCCTAGCAGCCTCTTGTTCATATTCCGACCTATTCATGATGACGACAGCACCTCCTTTGTCAGCCTTCTTGATTGTGATGTCAGAGTTGTTTCTGAGGCTGTGGATGACATTGTGTTCTGCACGGCTGAGGTTATGGGGCAAGTGATGCTGCTTTTCCACAATTTCAGCCCGTGCACATCGGCGGAAGCACTTTATGTAGAAGTCCAGTCTGTTGTTTCGACCTTCAGGAGGAGTCCACCCAGAATCCTTCTTTTTGTAGTCTTGGTAGAGAACAATACTCTGGTGGTGGTGGGATGAACAAGGTGACCTAATAGGTCTTTTCGAACTTTAATTTTTATGACATAAGCCCTGGAAAGAGAAATTGTTTGTTTAAGCTTTAGGGAAGCTGTGCAGTCTCAGAGGGAAAAGGTTGTAATTTCCAATCACAGATGATCCACTGATTCTGTGTGTGACCATTAGGAAGTTTTTTGACCTTTTGGCGCTTTAGTCAACCGAAAAGGGTAATAGGATAGAAAGCAGAACCATCATGGAAGAACAGATGGTTCATCAGAGCTGAATTTTTCTAGGTTAAATATACTGTTCTTTAAAAAAAAAAGAGAGAGAGAGAATCCAGACCAGGTAAGTCTGCACACATTTCTGATGGAAACTTTCCAAAGCTACTTTCCTCTGCTGTCACCTTGACATGAGATGTCTGTTTCATAGCTTTCTCAGGAAAGTGTAATGCTGGAAGTCTATGTATATTCTTCGCAAAGTTCTCTGTTAAGAAGAACCCATCTCTAATTCCTCTGGAAAGGGAGTGTAAATGAGCGGTCTTCATTCTTTGTTCGTACAGCAGATGGTTCATCTGATGAGCCTGGCATGGATGGCTCAGGGGCTTTGGTAATGGGGGGATGGCACCTGCCACTTCTAAGTCATTAGTTCAAATCTGCTCCAAACATTATCATATGAGGTTACTTCTATTGATTTATTTGTTAACCTTTGAAGGCTGTTTTGTTTGTGCCTTGCGAAATGACATGGTGGTCTTAGTTCGTTTCCCAGTGGACAAGTATCTACATCACAATAATTATCAGCACTAATTGGCATCTTTGTTGCCAGTCTCAGAAGCAAAGCCAACGTTGGAATGGGCTGGTAAACTGAACCACTCTCTTATATGTACAAGTTGTTGTTCCAGAGAGTGGACATCTTGAAATAAGAAAGCTTGTCTATCTGTGCAGTATCTCTCCAGTAGTTAAAGAAGAGATCTCAGCCTTGGCATAGATCAAATAAGTCAGCATGCATGGTGTTTATAATTCACTTTTAAAAACAAACTTGGTTGGAAATTCTATTGTGGATATTATGAGCTAGTACAATTTTTAGCTTGCTAAGGAAAACCAAAAATATATTTTTTTAAAAAGTTCACCCCTATAATGCTAATAGATCAGAAGTAATATTAACAATAGCTGCATCCATGGACTGTCTCTAAACTAAACTAGTGAATTTTGGTATATGTGAAATCATCTCTTTTTGTCACCTCTGTCTCTGGGATCTTTATTAAGTAGAGTGTGACTATCATGCAAGCGGCACAGTACTCTACCAATGAAAAATTCCAGCCCCTGACAACTAAGAGCTGATTATAAAATGAGGGTGTATGTGGTTGTACCAAAATCCTCAAACCTTTCCTGTAAAAGTTATGCAATTTGCTATACCAAACTGAAGAAGTTCCAACATTATTGGTTCTCATCTATAGTGTGTTCCATAATTTATTGTAATATTCTGTGACCTATGGTGGGAATGCATAGTTTCTGCAAGTGAATGTGAGTGCCTCTGAATTATTAAAATTTGTAAAGTAGCAAACCAGAAATTTCTTTAAAAAAGCAAAATCACTTAAATCAAGAAATCAGAATTGAACTTGGCTCTAGTACATGAAAAGCCAGAGGTTTTAATTCACTCAGCCATCTAACAGTCAGTACCCAAGCATTCTTATTAAACATGACAGTCATGAACACAGTCATCTCTAATAGATTACAGCTTTATGACTTGCAGCCAGATGCTCACATAAGCACTCAAGAAAAAAGTTTTACAAAGTGCGTTTTTTGATGAGTGAAGTGACACCTTTCTGTTTCCCATCTAGTCACATATTCCATCTTTTTAGGTCTAGTCATATTTTCCTCACTTTTGCTGTCTCAAAACAACTTTTCCTGACAATCTGTCCTGCAAGTTAAAAAACAATTTGTCTGCCTCTGAGATCATTTCCAGAATCTATTGCAGAACAAATGGAGGCAAGGGGAGGATTAATTCATACATTTTCTTAAAGAACCTAGGAAATGCTTTTATGCTTATGTTAGGGCTCTGCACTTCTAGTCACTGATTTAAAAAACCCTTTCATTTTGTATTATAAACTGTCAGTACAAGCAGATACGACCATATTTTGTTTAACAGTTTCACAGTGGCATGCCTTGTCATTAGCTTGAGACTTGTTTTGTTTTGCAGTTCCTATAGTTTATGTTGTGCAACTGAAGAGCTGATTAAACTTGGTACAAATTTTTTCTGAGACTATCATGTTTTAAAAGTGATGCAATCGATATCTGGAAAGAAGTCATGTGGCTTAAATGCAGTACTTGCCTTGCTTAGCAAAGAAATTTGCTCTCTCCTCTTGGTTAGAGGGATGCAGGAAGAAGTAAGCAGATTACAAAAGGAGAAAGCTAGAGAAACTTCATGAAAGACCACGTAGCCAGAGGCTAGATCTTACACTGGGAACTTGAGGTAATTCTGGCCAGGCTAAGCCAAAATGGAGCTACTATACAGTTCTATAAAACTTAAATGCTAGAGCTAGATAATCTTCCAAGTGCAGCAGTTGAGAAAGAATAAATGATTAGGGTATATAAGAAGGCCTGATGCTTCCACTCACAGCCTTGCGAAGGTATATGTCCAGAGAACAAGTGGGGAGCAATGTATCAAAAGTTTCTGTGCTTTCCTGGGGTCCTGTTAGTGAACATCAATGCTAATGTTGTGTGTTAACAGCCAATCTATCACACGTCATGTGACACACTAGCACTAATAGTTTAGAAGCTTGAGCCCTAAAACTAGACAGTCTGAACTTTAGTTGTAAGCCAAGTATCATTCATAAAATGCTTGTTCTGTCTTAAGTGTGGAATGAGGCTGACTGATGAATTAGCGTAACACCTTTTTCCCAAAGATATATGGTGTTAGGCTAGCATGTCTTCAAAGCCATCAGAGGAATAGGACAGGATTTCCATTGTTATTAAAGAATCAGCATGAGACAAATGAAACCATGAGATACTTACAAGGAACTGAAAATCGATAGGACAGGATCAGAAAATTATCGGCTAAAGTGAGGAAAAAATGATTTCATCTCTAAATAATTCCCAGTTGGTACAATTGGACTGGGTGCACAAAGCAGGAATCCTCAGGGATTCTGTTCTAGTCTGGGTGTTTTTACCCCTTTATACTCTGCTCATTATTGTGCCTGATGGGTATTTCATTTGGTAGAAACTGTTTTTGCTCTGATGCATGGTTGCACAAAGACAATTAAAACTTTTAAGCATGCACAGCATTTTTTAGGAACTTTTCAACCCAAAACTAAATCAGGGTTAAAAGGTTGCAGGGAGGATAGCTTGCCACAGACATTTTTAAAGAGATACAAATGAATGAAGTCAAATTCTGAAACCTCCTCACAACAGGGGAACACTGGGAACTGGAGCCCCTGTTCAACTGGCACTCTTTCCCCCTCACTGCAGCCCATCCACAGACAATGCTACCAGGGGATCCTCAGTCCATAGTGGTGCCAAATCATAAATAGAAAGGCAGCCTGCAGTGTCCTGGTCAGGCTTCTTAGTGATTAGAGCAGATTGAAAGGTGGGGGGGAGCTTTTGTCATACCAGCCATGAAGGCAGGGAAGCTGTCCTGCAGTGCTGCTTTTATAACCAGGGAGTGTCTCTCTTACTCTCTATGGCAGATGCCTCAAAAGATACACTTTTAGTGCAGGACTTTTGGTCTCTACCTCTACCCCTCTCTAAACCCCCAGAGATGGAAATCCAAGAGGACTCCCTGTAGAGGAGCCTCTGCAGAAATGGGTAGGTGTAAAAGAGCATTCTGCAGAGGGGTGACTCTCCTCTTTCTCGCCCTGCCATCAGCCTGCCCTCTGCTGTTGAATGAGGAGATGAGAAAGGGGCCTTGCTTGTTAGAGAGAGACGGAACCCAGAGAGTGCTGCTTGGAGCAAGGCCTAGTCAACTTGGACAGGATTAGTGATGTCATCATGGGGATCTCCAATACTCATGTGAAGGGACTGAAACTACCAAAATTAAAAAAAAAATCCTCATGGTTGTTCAGAAAAAGCCAAACGTTTATAATGATTTTGGTGAAAACATTCTCATTTTTCCACTCTTCTCTACAAAAAGAGGTGACATTCTTCATTTGGCGGTTCCCAACACAAAAGACCAAAACCTTACAAATACTACATGGTATTTGGAACAAGTGTTCTTGCTGGGGTCCTGCACTGGATCCACTGCCAGATGTCTCTTGGCACCAGGGGAGGAGGAGTTAGGACTTCTCCCTAAGTGAAGAATTACTCCGGGGCCCAAAGCCTGGTCTGTGTATTCCCTCTAATTGAAAATATTATTACATTCAAGAGGCAAAGGCACAGATAAATGAAGATGTAGGCCAAGATATTTAAAAGTTATTAGTGATTTTGGGTGCCTCCATTTTTGAGCACCCAACCTGACACCTTTACAACCCCTAATCTTCTTCTATCATCTCAGTTGACCTCCAAAGACAGCAGGATTTTGATGTTTTAAAGTAGAAATCCTGTAATAATTTGATACAGCCTCTCAACACAATCCTAGAACTAAATGGGGCAACAAAACTTCACCATGTAAAAAATGTTACTGACTATGTCTTGCATTTAGGGTACCAGGCCTGGCAACTATGTCTCCTTCACTTATTATGTATTATGGGCCAAATAAAGATCCACTTGGAGATCCACTGAAACTCTGTTGCCACTATGTTGCCATGTAAGAGCTCTTTGGCATTTCTAAAACAGCAATTCCAAGTATCAGTCAAGGCTTGTCTCGGTTTGTTTTCCAGTTCAGTCATCTGGTGTTACAGCTGTCTCTTAAGTATCATAGAATAGAATCTGGAGACGAATCTTCACTATGGGAATTCTCCCCCAAAGTGTTCTGAGGCACTTAGCAGCTCATATGTTCTGAGCAATGCATACCAGGAATGTCACACTTGTAAGAAGCCAAAGAAGTCTTGATGTATGAAATTGACTTGTTCCTGTAGCTGATGAAGAATAAATTGTCAGTATTCCATATATCTAATAATCAGTAAAATATGCTAATGTAACTTATAGGGAGGCACAAAGTCTATTAGGCTAGAGTATGGAAGTGGGAATTGGGATTCCTAGGTATTTATCTTGGCTGTGATGGTGACTCACTCTGTGACTTGGGGCAAGTCACTTACCCTACATCAGTTTTTTCTCCAACCATAAGTGGAGAAACATTTACAAAATGGTAAATTTACATTTGTTTACAAAATAACATTTACCATACCTAATTATTGCCACGTTGTGAGGCATAATAAGGTACGGCCTAATTTTTCAGAGGTGCTAAGTGTTCAGAGCTCCTATTCCATCCTCTCCCTTCTATTGAGTAGCTTCCTTTGCCCCTGCCCCACCATCCCTACCCGCCCAGGAGCCTCCGATATAGCAACTTTTCTCTGTCATCTTCCTGGGAAGTTTGCTCCATCTTCAGTGAGAATCTTTTGGTCTGTCAGCTGTTCTGACTTCAACCAGAGTTTTGCCTGGAGGACGTGCAAGATCAGTCCCTAAATATGTGACTATTTTGTTTGGGTGAAAAAATTAGCAAATTGTAAAAGAACAAATTGGGTGAGCGAAATGACTGCTTAGCTCTTCTTCAATGACCATACCCAAAGTTCCAGAACTATGTTCTCCTTAAAGTATCCCAATCCAATAATTGTGGGGATGCTTCTTGTGCCTAAAAAACCATTAAAATTCATGGAATGTTAATAATCACAACTGAATTTTTAAGATCCCCAAAGCTGACATGCCTGGGTGCTATATATTTGAAATACAGTAATAATACAATTAAACATAATAAAACCGTATAAAAATCCAATAAAGGCAGAAAAAAGCATCAGCATAAAAATGTTTTCTGAAAAAATATGATCATCCCAATATAGTTCTGTAATCATCATGTGATACAACTTTCAAAATGCAGCAGTCCAATCAAAAGTTTTATTCAGGGAAAGCTTATTGTGAAACTAGTTAGAAAGTGAGATGGATGTTTTCACTATTATCATACAGGCTGAAAATCACCTCTGAGCAGAGGACGTCTAGGCAGCACACAAGACCAACTAAAACTCTGTTTTGGGGGCTTAAGTAGGACATAAGCCCTGTACTGGATCTGCACAGATGTGAATTTGGGTAACCAGATAGCAAGTGTGAAAAATCGGGATGGGGGTAAGGGTGGCAATAGGGTCCTATATGAGAGACAGCCCTGAATATCTGGACCATGCAGATAGTATCAGATGTCTGGTCATGCTAGGTGAATTTCACTTGCATTGTATGAAAACCCAAACACTCTTATTTTAATGATGCCAACTGCCAGTTATTTATCTGGTGCATGTGGGGACAAATTCTGCTCCCTTCTCTGTGGGAGTGGTGAGCCCTCTCACCATTTAGCGCAAGCAGGCTTTAGGGAGCTTTAGTGGTGCTAACTGCATGGGCGGTGAGTAGCATAGGCAGGGGAAGGCTGTGCCTCCCCAAACAGCCTGGCATGGCCCCACCCATGCTCTGCCCCCAGGTCCCCTCCTTCCTGCTTCCAGTTCCCTTCCCACTCTTCTGTGGCTGAAAGCCTGGGGCCGCTGTGCAAAAGGCTCGGGGCTGGGTGGTGCTGGGGCCATGCTGCACCACCTAACTGCCCGGTGCTCAGACCACACTGCCATTGGGGTCTTGGACAGAGGGTGGGGGTGGGGGCGGGGGCTAGTCTCCCCCAATGGGGCATTCACCCACTGCCCATGGTGCTAAGCATGTCTCAGGAAGGGCTCTCTGAGTATTGCAAGGTGGGAGAGTCTGCAAAAGGGGAGACTCAGAGTGCATGAGCTGACATTGCCATTGTTATGAAGGTCCTGCAGTCCTCCCTTCATCCACTTGCAGAAGGTTGTTAGGACTGCAGATGCTGCTCCAATCGTTAGGAGCAAAGAATGGCTGCAGAGTAACTCCATGGAATTTGCCCAGTCTTCAACCCCCTTACTTGGCTGGGTGCTAGTGCGAGGATTTTGGCCCATCTACTCAGGCTAATTAACTTGGAACTTAATTAGGGCTAATCATCCTGTGAAGCAAGGGAGAGCAAAATAAATATGACATGTACATTTTACCCTTTACAGTACAAGATATTTCTCTTGTTTTGGTGAAGTCTATGCTATGGTGACTACACCAGCTTACCTATGTCACCACAGCTATGCCATCATAACCCCGTAGCTGCAGCCGACACAGACAGAAGGGGTTTTTCTTTCAGTGCCCAAATAATGGTAGCTACATAGCTGCATCTCTAATGGGAATTAGGTCAGCAGAGCGACCTTGATATGGGGTGTGTTTTTTTTTTTTCACTTAACTTTTAAGTATAGACCAAGCCTTGGATTGAATTGTGCAGTTGATCTTATCCAAATGACTGCCACTAGTGCATGTGAATGTTTCTAAAGCCAATTAGTGCCTGAACAGCACAACTTTGAATGGTTGTATTGTTACCAAGGATCATTCTTGGGCTCTCTTCCATCTCAGTCAGAAATTTTTCCATCCTTATTAATTAAATGACAACCTTCTCTAGCCAGCAATTGAATTATCCTCCAATAGCTGCTTAAATGGATTAAAATTAACTATTTTTAAATTGCTTCCCTTAGGGTTTTGATAATGTAAAATGGAGGATCAGATTAATCAATGATTGTTAGGAAGGGGAAGGATCTACTTTCAATGAAAATGTAACTTTAATTTTAAAATGGATCCAATGAACATTAAAAAATAAATTGTGTGCTGAGCAGCATGAAAAACGGAGTGCCTGACACATGCGCTATAGAATGTATGACCTTAAGTATGGCCAAGTTTGATTTGGCTTGGTTACAGGATTTGAAAAGAAATGTAACTTGCTTTCAATAACTCTATCCTTGAAAGCTAAGCATTACAACTATGTTTGAAAGATGTCTTTATTACTAACAAGTAATGGGTGACCAAGGCCAAATAAAATAAAGATTGCCCCATCCCTTCACTCCAATCTTGAGTAACACCATTTTTTGGCATCTGAAAAGGCAGGATTCACATTTTCCTCCCATATTTTTCGTGCACGTCTGCACTTGCTAGTTTTTTGGCTAGAACCAGAAGTAGAAAACCCTTTGCAATACCAAAGCAGGGGGTATTTGTGGATAGTTCTAATCTGGATGGAACACAGACTTCTCAAAAGTTTGCAGGGAAGTTTTTGCTCATGACAATTTTCTAATGACTTCTAGACTAAGTAGGTTTAAATATATTCAGACAAGCATTGAAATGTATCCAGACCTATATGGGAGGAAGGCCTGTCAAAATTTGAGCAAGTCACTTAATTTCTGTGTAGCTCAGGCCTGATCTACACTACAGTTAGGTCAACATAAGCTGCCTTTTATCAACCTGGTTGTGCATGTGTCTGCACTTAAATTTTGTCTCCCACTGATGTAAGTGCCCTCTCCACCCACCCACTTCCTGGAACCCAATAGGATCACTCTCCTGTAGCCATCTGGCCTGACCCTGTCACAGTGGATGCTGTGGACATATAGAGACCAGTGTCAGAAAAGAGACTACTCCAACTACTGCAGCAATGCAGTAACACCACTCCCTGAGTGGCATTGAGCCACGGTTGATGTACTAAGGTCAACGCAGCACTAGAGTAGACACTGCGTTACTTATGTCAAACCTAACAGTCCGTCAGCAGCTGTCCCACAATGCCTGACACTGACTGCTCTGGTCACAGTTGTGAACTCCACCACCCAGAGGTCACAGAGACTGGAAGGACCTCTTCCTTTTAAAGCCCCTCACATTTTTGAAATGCGTTTACCTGATTGTCCAGCTTGGCGAGCACACCTAGCGGCTCCCATTGTTATGTGCAACTTCCCAGCTGACCATGTGGGCTACGTGCTCCAGATGTGGTCTGGCTTGGAGTAGATGGGAGATATTGGATCTCCTGGGCCTGTGGAGAGAAGAAGCTGTGCCACCATAGCTACAGACCAGACGCAGAAACACGGACATCTACAAGCAGATTGCACGGAGGATACTGGAGATAGGGCATGACAGGGATCAGCAGAAGTGCTTCACGAAAGCAAAGGAACTGCATCAGGCATGTCAGAATGCCAGGGAGGCCAACAGTCAACCTGGTGCCGAGCTGCATGCCGTACTTGGCGGAGATCCACCACCACCCCACACACCACCATGGATACTTCTGAGAAGCCCAAGTCAATGGCCCCTGGCCTGAATAGCGAGGAGAAGGAGGAGGAGGATGGAGAACATGTGACCAAGGGGTCTAGCTATGCTGTGAGTCAGGATCTGTCTGAGACTCCACCACAGTCAAGTCCATCCTGGCTGTTGAGCACGGGCAAGTCCAGTGCAGGGGAAGGAATCTCAGGTATGTGTGTAAATGTCTTTCCCATTACAATGATATACTGATGGCACCCTCTAACTTAACAGGTCATAGCTGTTCACTTTTCATTAATTTACTCATGCTAAAAGAGGTAGCAGTACAACAAAGAGAAGTAGTATTATCTGCTTTCCTCTTCCCTGTAGAGTTTGGCAGAGGGAGCCATTCAGAGCAGTTTGTTTATGTATGCAGGGATATCTCTTGAATCCTCCTGAGAGATTTGGATGAAATTTACATGGAGGTACTCTGCATCCTGCTCTGAAGGCTTCTAGGGATGGCTGCCTTATTTCTTCCTCAGCAGTAGGACATTTTCCCCATGCTAGTCAGCAGTCCCCATTGCAGTACACAGGCAAACAGCATACGGGCCCAGGTAGCTTTGGGATGCCAGCAGCACCTATGCTCTCTGTGCTAGTGTTACCTTCAGGAATGAGAGATCCACTAACATCACCACCACCTGTGAAAAATGGTGCCAGTATTCAGTGCAAGGCCCTATACTCACTTTCATGCAACTGAGCAATTCCTTCCTAATTTCCCTTACCCCTGGAAGCCCATACTCACCATGGCCGGTGCTGTGAGTGGCACTGTGCACAAGCACTCCAAAGCAGAAGTGTCAGTAAGCATGTCTTGTTTAAAACTTTAGGCAAGCAAGGGAACAGAGTTCCGAATCTTAACTTTCACTTTCCATTGTGACTGTGTTGACAAGGGTACCTCTGTGTGTTTTATCTGTAACTGCTACCGTTGTGGCCTTGAGGGTCTCCCCCTCCACACCTATGGAATGCCTGAGCCAGAGCTGAAGAAAGAAGAGGACTCCGAATGATATGTTCAATGAGATCCTGCAAGCCGGTGCTGCTGCATCAGACCATGAGCACAGGGCCTAGAGAGTGAATGTTTCAGACAGCCTAGAGAAGAAAGAGTGGACGGAAGAAAGGCCGAGGAGCCCCAGCAGGAAAAGGAGAGGGAGATGCATCAGGACATAATGGGTTTCTCTGAGAGCAAACACAGATTCTGCAGACTCTTGTGGACCTACAGATTCAAAAATCAAGGGCTCGCTTCCCTTTGCAGTCCCTGGAGAGCTCATTACAACACCTCCCTATATGCCCCATCAACATTCCATGTGATATTAGGGGCCACATCCCTAACCCGTGCCACTCCACCCCAGAGGACAGTAAAGATAACGACAGCTTCATGTACACTGACCTGGGAAAGTCATGGTTGCTGTAGGTGTAGGTAAAATGGACATGAATGTTCTTTCCTCTTAAGTTCTGTTATGTTAATCTATTACGTTTGTAATGTATTTGCTTTTAAATTGCACAGACTTTTCTTTGCACTGTTTTTTTCTGAATAAAATTCTATTTGGAAAATAATTAATCTTTATTAATGTTTCAGAGTGCCTAGCAGATCTGAAAGTACCCACTAACTAGTTACTATGCAATGTGACACAGCTAATAGGATCAGAGACAGTGTAATAATCATAAATGCACAGCAAGCACTGCAAAATTAATAGGTGCATTTACAGTGTTTATATTCAAAAATATACACCAAGCAACACACAATCGGTACCAGGGCCAAATAGAGCCCAGTACACCACAATGCATTACTGTGGCTCACCATTAAAGTGCTTTTTCAAAGCCCACCCTGAGCTGTATAGCTCCACATTGAGGTCTTCTAATAACCCTTGTATCTGGCTGGTCAAACTCAGCAGACAGCCCCTCCATCCTGGTGGCAACTTTTGTTTCACAGATATTAGGCAGGACACAGCAGGCAGCTGTAATCATTGGGATGTTTTTTCACTGAGATCCAATCTTGTGAGTAGACAACATCAGTGTCTCTTTAGTCTACCAAAAGTACATTTAACTGTCATTCTGCTCCTACTGAACTGGTAGTTGAATCTTTCCTAGTTGCTGTTGAGGTGGTCGCTGTACAGCTTCATGAGCCAAGGAAACAAGGGGTAGGCTGGGTACTCCGGGATCACTTTTGGCATTTCAACGTGGCTAATGGTAATCCACTGGTCTGGGGGAAAATGTCCCTGCTTGTAGCATTATGAACAGTCATGTGGTCTTAAAGATGGGCACATCATGCACCTTCCCTGACCAACCCACATTGATGTTGGTGAAGCATCCCAGATGATCCCCTGATTCTTGCATAGCTATAGAAAAGTAACTCTTTCTGTTGGTGTGGTCTGGTGCCAAAATAGGGATATGCTGCCTGTTGCTCTACAGCTGTTTAGGAGCCCTATTGCTGCTGAGAGTCACAGTCCTGCATAACAAGAGACAATTAATAGACCTTCACACTTGCATGACAACCACCCCCTGCAGTGGATTTTTTCCAACTCTAAAATGATTTCCCACTGACTGATAGCAGACCGGCATCACAAGTTTTCACAGTGCAACACCACTCGTTTCTCCACTGTCAGTGCAGCTGTCAGTTTCCTGTCCCTGTGTTAGAGGGCTGGGGTGAGTTTGGCACATAAATCCTCACACATCTGAAAATTCTGAGGCTACTGCTCATCATCCCAGTATTGCATTACGATGTAATCTCACCAGTCAGTGCTTGTTTATCAGTCCCAAAAGAAGTGCTCTGTCATCTGCAGCTGCTCCTTGAACACCACCACCAACCTTGAATTAGTTCTCTCTATGTCCTGCAGTAATCTGTCCGCCAAGAAATCATTGTTCCCCACCGATTCGGTTCAATACTTGTCCTTGCAATGCTTATGACAATAGTGCAGAGCTGGGCAGGCTCCATGCTTCTGTCAGAGATGGCAGATAGAGAGGAGGACTGTGCAGGTTTGTGGGATTTTTAAAAAAAGGCACAAAAATTATGTGATGTAGATGACCTTATGGGATGGAGACAGTTGCATGCTGGGAAGTTGACCCCTTGCTCCCCATCACCTGTGCACAAATGGTTTATGTCCTACCATGCATTGACAACGCTTCCAAAAGACAGTACTCTGGATGGTGGCAAGTTGCATGGGGTGGAGGTGCGGCAGAGATACCTACCCATAGTGCACTGCACTGCATTGATGCAAGCATTTTTGGTAAGTCCACATGGTGCAGACACAAGGAGTCAAATGTTCACATGAACAAGTGTGGTACTAATGGCAGTGGCTTTACGTCCGCATGACCTGCATTGGCCAAAATTTGTACAATAGACATGGCCTTATTCTCCCATCTGTGAAATGGGTACGAGGATAATACTGCCTTACGTCACCAACATATTATGAGGCTAAAGTCATTGGACCTTAGTTCTCTAATACCCTGCATTTTGTGTCTCAGCACACCCTACCAAGTGAATGTACAATACTACCAAATCAGGATGATAGTAATTTTTTTTTTTTTACACTTGGCCCTGATATAAATAGCTACATGAGGTGCAAGGCAATGGAGAATCAAGCCATTAATCTTTATGGAAAAACTCAGATATTAATTTTGAGCTCCATAGAGGAGACTACAGATAAATAAAATCCTAACTACTGGATATTTTTCAATTTAATCAGATTTATCCATCATTTATTTATAAAAAGAATAATTGCACTTTGAATACACAAGGGCCTCCTAGCAAGAAATGGAGATACAATGTATAACTCTTTGGCATGGTGGCTGTTTCTTATTACATGACAGTATAGCACCCAGTACAGTGAGTCCCAGATCCTGATTAAGACCTCTGGGTGCCACCATAATACAATTAGGCAGTGATGTGGTTGGAAGGAATGCAAGCCAAGGGGAAAGGAACACAAGCCAAAATAGGCAAAGAGCTGGTTAAAGAATATTTAGATTAGGTGTTCAAGTTGGCAGGGCCTGGTGAAATTCATTCTAAGGCCCCTAAGGAATTAGCTGAAGTAATCTTGAAATGGTTAGCAATTTTCTTCAAGAACTCATGGAGGACAGGTGAGGTCCAAGAGAACTGGAGAAAGAAAAACATAGTATCTATATTTAAAAAGAGGACCCAAGCAATTATAGACCAGTCCACTTTGAAGCTTGGAAAGAGGATAATAGGGTTAAGTGGAATAGCCAGAATGGATTTGTCAAGAATAAATCATGCCAAGTCAACCTAATTTGCTTCTTTGGCAAGGTAGTGGCCTTGTGGATGGGTGGGAGCATTACACTTAATGTGTCTTGATTTAGTAAGGCTTTTGACAGAGTTCCATATGACAGTCTCATTAGTAAACTAGGGAAATGCAGTCTAGATTAAATTACTATAAAATGGGTGCACAACAGGTTTAAAGACCATATTCAACCAGTAGTTATCAATGGTTCACTGTCAACCTGGGAGGGTATATCTAGTGGGATCCCACAGAGGTCAGTCCTGGGTCCAGTACTAGTCAATAATTTCATTAATGACTTGGATAATGAGTGGAGGATTTGCTTACTAAATTTATAGATTACATCAAAATAGGAAGAGTTGCAAGCACTTTGAAGGACGGGATTAGAATTCAAAATGACTGACAAATTGAAGAATTTGTCTGAAATCAACAAAATGAAATTCAGTAAAGACAAGTGCAAAGTACTACACTAGGAAGGAAAGAATCAAACGCACAACTACAAAATTGGAGACCACCTGGCTAGATGGTCATACTCTGAAGAAGATCTGGGGGCTATAGTGGATCACAAAATGAATGAGTCAACAATTGACGCAGTTGTGAAAAAGGCTAATGTCATTCTGGAGTGTATTAACAGGAGTGTTATATGTAAGACATGGGAAGTAATTGTCCCACTCTACTTGGCACTGCTGAGGTCTCAGCTGGAGTATTATGTTCAGTTTTGGGCACCACACTTTAAGATGTGGACACGCTGGAGAGAGTCCTGAGGACAGCAACAAAGATGATAAAATGTTTAGAAAACCTGACATACGAGGAAAAGTTAAAAACATATTGAGTGTTGAGAAAAGAAGAGTGAAGGTGGACCTGATAAATCTTCAAATATGTTAAGGGCTGCTATAAAGAGGATGATTGTCAATTGTTCTCCATGCCCTTTGAAGCTAGGCCAAGAAGTAATGTGCTTAATCTGCAGCAAGAGAGATTAGGTTAGATGTTAGGAAAAGCTTTCAAACTATAAGGGTCTGGAATAGGTGTCCAAAGGAGGTTGTGGACATAGGTGGTGAATGAATCTTCCATTTGGGGAGGTTTAAACATGAGTGCCGGAAGCTCCCTAGAAATGGTGGTGGTGGGGGGCTACCAGTGCCAGAACTGTGGCCCCACTCCGACTTCACCTCTTCCCTGATGCCTCGCCCTAGCTCCACCTCTTCCTGCCCCTGCTCCCTCCTCCAAGCCCCCACCTGCTCCTCTCTGCCTCTTCCCCTGAGGTCCCTGCCCACCCACCTCTTGCTTGCTCACTCCTCTCTGTTGCTTCTCCTGAGGCCTCTGGAGAGGAGCAAGCAGTGGGTGCAGGAGGCCTCAGGGGAAGAGGTGGAGCAAGGACAGGGCCTCAGGGTGGAGTATGGGTGGGGCTACAGTCTGGGCGCCGGTGGCCCCCCACTTTTAGGGAGCTTTGCTTCTGGCACTCCAAAGGCAGCGCATCTCCAAAGGGCGGTGACGCGCACCATATCTGTAACATTTGCCCTCCTGCTTGACCAGCCTTTTTTGGGGAGGCTTAACTTCCCCCAGCCTCTTGTACACCCTGCCTATGGTTGTGGAATCTCCATCACTGGAGGTTTTTAAGAACTGGTTGGACAAAACCCTGTCAGGGATGCATCTGATGCAGTGAGCTGTAGCTCACAAAAGCTTATGCTCAGATGAATTTGTTAGTCTCTAAGGTGCCACAAGTACTCCTTTTCTTTTTGGGGATGATCTAGTTTATTTAGTCTTGCTTCAGCTCAGGGGGCTGGACTAGAGGACTTCTCAAGGTCCTTTTCAATCCTACATTTCTATGATTCTGTGTACTACCAATGAATTTTTTAATAAAGAAGCTAACAAAAAATCCCCATCCCCAGATGGTGATTAAACCCCGCACACCAGGGGTTCATAGACTTTATGGTCAAAAGGGACCATCATAATCATCTAATCTGACTTCCTGCACATTGGAGGCCATAGAACCTAATCTACCCACTCCTGTAATAGACCCCTAACCTCTGGCTGAGTTACTGAAGTCCCCAGATCATGGTTTAAAGACTTAAAGTTACAGAGAATTCACCAGTTACACTAGTTTAAACCTGCAAGTGACCCATGCCCCGTATTGCAAAGGAAGGCAAACCTACCCCCTCCCCTCCAGAGTCTCAGCAAGGACAATGAAAGATTAAGTAAAGCTTTTTTGAAAACTTTCCCATTTTAAAGAAGAAAAACTTACCACCGTGACCAAGTAGGCAGGCAGCAACCCCATCTGACATGCAAGCTTAAATATATATTGAGTTTACTTGCTGGAAAGACTTAAAAATTTGTTCCTGAAAGCTATACGCAGAGTGTAGCACAGCATTCTTCTTAAGCAATTTTACCTGGAGGTAGATGGGATGAAGGCTAGGGATCCACGCGGGCCCTGGAAGAAAACAAAATTTAAGATCTCCTGTACTTCTTTGTGACATCTGCTCCTCTCCAAACTAAACTAAAATTCCATTTTTATAAGCCTGAGGGATGGTTTAGCAGGATCCAGAGAGAATTTGAGCTCTATTTAGAGAGAGAAATCACCCCAGCTTTTCCTTCAGTTTGTTACAAGGGGCTCCCATGAGCTTACTCTGTCCTATCATCGTAAATAGGATAGAAGATATTTAGCAGTCATCTCTTTCAAAGAGCCCGGACCCTTCCCAGATGGTTATTCCACAGCAGGCTTTTCAATTCACACTGCTGTCATGCTGCAAATGATTTACCACACACTTCTTAACCCAGAACTGACATTTTTATATTTCATTGTTTGCGATAAAATATCTGATGCATTTGGAAATTTCTAAATGGTTGAAGGCTGTGTAATGTATACTTGTTTACATGGCATTATAATAATGCATATTTTTATTAAACAAAAAATGCTATTTTAGTTGGAGCAAGTAGCTACAGCATGTGTTGACCTGGAACTAACTGAAAGTTACCTATCTTCCTGAGAAGTGCTACATGTACGTTTAAATAAGCGTAGTATATTTAAATGATAATAGCTTGGACAAGTTGCAAAATAAATAAACCAAATTATTTCTTCTGTGCAGTTTCATATGCACATAACTGGAAAAAACTGGTCCTCCATATAGTGGATTCTAACATTATTAGTTCAGAAACAAAAAGAACTGAGTTGGATAAGACAGCAGGCAAGCAATGGTAAAGGAAATAATCGGTGTGCCTAATACAGTTGGAGGAATTGCTCGAGAACACGTTGTCCTAATATACAGATTGCACCCAAAGTCTTGCTGACACTGGCAGCATTACAGGGGCATCTGTCATGCAAGTGACTGAAGATGAGTTAAGCTTTTTTGGAAAGTTCTTGAAACTTTTTTGCTCTTGTGAATTTATTTCCTTTGTTTAATACATCAGATCGTATGGTGATGAGCATCCCAATTCAGGCCCAAAAACATGTGGCAGGAAGTTAGTTTTTGTTGCTGGTTAGAAGAGCCACACTTTTTACTATATTCAGATCTGCTAGTATCTTTTTGGAAAATAGGATTTCTACGCATAGTCAGACTTGTCTGAAAAATATTAATATGATTTTTAATAGCATCTTGAAAGGAACAGAGGAAATAGAATGAAAGGGAGAATGAGTATCTGGAGACAGTGAAGTCTTTACTTTAAACTGGATTAAAGGAGATAATGTAGCTATGACTTGTGCTTAGACTATTATGAAGATAACAGGAGACAAAATAGGAAAAATAATCATTACTATAGGGAGGATCATTGTCCAGAACTGAGAGATTAGAGGAAAAGACAGTGTTTCTGGGAGTCAGTTGCTAAATTGTTCAGGTCATAGATGAACAGCTGGAAAGCGGAATTCCATTATTTGATAACATTTTCTGAAATTGTTTCTGAATTAGTTGTGTGTGTTTCATGGCTAGTGTACGAGGGCTTATACTACTTGACAAGGTGTTGGAAGCTTTTGGGCTTATTTCTTATGCAGTCACATAAATAAGTAAGTTACTTTTCTCCCTTTTTACTCTTGCTCACTAGCTCTGCTATCCTTCTATTGTTTCCCACACCCATGGCTCCTTGTGAAACACTTGAATGTATATTTCCAGATTTTAATCTCAACTACATTTCTCACACAAATCCTGAAATGTCCCTGAAATGAATCAAGAAAGGGAAGGATTCTTCTCACTAACCTAACACAAATGAAGACTACAGATGGTATTACATGTAAATTGCAAATACCCAGCAGAACAGAAATATACTACCAAGAGAATTTTGGATTAGAAAGCTGGACAGAAAATAAAATGTGATTCATATTGGAAAAATATGAGCTAATGTATCTATAGGGAGGAGAATAATCCAAATAACACAATTAATGGGAGAGGGAAGCAATAATTCTGAATAGGAATTCGAAGTAGTAATAAATGTCAAATGGGATATGAGCTTGCAATATGATGTAAATCAAACACCACTACAGCGCAATACACAGAGGTGTCACATCACAGAGCAAGGAGGTTATAACCCCTTCTCTGCATGGCTTTTGGTGGTATGGCACCTGAAATAGCACGCTTAGTTGTTGGCACCTCACCACCAGAAAGACAAACTGGAGGGAATTCCGAACAGCTACAAAAATGAATGGGGAACTACAGGAAAAGGTGCTTTATAATTATGTAGAACTTATCTAAAACAACTATGGGGGGAATGTGGTAAGTCTGCAAATACTTAAAAGGTTTAAACTGCAAGGGAGGGAGAGGAATTGAGATTAGTACCTGGGAATATAGCTAGGAGTAATATGAAGAAATTAAGGGTCTGATCCAAAGCCCACTGAAGTCAATGAGAGTCTTTCCTTTGACCTCAGTGGGTTTTGGACCAGGTCAAGTGAGAGGAAATTTTAAGATGAATTTCAGGAAAGCCTTGCTGGCTATGACATCCTTTGGACTGTGACAGTCTGTTAAAGGAAGAGGTGGAAGCCTATCACTTGGGACATTTACAACCATCCTTGACATAATATTATAAAATATACAGCAGGGAACAACAATTCTGCAGGCAGGGAAATGGACTCGGTGACCTAATGGGTTTTTTCCATATCCAACCTCTGTGATTTAATTAAAAGAAGATAAATAATCTTTCAGTGCAGTCCTATTTCTCAAACAGACATGCAGCTGCAGAAAAACACCTGGCCTCTTTTTAAGAGAAACTTAGAGCTGGGAAGAACAACGTGGAAAGTTTTTTGTGATCCATGATATGTCATGAACAGTGTGCCTGGAGTACTAAGTGCTTGTATTCCAAAAGGGAATGGAGGAAACCAGCTGAGCAGCGGGGGACAGCAGAGCAGCAAACAGCAGGAGTTTGCCTGGGATCTGTGCTGGTGAGTATCTGGGTATCTGAGTGTGTGTTTGGTGAGAGGATCGAAGTGTTTGTAGTGAGGGCAGCTTGAAAGTTTGAGTGAGTGCTTGATTCGTTGGCTGAAAAGGGCGGGAGTTGGGAGTGTTTGTTTCAGGTGAGCCTGGCTGTTTAAAAAAAGCCGGCGCTCCACGAACCAGCTGAGCGGCGGGGAACCAGCTGAGCAGCGGGGGACAGCAGAGCAGCAAACAGCAGGAGTTTGCAGCAAACAATAGGGAGTGAGCCCACTGAGGCTTACACCCTAACGACTTCTCTGAGTAATTACTGCATCTCCTGAGGAAGCTCATAGTAGGAAGGTAATATGGATGGGGAGTGTTCAACTGTTGTGACCTGCACTGGATGTGCCATGTTTGTCTTTCTTCCAGAGGACAGAAGCGACTTTGGCTGTACAAAGTGCAAGCTGGTCTCCATATTGGAAGAGAAGGTTCTGGAGCAACAGGTATCGACCCTGCGTTGCATAAGAGAAACTGAAGATTTCCTGGACAGACGTCAGGATATGCTTCTTCAGGCACAAGGTTTTGAAGATTCAGAGCAGGCTGCGCAGCATGGACAGGAGGATGGTGAAGAAATCTGGCAACATGTGACCTCCAGAAGAAGAAGGGGAACGTCCATGTACCAGCAACGCGGACACAGGTAAATAACCGTTTTCATGTTCTCTCCACAGGTACCATTGTGGGGAGTGGCCCAGATGATACGTCTGGGGGAAGGGAGCAGAAGGAGACTCCACCAGTTGAAAGGCATGAGATGCACTGTCCTAAGGTTGGGGGTTCCACGACCACCACTCCCAAGAGAAGGAGGCGGGTGGTGGTGGTCGGGGACTCTCTCCTCAGGGGGACTGAGTCATCTATCTGCCGCCCTGACTGGGAAAACAGAGAAGTCTGCTGCTTCCAGGGGCTAAGATTCGCGATGTGACGGAGAGTCTGCCAAGACTCATCAAGCCCTCAGACCGCTACCCCTTCCTGCTTTTCCACGTGGGCACCAATGATACTGCCAAGAATGATCTTGAGCGGATCACTGCAGACTACATGGCTCTGGGAAGGAGGATAAAGGAGTATGAGGCGCAAGTGGTGTTCTCGTCCATCCTCCCCGTGGAAGGAAAAGGCCGGGGTAGGGATCTTCGAATCGTGGAAGTCAATGAATGGCTACGCAGGTGGTGTCGGAGAGAAGGCTTTTGATTCTTCGACCATGGGATGGTGTTCCAAGAAGGAGGAGTGCTAGGCAGAGACGGGCTCCACTTAACGAAGAGAGGGAAGAGCATCTTCGCGAGCAGGCTGGCTAACCTAGTGAGGAGGGCTTTAAACTAGGTTCACCGGGAAAGGAGACCAAAGCCCTGAGGTAAGTGGGGAAGCGGGATACCGGGAGGAAGCACAAGCAGGAGCGTGTGAGAGGGGAGGGCTCCTGCCTCATACTGAGAACAAGGGGCGATCAGCGGGTTATCTCAAGTGCCTATATACAAATGCACAAAGCCTGGGAAACAAGCAGGGAGAACTGGAGGTCCTGGCAAAGTCAGGGAATTATGATGTGATTGGAATAACGGAGACTTGGTGGGATAACTCGCATGACTGGAGTACTGTCATGGATGGGTATAAACTGTTCAGTAAGGACAGGGAGGCCAGAAAAGGTGGGGGAGTTGCACTGTATGTAAGGGAGCAGTATAACTGCTCAGAGCTCAAGTATGCAACTGCAGAAAAACCTGAGAGTCTCTGGATTAAGTTTAGAAGCCTGAGCAACAAGGGTGATGTTGTGGTGGGAGTCTGCTATAGACCACCGGACCAGGGGGATGAGGTGGATGAGGCTTTCTTCCGGAAAGTAGCAGAAGCTACTAGATCGCACGCCCTGGTTCTCATGGGCGACTTCAATCATCCTGATACCTGCTGGGAGAGCAATACAGCGGTGTACAGACAATCCAGGAAGTTTTTGGAAAGTGTAGGGGACAATTTCCTGGTGCAAGTGCTGGAGGAACCAACTAGGGGTGGAGCTCTTCTTGACCTGCTGCTCACAAACCGGGACAAATTAATAGGGGAAGCAAAAGTGGATGGGAACCTGGGAGGCAGTGACCATGAGATGGTAGAGTTCAGGATCCTGACACAAGGAAGAAAGGAAAGCAGCAGAATACGGACCCTGGACTTCAGAAAAGCAGACTTTGACTCCCACAGGGAACTGATGGGCAAGATCCCCTGGGAGAATAACATGAGGGGGAAAGGAGTCCAGGAGAGCTGGCTGTATTTTAAAGAATCCTTATTGAGGTTACAGGGACAAACCATCCCGATGTGTAGAAAGAATAGTAAATATGGCAGGCGACCATCTTGGCTTAACAGTGAAATCCTTGCTGATCTTAAATACAAAAAAGAGGTTTACAAGAAGTGGAAGATTGGACAAATGACCAGGGATGAGTATATAAATATTGCTCGGGCATGTAGGAATGGAATCAGGAAGGCTAAATCACACCTGGAGTTGCAGCTAGCGAGGGATGTTAAGAGTAACAAGAAGGGTTTCTTCAGGTATGTTGGCAATAAGAAGAAAGCCAAGGAAAGTGTGGGCCCCTTACTGAATGAGGGAGGCAACCTAGTGAGAGAGGATGTGGAAAAAGCTAACGTACTCAATGCTTTTTTTGCCTCTGTCTTCACGAACAAGGTCAGCTCCCAGACTACTGCACTGGGCAGCACAGCATGGGGAGGAGGTGGCCAGCCCTCTGTGAAGAAAGAAGTGGTTCGGGACTATTTAGAAAAACTGGACGTGCACAAGTCCATGGGGCCAGATGCGTTGCATCCGAGAGTGCTAAAGGAATTGGCGGATGTGATTACAGAGCCATTGGCCATTATCTTTGAAAACTCATGGCGATCGGGGGAAGTCCCGGAAGACTGGAAAAAGGCTAATGTAGTGCCCATCTTTAAAAAAGGGAAGAAGGATGATCCTGGGAACTACAGGCCGGTCAGCCTCACCTCAGTCCCCGGAAAAATCATGGAGCATGTCCTCAAGGAATCAATTCTGAAGCACTTAGAGGAGAGGAAAGTGATCAGGAACAGTCTGCATGGATTCACCAAGGGAAAGTCATGCCTGACTAATCTAATTGCCTTCTATGATGAGATAACTGGTTCTGTGGATGAAGGGAAAGCAGTGGACGTGTTATTCCTTGACTTTAGCAAAGCTTTTGACACGGTCTCCCACAGTATTCTTGCCAGCAAGTTAAAGTAGTATGGGCTGGATGGATGCACTACAAGGTGGGTAGAAAGTTGGCTAGATTGTCGGGCTCAACGGGTAGTGATCAATGGCTCCATGTCTAGTTGGCAGCCGGTATCTAGCGGAGTGCCCCAAGGGTCGGTCCTGGGGCCGGTTTTGTTCAATATCTTCATAAATGATCTGGAGGATGGTGTGGATTGCACCCTCAGCAGGTTTGCGGATGACACTAAACTGGGAGGAGTGGTAGATACGCTGGAGGGTAGGGATAGGATACAGAGGGACCTAGACAAATTGGAGGATTGGGCCAAAAGAAATCTGATGAGGTTCAACAAGGATAAGTGCAGAGTCCTGCACTTAGGACGGAAGAATCCAATGCACCGCTACAGACTAGGGACCGAATGGCTAGGCAGCAGTTCGGCAGAGAAGGACCTAGGGGTGACAGTGGACGAGAAGCTGGATATGAGTCAACAGTGTGCCCCGGGGACTGAGGTTGCCAAGAAGGCCAATGGCATTTTGGGGGGTATAAGTAGGGGCATTGCCAGCAGATCGAGGCAAGTGATTATTTCCCTCTCTTTGGCACTGGTGAGGCCACATCTGGAGTACTGTGTCCAGTTTTGGGCCTCACACTACAAGAAGGAAGTGGAAAACTGGAAGGAGTCCAGCGGAGGGAAACAAAGATTAATAGCGGACTGGAACACATGAGTTATGAGGAGAGGCTGAGGGAACTGGGATTGTTTAGTCTACGGAAGAGAAGATTGAGGGGGGATTTAATAGCTGCTTTTAACTACTTGAAAGGTGGATCCAAAGAGGATGGATCTAGACTATTCTCAGTGGTAGAAGATGACAGGACAAGGAGTAATGGTCTCAAGTTGCAGTGGGGGAGGTTTAGGTTGGATATTAGGAAAAACTTTTTCACTAGGAGGGTGGTGAAACACTGAAATGTGTTACCTAGGGAGGTGGTGGAATCCCCTTCCTTAGAAGTTTTTAAGGTCAGGCTTGACAAAGCCCTGGCTGGGATGATTTAGTTGGGATTGGTCCTGCTCTGGGCAGGGGGTTGGACTAGATGGCCTCCAGAGGTCCCTTCCAACTCTGTTATTCTATGATTCTATGAAAGCAGAGTGGTAAATGGGGGGGAGGGAGGGGAAAAACCAGTACAAACCCCCCTCTCCCCCCACAACTGTAAATATTTCCAAAAAGGAAACTCTGAAACATGTTTTTTTAGAAAGATGGGAGTGTGCAATTCTAATCAGAAGTAAGTGTTGGGTGTGGTTATCCATAAACTTGGCTCCACATGTAACATTCTCTAGTTCAGAAGGACTGGAGAGGGAGACTGACTGCTTCTGACCAGCAGACTCCATAGCTTTGGAAGGGTGCAAATAACAGAATCATAAGTTACATGAACCACACAACCTCCAATCCAAGTTGGTTCACTTCCAACCTCTGCAAACCTATTGTCCAATGGCAGCCTGGGGGAGGGGGGGAGAGGAGGAGCCCCTTTATGAACTAAACCATGAAATTTTTACATAGCCCACCTTGCCACAGATTGTGTCATTCGGTAAAACTACTGATGTGCTGAATCAGCAGAGGTGGAGAGGAAACCGAATCTAAACATGGAATTAGGAGAATTTCTAACTAATAACTTGGGCTAGCCTCTGAGTCACCATCTCAAGAAGATGGCATATGCCCTTGGTTAGCCCTCTCAGTGACAAGGAACCCTCATATCTGGAACTTTCACCTCAAAAAAGGGAACTTTATTCAAATAGATGTCTGTTATTGAGATTGCTCAGTGCTGTATTATCATAGGGTGGCATGTTAGGTCTGGCATTTGGTAAACTGGGACTGTATTCGTCAATCAATTGACCATCCAGAATAGTCAAACAGGCTATGACTTGGCATTGTTTAAGATAGAGGAGAAAGAGGTTCTCATTTTTCACAACTGAAGATCAGATCCAGTAGGTGTCGAAATGACTTTGTGGATCCAGAGATAATCTTCATGGACTTGTCCCAGCATACTGTACAAACTTTTTCCTCTTTCATTTCTTCCCTGCTTCATCTGGACACATAGCACCTGTATCTCTGTGCCTTACTGACTCTCCAACTGTTTTCATAATTTGTGTACAAAGTATATCTTTCTCTTCTGCTCAAGAGCCTTAAAGCCGAAAACAGAGGGGAGGAAGACATTAGGAATGAATGCTTTAATTTATTCAGCATACAAAGCCTTTCAGCCACTGCCTGTTGCATTTCTTCTCAGGCCAGTTCCCTTCCCTCTAGGGAAGTTTTTCCACTATTTTTGATGGCCCTCTATCTGGTCCCAGTAAGCAGCCAGATCTTGTTCCACCTGCTTTTGCTGGTGATGCATCTTTAGCTCCACTGATGCCCATCTAGATTCTCTGCCGGTGAATATCATCCAGCTGCAGGGCCAGTACAGATCACTATGTCAGTTTTTTTTAAAAAGACATCTGAGTGTGTGTCTGGTTCTAGCTGGTCTTCCTCTGACTTACCTGTTCATGACATACCAGGCAATATGCTTCCCTCTCAAAATGTTCCCACGCTAGAGAAAATCTTCCCCATAGATTAGCCATTATGTAATTCCCCCCCCCTTCACCTTACTCTTCTGTAAATCCAAATTTAAAAGATGGCTACAAATTGTTGTAACTTTGCATGCCAGAAATGGACTTTTTAATTTTTCCAAATTGCAAAATGGAGGCTGGTGAGTCAGATATGCAAAGATGGTGTGAAAATATGCTAAATTTAATTAAAGAAACTTCTGTGTCTGCTGTCTGAGAAACATTTTGCCATGTCATTTGTATGAAAGACACTAAACCAAATAAATTTACTTAAAGCTGTATTGTATTTTTTTAAGAACTAAATTTTCCTCTTTCATCTAATCTCCGTTGCATTTTCTGTGCTAGTTTCTGTACACAGAGCATCCATAGCTCTCGGTGGGAATTCCACACACCGGATAAGGGTGGGAGATGACAATAAAGAACAGTCCTAAAGATAAGAAACTCATTGCAAAGTGGGGAGGAGAAGTTTGGAGTGTGCATAAAGATTCTTTTTTGTCCATCAAACCCAGTCACACGGTGGAACCTTATCATGATGAATTTCCTCTGCATGAGGGTTTGTGTATATTGCTTAGGCTGTTTTTAGCATATTGTCTATCTGTTCAGTGAATAGCCAATACAAGTTTATCATGCTAATAATAATTTCTGAAGGATTAGCCCACTTATGTAAAACTGTCATTTGGTACAGAATATTTGTTCTTCGCTGGTGGTCTGCAACAGCAATTTAATTAGTTCTGTATTTACTTGGTCCAAGTTAAACAGCATCTCAGTTTTATCTGTGTTGTATATGTTGACTTCTTATAGCCTAATAGTGTCCACCTGCTTGTCCAGGAAAAGTTAAGATTTAGAATGTGCCCATGTCTGTCCTTAAAATACCTATATATTCAGGGCCAAATTGAGATGTTTTACAAGTGGGTGCAATTCCACTGCCTTAATGTTGCCATAGCTCTTTCAGTTACAAAGTCTACATGCTACACAACATTACATGATCAGCAAAGTCATAGTTGCCTAAACTTGAGTGTGAAAATCATTTGAGATCATTTCCTCTTGTAAATCTGTTTTCAGGTGAAACCATCCAAAAAAGGCGGCAGATTAACTATCTTTCCAAGTAATTTTTCTTCTCTAAAATTCAGTTAACTCTTTTTCTCCAGACTCTTTCTTTGGAGTGTACCCTTTCATGTTTGCATCCCAATTGGTATTCCCACCCACAGTCTGACAGCAAAAGCTGTATATTCTCCTGGGAAATTTTTTCTCCTATTTGTTTTACGTGTTCTGATCCAGCACTGAAAATTTCACTCTTTGATGCCCATTAAAGTCACCCTCTCACCCCAGTTCTGAATCTGTGCTTTATGATCCTGTAGGTATAAGGTATTAAAGTCTCAAACCTCAGCAATGTTCCATGAGTTCCCAACTCAATCTTAACACACACAATTTTAAATCATGTTCATGTCACATTAGCTAATATCTCTAGGGTGGTGTTTATAACAGCCCCAGCCAAACTGAAGGTATCTTGTGCTCCAACAATATGTATGGTACTGTATGCAATTTAGGACTGACACTACAGCATCCCTGGAAAAGTCAAGGATTAGCTGATCTTTCCTACAGTGAATTGGGTTTCAGAGAAAGAACACTGCAATTCCGAGAGGCAGTTCCACTTTTGTAATATGTAGAAAAGTTACATCAACAAGTCAGCAACTTCTACATAAAAAGTCATGCAGTTATTCACTTATTGTAAGTCCCTGTTTGTCAACTACATTTTATTATCAAAATGAAAATCTTCGAGTTATTTCCCCCCCCCAAAGGATTGAGCCCCTTTGCTATTTGTAGCTCATTATAACGCAATTCAATCTCTCACTGAATGTCACTTTGCTCATGGTTTCAGTGTAACAGAATATAGTGGATCCCATCATTTCTTAATCTTGTACTGGTATTCAGGCCACTCTGAGAAGGTGACCTAGTATCATTCATCCAGGCATTCAGCTAATATGGTAGCAAAGAACTTTAAAGAGTAGCTGCTTTAGGCTGCTTGATGGGAGAAGAACTTTAGCTTTGTAGAAATATGCATCCAGCAAAGGGATTTGTATCTGAGACTTAAACTGGAATGATATGTATATAATAATAAATACTTTGCGCTTCCATAGTGCCTTTCATCTGAGGCTCTTGAAGTGCTTTATAGACGTTAACCCACACAACATCCTTTAGGGAGAACTAAACAAGATGCACATGGTGGTCATGTGATTTGCCCAAGGTCACCCAGCAAAGCTTGAAGCAGACTCCTAGCTCTAGGACCTGCTCTAGTCAGTAGACCACAGTCCCAACTACTCAGAAAATAGAAACAAGGGAAAAACAAGTTTTCAGTCGTTTGTTATGATGGACTGAAAATGAGGCAATAGTTAAGAAAAAAATTACTAGCTGTATGAGGTACTTGTGATTTCAAATGTGTAAAGTTGAAACTGACTTTAATTTTCTATGACTACTGTAACAAGAGTTAAATGAGATTGAACTTGAATGAATAACAAGTTCTAAATTGAGAAATGGAGTGATGATGTTTTCCAGAGTTCAATTAGCCAGCCATCTCTTACTTTTTTTTTTTCCTGACGGTTACATTGCCTGGCTTAGAAGCAATTCAAGCCAATAATAAACCACTGTCTAATTTTAAAAAATTCATACACATTATACAAAAGATGACAGGCAATTTGAGGACAATAATGTGTATGTTAGGGCATCAGGGCATCTGAGTTTAGTATGAAGATAAATTTTGTATTCAAGCCATTGGAGCTGGACCAAATCTTCTGGATAAAATTTAACCTGCGACTGCACTGTTCTTCTCTCTTATAACTTTTGGTGTTGAGTACCCATGAATATTTCAAACACACCTATGTGGAGAAATTAATCTCTCACTGAACCTATTATCTTGTTAAGCATCTGTTTCCTGTAACTTGATACATTTTGGCTTGGAAAGGTAAAGCCTCTTTATAATTGCCCTCTCTCCCTTTTTAGAAGCACTCCAATGCAATGGCTCCTAATGAATATTTTTATGGAGGGATTTGTTTGTTTGTTCAGATGAATTCTATACTCTATAGCTTAAGTCAATGAGCTGCACTGTTATGGTGAAGTAGGCTATAAGGTAACAAGCTAGAAGGATTTCACATGCTGAGGGACTGGGAATCCTTCATTTTGCCTAGAGTGGGATGATAAAGAAAGGATTTTCTGTGCTGCTGAAGGGTATGACTGAGCTTGGGATCAGCGAACATAGAAGTGATCAAGTTGGAGTGAGCCCTGCAGTGCAGGACTGATGAGACTATTCATGTAACAATTTTCTCCACCTGGCCTTAAAAGTTAAGAAGGAAATAAAATTTGATCTGAAACTTTTATTTCATTTCACAAGAAATTCTGGGTTTGGACTTTCTCATCTAAGCTTCTTGGAGTACTGAGAAAGTAAGAATCTATGTCTCAAGATTGCAAATGGCAACTTTGAGGTTTTGGCAAAGGGGAAGAATGCTATTCCAAATTGTTAGAAGAAGGGAAGATGAGCCCCTGGGTGCAGAGTTATTTTTAGGCAATGTTCAGCAGCACTCATCCTAGCATATGGATAGAAAAGACAGCCAGAAACCCCTTTTCTTTAGTACATGCTCCCAGCAGGTGCCACCTTGTGTTGGCATGGTAAACAAGTGGGCTAGCAAGACATAACCAAGAGGGAGGCTAGATAACTCAGGAGAGCGCTTATAGGGCAAACTCAATCTAGAACAGTAGTATTCAAAAGGCCCAAGGACTTACACTTGACGCTTTCCATTACAGAACGTCCCAAAGAGAGTTATAGGATACATATTGTGGCACTGAAATGCTACTACCTCTGGACAGGAAGCTTGCAACCAAATGGGGAAATTTTGGCCTAGCTAACCACTACTCTTGTGAAAAGTGCTATGGTATTTTTAATGTCAATGTAGATTACAACCCCATACACTAAATGGCATGAAACCCCTTCATCTGCAGCAGAAGAATGAAAAGCTGAGTAAACCCTATGTTTCCAGGGGGACAAAGGGCCTAATTCTCCTCACTCACCTGCAGAAGTTTTACACTAGAATGATTCCAGTGGCCTCTATGCAGTTACTCAAACTTACACCAGAAAGAGAATCATGTGCAAGGTTTTTCAAATCTGAATTCTACACATCGTGGCTTCTTAGTGGTCCATATGAAATGAGGTGGTTGCACTCTATACCTACTGGTGAGGTGTCCACATCTCTCTTTCTCTCAGGCACACGCACAGCCAACAGAGTTGACACTAACTGGCAACCGTTTTGGGTCATGGGTCTGAACACCCCTCTAACTCCTAGAAGTGGCCACTCCACATAGCCAAGGTAGTGTGGCAGCTTAAGAAAAAACACACAGATGCTTTCCCTGCAGTACCTGTCCTGTGGACAAAGAGTGGACTAGCCTCAAGGGCTCCTAATCAAGCCTGACTTTTTTCCCAGAACAAAAGTTCACTTAACAAAATACTCTACAAGAGACTCTAAGGGTGGGGGGACAGGTGCAATTTCCTGAGAACTGGCCACTTGGTACTGGCCCAAGCAAGCACAATTTTCCTAGTCTTTTTCATTTCCTAACACATTTTGGATTAATAAGAGACTGGGGAAAGTTAGCACAAGAGACGAGCAATGCAACTGAGTCTTTGCAACTATCTTCCCTAGCAAAGATCTAGATGTTGCTATTTAACTTACTGTGGTCCCAAGGGATACCAGAGGTAATGAAAAGCTTTGGCTCAGAATAAAATAGTATATTCTTGCTGTATGAATATATGCAGAAGTCTCCCACAGATTCTATATTGGAATCCAGCACTGAGGAATCTGAAAAATGGAGTAGGACTCTGGAGGGAGAAATAACAGAAAATGATGGTCAAAGCTGGATGAATATATGATGAGGGACAGGAGCTATCAAATAAACAGGTCTTCAGATTAATTTTAGGACCTAGCTGCATTCAAACTGAAAGCTTGAATACATTTTACACACAAAATTCCCAACTCAGAGTGATGACATGATAGTGGTTTTATATTATGGTGGCAATCACCAGGTGGTGCTGTTCAAGTCCTACAGGTTCTTTTTTCTTGGCATGTGAGTGCTGTTCAGTCTTTGAAGCAGTGCTTGAAGTATTAGTTTTGTTAAGATACATTTTCTTTTGGGGGAGCTGTGGCAAGAAGCAAGGGAGTTTGCTTTCTGCCTTAATCTTTCTAACTAGAGTCTGTGTTGCTCCCTGAGAACTGGGTATTGCAGTTTGGGCCAAGATTCCTAAAAGAAGGGACTGCCTGCAGGCTGTTTTTTGACTATCTGTGTTCAAGGATCAGTGTAGACAGTGTAAATTTAAAAAGTTGCACTAAAAAAACCCCATATTCCATATTACTGATTTTTTTTTTCTTCCAAAGGGAGGCTGAGTTGCCAGACCCCAACATCTGTTACTGCTTGGCAGATGAGTAACAATGTTCTCACAAGGCATCCTGGCCACGGCTACCTCTACAACTCTGCCTTCTTACCATAGCCTATGTCATCACTCTGATGATAACTCTCTAACCCTAGTACTGTGTGATGTTGCAATACATAAATCAAATGTATTGAATGGATGGGCCATGTCATGCAGGGTTTAGAAGCATCCGACCTGGCTGACACTGATTTGCATTAAAGGGGCACTAGACTATTGAAGGAATAAACAAATTCCTAAGTAGATAACATTGTGTTGATCTTAATATTACATGGTCCTTGATAGGAGTTTATTGGTCCATATTTGTGATGTAGCATGCATTTAGTAAATATTAAACATGGTAGGGAGTTATTAATGGAACCAAAAGCCAGAATCACGTACCTTGAGCCAAATTCTAATCTCTGTTACCTCTGTGTGAATCTGGGTTAATTTAATTGATTCCTAAAGCTACTCCAGAATTACTTCAGGATAGCTGAAATAGGTGTCTGGCCTGATATTTCTATATGTTAAATCTAGCCATGACTTCAGGTATCTCTACGTGGGGATAAAAAACACCCTGTGTCTGGCCCAGGTCAGCTGACTCAGGCTTTCGGGACTTGGGGTCTGGAGCTGTGTAGCAGTTCAGGTTAGGGCTGAAGCCTGAGCTCTGGAACCCTGCAGGAGTCTACACAGTGATTTTTTTCCCCCAGCCCTGCAGCCCAAAGCCTGTGAGCCTGGGGCAGCTGACCTGGGCCAGCAGTGACTCTGCTGCAAGGCTTTTTATTGCCACGTAGATATACCCTTAAAGACTTACTATTGTTTGAACACTGATTGCGTTTTAAATGTAGATTTATAAATCTTTCCCACAATTCTGCATTTCACTTATCCTCCCAGTCATGAACACACAAACTTGTAGAGTTTCTGCTGTGGAGAACATGTAGAGATGCAGCAACATTTCTGGTTTAAACACTTTTTACTACCAAAAGGCAGTATTCTGACCTACTGCATATATGAAAATTTGGTGGGGGGGAAAAATCTCATGATGTCAAGCTCAGAGATAACCTGTAACAGTAAAATAGAAGAGATATAACTTAATCATGTTCATGCACTGTAAAATGTAAATTAATGATGCAACAATTAAAAATATTGTAATACTAAATTTGCTCACTACCATGTGTGTTTAGAATTTCTCTACACTGAAGGAAGATAAACAGTAGTTAATGCCATCTGTATAACAACATAGTTTCTTGCTAAACCAGGAAGCACTGGGGAAATCTGGCATGTGAGATAAGGTAGCAAAAATACCAGATGTTGTTGACAGAGACTTTGAATGACACTTGAATAATATGATGAGAAGGTGGTAGGTTTGGGATGAGTATCTCCTGTTTTTCATGAAACTTAATATTTCCTTGCCCCAAAACCAAAGTAGAATAACAATATTTTTGGAGGAAATTTGCTTACTAGATAGAGCATAGGACTGGGACTCGAAACCTGAGTTCTATTCTGGATTATGCCCCTGGACTTCCGGGTGACCTTGGGGAAGTCATGGCCTCTCCTTGTGCCTCAGTTTCCCTTTGACATTGACTGATGAAAAGCTCTATATAAGAGCTAGTGTTATAATTATTACTGTCATTTTCATACTACCTACAGGATGTCTGTATTAACTTCATTTCACCAGAACATGCAGGAATGATGTCATATAATCACTGTCCCTATCATTCTTCCAAAAATCTACCTACTAAAATTTAAGTACGTCATGATACCAATATGCCACTGGCTAGCAAACTATGATAAAGATATTTATGAAAAATATATCTGCAATCTTTTAGTTTTCTTTTCGAATAAAGAACATATAGTTCCAAATAGTAAAGGGTATCCCCCCCGAAATGATATCAACTGTGGATCTGATTGTTGCCTCTCGGTACTCGCTGGCACATAAAGTGTTATGTTGGATCATATTGGATCATAAAGAAGTTCTGTATTAAAATCACAAATGAGTTTGATTCCCCATAGTTTAAATTCCAGGGTATTACTATTTAAGAGGTCTCTTGGTTTTTGGTCTCTTGTTTTTACAGTTTCTCTCCCTCTCTGAGTGAAAGTTGCAAGCTGCTAATTGTGTCAGTACATCCTAAGACAGAGTCTGTTCTCAAAGCAATACTTTGTAACAACAACTACTCACACAGAGACTCCCCGCCCTTTTGTTGTATTTATCTCACTTTTGTTAACAATTGTGATTAAAATAGAGAAAGAGGATGTATGTGGATGGATGCTTGGTGTGGATAATAAATGGATGATCAGGGAGGTACCAGCCTAAGAATCCAGTGTCCATCGGCCGAAGAAGGCATCAAGTAGAAACAACCAGAGGACCCCCAGGGGGCAGACTGGAATCCACCCAACAGCCTCAAGGATGGGAGAACCGAAGAACAACACGGAGCCATCAGGAATATGCCAAGTGCTGATTGATTCAGCAACAGCATGATGAAGCAATTCCCATAGACTGGCATAGGAATAAATTCCTATAAAAATGGACTCTAGAAACTGAACTTTGGGGTCTGATTCTGCAAACCAACTTCCAGGAGTGTCAGATGTGCATCTGACAAGGCCCTGCTCCTCATGTCCAGGCCACCTGGCCAGTGGCTTGGCACGAGCAACTCTAAGGTTGGTAACTATGATAACAACCTTGCGTGTGTGTATGAATGAATGTGTGAATACATATGAAATTGAATGGAATGTTATAGCTATAACTAAATGCTTACTATGATTCTTTCTGTATTCACAATAAATGTGGCATTTTGCCTTATTCCCTTTAATAAGATCCTGCTGGTTTTTATTTTATTGGTATAACAAAAGCACGGTGAAAATAAAAACGTAGTTTGAATACTTGCAAGTCCCATGCTTGGTTTAAGTACAAGTAAAGTAAGCACCCAGTGAAAGCTGCAAATACTGTGTCTATTCTGCAACTCATGAAGAACTCAGTTGTGGAAGTCCCTAAGCACTCTTCTCCCAGTCCAACAAAGCACTTAACTTTAAACATGTATAGTGCCACTGAAGTCAATGGGTTTACTCATGTGCTTAAAACTAAGCACATGCTTAAGTGCTCTGCTGGATCAGGGCACGAATGCACAGCACCTTGCAGGATTAAGAGCTAACTGGGCCTGAATCTTTTTTGGGAGCACAGTTAGATTTTCCCAGATGTCTATTCAAGCAGCGTGACAAAGGAACTTCTTGTCTCCCTTCTGACAGCGTGGAGCTGAAATGTATTTTTAAGCCACGGAGCAGTAGCTAGATGCAAAAGTTAAAATAGTCCCTCCCTTATTTAACAAATTTTTAAAAAGTGTACTTGTATCTTTTGTTCCAAGGCTCCCAATTAGTCTTTGCCTGCTCATGTGGTCCAGAGAAGTAATCCAAAATCTTGCCCTTTCTGAAGATATGTTAAGACTAGTCTTCAAAATGAGCTCCAAGATATCTAGGTATTAATGTATCCTGGGGAGAAAAAAATTATAGGCATCATAGTAAACTGCAAATAAATGGACTTGAAAGCAGATGGTTTCCCCTTTATACTCTGAGTATGTCTGATGTCTGATTGATTATAAAAGCTAAGCAGATTTACACCTGGTGGGTGGGAGAATAGCTGGCATTCCAGGTTTGTTACAATGGATGTTTTTAGTATATGTGTGTGTATGTGTATATATATATATTTTTTTTTCACAAGTTGTCTTTTTTTTAAAAGATGTTTTTATAAAAAGCATATATGTAATGGAAGCATTCATATGGGAGACAGAGCTTTGATTCCTACTGCTGTTACTGGGGTTCTCAAGTTAATCAGTTAAATTTGTAAATATCAGTGTACACAGCAGACTTTAGGACCCTATAGAATCCTTAGCCTGGCAGCTGACTTCAGAAATGCCTGGCAGTGTCCACTGCAGTGGATTCTGACAGCAAACCCTCTGTGTAATCGACATGCAGCAAAATTGACTGCTGGATTTGAAATGGGATTGACTAACAAACAGGTGTTTCTAAACATGTTGTTGTTTTTGATGAAACTGCTTTTTCCTCCTACAATAAGTTATATTTTAGAAGAGCTGAAAGCCAAAGACGGGCATGCTGAACTGATGGTTTCCTAGAAGGAGTTAGAGGTTATGACATGACATGGTCTTAGATTTTCTAGTGCACTGGTTTAAAAAAAAATTTAAAAATTCCTGCAACATTTGAACAGACAGGACAATGTAATAATTCTACTCAGCCATTCATTAACTTGGAACAAGTGATTTATTTTTAGGATCAGTGAGTTAAAAGAACATCAGTATTTTTCTTTATCATCACCATAAGGGTGCGTGAGTGAAGATTTTTGTACCCATTATTATTTGCATTATACTAGTGTCCAGATGCCCCAGTCAGGATTGGGGCCCCGTTGTGCTAGACGACTATACAAAAGACATGTGAAGACAGTTCCCTCCCCAGTGTTTGCAAGATGGTTGCACACAGCTGTTTCAAAAATTTTTGTTTTACTCTTTCATGTTCTTTCATGGGCATGTCCACTCAGATATGAAGGAAGGATTAAAGCAGTGGTACGTGACCCTGAAGACATCAAGAGTTCCTTCCTAAGAGTATGTCTACACTATGAAATTAGGTCGATTTTATAGAAGTTGATTTTTAGAAATCGATTTTATACAGTCATTTGTGTATGTCCCCACTAAGCGCATTAAGTCGGTGGAGTGTGTCCTCAATACCATGGCTAGCATCGACTTACAGAGCGGTGCACTGTGGGTAGCTATCCCACAGTCTCCACTGCTCATTGGAATTCTGGGTTGAGCTCCCAGTGTCTGATGGGGCAAAAATGTCATTGAGGGTGGTTTTGGGTACATGTCGTCAGTTGCCCTTCCCTCCCTCCATGAAAGCAACGGCAGACAATCATTTTGTGCCTTTTTTCCTGGGTTACCTGTGCAGACACCATACCACGGCAAGCCTGGAGCCCGCTCAGCTCACCATTGCTGTTGTGAGCATTGTAAACACCTCGCACATTATCCTGGAGTATGTGCAGAACCGGGCTACGAGACGCCAGCACAAGGATGATTGTGATGAGGACATGGACACAGACGTTCCTGAAAGCACGGGCTGTGCCAATTGGGACATCATGGCGGCAGTGGGGCTGGTTGATACAGTGGAACGCCAATACTGGGCCCGGCAAACATGCAGTCCCACCAGTCTGTGCTTAGTGTTGCAGGTATGGGATGATTCACAGTGGCTGCGAAACTTTTGCATGCATAAGGCCGCTTTCCTTGAACTTTGTGAGTTGCTTTCCCCCACCCTGAAGCGCAGGAATACCAAGATGAGAGCTGCCCTGACAGTTGAGAAACGAGTGGCGATAGCCACGTGGAAGCTTGCAACGCCTAACTGCTACCCGTCAGTCAGGAATCAATTTGGAGTGGGCAAGTCTACTGCTGGGACTGCTGTGATCCAAGTAGCCAATGCAATCACTGACATTCTGCTATCAAGGGTAGTGACTCTGGGAAATGTGCAGGTCACATTGGATGGCTTTGCTGCAATGGGGTTCCCTAACTGTGGTGGGGCGATAGATGGAACACGATAGAGCTCGTTTGGGATTCTGTGCTGCTGAGCTCGCCACGCTGACCAAACAGGAAATTAAATTCAAAATTTTCCTGTGTACCTGGCTAGTGCATTGGAGTTCAAAGTGCTGTCCACAGTGATCACATTGGAGCACTCTGAGATAACTCCCGGAGGCCAATACCGTCGAATTGCGTCTGCAGTACCCCAAATTCAACCCAGCAAGGTCGATTTTTAGTGGTACTCCCCTCGCTGGGGAGGAGTACAGAAGTCAATTTTAAGAGTCCTTTAGGTCGACGAAACGGGGTTTGTTGTGTAGGCGCATTCATTTTAAAATCGACCTAACGCTGCTAAATTCGACCTAACCCCATAGTGTAGACCAGGGCATAGAGTAGAGTTTCAAAGTAATACAGGCTGAAGTCCTGACGCTGTTGTGTGCAGGTGATACTGTCATCCCATCTTGGTACAGCAGCACAATAAAAGCACCACAAAACAATGCTAGAACATCATACTATGATGATCCGGTGGCTCTTTACAAATGGGATGACATTCTCTCTCTCTCTCTCTCTCTCTCTCTCAATCACTCCTGGGAGAGATGGGTCTGTTTCTCCTCCCTTCCCAGCAGCTGGGTGGGAAGCGGTATCCCTTCTAAGTATGAAGGGACAGAATTTCAAAGGTATTTAGGTGTCGTCTAAACATGAAGATAGGCACCTACTGGGATTTTCAAAAGTGCCTAACCTGCTTAGGTACTCTTGAATATCCCAGCAAGCACCTAAATACCTTTGAAAATATGACCTTCAGGGCCTGGTTCAAAGCCCACTGGAGTTAGTAGAAAAACTGTCACTGCTGGGCTTTGGATCAAGCGACTATACTGTCCTCATTGCTGTAGTTTCTATATTCCTCACTCTCACTATCTCTTACTAGCTGCAGACAGGAATAATAGCAGTTCCAATCTAATCATATGCAGGTCTTCAGAGGCATAGACAGAGCGAGAAACAAAACAGATCAATGCATGCCATGTGAGTTGCATCAAGGATCTTGCTGAGCTTCGCACAGCTTTGCAGCCATATGCTGAGCTGCCTGAAGGGATCTATTATTTATTTATTTTATTTTATTTTATTTGTATTTCAGTAGCACCTAGAGACCAGATATCGTACAAGCATACCAAAGAAATGCTCCCTGCCCCAAAGGGGTTGCAATCCAAGTAAAAGACTATAGACAACAAACAGATGGGGGTTGGGAGCACAAGGAAACAATGAGACAATGCTGGTCACCATCATGAGCAATGGTCACGCATACCAGTTGCCTAATTTATTGATGAGTTTGAAGGTTTTTCTTTTGTTTTTGTGTATAGTCTTTCTGGTTTGTTAAGCTGTGTTGTTTCCTTGTTTAATTGCTTGTGTATTTGGCTTTCTCCCTGTGTTTTTCAATAGTGGCTGCTTTTATTTCTATTTTTGGTGTAATTGTTTACTTGTCTGACTTAAGAAATCATGGGGGCACCCCTAAGAGAGTTTGGGGCCTGTATACCAGTACTTTAGGGCCTTATCCTTCAGTATGCGATTCTTGCTCATATGCACAAGATTGAACAGATTACCCTTTTTGGAGACACAGGGTAATCTTCCCCCAGGGAAAACTAACAGAGGCCTGAGGATTTTTCACCTTCTTTTGAAGCACTTACTAGTGGTCATCTGGTTGGTTTGCCCCATATGCTCTGCTTCCTGGAATGTAAGAATGGAAAATTGATGGACCCCAGCTCTTCCTGTTTTTATTCCCATGTTCTTTCCAGACATAGTGATCTTTCTTTTCCATACCACAGAAGCAGAAAGTCACAGAACTGAGTTGCATGGTAAGAGAGATCTAGCAGAATACCTGTCAGGCCCACAGAAGCCCTCCCACTTTCTTTGTCTGACAGTGGGCTTCCCAGGTCCATGCTGGAATGAAGACTTGCATCACACTAATGGAAGGACTCTCTTCAGACCTGTGGTACTTGTCTGATTCTGGGGAGTCCAGCATGCTTTTCTTAAGTGTGCAGCTTCATATTACTATTTTTTATGAAGTGCACAATATAAGACACCAGTCTGTACAAGGTGGCTAACTTAATGTTGCTGCTAAACCTTAATTTTGGCTGCTCTTGACATTTTCAGATTTTAATTGAATCCTCAATGCTACATCAATGCAGGGTTTGTAGTTAGCAAATACTATATACATTTTCCACTGGGTGAGGGCTGATAGTTGTCTCTCACAGGTGAGAATTGGGACTCCTGAGTAATTCCACTGAATTGAACACAGCTAAACTGGTATTTTGTAAGAGGAACTCCAGGGTCTACTTATATCATTATTAAAGGACACGTACAGTGTGGGATCAATACATGTAAGAAGACCCAATTGAAAAGGAAGGATGTAAGCAGAAGGCCAAGGGAGATACTCCACAGATGCAGACACCAATTTTTATTTAGTCTATATAGGTATTTTCTGTACATGTACAGAGCCAGTTTTTTGTTAGATTGAGCTTGTAGGTTACAGCCTCTTTGAAGATAGTCGCCATGTGTGGTAGGAAACCTACTCAAACCATTCTGCGGAGATACACTGCTGTCCGGCTAACAAGAAGATCCAGCCAGTGGGAGAACCAACACTTTCTGACAGATTCCAATACTAAAGTGTTGATGATATTCTTGCTTGTACAGTGGGGATAATACTCACCTATTGTGTTTCACAGTGGTGTGATGAGGCTGAATTCTTTAATATTTGTCAACTCCTTTGATGGCTTTATAGGGAAGGCATTATAGAAGTACAGTGTATTACCAGGCTAAATATTTATTTCATTCTCTGAACAGGGATTGGAGAAGTACACAATACAGTGGACTAACTCTTTAGCTGATGTCAACTGGTATAGTGCCTCTGCAGTCTATAGAAGGAACTAATACTGGAGATATGTTCACTGGTTAAATACACTTTCTTCTTTCTCTCTCTCTCAAACTAGCTCTACATACGGAAAAATATACCCCAATCACATAACTAATATTTTACACTTTCAAAGCTCTGAAATCCTCGGCTGGTGTGAAGTAGTGCAGCTCCATCAAAGTCAGTGTTACACTGATTTACACCAGCTGAATATCTGGCCTGTTTAAGAAAGCAAACATTTGACATGTTTAAGAGTTCTATCTGAGAATTATGGAAGTTAGTTTTCTGCTTCTGTAGCTGTGTCTACACTAAGCTTTTTCTTTCTTTCTTTGGAAAAATTTCTCACTGTTATTAACATCTGTGCAGTTCTCTTTGAATCGGGAGTAGGCTTTAAAATGTGGAATCAAGGTTCTGGCACTGGACCTTGTATTGCAATAAAAATCTCACTGAAGTTGATAGAGATTTTGCCTGCATAAAGACTAAAAGGTTGAGTGCTTTTTTGTGCATGTCACAAGAACAAAACAGAAAGGTAGGAAGGCCAAAAAAGAATTTGAAGAACAGCCAAAGACTCAAAAAGTAATAGCAACATTTTTTTTTAAGTCCATCAGAAGCAGGAAGCCTGCTAAACAACCGGTGGGGCCACTGGACAATCGAGATGCTAAAGGAGCACTCAAGGATGATAAGGCCATTGTGGAGAAACTAAATGAATTATTTGCATCGGTCTTCACAGTTGAGAATGTGAGGGAGATTGCCAAACCTGAGCCATTCTTTTTAGGTGACAAATCTGAGGAACTGTCCCAGATTGAGGTGTCATTAGAGGAGGTTTTGGAACAAATTGATAAACTAAATGGTAATAAGTCACCAGGACCAGATGGTATTCACCCAAGAGTTCTGAAGGAACTCAAATGTGAAATTGCAGAACTATTAACTGTACTCTGTAACCTATCATTTAAATCAGCTTTTGTACCAAATGACTGGAGGATAGCTAAAGTGATGCCAATTTTTAAAAAGGGCTCCAGAGGTGATCCTGGCAATTAGGGGCTAGTAAATCTGACTTCAGTACTGGGCAAACTTGTTGAAACTTGAGTAAAGAACAAAATTGTCAGACAAATAGATTAACATAATTTGTTGGGGAAGAGTCAACATGGTTTTTGTAAAGGGAAATCATGCCTCACCAATCTACTAGAACTATTTGAGAGGGTCAACAGGCATGTGGATAAGGGGAATCCAGTGGATGTAGTGTATTTAGACTTTCAGAAAGCCCTTGACAAGGTCCCTCACCAAAGGCTCTTAAGCAAAGTAAGCTGTCATGGGATAAGAGGGAAGGTCCTCTCATGGATTGATAACTAGTTAAAAGATAGGAAAAAAGGGTAGGTATAAATGGTCAGTTTTCAGAATGGGGAGAGGTAAATAGTGGTGTCCCCGAGGGGTCTGTACTGGGCTCAGTCCTATTCAACATATTCATAAATGATCTGGAAAAAGGGGTAAACAGTGAGGTGGCAAAATTTGCAGATGATACAAAACTACTCAAGATAGTTAAGTCCCTGGCAGACTGCGAAGAGCTACAAAATGACCTCTCAAAACTGAGCAACAAAATGCCAGATGAAATTCAATGTTAAAGTAATGCACATTGGAAAACATATTTCCAACTATACATCTAAAATGATGGGGTCTAAATCAACTGTCACCACTCAAGATAGATCTTGGAGTCATTGTGGATAGTTCTCTGAAAACATTCATTCAATGTGCAGCGGCAGTCAAAAAAGCGAACAGAATACTGGGAATCATTAAGAATGGGATAGATAAGAATGAAAATATGATATTGCCTCTATATAAATCCACGGTACGCCCACATCTTGAATACTGCATGCAGATGTAGGCGCCCCATCTCAAAAAAGATATATTGGAATTGGAAAAGGATCAGAAAAGGGCAACAAAAATGATTAGGGGTATGGAATGGCTGCCATATGAGGAGAGATTAATAAGACTGGGACTTTTCACCTCAGAAAGGAGACGACTAAGGAGGAATATGATAGAGGTCTATAAAATCATGACTAGTGGAGAGAAAGTAAATAAGGAACTGTTATATACTCCTCATAACACAAGAACCAGGTATCACCAAATGAAATGAATAGGCAGCAGGTTTAAAACAAACAAAAGGAAGTATTTTTTTCACACAATGCACAGTTAACCTGTGGAACTCCTTGCCAGAGGATGTTCTGAAGGCCAAGACTACAACAGGGTTCAAAAAAGAACTAGATAAATTCATGGAGGATGGGTCCATCAAGTGCTATTAGCCAAGATGGGCAGGAATGGTGTCCCTAGCCTCTATTTGCCAGAAGCTGGTAATGTGTGACAGGGGATGGATCGCTTGATGATTACCTGTTCTGTTCATTCCCTCTAGGTCACCTGGCATTGGCCACTGTTGGAAGACAGGATACTGGGCTAGATGGACCTTTGGTCTGACCCAGTATGGGTGTCCTTAAGGTAGCCATCATAGTAAAGGCAAAAAAATAACATTTAAAAATGGCCTCATTTACCAATGCAAGAAGGGGATGAGATTAATATAAAGTTAGCTTAATCACATGGGTGTGCATTTAGAACATGATCTATATCTTTTGAAGTCAAAGGCAAAGTTTTTACTGACTGCAATAATAGCAGGTTAGACCTTAACCAGTGATATAGGCCTTTAACCAGTGAATATCATCAATATTAGTATAATTCCTTTCTTTAGTCTTTTGATTTTTGATCAGTTTTGTGTCACACACACAATATAAACCTTCAGCTTGTCCCACAATGACAGCAGAAATTCAAAGTGGGGAATTGGTCACAAATTACTCACTCACATGGATGAAACCATGATTCGAGGTAAGAAAAGTGTATGCTGTAAGAAATCACACTGATGGTAACCCAACCCTTGTTGCCGCATCTGGACTCTGCATACCTAATGGCTGCATAAAACTGACATGTTTTATGTTGGAAAAATATTTATTTATAGAGTACCTGAGGTGCTTGGTCACTATTGCTATTGTACCCTTACTCTCGTTTTAAATATAACCTTTTTGAAACTTCCATGAAGCAAACAGTTATGGCATTTGTGGTTTCATAGGATTCCTAAGAGCCCTTTGGCTTAAAGCATTCGCTTCATCTTCCCTGTGTGTGGTAAAATGAGACTGGTTCTACTCCCCCGCACCCCCGACTTCAAGTAGGCCAAAAGAGAGGCTGGCTGAAAAACAACAATTTCATTTTGTGAAAAATGTTACTGTTTTGACATTTGTTTTGGTCCAATGCATAACGAAAATGAGACCTTTCTAAATGTCGAGAGAGAGATAGCCCCACCCACCCTAGAACAGCCTGGTGGTCAGGATACTCATGTGGGATATCAGAAATCCAGATTCAAGTCCCTGCTCTTCCTGATTTGGAGTGGGGTCTTGGCTCTCACTCTCCAACATCCCAGGTGAGTGCCTGAACCATGGGGCTTTAGAGTCAGTCTCTCTCTAGCCCAGTGAATACTTTTAAAACAAAGTGGAACCTTACCCTTCCCTTGTCCTTTTTGGCAGGAATCCCTGGGAATTAGCCAGTTTCCAAAGTGTTAAGGTGTGTAGTATTTTCTGTAATATAAACTTCTTTGTATTTACTGTGTTGTTTATTTTGTGTTAAATTATAATTACAGAACATTTTTCTACACTATTCACAATGTCCAGGTATTTTCCTATATGAAGATATAATGCTTTGCAGCTATATAGTACTTATGATATTGAGCATTTTGTGAACACTATTAGTTAAGGCTCCCAGCATGTATGAGAGACAAGGAAGTATTATTCCAGTTTTACAGATTGGGAAACTGAAGCAGAGGGCCCCAGATCTATAAAAGGGACTAGACATTATGACACTGAGCAGCATGGCACCTAGACAATCACAGAAACAACGTTGCAATCCACGAAGCCTGAGTCAGGCACTTAGGCTTCCTGTACAATGAATGGGGAGAGATAGGCACCTTCGAATACAATCCACAAAGCCAACATGCTTGGTGGGGAGCTGCTTAAGCCAATACCTAATGGAAGATGCCAACAAGAGGGCTGTGAACTAAGCGCTGCCCTTCTCCTGAAGTTTGGTGATTATCTGTGCTTATGATTTATGAAGCTGGAGAAGAAAGGTGTTTGGCCACCTAAGTCGCATGCAGGACCCAATCCAGAGGCTGCTCACTGGTTCAGGCCCTGCACAAAAGTTCACACAAAATACCTGGGGGGCGGGGAGGAAGGAGGACCTCCCTCATTACCTTTAGCCCAGTGGTGGGAGCCCCTTGATTCAAGTCCCCCTCTGTCTGATGAGGAGAAGGGATTTTGAACAGGGATGTGATGGGGTGTCTACCCCTGTCCTGGAAGGAGCAATGGAGGTGAGTCCTTTAAGCAGGTTGTGCTTCAGGCAACCTCTTTGGACTATCAGGGAGGAGTTCCAGGGAGCAACCAATCCAGGCATGGCAGGCTCCGCTAAAAAGGAGCTGCAGGGTACATATAAGAATGGCCATTCTGGGTCAGACCAAAGGTCCATCTAGCCCAATATCCTGTCTTCAGTGGCAATGCCAGGTGCCCCAGAGGGAATGAACAGAATAGGTAATCATCAAGAGATCCATCCTCTGTTGCCCATTCCCAGCTTCTGGTAAATAGAGACTAGGGACACCATCCCTGCCCATCCTGGCTAATAGCCTTTGATGGACCTATCCTCCATGAATTTATCTAGTTTTTTTGAACCCTGTTATAGCCTTGGCCTTCAGAACATCCTATGGCAAGGAGTTCCACAGGTTAACTGTGCATTGTGTGAAAAAAATACTTCCTTTTGTTTGTTTTTAAACCTGCTGCCTATTAATTTCATTTTAATTCCCTAGTTATGAGAAGGAGACAGTATCTGGGACAGTTCCTCAGATTTGTCACCTGAAAAGAATGGCTCAGATTTGAGAATCTCCCTCACATCCTTAGCTGTGAAGACTGATGCAAGGAATTCATTTAGTTTCTCCACAATGGCCTTATCATCCTTGAGTGCTCCTTTAGCATCTCGATTGTCCAGTGGCCCCAATGGTTGTTCAGCAGGCTTCCTGATTCTGATGTACTTAAAAAAACTGGGTAGAGTAGGATCAATTGCTGCTGGGAACCCAGGGAGTAAAGACTGTGCCCCTGCAGGGCTGAAAGAACTGTAAGCATCTTGGACAGAGCAGGGGCTGGCTCCAGGGACTGAGCAGCTAAGTGCCTTGAGGTGAGGATGAAGAAGGTGCTGGAGCCATGGGGAAATGGCCCAGGGATATAGAACAGCATTGACAGAGGTTACAGAGGAGCAGCAGGAGGCTGCTATTTACAGGGTGTCTAGGTTGGGGTTCAGAATAGGGGTGGGCCTGGGTTCCCCCCACTTGCCAGTGGGGAATTGGGGCTGGATTGTTGGACAGAGATTGCCCCTCCCCCCCAGAAGGGGGAAACGCAGATGACCTAGCCGGAGTACTGAGTTGCAAATAGGATGCTGTGGTTCTGGGAGCTGAAAGAGGAGCTGTAGGTGGAAGTAGAGACAGCGTGCAAATGTGCAGACCACAGACATGGAGGAGGTGCCATTCTGGTGGTGAGGACTGCACCCTGTGACAAGGGACTTGCTACCTCTCAGTGCCCTAACCACTAGGCTCTAGAGTCAGAAACGCTTCCCCAGGCCCAATCAATATTTAACTATTCAAGTATTTATTTACAGTGGAACAGCTTTAATAGGAAAGACTGAGGGATACACATGTCAGAATATGCCATTGCCTAGTGGTTAGGGCACTCGCTTGAGAGGTGGCAGATCCCTGTTAAAATCCCTTCTTACCAGGCAAAGGGGAAACTTGAAGCAGGGTCTCTCCCATCCTGAGTTCCTAACTACTGGGCTAAAGGCTGTAAAGGAGGTCCATCCCCACCCCCAGCTCTTTTGTGTGAACTCACCTGTGGAGCCTGATCTGCTGGGTGGGCTCCTGAGCACACCTACCAGATTGGGACCCACACATGACTTGGGTGGCTGAGCACCTATCTTTCCTAGTCTGTGAATAGCTCTGGAATTTAGGCAGCAGACAGCAACCAGATGCCTAGAGGGAGTCAGCAGTAGGCGTGTTCAGTGGCAGAAACATAGGCTCCTAGGGAACTTTTACTGCAAACATTTAGGCATCCAGTGAATTTAGAAGCCTACAGGATTAGGCAGCAGCCACGTGGGAGTTACGTGGACAACAGTGGCTCCTAAAACCAGGATTTAGGTGCTTAAATACCTTTGTGGATCCCACCCAGGGAGACTAAATGACTTGCCTGATGTCATAATGTGGTATAGACAGGAATAGAAACTAGGGGCAGATCCACACTGAACATTTACAATGGTGTGGCTGTGAGAGAGCTCTCCCATTGGCTTAATAATTCCACCTCCATGAGAGGTGCGAGCTATGCACTGACATAGAGCTGTCTACATGAGGGGTGGGGCATAAGGTTGGTATAACTACATCGCTTAGTGGTGTGGATTTTTCATAACCATGACCGATGTAGTTATACCAAAGTAAGGATGTCATGTAGACCAAGCCTAGGAGTCCTAGCCCCAGCTCCCATACTTCAATCTCTGATTAGGTAAAATTTGGTTCATATTTGGGTGGATAACAAATGTAAAGGGTCACACTTGCTTTCCCATTTACCTATTTCCTTGTTTTTTCCTAAACCTCTCTATATACAGTAAAAATTAAACTGTAGAGAGCAAAATATGACATTTAAAATTACCTTTCCTCTAGGTGTGCAGATTGTCTTTGGCAGGCCGTTGCCTCAATTTTATTGTTTTATTTTATTTTAATAACACCAGGCTTATTTAATCTCTAGCATAACTTCATGGACACCGATGGGAATTATGCCAGGCATGAATTTGGTCTTTTTGGTATAGGGAGTTCCACTTGTTCACTCCAGCTCAGTATTTGAGTTTGGGGGTGAGTGAGAAATCCACACTCACATTCCAAATTCTTGTATCTATCATCTCTATTGTATATTTTCCCCCTTCTTTCTTTTGTTCCCATCATTGCAATGTGAAAAGGCTTCTTTCCTATAAACATAAGACAAAAATGTTGTAATATATACCTATGCATGGCTACAGTCCTTCAGCTGTTTCTGGCTCTTGCTTGTGTTGATATTGTTTTTCTAATTAGTTTAATAATTAATGATATATGAAGAAATATTTAAAAGCAATATTTCTACTAAAATAGGCTGGTTTGGTTTCCTCCACCCTTTCTCCTGATCCTATATATTTAAATCCTAAGAAGAAGAATTGTCCTGTTTGCTGGGAACATCTCTAATTTGGATTTTGGCAGGTTAAAAAAAAGATCTCTAGCTTTTGAGGAATACTTTAAATACTTTCCATCTGAGATACTGTACACAGAATATCCACAAGAGGGAACTGTTTTACATAAAGAAGACTTGTTTTCTGGCTGCTACATTATTGCTTTCCAAAACGAGACCATCTTGATTTATATCACCCTGTCAGGATCATGTCCAAGATCTTATTACTTGGTAGCCGCAGACAGAGTAAAAAAAATACAGTATTCATTAGAGATGTTTACATAACTGCTAGTGTTTTTAAATAAGTTTTTCAGGTCATCTTTGTTGAAATACGAAGTAAAGGAACTTATATATGGGTTTATGTTTACTCAGAATAGATGACTCCAGAAAATGTAGCCTTAAATACCTTGTTTGCTTTGAATACAACTTCAAGTGCAGTTGTTAACACAGTCAATTAAGCTTGCAGCTTCTGTACGCTTTTTTTCTAAACGGATTATATATTTTTTTAAAATGTTTCAAAAGAAGTGGCTTTTCTTGATCTAAAGCTGGACAGTCTGAATAATTCATTACAAATTTTATTTCTATGCATTCACAGATCCATGAACTAACTGTAAAATTATCTGATTTATTTGTGGTTTGCAATACTCATAAGTTTCTTCATACCGTAGTTCTTGTTCACAGATCACTTATGAAGAATTCAAAGCAAATATTCAAAATTAGCCATTTACTCTGTTAACTGATTACCTAAATCACATCATTTGAAGTCAGTTGGTTTACACAGAGGGTGAAGTTTAGCATGTGCATAAGTCTTTGCAGGATTGTGAGCATATGTAACTAAACAGCAGGAAGGATTTCAAACTGGATATTAAGTATGAAATTACAACTTACAGTTCCCTATGCACTGTTCTGTTAGTTATGTTATATGAATATTTGGCTAGCAGAAGCCTAAAATTAACTTTTCACAAGTATTCACAATGAACTGCGTGCTAGAATATTCATACAAAGAAGTTCAAAGGGAGTGTGAATAGGCTAAGGAAATTAATGTTTAAAAACCAGCTTTAATTAGGGTTTAGTGCCTGTTAAGATCTATCCTGATCCCACTCTTTTAAAAAGAGGATTCTTTGTAGGTGTGGGAACTGCTGCTTAGAAAGACCAGGCCAGTCTGCACAGCACATTCCAGTGTTCAGGGACCTTCATTGGTAATCCTCTGACCCGTTTCCAAAGGTGTTGGTGACCTACAGTTTCCACTTACACTTCTGAAAAATCAAGTATGGAGGAGTAGCTGTGCACTGGTACATAACCATCTCTGCTCTACTCCATAGGTGGTTGCTTTTTCCTGATGTGTATACGGATTCCTATGTATGTATAACCCCTGTTAAAGGGAGCTCTCTTCTTCATCTCTAACCCAGATGCCTCTGGCAATTGAGTTATTATCACAGTTCTAGTCCTAGTTCAAGGGTGGGATTATCTAATAATTACATCATTGCAGCACCAGCTGTCCCCTCTGTGGGTTTTTAAACATCTGCGAGCAGTCAATAACTGGTAAGAAAGGGGGAAAGCCACTGTCACCACCATAATCTGGGACTGTGTGTATCAGGGGAGAGCGCTTCACAACCTGACCCACTTTCCAGCCAGAAGAACGCCCCCCCCTTCATCCTTGTCACAGTAATCCTTGCTAATCCTCTAGTTCCCAGATGTTAAATATCTGTCCATTAGCCAGTTTCCTAAGGGGCCAGGTGTGTAGTACTTCCTAACATACCACGATCTCTGTATTTATTGTGATGACCCCTCCTACATACAGAAGAAAGTTATCAGACTACCAGTGAGAAGAAGCCACCTCTCTGGTTGAATATGGGAGATGTACAGGAGCAAACTACAATAATACACTTACCCCCCTGGATCAAATTGCACTATGTATTTTAGTGGTCAGGTAGTGTGTTTTTCAAAAGCAACCCTGTAGAAAAGCTTAATGCAGTCTTGAAATGTGGTTATTTCGATTTTTAAAAAGTCTCCATGACAGATACAGAAACGGACACCATTACGGTCAGAGGTTAAGTAATGATTATTTTATAATGGTGGCTCTATACACGACCAATAAACAGATCTGCTGGGGAAATGTCATGCATGCACAGACTTTGGTGTTTTAGCCTTGGAGAGATGACAGCAAAATCTGCCTAGCACGTTGGGCAGACAACAGGGTGAGCGGAGCATGTGTCGAAGGGGGATTAAAACCATTTTTTAAATCTTGAGCTTCTTTGCAATGGGCAGACGAAAAGCGTCAGGGTCAGAGCAGATTTTGTTGTTTCTTTTCTGAGTGGCGCTAGATTACATTTCATGGAGGCACCTGGGCAATGCAGCCATTTACAATGTTTGTAACGCATGGGAAAGACCCCCCCCCTCCTTCCCCCTCCCCCCAGTTTCCCCATGTTCAATTCACTGGGGTTTTTTTCCAGCGAGCTTTGGAAACAGCAACTCCTCCCCGTATCTTCTGGCACCTGCTGCTGCAACTCAACCAGCCACCGGCGTTTGGAAGATCTGTTTCTCTCCCTTCTCTGCCCCTCCTCCTCACACATAACCCCTTCCTCCCCCCCCCCCCCCCCCCAACACCTCTTAGCTCCGCATTAAGATTCTGATTAGATTAAACAGGGCAGAAATCCTCGCTTCTACCCCCGCGCCCCCCTAGCAGGATTAACGCCCCTACTCTCCCTCTTAGTCTTGCTGCGCCTGGTTAAATGCCCTGGCCTCGCTGCTTCCAGGGAGGGAGATGGAGGAATAAACAGGAGGAATGGCACCCGAGCAAGCTAACAGCAGCTCCGCTGCCCAGTCCCATCTCTCTCTCGGTGTGTGTCTCTCTCTGCCCCCCATTTCGCATTCCAGTCACTACGATCTGCTGTACAGAGAGAGGATGGAAAACATCTGTATTGGAAATAAATCGCATTAGCCGAATGGGGGGGGGCGGGGGGAGCGAGACACAGAGACATGACAGGCACCGTGCGTTAGCCGGTACGTCACGGCAGTCACCAAACCAGCCAAGAGCACATTGGCTTTTAAGCGTGGGGGGGATTTTGTTTGCACCCTCCCCATGCTCCCCCTCCCTCCTTCTCTCCATCCGTCCATCCCCATCTTGGCTCAGGCGATCCGCGCCCCGGAGCTGGGGAGCGGGCAGCAATGGTCTCGGCTCGGCGAGCAGGACTTGTTGGGCGGGCAGGGCTCGGGCTGAGCGTGGCCCCGCCTCGCTGCTACCTGTAAATTGTGTCTCTCTCGCGCCTCATCCAGCCCAGTCGGCGGCTTCACCGGAGCGGGGGCGCCCGGGCCAAGCCGGAGAGCGGAGCGCGCGGGAGGAGGAAGCTCGGAGGGTGGAAAGCGCCGAGCCGCGGCCGCACCGCGACCACGGGGAAGCGGCAGCCGCAGCTCTCCTGAGCTCAGCATCCTCTGCTCCAGCCGCCGCCGAGTCCCGGGCGGGGGAAAGCCCCCCGGGGTCTCCTTCATGCGCTCGTCACCCCGCGGAGCCCGGGCCACACGCGTCGCAGGGGCTGCGAAAGCGCGTCTCCCGCCGGCGGCTGCCGCTGGCAGGTAGAAGAGGAGCCGAGAGGGAGGCGCAGACAAACCCGGCCGGGGCAGCGGGGGGCTGGTGCGTGGCCGCGTGCCGGGCGGAGCAGCAGCCGCCGCCTCAGCCCTGGAGGAGGACCCTGAAGGATGGGCGAGGAGGAGGCGGCAGCAGCAGCACGAGCGCAGATGGGCAAGTGGAGGATGAATTAGGATCCCCAGGAGGCTGCTGCCAGGAGAGAGTGGGGAGAGGCGCGGAAGGGGCTGGACTTGGAGGAGGAGGGTGTGTGCGGGGGAGGGGGTTGATTATTAATAATAAACAAGTTCAAGACTGCTACCAATAAACCACCGCCGCGGAGAGCCGAGGCAGAAGCTGGAAGAGACCCACTGGGGGATGGGGAGTGCGGCTCTGGGTACCTTGGAGAAGGCGCGGGTGGCTCGCAGGCGTTAGCTTGGTGGACGTGGGGGTTGCGATTTGGGGGGTGGGGTGGGGGCTGTGTATCTGGGAGGAAGAGGAGGCAGGGGGGCCGGGCATCTCCTCTCCACAGCAGCAGGAGGAGGGGGACATTTGGCATCGGCCGGGGGGCCCAGGGACTGCGCGGCATGGCTGGTGAGGGGTGTTTGGGGGGGCGCTGGCGGCGGGGGGAGCTCTCCGGAGCTCCCGCGCGCCCTGCTCGTTGTTAGCTATGGCAAATGGCAGCGGCGTCGCCAGCAGCAGCAGCAGCAGCGCCTCGGGAGGCAGCGGCGGCGTTAGAATGAGTAACAGCATCAGCGCCGGCAATCTCAACACGGACTCGTCCTCGTCCCCGGTCAGCGTGCCCAAGATGGATGCGCTCATCATCCCGGTGACCATGGAGGTGCCCTGCGATAGCCGCGGCCAGCGCATGTGGTGGGCTTTCCTCGCCTCGTCCATGGTCACGTTCTTTGGCGGGCTCTTTATCATCCTGCTCTGGAGGACCCTCAAGTACCTGTGGACCGTCTGCTGTCACTGCGGGGTCAAAAACAAGGTGAGCCCCCCTCCCCCTGGCGGTGGGGGGAGGGTGCCCCGTCTGTGGGGGCGGTTTCAGCGGGTCTCCAAGGCGCTGGGGAGCGGGGAGCGAAGGCGAGGGTTGTTTGCTGTTTATTGTAGGGTCGCGCCCTGAAGCGTTGATCGAATGGCGGTGTTGTGGTAGGGTCGCCTTTTAGACTCCGTGAGAGGAGCCGCGGCTGAGTATTGTAGGGTGGCTCTGTTCCGTGTCACGTTAGGAAATGTTTCCACAGAGACAGCTCCATCTTCAGCGGCTGGTGACAGGAGAGTTCCCCCCTGCTGTCTGCCGGCCAGGTCAATGCTGCCTTTTGACATAGCGGGACAGTTCCGCGGAGATGGCCCCTAAGATGACCCTCCCCTCGACTAGAGAGACCTCTCAGGGAGAGCGATAGTTTGGTGGTGCTGGTTGTTCTTTGCTGAATTAAGTTGTTTTCTTCCATGGCACCAAGAAGGAAAAACTTGGTAGAATTCATTTCTCTTGAGGCTAGGTCCATAGGAGCAAGCGCCTCTCTTGGGCTTCTCTTTGGTGTGGTAAATGTAGATGTGTTTTGTAAATTTGTAAGTAACTGCACTGGATCAGATTTTCTTCTATAATTTCGCCAGGATGTAGCACTTAAAGGTGCATTGGAGTCCTGCCACCATTTACACCTTACCAGATGGGAAGTAGTGCAGTGAACACTTCAGCTTCTCTGAGGTCGTCTTCAAAACCCAAACTAGGATCCTGGCTAAACACAGATTATCGTGATCTCCCCCCCCCCTTTTTTTTTATTTGAGAGAAATGGGACAGAAAGTGTTAAGGCTTTGAATTTGCTAAAGTGGATTTTGACAGGCAATTTAAGACCCCAAAATAGACTGGCAGCTGGAGTTTCTCCCCTTCCCTTTTCACATTTTTTGGATTACACATGGAATAATATCTGCTTTAGTTATTCCTGGCACACAAATACTCACAAGAACACACACCTTTTAATATATGGTTGCTAGGTTGCTAACTTGCTTTGACTAGTGTGCTGCCTGCCCCCCCACCCCCCATATGATCTGGCACAACCTGGCTGCACAAGAGGGTTTTTTGTTTTTTACTGGAAATTGGAAAAAATTATAAAGTAAGGTAATCATGTAACATCTTGGGAAATGTGATACAGTTCATTAATATCTTTCTTGGGGTGTTCAGGTAGTTTATGGTAAAGTTGCATAAAGAAGAATCTCTTAATTTCAGTTGGAAATAATCTGGGTTTATAATAATTGTGCTACCAGTGGAAAATGTGGCAATTAAATAGATGGGGTAAAATAAAACTTTTAACTCAGGTCTTACTCACAGAAAAAATACCAGACAGCGGAGATACTTTTATTAAACAAGAAATCTACAAGGTAACTGAAATGTGAGCTTGTGGAAGGAGAGATTTGCCAGGTGTGCTCATAGAGCTTAGTTGTATTTTATGACAATAAACATGTGTTTTGGAAAATACCGGTTCCTATGAAAGGAAAAACCAAATTCCCAAGAGAGGGGTATCTAGTTAGATTTGTCTAGAGTTTCCCCTCTATATTTTTAGTCTCCTTCTCTGCTTGTGGTGATGAGCCACAGAAGGCACAAAGGATACAGAAAATCCTAAGAGGTGATTGACATCATCGCCTACTTCTTCACCCATGAGATTCAAAAGCTAGAGCAAGCCACCTTCTAGCAAATTGTTTATTATAGTGCATTCATAAATGTCCTTGGACCGACAATCCGTTTTTTGGAGATGGTCAGTTAAAGCAGCTCATGTATCTCTTAAGGAAAGTTAGGAAAGGCAAATCTACATTGTCTTCTAAACATCCATTTCAAACAGGCCAAATATGTTTATTGAGTTAAATAATTGTCTGTCACCACTGGTCTGAACCTTTTATGTTTGAGTTGTCTCAGGGCTTACTTACTTGTGCAGGACAAATCCTCATCCAGTAGTAAGCCAGGAGCTTACACATCTTGGAGCTAAAATAGCCAGCTCTATGACGATCTGTCTGTGGAAGAGGTTAGGGAGGACAGTGGAGGACTCTGCAGGCAGGGGGAGATGTGCACCTTTTTTAGGATGCACCTATTAAATTTGTGCAGGTTTTCTAGCATTTGGTAAAGAATAATTAGCAAGGCCTCAGTCCTGCATTACTGGCACATTCAGTAGTCCTACTGATTTCATTGAGAGTTCTGAGTGCACAAAGAGTGCGTGATTGTACTGCAAATGCTAGAAAAGGAGCCTGCAATAGATACCAGCTGAAATGACAAATGAAACCCCCTTAAACTTCTGCATAAGCCATATGCCCCATGGCCACTTGGCAAAGGCTGTCGCAACAGACGTGTGACTATGCACACATTCACATGTATATTATGTCCTCTACTTTGAACCCCCAGCAGAGGTACTGTTTGGCATGAGAAGCAACTGTGTTGAGACCCTTCCTCCCTAGTATGTCCCCTTTCCTTCTCCTCTGGTGGGGCAGAGTTAAAATATCCTACTCCTTGCATCTACAGAAGGAGTTGTCACAGTGTTCTAATAAATCTTTTTCATCTCTGACTTCTATGACTTATACCAAATAATTTGTCCATGTATTAAAAGTCACAGGGAGCAGAATTACTTTGTCAGCAGCTGATCAGTACATTAAGTTCATGCAGATTCCAGGAATTCCATCACCTGTTATTCCAATAGCAGCAAATGAGATACCGTATGCTTTTCCTTAGAACCCCAGTTTAAAGCCCTGTACTTAATATTCCTGCAGGACTCTGTCAGATTCACTTTGTGGATCTAGCTCTTTTTAGCAGATGCATTGTATGGAGCTACAGTTCTTTTTCTTGCTTTTTAATTTTTAACTGCATTGTGGTTAATTCTTGGTTTTGGACTTCAAAAAAATATTGAACGCATTGTATTTAACCCTTTAGGTGATACAAAATGTGTGGCGGCTACATTTTACTTTTCTTAGGGATGGGTACAACAAGAGAGAAGGGAATGATAATATCCAATAGAATGCTTTTCAAAATTCAAAACTGTTGCATAGTAATATGAAATAAATACTCTCAATTTTTGTTAATAACTCTTGAAGTTACAATTTATTTTGGACTGTAACTTAATTTGAAAGATGGCAAAATTTATTTATTTCTTACTTTTTTTTTCCAGTCTGCCAGAGAGCATGATGTAAATTCTGATCTGTGTTAATCAGTACTTCAGACAATCTTAAAGTCACTTGCAATTTCTGGCCACTATTTTTGTTTGTTTGTTCTGTATCTAACAAGTTACACATTTTAATTTTAATTTTGCAACAATGCCTTTAGTCTTGTTTTTAGAGAGTTGTAAAATGCTGTTTGTTTCTCAGTGTCTTGTGTTTAGCGCTCCATCTTAAGTAGTAAGTAGCTGTTTTCTTATTAAGAATTAGGATTGGTTCTTGAGTATGGTTTGCTTTTTCTCTGTCTTCTTTGGCAAACCTCTTCCGTTCCTAAATTAGTATTTAAAATGGGAGAACATGAGATAGGAATAAAGTGGATTGGAGTCTGGTCATTTTACTTGCTATTATGTATGGCAATACAATAAAAAGATTCTAATAAGAATTACATTTGTATTGTGTAGTTTACATAATTACATTTGGTGGGATTAAAAAAATAAGGGATATAATCCCTTGTGCTTCATGGCATAAAGTGATCACTACCCATCTGAGGTTAGGATGGAACCACCTCCTCCGTGGACATAAGTGTCCATTACAGGTTTTCTTGGAACTTCTTTTGAAGTATCTGGTACTGGTCACTTGATAGATACTGGATTAGATGAACCTGCTACTGGCAATGCCTGTGTTCCTGAATGACACTACTCTACCTTCAGAGTGTTTGGTTATATACTAGTTAACTTACAAACAAGCTAATCAGACAGACTGGCTGGCCCTTGCACAGGTTTGCAATGGAAAGAGAGGACATGTAGAATGTCTTTCCCGCAGGGATTGCATGGGTATGCAAGACAGGGAGTGGGCCCAATGGGAGTCCTTTTGTGGAGGTGGCCAGGCGCAGAGTGCCCTCTAGAAGGCTACTTTATCTGTGTTCCCTGGATCCTCAGAGGGCATTATTGCCTTAGTTATTATGTCTCCCAGAGCTCCTTCTGGTATGGCCCATCTTTGCGACAGCCCAGTCCATAGCATTGACAGCTGTTTCTCTAAAAACAGATGTTTTGGGGAATTTGCTCCACCCACATATGACTACTATAAATAGCAAATCACTGGGACATCGATTGAAATTATTAACTAACCACTAACTATAAAACTCCCCTTTGCAATTAACTTAAGCCACTTATTTCAGTAGATTTTTTAAAAATCACATAGTGTTAGGTTGAAAAAAATTCTGTCAACTGTTTTTGATGGGCAAACTGGATTTTCAGTGAAACTAACATTTTCATGAAGTATCTGTTTTCCTTAAAAATGTTAGAATTTTCATCCACAAACCAAACCTTAAACTGGAAAAAGTTTTCCAATGAAAAGTCAAAAATTTCTCTGGAAGAGGAAGCCCCATTTTTGGATCAGCTCTATATAACATATAGACAGACATTTTAGCTTTTTAGGTAGTGACATCTGAATCTGTAGACACCCCTCTAGAAAACCCAAATATCCAGATATATCAGTTATACACCTGTATGTTAGATATGCACATATCTGTAAGGTGGGAGCGTCCTTGGTTCAAAGCTGCCTATACAAAGCTTGTCTTGCCTCTCTTTTTAATATGTACTAAACAGAAGCAAATGAACAGAAGAGGATTGGATGGCTCATCAGATTAATAGTGAACTACAGAGCATTTTGCTTTTAGGCCAGAGGTCAAACCTGGCCAAAGTTGGTAGTGACTGAGACATTACCATCTTCTGGTTGACTGTATGAAACTACCTGCTGAGTCTGAGTTCTGTTTCTAGTGGGCAAGTTTCCAGTTGTGATGTGAAGATGTCATCAGAGAGGTCAAGGAGGGAAAGGGACTTGAAGGTAGAACTACCTTCAATCCTTTAGCAGTTCATTCCAGAATAGCAATTAGGCACCTGCATTGAGATGCTCACTGTTGCCCAGGCCATACATCTGCTGTGGAGAAAAATGTGCTTTCAGTCTCCATAGCTCCTAATTCATTACCAAATTCATTTCAATTTTAAAAATGTAGATGATAAAAATAGACACAAATCCAAAATATAAAAGATATGGATAGTGCTTTAAAAGGCAAACAAAAAGCCCTTTAGCGGACCTTGAGTTAATCACTATTCTGACCGAGCACCATCCACTGGCTTTTGCAACAAATATGTTTGACAAAGAAAAAAATAAAAAGCAAAATCTAAAGTGACGTGCTCTAATATAACACTGGATTACACCATCACATCACGTACGTGTAAGTGTTACTATGGAAACCATTAGACATCACACTTTTTCCCAGTGTAGCACAATTGAAGCAACAACTGTGATAAGGAGCTTTGTGCTGTTTAATATTGATCCACATACCCAAGGCTGATGCCTGTGGGATTCCTGCATGCAGTATATAACCCTAAATGTAGATTCCCTATGAAAATTTAGAGATTTCACTAGGTCTAAACATAACCTCTCTCTAACAGTTGCATGTTGGTCTGCAATAGAGAAGGTGTGTGAGGCACTACTGTAAGTCCTCTTAAAGGACCTTTTAAATCAATCTAGCTTGCAACTTAAATTTTCTGAACAGGAAAGTCCTCTGTGGAATCCTACGCTGAAAAACATAGACACTCTTGTAGCCTTTCAGTACAATCACAGGAAAGTGGATTGTGAGTTTCTCTCATCAAAGCTCCTTATTTCAGAATGTGGAGCACGGGGTGACCAACTTGCTAAGTGTGGAACAACAGTCAACATTTAATGTCCTGATCCAGATCCTTGTGTCCCAAATGACTTCAGTGAGGTTCTGTGTGAGTTTAGAGTAACAGCCGTGTTAGTCTGTATTCGCAAAAAGAAAAGGAGTACTTGTGGCACCTTAGAGACTAACAAATTTATTTGAGCATAAGCGTTCGTGAGCTACAGCTCACTTCATCGGATGCATACTGTGGAAAGTATAGAAGATCTTTTTTATACACACAAAGCATGAAAAAATGGGTGTTTACCATTACAAAAGGTTTTTTCTCCCCCGACCCCACTCTCCTGCTGGTAATAGCTTATCTAAAGTGATCACTCTCCTTACAATGTGTATGATAATCAAGGTGGGCCATTTCCAGCACAAATCCAGGGTTTAACAAGAACGTCTGAGGAACAGTGGGGAGGGGTAAGGAAAAAACAAGGGGAAATAGGTTACCTTGCATAATGACTTAGCCACTCCCAGTCTCTATTCAAGCCTAAGTTAGTTGTATCCAATTTGCAAATGAATTCCAATTCAACAGTCTCTCGCTGGAGTCTGGTTTTTAAGTTTTTTTGTTGTAATATTGCAACTTTCATGTCTGTAATCGCGTGACCAGAGAGATTGAAGTGTTCTCCGACTGGCTTATGAATGTTATAATTCTTGACATCTGATTTGTGTCCATTTATTCTTTTACGTAGAGACTGTCCAGTTTGACCAATGTACATGGCAGAGGGGCATTGCTGGCACATGATGGCATATATCACATTGGTGGATGTGCAGGTGAACGAGCCTCTGATAGTGTGGCTGATGTTATTAGGCCCTGTGATGGTGTCCCCTGAATAGATATGTGTGCACAGTTGGCAACGGGCTTTGTTGCAAGGATAGGTTCCTGGGTTAGTGGTTCTGTTGTGTGGTATGTGGTTGCTGGTGAGTATTTGCTTCAGGTTGGGGGGCTGTCAGTAGGCAAGGACTGGCCTGTCTCCCAAGATTTGTGAGAGTGTTGGGTCATCCTTCAGAATAGGTTGTAGATCCTAAATAATGCGTTGGAGGGGTTTTAGTGGGGGGCTGAAGGTGACGGCTAGTGGCGTTCTGTTATTTTCTTTGTTAGGCCTGTCCTGTAGTAGGTGACTTCTGGATACTCTTCTGGCTCTATCAATCTGTTTCTTCACTTCCGCAGGTGGGTATTGTAGTTGTAAGAATGCTTGATAGAGATCTTGTAGGTGTTTGTCTCTGTCTGAGGGGTTGGAGCAAATGCGGTTGTATTGCAGAGCTTGGCTGTGGACAATGGATCGTGTGGTGTGGTCTGGATGAAAGCTGGAGGCATGTAGGTCGGAATAGCGGTCAGTAGGTTTCCAGTATAGGGTGGTGTTTATGTGACCATCGCTTATTAGCACCATAGTTTCCAGGAAGTGGATCTCTTGTGTGGACTGGTCCAGGCTGAGGTTGATGGTGGGATGGAAATTGTTGAAATCATGGTGGAATTCCTCAAGGGCTTCTTTTCCATGGGTCCAGATGATGAAGATGTCATCAATATAGCGCAAGTAGAGTAGGGGCGTTAGGGGACGAGAGCTGAGGCAGCGTTGTTCTAAGTCAGCCATAAAAATGTTGGCATACTGTGGGGCCATGCGGGTACCCATAGCAGTGCCGCTGATTTGAAGGTATACATTGTCCCCAAATGTAAAATAGTTATGGGTAAGGACAAAGTCACAAAGTTCAGCCGCCAGGTTAGCCGTGACATTATCGGGGATAGTATTCTTGACGGCTTGTAGTCCATCTTTGTGTGGAATGTTGGTGTAGAGGGCTTCCACATCCATAGTGGCCAGGATGGTGTTATCAGGAAGATCACCGATGGATTGTAGTTTCCGCAGGAAGTCAGGGGTGTCTCGAAGGTAGCTGGGAGTGCTGGTAGCGTAGGGCGTGAGGAGGGAGTCTACATAGCCAAACAATCCTGCTGTCAGGGTGCCAATGCCTGAGATGATGGGGCGCCCAGGATTTCCAGGTTTATGGATCTTGGGTAGTAGATAGAATATCCCAGGTCGGGGTTCCAGGGGTGTGTCTGGGCGGATTTGATCTTGTGCTTTTTCTGGTAGTTTCTTGAGCAAATGCTGTAGTTTCTTTTGGTAACTCTCAGTGGGATCAGAGGGTAATGGCTTGTAGAAAGTGGTGTTGGAGAGCTGCCGAGCAGCCTCTTGTTCATATTCCGACCTATTCATGATGACAACAACACCTTCTTTGTCAGCCTTTTTGATTATGATGTCAGAGTTGTTTCTGAGGCTGTGGATGGCATTGTGTTCTGCACGGCTGAGGTTATGGGGCAAGTGATGCTGCTTTTCCACAATTTCAGCCCGTGCACGTCGGTGGAAGCACTCTATGTAGAAGTCCAGTCTGCTGTCTCGACCTTCAGGAGGAGTCCACCTAGAATCCTTCTTTTTGTAGTGTTGGTAGGGATTGGTATGTTGTTCAGAGGTGTGTTCGAAATATTCCTTGAGTCGGAGATGTCAAAAATAGGATTCTAGGTCACCACAGAACTGTATCATGTTCGTGGGGGTGGAGGGGCAGAAGGAGAGGCCCCGAGATAGGACAGCTGCTTCTGCTGGGCTAAGAGTATAGTTGGACAGGTTAACAATATTGCTGTGTGGGTTGAGGGAACCATTGCTGTGGCCCCTTGTGGCATGTAGTAGTTTAGAAAGTTTAGTGTCCTTTTTCTTTTGTAGAGAAGCAAAGTGTGTGTTGTAAATGGCTTGTCTAGTTTTAGTAAAGTCCAGCTATTACCAACAGGAGAGTGGGTTTGTGTGTGTGTGTGGGGGGAGAAAACCTGGATTTGTGCTGGAAATGGCCCAACTTGATTATCATACACATTGTAAGGAGAGTGATCACTTTAGATAAGCTATTACCAGCAGGAGAGTGGGGTGGGGGGAGAAAAAACCTTTTGTAGTGGTAAACACCCATTTTTTCATGCTTTTTGTGTATAAAAAGATCTTCTATACTTTCCACAGTATGCATCCGATGAAGTGAGCTGTAGCTCACGAAAGCTTATGCTCAAATAAATTTGTTAGTCTCTAAGGTGCCACAAGTACTCCTTTTCTTTTTGTGTGAGTTTAAGGGTTTGCCTGTGCGGTCGCTTTGCCTGATCAGGCAGTAAACCAGCAATGATTGCATATTCTAGCGTCCGAGGTTGTAGGATGGAAGTCCTAGAACCTAGCTAGATCCAGGAATATGACAATATAGAGTATTCCAGCAGTACACTAAGGGTAAGAAGGAGAGGATCCTTTGAGCGTTGATGAAAAGTTATCTGTCTGGAATTGTATGAAGATCCTGGAATTTCATGAAGCTGAATATTCAGGTTTTCAGATTCCCAATTGAAATTTGTCCAGGGAAAGCTTAAAAAGCTGCACTCTGAACATGCATTTGGTGGAGTTTCTTGTCAGAGGAAATATAGTGTGTGTGTAAATATGTGTGTGTGTGTATGTGTGTATATTCTCCTGCACATTTGAATTCAGGAACCGAAAGGAAGGTGGGGACAAGAGATAATGTGTTGCAAGTAGAAGGGCATTTACAGAATTGATTGTTTCTCCTTTGAGTTCATACTCTGTTGAAGTATTTGAGATCAATTCTTCGCTGCCTCATACCTTTTGTTCTCATTTACTCCAGTGCAATGTGGGTGCAAAACTCTACCGGATCAGAACAGTAACATTTTACACCTATTATGTCTGTCATTTGCACAGGGATAAATGACGACAAAAGGTGTAGGGCAGTGGAGAATTGGGCCCTGTATGCTTGTGTGTTTGGGTGGTGGTGGGGGGGAGGGGAGGGGATAAACACAGAACCAGCCCAGCTGGTTTTGAGCAAAATGAAGACTGGAGGTACAGCAGAAGAATCAGTTAGTGCTTGTGTTTCTGAAGGGGGAGATTGGATTTGGGTGAATTTAAAAAAAAAATTAAATTTGTCAAATTATTCATGCATATATTAGTCAAATAATTATCCCAGCTCTATACCTGGGTGAATAAATTATATGCACACACATGGAATAATGTATTAATTCACCTTATTTGACCAACTCTAATGGAGTTGTATTGCTATGGAAGGGCCCATTTTGAAGTCTAGATATTAATAGTCCCAGATTATATGCCAGTTTCAGATCAATGAAAGGAACACTTTATTCCCATAGATAGCATATGTGATCCTGTTTGAATGAATGCAATGCTGTAGGGTTCAGTTTGATTTGGCCATGTTGCTTTTTGATGATCTGTGATATGTATTTGTCAGTTTGGTCACTCCAGAAACTGAGAGCCTTAACCAAAACCTGTTGAATGTTATGGAAACAGTTCCACTGACTTCAGTGGGCTTTGGTCCGGGCCCTGGATGAGTATTATGGACTTTAAAACATTTTAAAAGATCTTATCTGTTAACATTTTTGATGATTAAAACTGAATTTTAAAAAAATCGAATCCAGTTTTTATCATTCATGCCATTAAAATACTTTTTGTATTTTACTTATCTTGGACATATGCTAGCTTAGCCCTTTGCTGTCATTTTTGGGTTTCTAAAGGAAAAAAGTTAGAAACTTTTGTGTGTGTGTGTGTATGTGGAGGGTGGGTCACATTAAGATTTTTAACTATTTCTTGGCCCCTTTGAAATGAAAATCTAGGTGCTGAAACTGTATTGATAGTACATCTACCATGGTCCATATCCTGCACAGTGATCATCATGGGTGAGCATCTGCACTGTTGCGGAGCCACACTGAATTCAACGGAGCCATGCATGGACAAAGGTCTCCACTCACATGGATCAGTTTGAAGTACTAGGGCTTATGTTTGCAGCTAGGTCCCAAGCCTGCAAATCCTTGAGCATGCACCTCACTTTACTACTGTAAGCAGTTCTGTTGATTTAACTGGGACTTCTCCCACTAAGTAAGTTAAACGTATGTAAAAGTATTTGCAGGATTGGGGCCTTAGTTTGGTGCATTTGAAATACAGCATTTCACGTATCCTTGCCAATATTTTAATAAACATGGGTACTAGTTGTACATGTCACTTCTCTGTTCCTCAGTTTCTCCATCTGTAAAAACTAGTAATAATAAAACTTTTTTTTTTTTTTGTAAAATGCTTTGAGATTTATGGCTGAAAAGCATTATATAAAAGCTAGTATTGCATTTATTGTGCATAAAGTGGAATCCTTCTTCAGGCTTTTATGTCCTTTAATTGTGTGTATGTAATGGCATAAAATAAATTATACTCTGTCAAGTATACAGTATTCATGGAAAAACTGGAATTTATATGCAGAACTGAATATAAGATACATGGCTAAACAATATGACCTCACTATTAATATATAATGGGATAAACAAATACCCATTAATACCAGGTCATAATGCCACTGAGGAGCTATGGTAAAATTATAAACCAGAAGAATGGAGCTTGAATGGCTTGTCACTAAAACCATCAGATAAAATTCCACCATGTTACACATTTATTGTTTGGTTTATTAATGTACAGAGAAGTAAGTTTAGAATATATATTTCTCTTGGCCAAAAAAATGATGGCTAAATAAAATTGTCTTACCTTTTTCTGTGCACTTTTGCCTTTCTACACTCTATCTACTATGCATGAAATACTTTAATACTTAGATAACTCTTTGATAGCCGTTTTGTTAAACTCAAAGGGAGACACGTTCAGAGGTTGCTATTGATAAGTTAAGAGCATCAGTGATGCTGTAGTTAATTTCCATTCTCTATATAAGGAAATACTATTGTGGTTCAGATGCTCTGTAGTAACTATTTGTAAATGGTGGCCATTGTATTTCAAATAAAATGGTTCAAAGTATAGTGCTTTTCCTAAACATCTTAAGATTTTTTTTTTATGAAGAGCTATGCTGATAAATTTATTTATTTTTGTGAATTTGCACAAGTAGTTCATTGGGCATAAATGATTGAACTGTTTTACCAGTGGCTGGAGAGTTGTCTTATTTGGACTATGTGGGCCATGGGTTAAGATTTTGTCACAGTTATTTTTAGTAAAAGTCACAGACAGGTTGCGGACAATAAACAAAATTCATGGAAGCCTGTGACCTGTTTGTGACTTACTAAAAATAAGGAAGGGGGCTGGGTGGGGGGTGGGGAGGGGAGAAACTAACAGCTCCAGCCCCTATCACTTGTAGGCAGCGGCTGAGAGCTGAGGTGCCCCCTGCCGCCATGGCACAGGGCTGAAGCTGAACGAGAAAATGTCACAGAAGTCTCTGAAAGTCACAGAATCTGTGACTTCCATGACCTCTGTGACAAAATCTTATCCTTAGCCATGAGTGATACAAGTCTCTTGTCAGTTGTTCTCAATTGAGTCCATTGTCCACAAGTGATTGAAGTCACTTGAATTACAAAGCCTATTTGCTAATCATAAATATATGCTTCTACTGGGTTGTGGGGTTACAGTTTGTGGGTTATGATCCTGCAAACCTTTCTCATGTATATAATATAATTTAAATCATCTAGACTACTTATTCACAGTCCGTCTCCCCCATTACATAAGTGTCTGGCCCTTAGATTATATGTGATACAAACACTCACCTCCACTCCTTTTGACTAAATGATGATTTCCTGCATTTCCTTAATTTTTGTATAAGTGAATATTTCTAACATTCTGTTAGATTATGCAATTGCACTAAACTGTCTTTATTATGTGGCACGACCTTTAATTTTAGATTCTGGTTTCCCTGTATTCCATATATACTTATATTTGTTAGTGTGCCAGTTTGTATCAACAACAGAAACAATGGACTGCTATTAACCTTAGGTTATTTTCACATAATTTGAGGTTCCTTGCTATAATAGATATTTGTTTTTGTTTTGTTTGGTTTTTTTCATTTATAGGACTATAGTCCACACTTATTCTTCAATATTTTTGAGAGAGGTGTGAATTATATGTCCAAGTAGTGAAGTATTCCGGTAGGAATAGTCTGTCTTAAAAAAAAAAAAAAAAGACATGCCTAGCTTTGGTGCCTGTTATATTGACTAGATTTTGGGATCTGAAGGAGTCATTGGCTGATCCTAACTCTTGTTGATTCCAAGTGAAGTATGCCAGTGATGAAGTTAGTCCAATGTGCCTAAAATATGCAAAATACCCCAAATGAATGAAATCCTAACAGTTAAATTGTCTAAAAATTTTGTGTAGTGTGCAAGATTCTTAAACATTCCTCTGGGAAAAGTTACTTCATCTGTTAAGTTATAATAAGGCAAAATCCTCTTCCCCTTAATTGTGCAAGTAATGGCATTGGTTTTGTATAAGTAAAGGGAACAGGATTTTTACCCTATGTCTTACCCTCCTGAAAGATCACAAAGAACTTTACAAACTGTATGCACAGAAATCACTTAGGATCAGATTTTTAAAGGTATTTAGGTTCCTAAAGAACCAGGTAGGTGTTAATTTGGATTTTCAAAAGTCCCATCTATATCTTTAGGTGTCTAAATACCTTTAAAAATCTGACCCTTAGTGCACTGCATGAAGAAAAATGGAACACTTAATTCCCCTGATATTTAAATTATTCCCCTTAATTCCCCTGATAACTAAATTATTAGTAATAGTTGTAACAGTATTATACTTTGCACTAATATTATAGCACTCTTACATTAATTCTGTTAAAGTATGCATGATTTCTATGGGAAATTGTGCATCATGTACCACATGTGCTATTTTTGTTGATACATGGCAGTTAGGCCACGACTTTCAAAAATAGATGCTTGAAGTTAGGCTCTTCAATTCATATTTAGGCACCTAAATAAGTGGTCTGATTTTTCAAAAGTGATGAGCACTCAGCAGCTTCATTTGACTTCAGTGGGAGGTGCTGGGTACTCAGCATTCTGAAAATTTGGTCGCTTATTGAGGTACCTGAATATGAATTTAAGACCTGAAGTTTAGGCACCTTCTTTGAAAATGTTGATCTTGCAGTGTTCTCTGAATTTCACTGATTTATGCATAAATTCAACATCCTCCCCCGTCGTGCACACCTCTCTCTCTCTCTCTCTCTCTCTCTCAGGAGAACTATGTGCTATTAGCTTATGTACAATTTTACAAATCCTTCAAGGCAATAACCTCTGGTACATTAGCCTGCAGTATTTATACATGTCTAGCCCTAAATTTCTTCCAGCCTAAGAGGCTGAGGTATGGCTCCCACACAAACAAGGGTTTTGTTTAAAGCCATTTGCTTTTCAAATAATTTTAATAGTGTGTTAAGTGAGGAACAATGCATTTGTTTGGTATTTTTTGGTACTCTCCATTTTCTTGAATGTGTGGGGATTATTCCGAACAGAATATGACATGGATGGCTACACTTATTCCCTTTATGGGCTGTAGGGGATTATTCATGCACAGGTGCTTTGTGCGTGTGGGTGTATACAGTCTTTCAGTGTTTCCTTTAAAGAAAAGCAATGGCTTAAATATAGAAGACCTACATTCAACTCCTATGCCATAAATAGAGAGGTTTTGTACAAAACTAGAATACATCTCTGGAACTGAATGTATAAAATGCCTGCAGAAATAAAGACACTCCACCATTAATATACGATAGGAAAAGAGACCTGTGTAATACCAGGTTATAAAAACATTGAGAAGTTCTGGTAACATTCTAAACTTCAAAAGTGGAACTTGTGTGGCTTGTTGCTAAAACCACGAGATCAAATTTCATGGGATTGCACGTTTATTATGTTCTTATGTATAAAGGAAAGTAAAATGTTTTATTTTAAAATGGCTAACATTCATTTTTGAAACAGATCAAGGGTACTGCAAAGAAGTGGCAGACTCTAGTACATTGGGTATAGGAATGCAGGACTCTTGTTCAGTCATTACAGCTTACTTGTTAAAACCCTTCATTAAGATTCAGGGTAATTATTGCTTAATCATGCTAACGGATGGGTCACATTATCTCCAGCCAGGACATATAGGGATGGGAGTGTCCTTTCTGTCTAATGGGAATTAGTGCAGAGGGGTGGCCTACATCGGGCTGATTTTGAGTTAGTAATAAATCCAAACTCCAGGAAGTGTTTGTTAGCTCACATACCCTGAATTAGAATGCTGTGTTGAGGAGGGGTTAGGGACTCAGCCCATTCACAAGCACTAATAATATTTCTGATACTAGTATAGGGTTGCCAGCCCTCCAGGATTGTCCTGGAGTCTCCAGGAATTAAATGTTATTTTAAATTAAAGATTATGTCATGAGATGAAATCTCCAGGAATATGTCCAACCAAAACTGGCAACCCTACAGTGTGACAGGGTGTCATGCATGGAGTGCTTCCAGGACTGGGGAGAAATTTCTGCCCATTGAGTGCCTATAGCAGGGGTGGGCAAACTATGGCCCCATGGGTCGGATCTGGCCCCTTGGGGCTTTGGATCCGGCCCGCAGGATTGTCAACCCCATGGTGCCATGGGCTGCACGCCGCTCCAGGAAGCGGCCAGCACCATGTCCCTGCGGCCCTTGGGGGATGGGGGGCAGAGGGCTCCACACTGCACTTGCCTGTGGGTACCTCCCACGAAGCTCCCATTGGCCAGGAACAGGGAACCGCGGCCAATGGGAGCTTTGGGGGAGGTACCCACAGGTGAGGGCAGCATGCGGAGTTGGCTGCAGGGACGTGGTGCCGGCTGCTTTCCGGTGCGGGGCCGGGGCAGGCAGGGAGCCTGCCCTGGTGTTCACCACTGCCACCCCAGAGCTACTCCAGGTAAGTGGCGCTGGGCCAGAGCCTGAATCCCTCCTGCACTCCGCACCTCTCCTCCACCCCAACCCCCTGCTGCACCACGCGCCCTAACCCCCTGCTCTGAGCCCCCTGCCGCCCCCTATGCCGCATAACATGCAAACTATAGCCTATATTTATTAACATGTTCCTGTCCTGTCTAATAAGATATTTTGCACAGTGCTTGTCTAACCCAGAGATCTGGGATCCACTTTTCATGAGACATTCTCACTAGCAGAGAATCTCCCCCATAACTGGTAACATCTTGGGCCCTTTCTCCCTCTGTTACAGGGTCCCAGACATTTTGTCTCCATTCAAAACCAGGGCATTTCATTAACTTCAGCTCAGCCCTGGAGGCCCTTTGGCTGGAATAGTTTCTTGGGATTCTCTTGTCTTTGTAAATGATTAGACCTGTGCCTGGTCCAGACTGTGAAAACAAGGCTGGGCCGGGTTGAAAGATGTTGAATGTTCTCACTCTTTATTGCGGTAGCCGAGACTCCCTCCACTCATCTCTGACAGTTTCAGAACATAATATTCTACATTTCACATATTACTTAAAATATTTCCTATACAAACAGCTTGTAATAACCAAGATGATCAGCTAGTTCATAGCAGAGAACAGACATGACCCCCTTTAGGGAAGTATCGTGAGGATGGTTGGACACAGGTATAATATACCTGTCTGGATACCTCTGTGTCACGCTTACCCAAGTCCACTCAGCAAAGTCAAAATTTGAATGCAGATTCTCTCGCTCAGAGGCCACTGTAATATCAGCTAGACCCCTCTCTATCTGGATGGCAGGTTGTTATCTTCATTTTACAAAGAACTACAAAGTGTTAAAATTCACCAGAATGTACATCAAAGCTCCCCTCATTCTCCACCCTGGTGGACTCCTTTCTTTTTACAAAAAACAAATCATCTGAGTGTTTTATACCTAAAAAAATTATATCTCTAACCCTCCTCAAAATTTTCAGGAGAGCCCTAAGCATGTGGGACAGGAGGTGGTTACAATGGAGTAAAAGATTCTGGACACCCAAAAATGCAGACCCAGGCAGAAGCCACGGGAAGTTCAGAGAGTGTAAGTAATGGAGAACTAAGCTGCTAGTGGAGTAACATCACCACCTGCTTGATACCAGCAAGAGCAATGTTGTACTGAAACTAGATACTGCTAATAAACCAAAAAGGCCTATAAAAATGACTAAACCATTAAAATTCCTATTTTTGGCATAAATTCAGGCTTTGGTTGCTGTAGGTTATGAGATTTAATCTATTTACTTACAAGGAGTCGTGAGCTCCTCAATAGTTCTGAGTCATCTTTTATTTCATAAGAAGAGATTCTGTGTCACAAAGCCATGCATGTTGTACAGTATTTGCTGTCTATATATGTAAACATTCTTAGGATGTGCTTGGATGAGCACTGCTCTACTGCTGTAATAAAAAGACTATTCATACTGAAGAGAGTTCTTGAGCTGTCTTATATATACAGTGTATCTGCATAAATAGGTCATAACACCATGTAAAAGTATCTAATTTTTTCTCTCAATTGGTAAAGGTGTTTTTTTTTTCTTATAGCTAAGTAAACATCTTTTTTTTCTTTTTCTATTTGTCATATCTCTCAAAGGAGAGAGTTGATTCCTGTGTTGTGAAAAAGATTTGATATAACGGTGTATAATATTCATTTCTTAAAGCACATGGACGTTTCCAAAAAAATAATGCTACTTCTAGAACTTGAGGATTTCCAGTTAAACATATGCTTGTTGATTATACTATTTTTAGTTCCTTCGAACAACACATGCTGTTCCCAGATATTACTCGTGAATGTAGTATTCTGTTCTTAAGAGGAAAATATCTCAGTGTCAAGGTTCTCTCTTTGTAACCAAGAAAGGAAAGATTCAGGGTGCCTGTCAATGTTCTATTTCTTTGAAAGCCTGGGAGACAAGGCTAGAGATAACAATTAATAATACATGAATTGTATCTAAAATGTACCCATTTGACTTTTGAGCTGATGCTAACAATGATGGGGGAGGAGAACAGGTGAAATGATCTGAGCCAAAATAAACATGAAATACATTGTACACCCGTAATGTCATTGTGTGATATATGGCAGATGATAAACAACCTAGCTCAAAAATCAGTCTGCTTTTGTTCAGAGCAGAATTTATAAAGGCAAATGGACTTCATGTAATATTATGGTTTAAACACTTGGCATTATTATTATAGTTTATTTTAAGAAAACTTGGGGAACTTGTTTGCAGAATGGATTAAATACATTTAGTGTATTAATGATGCATTGGAAATAACAAAGTATCTTAGATAGTTCATAGCAAGTGTCCATCTGCATAGAATTTGAAAACTTGTTCTTCAAGCGCAATCCTTTTGTAGTTTTGAATTGCTGAACAACTCAATTCCCCCCCCCCATTTAGATTATTGTAAAAACATTTTCTATTGTTCTTAGGCTTTGTAAAAATAAATAAAAATCCTTTTTCATAATTTCTCTGGGCAAGATTATGGTGTTCTTAAAGAAACAGGCATCCCCAATCCCCAGTGCTTCAAAATTTGCGTTACAAACACTGTGAGGGAAAGAGATTGCTTTTGTCCCTATTGGGAGGAGTGCAAAAATTAAACAGCATACATACTGGAAAGTTGTAAAAAATGGTTATTTGTACCTACATAAAAGAATGGGGGTATTTCCAATACATTCTTTCTAATTTTGATGGTGTCCCGTAATATTTATTCTAGTTTTATTTTTTACAGATCAAAGTGTGGTTCATATATCATTGCCTATAATATTCAGCATCTGCTAATACCAGGTTTCTTAGATACAAGCCAGCGGGTGATGTTGCTTCCTCATGGTTAGAGTGGGTGACTGGGAGTCAGAGATTTTTCAAAGATGTTGTGGGAATTGAGCCACACCAGTTCCTGGTAAAATTAATAGGATTAAATTAATAGTGATTAAATCCCCTGATTATCTTGGGAAATACTGACCCTGGTTTTTACTTCCAACTCTGCCAGTGACCTGTTGCTAAGTCACTTACCTTTTTGTTTCAGAGTAGCAGCCGTGTTAGTCTGTATCCGCAAAAAGAAAAGGAGGACTTGTGGTTAGAGACTAACAAATTGTTTTGAGCATAAACTTTCGTGAGCTACAGCTCACTTCATTGGATGCATCACGAAAAGCTTATGCTCAAATTAATTTGTTAGTCTCTAAGGTGCCACAAGTCCTCCTTTTCTTTTTACCTTTTTGGGTGTCTTTATTTCTCTCTGCCTCATTTTGCCTATCTATAAAATTAGGACAAAAAGAAAAGGAGTACTTTTGGCACCTTAGAGACTAACCAATTTATTTGAGCATAAGCTTTCGTGAGCTACAGCTCACTTCATCGGATGCACCGATGAAGTGAGCTGTAGCTCACGAAAGCTTATGCTCAAATAAATTGGTTAGTCTCTAAGGTGCCACAAGTACTCCTTTTCTTTTTGCGAATACAGACTAACACGGCTGTTACTCTGAAAATTAGGACAATAATTCTTACCTACCTCTCAGCAGGGTTGTGAGGCTTCATCACTTGCTGCTTGGAAAAGCTTTTTCAAATCCTTAGATGAAAGGTGCCAGACATCTCCAAACCATAATAAATTGGACTAACCCAATATGACCATAAGCTGAAAGGACTAAATATTCATTCAAATTAAGAAATTAATTGCATTATTTAAAATGATTTGGCCAGTGTCCATTTAAGTGTAAGAAACAGAAACAAATTATATACTAAATTATTAGTGAAAAGCGTGCACACTGAATATTGCTTGCCAATGGCTCTTTACTATTTTGGCAGAAATGACAGATACTTTTTTAGCACTCTTGTATAGGTCTGTAATAATTTAATAATAACTAATAGTGGTTATGACCAAAGACTGATGAACCTAGAGAAAGTACTAGAAAATGCATGATAGGAAACACTCATGATGCATGATGCAACAATAAAGGGGAGTGGCGTGGTGATGTGTGGAAGTGGACTGGACCGTTTTCTGTCAGAACACGCAGTTCAGTCGAAAGCGAAATACTTCCCAAAATTGTCTCTATTTCACTGAAATTTCATTCCAGAGGGGAGAAAAAGGGGAGGGGAGGATGAGGTTCTGACAATGTCAAAAGTCCCATTTTTATATTTTTGGAATGAAACATTTTGATTTTTCCCTGTGAAATGACTTTTTCTTTCAAAATATTTTTAGTCTGTGTTACATTAAAACAGATTTGAAATCAAAACAAAATGAGACATTTTGATCAAACTGAAATGGTAATGGGGCCAGGTGGGGAGCTGCGTGGAGAATTTCAAAATTTGGGGGGGGTTGTTCCAACTTGGCATAAAAATAAAAATCAGAATCTCAAAATTCTCCACAAAATGGAATTACTGTTCTCCACTAGCTCTATATGATAGGCCTTTTTCATCCTTATGCCCTGATTCTCCACTTCCTTGCTCCGTGATTGTTCACTTGTGCTTATGCAAAGTTGGTACAAAATGTGACCATTCTGATAGCATATCACACTCACATTGTGTGGCTGTAATGGGCCACAGAAAGTGTGAGACAGGAAACATGCCTGATTCTCTACTATCTCAGCAGTTGATTTTAATGGACTAAATTCTGAATTCAGACACATCCATATAATCCCACTGAAATCAATTGATTAGATGCTAATAAAGGTAGGGTTTGGCCTTTGGCATCAGGAATGATGTCTACATTGCTAAAAAGTACATTCTTAACTCGGGTTAGCTTGGATTAAAATGTCCATGAAGACACAGCAACTCTGCTTCTAACTCTGATTATTGGCTCGAGTTAAATTTATTAATCGATAATGTTGATTATGGATTCTAAGGAGCAGCCAATAATGGAGTCCCAGCATGCTAGGCACTGCACAAAGACAAAGTAGTAGGTGGTCCCTGCCCCAAGGAGCTTGCAATCTAAATGGACAGACAGACCCAGGGTGGGGGGAGGTGTAGAAAACACAAGCAGAGTGAACAATGTGACTGCAGCAAACGTCACGTTAGTTCCATGAAGGTTTTTTTTTCCTTTTTCTTTCTTTCTTTTTGGAGTGGGTTTAGTTCAAAGGGGATGAGCTAATGGGAAAGAAAAGTGAAGGGAGAGGGGAGAGCGGGACAGAGCACAGGAGAAGGGGGTGAGAAGGGCAGCTGTGCAGTGAAGCTGAGGTAAAGAGACTGTGGAGGGGTGGGAGCAAACAGCCAATTAGCACAGGGCAGAGAAAGTCCACTCAAAATTGTAGAAAGTTCCCTGAATCTCCAGATAAGAGGTCTCTGCTTTGGCTGCTTCTGCTCCTACACTCTGGAGCAGTGGTTATCAACCTGTTTACCATTGTGGGACGCATATGCAACTCTCTATGTGTTATGTGGGCTGCATTCACACAATATATATACTACTTGTATGGCTCTGAGGATGTCATATGGGCCACAGCTGTATGCTGATTGGGCTGCAAGCAGGACATGGGTTGAGAACCACTGCTCTGGAGTCTGGCTAGCTCCTCACTGCAGTTTTCTCCCATAGGTTGTGGGAAGGTGAAGCCTAGGGTTGTACTTGAGCTGCTCACCATAGTTGCTGTGTCTTCACTGCTGTTTTAACTAGAGTTAGTTAACCTGAGTTAAGAACATACTTTTTTTTTTTCCTTCTTCTTCAGTGTGAACGTACCCTAAGTGACTGCAAAAGCTGAGCTCTGTATTCAGTATGTTGCCTTGGTTTTAATTAACAATCTTTCCATTTTCATAACTTTTAATTCTTTGTCAGGAATTTTCTGTGGCTTATTTGCTGAAGTGGCTGTTCTAGCATATGCATATGTAAGAAATCAGATCCTAAGGAACTCAATTTTATTTGTCCAAATAACTTTATGGTTGTCCTAGGAGCTGGACAATATTTTTATTTTTTGTATTCTGTTTGAAAGACAAAAGTAGTTTCTGTAACACTGCATATTAAATATGAAGGGCAACATGTTAATTGTTTTAGACATTTAAAATGTACCATAACTGCAGAAAAATGTATACTAGAACATTTTAGAACAGAAGCTTTGCAGTAACACCCCTTCTGACTAAGGTGGTTAAATTGGGGCTAATTGAATTGCTATAATACTTTTGACACACTGATAGAATCTGTGGCAAAGAATGAATAAAGAGCTAATGTTTGCTTTTAAAAAATATGATTATTGGTGGAAATTGCTATTAGAAATTAACAGCGTAAAAGATATAGTACTTTTCAATTAAAAAAGCAGTGTAACTGAGGTTTGTTTAAAACTGTTCCTTGTGAGCTTGGTTAGAACAAGAAATACTGTATTTTACAAAATTTTACTACAGGTCCCTGATAACACGTGATGAATACAGATCATGAAATGGTAACTTGTCAGCTACCCTGGGTTCAGATGTCACTGTATGGAGGGTGCTTGGATTATGTCATTAGCCAGGAGGCTTTGTAAGCAGCCAGGGGCTTTTTTTGTTCTCTAAATAAGAGGGCAATTGTTGTCTTTTATAGTCCTGAGCATGGGGTCAATTTGTGAGGGTATTTTATTTCGATTAAATACTTTAGTCCGTATTCTGTCATCCATGTGTGGACAACCTCCATTTATGTCAGCCAGAATTATGTGTGAGGAATGTGTATATACTCATAATTATGCAACTACGAAGAATAGGGAAGAATAGGGAAAAGATAATTTGATGCCAAGGGTCACCAAAAAAGCCCTCAAAATAATATAAAACAACTTCAGCTTCAAAGCAAATACCAATAACTGTAATTACCTTGTAGAAGCCTCCGAGGGGACCGTATTTTATTGGCACCATATGACAATGAGATTGAATGCTTCAGGTCAAAAGGGCAGATGCTCTGGGACACTGTGACAGGGAGATAAATTAATACAGTGAAAACTTCTTATAGCAAATTCGGATACAGCAAAACTGTTCAGAGTGAAGTAGAATGAAAGTTTCTGTATGCCTCTTTGTGTATGATGTCTTATTTAGATTGTAAGTTCTTTGGGGCAGGGACTGTGTTTTAACATGTCTACTCAGAGTAATATTTTCAAAAGTGCCCAGATGATTTAAGGCTTGTGGTGAACTGGAGTGTAAATATGCCCTGCCATAGCCTGCCACTCATTAAATGTCCATGTGGATCCCATTGACGTGCACTGAAAGTTCCATAGTGTGCTCTGATCTATTCCTGTTTTGAAATGGGACTAGCTCAAAACGCACAATGGAACTTTCAGCGTGGGCCACAGGATTCGCATGGACACTTAGAGTGTGCAGGCTACTGCAGGGTAGATTTATACCACATCTTGCCATAAACTAAGTGTTGGTGTAGACATTGCCTTAGGCTCCTACATCATTTAGCTTTTGAAAATGTTAACCACAATATCTAGGGAAATCTTGACTGGGGCCTCTTAGCCCTACCAAACAAACAAACAGGACACGCACACCTACTCACCCACCCACCCATCGTCAAGATTAATTTAGATATGTTAATATTATTTCATGCCTTTTTTCCCTTGTACTTTCCTCTAAATTATGGTACTATAAATATCTGATACAGTGTATAAAGGATGCCTTATAAAAATAAATGGTATTGTATTGCTTCTGTATACCCCTCACTAACTGTTTTATTTTTCCTGTCTTAATGGCAAAACAATTCATTCTTTTTCTTAGTCTGATTCATTTTCCAATAAGATACTGATGTCATCCTAGACCTAAAAGCTCTGCAGTTTGTGCAGCCAAGCAGCAATTAGGTTACACATCCATTTCCTCTCATTTTTTCCCTCTTTCTTTTCACTAAGAAGAGCCATTCTTTGGCTTAATGAAAAGACTTGTTCTAGTGGTCCCGTTGTTGTGTGCCTTTTCACTAGGTTATGTTGAACTACCTACACACAAGCCAGAGTCGATGCATTACAGCAATAATCCACTACAATGTGGCACTTAGGATCAGTTCCTAGATGTCTGAAAGACTCTCCGGGATTCAGCTAACAATGTTGGATTACCTCTCTCCTATCAAAATATTAAAAGGCAAAGGAATTTGCCTCCGTAAAAATGCCTCCGTAAACAAATGCCTAATATTTGTTCCAGTTTTAGTTGGAATTCTAGTGCTTTGAGAGACTAGAACCAAACAAAGGCAAAGCAGCTCAGGGTCAAATAAACATAGCAACGTTAGGAATAGTATGACAGTCTGTGCCTAGTGTAACAAACTGTATGATATACAGAAGACTGTAACATCCTATCTCTCCCTGCTCTCAGACTGAAATTAATTCCTGTGCAGAAGTCTTCAGTGAACCTTAAGTGGTGCACGGGGTCTCAGTGCATCTAAACCTATACATGTATTGCCTGCCTTTTGATGAACTGTACCAAGGCTAAATCTGGCAGTATGGTCCAATTCTGCCAGGTTCTGAGTTGAGGTCCCTCAGCACTTCAGAAGGTCTCACCCTTAGTGATTTAACTATACACTCTGTTATGGTTGTTGGTAGGAATGGCCCAATACTCCAGACTTGGGATCCAGATTAGGAACCAAATTTCAGTTCAGCTCTAATTATTAGTAAGTGTGACTGATCACTGGCCAGAAATATGCCAGTACTCCAGCTCCAAAACCATCCATTGTCAGTCTTGTGTGATACAATGAGCTACCAGCATTTGAAAATCAGGTTTTTAGTTCATTGAGTGTTATTCGTCTCTTGGTAACAGCTGTGTAAGCTGGGGGAGAGGTAAGGAGTTTAATAACAAAGGAAGGCCTGGGACATTATGATTTCCCAAATATACTGTTTCCATAGATAAGATTATACTTACAGGAAAGTGAATCTCAATTTTGCCACTGAAATTCATACTTAAAAGAAGAAAAAATCCTAGCCTAGGCACTGAATTATGCCTTGCAGGGACTCGTATATTCTGCAGCACTAGAAATATTGTAACTCAGTGTTTTATTTTTTAGCAGCATAAGGAGCCCTGAGGGCAACAGGGGCATTATATGTTTTTGAATCTTATTTTTTGCTCAGGCTTTCAAATTGAACCCTGTTTGTTTTTATTTTTCCTTATTTGCCTCTAAAGTCATAGAAATGAGAAAATATTTCCCATATATACTAAGGCAAGGCAGCCTGAAAGGTAAGCTCATTCTGTAAAACTTTTTATTTTAGTTTGTACAGATTCCCCCCAACAGGTCTTTAAATTAAGAAGCCATAGAATTGTCACTTTCAAATTTCCCCTCTATGCTGATAATCAAAGGAAAATAATTTCCCCTGGATTTATGAATTTATTAATAATAGGCTACAGTACTTTTTAAATAGTGACTTTTATCCCAGTGGATCCCAGAGCACTCTTCAAATTGAATAATATATAAAAACTGAATAATATATATAAACTTATATATAATAGTGAGAATATGATGCAGCAGCCGCCAAAAAAGCCAATGGGTTACACTGGAAAAGGGAGTTAATAAAAGAGCTGAGCGATAACAGAATTCAGAGAAAAGTAAGTGTGTGTGTGTGTGTGTGTGAGTGTGTGAAAGAGAGAGAGAGAAAGAAATTACTTTAATAACACTGAAGCACAGCCACCATTGAGGTAGAATGCAGCATCTGTATAGCAGCACATGGAAACAGGTAGACAGGTCAGGTCACCAAAGTTAAAATCCTGACTCATATAATTAAATATAAATTGCACACATACACAGGCTATCAGATCTTTGATAAACAAGACATCAGAACCTCAGTTTTACATCTCCATGGAAGGATTTCCCTTGTAGCAGCACAGTGGTCCCTAGCATCACTGTGGGGGATTGATTTTAGTACTGAATCACCAACACCACTTCCTTCAACACTTGTATGTTTGGAGATGCATCATCCTTGCACACTCTAGAGCCAACATTGCCTAGCTTTTCAGATGCCAATCTGAGATCAGATAACTGCATTCATCTGCTAGCAAATAATACTTTAAAATTTAGCTGTGTATTCCCTAAATCCTGTGTATAATTACCCAAGCTAGGCCAGCATGACTTAATAACTGTTCAGAGCAAGAGCACAAGAGTTTCCCACCTGTCGTTCCCCATCATACCTATACTATCCTCTCCAGTACATACAATAAATGAACGTTCCTATATACACAGACGTGGATAAGACTTAAAGGCCAGAGACCGTGTGGCTAAACCAATGAGTGAAGACAAGGAACATGTAGAAAGCTCCTGACAAAGGAAGCTGGCAGGCGAGGCAGGAACATGACTGGGTTTAGGAGCAGAAAATACTGTCATGTTTACTACTTGGTTGGTGGAGAGACTTAGCAAATGATGGAAGTGAGATAATTGTTTTTTGAAGGCAAAAGCAAGATTACTTTGTCTCTTAGCTTCCTGGCTGGAGGCTTTATAGGAAAGTGGTAATGCTAGCAGAGTGTTGAGAGTGAGGCTGGAATAATAATAATAATAATTAATAAAAAAATTGCATTTGTGATGGGAATGGGAAGAGCCTCCAAAATTTCACAGTGATGACTGTTTGCTATGCCACTCCTGCATATAACTGGTATCCTGCCTCTCTTCTGCACATCCCATAGGTTCTCCCCATTTAACTCACATTGTTGCTTCCTTTGTCTCCATCTCACACAAACATCTTCATCTTTTCTCATGCTATCCCTATGCCTGCAATATGTTCCCTGTGTCTGATGTAACTTCACACTTCACAAGAGGAGAGGGACCATAGAAAATCTACCAATGGATAACAGCAAATGCATTGGAGTATGCTTTCAAAGTAGAGCAATGACAGGCATCCAGGCAAAGGAAGTGGATGACAGAAAATGAAGGGGTAGATGCATCAGATGTGTAGGTTGTAAGTAATGCATGGAGTAATATCCTACTTTATCCCCATAATGTAGTAACACAAAGTACTGAATGGGCATCACAGAAAACAGCACAAAAATATTCCCAGGTTCAAATAAACCTAGCAACATTAGGAATAGTATGACAGCCAATGACCCACAAACTGTATGATATACAGAAGACTGCAACATCCTTTCTTCTTTCTGCAACTAGAAAGGGGCAAATCAAAATTTCAAAGAACAGTGAGAAAAGAATAGCTGCTTTTGAAACCTCATGTGATGGAAATTTTTCCTTGAAGCATTTTGTCATAAAAGACTAGGAGCAGAGAAGGGGAAAAAACAGCAGGGCCCATATCATACAGTATGATTAATTGTGGCACAGAGGGAGGGGGGATACTGGTTGACTTCTGGTAGCTAGTTGCTAAAGAACAGAATGTTTATTGATTTGCTTATTCAAAGTACCCCTTTCATCCAGTGTAAATAGGAAAAGATTGGGTCACTATTACTACCAGCATATGGGCCAAATTCTAATTCAGTGGGAGACTTGCATATCTATCCAACAACAGAATTTATTTTGCTGGCATTTGAAAACTCTTTAACCCCTTAAATAAATTTACTGGCAATCTATTAAGGTATCTTGAAGACTAGTGGACTGCAGAAATAGCCTGTGAAAGTGCTTACCTTGATCTTTTTAAATAAAAGTTGAGATTCTCCCATAATCATATAAGTCTGGGACCTGAAGAAAACACCAAAGATCATCAGAGTGGATGAAATCGTGAGAAAAGGAGGGGTTTTTGGTTGATGTGCTTGTTTGTTTTAAATCACTGGCTTTCTTAACCAAATGGCTTGAATTAAACAAATGAACTCTTTTTGTTTCTGAACTTTGGGAAGAGCAGTTTAAGAGTGTAGTGAATTGCATTAGCTGAAGCACCAGAGGAGCCTGTAGAATGCCAGAGCGTAGAGATGTTTCTGGTTGTAGGTCTATCACTTCTTGCATAGCTTTATTCAAGGTAAGGGAAACAATCTTTATAGCCCACTACTTGGTATGGTTGTAATCCCACTTTCCTACTTAAATGAAAAAAATATGATTCTCTCCGTGTCTTTTTCTACTGTTAGCCCATAAATGTTTGTGATTAAATTCTCAAATGAATTTAAGCAGGGCTATCCTAAGAACATAAGAACTCCCTCACAAAACTCCTGTTAGCCGCTCCTGGTCGGTAGCTCTTGTGGTCTCTTAGGACCGGGCTTTTTAAAGCCCTGGTCTTCCTGAGTAGTCCCATCCCTGGTTAAGGGTTGATGGGTGCTAAAAGGTTTAAGGATCAAAGCCTCGTTAAGAAGCTCTCAGCCTTGCCTAGCAGGCTGTTAGGCTCAGAACACGGTCCCCCAAACAAAGAGATCACACGGTATATTTCAGTCAAGCAGCAAGTACACCACACACACTGCAGACAACAAACTTACCCCAAAGGTCACATAATCGCTCCTCCTTCACCTGGAGAATTCCCTCGCAAAACTCCCCTGTTAGCCGCTCCTGTCCCACCCAGCCCCTGCACACAGTGCTTGCTGGCACTGGTGCAGCCTGCTGAAATCCCTGCTGGACCAGCGGGGTTTGTGGTGTGCAGAGCAGTGCTGCAGCTAGGGAATGGCTGGGCTTCCTCCCTGCCCCATAGCCACCCCGTCCCCCCATCCCCAGCCAGCTCACGGGACAAGCTGGGGATGTAGCTGGGGTTTGCTTGCACTGTGATGCTGAGGGCTAAGGATGGGGGTCTGCATCCAGCTGGATGTTAACAAGGCTGGTAGTTTACACCTCACCAGAGAAGGGGGGAAATGCTTGTCAGGGTTACTAATCCCCAGAAGGCTGAGCAGCAGCAAAGTGACTGGGGCTATTCCCAGCGTGTGATCTTTGCCCACAGTCATGAAGCATAGCTTGTCTGTTCTGCTGGGTGATTCAAATAATTTGTCCACTCTTTAGGTAACTGCCACAGAGATTGGCTAGATGATTTAATGTCCTTTCTATCTCAAACTTTTGGGATTCTGTGGTGCAGGTGTAGCATTCAGAAATTAAAATACTAAATAAAATCCCCAATCCTGCAAACACGTGCCCGCCTAAATATTTGCAGGAGCAGGGCCTAAGAGATTAAAAATAAATGATATATTTTAAATGAAACCATGGTGCTATGGATAAATCTTTGCTAAATAAAATGACCTTTATACCACCCTCCCTCCTACCCCCAATCCCACTGCAGGGGACTGCTCCGTGGTAGTTCTTGGGCTAGGAGGCGGGGACAATTCAAACACTGGAGCTCTAGATGATATGAGGTGTGTGAACCAGTTTGACCCCTTAAGAAAGAAATTTCCCTTCTCTCTGAATCTACCTACTGTGTCACTGGACATAAGACCCAGTTCATTTAGGGCTTTGAACAAGAAAGCTAAAACTTTATGATCTTGGAGCTGTAAGTTCTTGGTATCTTTGGACATCAGGTGGTTCAACTCATGTTATTTTACCAGCAGGTGGCTGGTAAAGAGAATCCCTATGCCCACCTTCAGCAACAACACATTTCAGCACGGTAACAACCAACTGTGTGATTGAGACCAAAAGCTATAAAAATGTGAGCACTCTTAGCATACATAGCTCCAAGTGACAATCTGTTATCATGTGAAGAAAGGGTAGTCATGTGAAAATGCATGACTCCATCATGTTCTTTCACATAGTACAGCATGTGACCATACAAAGAGAAAGTTAATGGCTGTAGCTTTTAGCAGTGGTATTTGATGATATAATAACATATTAGATGTAAGAATAAAGATGCAACTGTCACATGTTGCCTGTATTGCACTCAATTTAAAATATACAGAAATTAGTTGCAACACCTATACAGTATACAGAAACTAATTTACACCATGTCACTTACTGAGTTATGGATTTGCCCCTTTGTTTATGCAGAGCAAGAATGTTCTTTCGTGTGATTTGCATAAATATGGGTATAACTGGATCACAGTGTTGTGACCTTGCTACATCAGAGTGGATGACTTGCAGCTTTACTACCACCGAGAGCAGCACTTTCCAGTGGAGGCTAGTGAGAAAGCAGGAAGGCAATACAACATGTACAGCTGTGTTTGTTGCCAATATACAGCCAAGAGTAAAGCTCACTCTGCAATGTAACTGCTTCTACTAAGGAGCCTTGATTGGGATCTTCCAAATTTTCACATAAAAACTTGGTTTAAAAAGAAAATTTACAAAAAAGTCTTGCTTGGGGATTAGAGGAGAGACAAGTTGTAATGAAGGTGTAAAATAGCAGGAATGATGGTTCTTTCTAAATTCCTATCAAAGGGAAGGCAAATACAGTATTATGCTATCAGCAATGGTGACAAATGGTAGAAGGAAGGGGAAAAGGTTTGAGCCAAATGTTATGTTTGCATGTGCAAAGCTCTAACTGACTTAAAGAAAGAGGGGGCCCCTTGTTTTAGCTATTATTTTATTTTAAAAGCAACCTAATATGGCATTGCATGACATAGTGAATGGTTGTGATCGACACTTAAGTCTCTGTCAAGAAGAATTTGCAGTCTAAACCCGCAAAGGGCATCCCTAGTCAGAATTATGCCTTGTGGTCCTCCCCCCATATTCTGTGCAGTAGCAGCAATCTTTCTGATTTTGAGATAACTTCTTAGTATTAATTTAAATTCCATCAGTTCAATTGTTATGAGAATAGCAAGGGGCATCTTATGCTATGGGGCAAAAGGGGCAGTTTCCCCCTCCCTCAACTTTCTCATAGCTGTACATGTTCCATGATGTCTTCCACTTTTAGCCCACTTTGTGTCTCCCACCAGACTTTGCAGGTTATAATATAATCACATATATTGTTCTATACACTGACACAACTTTGCCTTCTCCTCCCCCTGCCCCCACCCAAATTTTTCTGAAATGACATCCCTTAGAATAGAATTCAATCCCAACAGAGAGGGGAAGTTTCATCAAAGGAGTAGAATAAATAACACAGGGAAAAAAGCCAATCCCTTTGGGCTCCAAAGGTGGTCTGTCTGTGGTTAATTCAAGGAGGATGATTAATTAGCTTGTGGCAAACAGAAGTCCCAACTCAAGTTCCAGATGTCTCGTGTCACTGATCTCTCCAGATGTCTCGTGTCACTGATCTCAGTGTGTTTGTTTCAAGAATACAAATGGGATCAGATTCAGTTATACACCAGATTGGTCTAGTTAAATACATATGTACTTAGAATAACGTATAGAATATGTACATCTACATAACATATGTAATAGTATTGCCCCATCCCCTGCAACTGAATTATGACCTTTATCTTCTTGGTTTGAGGGAGATTTCATATGATTATACTCTGTTTGTAATGTTATAAACAGGGGATCTCAGCAAGGGCAGGCTGCTGTTTTATCAGGGACCAGCTCAAAGAGACCTGTAGTAGTTGAGAGGAGAAAAGCTCAACCTTCTATCAGAGGGCCAGAATCTGCTCTCCTGACTCATGTTGAGTAGCACTTTACTCTGTAACTAGTTTCAGTGGGGCCTCCCAAGGAATAAGGGGGTAGAATCAGGCCCATAGTGTGTACGGGGGTTGGATATCTCTCCACTTTTGAGAAGGAAAGAGGGAAGCGGAATCTGGCCAGTCCTCTCCCCCTTCTCTCTCCTGTGTTCTAACATGAGTATAGAGGGCTGGGTGCTCATGAGAAAGAAGCCATGAAGCCATACACAGCTGTACTCAGAGCAAAAGAGCTTTGGGTTGAGTGTCTGGATCGTGTGTGTGTGTTCAAAGCCAATATATAATTACGGTTTCCTCAGAAATGAATCTGCTGTAGGCTGGTGAGCTCACTCAGACCACAGTGTACAGTGACTAATATTCATCATTGCAGGAAATTTCCACATCTTCAGAATCAATCTCTTAGCAATAAGTAATGCTGTAAGGAGAAACTTATTGTTGGATGCTACATTTTATCTTGGCCACATTCCAGCTTGGGTAATAACATTCTGTCTGTCATACCTGCATTGAAGTTGGCATTATAAACTTGCTATTCTAAACTATTAGGGTTGCAGTGCACTGTTATGTATCTGTTGCATGCATCCCACAGGTGGCCGCACTTCAGCTTGCCAGAATGGTTCCTACAGTTATGGCTGTCCAGTCTGTTGATAAAACACTTTGGAATTCATTTGGATAAAAGTTGTTGCATAAATGGAAGCTCATTATCCACTTTAATGATTTCACCTGGCCTGGCACGAATAATAGTGAAAATAGCACAGATTAATTCCTGCTTCTTAATATGCCTGGGCCTACACTATTAAAATCTGTTAGCCAATGACCTAAACTCAGCAAAGAGATTGTTTAAGGAACTGGAGAACACTTAAGAACATCTATCACATGTTCCAATAAATCTATTCACTTCTTACACTTAGCCAAAATTACCTATGAAAGGCTTATTGATTATCAGTGATATTTATGCTCAAACAAAGACATTCTCTTTCAGTCCTCTTGTTCCTTTGTACTTGATCCTGCAATGAAATCATAATGCTGATGCTAAGGAAGAATGGTCTTGTTTTTCAAGCACAAGGCTGGGATTCAGAGTGTCTTGTTCCTTTTTCAAACATCCTGCCTTTGGATGTCTTTCTAAAAGATGTGCTGTAGTTCAGCTACAAGTTATTGGGCATAATGCAGTAATGATTGGCCTATCTCTGGCCTGTGCTATGCAGGAGGTCAGACCACATGATCAAAATGGTCCCTCTGGCCTTAAAATCTATTAATCTAAAGTACCCATTAGTATAGCATCTATATTTGGTGATCTTGGAGCTGTCCAGGCTAGAAGAGATACTGCTCATATCTCCAACTCCTTCTGTTTTAGGAGAAAATCCAAACAAAAGTCATGCAACTACTCAAAAAATTACTATGCTTCACTGCTCAATCTCTCTGTTTGGGTCCCCTCAGTTTCCCTTTCTGTGTTTTTATGCTGTTGTGTAACTAGATTAAAACACTTTAGAGCAGATACCTGGCCTTCCTAATGGTTTTTAAAGTGCTTAACTCACTGTGGATGTGTCCAAATATTCTCTTTTCACCTTGGCAGGCCTGGCTGCATGGGATGCCTTCTCTCTGGCCCTCCAGGAAGGGGACAAACTTAACCTTATGCAATCAGGGCTTTAAAATATATATTTTTTTATACTGAAGGACATCAATTTCTGGTATTTTATTGGTACAGTTTTATTTATGTTTATGTTTAAACAAATTTTTGATTTGTTTTATTGGTGTCTTTATGTAAAGTGCCAAGAATTCCATGGGAGATAGGGGCTTAGTAAATAAAATGTATTATTAGGGTTATTTTTGTGGCTGCTCTTTAGGATGTCATAAACACAGGCTGTCATAAACATAAAGGGAAGGGTAAACACCTTTAAATCCCTCCTGGTCAGAGGAAAAACCCTTTCACCTGTAAAGGGTTAAGAAGCTAAGATAACCTCGCTGGCACCTGACCAAAATGACCAATGAGGAGACAAGATACTTTCAAAGCTGGAGGGTGGGGGGAACAAAGTGTTCTCTCTCTCTCTGTGATGCTTTTGCCGGGACCAGAGCAGGAATGCAGGTCAGAACTCCTGTAAAAAGTCAGTAAGCAAACTAGTTAGATATGCGTTAGATTCTGTTTTGTTTAAATGACTGATAAAATAAGTTGTGCTGAATGGAATGTATATTCCTGTTTTTGTATCTTTTTGTAACTTAAGGTTTTGCCTAGAGGGATTCTCTATGTTTTGAATCTGATTACCCTATAAGGTATTTACCATCCTGATTTTACAGAGGTGATTCTTTTACTTTTTCTTCAATTAAAATTCTTCTTTTAAGAACCTGATTGCTTTTCATTGTTCTTAAGATCCAAGGGTTTGGGTCTGTGTTCACCTATACAAATTGGTGAGGATTTTTATCAAGCCTTCCCCAGGAAAGGGAGTGTAGTGCTTGGGGGGATTTTTTTCTGGCGGGGGGGAGACGATTCCAAGTGGGCACTTCCCCTATTATTATTGTTAGAAACTTTGGTGGTGGCAGCGTTTAACCTAAGCTGGTAAGAATAAGCTTAGGGGGTCTTTCATGCAGGTCCCCACATTTGTACCCTAGAGTTCAGAGTGGGGAAGGAACCTTGACACAGGCCTATGACTTTGTCTTCATGAGAAGAGCCAGGAAGAACTTTCTGTGCTTGGATTCCAACACACATTCTGTACCTTCAGTAGCTGGCCGTGGGAGCAGAGAGGACTGTGTGGAAAGCTCATTGCCTTTTTGGTATAACAACATCTCTTGTTTTTCATGACTATTCCTAGGTGAAAAATCTCACCTGTCAACAAAATGTTTGAGACTCACAAATGTATCTCTGCTGTTAGAAACAAGATATATTTTTAGCTATTTAAGGATTAGATGAGTGTTTAACTTGTCCAATGAGTTTTTCTTTTTAAATGTGAAATGTTTGGATGGAAATGCAAACTTTCAGGCTCTGCTTCACAAGTTGTGTTGGCTGTTTACATGAGCCATCGGTTCATAGCCTAAAAAAAACATTCTTCCTTAGCATTTGATGTTAATGATTTGTATATGTTTGGAAAGTCACTCTAGCACTGGGAGAGTGCTCATACATTGAATCTTTTCTGAGTTTACTTGAAAAATAGAAGTTATTTCAGAAAGATCAAACACCCCTGTTTTCCTTTCTATTGAGTCACTATGAAAATATTTATAAGCACTCATACTTTTCAGAATTAATGTGCCACGTAGGGGTGATTTGTCTCTAACCTTGTTGAAACCGGGGCATCCAGGCTATGCAGCCCTGTCTACAATGTATCCTACTCAAACTCCATGTAAGGGTTTGTCCTTGCAGTTAAATGTTTGCTATATTGTGTGATTTACTTGAGTAAACGGAAAAGGCCCCCCAGGGAAGATCTTTAGATGCATTCAAAATATACTAGGAGAAATATAATGGATGACCCAGTTTAAGAATTGTTGTATATTCCATCAGAGAGAAACATTTTACATTGCAGACAGATACATATGACTGCAGAGACCTAGTCTACAGGAAAGGTGCATTAAACCATTTATGTTGCCCTGTGGGGCTGAAATTGCACACCGCTTTTCAGGATTGAGCATACTTAATCAGTCCAGTGTAATAATCAATACTGAACAAATCAGCTTTGGTACTCTGGATGTCTTGATGGTCACGTATTTTATTAAGTAATGTCAGAGGCAAACAAAACTATAAAATACAGCAAACAAGCAAGAGCAGTTTAAACAGTTATACAAATAAAACATAACCCTAATGGCATGCAGAAAAGTGTAGAACTAAATTTACAGTAGACCTAAAACTAAAATGGGATCGGACTTCAGGGAGCCTTCTAATATACTTTAAAAAAACCTTATTCCTGCAACATGCAAAAGGGTCTTCACAGTCATAGAACTCCTGACATTTGGGGAGGGAGGGGGTACTAAAATGAAGTCAGCAGGAATAATTTTGACAAATAACTGGAAGTCTTCTCCCTTCCCCAAAGTGGGAACAGCTAATTCCAGGAGGTCTTGACCATCTTTTTAATAGGAAAATTGATGGGGAAAATTGCAATGAAATTTTCTAATCACTTGGTCTAAGGTAAAATGTGGCTAAATCATTACTACTGTATCTGTATAAACATCTGAATATGATATAGTTAAGCAGGAATCAGCCATGTTGTCAGCTAGATGATGTCTATCAAGAATCCAGGAATATAAGAGCTGCAGGCACAGACGCTGGGAACAGCAGGGTTTTTTGTTTGTTTTGTTTTTGACAGACTTTCTCCACTTCTGCCTATTCCCCCACTTGAAATTTTGGTTTGTGTGTACATCTGTGTAGCACTTACACTCCTTCCGAGAGCCAGAACTCTGTGGGGAGTGTGTATCAGATCATCTCTGAAGACTCCTGGGGTGAAATTCTGGGCCTGTTGAAGTCAATCTCAAAACTCCCATAGACTTCACTCTTGCTGTTCTCTTTTGTTCTGATTCTCCGCTGCCTTGTACCTTATATAGTTATTTACATGGGTAAAGTACTATCAAATCCAAGATTTCCACCTACTGATATGTTGGTGGTACCATTTCACATCCACTGTGAGGAGGTGTAAGTGACTACACACGGTACTAGCTATTTCCTGTTGGAATTACTAGGGGAATGGTAACCTCTAGATTTTACACAACGGCCTAGTGAATCAGTGGGAATTTTAAAATGCTGCTCTGAAATTGCCTTGTTTAGCGTATGTAATTATGATGAAGTAAATTTCTCTCTGTAGTCATCTGAAAAGGCAAGATTTAAAAAAATCACTGCAGGTTGCATTTTAAAATGATTATATTAGTATAATATGTTCCCCTTTCATAACCTTTGCTTAAAAAGATTTGGGGAATCACTAGTTTATTTCTCTCTCTCCTTTTTTTTTTTGAACTGGTCTGCAGTCCTTGCAAAATCCTTTCCATTCTCCTCGCCCATCGATGGAAATGCAGCATTTCATTCACTTCAGTGATGCACTAGACATGCTATTGGCACTCCCAGAACTCAAAAGAAATGCTGTTATTACAGAGTCAGTTTGTGCATCTGGTGCTATAAGTAGCATTGCCAGCTCTTGCAATTTGATTTCAAGACTCACAAATTTTGGTGTGTTCCTTAATGCTGCTGGAGGCAAGTGATTAAGTAAAAAATATCTGCTGTACACTTTTCAAAGAAGGAAATAATGTCTGGAAGGAACTGTGAAGATGACAAACTGGAGAAGGATACGAATGGGACATTCAATGCCAGCAGCTTGGGAAGAGGGGTGGGAGAGAGAGGGAGAAAGGAGTATGGATTGGGGAGGAAGCATTGGAGAGCCATGCAGGGATTTTAAAAGTGGGATGAAGACGTATGCACTTGTTGTGGAAAGTAAGAGGTAACACACAGGGGGAGGAATCTGAAGGAGGGTGTGAAGTAGTCAGAATGGTGGGAGAGGTAAATGGTTTTAGCATTTGATATAGATGACATGGGTAAGGGAGACTTGAAATGAGGAGGGTGCAGCAGTTGATCCAAAAGAGCTGTCACGGCCCCTGGATTTTAGGATAAATACTGGTGAGATTTCAGAGGAAGAAGTGATGAGGTGGCTAGAGTTTGGATAAAGGGGAGGGGAGAGACAGGAATTGAACTTATGGAAGGGATGATGACTCTGTGAACAAGGATGGGAAAGGGAGAGAGGAGAGAGTTTGGCTGCAAAGGTATAAAGGCCAGTTTTAGCCTTGCAGAGTTTACAAAGACAGTGGGACATCTGGGTGCATATACCAGAGAGGCAGCTAAGGATGTAGGGAGGAGAGGTCAGAGCTAGAGAATAGATTTGGCAGTTGTCGCAAAAGGAGAGATGGCAGTTAAAGCTGTGTCAGTAAAGGAGTGGGTGTCGTAGCCATAGGAAAGTGTGTAAAGAAAGAAGAGGAGGGGACAGCGGGATAGGAGAGGCAGCAGCCCATGCTAAAAAGACAAGGGAAAGGAGCCAGATCGAGAGGGAGGAGATGGGACAGAACTACTGTCTGGGTCTCTTCTGACAAAGAATTAAAGTCCTTTGGCTCTATTGGTATTTGGGCCCTTGTTTTGGTTCTTATACACCAGAGAGAGAAATATTGGTGCTTGCCTGCAGCATTATTTGCTTATTTGTATAATTTTTAAATGCCAGTTGTAGTTTACATTCTTTTCACCTGATGCTGTTAGCTGCTTTTGTGCATGGAACTCCCATAAACTTCAGTGGGAGCGCTGTATGTAGAGTTGCTATGAATTTGATTCCTGAGGTCACAAATACCGTGCAGTGTAGACTGTGCTATGTCACATGTAGGGCATGATATTGCTTCTGCTGAAGGAGAGTCTCCTGTTGAGCAGAATCAGGCCCATAACGTTAGAACTTGGTCACTCAATAGAATTGTGCAATAAAATAAACCGGTCAAAAATTGTAAGCCCTAAATTCAGGAACATTACAACAACACTCTGAGCACTTGCCTATAAATCCAGGAGAGCAGAGCTGGTATGTGCAAAGATAAAATGCAGGATGTGTTGGTTTTTGCCTTTGTGCTTCACACAATAGCTATTTCATGTCTTGACCTAGTTACTATGAGTAGCAGATTAAAAAGATATTAATGACCCAATGCATGAGTATCTTGACAGTAACTAAATGAAGCCCTAATTAAACTATTCACTGGGTTCACCAAAGGATACAAAATCTGTATCTTGCTTTAAAAGAATGTCTGAATAAATGAATTTTGTTCATTGAAACTGGCGGTCAGAAAACAAATAGTTCTAGCCGTTGCTTTATTTCCATATCCACAGAAAACAGGCACATCAGAATAGAGCAGAGCTTTAGTTTATATACAATAGATTATTATTAGGACTACTCAGCTACTTTTGAATTTTAACAAATGAGAATACCATTAATTCAGAGATAAATTTCATTAATGTTGTAAGAATAATAATAAGGAAGCATATTTTTTAACATTTCAGCTGGGATTACATCAGGTCTAGCAGGCTAAATAAGGTAGTGGACAGTCAATACTTGGATGGGAGACCTCCAAAGGAAGAGCAGCATTGGTAAATCTGTAGGTTGCATTGTCCCCCCGGAGTCCGTACAAAGCCAGGCCAGCGCCAGAACCTATGAGCTTGTAGGGGGAATTGTGCTTCTAGAGGTGCCATCATTAAGATCCGAAATGGAATGGAGGTTCTGATCACTAGTGACCATTTAAAAATCACATGGCACGTCTTCACATGGCAAGTGGTGTGAGCTTCACTGTTCCAAATTGGGCACTTATGATCTGCTTCAGCTTATCTAATCTGCTCCCTACCTCCCCATCTGCTTTTTTAGTTTCTTTTGGGTACAATATTTTTCTTAGCTTCCTGTTCTAAACTTTTTATAGTGTGTTGTGCCATATACTGAATCACATACTTTAAGTTCATGGTTAAGGCCCATTGAAATCAGAGGGACTTAAACATGTGTTTAAGAATTTTACTGAATCAGGGCCTTAGACACATGTTGTGACGCACCCCAGTGGCTTACATTTCCATGGTGGAAGAAATGATTCCTGTGTACTCTGTATGTAATTTGTAAAGTGCTGTGGGACTAAAAGAGCCATATTACGTTAACTGATTATGATTAAATCTGCATCTATGTGTCAGTAGGAAGCTGTGCCTAGCTTTCATAATTACACTTTGATTTAAACCTTTTAACCATTCAAAATATTTTCAGGCTTTCTATTGGGAAGACCCTTTTAGACCTGCCTGCTTCCCCACACGTACTGAGTGTCCCATCCTCAAAGGTCACACCACATGAGAAATCTGTGTAGGAGGGGGGGCTGTGTCAAACTTCTGTTGAACCCAGAAACTCTTCTTTACGTGCCAGGCAGTGTGGGTCATTTAAGAAGGATTAAAGATGCTCCATGTTCACTTTACAGTCGATCCAAGGAGCTCAAAACACAAGGCCTGAACTAAAGGCCACCCTTATGGGTCCTCTGAGTAAGACTATTTTAATAACAGAAATCCCTGTGAAAATGTTGCACATTTCATATGCTCAGCTTTTCATCCTAACTATAACAAACCCCATTCTGTCTCAACCAAATATTGTTTTTTCCTGCTCATCAGACAACCAATCCCTGACAGTAAAATTCTGTTATTTAGGCTCATATGCATTTTTTTCTAATCAAGTTACAGGCTGGTGAAGTGGGATATTTTAGTTTAACTCATAATGGAAAAAGTTGTTATATATTTAGTTGACAATGTGCTGAAGTTAAAATGAATGGGCACAGACTGGTGAATCACCAAGTACTCCACCAAAAGTCTGTGACTACATAAAAGGGTGTGTGCTGGTGAGTTACCAGTTACTCCACCAAAAAACTGTTGTGCTGTTTAACTTCTGTGGAATAATGTGAACTGAATATTGATGGCCAGAGATTTAGCTGTTGTAAATTGATTGAAGTCAATAGATTTACAGGAACTTAGAATCTGGTCCAGTGTTTTTAGCTGTGGTTAAACTGCTCTGTCTAGCTACAGTGAAATATTCTTGCAACTTCAGGTTACTCTTCAGTTCCTAACACTGTTGTGTAGTGTTCCAGTGCAGTTGTTCAATAATGGCCACATTCCACCCCAGTGTTACTGCATTACAGGGGTGGGTGAAATGATAATATAATTGAACATTTGTAAAGTAATTTGGGATCCTTTGGCGTGAAAAGTGCTATAGGAAATGTAAGATACTGTTTTGTTTTCCTTTCTTTTTAGGCAGTAGCCAATTTTTTGGTTTCACCCAACCTAAGAAAAATTGCTATAGGAATAGAGACTAGCATTTTAACAAAGGCTTCTCTTAAACGTGATGAATCCGAATGATGTATTTACTGGAACTATAAAGTAGTATGTTTAGAGACAATGACAATCCTAGACCCTGCAGAAACCACCTTCACAACCAGGGGTGGTGAGTTATATGGACCTGTGGTGCCAGGGACTCTCCCCCGGCCCTGCCTGCTGCCCCATGCGCCTCCCCTGGAGTATCCCCCAGCCCCACCTGCCGCCCCCGCACACCTCCCTTGAGCATCTCTGCCTGCCTTGAGCAGTGGGCAGCTGCCCCCTGAAGCTCTGCACTGCACTCCCTTGCCGGCCACTGCCAGCTACAAGGAAGCAGCACCGAGGGCAGGCTGAGGCGGCTGCTCTGCCTTCGGAGGGAGGAGGGGAGGAGGTGCATGGCAGGCCCCCACCGCTCCAGCAAGTGACTCTGTGGGGGGAGGGGCTTATTCTGACTGGACCTCTTGAGCAGCAGCCTGGGGGGGGGGGCTTGGGTGAGTGTGGTGTGTTGGGGGGGGTCGGGCCCTCCCCTGGAGCTCACTGCTGCTGGCGGGGAGAGGGCTGGGTGGAGTCCTCCTCTCTGGCCTCCAGCCCCGGGGCAGCCTGCCTGCTGCACCCCAAACTCCTAATTCCTGGTCCAGCCCCATGCCCCACAGCCCTCCTGCATCCCAACCCTGTACCAGCCCAGAGCCTGCACCCAGCACAAAAATCCCTCCCAGAGCCCGCACCCCTCCTGCACCCAAACTCTCTCCGAGAGCCACCACCCAAACCCCCTCCTGCACCCAGCACCCCAAGCCCCCTCTCACATTCCCCCCTGCACTCCAACCCTGTCCCAGCCCAGAGCCTGCACCCAAACTCCATTCCAGAGCCCGCATCCTTCCTGCACCCAAACTTCCTCCCAGAGCCTGCACCCCAAGCTCCCTCCTGCACCCAAATTCCCTCCCAGAGCCTTAAGCAGGTGTGTGTGTGTGTGGGGGGGGGGACTTGGACCCGTTCTGGGCACCACCAAAATTATCCGAACTGTCACCCCTGTTCACAACTGGTACTAACTAGCTACATTTTTGATAGTCTCAGCAGACAGTCCAGGGCTTGAATGGGAATGAACTCTTTCTTCATCTTGAGAAGATGGTCTCTCCAGGTCCAGGGTGTGTTATGTTCTTGGCATGCAAACAGAATTTAGATAAAAACATAAAGTACTGTTGCTGAAAGTTTGCAATATAACACTACTTTATTTCTTAAACTTCAGAATGATAACCCAAAACCAGAGATAGACAAAGCAGGCTGCTCCCTAAGGCAGAGAAAGGCAGAACTCAGCCCACCATTTTCTAGGCTGGATACTTCCAGACTGATCAAATGCTTCCCAATAGAGGTCCCTAGGCTGTAGACAGGACCAGGAAAGCCCCATAAAATTTAAAATGAGGACAATCTTAACAGCTTTCAGTACACCACAGGGTAAGGTACATTGATAGCTAAGTGTAGGGGAAGTTTGTAATATCGCTGGCTTTGCCAAACCTGTTCTGTGGGTAGAGGGGAGACATCAGCAGCTTGTCAGTCTGGCACATTTTGCCACTAATTCTAATTATACCTAACAAAATAAAAATGGATTTTTTTATAAATTGCAACCATTGTGATGATACATGCTATAAACTGCAATTTAAATTTAGTAGCTAAAGTAGTTGTTATAAGCAGTGTTTCAAAGCAATTCACTTAATTACCTGTCAGCACAGACTGTACAGCCAGAATTAGATAGTAAAATAAAAAAAAGCTCTGCTATACAAATAATCAAACATCCTTCCCATCATTTCAGAAAACTGTGATATTTAACACTGTCTTTAAGCCTATACATTTACCCTCTGTCCTATGGTACATGTTGAAAACTTTGCAGAGCAGTTACTGAAGGCCTATGGAGGGATTAAGGGAGAGACTGACTTATTGGAGGCCGGGATGATGTGTACAAAGAGGCCAAATTTAGTGGGGATGCATAAGAGAGATTTGCTTAGACTCCACTTATCAGTGTCTAAGCTTCACCATTTTAGACTGTCTTATCAAGAAGAATAATATTAAAGTATGGGGGTGGCCTACTTTAACTTTTGCCAACTGTATCATCATAAGTTGCACAATGTTTGGTATTTTTCTTAAAGCTACCACTCCAGTGAATACGTGAGAAACTTAGTTTTTTAAGTTAAGTTACTCGCTCTCATGGTTGTGGAGAAAAGTTTGAAAACATAAAATGTAAAGGCTCAAACCCTCGATAGCATACTTTATTATTGTGAAATATTGTGATTTTTTTTAAGCCAATCTGTCATAATTGTTTTAGTCCTGACTAATCATTTTTGAATGTTTGGGGTTGGCAGGTTGGCCATAATGCTGTCTCCTGTTTGTTGCTTTCTTTGCTATACTCCTCTCTGCTGGCTTCAGGATGGGTGTTACACCAGTTTATACTCTGTCCGGGAATTGTCATAGAGTTAACAGAAAAGCAATTCTGGGTGTAAATCTGAGAGCCAAATGCACCAGGACTCTACTGGGATGTGCTGAAATGAAGAGTCCGTCCCTCCCCACTCCAGCTCTCGTATTGACTAATAAGAGTCTGGTTTTTGGTTGCAGTCTTACTTCATCCCCCATCCCTCTTGCCCTGGCAAGCAGCAGAAGGCGCATTCATGCAGGAGGGATGTAGGTACTTAATTTCATTCCCAAATCTGCACCCTTCTTCATGAGCCTCCCTCTCTTTGGGTCTCACTGTCCTCAAAGGAACAGAAGAAGGGATCCTGCTAACTGGTCCATGGCTAGCAGAGAAGAGCTCAATGGGAAGGGCTAAGACAGCACCTGACAGTGGGAGATTTCCCAGGCCCCAGCAGTAGGGCAGACTGAGGGAGTCAAAGAGTGGAGAATTCCACCTGCCAACCCAGTAGTTGACGCATGCCCCACAGAGAACCTAATGAGAGAAGTTGTGGTGGGAAGGACATGTGGAGACTCACTGAACCTCCCTTCTGGCTCTATTGAGAGAAGCAGCCAAGAGGAAGAGAAACCGGGAAGGTGGAGAGGTAGTTAGCAACTCTCAATCTCCCCTTCCCCACCACTAGACTCAACAAACTCCTGCTTTACAACAGATGCTGAATTCTGGTACTGATTTCCCCCCACCTCCATTTCAACCACAGCTTTGATTCCTTTAGACTCAGTGGGGCAAACGAAAAGTTGATATGTAAGGTGTGATTTACACTGTAGGAAGTGTGTGTATGGAAGGCTAGAAGGAATCTAACTTGGTGTGACCTACATGGTGAAGTGGATTAGAAGAAGGTGCGAGTTATACTAAATTAGACTCCCTCTCGACTTACTTAAACAACTTTTGAATCTGGGCCAATGTGTTCATTGTCAACCTTAGATGCATCAGTATCCTATGCAAAGATGAGTTTCGTGCTCCTCACACAACTCCCCCAAACCCCGTATTTGTTTGCCCCTTCTTTCCACTCCACATAACAGCTTCCTAACTGTATCATTTCCTCCTATTCATGTATGGAGGACATCTTTAGTTCCCATATATATTGCAGAAATCTTTGCACTGGCTTCAAGAGTGCCATACAACACGCAGGATTTTTGAGTACATCTGAGAGACGTAAAGACATTCGCTGCACACAAATGAGCAGGGGATGGCAACACCTCTGTGATGGGCAGAAATTGGATGTCTGGACAGGAGTGGTCTCTTAATGAGTGGCCACAATGACAATGTACCCCTCTCTCTCAGGGGAGCATTCCTGTAGCATGTTAAATAGACAAAACGAGTTAGCTACCTTTAAAGCCGAAAGACTGTCCTCTGATACCATAATAACAAAAACAAATTGCTGGGGTTTTTCTCTATGGGGGGAAATAGTCTTGGACATTTGAAACTTTAAGTATGTCCATTAACCAATGTTAAATTCTAGTGGTCCTCCTCTGGGGCTCTATCTGCCATCCATATCCATAGAGAGAAATTCATGAGGAAAAGTGATATTACAATAAATTACAAATGTATCTCATGATGAGAAAATTAAATTGTCCCCGCAAAACAAAACAACTTTCAAACATGAAATATGAAATGAAGTATGAAATATGTTTATTTTTAGCCTAAGTGCTATACAGCAAGGCAAAATTCAGCACAATAACTCTCCTAATTTGGAAAGCTGTTTGATGAGTAAGAAAAAGTGGGCTAGGTCTGGCTTGTGTGTGTTATTTCTAGAGCCAGAATGACCCTGTAACTGGAAGGGTAATGAGCTCCGTGTCAGGTAGGAGGGAGCACCTTACTTTGCTCTCAAAGACTGGTGTCCGGGCGTGGTGGGAGAATTCCCATGACACAGGGTTAATAGGGACGAGTAAAGGGGAGAAAGAATGCTGTAGGGTTTCCTCTGTGAGTCCACAATCCCCGCCCCCCCGCAATCCCATTGTTTTAGAGGAGGGCAAGAGGTGGTGATAAGTGGTTTGTGTTACATACAAAGAATTCTGACAATCAGGCTAATCCCAGGGGACTGTGTGTGGTAGATTACCATAGCCTACCTCACAGCATGAAAGGCTTTCAGCTGCTGCTGTTTTTAAATGAGAGCTGTCATGAGTGTTTATGTACAAGGCTATGAGAGATACAGCTGTGGGAAAGGAAGAAGATATACACTGAAGGGGTGCTGTACCTTGGCAAAAAAAATATGGCGCACATGCTACCCCTTCCTCTCTCTCTAGCATAAATGAAGCCTATATCTTGATGATATAGTTATGTTTCTCTCACATGCACACTCATTTACCACCACCAAACAAGGCTCTGTGCAGATATATTTATCATTTAGATGAAAGCCTCCTTCAGCCTGGGAGAAACCTGTTTGTGTTCCTACAAATTAGTGCTCCCAGCTCCTTCAGCACCTGTGGTCTTGTGTAAACTGATTCTAGTTTCAGACATTAAGCTAAAAAGAATTAGCAGAGAGCTTCTGGATCTTGTCACGTCTGGCAAGTGGATTACGATTTAGGACGCATTGACCTTTCCCTTCTGTCTTGATGTCCGGGTGTATCAAAAGGAGGGGGTGGAGGAATGGCAGAATGATGAATATATTTCCTTAAGGTGATTCTTCAAGTACTGAGCTTTTGAACAAGCTGTTCTTAATGCTTGAGTAGTGACCCTTAAATAATTGCTTTTAGATAAAGACTGAGATGATTAGTTTATTAAAATAATAATAATGTGTGTGGGTATCTCTCTTTAAAAAAACAAAAGGGTTCTCATTAGCATTTTTTCTTTCCTCTGGTTCTCTTCTGCCTCTCCCAGCCCCAGTAGAGGATTTTGCTTTTCTTCTTCACTAAACATCTATAGGATAGAGATGGTAAGTTGTCATAAAATCGTTTCTGGCACAAAAGCCTCTCTTTTGTTTCTTGTCCCACTTTCCAGTAAACACATGTAAATACTAACCAAACCTTTTAAAAAATACTGGAAAAGCCTTTTCCAGTCAGTAGCACAGCAAATCTCCAGCACTTCATTTCATAATAAAGCATAAGTTACTAATGCCATAGAAAATACTTTTGTCTTGATACAGCCTTCTCTCACAGTGGTTTCTGAGGGCCTTAATGGTGTGTATGTTTGGGGGTGGGGGTGGGAAATGTCTTCTTAATAAAATTTCTATTGGAGAGGCAAATAACGGGAATGAAAGGGGTAAGAGTCGTCTGTCTAAAACTCCATTAGGGAGGCTTTCTGTGGAGCCTTAATCTTGTTCTGAAAAATATCTGCACAAGTAATTTGCAGCAATTTGGGGTTGCAGCATCAAGATTATCGGGCCTGATCCTGTGCCCATTGAAGTCAATAGCGAAGCTTCCATTGAATTCAGTGGTGCAGTGTCTGTCCCATAATGAGCAGTTGCAGAGTTCAAAGAAAAACTGCAGTTGCAGAAATTGAAGCATATTCCTAAAATACACATCCTAGAGATCAAATGAATGCCTGTTTTAAAGATGCTAATAGAACGAGGGTAATAATGGCATGTGCTTTCAGTAACCTTTGCCACATGGTCATCATGCTTTGATTCCACATTGAAAAGTTCTGTGCAAATTTGAGTTGCTGTGTTGAATCCGCAAAGGAATTCTGCTGTTTCCTTTCCCTTTGTGGTTCTTGACATAGGTGCCAAATTCACAGATCAGGAGACCAGAAGCCCAAAACCACTGAGACGGCCAATTATTGCCAGTTGTGCTGGTCATGTGTACACTGTCCATGTGGGGGGACCACAGCGAAACTATCAATTCATTTCACATAGCCTTGAGGCAGCAGATAACCGTTCATCATTCACTCGGACTAGATTTGAACTGATGATTTAGTGATTAAAAGTGCTTTATCTTATTCCCTGATATGTGAATCCTTGTAACTCTGGATTTCTTTTTGTAAAATATGAATGATGGGGGAGACCAGGTGGCTTCTCTGAATTTTAAAACAAAGCAAACAAATTGGTTTAAAAGCTCAAACTTAAATATTGACAAAAAAATTCAGACCTTGCTGACACTAAGATGGTATGACATTGTTTTCCAGTGCCTAAGCTCCATCAGGGTTGGATTTTTTTTTCTTTTCCACCAGCTGTGTTCAGTTTTCCTGCTTTTAACCCTGGTAGTTTAATTTAGCTTCACTCGAAGTGTAGCCGTACTAATTATATCTCTGCTATCCTAGTTTAGGATTATATGAATAGGATGCTTGGCACTGGTGCAATTGCCATCTCCATTCTGTTCCACTCCACTAATTTGGCGCTTGAGGCTGCAGTGCAAGTTGGGGAGCAGAAGCTTTTTTATTAACCCTAATTATTTTTGAATTCCTACCTAGCAGTGGGAATTGGAGGTACCCAGATTTTATTGGAGGTTCCAGGGCTAATGTTGTGCATTGGAACAGGAGTTAAGACCTTTCATTGTGGTCTGTTCTCCTCTACACAGGCATTAGGGGACATTCTCCTCTCCCTAAAGGAGTTTTTGGTTGCAGGATCTCTTCTCCCCTTGGTGTTGCAGAGCACAGGGTCACTTCTCTCTCTGGTGAGAGCACAGGTGTGGGGAGGAGTCTGTTAGCCCTTAGATGCCCTTGTACGACTGTGTTTGACAGGAGCTGAAGTTTGTATATGCACCAAAGGGGAGAACTGCCCTCTGTCTCTCTGTTATGCTGTTGCATTGCTCAGAGTGCTGGTTGGCCTTGTGTTTAAAGCACTGGAGTGAAACTCAGAGATCTGGGCTTTGCTACAAGACTTCTTGTGTGATTTTAGGAAAATCAATCTCTCTGTGCCTCAGTTCCTATTTCTAAAATGGGCACAATAGTACTTTACAAGGGTGTTAAGAGACTAAATTGTTAAAGTTCATGAGGTGCTGAGATACCATGATGACGGGGGGTGGGCGATACTAGTATATAGTTTGAGTTGCTCTGTGGCTTGTATTTATGAGTTTAGGAGGAAGTTAAAAGATAACACATCTCTGGCTCATTGCACTGGTGGTGGTCACAGGGAATCCAGCCTGATTCTCCCTCCACTGTGGCAACAAAGATTGCTTGCAGAAATACTTACTCTAAATAACCCTCCAGCATGTGATTTCTCATCAACTTAATAATAAACATTAGCATAAAATTTATATACGGACTATATAGAATGAACGATCAGTGGCTTTACTTAAAAAAACACCTAAACTCAAATCCTATTGTTAATTATTTCACTGCTAGACCTATATCTTTGATGTGAGATTTGCCTTCATTAAGAGGGATTGGGGAACAGCAGAATGGATCAGGTTCACTCAAAGAATGCACATTTGCTGATCATATGTTGTGTGTTCTGAGCATTAAAAAGTTAATCTGGCTGGCTAGCTGGGTTACATGCACTTGCTCCATATCTGTTGCCGTGTAAATTATGTGCTGCAGGTCCTATCCCTACTGTCATGAAGGAAAGTGAGCAAGTTACTGGCAGCCTAATAGACTAAAGTGAAAGACAGCCAGCCAAACACAAAAGTTACACCCAGGTTGCTTGTGAGCTGTGCCCTGCATAAGGAAAAGGTAGTATGTACATCCAAAATGGAGTCATGATCAGGATGTGTGTGATCCTCTCCAAAATCAGCATATAAATTTAAGTAAGAAGCAAGCAACTTAAAGCTGCTCTAGGCAATTATAAATTGATCCTTTTCCCCTCCTCACTTGTGACTGGGACCATTCTGAGGCTGTGGTAGGAGGGCACTGCTTCTGGAATGAGGAAACACTGCGTATTTGGAAAATAGATCAGTGTCAAGTTGTGAGTGGATGGGACAGGTTTAGTGCACTTATAGCGTAAGCCGACATTGCTGTAGAGCCATCGATGATGGGCATGTATGCAGTTGGATTTGGTCCAGCTCTGTCACATCCAAATTGATCAGGAGAGGAGGATTGCTAATGGACTGTCATGCCCATCCAACACATTTCATTGTGTTATGAGAGTTAAAACCTCCATCACAATAATTGGTGTTTACTATAAGAGCACTTCCTTGGAATAACTACCTGCCAGTCAGAGACCTCATTGGTAGCCATTCTCTTCCTTGCTTAGAATCAATCCAGAATTTTAACCGGGGTTATCAATCCACAATATAATGTGTGGGAGGAAAAAGGGATACACAGGTATTGGCCAGGTATTCCATAATGATAAAATTATGGAAATTTAGATTATCAGAGAACTCACGGGGAATGGTAATATACCGGGGTGGGCTTATTTTCAACTAGCGCATTATATAACAAAATCAGAGGTATCTGAAGGAATTAGGTGAATGCGTATTGTCTAAAAATCCACCCAGCTTTCATCCAGCTGAAGCCCTGACATAGTAGCATCACCTGCGCCACCTACAGCTGGCAATGGGTGACACTTCCCACCACAAGAATACTTTTTATTCAGTCTTATTCCCTCATCTTCTTTTTCAAGCCCCACCCAGCTCCAACCCAGCCAGCAGGGGATGGAAGGCCAGCTATAATGTCAAATAGCATGTGGAAGCCTAAGTTTCAGGAGACTTTTAATGAGTCTAGAAGCACTAATTATGGCAAAGGCCATCTCAGAGATTATGCCATTATGTATGGTATTATGCATTATTACTGGTAGAGCTAGGAGATAAGATTACCTTTATGGAAAATGGGAAAAAGGATCTAGAAACAGATATCACTTTGTCAATGGGAAATATCAGGAGGAAGGCCAAAACTATTTTATTTTTGTAATCCATTAAGGGAAATTATTATAACCTGCTTTTATCAATGGTAACTCTCTCCATTTGAGATCAGGATATTATATTAAAATGGAGTAATAAAAGCTGGAGAGGATATGGAGGAATAAGGACTTTTCTGCATATATAGTGGGAATGCACTAAGATGATGATTTGGAGGAAAATAACAACTAGAATTTTCAAGATAACTACACGGAGGTTGTCTACAGAACCCATACTGGTTCTGCTAGGTTGGAGTCCAAAGGAAGTTACTGCCTTTGGCAAGGAGCAATTGATAACACAATCATTACTGTTTGCCAGATGTTTGATGCCTCCATTTTAGAAAAGGACGGGTCCCCCAACGTTAGTGCCATGATGGAATACATTTTTCAATGGGGAAAAAATGGCACACAACCTTAAATCAGAATCAGTTAGACCTATAATGTATGGTTACCATTTTAGAACTTTGAACATAACAAATACACAGATAACGGTATGGTGATTGACCAAACCCAGATGGGCCTCTTAAAGGTAACAAATACATCTAAACAGCTGATGCTTTTCCATACTGAGAGTGTTGAGAGCACTCTGTCTTTTTTAAATGATTAGAAAAATCCTATTGACTCAGAGCAAATAAAACCTAGGCTGGATAAGTGAAATGTGATTGTTTATTGGCTGTTGGCTATGGACCAGCAATGACATGGTGGCTCTGACCCAAGGCTGAGAATTGAAACAATGCAAATTGTTTGTTTCTTTGTAAATGGTTCTGAATAGCAAAAGAAATGGTGGCTCTCTCCCCTATCTGACTCCAGCGTCGAGCAGCTGCACCCCATACTGAACTCTGGCAAGTGTTTCTAGCTAATGCATATAGGTATTAAAAATATATATTATGACAACTCTATTTTCTTGTCATGCACAAAATCAAACTCTAGATCCTGGTTTTCCTTGGACAGGTCACCTAAAAATAGAATGTTACCAGGCTGGCAAAAGACCATCATTTGTACAAAGATTTGAAGGAATAAAAACGCATTATCAGATACTTAGATAAGTGCTTAAACAATAGTGACAGCACTACATATCTGCCTTAACTTTTTATGTAGCACCTGTCTGTGTGCTATCTGTGCCATGCAAAATTAAAAATAACAGGAACAAAAAGTTGCTTATCAGCCTTAGTTCCTCAGAGGTAGAGGAACATGACACTAAGTGTATGTTGACTTCTTTTGGGTATCTTTCATTACAAATCACGGTACCTGAACATATGCAAGGAGAGTCAATAGTAAATGTGCATTTGAGCCTGGTGATGGTCAACGTTCCATCCTAGTTTTTCAAGAAATAGCCTCCTCCTCCTCAGCAACCCAAAAACCCAACAATCAAAAATATTTACTCACAACGGTGTGCTTCAGAGAGTGTTCTTGCCAGTTTCAGCACCCTGCTGACTCTCAGTAAAGGAGCTGGCAGGGAGAGCAGAGCAAACAGCTCAGAGTGTATGTACACATATCAAATCAAAGGTAGAATTATTAGTCACCTGGAATGAAGAGCTGGTTTTCCAACATTGTGCCAGCCCTTGTTTTGGCCAGACTGATAGATTTTATGTTTTTGGGGATGCAATATTGTTGAGGGCTGTTCATAGTTGCTGGGTCCAAGGGGTGGCTGAATTACAATGGTAGGTGAAATGATTCCTTTGTGAGTGTGTCTCTCTCTAATCTGACTATGGTATTAAATGTATAGGGTTATGTGTAAAGGTGGATTAGGATCCTTTAGGATGAAAGGTACTTACTTATAAATGTAAAGTCCTAGCCCTTTAAAACTGTTCCTATCCTGCAGGGAGGGAGTTTCTTCTTTTACTGGTTTTCAGTACTGTATAATGGCACTCACCCTGCAGACAAGAAATCCTCTGCAGAGAGGTGGAATTATTATTATTATTATTATTATTATTTTTAAAGGCCAGCACTACAGAAAATTACATTGTGGCTTTAAATAGAAGTCATAGGTAGAGACACAAGGAAAGAATCACAGAAGATTAGGGTTGGAAGAGACCTCAGGAGGTCAACACCCCAGTGTTGTAAAGAGTGTTCTTTGGGGTTGCAGGGTCCACTATTGGGTACCAAATCCATAGCTTGAAAGTAATTTTGTTTTCCTTGTGGATTTTGTCCTTTTCCATCCGCTCTCCCGCCCCCACCCCTTTGTGTTGTGAACTGAAATGAGCAACTGTGACCGCTTATTTACTCTGTAGGGTCTCATCGTGCCACAGCATTTTTTTTTCATACAGCAACATCTTTTGCTGTCAGTCAGCATAGCTCTGGAAATTCAGTAGGGCATTTTAAGGAAATAATCAGTTGCTTGCCAGCAGGGGGGTGAAGGGAGGGGGACACTCAACTTTGTGTTTCTGCAGGTGCTATGGAAATAGTGGTTATTCAGAAATATAAGCCTGTAATAACTCAAAGACTGATTGACTTCTTATGGTCTCAGCCACTGCGTAGGCATTTTGGACAGGGTGAGGAAACAGCATTTTTGCTTTTGGAAAGCTACTTGAGAGGAGTCAGTCCCAGCTCACTTCCTGCTGCTAGGATCCTTCTCCTCTCTCCCAAGCCTGCTTTCCTACTGTGCTCTTCCTTTCTCTGCTGCTGGTGCCTCTTGTGACTTTTCCCTCAGACCTGGGACCATCAGGGAGGAGGCAAGTCACTTTAGGTACCAGGGCAGGGAAGAACATGCCTGGAGGCAGCAGTGAAGGAGATGAAAGGCAGGGCTAGTGGTGGAGGTGAGCAATGTGAGGGTATCATCCTATTGGGTAAGGGATGTTCTGGCATTTGGAGAGGAAGGGTCTTAGTTTGGGGGAGTAGGAGGAAAAAGCAGAGTGGGAAGAGACCAGGAGCAGGGAGGGAAGCAGATAACACTGGGTGGCTTATTAGCATTGGTTTAAAAAAAAAGTCAGTTGAAACATTTTCCTGTCAAAATATTTTTGTGGAAATGTTCATTTTCACTGGCATTTTGCGGGTTTTCTTTGAAACCAAAAAGAAAACCTCAGATGTAAACGTTTGGGGGCTTGTCAAGAATACTTCAGGTTTTCTATTCAAACTTGAAAAATGTAGATGAAAACAGTTTTGTTTTAATGGAAACTTTTCCAAGGGGCAGGGAAGGAGAGTAGTTTCCCAACCAGCTCTATTATTTAGTGCTTTAAGACATTCCTCATAGCACAACTCTTTAGGTCACGCCATGCTGCAAAACAGAAATCTCAATGTCTTTTAAAACATTTTTCACATAACTAGCTGCTATTTTTTTGGAAAGCTTTTGTTGTAATTAAGCAGTCAAAAGATACTACGGGGTCTTTGAAATGCCACCTCCCACAGCCTACATAGAAAAGGGAAGGTTTTAATCTATTTCTAAATGTTGCCATTTCACTACAACCTCTGTAGAGACATAGAGATGTTTTCCTTTACTCTTCTAACCCAGCTGGGAAAATGCCCTCCCATTACTCATTTAATTAAATTGTTCCTATAAATTAATCAGGATTAATTGTGTTTATATGTGCCAATAATTCCTCAAGGGACCATTAAATGCTGAACGGTTAAATATATATTTATTTAGAAATCAATGGCAGAGATTACAAGTTACCCACCAAGATGGATGTTGATGGCTGCAATACAGCACTTTCGGTCAGATTAATTGCAAATAGTTACAATAAACCAGTGTTGTATTACTAATCTTGTTTACAGTGATTAAAGAATAGCATCCATGTTAGAGGGTTGACAATCTAGCTCAGGCTATTATAAATCTTAGCACTCTGATTCTGAAGATCTCACGAGGTGCGTAAATATCACATTCCTGCTTTGTAGGGGAGGAAGCTGAAGTTGTTTTATCCAAGATCACATCAGTAAATCAATGTCAGTTGGGATTAAAACACAAATCTTCTGACTCTTGGCTGCAGGCCTTGTCCACTAGACCAAGGCTTGGTCTACGCTACCAACTTATGTTGGTATAACTACATCGCTCAGGAGTGTGGATTTTCCACACTCCTGATCGATGTAGTTATGCTGACCTAACCCCCATTGTAGACAGCATTCTGTTGATGGGAGGGCTTCTCCTGTCAACATAGCTACCTCCTCTCAGGCAGGTGGAGTACCTAGGCTGAGGGAAGAAGCTCTCTTGTTGGCATCGGTAGCATCTTCACTAAGTGCTACAGTGACATAGCTGCACTGCTGTAGCGCTGTAAGTGTAAATCAGCCCCAAGGTGGCTCTGCTGTGCAAGAGCCCTGATTTATTTTCCTGTTTGTACTTTGGCTTGTTTTGGGTCTTAAGGTCATGTAAGGTAAAAATAAGCGTGTGAGCAGTCACTTATTTTTGCCTTTACCAGTTTTCCCTTTAATAACTTGAGGTGCATACCAAATTGATGTGTGATGGTGGGAGGAGAGGTACAGGGAAGAATAACTCCCTGCTGAGGGGATCCTGGGGAGATTTTAATGATTCATAGATTCCAAGGCCAGAAGGGACCATTCTCATCATCTGGTCTGACCTCCTGTATAACATAGGCCATAGAATTTACCAAAAAATATTTCCTAGAGCAGAGCTTTTAGAAAAACATCCAACCTTAATTTAAAAAATTGTCAGTGATAGAGAATTCACCGCAAGCCTTGCAAAATTGTTCCAGTGGTTTACTCTAACCACTAAAAATGTATGCCTTATTTCCAGTCTGAATTTGTCTAGCTTCAACTTCCAGCCATTGGCTTATATTATACCTTTCCCTGATAGATTGAAGAGGCCATTATTAAATGTTTGTTCTCCATGTAGGTACTTATAGATTGTAATCAAGTCACCACTTAACCATCTCTTTGTTAAGATAAATAGATTGAGCTCTTTGAGTCTATCACTATAAGGCATAGCTTCTAACCCTTTAATCATTCTCATGCCTCTTCTCTGAACCCTCTCCAATTTATCAACATCTTCCTTGAATTGTGGACACCAGAACTGGACACAGTATTCCAGCAGAGGTTACATGAGTGCCAAATATAGAGACAAAATAACCTCTTTACGGCTACTCGAGATTCCCCTCTTTATGCATCCAAGGATCGCATTAGCTTTTTTGTCCAGAGCTTCACATTGGAAGTTCATGTTCAGCTGATTATCCACCATGACCCCAAATCTTTTTCAGAGTCAGTCTTTGAGCATGTAAGCCTTGGCCACTGGAAACAGAAGTGGGCAAATTTAGTAAGTATTTTGGGTATCTCGTTTAATACCCAACCTCACCCTAATTTGCATTACTGCTCCATCTCTGATGATGTCATGAGGTTATGAGTTCTACAGAGTTTACTAGACCCATTCATTCTTTCCCCTCTGCTGATTGGCTTCTTGCTCCAATCTCCACCCATCTCCTTCACACAGACTCTTCACTTTGTGCTCACTCCATCGTCCCTTCCATTCCTCTTTACATCCTTTTCCTCAATGTCCCTCTTCCTTCCTTTGTTCTTTCCTTTAGCTAATCCTGTAGTCCTATAATTCACTCTGCCATTCAGTAAATGAAGTAAAATAAACTAAAACCCACCCAGCATTATTTTTAAAATGATGGAACTAACATGATGTCGCCACTGTTCATTCTGCTTGTATTTTATATCCCTTTCTCTAACCCTATGCCAGTTTTATCTTTTTAGGCTCTGATCTTTTGTCTAGTGACTAAAGTGGAGATCTGGGAGTTGGAATCATGGGTTCTTTTCTTGGCATAACCCTAGACTTCCTGTGTGACCTTGGACAAGATCCTTCTGTCCTTCTGCTTAACCATTTTGAAATGTGAATGTAGTTAATATTGATCTTGCTCACCTGAGTATTGTGAGGTCAGAGGTGAAAGTAAGCCGGTCCGGTCCAGTACGGCTCACCAGCAAGAGCCAGTACGCTCTGCCGGACTGGACCGGCTTCCCCAGGCTGGCGCTTTAAAGGGCCCCAGGCTTCATGCAGTGGCCGGAGCCCCGGCCCTTTAAAACGCCACCCGAGCCCCGCTGCTGGAGCCCCTGGGGTAGCAGTGGCAGGGCTCCAGCTGTGCTTTAAAGGGCCCTGGGCTCCAGCTGCTGGGGGGAGTCCCAGGCCCTTTAAAGTGCCCCCCCCCGGGCCCTGCTGCCAGAGTCCCGGGGTAGCAGCAGCAGGGCTCCGGCCGCACTTTAAAGAGCCCAGGGCTCCGGCTGCTGCGGGGATCCCCGGACCCTTTAAGCACCGCCCAAGCCCCGCTGCTGGAGCCCCTGGGGCAGCAGGGCTCCGGCCGTGCTTTAAAGAGCCCGGGGCTCCAGCCGCTGCGGGGAGCCCCGGGCCCTTTAAAGCACCCCCGGGGCTCCCCACAGCGGCTGGAGACCCCGGGCCCTTTAAAGCTCTCCCTGAGCCCCGCTGCTGGAGCCCTGGGGTAGCGGCGGCAGGGCTTCGGAGCTGATTTAAAGGGCTAGGGGCTCTGGCCGCTGCGGGGAGCCCTGCGCCCTTTAAAGCACCCTGCCTCCAAACCCCCGGGGCTCCCCGCAGCGGCCACAGCCCCCGGGCCCTTTAAAGCACCACCCGAGCCCCGCTGCCGGAGCCTCGGGGTAGCAGCGGCAGGGCTGTGGTGGTGATTTAAAGGGCCCAGAGCTCCGCTGTGGTAGTGGCGGCCAGAGTCTGGGGCCCTTTAAATTGCCCCTGAGCCCTGGGATTCCCAGCTGCCTGTGCAGCTGGTAGCTCTGGGGGTGATTTAAATGCCTCAGGACTCCCAGCCGCAGCCGGAGCCCTGGGGCTTTTAAATCTTGATTTAAAGGGCCCGGGTATTTAAATGCCCCACCTCTTCTGGTTGAGGCCACGCCCCCTGCTCAGGACTCCGGAGTACCGGTAAGTCCTTTAAGTTACTTTCACCCCTGTGTGAGGTTAAAATGTATAAAGTATTCCGGGAAAATCAGACACAAGCCTACTATTATTTGGGGTCAGGAAGGAATTTTCCTCCAGGGCAGATTGGAAGAGGCCCTGGAGGTTTTTCGCCTTCCTCTGTAGCATGGGGCACGGGTCACTTGCTGGAGGATTCTCTGCTCCTTGAAGTCTTTAAACCACGATTTGAGGACTTCAATAGCTCTGACATAAGTGAGAGGTTTTTTGCAGGAGTGGTGGGTGAAATTCTATGGCCTGCGTTGTGCAGGAGGTCAGACTAGATGATCATAATGGTCCCTTCTGACCTAAATATCTATGAATCTATTAAAATAACGTTTTTATGTAGGTTAAACCCAAAATTCAGGCTTTGTCCACAAAAATAAACGTTCAAAAATCTAATATTAATAGAAATATTTTTGCAACATTAAAAAAAAACTGACAAAAACACCTATTGGCTTGGGTCTCACCCTGCAAACATTTTTTGTTGGGCATATTGCTTAGTGTCTGGAATAATTCCAAGGACAGTCAATAGGACTAAATGTTATGCTCATTAGTGTTTGTAGGATTACGATCCTACTGCATGATCCAAAGCCCACTGAAATCAAAGGGAGTCTTTCCATTGACTTCAATGGGTTTTAGATCAGATGGATAGTTTGGATTTAAAGGTCTTCTTGCATTGTTTGCAAGCAGACATTATACTGCTGTATGAGAACTAGAAAATGCAACTGATTACAAACAGAAGAGAAATGAGTGTTCGGGCTGAATGGTACACAAACCAAGCAAATGGTGACGAGAATTTTAAAAATCTAGTTACCTTAGGTTTCAGAGTAACAGCCGTGTTAGTCTGTATTCGCAAAAAGAAAAGGAGGACTTGTGGCACCTTAGAGACTAAACAATTTATTTGAGCATGAGCTTTCGTGAGCTACAGCTCACTTCATCGGATGCATACTGTGGAAATTGCAGAAGACATTATATACACAGACACCATGAAACAATACCTCCTCCCACCCCACTCTCCTGCTGGTAATAGCTTATCTAAAGTGATCATCAAGTTGGGCCATTTCCAGCACAAATCCAGGTTTTCTCACCCTCCGCCCCCCCACAGACAAACTCACTCTCTTGCTGGTAATAGCCCATCCAAAGTGACCACTCTCTTCACAATGTGTATGATAATCAAGGTGGGCCATTTCCTGCAGTTACCTTAGATTATTAGAACTAAGTAATGAGCTATGAGGGTTTTTTTAAACTACAAGATTTTTAATCTGACTGCCATTTTAAGTACAAACTATTATTTTAATTACTGTTTTATATATTAAAAATTAGAAAAGTTCAGAAAGTAATTAATATAAGTATAAGAAAAGGCTTCAAAGTCAGCGATGATGGTAGTATTTAATTTACTACTTACCTTTGTCTATTCCCATCTCCCAAATCTTATCTGGAGGACAAAAATCCTATATTTAAGAATATAGTATTTTTTATTACTTATGACATTTCAAACATAAGCTTGATCAGAACAGAAATTGAAAATTAACATGGAGAGTCTGATTCTGATTTTGCTTACACGGGTTTGACACTGATCTAATTTCTTTGACTTCAGTGAGGATACTCCTGATTTTATACCAGTACAAGTGATCTCAGAATCAGGTCCATTTTACTGGAAATTTCTGCGTATGTGTCTTTGTTTCCTTTGCTTATTTGTACTACTAACACATATAGATAAAAATAAAAAAGGATTGTCCCAAGTTAGCCAGACTTCTAAAAACAGCAGAAAACATGACTATTGCCACTTCATTAGGCATTAAAACATGAATTAGAGCCAAGCTGTGCCCTCAGATGCACACACGTGGCTCACGCTGAAATTGGTGGGAGGCACATGAATATATTTGAGGCCAGAATTTGGCTCTCTGCCCAAGTTTTTAGTAGATCAGTGTGCAGTAGGGTCTTGGAGCTAGTAGATCCATTCTTTATTTACAGTAGATAAATACAAGGAGAGAGTAATGTATCATTCATGCATTGTCACATAAAACCTTTGGATAGATGCAAATATACAGAACATACGGATTACTGAGCAGTCTTAAAAAATAGAGATATTAAAAGAAAGCTGTGCCCATTTTATAAAGGATTTGAGGATCTTTTTAAGATGTTTTAAAACAGCATGAAAGCAGGATGGCAAGTTGTTTGCACAGTTAGACACTGGACTCCCACTCTATCAGTGTCATAAACAGTCACTTTCCTCCAGCAAGATAGATGCTGCCAACACTAGGCTGCTCCAGAAATGCCAATTGTAACCAGAAACTTTCTTTTCAAGTTAGATTTCACAGCTTCCTCGTGGTGAGAAGTGCTTCTCACCATGTGAACTTTTCAGATTGCTGGGTGGAGCAGAATGGCTGGCGTTTAACTGTTAGGTGAAATTGACTTAACTGATTTTTGAACAAGAGAGACCTATTCATATCAAATGGTTTAAGAACGCTGGAGTATGTTTTCCAGTCACTACACATCTGTAACTCCCCTTAATGCGAAGTGGAGCTAGGTTCCCACCTCTAGGGGAGAATATAAACCTCTCTGTGTGGTTCATACATCACCTGGTCAGAAGCTAAAGATTTTCTTTTTCGTCCCGTATATTCAAAAGAGGAGTTTCATTTTTTGTTTTTTTTCCCAGTGCAGTGGATTTCATCATCCTTTCTCAAGCAACAAGGGAGTGTCACAAACAGAGAGCTGGAATTAAGTCGGGGGGTGGGGGAGGGGAAGAGGAAGGGGGGAAGAAGCACTATTTGCTGTTTTAGCATAGGATTCTCTCAATAACTATTCGTGAAGTCAGATGGTGATCAGTAAATCAAGCCACCAAATCCCTTACTGTTGTGTTGGATTGCCTCCTGTTCTTTCTTGGTACAGTTTCTATTTGGATGGGGCCTGTCCTGCATCCTGCCAGGCAGACTTGCAAGGCACTAAAATTGCCTTGAATGACCTCTAGGAGGTGATGGATGCAACATTGCAGCCTGCAACAGCATGACCATGTTAAGATCCAGTGTGGTGGCGCTTTGGCCAGTGTGATGGCTGCATCATTACATTTCATGCTGCTGCAGCTGCTGCTGTATTACAACACAATGATGCAGTGTCAGGAAGTGATACCATGCTAAATTAGTTGTACGAGACAGACTTGTATAGGCCACCTACTCCCAGGACTGTGTCTCTGTGGTTGAGTGAAGAGGAACACTGTGCAAGGACGTTAGTCTCATTATGGGCTTCAACGAGAAACAGATTTCATCCTGAATGGCATGAGTCTTCATAGTTCTTAACTTCAGGAATTTTCCCACATATCTTAGTGCTGGATACAGCAATGCCCTAAAAATTAAAAATAGAAATAACATCTTAAAGACTGTCTGTTCTGTTCATTCCCTCTGGGGCACCTGGCACTGGCCACTGTCGGAAGACAGGATACTGGGCTAGATGGACCTTTGGTCTGACCCAGTAGGGCCATTCTTATGTCTGTCTGTCTGGCAGCAGCATGCATGATTTGTGTGCATGTCAGGGATGGTCTAGATAATACTTAGTCCTACCTGGAGTGCATGGGGCTGGAGTAGATCACCTCTTGAGGTCCCTTCCAGTTCTATGATTCTGTGTTTGGTGACAACTGTTTTAATTCCAGGAGAATAAACCAGATAATAAGAACTATGACTTGGCCTTTTCCCATTATTTAAACATGTCCCTTCCCATTTATTTTTATTCTTTCATTGCTCCCAGTATGATTTAATAATTAAATTTAGGTTTGATAGAATATCTGTCTGTGGAGCTGGTGACTTACCAGTCAGCTTCTCTGTAGCAGAACATTGGCAGACTCTGCTGTTTGACCTCTGGGGAGGTGCCCTCCAACATCCCTGCTGTGACAGGATCCAGAAAATCCCTTTAAATAGTATTCCCCTTCCATATTATTCTGTCAGCAAGGTGTCTTGGGAATCAAACCACCTGCGGTCATGTTAATTCCCTCACCCCAACTATCCTTTAATTCAACCACAAATAAATAGCGAAGGGGTATTTATCTTAGGTCTCTCATTGGTGGTTTCATCAGCTCTGGCTCAGCATGCTGAACAGAAGTTGCATGCCTGCTAAATGGCGGGGGTGGATTTATTTATTTATTATTTTATTTTGCATTAGAAACTTCATCCGTTCAAGGATTTAATACAGCACACTTTCCTTGTAGGGTTATTTTTAAAAAGTATAGAGCTGAAGAATGTAATTCTGTTCTTAGGAATTTAACCTGTCATTGGATGGGTAGTAAATATGTTTGCATCCATATAATCAGGAATGTAAAAGTCTGTTCCTTGATAGGATTTACCATTCCTATAATTGCTGATTACTGTTGGACTCCCTACCCCAGAACTCATCTTCAAATGTAGGGCTGTTGACTGTAATCACATTTTACTGTTCCAGGGTCTCTGTTGCCTGGTACAGAATTCTTGACTTAGGTCATGCTCATGGAGCTGAGATGAACGTATGGATTGGAACAATATCCAAGTTCTTACATATTTATGACTTTAAAGTTCAATCATGATCCTGCTAAAGTCAATGGGAATTTTGCCAGTGATTTCGACTGGACCAGATTTAGTCCTTAATATGATTGTGCAAAAGGGCAACACCAGGAATAAATTCTTCTTAACATTCCTTCTTGATGTGTTAGCAACCTTTGTAGAAAGGTGGGAAACAACAACCTGGAAAGTATGTGAGCCTATACGTATGTATGTAAACAGCATATAAAATCTTGTATTATTTATTAATAAGCATTGAAGTGCTAATGTATTTTGTTTATAGTTAGCCAAGAATCAGCATGGGCTTTGCAACCATACCACACTCCTTTTACATTCAGCTCTCACTGGGGTGGAATACAATAGTATGTCAACAGTGTGTATCAACACTATACTGAAGTTTGTGGTGGGGAAGTGGTGAAGAATATCATCTTCAATTGAAACTTCAGTGGGAATGTAGCCAGGTGGAATCGAACTATCCATATTGAAATTTGGCCAGGCTAGTTGCGAGGACGTTGTCATGTTACTATATTTTTTTTAAATGTTACTTTGTGGAACTAATGACATCTTAGATTTTTAAAACTGAAATTATTTTAAAAATCTGGTTTCTTTTCCGTATATGTGTTGTCTATTTTTTTATTTCTTCTATCCAATTTCACTTTCAGGTTCTTATGCAGTAGCATACCACTGCAGCATTCCTTAGCAGAGGAAGAGTTTTTTTTTAATGCAAAAGTTTTCCTTGGAATTTTTTTTCAAAGGCATGGAAATATTTCTGTTGTTAGGTTTTGTATATATTTGTTCTGATACAGAGCCTGCAATTTGGGCACAAACTGAGCAGAAAGCATTTCTTGGAGATTTCTGCTGTCATGAAAAATGTTATGGAAACTTTAATAACCAAACCATCTGATCTGCATCTTTGCTGACTGAGGTGCAGATAGCAATGCTCCCTTCATGCTTGCAAGGGGAGGAGTGCCACCTACTGAATCTGTAACAATCTCAATGTCTCTGATGCAAGTACCAATCCAACCTAAACCACTTCTCCTAAGAACAAGATGATATAACTGCAGGTCGTGTTTTGTCTTCCTCGAAAGTATCAGGTTTTGGACTGTGGCTGGCAGCAAGATCTAGAACAGGAATTCTAAAGAAAGATACATGGTGAATTGCATGTAACTAGAAGCAACCAATTACCAAAATTAAAAGTAGGATATTGAGAACTATGCTGAAATTATTGTTGAGTGTCTGGAAGATTAGATTATCAGGCAGATGATTAATAAGGACAAGGGTCAGAATTTTATACCTCCATCTGGCACTTGATAGGGTAACACATAAACAGATTTTCTCCCCCACTCACTGCCACATAGGCTACATTTTATCATATCTGTACTAACAAAATATGGTTAAATAATTTTTAAACCAGATGTTGCCGTTCCTAATCATTTGATTTATTCATGTTCACATCTCTGTCAACTTTAAATTTAGACCCCACCTCTTACATGTTGACTTCACTTATTTCTAAAGCAAAAAACAAAACAACCAGAATTCCGCAATTTCCAATGGGAATGTTTTGCATATGAAGTTAATTTGTGAGAATTTAAACCACCAGCATAAAATGTAACTGTTCCTGATATCATGTTCATTGTATTACAGGAGTAACCAAATAGTTTACATTCAGAGATAGCATTGGATGTGTTAGTCTTACAGTGACTTCAGTTTACGAATGTACGGCATTTCTGTTCAAACAAACTGAGCCTTGTAAAATTGTAGCCTTGTAGCGGCTTTTCCACTTTCTGTCCCATTGATATTTTTACCTCCAACCAGAAAGATCCATCATCTATGATAATTTGGGAGAATTCAGTCTCCCCCTAGTCGATACACTGTGTTATAGGCAGATCCCTAGAGTATCATTCAAAAGAGTATATACTTTGTCATTTTCATGGTTATTTGGTCACTGTCTGTGGCTTATGACCCTTTTAATTTGTCTAAGCTCAATAAAATATATCTGTTAAAGCGTCCTGTCTCCTGCTAGCTGCAGAATAGTTTCCTTTGAGTAGTCTGCATGCTGAGCAGTTGATAAATGAAGTGGTTTAATACCATGGAGCATTGTCCACAATTACATTTATGTCCTCAGGGTTGGTTTAAACCCAGGTATACTGTTTGCTTTAAATTTACTATGGATATGTTTATAAAGTACAGCCGGAGAGGAATTATGCAAAAGTTTGCACGACCATATGATTTTTCAGTCTGCTCAGAGAACATGGTTCATAGCAGAAGCCCTTACTTCTGGAGGTTATGTAATAAGATATGTTAATTAGTAGTGATTCCATTTCCATTGCAGTATGATGGGATTCACCAAGGAAGTAAAGTCCAAAGTTGGTAATGTGTCTTCAGGATCCCAGGTTGAAAAATCACAGACAGTTCTGTCACTTGTCCATATATACACATACATTGGTTTGGGATTCAGCAAGTCTAAAATCTCCCTGGATCATGGACCAGCAGTCTAAAAGGAAAGCTATTTACTGGAGTGAATTTGCTGTTATTGATTAATGAATGCCCCACACTTTGTAAGCTGTGTGCACATATGTTCATGTCTTCTGTCTTCAGTTCATGTTGAAAGATGGATGGATGGTATTCGTTTACTAATTGAGGCTTTTTTCCTGCTTCTTTTTATGTTTTAAGATTCTATTACGTGCTTAAGCAAGGCAATGTCCTGACAGCACAGGTGATTGAAGGAGACTGTCCACCAAACAAGTATATCAGTGGCAAATCGAATTTCCCCATGTGACTCTGTCAATTTGCCTCAACCTTTGTCCATGGAGATCACTTCTGTCAGCATGACAGGAGAGTGAAGTCTCCATGCTCATTCAGCCTCTTTTCTGAGGCCATCAGTTAATTAGTTCTAACATTAAGGTAGACACCAGCTCACTGGCAACTCGACTATCAGGTCGCTTCACATAGGTTAGCGAGATGGTAACAAACTTTGTTCCCTGCCATTGGAGGCCAAATACCTCTCAGTCGTCCCGCATTTTGAGGGATGTCCCCTGTTTTATTCCCAAAGTTATTTCCATTCCACACAAATTGGGCTTGATGCTATAAGGAGGTAGTTTTTGTATTTCATGCATGTGTATATTAGATGGGCACCTAGAATATATTTCAGAGTAACAGCCGTGTTAGTCTGTATTCGCAAAAAGAAAAGGAGTACTTGTGGTACCTTAGAGACTAGCCAATTTATTTGAGCATAAGCTTTCATGAGCTACAGCTCACTTCATCTGTAGCTCACGAAAGCTTATGCTCAAATAAATTGGTTAGTCTCTAAGCTGGCACAAGTACTCCTTCACCTAGGATATAGAGTGTTCAAAATGGGTTTATATGCTGCTGACAAAGCTATTCCCAGTATCGTGCATCCACCCAATCTTCCCTGCTTGTAATGGAAATATTGCTTTCAGAAAATAAAAACTACTGTGGATGAAATTACAGTACTAGAAACTTCATTTCAGGTATATAATTCCTGGACATAGAAGACCACACTTTCAGAAATACGCCTGCATTTTTGCAAGCAGTGCACACTAAAGACTTATGCATACAACCCCTGAATTTTGTGTGCCTAAATGTATGCACAAGCTCGTGTTAGTGTTTGTACAGTACACTCTTGTATTCATACTTTAAGACCTGGCCTACCATCTACAGGAGTTGTTACTTGCATCCGATGAAGTGAGCTGTAGCTCACGAAAGCCTATGCTCAGATAAATTTGTTAGTCTCTAAGGTGCCACAAGTACTCCTGTTCTTTTTACTTCAGGTAGTGACTGTAAGAAACAAGGTAGTGTCCCTGACAGTTAATTGCAAAATTACCAGCCTGCCACTGGGTTGGTGATGATACCTCCTGTTTAAAAGACTCTGACAACATGCTAGAGCAATGAAGAAACCTTCTGAAATAGAAATTCCACAGATGGGCTAGGTCTGTAAGTATGTAATGTACAGTATGTGTAATGCACCATTTCTTTCATCTGAAGGAATCTTTTAGCCAAAGAAGGATTTCCTTAGATAGGAGTTATATACCTACTCATTCACTTCAGCATGATGCCCTCACAGGTTTAATAATAGGACATATTTTGGGCTTGTGTCCAGTTACATTTATACAAAATTCCGGGAAGAGAATAAAAATCCATAATTGTCCAAAATATCTACTCTAAAGAACAGGATTTTCATCCTTTAGGAAAAAAATTAGAAAGCTGAATTTATAAGAATTAAAGATCTTACCTACCTGACATTGTGTGTTGATAATTAGCGTAGAATTTCCTGCACATTTGGATGATTTTGTTTGAGCAGGAAAAGAAGTAAAGGAAAGAAACATTTTTTCTCCCCCCCCCCCCCCAAAAAAAAAAAGCCAAGTCGAGGATATTCCTATTTAACAGTGGATAAACCACTAATGTCACGCTAAATCTCCAAATTTAAGTAGCTATGCAATGCACCTTCAAACCTGAAGTTCATCCAGAATTGCTGTGTGTGTTTATTTCCACTAGAAGGCCAACCAACAGCATTCTGTCTTAGCCCCAAATCTTCCAGGTCGTGTTTCGATTCTGGATCTGCCACGTGTGGTGATCCTTGTAATGTGGTGAATGAAATGCCAGTAATTGCTAAAAGAACAGGAGTACTTGTGGCACTTTAGAGACTAACAAATTTATTAGAGCATAAGCTTTCGTGGGCTACAGCCCACTTCATCGGATGCATAGAATGGAACATATAGTAAGAAGATAGATAGATATATAGAGGTAAACCTAGGACAAACAGCTACAAAAGGGGGGTAGTAATTAGTCCCAGGGGTTTAAAAGGCCCCTCCCTAGCCACTGAGGAGAGAGAACCAGGGGGCAAAAAGGTTCAGCTGGAAAAGGGGTTGCTAGGGAACCAATTAGGTTCCTCTGACTCCAACTACTTGGGACCTTTTTAAACCCTCCCCTGGGTGGTAGGAGGGGGAGAGTGAGGGAGTGAGAGGAGCAGGGAAGTTGCCAGTAGGCTGTTTGCAGCAAGACACCAGACCTTTCCAGTAGGGAGGCTGCACTCGCTCCCCAGAAGGGAAGGAAAATAAGCACAAGGGACTGACTGAGGAGAGGAGTAGCAGGACCCTGTGCCACCTATAAGGATTCGCCTTGCCCCAAACCTGAGTCTCCAAGGCTAAAAAGGACTGAGCCTACTGAGGTGAACAAGGTATTGCCACACGAGATATATATACATATAGATAAGTTGGAAGTTGCCATACAAACTGTGAGAGGCTAATTAGTTAAGATGAGCTATTATCAGCAGGAGAAAAAAACTTTTATAGTGATAATCAAGATGGCCCATTTAGACAGTTGACAAGAAGGTGTGAGGATACTTAACATGGGGAAATAGATTCCATACGTGTAATCAGCCAGCCACTTCCAGTGTCTATTCAAACCCAAGTTAATGGTATCTAGTTTGCATATTAATTCAAGCTCAGCAGTTTCTCATTGGAGTCTGTTTTTGAAGCTTTTTGGTGGCAAAATTGCCACCCTTAAGTCTTTTACTGAGTGGCCAGGGAGGTTGAAGTGTTCTCCTACCGGTTTTTGAATGTTATGATTCCTGATGTCAGATTTGTGTCCATTTGTTCTTTTGCGTAGAGACTGTCCGGTTTGGCCAATGAACATGGCAGAGGGGCATTGCTGGCACATGATGTCGTATATCACATTGGTAGATGTGCAGGTGAACGGGCCCCTGATGGCGTGGCAAATGTGATTAGGTCCTATGATGGTGTAACTTGAATAAATATGTGGACAGAGTTGGCATCGGGCTTTGTTGCAAGGATTGTTGTTTGCTTCTCTACAAAGGAAAAAGGATACTAAACTATCTAAACTGCTACATGCCACAAGGAGCCACAACAGTAGTTCCCTTAACCCACCCACCAATATTGTTAATCTTTCCAGATATACTCTTAGCCCGGCAGAAGAGTCTGTACTATATCGGGGCCTCTCCTTTTGTCCCTCCAGGCCCACGAACATGATACAGTTCTGTGGTGACCTAGAATCCTACTTTCAATGTCTCCGACTCAAAGAATATTTCCAACGCACCTCTGAACAACATACTAACCCACAGAATCCTTCCTACCAACACTACAAAAAGAAGGATTCTGCGTGGACTCCTCCTGAAGGTCGAAACAACAGACTGGACTTCTACATAGATTGCTTCCATCGACGAGCACGGGCTGAAATTGTGGAAAAGCAGCATCACTTGCCCCATAACCTCAGCTGTGCTGAACACAACGCCATCAACAGCCTCAGGAACAACTCTGACATCATAATCAAAAAGGCTGACAAAGGAGGTGCTGTTGTCATCATGAATAAGTTGGAATATGAACAAGAGGCTACTAGGCAGCTCTCTAACTCCACATTCTATAGGCCATTATCCTCTGATCCCACTGAGGATTACCAAAAGAAACTACACCATCTGCTCAAGAAACTCCCTGAAAAAGCACAGGAACAGATCTCTTCAGCCACATGCCTAGAATACCCCGACCAGGGGTATTCTATCTGCTTCCCAAGATCCATAAACCTGGAAATCCTGGACGCCCCATCATCTCAGGCATTGGCACCCTGACAGCAGGATTGTCTGGCCATGTGGACTCCCTCCTCAGGCCCTACGCTACCAGCACTCCCAGCTTATCTTTGAGACACCACTGACTTCCTGAGGAAACTACAATCCATCGGTGATCTTCCAGAAAACACCATCCTGGCTACTATGGATGTAGAAGCCATCTATGCCAACATTCCACACAAAGATGGACTACAAGCTATCAGGAACAGTATCCCCGATAATGTCACAGCAAACCTGGTGGCTGACCTTTGTGACTTTGTCCTTACCCACAACTGTTTCACATTTGGGACAATGTATACCTTCAAGTCAGCGGCACTGCTATGGGTACCCACATGGCCCCACAGATTGCCAACATTTGTATGGCTGACTTAGAACAATGCTTCCTCAGCTCTCATCCCCTAATGCCCCTACTCTACTTGCACTACATTGATGACATCTTCATAATCTGGACCCATGGAAAATAAGCCCTTGAGGAAATCCACCATGATTTCAACAATTTCCATCCCACCATCAACCTCAGCTTGGACCAGTCCACACAAGAGATCCACTGACCGCTGTACTTACCTACATGCTTCCAGCTTCCATCCAGGACACACCACAAGATCCATTGTCTACAGCCAAGCTCTAGGTTACAACCGCATTTGCTCCAATCCCTCAGACAGAGACAAACACCTACAAGATTTTTATCAAGCATTCTTAAAACTACAGTACCCACCTGCTGAAGTGAAAAAACAGATTGACAGAACCAGAAGAATACCCAGAAGTCACCTACTACAGGACAGGCCCAACAAAGAAAATAACAGAACGCAACTAGCTGTTACTTTCAGCCCCCAACTAAAACCTCTTCAGCGCATCATCAAAGATTTACAACCTATCCTGAAAAATGATCCCTCACTCTCACAGATCTTGGGATTCAGACCAGTCCTCACTTACAGACAGCCCCCCTACCTGAAGCAAATACTCTCCAGCAACCACACACCACACAACAAAAACACTAACCCAGGAACCTATCCTTGCAACAAAGCCCGATGCCATATCTATTCAGGGGACAGCATCATAGGACCTAATCACATTTGCCACGCCATCAGGGGCTCGTTCACCTGCACATCTACCAATGTGATATACGCCATCATGTGCCAGCAATGCCCCTCTGCCATGTACATTGGCCAAACCGGACAGTCTCTACGCAATCACATTTGCCAACCAAAAAGCTTCAAAAACAGACTCCAATGAGAAACTGCTGAGCTTGAATTAATATGCAAACTAGATACCATTAACTTGGGTTTGAATAGACACTGGGAGTTGCTGGGTCATTACACAAATGGAATCTATTTCCCTAAGTTAAGTTTCAGAGTAGCAGTCGTGTTAGTCTGTATTCACAAAAAGAAAAGGAGTATTTGTGGCACCTTAGAGACTAACAAATTTATTTGAGCATAAGCTTTCGTGAGCTACAGCTCACTTCATCGGATGCATTCATCCACTGAATGCGTCCGATGAAGTGAGCTGTAGCTCATGAAAGCTTATGCTCAAATAAATTTGTTAGTCTCTAAGGTGGCACAAGTACGCCTTTTATTCAACTATGATAATTTTGAAGAATATAAGGTTGTTTATTTAGCTTCCAGGAGCAGTTTAAAGGAGTGGTTGTGTAATGTGACTTTGTGGTTACAGAAGTGGTTCAGAAATGTGGAAAGCGCAAAAAAAAAGCTTGTACTGGCTTAATGCAGTTGGTCCCTCCAGGTCAGGGCTAAGGCATGTTGTTGCCTTAGCTTGTGCTGCTAGTATCTGTGCTGTACCTGTGAGGTGATCAGTCTCCAAGGCACCTTCCTCTATCTTCTGCAACACAGTGCTCTACAGACCCCAGGAAAAAGCACAGCCCCTGCTATGAAGAGCTCACAGTCTAATGAGACTGAGATGGAATTGTAGGACAACAGTTCAGAACAGGGGCGGATATGAAGAAATCAACACTGAAGATACTAGTGTCAAAGTGAATCTGAAAAAGTGGGATTTAATGAAGGCTGTGGGGAGTGTTTAAGTGCTTGTTGGCCAAGAAGTGTGATATTGTTTTGAGCACATGGGTGAGCAGGAATGAATTTATTCCTAACTTGTGAATGAACTTTTGTTATCTCTTTTGACCTGTCTCTCATCACTCCGATATATTAATGTACCCATGTATATAATATATAGTTTCTACATGTGTTTAATGCTGATAGTCAGTAATTTAAATGTTTTTTGAGATTTCTGTAAGGTTAAAGAATTTGAGCAGCTGTGGGTCACTGTCAATGAGACTGTAGTAACGAAGACTTCTCTCTGCAAATTCATCCATGAAGTTTGTTTAGTTTCATTTATCTTTGGAAAAGCCCCCTCCTGTACTTCTTCCTGTTCTACAATTGCATCTCTTTCCTTTCCAAACACAATTATCTTGAGTTATTTATATTAACTTAAAAACATCCCCCTGGGAGGTGGGGAGGGGGAGAGAAACAGACTAAGTACAAGTAACTAGGGTTTTAGTTTTTGCAGTGGTTGTTTCCCATGTGTATGTAAGGTCTCTGGAATATGATCTGCGGAGATAAGATATGCTTTATGTATCACTGGCTCTTTGTTACACTGTCAGCCATAACACAGGAACTGACTTTTTGGCCTTGGAAGCTTGGTTGAATAATGATTAACTTTTTTCATACTGCCATATGGTTACCTTTTTGGTGTATCTCAGATGAGGGGGAGAAATCACTAGTGGCTCTATGCTATTCTAATAAAGGTGGAGCAGAAGGAATGGTTGAAATCCACTTAAATGACATAGGTGAGGCATGTACAGCTCATAGGAAGGATAGACTAAAAGATAAAATTGCTAATTTGTTTTTTAAAGTTACAGAAGAGCTTTTGGCCGTAGTTTCTCTTCAGAGGTTCTGGAAATGCATCAACGAGATAAAATGTCAACTAGGAATATCTCTAAATCTGCCCTATTTAGATGTCCCTACCCTTAGGAGTCAGTTATTTATAAATAAGAGGAACTGCTTAGTTGTACGTGTTCAGAACAGGGCATGGGAGATAAATAGACTTCAGTCCTGTGAATAAATGCCAGGATTTGTTAGTGTACCTTCCCTCCCACGTGCGATAGGGAATGTTTTGTTAACTATTTCACTGATGCCTCTATAAAACAAGGCTACTTTCTGTATAAGGTACCGCTAACTTACACCCAAAGAGAACAATGATTTCAGAATGTGACAACTCAAAACTAAATGAGACTGTGTTTTAAGGGAATCCTGGCTTGTAAACCCAAGTGAGACACTGTGTGACCTCAGGCAAAGTTATTTGACCTCAATGGGCCTTAGTCGAGCCAGCTGGAAAATTAAAAGTGGGGAGGAATTGTGAACTAGGAATTGTAAAATAGGAAATAGGTCAACTATTGTTAGGGCCATTTGGGATCTGTCTTGTATTAGTGTCTATTTTTCATAGGCTTTCTTGTTTCAATAAGTCATTTATGGAGGAAAAATTTTGCAAGGGCTTTTTTTCCACACTGCATTTCCACCATCCAAAAAGTGGAGTAGAGCTGTGAATATGTAGCTTCAAAATCAAAAACATACATACTGTGGAAAGACCAGGTCTTCTGTAGTTTTGGCCACATGAAGAGTCATTTTAAAGGGCCCTTGGGAAATGCAACAAATGAATAGAAATACTACAGTAGCTTGTAGGTTACGGTATGGACTATTGGATGACATGGCAGATATCCAAGATGTTTCATTTTATTATCCTCTCAGTCTTCACTGATTGGTTCACATCATCTTGGGCATGTGATAATAACCAGGTACGCTCTCTGCCCACAGTGTGGGCTGAACTACTATGAGCAGGAGAAATGGAAGCAGAGTTGTTTTTTCTCTGAGTTATTGGTGGGAGTGTGTGTGCAAATCCCTTCTTGGCCTTTTTAGTTTCAGACATCTTGCAAAGTATGATAGAAACATTTGCAGAATTATGTCTGATCCATGACAATAAACTAAAAAGTTCTATTTGTTTCTTTAAAAAACCCAAATGCTAATCACAAAATATCTGAAGTCCTGAGATCTTTTGCAAATGAGGAGAAAGCAGAACTGGAGCCCAGCTCATAATTTCGTGGAGTTTGTGATCCCCATTGTGATTAGGTTGCAGTGGTTCTGCATTCTGTCATGCAGTTCACATTACTTTGCAGTTGAGTTTGACCATCTAAGATGTATGCCTTATGGTGCTCTCAATAGGGTGGAAATGAGACTTGCTCATCTTCTGGTTGGTTTGTAATTATGTACTATTTGAAGTCCTCCAAAAGGCTATAAGAAAAAAACACTCCTATGACTCTTGGAAAATTATCTCAGAGAGTTGGTTGGAGCAGAAGGTTTTGTATGTGCTCCATTCCTCACACCCACATGTGCAGTTTTATGGTTCACTGATGGTGTCAGTTATTCATCTTGCCACTACTTCAACTGGGTGCAAAGCCAGGAATTTCTCTTCCTATATGCAATAGGTATGGCTGTATAGTTTGGCTGTTTATTTAATGAATGGCTTACAGGGCAGAAAGGGGAAAACAACTATCCATTTTGCTTAGATCAACCATCTGAGAATGGAGCCTTTGATGTTCAAGTTCTCTAGCACACACTGTGAAGACATTTGTGTTTGAATATTCGACATGGGTATGTGTCTATCTTGCCCAGATTAATTATTGAAGTATAAGGAAGACATTTTAATTGCTCTACTGTTTGTACTTTCTGGGCTTATTCTACCTTTTGGTACATGGATGTGTACTGCCATCTAAACCATCTTTTAGAACCGCTGCTGTGCAAAATAGTTCACTTCAGGGATTTTTTTTTTAATATACTCATCAATACATCCCTACACATCTTTTAAAGTTCAAGGGTATCATAGCATACTGCAAAGAATTAAGTCTCATGATTCCCCTGTGAGGTAGGGATTAGGGTTAGCGTCTCTCAACTCCCTGCTAGGGTAGGGGTTATAACTATACCCATTTACAGATTGACAAACTGAGGCACAAGAATGTAAGTGATCTGTGCAGTTCACATAAAGATTCTATAGCAAAATTAAAGGAGTGCTTGTGGCACCTTAGAGACTAACCAATTTATTTGAGCAGAAGCTTTCGTGAGCTACAGCTCACTTCATCGGATGCATCCGATGAAGTGAGCTGTAGCTCACGAAAGCTTCTGCTCAAATAAATTGGTTAGTCTCTAAGGTGCCACAAGTACTCCTTTTCTTTTTGCGAATACAGACTAACATGGCTGTTACTCTGAAACCTATAGCAAAATTAGAAAAAACCCAGAGAGTTGTGGCTCACAGTCTTATTCTTCTGGTCATTAGGCCATATTTCAGAGGGCAGGTTTGAATACTCACTTTTCAGATTGCCTCTGAGCTAGACATGTGTTCTCTCAAGAGCTTTATATTGAGTTTTCTCCTGAGGCTATTTTCATGGTCCCTGTGCCATAGAATATGTTTGAAGAAAATAAATTAAAAATGGCATTAGGCATTTCCTAATTTTTCTGATGTAATCATTTCCTAATGATGTAATGTTGTACATCATCATTAAGACCAGGATTGTGCCTAGAACACTGGGTTTTTGATAGTGATCTTAGTGAGAAAGCAAGAGGTAGAAATTGCACAATAGAAAGACAATGTATCCAACATCAACATGTTTTTATAACGATTTTATCTTTAGAAGCAAACTTTATTGCTTTCTGAAGATAAACTCTCAAAGGATTTTGCTAAGACCTGCATTTCATCAGACCCTGCCATAAAGTCCATAGACCCACCAAACCTATTTCTTGAATCCTATTAGCAGCCGGATGGTGGTGATTCCTACCCTGGGGCAAGAATCATACTGAAGTTGTCTCTGATGTTACCTAAGAAGTTATTCAAAGGGCTAGAAATGTGTATAACCCTATTCTATCTAGGCTTTGTTGTAAAGTGAAGGCTGCAAGCGTGCATGTAGCTTCCCGTGGTGGAGTTCCTTTCTAAAAGGGCCAGATTAGCTAAACCTGGCTTAATGCACATGTTCAGCCAATGGGCCGTCTTCTGAGTCACAGAAGCAGACAAAAACTGGAACCTCGTGGAAGGGTGACTTTTGCTGGAAAGGGGACCGTAGGCCAGAGGAAGTTTAACATCAGATTGAGTTTATGATTTTTTTCTGGTAACTTTTGGTTTGGGGTTATTGTTTTGTTTTGTTTTGGTTGCTGCTTCTTCATGAGGAAAACAATTTTTTTCTCAGCCTGACTGGTCTGGAATGTCCTTATTATAAACTAACCTAGCTGCTCCCATCTTCGTGACAGTTCCCCTCTGAAGTGTAGCTGGAGTAACTAGCTTTGTTCCATCTGTGAAGACAGTATGACTTGCTCCCAGGATCCCAAGATTGCACTGTAACTAACCAAAACGGAGCATTTGTAAGGTTTTTTTTTGTGTTAATTCTCATGAGCATTTGACTGGGAGGCGTCCAAGGATCTGAGGTATTGCAAGACTTAGTATTAGTTACTCGGTGGAAGGCATTCTTCCTTCTGTGACAGTACTAAACCTACTCTCTACTATTGTACTTGAGGGCGCTATATCAACAGAGATGCAGACTTTAAGGTGAGATGCAAAACTGAAATCTTGACCACTTGCAGTCATTAAAGATCCCATGATGCTTTCCCCAAGAGTGAAGGCATTGAGGGATCCTGGATCTATTCAAGAGAGTACCCTTTCTCTCAAGACTCAATGTATCATCTTTTGGGGAACCAAATTTGTCCTATAAACATGCTGAAAATGAAGAATAAACTTAGCAACTGAAGCCATCTGCAGGTATAATATGGAAAGGAAAAGTTATAGCTAACTGTAATCAATAACTATTTGCATTCCTGGGGTGGAGGTGTGGGGGTAAGGAAGAGGCCAAAGACCTGAAGGTTTTTTAGAATGTTTGTGTGAGCTTTATTTTTTCATTTTCTTTTAGTGCAGTTGCTGATCAGAAATGGATGCAGAGGCCCTGTCCTTGTAGGGAGATCAAAGTCCTCCTGTCTAAACCAGATGTTTGCAAGTTAGTGTTAGACTCTGCAATCCGTGTTACTGACCCAGACTCATTCTTTCATTTTTCTTGTTTACAGAAGATTTTTAATGAAACAGCTTTGTCAGAAAATGGATGGTGAATAAAAGGGATAGGTGTGACATACAGGGATTGCAGTTCTTTTGAGCACCTTTACTAGTGGAGTGACTCTTACTTCCTTACTTTAACAGTCTCCTCTCCAGCACCAGAAAGTTTATTGCATTACTGGAAGACTTAGTTTCACTCCTGGGGACTCTGAGTTCAGCATCTGAGGAGGCACAAGGTTACTTACTTATGGATTGGAGTAGGTTTGAAACTGCCACCCTTATCGTATAAATAAGGATTATGAGCCAATTTCTCTCACCCTTAATCACATTGAATGGTAATTTACCCAAGTAGCCCCACTGGAATGGATGACTGCATTCAATGAGACTACTTGGGTACTATTCAGTGTGAGTAAGGAAGGCAGAATCTGGCCCTATATGTACAAGAAACATCTGTATCCAATTCATACCAGCTAGAAGATGGTAGAAATGAAGTGCCTGGGTTAGTATTTTGTGGAATATGCTGAACGTGTGCTGGGAAGAAATGAAACATTGAGTGGGCTGCACGCAAAATAGAAATGCAAACAGCTGAGCTGTCGTATGTTAAATGATTATGGTTCCAGTTGTAAGGGATTTTTTCCCAGGCCTCTAAGTGTATTCTGTTTCCTAATCTAGTGTCTGTCTACTGCCAGGGGAAAGTGCTTTCTTTGTGGTAAATAGTACTTGGTTTGACTTCACATTTTTTTCAGAGAGATCCTGTACTCAGAAGAGTCTCCTTCCCAGATCTCTAAGAGAGACAACTGTGAAAATAAACCCGTTAGTGTGGGGAATTTCAGAGGTGTTGCAGGAGGAACTGCTGGTGAATAATTCAATGGTAGTACCTCAGTGGACATAAGATGCATTTTATGTACATTATTCTTCAGGAGTTCAATTAACTACACTGTGAAGGCATAGTGTGGTGGATACCAGGTGACATGATTTTGGAAATGTCACCAACTCCTGTCAATACTTAAAACCTGCAGGTGTGGTCCTGCATACTGTCCAGCCTTCGTAATCTATATTTCATAGTAACTCAGTATCAAGCATGGTGAATATTACCAAAAATCAGTACTGAAAATAACCTTTTTTACTGTAAAATCTTCCAGTTTTGTCCTAGAATCAGGACTCTCCTTTTCCTTATTAAATAATGTGAGCAAATGGGTGGGGAGGGGGGGAAGTGGGAGACCCTGATTGAAATTAAAGGACAGCACATTTAAAATCAATAAAAAGAAATGCTTCTTTACACAACATGTATTGGAGTTGTGGAATTCATTGTGATAGTAGGTCATCAAGGCAAACTGTGAAAGGATTACGGTTTGAATAGCTGGTAACAGCATTTATAGCTACGGTATGATATGGGTATTTATAACTCAAGCTACAGGAGGTGTGGATTTTGCCTGCAGGAGTCCAAAAAGAAGTTTTTCTTTTATGTTCAGCATTTTGTAGTTGTACTGAGGTATGATGCAGTTGTACTGAGGCATGATGTGGTACTTCCTTATTATTTTTATTTCAGTAGTGCCTAGAGACCCCAGTCAGGGTTCCACAATTTTAGGTGCTGTACAAACATATAGAAAGAGGCAATCCCCACCACTAAGAGCTTATAAAATAATTAACAATGGAATGCAAAAGATGGATGTAATATGGGGGAGAGGGGAAGGCCATGGTAACAGGACTCTCACCTTTCTTTGGATCATTGAGTAATTGGCCACTAATGGGGCCAGGATGGCAACTCCAATGTTCTTCCTTGGAGAAGGGTCCACCTGCGTTCACTGGGGCTGTGTCTTGACCTATCATTTGTTTCCTTTTCACTTGTTTCCTCAATAAGTGGCCCAACTGCACCTGAACGGTCTTGTCAAGAGAAGTGCAGATTTTTGTTTTTTGAGGCCTCCATGCATGCTGCTTCCTTAAGCCACCTGCAGGGAGGTCTGGGTGAGGTTTGGGAACAATGACATGTGTCTCCCTCAGCTTGTTGGCAGAACTCCTTTGCAACTGTCCCTGTCTGCTGAGAAGCTGAAGTCCTATCTGAAAGCCATAACTCCTGAACTCTAAAGGGGCAAGGTGGGAGATCACCAGCAGAGCTGGAAAAACTCAGAACTTCCATTTCACAGGAAATGTTGATTTTTCACTTTTTTTTTGTTCTAAATCTGAACACAAACAAATATTTTGGAAAATTCTGAAAAAAATAGTTTCACAAGTTTTGTTTTGGAAAAATTTCAAAACTTTATTTCAATGTGAAATGTTTCTTTGGAATTTTTTTTATTTTATAATTGTTACATTATTTCATGTAGTAGTAGTTCATAATGACATGCCATATGATATTACTATTGATGTGTCATATTATGACAATAATGGAAATATTCTATTAATTTTTGTTTTATTTTAAAATCATTCTGAGCAGCTGTTATTTAGTTCTGATTGAAACATTTTATCTTATTTTCTAGAAAAACAATTCTCGACTTAACCCAAGGATATTGAACACAACTGATCCTCTCATTAGTACACTGAGAGCTTATCTTCCTTTTGTGTTCAAAGTGTTAGCGTCAAACTGTATCATGGCCACTAACAGGAAACACTTTCATCTAGAAAATAAGATAAGATGTTTCAATCAGTACTAAGTAGCAGCTGCCCTTGATGATTTTTAAAATAAAGTGAAATATAAAATAAATTAATAGAATATTCAGACGAGTATATTATGTCATAATATGTCATGTATGTCATATTATGACACACAGCAGTAGAAGTGTATAATAGGATATGACTTGACATGATGATGTCATTATGTACTGCTACTATGTCTGAAATAATGTAAAAATAAGAAAAGAAACAATGAAGAAAATAAATAAATTTTCAAAGGGTTCTCCATAGGGAGGGATATCAAGCAGCCAGAATAAAAGATACTACTTGTACACATAAAGGCACTTCTGTATTTAGAATTTAATTTCCCTGCACTTATACTTTGTCTTCAGCAAAGACAATTTGGAATAAGATATGAACAGTGGGGTATAGGTCTCATCATAACACGTCTTAATTATTTTGAAGATTTAAATATCTGCAAACGCCACAGCTGGCCCAGGTAAAAATTTTTTGACCACACACCTCTTGTAAGTTCAGGTTTTTAGATCCACCAGGGTAATCCCATGACCTTGGATAATGCTTCTCTGTTAGATTTCCTTAATAATGGAACTTGCTTGCGATGACTAGAAAAGGTCCATCATGTCAGGGGACAAGTGGTTTCCTCTGTATGTCCGGGTGAATAAATAACATTATGGGTTAGATATTTTCCAAGGCCTGAATGGGATCAAGACACGCAACTCCCATTGACTTGTGCCTTTGAAAACCTACTCCTACCCTGAGTTTATCCCATTTTTAACAGAGCCATGTGAAATTCTGCAGCTTTGCTTCATTTCACTTGTGCTCACATTTTCACTTTTTCAAACCACATAATTGTTTTTAAATCAAAATGTTTCATTTTGACATTTTTGAAACTAAAAGTATTGATTTTTTTCAGTTTGAAATGGTTTCAAATTCTTTTAAAATTTTATTTAAAAGATTTTTCAAAAATCTTAAAAATGCTCAAAATTGAAACAAAATGTGTTGTTTTAGGTCAAACAAATGTTCTGTTCAACTTCACTTTTTTTTTTGAGACGTAAGGAAATTGCCAGTGAACCAAAGCGATTTTCCCAGCAGTATCTGGAATAGCCCAATGGTTGTTCAGGTAGGGATCCCATCCTGCCTTGGTGGCAGCGTCTGTGGTTGGGAAAACCTGGGGAGCACTTACATATGCAGGCTGGTGAGGCCCTTGCTTGTGCCAGGCAATGCAGCTGGTGGCGATTCTGATCCCTCATGCTGGATTTAAAACCAAACCCATTGCACACACTTATTGCTACAATTAGTAACAGTGGGGTTAAACTAGAACTGGCTGAAAAATGACAGTTATTTTTGTGAATTTTGAAATTTTGTTTCTGCATGTCAAAATCAACTTTTTTTTTTAATTTAGAATATTTTGCAAGTTTTGTTGTCCTCTTTCTTTTCCCTTTTTCCTGTTTTCCATTTTGCCATGGGAAAAACAGGGGAGACGGGGATATGAAAAGTGAATTTTTTGTTTCATTAAATTTTCATTTTTTTTTCTCAAAAAGTTTCTAAGAAAAATGTCACTTTTTTTTTAAATAAAAAAGGCCATTTTTTCAACTAAAACCTTCTTGACTGAAAAATTTCAACCAGCTCTAGTTAAAGTATATTTGGAGCGTGTGCTTTAGAGGTTCAGGTGTACAGACCTGTTTCATTTGCTTCCTCCTCCTTGCTGTAAGATGTGAAGCTGGGCAATTTTTTTGTTGTTGTTGAAAAATTCATTTTTCTAGGGCCAAAACTATTCATTTGAAGGGGAAAAAAAATCAAAAGAGTTGAAACATATCATTTAAATTTTTTGTTTCAAAATGTTTTATTTTGACTTTTCAGTTCAAAATGGTGTTTCTATTTCAAATTTGGCATATTAAAAAAAAAAAACAACAACCCACAAAAAAGGATGAAAAACATGAAGTGGCCAGATAGGAAAAAACCTAAAATAAATTGTTTAGCATCCATTCAAAACATTTTTGTTGATTCTAAATGAAATATTTTTGAGGTTTTTTTTTAATTTGATGAACATTTAAAAAAAATCATTATGGTTTGAACTGAACCAGATTTTTTTTGAATTTTTCAGTTTGGCCCTGACCCAAAAAATCCATGATTTGCTCATCTCCAATGCGATGCCTTCACCGCATATATGGCATGGAGGAGGAGTGGACAGGCTCATTCCTGGACTTCCCAGTAATCCCTACTACTGCACATTTCATAGGACCATCTGCAACAGCTCTGTTGTGAATAAAGCTGCTGGAACTCTTCCAATAAAGCAGTCCCAATCCTGTGGATTAGTCCTTAGATTTCCTTATCAAAAGAAAGCACTCCCTGCACTAAACTCTAAATGTTAATGCCCAGCACAACACTGAGGCCTAGGTATGAAGTCAGCCCAGGGCTAACAACTCCTATGTGGCTCCATTAATTGATAGACATTATGGCAATGAAAGGGAAGATCATCCCAGAAATTCAGGAATTGTGGAAAAACTACAAAGATCCCATACCCTCCTTGAGTCACTGCTTCAGAACAAGCCAGATACTGTATTCCACCTTGTCCTGTGTCTCCTCCACTGCCCATTCTTTGCATTGCATGATGGTGGAAGAGAGCTCATAAATAAATATTCAATGTCTCTAGCTAAAAAGAGGAGGAAATGTCAGAAAACACAAATATAAAATGAAAATCCAATTAATGTTGTAATTGAAGAAAAGGAGAATTCTCTTATTCTGTTTCAGATAATGCCCTGGAACTCAGAATATAGATTTACCAGGATTATGAAATAGGCCATGCATCAAATGTCAGCTTTAAAATACCCTGACATTAATGGAAGGTAGAGCAATTGTCAAACATAACATTGCTTCAGTTTACACTCCTTTCTTATTGTAGCTGCCCCTGCTGTAGATTTCCTTGGCCAATCTCTATTGGCATTCCCACTGGCACAAGAGAGTTTAGACTTGGTTCAAAGCTATTGTAATTTAACCTACTGCAGACTAATGACATTACTGCATTTTCCTTAGTGTTCAGGGGCGGCATGTTTGTATAATTTTTGGTGGTGCCCAGAAAGGGTCCAAGTCCTGCCCCCCAAACCCCCCGCCCCCCCGCCTTGTAAGCTGATATATATTATTTAACATAATGTAAAAATGGACTGGAAACAGTAAGTGTTTAATAGTTTCCCTATATTGCACAATGTGTGTGCATGCTCTGGCTGGGGGTGAGGGCTCTGGGGTGGGGCCAGGGATGAAGAGTCTGGGGTGCAGGCAGGCTGCCCCAGGGCTGGGGCCAGAGAGGAGGACTCCCCACAGCCCTCTGCCCGCCGGCAGCAGCGAATTGCAGGGGAGGGTCCCCCCTCTCCCCTCCAGCAGCACACTCACCCCTCACCACTGTCACTGCACATGCTCCTAGGACCCCACTCAGGTTCAGGAAGCCCCTTTACCTCCCCTGTGGTGGGTGCCAGGGCAGGCTGCCATCATGTGTGTGCCTCCTCCCTGTGCCGCAGCCTCAGCCTGCTGCTGGCGCCACTTTCTTTTGTAGCCAGCAGCGTCAGTGGCTGGTGAGGGAGTGCAGTGCAGAGCAGCAGGGCAGCCACCCGCTGCTCAGGGCGCAGGCAGGGATTCTCCGGGGGAGACGGCAGGGGCAGCAGGCGGGGACGGGGGATACTCCGGGGAGGCGTGCAGGGTGGCAGGTGGGGATGGGGTAGAGACATGGCCCCAAACATTGGTGGAGCTGGGGCCCAGGCCCTAAATATTGCTGGAGCACGGGCCCCATGGGCCCATATAGCTCGCTGCCCCTGTTAGTGTTCACTATGCTGGAAGTCTGGAAAATGCTAGCACTCTAGAGGTTAAATGCAGAAAACATAATGTACTCGATTCATTAAAACTTAGAGTCCCATGTTTGTTTTTGTTTTGATGCCATATTGTGGCTTGCTAATAGCGTTTCAGCACTCTCAACAGGATGGCTCTGGCTTATGCTAATATTTGATTAGAGTTTAGAGTACTCAGTATAACTTCTGGACAGCTGAGACTGCCATCCCTAGAATTGGAAGATTCTATTTCTGAAGGGGAATGGAGCAACATTTAGTGATTATTTCATATTTTCTTTTCAAATGGTAGTTCTGTAGGGAAGGCTGTTTTATTTTTGATGGAAGAACTGTTTAAGATCTCAACTCAGTAACAGAATGGGTGCTGACAAAGATGTAAATGGTGGGATTTTCAAAATCACTTTGCATTTGTCTTTCTTGCATCTCATTGAAGTCCAGGGTTAAAATTCCATTGATTTCAACAGAAGCGAGGCCACTTAGGTCAATACCAAGTACCTTCGAAATTCCTACTGTATACTTAAAGTGTGCAACCAAGTATTTATAAATCACTTCCCTCCTTTATTGACTTGCACAGTTCCAAGCTCAGAATCCCTAGTTACTGCTGCAAAGTTAGACTATGTCACAAACATACTGAAGATCAGAAAACTGCAAAGTACTTTTAGGAGGCAAAATATTTAAAAAAACTAAAATTGAAGGCATTCTAATAACCTGTTCAGGATCCCACATCTGTCTGTCTTCATGGGAGGTAAGCCCTGACAGCAGCTCTATGGAGGTTAATAGTACAGTTCCTTATATATTATGTTTTGTGTATGTAATTAAAGACCTTACAAAATTGTTAGGGTGCCCAGTCTCTCACTTCTATATATTGTGTTTAAATATACATATTATGGTGGCATCTATATTGGCTCCATGATTAATGATGCATCAGATTCCATCTTTGAAATTATTTAAAAAATTTGAAGGAATGAATTCTAGCAGCTGTATTTGCATGATGGCAATACAAATGCTCACATATTATATCCATCTTGCAGAATGGTCCTGAAAATTTGCTAGCCCATGTACAAAATCCACGTCTACTCTTCATGTCATCATGATGATTGATGAAAAAAATGATTTATTCATCTGTAAAGAAAAAATACTTCCACCTAGGTAAATGGTAAGGTTGAATTCCACACACTGAGCATACAATATTTGTTACCTAGGCCTTATGCAGCTGATTTCTTACTTCTGCCCAATAAGGCATAATATGTGCATTGTTGGCACCATTTTGGGGTTCAGTGTGGTAGCCAATTGAAGATTTTGGAAAGGACCTTGTCATATAATGAAAGGTAGTGAGAAAGAAGAGATAAGGGAAGGGCGTAGTGTTAACAGTGACAACAACCATTAAGAGAAGAGCCCACAGAATGGTGAGATACTTGTTCAGTCTGTATCAGGTTGGGTCCCACAGTATATCTGAATGTTGCTGACTAGAGTTCCCATCTGGATTGATAACTTGTTATGTGTATGCCTTAAGACTCGGTGGATAAGAAGGTGCTATAAAACAGGAGGACTGGCCTTGATCTATGCAAATCAGGAGAATTTTATAGTTTAAACTTGAGTAGACGGTGGAATTCTTTAATGAGGAGGTGTGGCCCACAGAAAGACGAGGTCCCAGAATAAGAAGCTCCATGCTGATTAAACCAGAGGCTGTGGTGAAGTTAAGTGAGTGGCCCTAAGTTGCATAAGATCTGTGGTAGAGCTGGGAACTAAACCTACACATGTAGAACTCTCATTATGCCTTAAGCAGAAGTAAATTTTTCCTTCTGGACTTTGCATTCCCTATCATCCCAAAGAGGAGCCAAGGAAAACAGAAGTGAGAGTTTTTAAATTACCAACTTGTTTTTGCTGTCCCATTGTGTTTGTGGAACACTACAGAACCGCTGTTTACACTCTACCAAACCTATATGTTCATCTCAGAATTTACTGCAAGAGCCTGATTTGAATGAGGGGACTTTAAGCAGTGGACTGCTCCCTCATTGGAGTTATTTCAGTAAAACAATTACCTGCCCACTCCCCCACTCTCATCTTCACAAATGAAATTTATAAAGACAGCATCACAATGCAACCGTTATTGTCTATTTAAAAGTTTTCCCTAAGAGTTTTAAGTCTTTATTTTAGCAGTCCAAAACACCACCACCACCACAACAACAACAAAACCCCAAACATACTGATTTCTTATGTTCAAGAGTGTGTGTGCATATGCTATATATACCTACCTGCTTCTTACTGTGCTGTCTATATTCTAATCTTGATTGTTTAGAAGCCAACTTGCAAGGGGCACAGAGGGGGCATCTAGGGGTTACAGGAATCTCCTGAGTCTGGTAGGTATATTCTAGCTCACCAAAGAACGTCAGACAATGTCTCAAATAAAAGCCGGTGTCACATTGATCAGATCAATATAATTGTGAAATGTGTGTACGGATGTTGTGTAAGGAATTATGTATTGTGACAAACCAGGTACAATCCAGACTAATGAGCAGCTCTGTCACCCCTGGGTTCCTTTCAATGCTTTGCTGAAGTAATTACCACCCAGGCCACTCACAAACAGTCTTCCAGCATGCAAGCAAAACCCTGAGTGTCTATGTGTAACTGTAGCCTGCTAGCCACATTTGGGTTATACTCAGCTCTCACCAGCTTTGTTTATACTTCAGGGTGACCCCCAACACACCCCCAGTCATAGATTTCCCCCAGAAGTGTATGTCCTGTACTTCCCAGGCCTCTCCTGAACAATACAAGTTATATCAAGTCCGTTATTTCTTTAAAAGAATAATATGCACACCACTTATTACTCCAAATGGAGTTTCCCAGACACTTAAATTAAAACACACTGGGTTAGATAAAACAATAAACAAGTTTATTAACTACGAAGAGATATAGTTTAAATGAGCTCAGGTAATGAGACATAAAAGTCAGAAATGGTTACAAGAAAAATAAAGATAAGGTGTTTACTAATATCTAACTTAACAAACTATATCAGATTCAAACCAAGTTTCTCATCACATATTTTCAGCAGTCTTACCGGCCAAACCCTATTGGTCAGGACCCCTTCTCCTAGAGTTCAATGTAGGCTTCCTTTGTTGCTTCAGATGCAGTGAATGCAATGGGCAGGGAGAGAAAGAGGGGTCTCCTTGGGTGTTAGTTCCTCCTTTTTATAGTATGAGTCCCTCTGTTGAAAAACATTTCCAACTGGGCACCGGGAGACAAAAAGTCTATATGGAAGGATGTTCCCTGCCTCCTTTTTCTCTCATGTGTTTGAGCTTTCTTTGTTTTTCTCCATGCTTGATGACTGTTAACTGCTTAAATGAAAATCATGCAGAACACACATTCCTTTGTTTAGGACAGACATCTTTGCCAACTTCTGTTTGGGCAGGGCTGTGGGGTTGGGAACATGTGTTAATAACACCATATAGGGGTATCTTATAACTTCACATGCAATGTTGCCACACATATTTTACCAAAACAATAATGACCAGCAAATGATGAGTTTTCTAATGATACCTCACAAGGCAAACTTTGTACAAAAATTATTACAATTGTGTGTAGGGTGTGAATACAGAGGTATATTTTTGTCACGTGTGTATATATAGTGAAAATATGTTCTTAAAGTCTGTGTCTAGTACTGGTCACCAGCAAAGATGAAAAAACAGGTTTTCTGTAAGACAAATATGTTTATCCATCTATCTGCTTATTGTAATTTGAATATTTCTTGTTCACAATGAGTCTTCTATCACTAGTCTGAATTTGAATGCAAATGAAGGATAATGAGAACTTCAGAAAGAAACTAACAAAAAGAAAAGAACACTGTGTAGGGAGGAGCTGGGGGAGGGAGGAGAACCTTATCTTGAGGTGTACTTCACAGATTTGCTCCACTGTATTTGGGGGGCAAAGACAATACCCTAACATCCCTCATCTAGGACGTAAATGTACAGCTAGTTTGCTTCATTAAAATGGGTTCTCAACCAGGGTTGACTGAAAATGATGGAGAGAACTTTGGGTGAGATAAACTTCTTCAGACAGGAGCTTAAACTGTTAGTTTAGTTTCTAAAAAGCATGTTACGAATTTTGTTTTATATGTAACCATTTGTTTCCAGTATTCTTAGTCGCTATCACTTGAATCTCTCAAAATAAACTTATTCGTGTTTTCACTATAAGTAGATCTAAGTGCTGTGGTATTAAGCAAAGTGGTGATCCTGAGTTGAATGTTATAAGCTGGTGTTGCTGTTCCTTTTGGAACAGCAGGCCTGGTAATGCTGTGAGTGTTTGCTGCATAAGAGGCTAGACCAGGGGTGGGCAAACTATGCCCTGTGGGCTGGATCCGGCCCACCAGCCATTTTAATCTGGCCCTCGAGCTCCCACTGGGGAGTGGGGTCTGGGGCTTGCCCCTCTCCAGAGCTCCAGCCAGGGAACAGGGTCGGGGGCCGCTCCGCACAACTCCCGGAAGCAGCGGCATGTCCCGCCTCCAGCTCCTATGTGTAGGGGCAGCCGGGGGCTCTGCTCCGCATGCTGTCACCGCCCCAAGCGCCATCCCCACAGCTCCCATTGGCTGGGAACCATGGCCAATGGGAGCAGCAAGGGCAGTGACTGAGGACTGGGCAGCGTACAGCAGAGCCGCCTGGCCATGCCTCCATGTAGGAGCCAGAGAGGGGACATGCCGCTGCTTTCAGGAGCCGCTTGAGGTAAGTGCTGCCCGCAGCTTGCACCCCTGAGCCACACCCCAAACCCCTGCCCCAGCCCTGATCCCCCTCCCGCCCTCCGAACCCCTTGGTTGCAGCCCAGAGCACATTCCTACACCCCAAACCCCTCATCCCTAGCCCCACCCCAGAGCCCGCACCCCCAGGCGGAGCCCTCACCCCCCCCCCCGCACCCCACTCCCTCTACCCCAGCCCGGAGCCTCCGCCCGCACCCTGAATTCCTCATTTCTGGCCCCACCCCAGAGCCCACACCACCAGCCAGAGGCCTCACCCCCTACCACACCCCAACACCAATTTTGTGAGCATACAATCTCTATACTCAAATGTGGCCGTTGGGCTAAAAAGTTTACCCACCCCTGGGCTAGACACTGCAGATAATGCTACAAGTATTCTGTGTTTGTTGCGTGCACATCACTACCTGTACAGAGAGAGTGAGGCCCTGTGGAGGCCTGGAAGGCAGTGCTTGTGCTCCCAGATACTGATCGTTTCAGGGAGCTCATCCACGGCAGGTACAGACAAGACTTGTTCATGCCAAGGACAGGTAGGGGTAAGGTGCTTCACAACCCTGGGTATCCCTGGGGTGAGTCACACCTACATATCTGTTTAGTCATAATGTGTCAATCTTAGGGTACCTATCCTGATTACTTTAAACAATTTATGTATCATTTAGAGCAGAATAGGCCTGAATTTGAATTTTGTGTTAAGTCCCACAGCAGCAGATTTAGCACTGAAATGTAGATTTGTCCTGTATTTAATGCTTAGTGCTTCACTGTTACTCATGGATTCATTATTTATACATTTTAAGGACTGAAGGGACCATTTTGATCACCTAATCTGCCCTCTGTATAATATACATTATAGAATGTCACCCAATAATTCTTCCACTAACCCCAGTAACCTGTAGTTTTGTGATTTTTTGAGATGCTCATTGATTTACTTATTGAAGGGTTAGCAAATCCAGAAAAAGTTAATGAATTTTACCAGAAAATATATGGGTTTGCTATTTGTTGTTCACTTTTCATTATCTGTTCTTCTTTTTTAAAAGTTTCAGATAGACGATAAAGAAGTACAAACAACATCATGTGACATAAATGACTAATCACACATCACAAATAAAGAACAGGAAGTAGCCAAAATGCAATTGTGAACATCCTTCATGCTGACTTACTTTTGTTCTCATAAGCTGTTTGGTGAATACTTACAAATAACTAATATGTTAATAGAAATTGGGATTGGTTTGTGAACAGTTAATGAATAGGAAAGTATAGGATACCTTCCTGTTGCTAACAGAATTATATGGAGGTTAATGAGGTTGCACAGGTGTAACTAAAACCTGAACTTGGCCCAGTATGTATGTACATACATATGTATATGTAGCTCTGTATGTGTGCATAGTGTTCCTCAGGATGACAGAACAGGATTGACTTTGACACCTACATAGGTTAATACTGTCCCTTTAAGCCCTGCATTTTCTTTATGTAGTTCGTTCATGGCACAGTGCATTACCCTCAGAGCCTTCCTTTCTTCCAGGAGTGCCCTGAAATCATAGGGGTGTTTTATAGTGAGTGCAGATAAAATAAATGCTATGCATCTTCTGATGTGTCATGAAATACACTCATGCTAGTCTGTGAAAATTGATATTTATGATTCAGAGTGGTATTGTTCCAGAATTAATGGGATACTAAACTTAACTGAATGTTCCAGATGGAGGATGGTGTAAAGTAAAATAAAGCCAGTCTTGATCGTTTGGGGCTGGTTAGTGCAGCATGTCAATCTTGAGTAAGAGGTGGAAGGTGGGAGATACTTATCAACCATTTCGGGGTGGGGGGGGGAGTTAAGGGGGAAGCAGGAATGGAGACAGGTAGGAATTAAAATAGCCTCTCCAAAGATTTGGGGGTTGTGGTTTAAATAATATATTCTAGTAGCACAGTAACATTTTACTATAATCCCTAATATTTAGGCCTTTATATGGTGGCTGTAAGCACTTGCTGGGACTTAGGAAAGTTTTAAGGTTTAGAGGACTGTGAATCATGTCTCCTTGAGTCTGTTCTCAGCTCTGCCATTGATTTTCTGTGTGAACCACTCTGATCTGTTTGTGCCTCACTTTCTCCATCTGTAAAATGGAAATAATGCTTGCCTGACTTCAGTCTTTGGATCAAAGATGTAATAGAACAATGTGTTACACAGCACCAATGCTGTCTCTATAGTCTTAGTAAAGCCCATGTCGTTGCCTGCTGCTCCATCTGCCGCTCGTTCCTGCCTTGAACTTGGGAAACTAGGGAACTTCGCCTCTGCAGACCCCTGATAGAGAAGACTATGCGCCCACATGTGCAATCGGATCCGGCACGGAAGGATTTGCTGGAGCGACGCCCATCACCGACAGTGAATGCCTTCCGGACCCTTCCTGTACAGCATCAGAGGAATTGATGCAACCACTAAAGCCCCACTGTGCATATAAGAAACACGGGCATGGGCATAAGGGAGGCTCGCTGATGGGAAACCACCTCTACACACAGCATTGCCTTCCCAAGCTGCTCTAGGTCGCTCTGACAATGCACTTATCCTGCTTTCCCTTCCCCTTCCCTCCAAGGACCATAGTCAGTATCAGGCCCTACTCGAATGCATAGGTGTGGCTCTCAGTCTGCCAGTGGAAGATGTTAAGGACCCACAGAACCAGTTCCTGGACATCTTGTAGCTTCTGGGACTTCCCACATTGCCCTCCCTATCCACAAAGCCACCTTGCAACCAGCTCAAGCAGTCTGGCACACCCAAGCTTCCTGTGCCCCTACCCTGAAGTGGGTGGAACACCGCTACTTCCTGCATCTAACGGTATGGACTACCTATTTACTCCCCTGCTCCCCAACTTATTTGTGGTTCATGCAGCGACTGAGTGCGCCTGACACCTCAATGTCACCCATCCTGATTGGGTGGCGAAGAAGTTTGATTTGCTGGGGCGCAAGGTCTGTTCCTCCATGGGCCTCCAGCTCCACACTGCCAAGTACCAGGCCATCCTGGCCAAGTATCTCTTCCTATCTTACTCCACTTTGGCAGAGTTCCAGGCCTTTCTCCTGACAGAGAAACAGCAGGATTTTCAGGCCACACCTTTTTCACTCGCTATGCCATTGCCCCTGCAGCACTGGTGGATGCAGCATACAGACTGTGACTTCTTGAGAGCCCTTTCACCTGTCTCCATGCTGAGCACTGCTCCCTACTTTCCCACGTCTGGAATCCATATGGGGGGCATTATTCGAAGAAGAAGAGGTTACTTACTGTAACTGGATGTTTTTGAGATGTGTGGTCCCTATTTGGATTCAAGTACCCTCTCTCCATCCCCTCTGTTGCGGGCTCCATTGCTTGCTGGTAAGAGGGACCTGGGATGGTGGTCGACCCATATAGCCTCTTAAAGCCTCGGACGCACCATGTTGCCGACGCATGACGCATGTGCGGGTCAATGGACACTACTACGAACAGTTCCAGCTCCAGTGCATGGCACGCGTGTGTACCCATGTCTGAATCCAATTAGGGACCACACATCTTGAAGAACCTCCAATTACAGTAAGTAACCTCCTCTTTCAAAACTTTCTGCAAGGAAACTGAAGTTTTTAATTGGATTGAGATTTTCCTGTGAAAAAATTTATTTTCACAAAGTTGTGTTTTTCTGTGGGAAAACTTTCCACCTGAAAAATTTTGACCAGCTCTACATATCTATTACATTACCTAGTAACAATAATGGAACAGCCCCTTACTCTCTACTACAGAGTTAATGTTGAAGTGGAGCTTTATCGCAACTGTAGTATGAAAGAGAACCTACTTCTTGAAATCCAATATATAAATATGTTAATGTAAACTCTAAAGTACACAGATACCCCCCCCCTTGTTTTCTAAGTACAGCTCCCTCACAGTGACAATTTTGAAAGGACTATCTTTGAACAAATTTCAGTTAAATAATCAACTAATTATTTTGAGAACTGCTGTCACTATTGATAATTTAAAAAATATTATGTTTATATTGAAATGCTTTATCTGTCTGCATTTTCAGTATTAAAAAAAAATAATCCCTATGAACTGCACAGGCAGCTACTGAGGTGGATGGGAGTATAGCAACAGCACCAAGAGGTCTTTGGTGGATATTTCTTGACTCTTTTATCCTTCTTTTGAGTGTTAAGATCCAGAAACCTGCTACTAAATATATTTATATCTATATCTATATCTTAGGTGCTGGGAACTGAATGGAACACTGAGAAATAGTTTGGTTTAATGTATCTATTTTAGCCATTTAATTAATTGAAGCCTCACTGAGACTTAACACACTCTTTTGGGAAATTGCAGGGTTAGCATAAGGAAGTAAACATTATGCCACTTTGTCTCCCCCCTCCAGAAATTCCTGTGTGGGAACTCAACATCTTAAAATAAGTCTTGGGAGGTATATACAAATTTTAAAAATTGGTGGTGGTAGGTGTGTGACAGAGAATAGAAATGGCTAGAATTTGGCCTAGAAAACTGAATTTGTAGCATCCAGCACAGTAAGGTCCACAAATAATCTTGAATTTATTTCCTGAAAGCATTTTTTTCCAGCCTCCCTAAAAAATAAGATACAGCTATGCTATCTAGCACAAACAAATCTTAAATACTGGCTGTCAAAGTGGCTTTAAATTTTCTTCTGCCTTTTTAATATTCAGTATATTTTAGTTTTTGCTTGTACTTAGGTGGCAGGAGTTGATTCTCTTTTAGAGGCTAGATGAACACTGTATCTGATTGTTCTACATTATAGACATGTGATTGAAAGCATAATTCTCATCCGTGTGCGTGTGTGTGTTATGTGTTATATTATGTATGGTGTATATTTATCTGTATATACTCTAATGGAAAACATCTGTACAAAGATAACTTTTCTATAAGTTTTTAAGCCAGCCTAGAAGATTTAAAATTTTTTAATAGCTGAGCAACAAAATTATATAGGAAGAGTCTTGGTGGGGGGGAAGAAAGAGAGGATTTCATGCATTTATATTATATAGGCTTCTAGAATAATTTCTACAAAACACTGTTCAGTTTCCACAAGATCCTATAGGTCACACCTGTCACCTTTTCACAAATGGTGTGTGTGTGTGTGTGTGTGTGTGTGTGTGTGTGTGTGTGTGTGTAAAATATCTATTATATATAATTTTCTTTTCATATACATGCACCCACATGGAACATATTCCAGGCTGAGTCTAAGCTGCACATGGTACAAGAGTAGTCTGCATACCAAAAAGGCTTTAAATTGAGGGGGCTCTGTAGAAAATAAAATAAAATGGAGCCCCAGGCTGCATTATCCTTTCTGTGGATTCGCTGCCAGTTACATGGGGGGAGGATGAGACATGTATGACAGCCCCCAGTTCTGATCCTTACACTACCACAAAGTCAACATGTCACAAAGGGTTTTCATGGGGTCTGGTGATGGGGGGAGGTCCTGGGGAGTGGGTGTGATAGACTTCCCACACAGACAGGAGAAAATCCTGCCAAGTGTTAGATATGCCCTGTAGGTACTCCTCCCAAATAGCAGCTTTGCTTCTCCCTGGCAGCCTCTCCTCCACTCTTGTTTTCCCCTACAACCAGTGGAGAATTGGGGGAAGAGAAGAAGATTGGAGTATTAGCTGGTGTAGTGACTCCCAGAGAGGCAGGTCAGAGCTGGAAAACTGTTAGAGTGGGGGCAGGAAATGGAGGGGATGGAAATTGAGGAGAAGGGAATTGGTAACAAACTGTTAGGGCCCTACCAAATTCAAGGCCGTGAAAAACATGTCACGGACCGTGAAATCTGGTCTCCCCCATGAAATCTGCATAGTATAGGGTAAAAGTACACAAAAGACCAGATTTCACACGGGAGAGCAGCATTTCTCAAACTGAGGGTCCCAAACATAGGTGCCGACTCTGTGGGTGCTCCAGCCCTGGAGCACCCACATCCATGGGGAAAAATTGGTGGGTGCTCTACACCCACCAGCATCTTCCTGTGCTGCCCCCCCCCCCGCCCCAGCTCACCTCTGCCTCCTCCCCTGAGCGCACCACATCCCCGCTTCTCCCCTAGCTCCCAGCACTTGGTGCCACCAAACTGCTGTTTCATGGTGGCAAGCGCTGGGAGGGAGGAGGGGGAATGCAGCATGCTCGGGGAAGAGGCGGGACCGGGGCGGGGATTTGGGGAAGGAGTCCAATGGGAGAGGGAGGGGGCGGAGTTGGGACGGGGACTTTGGGGAAGGGGTTGGAATGGGGGCGGGGCAGGGCAGGGGTGGAGTTGGGGTGGGGCTGGTGGCAGGCACCCACCAGTGCCAGGAAAAGTTGGTGCCTATGGTCCCAACCCAAAAGGTGTCTGCGGGGTGGGGGGTTGCAGTCTTGCCACCTTTACTTCTGCACTGCCTTCAGAGCTGGGCGGCTGGAGAGCGGCAGCTGCTAGCCGAGATCCCAGCTCTGAAGGCAGCAGCACAGAAGTAAGAGTGGCAATACTGTGACACCTCCCCACCATACACACATGCAATAGCCTTCTGACACTCTTGCCCCCACAACCCCCTTTTGGGTCAGGACTCCTACAGTTACAACACCATGACATTTTAGATTTAAATACTTGAAATCAATGAAATTTACAATTTTTAAAATCCCATGACCATGAAATTGACCAAAATGGACCATAAATTTGGTAGCCCCTACAACTTGGGGAGAAAAGCATTTTTGGATAGAACATGACAAGGTGTGAGAGGGGAATGGTGCGGATTGGAGGGGAACCTTGAGAAAGGGAAAGGAGCAACATAACAATTCGGCCCTCCCCACCAGGAGGCATTCTGCCTTGCCCCTCAGCTCTGAATGAGTCAGAGCAGTGTCACCCCAGGAGATCCTCACAACTTGGCAGTGCACATGAAGTTAATGGAAACAATCGGTGCACAGGTGAAGACTATTTTTGTGAAGTATAATTATTTTGACCTGATGGTGTCCCTTTAAATTGTCTCATGCTCCCTCAGCACTGCACATCAGTTTGCAGAACTTTTTGTTCTTCTGAACATGCCTCCTACTTCCGAGAGATTGCAATAAATAGAAAGCTATTTATAGTAGAGCTGTAGCAGACTCTCTGTATGTTACTTCAGACAAACTACAGAATTAGTGGGAAAGTGTGGGGGGAGGTTACCTTTGCAGATAATATATTGCAGTCAGTTTCCACGAGTATGAAAAAACTTTGCAAAGGTCCTTACTTTATGCCATATGGCTCGTTGTAGGACTCAGTCCTTGAGGATTACTCAGATCAGTAAGGATTGCTGGATCAAGCTCATAATTTCTGGCTTCCTTTCTGTAGCTTTGTCTTGGTGATCACTACTGAATTATTAGCAATAAGTTAATTATAAGGAATAAGGGCTATTATTTTCAATAGGTCTTTTAAATTTGGTGCAGTAAGTGCCATCTCTATTTGTTGTTTATCATCTTTTGTGTGTGATGACCACTTTTATTATGGACAACTACCAAAGGTCTATATTTACAGGAAACTAGAAAACTAGTCCAATTATAGTTACCAGCTCCATTTGTTATTTTTAAAGGACCACTTTTTCTTATAAATGAGAAATACCATTTATTTTGACTCACTCCGCAGTGAATTCATGGGAGAATGGGTCTCTTAGTATGCTAAGCATCTATTATTTATGAAAATTTTTAGTTGGTGGTGAGAAAATCCTAATTTGGATTTGTACCGTGTCTGAACAGCTTTAGTTTACATTGATTTTTTCCCCCCGAAGACAAAAGGTTACCATTGCAGATGTTGTTGGTGAGACATGATTTACGTGTAAAGTATTACAATGGTGCCCTGCAAAATATAAAGGGTTTGGCAAATGCATCCAGTACTCTCTCTAGTATAAAAACTTGCCTCCCTTTTGCAAAACTAACTCTTGCATCTTTAACCTATCCTACTATTTGAATTCTCTGAGTCTTTTTTTTTTCTTGTTCTATTACCATTTGTTTTGGCTTCAAAGCAACAGTAACACGAAGGTATGCAATTTAGTAAGTAGTTAGGCAGTTAACCTTCAATATATTCTGTGCTGCTATGCAGATAACAATGTTAACAGGAAGTAATACACAGGTATTAACAGTCCATTATTTCACTGGTAGTTGGAAGTCAAGCTGGGACTTGGTGAAATAAACCAATTTCTAACCAAGCAGCATGCAGACATGAAGGCTTAAATACAAAATATACACAATAATATTGATTTCTTAAGAATGGATTCAATAAAGAATAAGCGATAACTGAGGGCAAAAGAGTAAACATTGAAGTTCATAGGTCGGGGGAACATACACTAGGATGAAATTCAGCTGTGTGAACTGGAGGTGTATGGGGGGAATGCGAGGATGGGGGAGAACAGAGCAGCTCTGCACATCTATGTGGTGCGGAGTGGGTAGAGGTGTTAATGTAAATCCAGTGCCCCCCTTCCCCACCTCCCTATCCTCTGCTGCAACAGCAGGCTCAGAGTTGTAGGGAGCTGCTCAATAACCCCATAGGTTTGGGGTGGATTTGATTTTTTCATCCCCTCCATGCTCCTCCATTGCAGAGCCTAGCTACTTGGGCTCTGTGTGGGCAGAGTGGATTTAACCACCAAAAAAGGCTCAGCAACCACCAACCATAATCATTATAGCAGTAGGAAAAAAGTCTTTATCACAGACCCATTATTTGTTATGCACTACAGCTTGCTATGGAAAACTGTATACTATTGCCTGCTGTCTTTCCCAGCATGAAGATCCGTCAAAATGCATGGGAGTTTTGCTGATTGATAGATAGCAGGATACGGTCCTTTCCTAAGATCAAATTCCACCCTCAGATCCATAAAAGTGGCCCTCATTGATTTCAGAGGGAGCACCACATGTACCCAGGCCAAAAGCTGGCCTCTTGCCAGCCTCTCTGTTACAATAATTTTCCTGAATTATGCAGTTCTTTGTCAGTGCTCCCTTCTCAAAGGTCTGTTGTTAATTATTGTCACCAGTAATTATCCTGCAAAGGATTACTCACTGGAGTACTCCTTATTCACCTAAGCAATCTCATTTAATTTAATGGGACTAGAAACACAGGAACTGGAATACTGGTTCAGACCAGTTGTCCATCTAGTCCAGAATCCTGTCACCGACAGTGACTATTAGCAGCTTTTCAGAAGAATTGCAAGAAATCCTGCAGTGCAGTCATGGGGAACATGGCTCCTAGGAAAAATTCCTCTTAACCCCCAATAGCTATAAATTGGCTAAGCCCTGAAATATGAGGGCTTTTAATTTTCCCCAGATCTCTTATTTTTAACATTTATTGTTCTAACTCTGAAAATTCTTGTCATCTATATAAAGGTCTAAACTCTTCATCTTGTCTTGTGGCAAAGAGTTCCACAGGCTAATTGTGCATTTTGTGAAGAACAAGGACTGTTTGTGTTCATAAGGATAATTCACATTAGTGGGTTTTTAGGATCATGCCTGTAATTAGTTATTATTTCTGTTTTAGTTATATTAAATTTAGATTAAAGTACTCTTATATTTTGTTTCCTTTACTATCTAACCTAATCTTAAACCCCTCTAGGGATGGAGCCTTATCTCTTTCTCTTTAGGCAGATTATTCCATTGCTAAATTGCCTTTGCTATTAAAATTTTATATCTAATGTCTATCCCAAATATTTCCCTTAATTTTTTTAAAGAAACCAGCTATTGTACCTTCTTATACAGTTCCCAGCCATTGTAATCTTTCCCTTCTCCTGTATATTGTTACCTCTCAAATATTTGTAGGCATGTTTATCAGATCTCCCTCATCTAACTTAAATTAGAAACACAACATCAGAGATACCCAGTTTTCTCGACTGTTTCTTGAGTAAGCTTCTTATTTCCACTTGGAATAGCTGTAAAAGCTGTAAAAAAAGATTCCTGGCAAGCTGGTTTATCATGTACTATTTCTTCCTAAACAGGTTTCAGAGTAACAGCCGTGTTAGTCTGTATTCGCAAAAAGAAAAGGAGTACTTGTGGCACCTTAGAGACTAACCAATTTATTTGAGCATAAGCTTTCGTGAGCTACAGCTCACTTCATCGGATGCATCCGATGAAGTGAGCTGTAGCTCACGAAAGCTTATGCTCAAATAAATTGGTTAGTCTCTAAGGTGCCACAAGTACTCCTTTTCTTATTTCTTCCTAGTTTTTTTAAGAGCAAAATTCTTTAAGATCCACACAGCAGACCTCTACACAGGTATTTTACAGTTCTTGTGTGTGAAGTGGAACATTGGGCTACATAGATTCCATGTTGCTCAGAGATAAGAATTTTGTTCAAAATCTTTCTTTATTCAGGTTTATAGATATTATTCCTTTCAATAGTAGCTCAAAGACCGAACCCCATACAAAGCAATGCTTATACATTTAACAATTACACTAGGCACTCATAAGTAAAGTTGACCAGAGATGACAGTGGTGCTTTGTGGCAACTTACATACTTTCAAAATTTTGTTTTTGTTCCACACTGGAACAAAACCAAAACTGTGTGTGCCTTGCCATCTACTGGGGGGTTAGGGCACTGGCTTAGAATGTGGAAGATGCAGGTTGAAGTTCCTGCCTCTGCCTGATTCAGAACAGAGTTTTTCTTCGCAGATCACTCAGAATCAAGCAAAAGCAGGGACTTGAACTTGTGGGCCTTCTACATCTCAAATCAGTACCCTAACCAGTAGTTTATAGAGTGGGAAGGAGACTAGTGCTTTCCCCCCCTTTTCCTTTCTGACAAAAGTGAATGTGCCACATCTCACAAAACATTTTGATTTCCACTGAAATTCACTTAGCAGTGGATTCTTTGGCTTCTCCCCTGCATGTTATCTTGCGTGGAGAAGGGAGTGCGTAGAGAAGATATGTACTTCACAGGCAACCCTTCCACACACCTCCAGTAGCCCTCTTCTGATAGCAAGGGTGGTTTTGCTGGCCTTACAGGAGAGTTTGGATTTTGCATCAGTGCAGCGATTCCTAATGAATGCATTTCTGGATCTCTAGACTTTGAAGAGAAAAGTAATTCTCATCAATAGATGCTCAACATTCTGATAGATACAGACCTTGTCTGAAAGTTAGTTACAAGTTTATTGTTTAATAAAACACTCACATCTATGGTTAAACAGAGAAAACCACTACAAACAATGTAATTAAAATTTATTAAGTTATACAAGAGCTGTCTAAATGGAGAACATTTTTTAATAGCTGGCTTTTTTGTTGTTAATCATCTCAAAATAACTTAGCACTTTTTCTGTTATTGAGAATAGGTGCTAGTTATGAGCTCTGTGTGAGATTTACAGACAGTGGCCCTGGACAGTAGTGTAATAAATATATCTCCATCTTGTTTGTTATGCCACCACACTACAGACCTCTTGTTATCAAGTTGCTGCCTCCCTTTCCTTTTCTTTTTGCACCTCCTTTTCCCCCTTTCAGGACAAACTGCTAAATGGATATGCAGTGTGATATACTGTATACACATCTGTTTTACCTTGTGCAATTAGATCATGGATAAAGGGATTTGAAAGGGGGAACAAAGGGGAACCTGAGGTCATTGTTTGGCTCATTTGTAATTTTTAGGGTTCTTGACACACAAGCTGTGACATGCATGATGGTTTGAACTAACATGTGTTGCTCTAATTATGGTGCTTTCCTTGTGGGACCCACAACATAGAATCTTCACTTGTTGTTTCATGTCTTAAGTTAGTGTTCCAAGTTTAACATCAAGGTCATTTTGTGTCTGGTGCTTTTGAAATGCTGTGTAACAAACTTACTGAAGAAAAACCACAAGAGAGCACCAAATAAGTAAATACCTTTTGTCCCATGTGGGTTTTACTAGCAGATTATGATTTACAGCTTGCCTTTGGGAACCCAAGAAAGGTCATGATAGAATCCAGTCGGGAGACTGAATGAAGCAGTAAGAGACTTTTGAGCTGAGGTCTATGAAGGTAATGAGCAAGAGTTTCCTTTCCTGTTTGGAGTGAAAAGAACAGGAGTACTTGTGGCACCTTAGAGACTAACACATTTATTTGAGCATAAGCTTTCGTGGGCTACAGCCCACTTCATCGGATGCATGCAGTGGAAAATACAGTAGGACGATTTTGTATACACAGAGAACATGAAACAATGGGTGTTACCATACACACTATAACGAGAGTGATCGGTTAAGATGAGCTATTACCAGCAGGAGAGGGGGAAAAAAACACCTTTTGTAGTGATAATCAAGATGGGCCATTTCCAGCAGTTGACAAGAATGTATGAGGAACAGTAGGGGGGAAAAATAAACATGGGGAAATAGTTTTACTTTGTGTAATGACACATCCACTCCCAGTCTTTATTCAAGCCCAATTTAATGGTGTCCAGTTTGCAAATTAATTCCAGTTCTGCAGTCTCTCATTGGAGTCTGTTTTTGAAGTCTTTTTGTTGTAATATTGTGACTTTTAGGTCTGTAATCGAGTGACCAGAGAGATTGAAGTGTTCTCCGACTGGCTCATGAATGAGGTGAACGAGCCTCTGATAATGTGGCTGATGTGGTTAGGCCCTATGATGCTGTCCCCTGAATAGATATGTGGACATAGTTGCAATGGGCTTTGTTGCAAGGATAGCTTCTTGGGTTAGTGTTTTTGTTGTGTGGTGTGTAGTTGCTGGTGAGTATTTGCTTCAGGTTGGGGGGCTGTCTGTAAGCAAGGACTGGCCTATCTCCCAAGGTCTGTGAGAGTGAGGGATCGTCCTTCAGGAGAGGTTGTAGATCCTTGATGATGCGCTGGAGAGGTTTTAGTTGGGGGCTGAAGGTGATGGCTAGTGGTGTTCTGTTACTTTCTTTGTTGGGCCTGTCCTGTAGTAGGTGACTTCTGGGTACTCTTCTGGCTCTGTCAGTCTGTTTCTTCACTTCAGCAGGTGGGTATTGTAGTTGTAAGAATGCTTGATAGAGATCTTGTAGGTGTTTGTCTCTGTCTGAGGGGTTGGAGCAAATGCGGTTGTATCGTAGAGCTTGGCTGTAGACAGTAGAATGTGTGGTGTGGTCTGGATGAAAGCTGGAGGCATGTAGGTAAGTATAGCAGTGAGTAGGTTTCTGGTATAGGGTGGTGTTTATGTGACCATTGCTTATTAGCACTGTAGTGTTCAGGAAGTGGATCTCTTGTGTGGACTGGTCCAGGCTGAGGTTGATGGTGGGATGGAAATTGTTGAAATCATGGTGGAATTCCTCAAGGGCTTCTTTTCCATGGGTTCAGATGATGAAGATGTCATCAATGTAGTGCAAGTAGAGTAGGGGCATTAGGGGACGAGAGCTGAGGAAGCGTTGTTCTAAGTCAGCCACAAAAATGTTGGCATACTGTGGGGCCATGCAGGTACCCATGCAGTGCTGCTGATTTGAAGGTGTACATTGTTCCCAAATGTGAAATGGACACAAATCAGACGTCAAGAATTATAACATTCAAAAACCAGTCGGAGAATACTTCAGTCTCTCTGGTCACTCGATTACAGACCTAAAAGTCACAATATTACAACAAAAAAACTTCAAAAACCAAGAGACTGCTGAATTGGAATTAATTGCAAACTGGACACCATTAAATTAGGCTTGAATAAAGACTAGGAGTGGATGTGTCATTACACAAAGTAAAACTATTTCCCCATATTTATTTTTCCCCCCTACTGTTCCTCACACATTCTTGTCAACTGCTGGAAATGGCTCATCTTGATTATCACTACAAAAGGTGTTTTTTCCCCTCTCTCCTGCTGATAATAGCTCACCTTAACCAATCACTCTCGTTATAGTGTGTATGGTAACACCCATTGTTTCATGTTCTCTGTGTATATAAAATCATTCTACTGTATTTTCCACTGCATGCATCCGATGAAGTGGGCTTATGCTCAAACAAATGTGTTAGTCTCTAAGGTGCCACAAGTACTCCTGTTCTTTTTGCGGATACAGACTAACATGGCTGCTACTCTGAAACCTGTTTAGAGTGAGTAATTTTGAATTTTTGTGTCTGCAGTGTTGTCTAATCCATTATATTTAAGGGCAAAATATCCTAAAAACATTAAAAAAAAATAAAACTGGAATATAATATAAAAGCGATTCTAGAGTCTGTTCCTGTTCTCTTTGAAATTAACAGGAGCAAGGTCAAGCCCCTACTCTACATCAAATTGCATAGAAGAAAATGTCACTTTTTGAAAAGCGTATTAAATGTAATAAAAAGGGAAAAATAATGAAAATGAAACTGTCTCGACAGTTTCCAGGCATTGGGCAGTTCTGCAACTAGCAAAATTTCCACTGAAATCAATGAGACTTTGACTCACAGCTTGAGATGTGGGGAATGCAGCTTTCAGGCAGAAAACTTTCAAAGCCTTTCTGAAATAGTTTCTATTTTTAAAATGTTTAATTTATAATAAATTCAAACCATGAAAATTAACCAACATTTTTTTTTTCTAAAAGAGAATAGCGCTTACTTTGTGACTTAGTCTTCTGGTCCAGATTTTCAAAGTGCCTAGTGATTTTTGGATGACTCCAATTTTAGGTGGCCAGTTTTGATATAAATTAAGGCAACTAGATTTTCAGAGGACAGGTGTTCAGTACCTTTAATTAGACATCTTTGAGGTGTCTGAAATCAGACAGCCAAAATCTGAGGAGCCAAGATCATAGCCAGTTAAAAATCTTGGCTCCTGCCTTTCATGCATTCAGATACAGAACTGCATTTCCTGCATCTCCAGCCACATCAGTAGACTGAATTTGAACTGTAAGAAATATAATAAAATGGCAGCTTTCACTACAAACCGACAACGCTTACAGTTATGGTGAGACTGGAAGAGTGACATATACTTTATTTAATTAAAAAAATATAAGGTAAATAAGAACTGGGTTATGTCTGGACATAAACACTCCCTTGCTCACTTTGCTACCTAATAATGCAACACTGAGCTAGCTAGTGTACGAACACCAGAAAGCAAAATTGTCTGATTCGTCTGTTTCAGTAATACAAGTTGAGTGAAATGCACAATAGCAAACCTAGCATAAATAGTGAAAAGTAAATTGAATTTTGAGATTTAAATGGAGAGCTCGAACAATGGAAGATGTTCTCAGTGATGCAGTTGTACACCACAGGTATTCAGCCCAAAGTTGCCAACTCTCACTGTGTTGTTGTGAATCTCACAATATCTGCTAGTGCTTCTTTTCCTTAAAGCCTCAGCTTCTGTAGTGATGGGATCACATGAAAATCTTTTTTTCTGTCTTTTGTAAATTTCTAGCTCTCATGGTTGTGAAGACGAGCTTGAACACGTGAACCCTAAATACTAAAAAAACGAAGTTAAATAAATGGAACTCAAACTGTTATTAATATTAAAATCTCATGACTTTGAAGCCAATCTTTTGATTTTTTGGGGGGTTGACTCATGGTTTTTGAATGCTAGGGGCTGGCACTAATGTCAGCCTGTGGTCCACTGAGAGCCAGCTAATCACAGGGTCTTTCCTCTTTATTACCAGCTGCTACATTGCATTAAAAGGCACATTAATTGAATTAAAAGGCTAAAACACATTAGATACCTCCCAAACACTACTTTTCCATGAAGGCAACTGATGCAGTTGCCATAGGGAGGTTCTGCAATCATGATTTTGAGTGGACAATCTCTGTTAATATGTAGTATGTGCTTTGGAAAATATGAGAACCCTCAGTATACATCTCTTCTAATCCTGCGTAGAGACACCAATAACAAGTCCCATAGGAACACATACAGTAACTCCTCACTTAACATTGTAGTTATGTTCCTGAAAAATGCGACTTTAAGTGAAACGATGTTAGGCGAATCCAATTTCTCCATAAGAATGAATGTAAATGGGGGGTTACGTTCCAGGGAAATTTTTTTTTGCCATACAGTACAGTACTATAGTTGGGAGGTGCCCCCGCCTTACCCCAGACAGGGACAGCCCACTGGCACTGGAGACAATGAGGCAGGCAAGGAGGCTGAAGATGCTGTAGGCTAGGAGAAGCACATTGCGCAGCAGCAGTGGCGGGGGGCTCAACCCTCGGCCCACCCACTCCACCCCTTTCCCCAAGCCCCCACACTTAACCCGCCTCTTCTTCCCCCCCTTACTCTGCACTCCATGTCCTAGTTCCTGTCCCCTCTTTCCCCTCCCTCCTGCCCGCGGCAGTCAGCTGGCTTGTGACGTTCAGGGGGCAGGAGGGTGGGGGGAGGAACGAGGACTCGGTGTGCAGCCTCCCCCCTTCCTTCCCTGCCTTCTGCCCGCGGCAATCAGCTGATTTGCGGTGTTCAGGAGGAAGGGGGAGCCTGTGCGCCGAGTCTTCGCTCCTCCCCCCTCCCTCCTGAATGCCGCAAGCCAGCTGATTGCTGCGGGCAGGCTAGGGGGAGGAGGAGGAAGGCGCTGATCTGCGGGATCTGCTGGCGGGCGGGAGGTGCTGTGTGTGGGGGGGGGGTGTAGGGGAGCTGATAGGGGGGCTGCCAGCTGTGCACAAAGCAGGCAGCCAAACGGTGTTATAGTGAAGTATTGCACAACTTTAAATGGAGCATGTTCTGTAACTGAGCAGGGACGTAAGATCAAAACAATGTTAAGCGAGAGGACGTTAAGTGGGGAGTTACTGTACTGTCTGAGATCTTATCTGAATTTTGCTACAGAAACCCTACTTATCGTCACTTGTCCATGAGCCAAGTTATGGTAGTGTAGTGTGGTGACTTATTGTAGTCACTGGATGTGTTCATGTTATTTAATTACCTTATTGACAATCCAGATTACATTGTTCAAAATAAGCAACACATTCAAGGAATCAGTATGGTACTAGGTTTTGAAGGCCCAGCTTGTCAAATCCCTGGCTGGGATCATTTAGTTGGGGTTGGTCTTGCTTTGAGCAGTGGGTTGGACGAGATGACCTCCTGAGACCTCCTTTTCCAACCCTGATCTTCTATGATTCTATATCAGTGACAATTTATTTTTTGTCTGAGAAAATGGCATCCCTTGGTACATTTTGTCTTTAAACAAATAACTTATGATTTGAAAAAAGTCCCAACAGACAGAACATTGTGTGATAGTTTCTTACAGGAACATTTGTGTACAAAATAATGCTAAATGAAAATATCTTAAAAAGAAAAGGAGTACTTGTGGCACCTTAGAGACTAACCAATTTATTTGAGCATGAGCTTTCGTGAGCTACAGCTCACTTCATCGGATGCATACTGTGGAAATTGCAGAAGACATTATTATATACACAGACACCATGAACCAATACCTCCTCCCACCCCACTCTCCTGCTGGTAATAGCTTATCTAAAGTGATCATCAAGATGGGCCATTTCCAGCACAAATCCAGGTTTTCTCACCCTCCACCCCCCCACAGACAAACTCACTCTCTTGCTGGTAATAGCCCATCCAAAGTGACCACTCTCTTCACAATGTGTATGATAATCAAGGTGGGCCATTTCCTTAATAAATATCTTGTAATTTAGTGAAGCCTAAATACCATCTATTCAAATTATAAGAGAATGCAGGGTTAAAAAAAAAAATCCAGTCTGCTCTAGACCGTATGTAAAAAAAATGCTTCAGGTTCTTCACAGTAATGCAAATGTAAGAAAATTGACATACATTTTTTTAACTGCTTTATAAATGATGATTTCTATCTTTACATATTCAATTTTTAGTCACGATGTGTTGCCAGATTTTTAACCTCCTAATTCTGAACATCAATAACTATTGGAACACAGAAGAGGTGAAAATTGATAGCAGTGGTCATGGTTAGTTGCAGGTGAGTAGATGTAATAAATATTGTCAGTGTTGTGTAACTATTGTAAATCTTAAGGAATCCTTTTCCATTTGTTTCTGGTGGCAATAAGACAATAGTCAGAGTACTGACTCTCAAGCTGCTGGTAGAAGAACTTCTTCCCACTTCATTCTCAGAAATGCAGAAAACTTCACTTAGGCCTGGTCTACACTGGGTGCGGGGGGGGGGAGAGAATTGATCTAAGTTACGCAACTTCAGCTATGTGAATAACGTAGCTGAAGTTGACATACTTAGATCTACTCACTGCGGTGTCTTCACTGTGGTGAGTTGACTGCTGCTGCTCTCCCGTTGACTCCGCCTGTGCCTCTCACGGTGGTGGAGTACAGGAGTCGACAGGAGAGTGCTCGGGGGTCGATTTATCGCGTCTAGACTAGACGCGATAAATCGAGCCCCGCTGGATCGATCGTTGCCCGCCGATCAGGTAGGTAGTATAGACATACCCTTACGAATGGCACGTCTACATGACGGGTGCTAGTAGCACCCTGCAGTGCTACAAGTGTGCTGCTGTAGGCGCCGACATTAACAGAAGAGATTTTTTCCCAGCTGTGTCCGTGCAAGGGGTTAGGTTGGCTTATCTATGACACTCAGGGGTGTGAATTTTTCATACTGTTGAGTGGTGTAGCTAGATCAGTGTAAATTTTAAATGTAGACCAGGGCTTAGTGATTTTTGGGGTAGAGGTGGGGAGAGGGAGTTTGCAGTCTGCCATTTATGTGGGTTGCTGAAGTAACCTCCAGTCATGCTTTTCTCTCTCCAGACTTAACCTCAGCAGATAAGCAGAGGATGAAGGTTTGGGGTAAATGGGATTAGGAGTCAATTTACTATGCAACTACGTTTTGTAAAGATGAAGTGCATACACTTTGTCGTCATGCCTTCTTTCCAAGCTGTGAGGCAACCCATTCAAATAATCTTCCTTACATAATCATTTTCATAGCTCAAGGACAGCCACAGTTCAGAACAATCTAATTTCTTCCTTATGCTCTGTATTACATATGATGCTCACTAACTGAGGCCCAGATTTTGGAGTCTTGACTCAGGCAAAGATAACTTTGGCCCAATGTACATAGTTCAGTGAGCTGATGATAGTTGTTGGTGCTGAAGAACAAAGCAGTAAAACACTGCTACAGATACCAAAGTTTATCAGCAGGCTGATGCAACCCAAGTAGTAGCTGAAGGTGAACTGGCCCTGTTTGAAGGATGGAAAGGAGTCTTTTCAAGCAAACATATTACTAGTTTTCCTTCATGGGAAGTTATGTGCTATTTTTCTGTGCCAAATCACAAATCTAGTGACCTTGCTAAGAACTGCTTTAGATCTAAACATACTTTGATTTTCACAAGCAATCGCTTTCTTGGATTTGTATCTGCACTTTGGTAATTCTGGATGAGGAACATAGTTACTGTGCTTTGGAAAAGACAGACAACTCAAGAAAATAACAGGCCGGACGACAGTGGTTTAGCTAAACCTGACTTTTTTGCAAGAGCACTGAACAGCTGGCAGCACCTACTAATTTTGTTTGTATTCTGTCAATGAAAACACCTGCATGTGATCTATATTTGCTAGTCTTATCCCCTTGTTCCAGGCCACACTTGCATTTGCCAGCACTTAGATAAAGCCCTTTGTTCTTTGCATATGTCATGTTTTGTGCCGTCTGAAATATTGTGGTAACCTAATTCCTTCTGCTGATCAATACCGTATATCAGGGTTATTCACACTGATCTGGGTTAAGAGACCTAAGATGTTTAGCTGAGTAGGGTAATAGTTTTCAACAAGATTGGAAAGAAATGGAACCCTTTTTTTTTTAGTTTTCTCTAAGTGCCACATTGAGAAGGAATTATTTTCAGTGGATTCCTTTGGAAACCTACTGTAGATCAAGAAAAGGGAAGTTAAATGTGGGTAGTGGAATTATGCAATGTTACATTTAACAGAGTCGGCAAACAGACAAAGATGTTAGAAATGAATGGTACTACTCCAGCATGATGTAAAATGCTTCTTAAACTTCAATACCTACAATATTTTATGACCTTTAAGCTATAATTGACACATGGATAATTAATTTGCAGTTACCTCTGGCCTGACTTCCAGCTCTGGACAGAGTTCCCCATTCATTAGCAAGAACTTTTGTCTGTCTCTGACCAGTCTCTGAGCTCCCTCTCTAAGACACAATCCCATATAATATTCATATTTCCCACATTTTCCACACCTATTGTGAGCACACTTCCCTTAGTCAGCTGACTTTCTTCTTATCTGTTAACTCCATAGTCTCCACCATCAGCTGTGCCTTCTGTTCCACACTTGACAATTTCTCATTCTCATGCTCGCACATTAACTCCGGGGAAAGCCTAGGGACTGTACAGACTTCCGTGCTCCAAAAGGTACCCTTGCTGAAATAGTTACATGGTGGAAAACCTGGTGTATGGACTTGGGCTACATTGTGCTCTTTATCCATGCACAAAATTCCCCTTCATATCCATGGGAATTAGCTTGTAGCTCAAGGGGATAAATGACTCTGAATCTGGAGGATTTAAGGAACGTACTGCAATGTCAGGCCATGCATCTGGGGGAGGGGAGAGAGTTTATGGGGAGAGGAGGCAAAAGACTTTTCAGAAAAAAAAGTCAGGCATATGCAGATAACCTAATGTCTGTGGCAAAATGGAGCTGAGTTGCTGAAGCAGTGGAGCTCCAGGAGGTGGGTAGTCTGTAGCTAATTGATTTTCCTGCCTGCAGAATGACTAAAGATAGGAATGGATAGAACTCCATTGGCACCATCTGTGATTCACAGCCATTTCAGAGCATGCTTGTTACAAACGTGGGAGTATACTCAAGTTGGCAATTTTGCATGTAAAAGTGGCTGTGATTTGATGGCTAATGCAGTAAATGTGAGTCAGTTCAGCTACATAACAACAAATGGCATACAGTTGCTGGTTGTATCAGAAAAGAGGCCAGAATTACTCTCTTCATTTTCTAATGACTACAGTTTACCAGATTATGCATTTTGTATGTTACTAGTCCAATTGAGACTAGAATAAATTAATTGTAAATGCATCTTGTTGTCTCCATAAAGTCTTAGATATTCTAGGATGTTGTTAAGGGATTTTTATCTTAAAACATCCCTCTAGATTTAGCCTGATTCCTGTTGTCCATTTTGCTGGTCTTCAATTCTTGCATTTTTCAGTCCTTAGTTTGGAGCAGTGCTCTTGGAATGGGGTAGCACTTCTGGTCCCAATACTCTTCCAGGGCTGCTATGAGGCTGTAATAGTGCTGACTAGATCAGTTCTGTTAGAGATGCATTGTGGCACGTCCAAATTTCAAGTAATTCCCAAAACATCGAATCAGAATATGCCTGGATTTTATTCTCACTAAATCCTACTCACATATGATGAATAAACTTATCTTTCTGCAGGAAAGATACTAGAGTACTGGACCTTCAAGTTCACAAGAGGGTCATGACCATTCAAAACAAGAAGGGATGTAAAGTTCAATTAACTGGTTTGTGTGTATAGTGGATTTAGTGCAGGTGCAATATCCCAGATGGACAGCTCAAGAGAAGAGAGGACTTCTGTGCACACAAAAAAGAAGTAGTGCCAGTGCAAAATTCCCAAGATGGTTCCATCAGTGTTCTTCAATCATATTCTTAAGCCCTGCTCTTGGTGTGTGAGGGCAATTCATTCTCTGTGCTTAGTCAGTGCTTGGCCTTTCTGCCAAAAAAGGTACCAGTTGTGATGGCGGGTAATCTTGAGTTGTGGTCATGAGTTCACTGTCCACTGTCTTAGTCTGATTAGCCAACAATCAGCACACTTCACTTTGGCCATAGAACGGTAATCAGCTGGTCACTTTGAAATCATATGGTGCTAGATTTAAACAATGTAATGTTTTTCTGTACAAGATCTTATTAAAATTATTTTATTCTAACCTTCTAATAAATGGATCACATTATCTGCCGAGTAATATATTTAGAAATACTATTTGCATGTTTAGACTTTTCTCAGTTGTGTTTATGTTTTAAACTAAATGTAGAAGCACTGAGTCTATGATCCTCCACTAAAGATTTTTTTGGTCCTTCTGCATTTTGGATATTTAGGAGCAATTTTCCTCTTACCCAAGACAGAATATTCAAGTACTGACCAAAGAGGGGTGAAACTGCACAACCCATGGTTAAACCAGATTATTCTGAATAAACTAAGTGTCTGGCAGCAGCTATGGGTGTTAACTGCAGTGAAGGGGCTACTTAACCTACATAATAATCCAGAGTTATTCCTGTCACAGCTAGCCAGACAGTAATATTTTTCAATAAAACTACTGTAATTCAGAGAAGTCCTGAAATATACAGAAGAAATGCAGATGGAAAAATGTATCTATTTTTCACATAGAGGAAAATAAAATAAGACACAAAAAGTAATTAAGACAGTGGAGAAAAAATGTGGAAGGTGGTAGATGCTGCAGTTATTTCATATGTATTATAGTCAGGTAGAGATAAGTTAGTGACTCTATCTTCAGGTTGGGTTCAGTTTTTTATTTAAAGGAAAGACTGTGTTATATGAAGGATACAGCATATCTCCCCCAAATTTATAGCACATAATTTTGGGGTAAAGGTTGAGTTTTCTGAGAATTTTCAAATAAACCTTTTTGAGTTAAGAATGAATTTTAAAATGGTAGCGTTAAGACATTTTCAGTGTCTTATCCTTTTCTGTGACCTTGTTGCTAACACATGGCTTGTTTGCCATCACTCACACTTTCCCTATAGTTAAAACTCATGGTCCACAATCTTCAAATGTATATTTCAAGAAATGAGCTACTAACCATTATTTTGCTGTCTTTCCCATGACATTCACAATTTTCCTTTACTCAAAGTGGCTGCCAGTGGGACTGAAGCTACTCAATGGGTTTAAAGCCAGTCATGACCTCAGTAATGCTATATTTCCATTTTTTCATATTTATAATAACTGCCATTTCCCATAATTTACAATGTGATTGAAACTACCCATGACTCCATTACCACCTTCCTTCTTTGTTCTACAGTTAAGGGAAGACACTACACTTAACACATTTATCTCCTTAACAGTAATAAACACAAGTCCTAATTATAACCTCATGCTTCACCCCATAAACAATCCTAAATAATCACTGATGTTCCTGAGATTGTAATTAAGGTTTTGCATTATACTGTGAGGGACATTAAATTGTTAAGGGGCAGAGTCCATCACCGTAAAAACGTGCTACGTAGGCATTAGGTTCTGGTTTAGAGGTGTCCCATAGGTTGGCCTTTTCGTGTTTTTTAGAGAGACTGTTTCATTTAAACAACCTTAACCTTTTTTTTTTAAATAAAGGTGTTTTTTGTGAAATAGTGTAGGGGCTAGTTTTACCCTGGCCAGTACTTCTGCTACTTTGTGTTGCAGTGATGACTGAACCTTAACATTTTTGGATAATCATCCAAAATTCAAGTTTTTATGCAAGCTTCTCAGGTCTGCAAAACGGGTTTGAAAATCTTACTCCAAATCCTGATTACCATGCTTACATGAGAAGTCCAAGTGGGAACAGATTTTCTACCAATATTTTTAGTACTTCCTGCTTCCATGTAGACAACACATACCACTGGAGCAGATGTTTAATTTCAGAACTTCTCCTTCTAGGTGAAACCAGGTAATGCAGAAGTATGGGAAAATGAAGTGAAAATAATTCATATCACTGGATAAATGAGTTAAAACCAACCCCTTTATTATATAGATGAAGATTTAGCTGCAGCATTTATCTTGTTATAGGTTGGGCCTTCCCCCATGATATTGATTCTTATCCTTTTTCCCTCTTTTGTATGGTCCAAATATTGTGAGAAGATTCAGGTCAATTCTTATTTTTATCCAGTCCAATTCTGAACTGGTTTACTCATCCCTCATCAATTTATTCTGAAAGGAACAGTTATATTGGTCTAATGGGTAGCAGAAATGTGCTATAAAGCATAAGGGTCTTTAATCTGGAGCAAAAATGAAAAAAAAGATTTGATAAAGTTTTACAGAAAAAAGTTAAAAATCCATTTAAAATGCCATTAATTTGCTTTAGTGGCTTGCTCAGTTTAATGACAGTGCCATCATTAAACCTGGGAACATTTAATGGGGAGGGGAGCAAGACCACTTCAAGGATGTTGATAATTGGGGGTGGGGGGAGGAAGAGAAAAAGATCTAGTAAGGGATACAATGTTATCTGAGTGGTTAGTTTTGTAATTCAGTATTGCAGTGACAGAGCTTTTGGGCCTGCTGCCTCTTGAGCAGGGACAATGTAAGCTTCTTGGCAAAATTTAAAGAACAAATTTGGTCCTAAAGTTAGTCTCATAAGCTTCTATTCAGGCACTTAAATATGTTGCCTGATTTTCAAAAGGGGTGGTCACCCTGCATTTCCCTTTAGGTCTGTAGGAATTCTCCAGGATTGCAGGATAGGTTTTCAAATAACTATTGCTGTAATAAAACCAAGGGTCTCAGTACAGGCTGACATACCAAAGAAGGAACAAGGGGAGGGACTATGCTTATGGGCCTCCCGCGACCCCACTCCCAGACTCTTGAAGTACCCCAGTTCACTGGGGGAATGTGCAGACTTGTTCCCCAGGTGCACCCTGGCTTCTTCTGCTGCCTAGCATGGAGCTCGTGGTTCTGCTTCCTTCCCGCCATTTAGCATGCTTCGGACTCCAGTTGTCTGTGGCCTTGTGTGTGGTGTGGAAGGTAGGGGAGGCTCTTTTACATAGACACAGCAAGGACCAGTGGAGCAATCTGTCTTTAAGACTGAAGGCACAAGTAACCTACCTTGAAATTAGTTTGACTACATTAATTTCCCTCTGTTTGGATAACACTGTGGTGATTAAGGATGGTTCCCTTCTCTCACCTCTTTCCCCACCCCCATTTTTTATTATACATTGGTGATAAAACTGGCACATTCTGTAAATAGTGAATTATAAGCCAGTCTTGAATATTAAAGATGTTGAAAATGAAAGAGTTTTGACATACTAATTATTTCTTCACAACTGATCGTGGAATAGCCACTGGGGCAAAGTACATTTAGACCACAGCTCCTTCTGGTGTCTGGCTTCTTTGGGGATGCTGTCAATTCAGGCTTTCAGGAGTGAATGGCTTCAGTGAGCAGTTCGGGCTTTTATTGATGGCATTATCATTTTCTATGCATAAGTGGGAAGTTTTAAGTGGGATCATTGTTAGATTTCCTCGCTGGCTCATGACCGGCTGTTGCTAAGAGATATTCACACGTATTTGCTGTGTGAAGGAGTTCATCTCTGCTTCTGTGTGGATTTTGATAGCACAATCCAGCAGAGAGAAATATGTGAATGTTTGAGCAGTGCAGAGTGGGGAATGACATGGTACCAAAAAATCCTGCACAGTTCTTTTCTGTCAGTACATGTTTTCTGTCAATACAATGCAATATAAATGTATACTGTACATGAGGCTGTTCTCTTGTATGTGTTTCTTTTCTCCATCCAAACAAGTCTTTTCAAACAGTGGCATCAAAAGGGTCAGGGGGATGGCACATAATATAGAAGCCTTATGCCATCCTCAACTTGTTAGGAACTGAAATCCCAGAAGTCCAAGTGAAATTCCTGGCACTGAGGGTCTTCAGCACAGGTTTGGATCAGGACTTCCATGTTTAGCGTAGTGCCAAGGACTGTAAAAATGTAAACTGTATGGGTTTTGGGAGAAAGGGTTCAGAAGTTGGGTTTGACTAAGCACCCAAAAGTCTGAAATCTGCCACAGACAGCTCCTATCTTAATTCTGATTGGGCCAGAATTTCCACAAAAACAATTTTCCTGCTGGTATTTTGACATTTCTCCTTCTGCTTCCAGCCAGAACCAGGAACTGCAAAGACATGCAAAAATAAAAAGCAAGTTATCCAAACTCTTTTATTGAACCTCAAGAAATGTTTTAATTCAAGATTTGGGAGATGGTTCAGGTTAGTTCTTGCTTTATGTGGACCTTGTTCATCCATCCTGATCCAACTCCCATTGACTTCAGTGGGAGTTGGATCAGGCCCCTAATTAATAGGTACCATGCTGGGATCGGACTACATCCATCAGTGGAAGATAAAGAGTGCTGGAAGAAAAAAACCCATAAAATAGAGAACTGATACAAATTCATGGTAATGCTTGAATTGGGAGGTGGATCATACCCACTTCTCTCTCTTGCCAGTTGAAAACAAGTTGAGAAGAAAGTTGAAGCCACCATAATATTTTTAAGGGCATTTCTGGACCATGATTATCTTATCTCGAAGAGGGGTGATTGTATTTAGCTCTTTAGAGCTAATTATAAAATTGTTTGTTTGGACTGGAATTAGTTCCCTGCAGAACATGTCTTTGTAGCAAAAAAGCTAATTAGAGTGAACAGTTGTTTCATTTCCCTTATGACTATTGGGGCACGTAAATGCTGGTGTCAGAAGAATTTAAAGAGAGATGGCCAACGTTTGTGGGTCCCAAATTAAACCTACCATTACCCTTCCCTCACCCACTGCTTGTGTTTGCTAAGTCTTTGTAATCCGTTTATGTGCTTCTTTTCTTCCTTCATTATAAATGCTTCAGTGCTGTTGTTTATCAGTATAAATAAATTCAATTCCACTAGCCTAATTCTCTGTAACAAACTAGTGTCTTTTTGTGTTTGTTTGAGATAGAGGAAATAACATTTCAGTGAGGAAACCGGTTTCAGTTTCAAGCTTGTAAGAACTCATGAACAGTACCGATATTTTTTTAATTATGAAAAATTACCTTGACAGTGTGTCCTTAATTATTCTCAGGATGTAAGACAGATAATGAACACTTCAGTACTGGCACAAAAATAACTTTACATTTCTTTGGGTGACTTTGAAATATTCTGGAAGTACTTTGGTGCTGGAAATTGGCCAGTCGTGCTTTGACTACCGCTACAATCAATAGGGGTCACTGATGCCATAGCCAATGAGTGACCCACAATCATTTCAGAGGTAATGGGAAAAACAAGATGAATTATGGACCAAATGATTGATGTTGTTTGGCTAGGATAGAGCTTTAGGCTCTTTTAATGGACAGTCAGTGCTTTAAAAAGGGAAGGGTAATTAGTTCTACAGGACTAAATTAAGATAAAATCTCCAAGCTGAATTAGTTAAATTGTTTTTCTCCTGGTGAGAATTTACTTGTAAAGAGAACCATCCTTTCAGGCTGCTGAAAGGATGGCAGGCTGAGGGATCTTGCTGCTCTCCTGTATATTGTTGATTAATGGAAACTTTCCAATGGAGATACTAAACTCCATGACCCTGGTTCAGGAAAGCACTTAAGCGCATGCTTTTAGCCCCATTGACCTCAATAAGACTTAACACATGCTTAAGTGATATCCTGAATAAGGCTGGTTTCCTGTATCTGGGTATTAAATTGTACAACATAGCATTGCTTCCTGTTAATCTGAAGGACTAGGTTGTTTGGCCCTTGATGTTTGTTGTCTCAGACAAACATGAATATAATAGTGTAATAATTAATATATGAATCTCCTCAGTCAGTGTGGCTGAACAGAAGAGCTTGACATTGTTCCCTGAAGATCCATAGGAGAAATCAGTTTAAGAGTAGAGTGCGCTCCGCTGAAGAAGGGGAAGAGGTGGGGGAGATTTTTAAAGGCGCAAATGGCGGTTAGGGGCCCAACAACCATCTGAGCCTTTTAAAATTTCTCCTTACGTTACTACTAGAAAAATCCTGACATCTGCACCTTGGTATATGTAGTAGATGTTGAGGGGAAATTGCCCTGAATATCTCTGTCAGGGTGGGCTGAACTCCAGAAGTGCCATGATGTCCAATTCAAACTCGTCTGTAGTGTCTTACGTCACTGGAAAGTTAATATCACTAATAGAGATTGTCAAACAATTTCAAATTTTTAAATTTTTCAAGTGGGGGACGGGGGGGAAGGAAAATTTTTCATGAAAATGTTCACAGTCCTCCCTCCCCCAGTTTTATTAGCTTCTCTTAGTTGGCTTTATTCAACACGCTCTGCCTGTCGTTCAAAATATAAGGAACAAAATTGAGGTTGTCACAATGTGGTTTTGTTGCTGCATGGTCAGTGCGTAGCATTGGCTCCTGTTTGAGAGATGCCTGAGGCTTTACATATTTTCGTTGTCTAGAAAATGAGTTCCACGAGACAGGTTTTTTCTTCATCTTAAGTTGCAAGTGACACATTTCTTTCTTTAGCTTCCTGCAAGAATTAGTATTGTTCAGCATTCTAGCCAAGGTTTATGAACAGAATTTGATGTCTGAGTAAAGAAAAAGCAAGGGCTGCTAATAATGTATTCTAAGTTGTTCAAGAGATCAAGTCAATTGGTTGGGAAAATGTTCAATCTGATAATGCATCTAATTCATAAGAATATAATGCTTGCACATTTTAGCGTTTATCTCTGTCTGTATTCAGTATGGTATCTGCATAGCCTCAGGACTAATTTAAAAAAATATTTTAGTATATGTAAGAAACATCTGATTTAAGGTTGCATGTTCAGCCTTAGCTGTTGCATTTCCAAAGGTTTGAGTGCTTGACTAGGCACCCTTAACATAATTTTTGTATTTTATTGTCTATGTCAGAAGGAATAAATAAAGTTCCCAGTTGTGTAATTAGAAAGTACTCACTGGTCAAAACCAGCCTGTGCCTGTCCTCATCAATAGTAATCATACATACATACTATACTTAACAGGAATCAGTTAGGCCAAAGTGTGTCTCATTGGTATTGCAGGCCTAATTTGTATCTTTATACGAGGGCTCACATATCTTATAAGTGCACAGTTCAAGAAATACTTAAGGCAGATATGTACCTCCCAATGCCTTTCCCACCCACCGCCGTCAGCCCTTCTGCCTTCCTGCTGTGCCCTCAAATTGTGTTTTTTCTTGTTTTTGTTTTGTCGTCCGTCCCGTCCCCCCACCATTTAAACAAATCTAAAGCATTAAAAGCAGGTTAAGGCTTAGGATAGGTTTAAGCTGTTTTAGCTGCTTCAGTGCTGTAGCTAATTTTTTGTACTCCCTCCCACTGCAAAAAACAAAGAACACAATTTTTGGGGTGGACCCCAAGGTTAGCTGGCTAGTGGATGGGAAGCTTAAGGAATGGTCAAACAAAACCAAGTTGCTGATGCTGCTTAAACATATCCTTTCTAAGAAGTGTGTGCATCTATCTTTAACTAGACATTTTCCAGTCTAATGAAAAATATACTGAGTTGCATCCTATTGGCTACAAATTGTTTTCTTTAATCAATTTTAAGTATGTGATTTAGCCATATCAAAGTGGTATTCCGTCTTTTCAACTTTTTTTAAAAATATAATAATTGTAATAGTTTAAAGGAACCAGTAAATGCATACATTGAAAAAATATTCTGTGTTTGCTTAGTATATAATTTGTAAATTCTTCTCCATTTTAAAAGCCAAATAGTTCCCCTGCCCTCCTTCAACTTTCTGAGGGCAGTGTCGACTGGGAGATTGGGGGTAATAATCACAGACGTTTTTGCATGCAGTCCAGGTAATGAAGAACCAGACTTGGAACAGGTGAAGAGAGGGAAGGGGTCAAGGTTGTACTAAAATGACAATCACTTGGTACTCTGTCTTGCAGCAAAAACATGAGGCTGTTGTTTTGGCATGTCCCCTATGTGAAGGCTACGATTGTCAGAGTATTCTAGTCTTCAAATTCAAAGCTGTTCTTTACAAGGATCTCTTAAGTTTCCCATGTCAAATCCTTATAATGGAATATGACTTCTCTAGAAAATGAACAGGTTCTGTGTAAAGCTTCAGAGAGCCCATTGCATTAATGGTGCTAAGCTGTTGCACAGCAGTTAAGCAGAAAAGGGCAGGAGCCAGTAGTGGCTTGGTGAGCTGTAAGGATGATATTTAGATTCTGTTCTACTCAAGAGACAAATCCACTTGAATAAGGTCATAACAGCAATTAACCTTAGGTTCCTGGATCAGACGGAGGACAGAGTCTGTGTACGTGAGGGGTGGAGAAGGATGTGGGGGATAAGGAACTTGTTGCTTAATTTCCCTCCAAGAAATATCAGGATGAAAGGATGGGACAAGGAGTAAGAAGGCAGAGCTGGCATTTATTTTCAGATCACATGACTGGTATCCTTAGGAAAATGCTGTTTCCTCATTGCACTGTTTTCACCAGTGAACAAATTAAAGAATACTTAGCACTTATCCATTTATATCTTCAGAGCCTCACATAAATATTGAGCCTGAGCCTGCTCCCAATGAGTATTTTGTCACTGGAGTTCAATGGGAGCAGATTGGACTTGTTTACTACTACTAACACTTCTGTGAGGTAGGTGTGATTAATGTAACTATTACATTCTGAGACGTTTGTATTCTGTGTTCTGCACTTTTTAATATTAAGCCTATGCAGAGACGGCAGCCATTTTCTTCAGAGCTGGTGTACCCTTATACTGAGGTCATACATGTGCATGTACACCCCTCACTTCCCCCACAGACTTTATTCTTTCATCAGAAATTAAAGTGAGTTTTTTGCAAAAAACAAAACAGTAGGCAAATAAGCTGTATTAAACTTTAGTTTACAGTTGGGAAACTGAGGGGCAGAGATTTGCTCAAGGGGAGATAGCGAATTGGTGACTGAGACTGGATTAGAATTCCGAATTTTTGACTTGTAGTCTCATGCTCATTCCTCCAGCCCACACTGCTTCTCAGATAAAGAAGTACTGCAGAGAAACAAAATATGAATGGAGGGGGAAACCAGATGTGTCATACTTTTATATAAAGTAGCCATGCAACCTCTGACTCTGCTCTCTTAACCTAGACTGGATCAGTTTCTAAGGTGGAGATGTCATTCCAACAGACCTCTTCTACCTGTGACTAATATTCTAGTTTATAGTTGTTACAATTCTGGATTTTTTTTAAAGCCTCAGAATAAATTGCTTATGGGATTTTGGACTTAATTATCATCAGAGAGAACACAAAGAATGATCTAGGTGCTGCAGGAAATGGGACAGTTAATTCTGTAGGTGATACTATTTTCTTCGAGTGAAAATCAACCCCTCTGTATTATATTGTACTCTAGGAGGCACACTGGCCACTTATAATTAAAAATCTCTGGGCATTAAGCCCCAGTGTTATGCCTGGGAAATGACATAAGATGTTCTTCACTGTGTACAGTTATAGAGTGCTGCTGTGCTTTGGATAAAGGCTGCCACCTTCCAGCGTTGGAAATGTGTGCACTTCAGTGATGGATAAAATTATTTCTTGGTGGTACTATATACGGTACAACTTGAAATGTTTGAACGATGTGAGATCCTTGGCTGAATGGTGCTATGTAAATATTGCAGTTTTATTGTTTGTTTTTGTAAACAGTCATGTTTGCTTAATCAATTATCTCCATGCATACATAATAGGAGTTCCTGCCTGTGAATCTCTGATAGTTGGAATCACCTCTTCATTGGCATGTTTCTGTTTCTATTAGGTTGTCTGAAAGTTAGAGGGATTCTACAGAATGTCAGAAATATTCTTTGTGCAAAATCAAAAATGTGCTGATTTGCTACAGTTGAACACCTCCAGTTTGTATTTTTATCATAAACAAATGAAAGACAATGAGAAAAGATAAGTGCTTCAGAATATTAATTAAGGCAGCTTATAATGTAATGCCTATAAGAATCAGGGACATATAGCAACATGTGTGAATGCTGAAATGTAGTCACTGAACTCTTAGTAAATTACTTTAAATTCTAATTATTACTAGCTCTTGTAGTTTAGTAGCCAATGAGAACTAAAGGTTCAAATAAGTCAACAATATCCATGTTGGCTGTGAAGCCTCTATAAGGGTTTCAATGGCTCCAATCCCATGTAGACTCATTGTAATTTGAAATCCATATGTTTTTGGGTTCTCCCAATAACAAAGTCATACTCAAAGGTTTGGCAGCCTCTCCCTTTTGCTACAGTGGAACATGAAACTACCTCCTACCTCTCCATCCTTTGGATGATGGATGATGACTGGAGGGCTGATCTTAGACACAAGCAAAACAAATGACAACTTCAGTACCTGCTCTGTTCAGAATCCCTTCATTTTATGGTCCCGTGAAATCTCTTCTTCCAGCAATGGTAACAGAGGGGAAGAAAATAACTCCCTTCCAGATTGCTTCCCTCTATCAGCAGGACTGGAGGAGGAGGAGCAGCAACTCAGGCCTGATCCTTATCTCTAAAGACATAGGGCCCTCAGAGTGTAAAGCCAGCTTTCTGTGGCCTGCACTACGGCCACCAGTGATTCTGCTGAGCATGCTTAGAAGGAATAACATGACATCCATGCAAGAGAGCTTCCTGAGACAGACTAATGACCCCTCTTCTTCTCCCCGTAAAGAATTTAATGTGCAAGTGCAGTCAGAGAAGATCTGTGTAAAAATAAGTGATGCTGTGGTGTTTAGGGGCGCCAGTTCTGGTTGGACGAATTCCTGGAGGTTTCATCACATTACATAATTTTTAATTAAAGATTAATCTTTAATTCCTGGAAACACCAGGACAGTCTTGGAGGGTTGGCTTAGTATTCCCCATGCTGCCTCACTGACTTCCTGGTCAAATCTGAAGCCCCACACCAGCTCTGCAAACTCCATTCACATTCTAGAAGTCAGATAAGATTCTTCTTGCCTATTACACACCATTACTACTAATAAAGACACTACAGTTAGGAATCAGCTGGCAATATGCTTGGAACACGAGACAAAATAGAATCCAGGTTGCTCTCCTATTGCAGTGTTGACACTCTAGAGCTAACAAAAATAAAACAGAAAAGATTGCTTTTTATCTATCAAATAAATAGAACTGGCTTGTAGACACACAGGGAACTGATGTTGCTAGTTTTCCTTTGGCTCAATCTTTTTTTTTTTTCCCTGACCATAATCTCACTTTAAGGAGAATTATAGTTTGTCTGCCTGAATGCTTCTAAACTAGTATTTACAGACTTATTTTCATGTTAATAGCCGACCATTGTATCTCTTAATATATCTCAATCCATGTAGGGTTTGGACCACTTGATCTACCCTATGTATTCTCTGCTATAGCTATGCCTACATATCAGAATAGAGCCATAAGCAGAACAAACTGGTATGAGGTCAGTATTCTGCCTTTGTGATACTGGGTATAGCGCCACCTGCCAGGCTTCTGAGCACTAAAGGTTAATCTTTACCTGGTTGCTGCCGATCATGGCAAGAGCTGCGGACATGAATACAACTGGATTCCCTGTTCAGTGGTTTACCTTGTCTCCTACAGGCCTTTTCTGACTTGCTATTGTCTGCAGGCAGCATTCCCCTGTTATGTGTACTCTGGTGACCCAAGAAATACAGATGGATTTCTTTGGCATCTGCAAGTATACAGTCTATCTTGGTGACATCTAAAAGAGCCAATATAATCTACCTGAAAAAATGACCAATGGACTGTGTTTTCCTCACAGTACAGCTATCCTTTTATTCCCACCCAAGAGTGATACCAATGAGTTGTGCCTTTACAGAGAAGGGACCACTCACTGAACAGATGGAATGTATACCATTATGCAAACATTGTGCAAACTTTCCAGATTATGTTGGGGTATCCTCTCGCACTGAGGTTACCTCTCCAGGGGAGGGAACTCCAATCATTAGGAAAAGGCAGGTGTTGTTAGTAATGGGAGATTCAATCATTAGAAACTTAGATAGCTGGGTTTGTGATGACCGGGAGAACCATATGGTGACTTGCCTGCCTGGTGCAAAGTTTGCGGATCTCTCGAGGCATCTAGATAGACTTATGTGTAGTGCTGGGGAGGAGCCAGTGGTTGTGGTACATGTAGGTAGCAATGACGTAGGGAAGGGTAGGAGAGACGTCCTGGAGGCCAAATTTAGGCTGCCAGGAAAGAGACTGAAATCCAGGACCTCTATGGTGGCATTCTTAGAAATGCTATCAGGTCCACATGCAGGGCCAGGTAGGCAGGCAGAGCTTCAGAGTCTCAATGCATGGATGAAACGATGGATAGAGAGGAGGGGTTTAGATTTATTAGGAACTGGGGAAACTTTTGGGATAGGGGGAGCCTATACAGGAAGGATGGGCTCCACCTCAACCAAAGTGGATCCAGACTGCTGGCACTTAACATTAAAAAGGCTGCAGAGCAGTTTTTAAACTAAGAGATGGGGAAATCCGATTGCTGCAGAGGCGCACGTGGATCGGACAGAGACTTCTGTTAGAGGAGAGTCTATTGATGGAGATTCGCTAGGTTTTAGTCAGGCGGAGAGGATGGAAGAGGATAAAGTATGGGCCAGATCAGACGAGAAACATTCACATAAAGAATCTGACACATCAGAAAAGGGCAGACAAATAAACAGTGATAAGTTTTTAAAGTGCTTGTACAGAAATGCTAGAAGTCTAAATAATAAGATGGGTGAACTAGAGTTGCCTCGTGTTAAAGGAGGATATTGATATAATAGGCATCCCAGAAACCTGGTGGAGTGAGGAAAATCAATGGGACACAATCGTTCTGGGGTACAAAATATATCGGAAGGACAGAACAGGTCATATGGGGGCAGGAGGGAGTGGTACTATATGTGAAAGAAAATGTAGAATCAAATGAAATAAAAATCTTAAATGAATCCACATGTTCCACTGAATCTCCATGGCTAGTAATTCCATGCTCTAATAAGAATATAACAGTAGGGATCTATTATCGACCACCTGACCAGGACAGTGATAGTGATGATGAAATGCTAAGGGAGATTAGAGAGGCTATCAAAATAAAGAACTCAATAATAGTGGGGGATTTCAATTATCCCCATATTAACTGGGTACATGTCACCTCAGGACGAAATGCAGAGACAAAATGTCTTGATATTTTAAATGACTGCTTCTTGGAGCAGCTGGTACAGGAACCCACAAGGGGAGAGGCAACTCTCAGTCTAGTCCTGAGTGGAGCGCAGGATCTGGTCCAAGAGGTAACTATAACAGGACCTCTTTGAAATAGTGACCATAATATAATAGCTTTTAATATTCCTGTGGTAGGAAGAATATCTCAACAGCCCAACACTGTGGCATTTAATTTCAGAAAGGGGAACTATGCAAAAATGAAGAGTTTAATTAAGCAGAAATTAAAAGGTACAGTGATTAGAGTGAAATCCCTGCAAGCTGCATGGACACTTTTCAAAGACACCATAATAGAGGCTCAATTTAAGTGTATACCCCAAATTAAAAAACAGAGTAAAAGAACTAAAAAAGAGCCACCATGGCTTAACAACCATGTAAAAGAACCAGTGAGAGATAAAAAGGCATCTTTTAAAAAGTGGAAGTCAGATCCTAGTGAGGTAAATAGAAAGGAGCATAAACACTGCCAAGTTAAATGTAAAAATGTAATAAGAAAATCCAAAAAGGAGTTTGAAGAACAGCTAGGCAAAAACTCAAAAGGTAATAATAAAATGTTTAAGTACATCAGAAGCAGGAAGCCTGCTAAACAACCAGTGGGGCCCCTGGACGATCGAGATCCAAAAGGAGCACTTAAAGACGATAAAGTCATTGCAGAGAAACTAAATGAATTCTTTGCTTCAGTCTTCACGGCTGAGGATGTTACGGAGATTCCCAAACCTGAGCCGTCTTTTGTAGGTGACAAATCTGAGGAATTGTCACAGATTGAAGTGTCATTAGAGGAGGTTTTGGAATTAATTGAGAAACTTAACAGTAACAAGTCACCAGGACCAGATGGCATTCACCCAAGAGTTCTGAAAGAACTCAAATGTGAAATGGCAGAACTATTAACTATGGTTTGTAACCTGTCCTTTAAATCAACTACTGTACCCAATGACTGGAAGATAGCTAATGTAGTGCCAATATTTAAGAAGGGCTCTAGAGGTGATCCTGGCAATTAGACTGGTAAGTCTAATGTCAGTAGCGGGCAAATTAGTTGAAACAATAGTAAAGAATAAAATTGTCAGACACTGAGAAGAACATAAATTGTTGCTCAAAAGTCAACATGATTTTTGTAAAGGGAGATCATGTCTTACTAATCTGTTAGAGTTCTTTGAGAGGGTCAACAAACATGTGGACAAGAGGGATCCAGTGGACAGAGTGTACGTAGATTTCCAGAAAGCCTTTGACAAGGTCCCTCAACAAAGGCTCTTACATAAATTAAGTTGTCATGGGATAAGAAGGAAGATCCTTTCATGGATTGAGAACTGGTTAAAAGACAGGGAACAAAGGGTAGGGATAAATAGTAAATTTTTAGAATGGAGAGGGGCAACTAGTGGTGTTCCCCAAGCGTCAGTCCTAGGACCAATCCTATTCAACTTATTCATAAATGATCTGGAGAAAGGAGTAAACAGTGAGGTGGCAAACTTTGCAGATGATACTAAACTGCTCAAGATAGTTAAGACCAAAGCAGACTGTGAAGAACTTCAAAAAGATCTCACAAAACTAAGTGATTGGGCAACAAAATGGCAAATGAAATTTAATGTGGATAAATATAAAGTAATGCCCATTGGAAAAAATAACCCCAACTATACATACAATATGATCAGGGCTGGCTCCAGGCACCAGCATTCCAAGCAGGTGCTTGGGGCGGCAATCTGCAAGGGGCGCTAGTCCGTGTGCCGTTACGGTGTTTCTGCGGCAGCGGCAATTCTGTGGCAGCCTCTCTCTTCAGCCGCTCGTGGCGGCAAATCAGTGGCAGCTTCTATCTTGAGCCGCTTGTGGCAATTCAGTGCGCTGCTTGGGGCGGCAAAAATGGTAGAGCTGGCCCTGAATATGATGGAGACTAATTTAGCTACAACTAATCAGGAGAAAGATCTTGGAGTCATCATGGATAGTTCTCTGAAGACATCCACGCAGTGTGCAGCGGCAGTCAAAAAAGCAAATGGGATGTTAGGAATCATTAAAAAAGGGATCGAGAATAAGATGGAGAATATCTTATTGCCCTTATATAAATCTATGGTATGCCCACATCTTGAATACTGCATACAGCTGTGGTCCCCTCATCTCAAAAAAGATATACTGGCATTAGAAAAGGTTCAGAAAAGGGTGACTAAAATGATTAGGCGTTTGGAACGGGTCCCATATGAGGAGAGATTAAAGAGGCTAGGACTTTTCAGCTTGGAAAAAAGGAGACTTGGGGGGATATGATAGAGGTCTATAAAATCCATGAGTGTTGTGGAGAAAATGAGTAAGAAAAAGTTACTTACTTGTTTCCATAATATCAGAACTAGGGGCCACCAAATGAAATTAATGGGTAGCAGGTTTAAAACAAATAAAAGGAAGTTCTTCTTCACTCAGAACACAGTCAACCTGTAGAACTCCTTGTCTGAGGAGGTTGTGAAGGCTAGGACTATAACAGGGTTTAGAAGAGAACTGGATAAATTCATGGAGGTTAAGTCCATTAATGGCTATTAGCCAGGATGGGTAAGGAATGGTGTCCCTAGCCTCTGTTTGTCAGAGAGTGGAGATGGATGGCAGGAGAGAGATCACTTGATCATTACCTGTTAGGTTCACTCCCTCTGGGGCACCTGGCATTGGCTACTGTCAGTAGACAGGATATGGGGCTGGATGGACCTTTGGTCTGATCCAGTATGGCTATTCTTATGTTCTTATGTCTGTTTAACCTGATTATTCTTTAGCACCAAGGGTGAGAGTCCAACCATTGTCTGAGTGGGCACTGTGTCCTCCAAACAGGTGAGCATGATACTAGACAATTAGTCATCAATCCAGTCCTGGCACACACAATTACTTCTCTTTTAAACACTTTGGTATAGTAGCAGGAACTTGGCTGTTGTTGAAAGTGGTCTTGAGGTGGTGGTTGTTGGTTTTTTTTCCATTTTATCTGAGAGATGGGCCACACAGCGGTAATTTGTTGCACATACCACCATTTTAGAAGTCAATTTCTCTGGCACATTTGGGAATCTGGTGAGCTGGGCACCTCATAAACACAGCTTGGTACTGTATTCAGGAGGTTTTGAAAGGGAGCTCCTGGCTGAAGCACTGATTTTTAATGCTTTCGTGTGATGACAACCCATTTATCAGATTCTTAAGAGACACTTCTGCTACAAACATTTTTTTCTCCCATTTCACTTTCTCATTTTCTGTAGCAATTGGTCTGTACCTGGCAGCTTGGTTAGGGCACTGCTCTAAATGGGGACACTCCACCTGGTGGTCCTCCTATGCATGCCAATGACACTTGCAGCAAAAGCAATTACAGATTTCTATCTGTGAGATACACTTCTACACTGGCTTCTTTATTCCATGGCTCAGTTTCAACCAAGATCCTGCTCCTGTTGGTGCATTTTCAGCATTGTTTACCATGTTGCTTTTTGCTGTTAAGGTGCTGAGAATACTAGGTCTTCTAGCAAGGAAAGCAATAGTGGTCTTACGAAATCACCATTCATTTGAATGAAGATTATCAACAGACCCCCTCCAGAGCCTGATTTCATTGTAACATTACATGAAAAAAATCCTGGAGAGAATTGATTGTACTTCAGGCACTTTTTTATCTCACAGACATCTCTCATATGCAGGGCATTAAAAATAGCTGGTGGCTAACAACAGCCTCCAAATAATGGTCAGGAAAGTATTTAGAAAAGATGAAATGGTAACTAAAATTAGATTTCTGGAGTTACTTGTTTATTGCTGATGTCCTTTACCCTCTGGAATGTTTTCTGCTTTATGTTTAGTAATCCATGTACATCAAAGTGTATTAGGTCTATTTTATCCAACTGTAGTACAGTATTTATCAGGCTGGGGCTATATTTTTCATAGTGTTATATCTAGCTATCTGCAAAGACATACTGTAGCTCTGCATTATGTTTATCATGTTGTAAAGTACTTTGGCCAAATTTTTCAAGCATTCCATATATTTTGGATACAGCCTTCAGCACATATCTTGTGGTAATTTGAGTGAGTGAGTGTCTTATTTCATGATTGTGTTTGCATGGTAAGCATTTTAAGCTTTTGGTATGATCCAGTTTTATTCAGTGCCGATGCAAAATTGTCCCCAAATAAAATGGAAATCTGGATTGAAAATGGAGCAAACAGACTTTAAATGCTGTTTATTTAATATATTATTTTCCTATAAAGTGTATTTTTGTGTGAAAATATTAACATGAAAACCAAGATATATAAATTATTGGGAAAGTCATTTTATTTGTTGACAGGTACAACATTGACTGGAAAAAAATAATTTTTTTAAAGAAAATGTTATTTACCAAATTACTTAGTGAAATTAGCTTGAAAAATTGCTCTGAAAAAAAGCTAAGCACTATAACATCAGAAAATATTCTTCTATCCAAGAGACAAGACATACCGTACAAGTACTGTGAACACAAGAGAAATAGAGGAGTCAGTGGGAGGAAACACAGTGTTGACTTAAACTCTTATTGTTTCCCACGGTAGTGAAAAATAACCAAGCTTAAAGACATCTTGCAGTAATCACAGAACATACTCAAATGCTATCCAGCCCTTGGATGGAATCAAGATACCCCGGAAGGGAAATGGAGATGCCTTATTTTCCAGTTTCTCCCTCTCACATAGTCTCAGAGGCACTGTAGCAAAGTACATTTGAGGAATTTATTCATCCTGTGTTTTCTATTTACGAAGACCACTCACAGTAGTGGACTAGCGGTGTACAAAAGCCCAATTTACGACAGCTGCCTCTGAAATGGATGTATAGGCACAGAGTTAACTTTGGTAATAACAGAAGATAAGAGATGATACTGTTGTACCTGGTTCTGCATTTCTGGTTTCTATATGAGCTAAGACACATTTTCAATAGTACATTTGTTTTCAGACAGCCTCTGATTCTCTAGGTGCACCTGCTGTTCACCTTTCTGATGGCAAAGGAAGTTTCCTGAGCATGACCATGAGGCTTCTATCTGCAAAAGGAAAGGACAAAGAGAAAATGAGTCTAGTACACCAAAACAAGTAAATTGCAAAAACATGTTTGCTCTATAGTGCAAATGACTTCTTGTTTCTGCCTCAAGATCCTTGTCCAGAAAAAGACTGACCTGATCTTAGGACTGTGCAGTAACTGAGTGAAAACCATAACTTTCAATTAATCATGGGACATAAAGAATGAAACTCAGTTAGCAATTTAAATATAATAGTATTTAATAACATGTAGTACAGATGACTTGTTGGTATGTGTAAATCTCAGGATGCTTTATAAAAAGTGGGTCAGCATTATTATACCCAGTACATAGAAAGGGTAACTGAAGTCTGGAGAGATTAACTCATGGCTTGTCCAAGGTTATACAGCAAATCAGCTTCATAATCAGAATTAGAAATTAAGTCACCTGCCTATTATGTCATCTCTCTCTCTCTCCCCTAGAGAGACCATTCTGTCTTCATTTTCTCCTTGTCACTATCTGAACTTTATTAATTGTCTGAAAATTAGTGAGAGCTGAACCTCATTAACAAGGTGATGTGTACATATATTTCATGTCTGGGGCATATCATTTAAATCGACATAATGTAGATGTTTCATAGCTTTTTAGGGAAGGGGGGGAGAGGGAGGAGGAAGAATGATAATGATTAGAAAGTAATTTTCAGCAACTTTCTTCCTAGACTTTTCGTGGCTTGATGTTTCAGCAGCGCTGAACACTGAAGTCAGCTGGAACAGAGGGTGCTCAGATCTCTGAAAATGAGGTCATGGTTGTATTAAAGGCAAAAACTTATTGAACTCTGATGCCTTTCAGTTCCACTTGCTACCCTCTGATTTTCCTCGTGAGTCACATGGCACCGTTATGCAGACCTGGCATTTAGCTGGCATTTTTGCATTTTGTTCTCAGAGAAGCATAAACTAACATTGTAAAGGGGGTAGAGGTAGAAATGCAGCCTGAATACTTCCTCTGTCAGCAATTGAAAATTGAAATGGACTCCTGGGCCAGGTAGTGGCTGACTATTGTTAGCACCATAACCTCTGCTGACAGTTCCCTTTGCCTGTCTTATCTGTTGTGAGGCATTCAGACACCACATCTTTTGTTAGGAAGAAATCTGGAAATGGAATTGTCAACCCTTTTGAGTGATAATGTGATTCATCTCCACCCATGTAGCTCTTCTACTCTGCTTCCTGTCAGACAGCCCAACCATTCGGATTGATTAACAAGACATATGTAGGCAGCTGTTATTGATTGATGGTATCCATTACTTGATAAGTGCAAGCCGGCCCAGTCTACCAAGCTATGTCCATGTAGTACTTATGTTTAGAAAATTAAACAACATAATGTCATCAAATACCACTTATGCCTGTTGGGTTGCTTTCTGCTTGGTAACATGATCAAATAAATGGTTGCTGGTAGATAGCTTTCTAAAGGACATACTGCTTCCTCTGTAATTTGAAGGCACTTACAACAAGAGCTATTCCTGGTGAAAGGTACCTGACTGATAGCACTGGAGGTTCATGTCTCCTGTTTAGCCACAAAATTTTTTATAGCACAGGCAATGGCAGCCACAAGCTTCACCCATGGTACTTTGCCAATGTGTCTCAAGCTATCACTGTAGAGACCTTTTCTGGGAGTGCAAGGTTCATTCAGATTCTGCGCCCATTCAGTACTTGGCTCTTCAGCTGAGACTTACCATAGAAACGTTGAATGTGTTTTTGTTTTTGTTTTTTTTCCCCTGTAGTGAGGACATATCTGCTAGGAAGCAGACTGGGTTTATCAAATATGTTAATAAGCCACCAATGAGCTGACCAATGGTAGCGACTCTAGATGAATACTGATCTGAGCTGGATTGAAACTAGCGACTGAGAGTTGAAAATCTCCATTGCCCAATACCAATTTCCTAAATTATCCAACTTTTCAACATGTCCTTCATCATGCCCTTCATATTGTAACTGTTGTGGAAGATAGCAGGGAATTCTATTCTAAAATTTAAAAACATTCGAGTATGGAAGTTACTATATCCCCCTTCATTATAACACCAACTATTCTCTAAAGTCCTAGTTTTTAAAATGATATTCAAATCACATATGGCCTCTGTGTTATTTCAGTCTCTAACTTTACAAATCACCTAGCAGATAATATTAGAAGATATATTAGTTAACCTACTTTTCTGTTAGCCAGATTGGCTTTTTTTCTCCCATTTTTAACTGGCTGAGTTTTGAAGTATGAAGTGGTAGAAGGCTCATAAACTATCTTTCCAACCAAATGTTTCTTTTAATCCCAGTTTCCATGAGCAAACTCAACAACCTACATGTAACCATTGCTTCCTGTTTGTAATGGACTGCATTCCATCTGCTTCAAGCTCTGGGTTATAGGGAATTTAAATTTTATGAAGTTTCACCCTATTGTAAAATCTCCCAGGTCTGGATTTCTTTCATGTTAGCTCAGGGAGTGCAACCATTCTGTTTGCTTTAGCTGCATCATCTCTGGCCCTGAACATGCTATTGATAAATACTGAATAATTAAATGGGAATTATTCAATATTCCTGGATCTATTTTGACACTATCAAAGAGCCAGGGGAAAATGGGGGTGCGGGTGCAGGGGGGAAAGAAAGAAACCCTGTGTAAATATACTATATACCAACACTAGTATTGCCTGAGCGTCTCCTTAAAGTTGCTAAGCTAATAGTGCTCTTGATTTTAAGTTGGAGAGTGCATGTGTATCACCGACAGACCCTAGTCGTCGGCGGGCAGGATCAAACCTGGGACCTCTGGAGCTTAGTGCATGAGCCTCTACCACATGAGCTAAAAGCCAACTGGCTGTTAGCTAAGGCTGTAGATCAGACTCATTTTCTCTCTCTAAGTGGTCTCGGTGCCACTAGATGCGACAGAACACCACGCTCAGAAGGTGTGTGGGTTACACATAAATGGAGATAAGATAACTCATCTCTGGCTTGAAAATCATCTTTGTAAAAGTATTAAATGATGCAGCTATAACAGTTACAATGCCTGTAAGTCATGACCTGATTTAAATAGCTTTAATCCCAAACAGGAGTTATAGCATTTTAGCTTAACAGATGAAAACTATGGATATTTTATCTGTGACTACTCCCAGCAAAATGGTCACATAGATACTTAATGTCATCACCTAAGTCTTTTTCTCCCATTGGAGTATTCTAAAATACCTGGGCGTGTATGGCATAGCAGTGTCTTTACATTGGAGTGCTTCGCGGAGATTCTACAAAAAGCCAGGCATTTACGTTCTATGACTTCTTACTATTGAGATTCTCAAGGTCTTAGCACCCTCACCAATTATCACTCTTCAGGGCAATAATGTGCATCTCACTGGATGGAAATATGCCACCCCCTCACTCCACATCATGTAGCTGGAGTCAGTCACAAGTCAGCCTAATTGGATATATACATAATTGTAGTTAAATGAATCTTAAAAATAATGGGAAATATTTGTTAATCTAAATAAATAATTTAAAGGAACTGCTGTCAAGATAAAGATGATAAATCATTATAAAGTCCTTACCTGTGTACCTGGAGGACGTGGTTTAAGGGCTTGATATATTTCTGGAACTACAAGATGTGGTGGTGGTGGTTTATTTCTATTACTTAAGCATCTGAAAGCCCCAAACATGGAGTTGGGCCCCCATTATGCTAAGTGCTATACAAACAGAACAAAAAGATGGTCTCTGCCCCAAAGACCTTATAATCTAAGTATAAGACAAGAGGCAACAGATGGATATGGACAGATGGGGAGTATAAGGAAACAATGAGACAACATTGACTAAAAAGCTAAGACAGACGCAGGGTGGGGGGAATCATAGAACTATAGGGTTAGGAGGGACCACAAGGGTTATCTAGTCTAACCCCCTGCCAAGATGCTGGCTTTGTTGTGTTTAAACCACCCAAGACAGTGAAGGAGCTTCCATAAAAAGGCTAATGATATGTTAGGAATTACTAGGAAAGGGATAGAAAATAAGACAGAAAATATCATAATGCTATTATATAAATCCATGGAGCTCTCCCAAACCTTGAAACTGTGTCCAATTCTGGTTGTGATAGGCTCCCCTCCGGGGTGTCACCTGGAACTGGGGTAATACTGAGCCCTCTGACCCACCAATCCGGGCTCCCTCTCACACTGTACTGCTATGACAAGCTGCAAAGCCCTCCAGCCTGCATTTTCACCACCAGCATACATATAGGCAGTGGTGAGCTGGAGCCGGTTCGCACCGGTTCGCTAGAACTGGTTGTTAAATTTAGAAGCCCTTTTAGAACTGGTTGTTCCATGAGGGACAACCGGTTCTAAAAGGGCTTCTAAATTTAACCGGCCCAAAGTGGCGCCTTAGGTGCCGACTCCATGGGTGCTCCAGCCCTGGAGCACCCAAGGGGAAAATTTGGTGGGTGCAGAGCACCCACCGGTAGCTCCCCGCCCCACCCCCGACCCCAGCTCACCTCACCACTGCTCCGCCTCCTCCCCTGATTGCGCCGTCCCGCTCTGCTTCTCCGCCCCCCCCCAGGCTTCCTGCAAAACAGCTGTTCACGCGGGAAGCCAGGGCAGGCTGAGAAGCAAGCGGCAGCTTCCCGCTCAGGCCCAGGGAGGCAGAGTGGAGGTGAGCTTGGGCGGGGGGGGGGAGGGGGGGTGCAAGGAGGGCCGCCCGCACCGGGGGAGGGGGGGCACAGGGGAACTGCTGCCCACCCCAGCTCACCTCCACCACCCTTGGCCTGAGTGGGAAGCCGCAGCCTGCTTCTCAGCCCTCCCGGGCTTCCCACTCAACAGCTGATTCGCGGGAAGCTGGCGGGGGGCGGGGGGGCTCGGAGAAGCAGAGCGGGGCGGTGCGTTCAGGGGCAGAGGCGGAGGTGGAGCGGAGGTGAGCTGGGGCTGGGCGCGGGGAGCTGCTGGTGGATGCTCTGCACCCACCAAATTTTCCCCGTGGGTGCTCCAGCCCACACAAGGCCATCTCTAGGGAGATGCGGGACCCGGGGCGGAAGTGACGGATTCGTCTTCCAGCTCTGCAGATACAAAAATGATACATGCATACAAATAGGATAATCATATTAAGCAAGTCAAAACTTTTCCAATGACACCTCACATGACTTATCTTGCATAAAATACATTATAATTATGTCATAATCATATTATTTAATATCACTGCAAAGAATATGGGGTGCAGTGTCACACCAGATATAGTGGAACTGGAGGAAGTTCAAAGAAGGGCACCCAAGATGATCAAGAGTATGGAATGGCTTCTGTATGAGGAGACACTATAAGATTATGGTTGCTCATCTTAGAAAAGAGAAGACTAAGGGGGGATATGACAGAGATCTATAAATCAGGAATGGTGTGGAAAAAGTGAATAGAAGAGTGTTGCTTACCCTTTTAAGCAATACAAAAACCAGGTATACCTTAATGAAATGAATAAGCAGTAGGTTTAATACAAACAAGAGGAAGAACGTTTTCACACAACGAATAACTAACCTGTGGAACTCATTGCTATGGGATGTTGTGATCGCCAAGGTATAACTAGGTTCAAAAAAGAACTGGATGATTTCCTGGAAGATAGGTCATTAGTCAGGGATGCCACCCTGTGCTTTGGGTGCCACGAGTGGAAGATGGGGAGATCACTTAATATTTGCCCTGTTCTGTACATTCCCCCTAAAACTCTGGTATGGGTCACTGTCAGAGAAGGTATGCTGAGGAAGATGGACCATGGTCTGTGACCCAGTATGGCAGCTCCATTGTTCTTATGTTCTTTAACACTATCCCTCGTTTCTTTTCCCTTTACCTGGAGAGAATCTAGGAAGGAACTTTAGAAGGAACTCTCCCCCTATCCTTGCTCGACAGTCTCTTAGATGAAATCATAGATGGTAAAATATATCCTTTTTGGGGAAAAAAGAGAAGAAGTTAGTTGATATGGTCTGGAACTGTGGTTATTGCTGTTGTTAAGGTCTAGTCCTGTTTCCTAAAAGGCAGAACAAGGCAAACATAGGGGAGAGCCAGTAACAGGAAAGATAGAAAATGTAGTTTCTGTCTCTGGTATTGACTCTCACTTATAACCTCATTGCTGGAAAAACGCAGGCACAGGTCATGGTCTTATCAGCCACTTTGAGACCTGTCAAACTTGTACCAGCATTGGGATGTTTAGGACATTGTGTTTTGTTGCCTCTCTGGTCACAGGCTCACAGCAGTGTTGCAAAATATACAGTCTTGGCCAGCTAAGCCATTCTTATTAGACAGAAGGCAAAAAGGAGGCCTGGTCTACACTGGGGGCAAGGCAGGGGGGGAAATCGATCTAAGATACGCAACTTCAGCTACGAGAATAGCATAGCTGAAATCAACGTATCTTAGATCGACTTAGAATCACTTACTTTGCATCCTCGCGGCATGAGATCGATGGCCGCTGCTCCCCCGTCGACTCCGCTTCTGCCTCTCGCCCGGTGGAGTTCCGGAGTCAACAGCAGAGTGATCAGGGATCGATTTATCGCGTCTACACTCGACGTGATAAAATCGATCCCTGATAGCTCGATCACTACCCGCCGATCTGGCGGGTAGTGTAGACATGGCCGGAGAGAGAGAAGAAAGAAAAGAAATAAGGTTGGGGAAGGAAAAGGACACACCGGGTGAAGGTGTGCATGAGACAAAGTGGTATTCAGGATTTAGCCACTGCCAGTAGAAGTGGCGATATCATCTGGCCCAGTCTGGTCAGGGTATCTCTCAGGATCAGGATAATGAAGGCCTGGAGACAGTGGGGGTCAGCAATGGTGTTGAAACTCACTCCATTAGCCAGTTTTTCTCCCAACGTCTCTTTCTTTAAGAACCCCAAAAAACAGTATTGGGTGGAATAACCCAATGCCTCGTTGTTTTCTCTAGCAGTTCGGCCTAATTTCTGGCACACCAGTTTTGGTTCATTGATTTCTGGTCTGACACTGGTCTTGTTTACCAAGCATGATCTTAACGCAGTCCTTGAGTTATATCAGTTGGCCTTTTAGTTTGGACTAATACAGTCTTGTTTTGCTTTTGCACCTTTTCCCTTCAACATTTGTTGTTATAGGTTATTGTGACATTTTATGAACTCTCATAATCTCTTCTCATAATTGAGCTCACAGTTAGGGTAGATTTGTAGGCCCAGTTATTACACCAGTCTACACTAGGTGCCAGTTAATGTTTAAAACCAGTTCCCATTGTGAAAAAAATTGATAATCTGACCTTCAGTATACACTCACTTTTGGGTAGCTTATTGCAGCCTTACCTAGTGCTGCTGAACCAGTTTTAAAACCAGGTAGTGAGTTTTCTCAGTGTAGACATGCCTCTTGAGGATCCCTCAGCTTTGTGAGCTTGTGCTGTAAGGCCTATCTGCCTGCTTGGGCTGGAAGGGAAGGGGCAGGGAAGAGGGAGGGGAGTTTTAGTAGGAGCAGATTAGATCTTAGTTTTTATTTTGTCGTTTATTTGTATAACCATTGCACAACCCCAACTGAGATCAGGGCCCCATTGTGCTAGGCTCTGTACAAAACATATTGAGGAGCGGTCCTTGCCTCTTGTATTTTTAATCTGTGTAAAAGCCTCTAAGAGCAAAGGATAGGCACCTTTTTTTGTATACATTGGTAGAAAATTCAATAAAATGGAGACCATGATTGCATTGTCTTCTTGAAGCATACTGATTACAGCGTCCTCATCTTGGAGAGGTACTGGAGAAGAAACTCCCCTTTCCCCACCCACCCCAAAGACTCTACCCTCTCATCAGCAAGAAAAGCACCAAAACAGGAAGCTGAAATGAATTCATAATTAATTGTTGCAAAACGGCGTGGGTTTTAAAGTTGGATAAGCAAAATTTGAATTGTCCCCTCGAAGGGCTTGTTTAATTAGATACCAATTGGTAGTGTGGATGTTTGACTTATTACTGCCTGGAGAGGACTGAATGATGAATGGAAATCACTTTTAATGTAAATTAGCTTATAATCTCACTAAATCAGGTTTTAACCAATACAGATGGTGCTTAACTGACTATATGGATGACACATGTTCATTTTCATTATAACAAGTCTCATGAGAGTGGTTCAGTAAACTGGGAAAGTTGCTGTAGGCAGGACATTTTTCACACCTTGCTTTCTAATGCCTCTAATCTGCAATAGCAATTATTCATCATGAGGAGCCTAATGACTCTTTTGTGTGTTAAAGTCATGAGATAAAAGATTGATTATGAGATTGGTCAGTGACACATATATAGCATTGATAAATACACATACTGACATGGGGGTTAGTGCATTCTCTTTTCACTCTCTTGACTTTGAAAAAATAAATAAGCTTTCATCAGAATTAGGCCTTGTGTTCATGAAAAAAATTGTGTTCTTAACTCAAATTAACAAACACAGGGTAAAATTCTAGTGATGACCAAGTAGTTCGTAGTTTTCACCTGAGTTAGCAGGTCAAACTAAACCCCAGAATGCCCCATTGTCTTTAACTTGACCTGCTAACTCAGGTAAAAACTACAAAATGCCTTGTCTTCACTAGGATTTTACCTCATGTTCGTTGTCTTGAGTTAGTGGTCTCCAGTTAAGAACACACCCTTTTTCCTAGTGAAGATGCATCTTTAAAGAGAGGCTCAACTCACATCTTTCAGATACAGATCTGAGCTTCCTCAAAGTTTGGAAGTGTTTTGATGTATCGTTTTGGTGTGGCTCATTATGAGCTCTGAAGTTCATATCTGGGTCTGAATACCCCGAAAATTTGAGGAAGTTCAGATTCATGGATTGGCTTCTTGTCTGTGCCTGGTCACAAGTGAAAATAAGATGGTATCTCAGTGTAGACCAAATCACTGCAGTTTGCTTCATGACTGGGAGTTTCTGCTCAAATTGCAGATCCTACATGAAGGGCGGAGGGGAAACTTGCACATAGAGCTGGTTGGAAATTTTCCAGTGAAACAGAGTTTCATCTGACAATGAAAATGCCAGTTCATCACACCTGAATGGTTTCACGAAAACAGTCTGGGTTTGATGAATTTTCATTCGCAGAATCTGGTTCCCTGCCAGCTTGCCTGGCAGGCTGCAGGTGACCTCAGATTTCAGGGTCTGCAGCTCTAGGACATCCCTGCTTCATGGACTGCCTGGTGGCTAGAGACCCAGAACTTCCAGGGCTGCTGTGCAGCTAGGAGCCTGGAAGCTCTTGACACCTACCTGAAGCCATGGATCTAGTAGGCAAGAAGCAGACACCACTGATTTGTTTAACTTAATGCACACTTTCTACAAACATGCACATCACATGTCATTTGAAAGTGTATTATGGCTACTTCAGGATAACGTATGCTGTGGAGTGGTCAAGTGGTGCCGTTACCATAGAAACAGGGACAAACAATAACACCATCAACATATTAAAATGACCACTTTGAAATATTTGCATTTGTCTGTTAGTTTAATGACTCGGTGTATTATTTCAACACATGAAGTTGGATTCTTTGTGACCTCAAAACATCACAACAACAAACTAATAATAAATTTGTACAAGAATAATTTAAATGTAATAGCACTGGTGAGATTTCTAATCAACATCAATCATCATCATCATCTTATTCATCATTTTGATCTGTCGAGATTGCTTGGGTTACCGCAGTCTTTATTGCCTTGGTATGTACTCAGTTCAGTGCAGGGAAGATTGTTCTGACTAGAGGTACAGTTGATTGTGCAGTGACCCCTACTGGTACAGGCACAGATAAGGTCTTGTAGAAGGTTAAATGGTCTTGGGTCCTTGAAGAATACAGCAAATGATTTATCATCCCCATTTTTCCATTCATGTTGCAATGGTAATCTAATATCCGGTTTACCAAAGACATCCAAATCTTTGTTTGCCAAGATGCTCTTTTGACATACTCTTCAAAAAACTGTCCTCACATGATGGGAGTTTGGCCAGTGACTTGTCCTTTTTGATGGCTAGATTGAGGCACAAGCAATTAAGGTCTCTGTCTCCTTTTCTTTCTCTCTCTGGTCATACAGCACTGCTACCAACTTCCTTACTGCAGAAATTGTGGCTTGTCCCAATTTGGCAAGATCTCTGAAGCAGTAAACAAACAACATTAAACACAGATTTTTCTTCTCAATATCGAGTAGGGATGACAGCAAGAACTTTGTTATAGAAGTGAGCGCATCTCAAATTGCATGCATAGGTATGAAGTGATGGTTGTCAGTTATGCTGTGCCTATTTCAATCCACAAATTATCTATGTGTTCCAGTTTTTGAAAGTAGTGAACAGCAAGGACCAAAACATCTGTATCAGCAAATGTCACTGGAAATTATAGACAACTATTATAATCACTTGTGAGTGACTTTGACAATGAAGATTATGTCATATGAAAACATTTCATGTTAGTATATTGCATAATGTTGATAGCTTCATCATTTCTGGAAAAAAAAATTGCCCATACAAAACCAATAAAATGTTTTCATACATTGTCATTTGACCAATAAACAGCACATTAATGTGCTGAAATTAACTTCACCAGTAAAAACTGCAGTCAGTCATATTGCAGTATTTCTGGAACTGTGCAAAAAATGACACTTTCTCACTTTGGATACCATTGTTTCACCTCTCCTGTATGCTTGCAAGCACCACTTGACATCTCCACATCATACCTCATGTAAATGTACATAAAATAAGCTTTCAAATTATGTATGTGTATTGGTGAGTACATTAAAGTCCCAAAATATGACCCTTTTGGAGAATTGCCAGACGTATTTGGGTCTAGGCTTCTGGTACTGCAGCAGGAAGCCTGGAAGACTCTTCAGCCAGCTGGCTCCCCAGGCTGCCCAACTTTTGGGGCAGCTCTCCTGAAACTGAAGGAGTCAGCAGCCCAGGCATCCAGCTGGCCTGGCAGTTTAGGAGCCTTGACACAGATCATGTCAGTTCACTGAGCTGCTGCCGGGGATCCTGGGGACATATTTTGTTTTGAAAACATCATGTTTCCCTGCTTCCAAAATGAAATTTTTTTTAAATGCTCCCTCTAAAGTGGGAACTTTAAAAATGTCAGAATTTCACATGAACCTGAAATGCTGAGTTTTTGGTATCTGCCTGCACTTTTCTTGGCTCAAGCCAGTGCTCTGCCTTTGATCTTTTCTTAAAAAATGAATTCAAAATTTGCTCAGTTTATTTCCTTTAAAAAGTGCATCGAAGCTGTTAATATATTTATACCTCACTTACTCTTGTTTAGTCTTTAACATAAATGCTAGATGTAGCTACATTGGACTGTACAGATAATTTTTTTCTACAGACGGTGCTAGAGGCCTCATTCATGTGTCTCATTTTTGGGTCTACTTAATAACTTCTTTATTAGTGTTATAGAAAGATAACAGTATAGATGGATGGAGTCCTTTATTTAGGAAAACAAAAGGAGCAGGCACTCAGGCAGCATGTGCCACAGATCAGCAATTCTTGCTATCACTAAGTATCACTAGATCCAAGGAGAAAATTCAGGTTTATGGTCTAGACTCATCCCTTGGATTCCCCTGGGTTGCAGGTCCCCAGTGGCAGACAGTCTATGAAGCACAATTTCAGGTAAATGTAAGCTTTATAGAAGTTGCATTTAAAGTGAGATCAAAACTGGAAATGGTTTGTATTCACCTGCTAAGACCTCGGTATCCAACAGCAGAGCTGTGTGAATAACTGAGTTATCAGTTCAGTGGCCAAACCGGCAGGAGTGGGACTTGGAGGGGATAGGGTTTGTTTCAGCTCAACCAAAATAAAAAAGTTTTGAATTTTCTGGTGAGTCAAAAAAGACAAAATTTTGTTTTGTTTTGAGTTTAACCTTGTAAAATAAAATTCAAGTAAAAATCAGAACACAAGGTCATTTTGAAATGAAAAATTTGACGTTTTGAAAAGTCTCAACAATTTTGAAAACCGAGAATAAAAAAAAACAAGAAAACATAAGACTTTGTTACTTTGCTCTGCATGTTTGTGAAATAGAATTTTGTTCTTTACCCTCAGAATTTAGAGAGTTACCACTTCTCATGAGACACACCAATAAAAGTTGCAAGGCGGCCCCACTGTTCAGGGCATGGGCTCACCTTGTTATCATGATGCACTGAAGGTATGTAGCTTAGCTATCACACTCCATGGCACATTTCTGTATTCTATAAGTGAAAAAAATACTGATACCACATAGGTATTAAATTCTAGACATATCATTTAATTGGGATGCCCTTAATTGGGATTGCTGAATTATTGCACTGACTCTTAAGAAACCAGTGAATGCTTAATTATTGGGACAGTTTTAATATGAATGGGGTTTAGCTAGTGCCAAGGGGTTAAGTGGAGCTTAACCAGATGTTAAATATTGTATGGACAGTAGATGTGTGACAGTTACAGAGCTAGCTGCACCTCAGTCTCCTTTTCATTCTCTCTGTGTGTACGCCCCAGGTGTTAGGCCTCATGCCTTAACTTATCTTGAGGTGGAATTTGCAACCCTCCTGCTCCTAAACCAGCTTCTGGTCTTCAGTATGCTGTGTATCAACCATATTTGCCCTGGAGGTCCAACTGAGTTCAGGCACCTGTGGTTCTGTCCTTTGGGAATCTGTGACCACTAGTATGCAGTGGTTAGACAGCCTTCTTAAAACTAAAGTATTGTTTATGTAGCAGAAGGAAGGATCAATGCTTCTGGAGAGAAAAGGGATTTTAAAACAACAAATAGCCTAAACACTTCAATCTCACCTGTGCCCTGATGATAATCTATACAGAACTAATTTAGTCAGACACCACCAGCTGTTCCCTGTGTCTCCTCTGGTTCACCTGAATAACTACTGCCTCTCTCCGAGAGAATGTCCCTTTTCATCCTGCTAGAGTTCTTTTGTCCTTCCCTGTTTATGGGGCTTTTTCTATCCTGGTCCAAGCACGTTTAAGTTTGCTGGAGAGGAGGCAAAACTAGCAAAGCTAATGGTTCTAGCATTGTCCCTTAACTGTTTGCTGAAAGGTGGCTGTCGTAAGCCATTCTTTTTCTTCTGGCTGTTTTTCCAGACTCCTGTTGTGTTAAACCAATAGTCATATAGAAAAACTCCCAGTAATCAGGCCAACCTGCAGTATTCATAAATATGACAGACCAACTCCAAATCTCTCACAATGTGAAATTTTGAACCCTGGCTTTTCATAGGGAAGCTGGCAGATAAAGACAAAGAAAGTTGAATGCATTTATTCTTGCATTTGATTTAGTACGGTATCTTATTTCATGTATACTTTTTTTCTTCAAATTGTTTAAAGGTACCCTGACTTAAGTAGGACGGCTGCTTAATTGGGCTAATAGGCCATCCACCACGGTGTCTCAATTAAGAAACTGTGTCAAGCTTGCAACATAATGGAACAGGTCTATAATGAACTTGGGATATGAGCAAATTCTCTTTATATTAGAGGTGGCTGTGAACCAGGAAATCTGATCCAAGCACTCCAAACTTTCAAAAAGTTTTGATCCATATCTGTGCATCATGACTGAGGCTTATTTCTTGTCTACAGTGAAGGAGTAATGCACCTCAGTTCTCCAGTTTCAAATACAGTAATTGTGGAAAAATATGTGACCATGCCATGGGCAAAATTTTCAACTTGAAATCCTCAGTTGTGCATGTAGAATTGTATGTGCCTGTACTTTGCAGATACAAACAGCTGTGCAAGTGCACAGAAGGTGTTAGAATCTGCACCTGCAAAATGGATTAGGCACCACTATGTTTTGCAGGCATGAATTCTGTCATGTGCATGTGAATTATTAAAGGCATGCCTAAGTTTGTGGGCACAAATATACATATGTAAAAGGATGTGCTTGCACAAATGGGGGCTGGATAGGGGCCTGGCTGAAACCATATCCTTATAAAAGACTTCTGTAACTGTTACCTATATGTATTGAATTTTGCTGGTAGCACTGAAAGACACAGAGTAGCAGTATGTTGTATCAAATGGCTCCTGCAGAGGTACATTTTATTCATATAGCACACAGCATGTCATAGTTTTACTGTATTTTTTTAAAATATGAGATGTTATAGTGATGTACAAATACATCTCTAGTGTAGTCTAGTAAGCATCCTGGGTTGGATTCATCCCTGGGGTAATTATCTCCCTTGAAGTGGGAGAGTTTGGTCTATTCTCTTTTCTGTTTGTAGTCTTTAGAATCATAGGATCCATTGATCCTGGTCCTGTACCTTCACTGGGGACCAGAGCAAAAGAGGGAAACAGACACCTAGCCCAATGAGGATACTGTGAGATACCTGCAGTTTAAATAGGAATTTACCATTAACAGTCACAAGCCTATGATGAGAGACAGGCTGTCATTTTTCTCTCTCTTAGTTGCTGAAATGGGACCACAAGTTTATGAAGTGAGAAATTGAGTCCAGCTAAAGCCCCTCAGTAACTTAATGACTAATTGAGTCAGAATGAAAAAAGATTGAGTTAACTTGCCTACTAGCCACCCAGCAACAAATGTGTATTACAACTAAAAGTGATGAATAAAAAGAAAAGAATTGGTGGGGGGGGGGGGAAAAGAGTGGTTTAAAAGACATTTTTGATGCATCATTATCAGTGCATCCAATTAAAAAGAAATTAAAGTGTAAATCTCTGCTGACTGCCTGAATTAAAAAAAGGTTCCTCTTTTGGCCTCTCTAAGCACTTGAGCAAATTAATTAGATATGTGCTGAAAGGGGTACCAGTGAAGTTCACCCATCTGAGAACATCAGACACCTATCTCTTCCTGCTGCCAGATGAATCTATTCTGGGACTGAAATGAATGCCACTTTCAGAGACCAGAAATAAGGCTAAGTCAGGAATTGCTTTAATTTTGGTAATCACATTCATTTCATCATTAGGTTTTAATTTGCACTGATAACATGGTGGATTGACATATTTGTAGTGGACATAAGGGCTCTACATGTGTGGTTAGTGGAGGCATGGGTGTATGCCTGGGGGAACAGGTAAGAGAATATAACACCTGTAACTGCAGTAAGTTGAAATAGAGTAAAAACTTGAGAGGGACATATTCCCTGCTGCCGTTAGTGATTCCACATGTTATGCAGGAGACTTGGAGTCCTGACTCCTATATACTGATCTTGGCTCTGCCACTGACCTAGGGCAAGTCGGTTAACTGCTCTGTCCATCTGTTTTTTTGGGCAGGTCTACACTATGGGGTTAAGTCGACCAAAGTTACACAACTCCAGCTACATGAATAATGTAGCTGGAGTCGATGTAGCTTACGTCAACTTACTGCAGTGTTTACACTGCAATGGGTTGATGGGAGAAGCTCTCCAGTTGACTTAACTTATGCTTCTCATTCCGGTGGAGTACCGGAGTTGATGGGAGAGTAATCTGTGGTCGATTTAGTGGGTCTTCACTAGACCCACTAAATCGACCCCTGGTTGATTGATCACTGCACTATCAATCCATGGTAAGTGCAGACATACCTTAAGTCCACACAATGGGAACAACAGTGCTTCATGAGGTATTATGAAGCTTAACTAATGCTTGTAAAGCAGTTTGAGATGCTTGTCAAAAAGGTGTTACAGAATTTTTGTGTAGGCAGCTATTTTAAGTCCTAGAAAAGCAGCCCTCCTTATTGGACATTTGGGAGTATGTCTATATAGTTGCTTGGTTTGCAGCTTTATTCTCATGCTGCTTACTACTCTCAGGTACTCAGCAGTTGGAAGTAGCTGAATTTTCCTCTTATTACTTGAGGTTGACCTTTGATTCCAGCTGATAGTGTAGAAATGGGGAAGACACAGGAAGAGCTATTGCAGTTCATTATATTATAAAAAATTAAACCACGGGTTATCAAATATTTAATTCATTCTGATGAATGGACTGTATAAAAATCTATAATGAATTCTTTGCTTTGATTAAGTAAAATTGAGGGACTTAAGTATTCATTCCAACACTCTGAAATAAATTGTTTTTGGATTGTCATAATAACCTCAGTGCACACAGTGGTTTTGGCTTAAGTCCACTGGCAGTGAACGTTTTGTGCGTATGCTTTAGACCAGCATTATCTGAATTAGAGCTGAACTGCTGACCCATTCATGGAGGTCATTATTGCTACCATAGTCTTGACTTTATTATTTACTATGGAATAATGTAGTCTACAAGAAATACAGAAAGCACTTAAACTCTGTTTGCAAAAAATGATATACAATTTATTCACATTATAGTGTTGGAGAATACACGGTTATTTTAATTCCTATTCCAACATGCAGAGTGGGAAATAAAGGCCCCAGTTATGTAGCCATTGGTGAGGATGTGCTTCCTCATGTGGATAGTTCCACTGAGTTAAATGGGACTACTTGCATCGCTGTGTCCTCACCAGTAGTTATATGGGATGCATAATGCAGCCCATAAGGGTTAACATTTGTATGTTTAGATAAAGCTTAATGCTGATGAATTACAAACATGCATTGAAAAGATAATAGACCAGGTAATGAAATCAAACAGTTAAACATAGACATTTCAAGGGGATTGTTGTTCTGATATGGTGCCATCAGTCCATTTCCTAGTGCACGAGTTTCCATGTCACAAAACCACCACCACACCCAGCCCTCTTGCTGGCAGTCTCAGCAGAAAGGCTAAGGACTAAACTGGAATGAAATTGAAATATCTTGTCACTGCACCATGTGTTTTCCCCCTACATTAAGGCATATTGGAGAGCTGGCGACAGGAAAGCCTGCATGTATCTCCCAGATTATGGGGTAACTGTTCTGAGGATAACTATAACACTCAGTGGGACTTTTGCTATTGATGTACAGGGGAGCAGGATGGAGATCTTGATGTCTCTCTGGCATATTTCACCAGCACTGAAATTCACTGGCACAGGAAAGTGAGAAAACAATCCCAAAAGAGTTCAAGACAGAGTAACATAAAAGTAGCCTTCAAAGGAGACCACAAAAGGGGCCCTAAGATGATGACCTTTTAAGGGCAGCTAACATAGGCCATTAAAGTGGCAAGTGTATGAACCCAACACTAGTTACAACTGTGCCCATTGCCTGATCACAGCATTCTATTATCCTCATGTGAATCTGATCCCCAACGGGGGAACTTAGCTGTTAATTGCAATTGTGCGTTCTTTTTCTTTTGTAAAAGTCTGCAAGAAAGAAAAGGGAAAAGAAATGTGGTGTAAGGCTTTATGAGACCATTCCCAATCCCCCCCTATTTTTTCGTGTTAATAATGGTCACTAAGGAGTTTTGCAGCCATCCATAGTGTCTGGACGAAAGAAAAAAAATAAAAAATTGTTTTTGCTAGACACACACACACACACACACACCCCTGATGAGATTAAATTATTTTTTGGCTTAGTGAGTTGGCCTCCCTAGGCAGAGACTAGCTATTAAATCTCCATTTACTGAACACTGCAGTGTAAATCAATTGATGCTAACTATTTTAGTATCTTGAGTTATCCTTTTTAGCTCTATTATCCGTGCAAGTTTATTCTGTTGTTCAAAGTAGTAAATGATTTTCCCCAGGTTGCTTTAGGAAACTGTGACATGCTGAAGTAATCTCAGTGTTATTAATATGCTACTGTGCTTGGGGGACAAAAAGGACTTAATCAATAACACATACTCCCGGTTCTCATCAGCGAAGTCTTTCATTTGATGGACTGCGTGACAGAGGGGAAGTTTCCAGGCAAGGACGCTCTGACAGCAGAAGCACTTAAAGGCGGGACGTCAGGAAATTTAGAAAGCTCTCTGTCAAGGTTCCTCCCCCACTCTGAACTCTAGGGTACAGATGTGGGGACCTGCATGAAAAACCTCCTAAGCTTATCTTTACCAGGTTAGGTCAAAACTTCCCCAAGGTACAAAATATTCCACCCTTTTGTCCTTGGATTGGCCGCTACCACCACCAAACAAATACTGGTTACTGGGGAAGAGCTGTTTGGACACGTCTTTCCCCCCAAAATACTTCCCAAAACCTTGCACCCCACTTCCTGGACAAGGTTTGGTAAAAAGGCTCACCAATTTGCCTAGGTGACTACAGACCCAAACCCTTGGATCTGAGAACAATGAAAAAGCATTCAGTTTTCTTACAAGAAGACTTTTAATAAAAATAGAAGTAATTAGAAATAAAAAAAATCCCCCCTGTAAAGTCAGGATGGTAGATACCTTACAGGGTAATTAGATTCAAAACATAGAGAACCCCTCTAGGCAAAAACCTTAAGTTACAAAAAAGATACATAGACAGAAATAGTTATTCTATTCAGCACAATTCTTTTCTCAGCCATTTAAAGAAATCATAATCTAACACGTACCTAGCTAGATTACTTACTAAAAGTTCTAAGGCTTCATTCCTGGTCTATCTCCGGCAAAGACAGAATATAGACAGACACACAGACCCTTTGTTTCTCTCCCTCCTCCCAGCTTTTGAAAGTATCTTGTCTCCTCATTGGTCATTTTGGTCAGGTGCCAGCGAGGTTACCTTTAGCTTCTTAACCCTTTACAGGTGAGAGGAAATCTCCTCTCGCCAGGAGGGATTTTAAAGGGGTTTACCCTTCCCTTTATATTTATGACACTCTCACCCAAAGGTTCAGCCACTACCTGGAAATCCAGAAGATACCATCCAGTTGGAAAGAGTCCAATTCCATCTTGCTGCATAAGAAAGGCGATCAAGAAAATCTAAAGAACTATCGCCCGATCTGCCTGCTTTTGCATATCTATAAGTTGTTTACTAAAAATATAACAAATAGACTGTCACAAAACCTGGATAAACAGCAACCTAGAGAGCAGGCTGGCTTTCAAAGGAATTACAGCATGATAGACCACATCTTCACTCTAAACCAACTACTAGAGAGTGTTCAAGGAAATAAAAGTTCCCTTTGTGCATTGCCTTCGTGGACTACGATAAGGCGTTCAACAGCGTAGAGACTAACGCCATTCTTGAAGCTCTTTCAGAACAGGGCATCAGCATGAAATATATCATATTACTAAAGGAAGCAAACTCTGGCTGCAGCACGGACATATTGCTGTTCAATACTCCCCTCCGAATCCCCATTGAGAAAGGTGTGAAACAAGGAGATAAAGTTTCACCAAAATTATTCACAGCCTGTCTTGAATAGGTTTTTCGACTAGCAGACTTGAAAGGCAGGATTAATATTAACGGTGAGTGGCTAAACCATCTCAGGTTTGCAGATGATATTGTGCCGATAGCCAAAAATACAGCCCAGCTTGAGAGAATGCTTAAAGAATTGAACGCAAAAAAGTAGTCAAGTCAGATTAAAAATGAACTGGTCAAAAATGAAATACATGAGATCAGATGTTCTTCCAAGAACCCAAATAACTCTTGGAGGAGAGCAGATCCAAGAGGTTGATAAATACGTTTATTTGGGCCAGGAAGTCAACATGCACCACGATCAGAAAGGTGAACTGTCACACAGTAAAAAAGCTGGATGGTGTGCATTCAATGACATTAAGGACATCCTCCAAGGAAAGATCAACAAAACAACTTGTGCGAATCTTTTTAACTCGACCGTGCTTCCAGCGATGTTATATGGTAGCGAAAACATGGTCGCTGACAAAGATTGAAGAACATCAATTGTCTGTCACGCAGAGGGTGATGGAACGAATATTTTTGGGCATTTCGCTCCATGATCACATCCCTAATGAAATAATTAGGCAGCAGTCTGGAGTGTGAGATGTTGTTGTTAAAAGCAGGCTCAGCAAAATGCAGTGGGCAGGACATGTGGCCCGACTCAGCAACAACAGCTGGACTGCAGCTATATCCGAGTGGTATCCGCGAGAACAGAAACGGCCACGCGGTCAGCCTCCAAAGAGGTGGGATGATTTCCTAACCAGGAGATATGGACAAGCGTGGCGAAGGATGGCCTGAGCAAGAGAAGATTGGAAGAAGTGTTGTGATTGGCTCAGTCTCAACTGATGAAGGACCGACAGTCTACATGCAAAGAGGAAATGCCAACTCCTGGGAAGTGGCATTGCTGGGGAATGACATGGGTCATATAGATGAATCAAAGAGCCTGGCGTTATTCCAAGGCAAAGGTCTGAAGAGGATTATGGAGGAGACAGGAACGGGAAGTCTAATGAGTAAAATGTTCACTGTATGAAAAATGTTGATGACAACAGCTGAGTTGAAAAATACCAGTTGAGTTGTTTTGGTTTTGAATTTACAATATGTATTACTTTTGTGTCTGCCCTTTTGACATGTATATATTAATAGCCCTTAAATGTATCAAGGGCTTCTAGTGTTTAGAATATAGACTAGCAGGCTCCCAGCAGTCCCTGTGAGGAGGTGTGCTTGACACAGAACGGCTTTTCTTTTGAATATTGCAGAATGTAGCTCTGAATGTACCTTCAAAACATTGGTTATAGGTGCTGTGACCTTTCTGGGGAAAGCCAAGAGCATATGTCTTAAGACTAACATAACAAGAAGTCTCCATGGCTGTGAAATCTGAACATTTTACGTAAGAGGAAGAGTTGCATATAGAAAGAGCAAGATCAAAACACAAAGTAGCTGACACACTATTCTGCTCTTTTAGTGATTTTACAGCCTGATCTTGAGATGACCACTGTCTGACCTTGACATCACACCCCCACCCCAACCCCAGCACTTTCCTTCAGAAGGGAGATAAGGTGATTTTTCTGCTTTGGTCCAAGTCCCTCTCCACAACCTTCCCTCTCCTCCCAGTGATCATTCTTCAGTCCAGCTCCTTGCCTTTTAAGGACCCCATAATGGGGTTTCTACCCTTCTTTTTCTCTCAGGTAGTTCCAGCCTGACTGGTTTGTTGAAATTGTACAGGTGTCTAGGTTTCTCAGTCAAATGTGCTCAGGAGCACCTTACTATGAAAGCGCATGCACAGGTTAAAAGTTTGCATCAGTTTTTATGGTGGAGAAATATCGGCCAACTTCCCTGTTAGCATGTACATTGTAATAGTTCCTATTTGCCAAAATTGAGCTGTATGTGAATGTGATATGGTTTCAGTAGCTACTAGTGGGAACTTTCCTTCCACCATTAAAAAGAAATAAGCACATCTCTATTCACCCATCTTAAAAATAGGACATGTCGGTGAAAACTCAGGGCATAAATACTAGGACTTAGTGATACAGCTAGCTAATTCAGTAGTTTCATGAAGATATGTTTTGTAACATGCACACAAGCAGAAGGAGTACTGTACAGTGCAAGACAATATATTTTGGATTTATACTCCAGAGGGTGTGTGCAGCTGAGTGCTGGGTTATTCCCTAGCTGAAAGCCTTCCCATGCAGCACTGATTTCAGTATTGGTGTCATTCTGCAGCTGGATGAGTCCCTACCTCTGTGTACGTGTGCGCGCGCACACGCACAGCAGGACAGGGTGAGGGAGCCAAGACTGGTGGAATGGGCAGGATCAGTGGAACCCCAGTGCATCACATGGCACCCCAGAAAGGGGGGGGGTCCAACCCATCACAGTATTATGTTATTTTTTTTAAGAGGGTTGGTTTAGCTTGTGTCTCATCTCTGATTCTGGCCCCACGAATGTTTCCAGCAAAAGTTCTTGTGGTGCGAGAATCTTTTTCCCCCTGCTCTGCCTGATCTATTCTAATTTATTTTAAAATAGAGGTAATTTACCTTGTTAAAGGATATATTCAAAAGTGAAGGTGACCCAGTTCTGGCAAAGGAAAATCTGAAAGTACCTGCAGGCTTTTAGGAGGGAAAAATCTCATCACTTTATGTAATGGCAGATAGCTAAGTACCAAAGATAGGCAGAAATTATTAATAGAATTTAACGGAGATCTGAGGTGAATTGGAAGCAGGAACTTACCATATGTTGGTTCTTTTCGTAATCTGTGACTTGATAACGTGAAAGAAAACCTGACCAAAGCCCCTTGTGTACTGTATCACCAGACTTTCATCTGAAAATCTCTTTAGAGGAATGCTGGAGCATTTAAAGTAAGATGTTAGCCTCCCCATAGATAGACTTGGGGATATAGCTTTATCTCAGGGATTTTTTTTTCTTTTAATTTAAGCCATTGATAAGAATTATCTGTATTTCTACAAAGTGGCACTTTCCTGTCCTCCCTTCTTCTCTACCTGGCAGGCAGCTAAAGATAAGATTGGCGAGGAAGATAAAATTCTAACTGAAGGTCAATCAGTAGGATTGCCATAAATGAGATTTGAGAAAGGAGTGCCATGTTTTGAGGAGTTTGCTCTGTGTTTTCTGGAACTGGTCACAAGCTAAGCTTTTATCTTTAGAAAGAACTATGTTTCTAATGAACCTGTCACCAATGGAAGCATGCTAAACAATTCATTTATTTGGCTAGTTTACCCTCTCTGCAAATTTGAATGTATTTGTCTTAAACAAGAGCCGGAAAGATGTGTATTGATGAAATTTCCAAGGCCAGATCCTTGCCAGCAGGTGACAACCACTGATCCAGCAGTATATTTTATCATATTACAACTTACTCTAGAGTATTTTAGGTTAAATATTCAAGAGCAAGAAAAAGTGTCCTATATCAAAATGTAATGTAGTAAATTGCTTTCTTACTTTAGTACTGGCAGCTGCGTCTATATGATTGCTATGTATTTTTAAAAAATTCTGCCGTTCTTCATTCAAGGTGTGTTTGAGATAAATCTCTACTCAAACTCATCAGTTATTACTACTAATGCATGGTTTTAACAAAGTACTTGAGGTCCTGGCTAATCTGGTACCGAGGTGACCCAGTAACTAGATAGGTTTCAGAGTAGCAGCCGTGTTAGTCTGTATTTGCAAAAAGAAAAGGAGTACTTGTGACACCTTAGAGACTAACAAATTTATTTGAGCATAAGCTTTCGTGAGCTACAGCTCACTTCATCGCTGTAGCTCACAAAAGCTTATGCTCAAATAAATGTTAGTTATAGTTAGTCTCCAAGGTGCCACAAGTACTCCTTTTCTTTCTAGTAACTAGATAGTTTCATGAAGTCCCTTTAAAGCAAACGGTGGAACTGCAAATCCAGTGCGTTGTTCCAGAAAGCAATGACCAGTTGTATGGTATGTGATCATAGGCAAGAACGGCAATTTAGACAGCAGTAATGTGCATTGTCAGTAATTGGGGACCCTTCCAAAAAGAGTGCAGGGATTTCCAGTTGCTGTCAAAATATAACCACTGTCTGTAGAATATTCTGGTGGGCATATTTCTGCTTTCACCTTCAGTCCCCAGCTAAAACCTCTCCAGGACATCAAGGATCTACAACCTATCTTGAAGGATGATCCCTCACTCACAGATTTTGGGAGACAGGCCAGTCCTCACTTACAGACAGCCTCCCAACCTGAAGCAAATACTCACCAGCAACCACACAACAAAAAACACTAACCCAGGAACCTATCCTTGCAACAAAGCCCGTTGCCAACTTGGTCCACATATCTATTCAGAAGACATCATAGGACCTAATCACATCAGCCACACTATCAGAGGCTCGTTCACCTGCACATCTACCAATGTGATATATGGCATCATGTGCCAGCAATGCCCCTCTGCCATGTACATTGGCCAAACCGGACAGTCTTGATGTAAAAGAATAAATGGACACAAATCAGATGTCTAGATTTATAACATTCAAAAATTTTAACAGAACAGATGTACAGAGTACAACTCAGGCAGATGTAGTGCAAGCTGTTCAGCGCTGATCTAGCTGCATACCATCCCTGAGATGGAGGAACAACCTCTCTGGGCTATAGGGGCATTCAGCCTCTGCCAGTTCAATCATCTGCCTCTCTGCTGAGACAATAAGGAGAGTTCCAATTTGCGCTGACGTAGCTGTGAAGTTACAAGCTAATTGACTGACTGCAAAGCAGTTGTCCACTGGAACTCCCTGAGCATGACCCTCATGGGGGACACATGAGCTGTGGATGAACTAAGGAGCTGGAGACGAGTAGCTGGTTACTAGCATGATTCAGGGTACTAGTCTGTGTGGTGTTCTGGGGAATGAAGCAGTGTCCCCTTCCCATCCACATGCAAGAAGTATAGGAGCCTTGCAAGAGAACCTGTTCTCATGAGACTTCTGGCCCAAGTCTGAAGACCCAAGCACTTAATGTAAGATTTGGATGTGTCTTCCCCTTGGGTGGTTATCCCAACCTCTGAGCCTCTTGATATTCACCCCTGGCTTGCGATTTGATTTACCTGGTAGATTAAAACATTTCAAGTGTTGGATCTGATACTTTAAATCTCACCAATCATGTGCAAAAGTGTCACCTATGACCTTCTAATAGGATTAGACTGTTTCCAGTTTCAGTTCTTTCCTGGGTAAGGGTTACACTGGCTGCCATTTCAGAATGTCAGTTTCCAACATTTTAAATACGTTTAATTAGGAGGAAGGTTCTGAGACACCTGTAAAAGGGAAAGGGCTTTGATCATGTCTCCCTTAAAATATTTATGTGAAAGGAAAGCCTTTTTTTAAGAGAGTGTGAATCACAGAAACCAAGATCTCAGTGGGTTGCCAATTATACCTCTCTTGAACTGCTTTCCTGTTTGCCATTTGGCCTTGTTTATGACAAGATAGACACACATGCTGCTTGGTGAATAAGCACTGTTATTTTATTTATTGGGCAACGTACATAATTTGTTTTGCATTAGAGTTATTGGGAGCAAGATAACCAGCAAATGAAATAGGATACTGTTTTGTGAATACACTGCTCAACTTGGAATACACAGCCACTAATACTGACAGCAATTTAGACTTGTTGCATGTTGAGAGACTCTATAGTCCTGTGTAAATAACTGTGCTTAGAACTTCTGTAAGGCATTTCACCTGAGCATTGTACATATTTATCTACAGTGCTTTACAGGGGTGTTTGTGAGGCACAGTCAGCTGTACAAATTGTCCAAGGATACACTTTTCTGTGGCGTAGTCAAGAATAAATTCAGAAACAAATTCAAAAACACTGTAGTGTTTACTCTAATCACTGAGCCAATATGACACTTTCAACAGCTGAATTAAAGTGTGTCATTTTCAATATAAAGGGTTTCCACCATCCCTTTATTCTGTATCACCACTTCGACTGACCAAAAGTGTTTAGTTAGCAGATAATTTTTTTCTGGCCAATAAAAATGCATCGCTATCAATCTTTTATATCACTGGATTTACCATTCTGGATGTTTGCAGACTCCTGCATTTCTCTGAGAGATTTAACGTTGATATTGTATGAGTGAGTGTTTTTTGGGAGTGCCACTGTGTGTCTCTTAGGTAGTTCATGAACTACTTAGCTGCATATGAAGAAAGGGGGAACCTCCAAAGAAATAATGTACTGGGGATTGCAATCTAGCTTGCTGGATTTGGCTCACCCAAGCCAAATTTCTTGTCGTCTTGTTTAGAAAGTCTCTTTGCTGTCCATCATATCTGTCAATTCAGGGTAAGTGCCTTGAGAGCAATTTGGTGAAGGCATAGGGAAAAGCAAGTGAGAAATTTGCTAATACCTGATTACCTATATCACCTTTTATAAATTGCTATCCAAAGAAACCCTTCAAATGCCAAATAAAATCATACAGCCCTAGAGAGTTGGATGGGGTGATCTAATAGGTCTTTTCCATCTCTGTAATCCTGAAAAAAAAAATGCAGGAATATCCCTTGCTCTGCATTGCTGTCTGTCTGATCAGGTTTTAAACACCCCAAGAAGTTCGGTTTCCAGATTTTCCTAAGGAGACTGATCCACCACAGCAGATCTCACTGTCAGGAAGTCTGTCTTGATAGCCTACCAGTTTTTTCCCCCCCCACTTTCTTAGATTCACCCGATTACTTCTATTTATACCCCCATATGCCACATTAATTTACATCATCTGTCTCTTAGCGTTTACACACTTCAGCGACTGGTAGATTATCCTGCCTCCTTAGTCATCAGCAAAGCTGCCCATATTTTGCTGCTTTAATCTTGCCTTTTAAGCAAATCCCTTCAACCCATTGATCATTTTTATTGTTCTTCTCTGAACTACCTCCATTTTTAACGTAGGGCAGGTGTTTGGCACTTCCTGAAAATCAGGACTTTAAGTGTCTCAGGGCGAGCATTCAAAAAAAAAAAAAAAAAAAAAAGGGGGGGGGGGGACGACTCAGAATTTCTAGTCACTTTTGAAAATCATGGTCAAAATTCTTGTTATGAAATAAACAAAGGTTACCTCTAAATCCTGAAAACTGAGAGTGACCTTCACTAGAAAAAAAGGTGTATTCTTACTTTGTGTTAGCGATCATGGTAACTAACACAAGGTAAAACCTTAATGAAGACTGGGCATTTTGTAGTTTTCTAATGCATAAGCAGATTGAGCCTAGGGTTTACCTTGACCTGTGAAATTATATTAAAACTACAACTGCCTTGTCTGCACTAAGCTTTTATCTCATGTTAGTTACCACATGGTAGCTGACATGAGGTAAGAACACACCTTTTTTCCTAGTGAAGTCTGGGCCTGGAGGTATCTGATTAACAACCAGGCCTGGAAAAGTGTGTTTCAATATTTCAGGTTTTTTTGTGCTTTTTCTGGGGGAGGAAGGTCTGCAATTTCATCTTCCTTCTCATGGAGGTTGCCAGATCAGAACAGCAAGTGGTCTCTGCTGACTTCCTTGCAGAGGATTAAGCTCAGTACCTGCTGTATTGATACTTGCGAGGAGAACTACTGCCAAAAGAAAATGTGTACTAAACTCAGTGGAACTCTGATGAAGTGCACCTTGAGTGCCTTCTTGCCGAAGGAAAAGGTTGTCAGCATATTAACTCATTGTGAAGGAATTTTTCAGAAACCAATTTCACTAAGTATTGCAAGACCTACTTAACATGATTAGACTGTAATAAATGAATGCGGCTTTCATTTTGTAATCCATGAATGGCTGTTAACTTACAAATGGTATGTGAAATTATTTAATGGTTTTCCATTAAATATAGCATTTATTTTATCACCGATTAAAGAAGCAGTAATACTTTAAACATTGCTTGTGAAATAAGAACATATAATGCCCTATGGGTCCGGTTCTGTTCAATATCTTAATCAGTGATTTAGATAATGGCAATAGAGAGTACATTTATAAAGTTTGTGGACGATACCAAGCTGGGAGGGGTTGCAAGTGCTTTGGAGGACAGGATTAAAATTCAAAATGATCTGGACGAACTGGAGAAATGGTCTAAAGTAAATAGGATGAAATTCAATAAGGACAAATGCAAAGTACTCCACTTAGGAAGGAAGAATCAGTTGCACACATTCAAAATGAGAAATGACTGCCTAGGAAGGAGTACTACAGAAGGGGATATGGGGGTTATAATAATGAGTTAACAGTGTAACGCTGTTGACAAAAAAGCAAATATCATTCTGGGATGTATTAGCAGGAGTGTTGTAAGCAAGACACGAGAAGTAATTCTTCCATTCCACTCCGTGCTGATTAGGCCTCAACTGGAGTATTGTGTCCAGTTCTGGGCACCACATTTCAGGAAGGCTGTGGACAAATTGGAGAAAGTCCAGAGAAGAGCAACAAAAATGATTAAAGGTCTAGAAAACATGACCTATGAGGGAAGATTGAAAAAATTGGGTTTGTTTAGTCTGGAAAAAGAGAAGCAGGGGTGGGGTGGAGGGGAAAACGAGACATGATAACAGTTTTCAAGTATGTAAAAGGTTGCTATAAGCAGGAGGGAGAAAATTTGTTTTTCTTAACCTCTGAGGATAGGACAAGGAGCAATGGGCTTAAATTGCAGCATGGGAGGCTTAGGCTGGGCATTAGGAAAAACTTCCTAACTGTTAGGGTGGTTAAGTACTGGAATAAATTGCCTAGGGAGGCTGTGGAATCTCAATCATTGGAGATTTTTAAGAGCAGGTAAGACAAACACCTGTCAGGGACAGTCTAGAGGATACTTAGTCCTGCCATGAGTGCAGAAGACTGGACTAGATGACCTCTCAAGGTCCCTTCCAGTCCTATGATTCTGTTTTCAAATGGAATAGTATTTTTGAATCTGACTGAAGAATAAACACACACCTCTGAAGTGCTTTATAAAGTAAGTTGGACTCAGTTTCTCTGTCTATACTAGTGTCGTAATACCTTAAATTCATCCCATTAATTTCTTCAAAGACTTTCCTTTTCCAGACTTGTGCTGTTACCCAGCATTCTTTCTTATGGCCAAGAAAAGAAACTGATGGATGATGCCATCCAGTAATTACTTGAGCCTTTACTTTTATCAAATATAAGGCCAAATCCTGCAGTTTGTACTTGGGGACTGATTCTATAATACCTGCTTGCTTCGACTAGTACATTGTGTGCATATTGCTATTCAAATTGTGTTATACTCAATCCTTACTTATTTCAAACTTTTGGTGAGCGTTTTGACTATCTAAAGACTTCAGCATTTGACTCATTTGCTGCAGTATTTAATTCCACAAACATAGGAACCAAGGACCTGAATGGCTTGGACCTGGGAGAGAGAAGGACTTTTGCAGTAACAGGGTTCCCCTGGGGATTGCAGTGAGCGGCCAAAGGGGCGGAGGAGTCTGCAGCTCGACCCTGGCAAAGAGGTGGTGACCTCGAGAAGGGCTGGCACACTAGGGGTTCTCCTTGGAAACTATGGGGAGCTGAGAGCACACAGGCCTGCGAGTCCACAGCAACTTGGGAACAGCGGAGTGATGGCCTATCACCATCTCCTTAAAAAGGACATTGTAACCCTGTGCAAAAAGAGAGGGTTGAGCATTGGAAAGTTCACCAAAGCACAGTTAATCGTGCAGCTGGAGGAGGATGACCGCTCTGAGGAACAGATTCTTGTCCAAATGGGGCTATAGCAGGATCTGAGAGCAGCTGGAGTGGTAGCCAGGCATCCCCAAGACTCCTGTCCCCGACCAGACAGGGGTCTTCACGATTGGGCTCCCCATCCGGGGGTTGGAGATGGACGGGATTGGAGCCGAGTCCGAGAGAGCAAGAGGACTGAGAGAGACAGCGAGAGCCCGAGAAAGAGCTGCAGAAGCAGCATGAACTGGCTATGGTGGAGCGGAGAGGCATAGGGGACCTCCCAGGGGTGAGTGGGGATAGACCCCGGGGTGCCAGTTCCGCAGGGAACCTCAATACTAAATTGCTGCTGCTGGTTAAGGAGCGGGGGGATGTGGATGCCCACCTCACTGCCTTTGAGCAGGCTGGTGATCTGAACCAGGGGGACCCTGCGGAAAAGCCCCGGTGTCTAGCTCCCTTGCTGGGTCCCAAGGCCATAGACTCCGTCAGCCAGATGGGTGGAGAGGTGAACAGGCTCCCACTCCTGACCCCAACCTATATGTCTGTGTGGAGTTTCCTGGGGTCAAGCCCCTCGGACATCCAGTAAAGCTTCAGCTAAAGTCTCCCATTTAATTGTAACACACCATGATTATGTTTTTCTAGCTACTTTTATGCATTTTTTGTGAGAACTCTAACAACTAAGATTTTTATGTCCCGTCCCCCCCATTCACAAACCCATATTGATCTTGTATATGTTTTTGGTTCTGTAGGGTTTAAATTCACTCATTCTTAAACCAATCATGTAGAGTCTGAAATATCAAACTCCACAGTCCTAATTTATTTTCTGAAGTAATGTTTCCTTGGGCTGAAGCCACTAAAGAATAAAAGCTGAATGGAGAGAGAAAAATGGAATTACATGAATGGAATTACATGACCTGACCTAGTTTTCATAGACTGCAGAGATCCGAGTGGCTGGAGTAATTGTATTAAAAAGAAATCTCATTCTGACGTGGAGCTTATATTTAATTCTTTAGCTTAAAGATCTCAAAAAATCATTTAACAACCAGTCTTGTGTTTAGTTTATTTGTTTACGTATGGCCTCTTTAAATGTAGAGGTGATTCCTTTTAATATCCCAGATATACTCCCATGTGTGCTTCAATATAGACCTGGTGTTAAGAGACTATCCCCTTCCTGTTGTCTTTATTTTATTTCTGCATTATGGCCAGAACTGCAAAGCAATTCCATTCCCTGAAACCATTGTTAATTTTTTAGTAACCCGTCATATTTAAATGAAATAGGAGAGAATGAAATCATCATTTGATTGCTTGGTTGCATTGGAATGGAAAGAATCCCAGTGGGGGAATGAGAGAGAGAGAGAGAGAGAAAAAAATCAGTGTGTGTTACGCAATTATGTCTTGTTATTGATATTGTGAGTTTTTTTTTTAAAAAGAATGAATGACTGGGATAAGTACAGCTGAGGCCAAAGAGGTTTGTAGGCCTGTCAGAACCAATTTTACCTGCTTGACCTCTTAAAACACGGGAAGTTGTTGCTGCTATTTTATTTTTATGCCTTCTCTAAGTATCCTCATCCTTTCCCCACTGAAACTGGTGCTTCTAGACATTTTATAAAAACCAAAGCTAGAGGAGTTGGAAATTATGGCAAGGTTTTGGTGAATAATTAGGCATTTGGGGGACAGTTCATCTTTGATTGATGGGGGTTGATGCAGAGAGAGAATTGTATTTAAGATAATACTTTGCAGTTATATTAATATTCAGAGTGTTGATGGTGCTGCTCATCTGAGATTTCAAAGTAATTTATGCAAATTAACATGTAACCAGTCTGTGTCAGAGCCAGGAACAGAACCCAGAAGCCTTGACTAATTGTTAGACACATTGCTTCTTTGTGACAAAAGGAGTTTTAGCCATTACACACTTAAACATTCAGTCCAGCTGTCTAAAAGCTTGCTTAGGAAATATAGGGGATCTGCTGTCCAAAGAGAATGCAGGAGTAGTACATTCTGTTCCACCATCCCAAAGCTCTGTTTGATAAGCAGAATAGAAAGCCAAACAGAGAAAACGGCATGGCCTAGTGAACAGGGCAAAGGATTGAGAGTCAAGAGACCTGGATTATGCTCCCAGCTCTGCCACTGATTTACTCTGTGACCTTGGGTAAGTCACTTAAGGTGTATCTACACTCCGTGCTTCTTTCGGTGGTGTGTCTAGCCCCCCTACCATAGCTTAAACAACAGTGTAGCAGGTGAGGCACGGCTTAGGTGAGTAAATGCATGCCTAGAGTGTGTGGGTATGTATGCATGCAGATACATACCCTAGATACTCTCTGCTAACCCAAGCCATGCCTCCCCATCTACACTGCTGTTTCAGCAGTGTTGTGTTCTGCTGCTCCCCCACTGCAGGAAAAGAATGTCTCAGTGGGGAAAGGCTCTGGCAGAGTGAAGGCAGTGGGGAAACTCCCCTTTGCTGGAGCCCTTTCCCATTGCAGGGAAAGACTCTGGCAGACTGGAAAGGCTCTGCCAGTTCCCTGGCTTTTCCCTGCTTTTTCTGACATGTGTAGTTACACATCACAGTGTGGATGCAGCAGGTTTTTCACTGCATCACGTAGCTATGATCACACCACTGGCAGCGGTGTGTGGGGTATAGTGTAGATGTAGCCTTTGTGTAGTAATTGCTGTGCTCTCCCTCAGAGGTGATGGCATATCAGGATTGGGAGAAGTGGTCCCTTACTTATCTCACAGGGTTGTGGTGAGGAATAAGTTATATTTGTAAGAGCTTTGAGCTCCTCTAATGAAAGCACAGCACAGGGCTACTTTTGTGACAAAAGGCACTGTATAAATGTAAGATTTGATAGATAACAATATGCCAGTACAACATTTAAGATGTATTCCCCCTTTTCTCCACCATTATTTGCTCTTTAGCAGTATTAGCAGATGCAGATCCCTGGCTGGTCTTCCTAAAGGATTGTGTTCAGACATTCTAAAAAAAGGTTTCAGAGTAGCAGCTGTGTTAGTCTGTATCCGCAAAAAGAAAAGGAGGACTTTGTGGCACAAATAAATTTGTTAGTCTCTAAGGTGTCACAAAGTCATCCTTTTCTTTTTTCTTAAAAAAAAAGATTTCCCCTCTATTGAGCCTAGTATCCCCCAGGGCACTTAGTATGCTAGAGGCTAAGCTTGCATATGGATTTTTTGCTGGGAGTGTAATTATCTTTTACTTTGTCAAATTAACAAATGTGGTCCCTCAAAGTAAGACTCTCCATGTTAACAATGATAATCCACTGTACCATAGCACTTCCTAATAAACCTAAGGGATTTCTTCCCCTCAGACACAAATTCCATTGCAGTATGTGAATTGCTCCTGGCAGTGACAGCCCACATTAGAGACACTGAAGTGAACACTAGTTTCTCCTCTGACTTGTGTTGGTTTTGTTCCAGTGTAAATCCAATGGCTTTCAGTTGAGTTACTCCAGATTTGCACAAAAAGGAAACCTGCAAAAGGGTGGAAACATGGTCAAACTGATAACAGCACAATTATGTAGGGAAAAAAAGTCAGAAAAGCGAAGGCACAAAATGAGTTACATCTGCAAAGGATATAAAAGGCAAGAGGAGGAGGTTCTTTAAAGACATAAGGAGGAAGAGAAAGATGAAGGAAAGCGTAGGTCCTCTACTTAACATCAAGAAAGCTGAGATGCTGAATCCTATTTTGCGTCACACCTCACTAAAAAGGTTAATGATGACCAGATACTCAACCACTGGGAAGGAATGCAGGCCAAAATAGGGAAAGAACAGGTTAATTAATATTTAGATAAGTGAAATGTATTCAAGTCATCAGGGCCTGATGAAATTCATCCTAGGGTACTTAAGGATCTAGCTGAAGCAATCTCAGAACCATTAGCAATTGTCGTTGAGAACTCCTGGAAGACTGGAGAGGTTGCAGAATACTGGAGAAGGGCAAACATAGTACCTATCTGTAAAAGGGGAACAAAGAGGATCCTGAGAATTATAGACCAGTCAGTCTAACTCCAGTACCTGGAAAGATACTGTAAAAATTAACAACCAACCAATTTAAAAGCATCTAGAGAATAATAGGGTGATAAGGAATAGTCAGCATGGATTTGTCAAGGACAAATCATGCCAAACCAACTTAATTTCCTTCTTTGATAGGATTACTGACCTAGTGGATGTGGTGGAAGCACTAGACGTGATATATCTTGCTTTTAGTAAGGCTTCTGCTACAGTTCTGCTTGACATTCTCATAAACTAGGGAACTGTGGTGTAGATGAAATTACTATAAAGTGGGTGCAGAACTGATTGAAGACCACACTCAAATTAGTTATCAATGGTTTTCTGTCAAATTGGGAGGGCGTATCTAGTGGGCTCCCACAGGGGTCAGTCTTGGGTCTGACTATTCAATATTTCCATTAATAACTTGGATAATGGAGAAGAGAGCATGCTTATAAAACTTGCAGATGACACCAAGCTGGGAGTGGTTACAAGCACTTTGGAGGACAGGTTTAAAATTCAAAATGACCTTGAAAAATTGGAGAATTGTTGTGAGATCAACATGATGAAATTCAAAAAAGGCAAGTGCGAAGTACTTCACTTAGCAAAGAAAAATCAAATGCACCACTACAAAATTGGGAATAACTATCTAGGTGAGAGTGCTGATGAAAAGGATCTGCAGGTTATAGTGGACCACTAACTGAATATGAATCAATGTGATGCAGATGCAAAAAAACAAAAAAAAAACAAAAAAACAAACAAAAAAACCCCCTACTAATCTAATTCTGGGTTGCATTCACAGGAGTGTTGTACTTAAGACATAGGAGGTAACTGTCTTGCTGTACAAGGCACTGGTGAGGCCTCAGCTGGAGTACTCTGTCCAGTTCTGGGCACACTGGAGAGAGTCCAGAGAGAGCAACAATGATAAAAGGTTTAGAAAACCTGACCTGTGAGGAAAGGTTAAAAAAAAAAAACTAGGCATGTTTAGTCTTGAGAAAAGGGGGGGCGGGGGGGGGGGGGGCTGATAACAGCCTTCCAATATGTTAAGGGCTGTTATAAAGAGGACAGCGATCAATTGTTCTCCATGTCCACAGAAGGTAGGTCAAGAAGTAATAGGCTTAATCTGCAGCAAGGGAGATTTAAGTTAGATATTAGAAAATACTTTCTAACTATAAGGGTAGTTAAGCTCTGGAATAGGCTTCCAAAGGAAGTTGTGGAGTCCCCATCATTGGAAGCTTTTAATATCTAGTTGGACAAAGACCTGTCAAGCATGCTCTAGGTTTACTTGGTCCTGACACAGCACAAGGGGTTGAACCTGATGACTTCTCTAAGTCCCTTCCAGTCCTACATTTCTATGAGTGTAGGCAAGCGCATAAGATGAAAAGGAGGAAAAGGCAAAAAGATTTGAATTTTTTTTTTAAAAAAGTACTTTTCTGTGCATCCTCTGCAAATCTCAAATTCAGCCCTGACTGAAACTTTCTTTAGGATAAAACAAAGTTTCCTTGACACTTCTAAGGAAGAAATGTGCAGCCAGAGTATGTGGGAGAGATATGAGTGCCAACTATCCCATGTTGGCTGGGCCTGGGACTGTCTCACATTTTAAATTCCATCATGTGGGCCTGCTTCTTGACTGCCTTGCATCACAAACAGTAATTTTACACCTGTGCAAAATGGATGAAAACACTACCAAATCAGAGCACTTTGTTCACTGCCACTGGTGGTCTCATTTTACACCCAATTTGCACGCTGTACACAAAATGCAAGGTAGAAAAGAAGCAGGATTATTAACAATCCTGGGCAGCTGTCTGAGTTTAAATATAACTAAATAAATAAAGCTGGCTTATTGCCATTAGAGTGAGGAAAGGCTTTGATGGGAACCTGCTGAGGTCACTGAGAGAATGACCTAAGCAATTTTGCAATCCATCCTACTATTTGGAGTTTGTTTTAACAGTTAATATGATGGCAGTGATATGTGGAAAATTGCTGACCACAAAGGTAATTTTTTTTAACATCAAGAATCAGTCACAGAAGTGACAAGTAAGATGCAACAAGAAATAAACATGGTTCATTCTTCCATCTTCCTGTAGCTCCTTGTCCTCCACTATTCTCTAGTGAATACTTCTGTTTAAAGAATGCTCTGGGCTTTTCAAGAATCACCCATTAGCTATCATTGTTTTTTAAATCTTAAAAGTTGCAAGTATAAAAATCTACCTTGAGTATGTAAATGGAGGTATATTTATAGTATCACTTTAAATCCAGCTTGGATTTGGAACAGACTGTCTCCATATGTGCCATTTTAATGGCTTTGTCAGAATTTCAAATAAAAGGGCATTCTCAAACATTCAGAGCTTCATGATTCAGGTCTGATAAACTATAACTATACCAGGACTTGTTTAGGCTGATCATTTCTTGCTTCTATGTTATTTTTGAAAGCTACAATCTAAGGGCTCAAATTTACTTTGTTTTGCTTTATATCTTTTTAAATAATTCAAAAACTAAATGGCACTACATGGATCTCTCATTCAGATTATGCAATATTGTCATTCTCTAGAATTCAGTTTTGCCAACTGTTACTATTTTATCACAAGTGTTGCAATATTTTCTTGTGATTGCAGGGGACTCAGCTTTAATTTTAAACAAAAGTAAGTTTCTAGCTTTCATGATTGTGGAGCTTGAAAATATGAACACTCAAGGCTCAGCAACAAGAAGGCAAATAAAACAAAACCCTCAAATGTATGGTTTTAAAAATCTCATGATTTTGAAGTCCATCATGGTTTTTTGGGCCTGACTCAATACAAGGTTTAGCTGTAGAACCTCTCTGCTCCTGAGTTTCTTTATCTATACAATGAGACTGTCATAAACATACAGCTAAGGGTAACATAAAATCCCTCCTTTGCCAGTAAAGGGTTAAGAAGCTCAGATAACCTGGTTGGTACCTGACCAAAAGGACCAATAAGGGGAGAGGATACTTTCAAATCTGTGGGGGACGGTTTTTGCTGTGTGCTTTTGTTGTTCTCTCCGGAGACAAAGACACCAAGCAAGTAATCCAGCTCCTACTGAGTAATACATTACAAAAATAGTAAGTAATATCAAGGAAATGCTTTAGAGTATCTTTTGTTTTAGTTTCTGAATTTTCCCTATGCTAAGAGGAAGGTTTATTCCTGTTTTTTTGGTAAAGTTTTAAAACTTTAAAGTTTTGCCTAGAGGGGAATCCTCTGTGTTTTAAATCTTATTACCCTGTAAAATTATCTTCCATCCTGATTTTACAGAGGTGTTTCTTTTACTTTTCTTTTTTCTTTATAATAAAAGTTCTGTTTTTAAGAATCTAATTGGGGTTTTTAGTATCCTCACCTTGTTTACTCTCAAGCTCACCTTATTTACTCACCTTGTTTACTCTCAAGCCTCCCCAGGAAAGGGGGTGATGGGCTTGGGGGGATATTTTGGGGAAACAGGAACTCCAAGTGGTCCTTTTCCTAAATCTTTGTCTAACTCATTTGGTGGTGACAGCAATACCGTTCCAAGGACAAGGAAGAATTTGTGCCTTGGGGAAGTTTTTAACCTAAGGTGGTAAAGATAAGCTTAGGGGGTCTTTCATGTGGGTCCCCACATCTGTACCCTAAAGTTCAGAGTGGGGAGGGAACCCTGACAGAGACTAATAATACTTAAACTCCCAAAGGAGTTGTCAGGCTGAATTTGTGAATGTTGGTAAAGATGTGTGAGATCCTGAGATGGGAAATAGAAGTACAATGTACTGTAGAAGTACAATATATTGTTAGACTGTCACTAAGCTGCCCCAAGCTCCTTTAATATGCATGGCCAACTCTTTCAAGAGCTCATCCCTACCTTGGCAACTTGCAGAGATTTTAGTTACATCCTTCTTGCAAAACTTTATCCAGTCTAGTCTCTTGTAGGCACAAGTAGGTTTCACCATCAGGCAAGCAGGTCTTAATATTCCCACCTGTTTTTTTTTTTAATTCAACTCACATTCATTTATAGCTATTTTAAATGAAATTTCAGTGTCTGTTAATAGGACTTTTCCTAGCCTCTTATAGATTTCCAGGGTAAATAATTCACATTCCTGTCTTAGTGAACTTCATGTCTGCCATGCAATACAGCAACATGTAATGTTTACTATTCCTTGTCAACACAATCTCTTATGTCCTAGACTATAATACAGTAGCCCACAGAGCCCTCAACAAAGATCAGAGTCCAGTTATGGTAGGCACTATACAGACACTTAGTAAAAGACAAGTCCTTTCCTCACAGAGCTTACAATCTAAATAGACAAGAACTACAAAGTGTGGGAAGGAAAATAGGGACACAGAGATTAAGTGAATTGTCTAAGGTCACACAGCAAGTCAGTTGCAAAACAAGGAATAGAACCTACGTATCCTGAGTTCCACCCCAATTCCCTCTCCACAAAACCACACCGCTTCTCTACCTGCTATTTCAACTTCCGTGGGAATCTTTTTTGGACTTGTACTTCTCCTTGCACTTTTCAATATAATCATTTTTCAAATATCTTAAGGCAGAAAAAATGCAAAAATCCTTAAAAACAACATCACATTAAATTTGAGATTGTAATTACAAACATTCACTATTAAGGTTCTTACAGTAACTTTACCCATAACTCTAACTCTCGTATATGTTCATTACAATGGGGTATTTGATGACACAATCATGCAACATCCAGTAATGTGACATAGCGTTCAGTGGACAATACAATTTCTAAGTAAAAAGAAACATTAAAATGGGATTACATTTGTAAAAATATAATGGGTACGTTGGTCCTTTGGCACCCCTTAGAGCAGCCCTGGAGTCATGATGTGGCCCATACCACTGGTAACCCTGGGAAGAGGAATAGCTATGCTATGAAGTGGCATGGGACCTTTGGGGTTAATTCCCCCAGTCCTATCTGCACTTGTGATAATCAAGTACAGCTGAAACTAGATAAGCTCAGAGCAGGGGTGAAAGTAACTTAAAGGACTTAACAGTAAACTGGAGTCCTGGGCAGAGGGGCAGGGCCTCAATCGGAAGAGGCAGGCCCTTTAAATCGAGATTTAAAGGGCCCAGGGCGCTGGCTGCGGTAGCAGTGACTGGTAGCCCTGGGCCCTTTAAATCACTGCTGGAGCCCCGAGGCTCCCAGCCGACACTGCTACCCCGGGGCTCTGGCAGTGGGGCTCTAGCGGCAATTTAAAGGGCCTGGGGCTCTGGCCGCTTCTGGGAGCCCCAAGCCCCTTTCAATCACTGCCCTGGGGAAGCTGCCCCCTGCCGGTATGGTCGGCTGTGTACCAGCTCTTGCCAGTACACTGTACCGGACTATACCGGCTTGCTTTCACCTCTGGCTCAGATCCTTAAAAAGTGGCTATGCTCCTTCCAAGGGATAGCCAGTTTGTGTTTTAACTCAAAGCCAGAATGGGAGAGTGGGGAGCATGAGAGAGTGCGCTGCTGTTTTTTATTTTTATTGGGTCTTCTTCCAGCTTTGTTTCGCTTCAGTGGCGGAAATGCGAATAGAGATGTTGCTGGTTTGGTTGTACCTGAATTAAAAAAACAACCTCCAAAGTGGGGTTTCTGCCAGCCATATAGAACTCCTGTGGGACTTAACTTCAGCTGTGTTCCCCCTGGCTTTTTTATGTTATTATTTAAGGCAGCTCCTCTGAAGAGAATGTCTATTTTGTCCAGAAATACACAGAAGTTTGCTTGTTAGCTCAAAGCGAAAGCTAAACTTAAACTGCAGAAACAAGAAACCAAATATAGAAATTCACAATTAAGGCTTCCCAAACACTGCTCTGTCCCTAACCAGCCCTTCATCCTACATATCTTGCATGGCAGATGGAGACATTTTGTTGATGCCCATTTTGAAAACCTGCAGGTCTGGACATCTGAAATTGACTTGGTTTGCATAGGTTTTGCATATCATAGCCTATATATTGTGATAAAGCTCCAAACCTGTATTGGTGGGTCCTGCACTTCCAGGCAGATTCAGTGGCCTCAGAAGCTCGCTAAGGCCCTCAACATGACCTCCCTTTCCCAGTATGGCAGCAAAGGTAACAGCTTATTAAGCTACTTTCATCACAGGCCAGTATGGGAGGTGGAATACGCACAGTCTCTGTTGCTCCTTAGAGCTCAGTGGGCACAGTTTGCTTCCCCTCTCAAGGGGATCTCTGTAGAGCATGGGGGGGAAAGGGGGAACCCGGGCCCACCCTCTACTCTGGGATCCAGCCTAGGGACCCTAATAGTAGCAGCTGTTGGCAGCTTTCCCTTCACCACTGATGCTGCTTTGATTCCCTAGGCTACTTCTCTATGGTCCCCTTTTCCAAGCTTCACCCTTACCTCAGGATTCAGCAATGCTTCCTCTACTCCAGCTCCTTGCACCTGGGCTTCTTTTGAGAGAACTGGAAAGGAGAGCTTTTAAGCAGTATGAATCATAGAATATCAGAGTTGGAACGGACCTCAGGAGGTCATCTAGTCCAACCCCCTGCTCAAAGCAGGACCAATCCCCAATTTTTGCCCCCATTCCCTAAATGGCCCCCTCAAGGATTGAACTCACAACCCTGGGTTTAACAGGCCAATACTCAAACCACTGAGCTATCCCTCCCGCAGGGAGGGATGAGTGGGGCCTTAATTAGTTCCAGCTGTCTCCATTAGCCTAACAGCCTTAACTGACCCTTTGTCAGTTAATTGAGGTCAGGTGCCAGCATTAGCCTAACCACCTTAAATGGGTAAATTGGCATCAGGTGTCTTGATTGGCCTGGCATTGCCTTTGTTTGGCTATCCAGGGAACAGGGACCTACTCATTCTGAGGCTGATATACCTGCCTTCTACTGCTCTCTTATATCCTTCTGGGCTGTGTCCATCACAATATGTAAGTGTGATCCATAACAAAGAGGACCCTACCAGTCTGTGAGTATTTCCCTTAAAAGGTTCATGGTCTCTAATATGGGAGCTACGCACCTATAAAGTCTCAGTATCTTAACAGTGGCAGCCCTATCTGTTTTCCAGGAGGTGTCCAAATGATTGTTCTGAATATGACTCTTAGGCCAGGTCTATACTACAGAGTTAGGTCAACATAAGGCAGTTTATGTCTTCGACCTACCTCTGTAAGTGTCTACACTACAAGCATTGCTCCTGCCGATGTAAGTTCCCCACTGCACTGAACTAATAACTCCACCGCCACGAGAGGCGTAGTGCTTAGCTTGATGTAATTAGGTTGGTGCAGTGTCTGTATAGACACTGCATCACATACATTGCCTGTCAGCACTGTGCTGCCTGGCGCTCAGAGCCTGGACTTTCATCTCCATGTGGAGCTCCCAGCTGGGAGCCCAGGTACCCTGTACTGCCCACAGAGAGCTGACAGCCCGGGCTCTCATCGCTGGGCAGTTGGGCTCCCAGTTAGGAGCTCCATACAGAGCTGACAGCCCCAACTCCCAGCCGTGCAGGGCTAACAGCTCGGGCTGTCAACCCCCTAGCACTGCCCCACTTAAGTTGGTGCAAGTATAGTTTTTCAGCTACTTGTGCACCCACTTTATAGTTATTTCATCAAGACCACATTTGTTTGGTTTGTTTATGAAAATGTCATGGGAGACTGTGTCAAAAGATTTATTAAAATCAAGATCTATCATGTCTGCTACTTTCTCCCTATCCACTAGGACATTAACACTGTCAAAGAAGAAAATTAGGTTGGTTTGACAGGATTTGTTCTTGGCTAATCCATATTAGCTATTACTTATCGCCCTTTAGATGTTTACAAATTGGTTGTTTAATAATTTGTTCCAGTATCTTTCCAGCTATTGAAGTTAGGCTGACTGTCCATCACTGCCCAAGTCTTCTTTGTTCCCCTTTTTAAATTTAGGACCCATGTTTTTTCTCTTCCAGGGTGAAACTCAATTGAAAGTGTTAAACATGCCATACAGTAACTGCACCCTGAGAGTCATGAAGGGTATTGTGTGGGCTAAAATTCTTTTGTCTAGCAGTTGAAGCTCCAGTGTTCCTTGATGTTGTGGAACAGCTGCACAACAGGAGGAAAGTTCGCCTTTCCAGATCTTATGGTCTCCATGAGCAACCTTAGGACTAGGGGTTTCCCCGGTGTAAAACTCAGGGACTGGGGACAGAAAGAAGAGACTGTTTATGAAGCAGTGAGACTGGAAAGAGAGTGAAGCCAAGATAGCTGATTCTGGGTCAGGTCAGAACAGGGGCAGATTTAAGGGACAGAGCATGGACAGCAAACATTCACCATGGGACCAACTGAGCATGCCACCTTAGGCTTTTTTAAATATAAAAAGTTAAAAATAAAACAAAAATCACAGGCCTACACAAAAGTGAAATCTCACCCAAATTGTGATGGCTTGCATATGTCCAATGGCTGGAAGGTTGCACCACAGCAACACCTTTCCTCGGCAAATTGTTCTGTGGTGCTGTCCAGCTTCAGCCTCACTATTGCATCTTTCTCAGTTGCAAGCAGAGAAAGATCACTCAGCTATGTCTGTGATAGTGTTGAAAGCATGTCGTTTTTGACACATCTTAATTTGTTCATGGTGTGATCAGCACTAGCCACTCCAATTAGAGAGAGAAAAAGTTGACACAGCATTTCTATTTTTGATAAAACATCATCAAAAGAACTTGGCGTTCTGAAACTCAAATAGCTCTAGACTCCAAGTGACTAAATGAATACCACTGTGTTCTTTGTAAAATAATACAACTTGAAAGACATAATCTTGTGAGCCAAGTCTAAAGAAAATTATTAGTATTTTCCCATGAGTTTAAGAACTTTCTTCTTTAGTTCTTCTAAAGTTATATTTTGAAGTTGCCTGAGATGGAGGAAAACAAATAGAGTAGCTACCTCTTGAAATCTCTCATACTGTGATTTTAGTTCCCCAATCATATTGTCTAAAAAGGCCATGAAATATTTCCTTTGATGGTTATCCTTTCCTTCTAACACAGAATCATACCTAAATTCATCATCCATGAGATGCAAATGTCCCACTGTGGCTTGGATAGTTTGCATTTTCCAAAACTTATTGCTTCCTATCTGTTCTGAGATTATTTTACAATTTCCTCATACTTTTCTTCATATCTGAATTTGCTGACCTCATTTACTGTGCTCTCAAATGTCTGGAGGACTTGGAACCGGTCAATTTTCTTTGACTGAAGGATTCCAGAGGCTGCAGCCATGATAACTAAGGTCCTGTGCTACCATAACTGATTGAGCTAGAACATCCAAGCCATCCAAGACAGGTTGCTTTTTGCTTGACATACGTCCTCACTATTCCTTATTTGAGTGACAGTTTCATCTTCTAAGCATTCAATTATACTCTGAAAGTTTCCTATCATTGCCTCAATAGCTTTCATTCGACCTGCCCATTTAGTCTTACAGATTGCCTTTAGATGTAAAGGTCTCCTTCATTCTTCAAAAGCCTGATCAATTTCATCTGCTGCATCAATCCTGTCAACTTTTTCAGGGGCCTGAAATGCATCATCAAGTTTCCTTTCCCTTTACAAAACTATACTTCCTCAAGCAAGAGCTTCAAGATAAAGATCATTTTTAGATTTAATCATTAGTTTTTTCCATTGACAGAGTTTGTGAAAAATGTATATACTTCCTGCAAAGATGCAAAGAAAACCTTCATGACTGGATTGTACTTCCCTTCAACAGCATGCACCAAAGCTAGGTTAATTTGATGTGCTGTACGATGGATATATGGTTCATACACTTTGTCTCCTTTGCCTGAAAGATATTGTCTCATTTTTACTTGCAATCTCCCACGAGCTCCAGCCATAGAATCATAGGACTGGAAGAGACCTCAAGAGATCTTCTAGTCCAGTCCCCTGCACTCATGGCAGGACTAAGTATTACCTAGATGATCCCTGATAGGTGTTTGTCTAACCTGCTCTTAAAAATCTCCAATGATGGAGATTCCACAACGTCCCAAGGCAATTTATTCCAGTGCTGAACTACCCTGACAGTTAGGAAGCTTTTCCTAATATCCAACCTAAACCGCCCCTGCTGCAACGTAAGCCCATTGCTTCTTGTCGTATCCTCAGAGGTTAATGAGAACACATTTTCTCCCTCCTTCTTGTAACAACCTTTTATGTACTTGAAAACTGTTATGTCTCCCCTCAGTCTTCTCTTCTCGATTAAACAAACCCATTTTTTTCAGTCTTTCCTCAGGTCTTCTAGGCCTTTAATAATTTTTGTTGCTCTTCTCTGCATAATCACTGCAGAGTAGAGTGGAAGAATTACTTCTAGTGTCTTGGTTAGACCACTCCTGCTAATACATCACAGAATGTTGTTTTTTGTGTTTTTGTGCGCAACAGTGTGATACTGTTGCTCATATTTAGCTTGTGAGGCACTATGACCCCCAGATTCCTTTCTAGAGATCCCTTTACTCCTTTCTAGACAGTCATTTCCCATTTTGTCTGTGTGTGCAGCTGATTGTTCCCTTCCTAAGTGGAGTACTTTGCATTTGTCCTTATTTAATTTCATCATATTTACTTCAGACCATTTCTCCAGTTTGTCCAGATCATTTTGAATTTTAATCTTATCCTCCAAAGCACTTGCAACCCCTCCCAGCTTGGTATCATCTGCAAACTTTATAAGTTCATAAGGGGTGAGCAAACTTTTTGGCTCAAGGGCTACACTTGGGTGCAAAACTATATGGAGGGCCGGGTAGGGAAGGCTGTGCCTCCCCAAACAGCTTGGCCCCCACCCCCTATCTGACTCCTCCCACTTCCCACCCCCTGACTGCCCCCTCCCCCGAATCCCCTGCCCCTAACCGCCCGGGACTCCACCCCCTATCTAACCTGGACTTTAGGGTTCCATTGACTTGAGAGAAAGGGAAACAAACCATACAGGAGCTCCATGCCTCATTTTTATATAGTCCAGTAATTTAATAGCTATATTGAGCATAGTTTGACTATAAGCTTGAGAACTTTTTGGCTAGGTTCACAACACTGTAAATATCACATTAAACTATCATTAGCAGCAGTAAAGCCCTAGGCTGTATTAATAGCATCTGTAATTATAACCCTTTAAGCGTGGTTTGCCGTCAGACAGTTGAGATTTATAATACAGTGATACAGGGTACCTTTTATGCTTGATGTCAATAAGGGTGTCTTAAACTTGGACTTCCCCACTCAGCACCCTCCTACTGCCAAAAAACAAAACAAAACCAACCAACCAGCCACCCCAACAGGAAAACACCCAACATCCCCAACATATTTTTAACATTTGGCAATTTTAGCTGTGCAAACTATAGACCATTGCCTGAAACAGCTACAGAAGACTCTCTGAAAGTAAGGAATGTAACTTGACAAGAGTTAACTTTGTCTGTTCATAGAACTTCATGGTCTGTAGCAGTGAGGTTTGTACTAAAAGCTATTTAACAGCTTCCTTTCTCAGCCCCTGTGTCCACTCACTCAGAACTTTCTGGAAACTTGCATCTTTCAAGATGAAATTGTCTGTGCTTGGCCTCTGCCCAAAGATGGTTTTATGTATTTATTTAATTTATTTTTGAAAAGTTCAGCTATTGAACTTTGAGGGGAAAGAGAGAGTATGGGGCCAGGGAGAATTTTAAAAATGTTTGTAATGAAATAGCAATTTGGCAATGAAATAGCCCTCACTGCCAGGCAGTGCTCAGATTAGTTCCATAGGAAACTGGATTTGGCTTACCTACATTTATGGTATGATAAATCTGCATATTGTGTGCGCACAGGAAATATTTTATGCTATTATTAAGTATGCACCTGAAGAGTTTAAGTGTACATGAATCTTCTTAACTGTTGGCAGATTTTCAACCCAGATCTTCATACTAAAAACCTGTTTATGCTGCAAACTTTAACCATTATAGCTCCTCTTCTCCCTGGCATCTTCCTGGAACACCCCAGCTTGCCTGGTTTCTTCTTGAATCCACTTGTCTACCTCTCTTCATCTTTTAATGACCTTCTTAATTGCACAGAAAAAGAGCTTCCTCCTGTGAGCCTAATTTTCCATTAGGAAAAGAGGGAAAATTTGAAACCATGATATATAGCCATACCAAAAAAAAATAGTACATGAAACAAAACAATAAGATTGTTCACTTAAGCCCTCTGGAGCTAGGAAATAGAGACCAAAGTTGCACGTGTAACTTTAGCTCTTTCCCTTATTGTATTTTCACATAAGTCTCAAACAATATAATTTAATATATTAATCCCCATTTCCAGAATTTTAAATATACTTGTGAAGCATCTTGTGCAATCGTTGTTCCATTCTGAGCATGTCAGACAGTCCTTCAAAGTCCTGTTCGTGAAAATACAGAGTAAACAGTGACAACATACTGCAGATTAAGTGTAACAAAATAGTGAAAATAAGATGGTTCCTAGCTAAGTTATCATCCTAGATAATCATCTCCTCTTTTGCACTGGAGCTCAAGAACACTGTACTGCTAACTGAAAATACTTAGTACATAGCTGCTGATTGAGGGCTGGATCCAACACTCATTGAGGTATCAGGGAAAGGGCTTCCACCACCTTTGTAAAGAGACTATTTCACAATCTAGAAAACCATTTGGAAAGGTTTCCTGATATGCAAATTGGTCTTCTCAGTTTTTGGCATAGAAAGGGGTTCGCCTGAATTGGGACCATCAGAATTTGGCCTGTTAAATTTATTTTTGCTCAGATTCATCCCATTTATTCCTGCTCTTATTTTCTCATCTCCCCCCATCCCAACCCTCCAGTTTGGTTTATTCTAATCATGGGATCCAGTAATACTTAGCTAGCCTTGATAGTCAGACAATTTATGTGCCCTCCACTTTCTGCTTTAAATTGGTGGTGTTGGGCATGCTGCTTTGGTATCAGTTTCTCCAAATTATTCAGACAGCAGCCACAGCTGTAATGTTTTCCGGGTCCTCTCAGGAGTCCAGCACAGCTGTATCTTTATCACAGACAATCTTTAGTGCCAACTCCAAATGAATTGGAATAGCAGCACTTCCTGTTTCCAGTGGGATTCAGAATCTGTTTGAATTTATAATCTATGATATGCACTTGCAGTAGCTTCTTTCTGCAGGATTTGTTTATCCCACTGCAGAGAAGAGGGTTGCAATTCTCTTGAAGTTCCATTGGATGTATACTGCAACGTGTCAATCAGGGATTATTTGCAAAAAACAGAAAGACCCCCACCAAATAAACCAAGTATCCCAAAGCCAGTAACAAATGCGTAGTGGAATAGTTCATGCAATGAAAAGGATTAAGCCAGTAAATACAAAATCAGAATACATTTTATGGTATATGCAGGGAACAAATGTAAGATTGTTTTGAGCATGGTAAGAGGAAGAGCTAAAACAGGTGATGGTTTTAGACCTCTTGAAACAGAAATAAGAATTTTGGGGGGTAGAATATCTTGCAAACGAGGTGGAATACATAATCAGCCTACTTGTATAGGGTAACATAGCTTCAGCTGTTGCTATAAAGAAGCAGTATTAGAGCGTGAAATTAGCAGTTAAACACATATGCCATAGCCAAAAGCTAAACAATTAGTTATATGGATCCACAGAGTTTATCTACTGATTCTGTTGCATTTTCAGCTCAAAACTTGTTTTTTTCACTTAATGAATAATAAAGGCAGTAAAGAGTCCATTAGTTGCAAAGTCAAAGTAGTATTTTTTTTTTACCCTACAGCAGCAATAAAGCCCTGTAATTTTCCGTGGATTTTACTATGCTTTTGCATCTGTAGTGAGAGGTAAATACTAGAGAGAACATGCAGTGTTTTTGTTTTAGAGACATAAATACCTTAACTTCTGTTGAAATGAATAGAAATTTTACTTGCATAGAGACTGCAGGGTCGAGTCTCATTTCCAACATGAGCCTCTTAGTTTGTATATGCTTTACAGATGGACACTGATCACAAAATTTGAATCTGGAATTTGAGTCCAGTGTTCAGCATTGACACTTGTTCTATTTTAAACCCATTGGAGAAAGAGAGAAAGATCCTAAATTGTTAAATTCTGAGCTCAGTTTAAATACTGCAGTCCTTTCTTGTGCAAAACTTCCATTGGATTCTAGAAAGTATTAAAATTTCTGTCAGTGGAAGCAACCCTCTTTCCTTTCCTAGCTTCTCCGCTGCACCCCCCCCCCCAAACTTAAACAGTAGAATGAAAAGTAAAGAAAAAGCCGTGAAATCTGACGGAAGTGTTTATTTTGGACTGAAAAGAACTTCTGTTTAATTGTTTTGAGTCATCACACATGTTATACAGAAGCACTCACCAAAAATATATAAAATAATTGACTGCCTGTGATAGACAGATTTCTTGAGGAGTCACTGCACTGTTCATAGTTTTCGCAAATTTTAAATAATGGGTAGGGAAATACAGTGTCCAAAGGTGTTGCGCACACAATATTTCAGCAAATATCCATTTACATTTTTAAATGAGTCCTCCTCAGCCATGTTTGCACTTCCTTTTGTTCTTGCTTTTCATGACTATTCACACAGCTGAGTTCTACTAGCACAGTTATAGAGAAAGAAAATACTTGTGGAATGATTTCTATGAGCATCTGCAGCAGAAATTTGGTCCTAAGACTTGCAGTTTCTATCAGGGCACAGAAACAATCTAGTGATCACAGGTTTCCCACTATATGTATTGACCTCATCACAACAACATCCATGTGACAATCAAGTCTAGCAATACATTTAGTCCTCGTAAGAGCCAAGTAAAGCTGGTTGGAAATTTTTCATCAACATTTGTGCAACGAAAAAAAAGGGGAGGGGGGTGAATTTAGATGAAAATGTTTATGAGAAATGTTTCATGTTCTCCAACCAACTGTGAGGCCAAGAGCCCTCCACTAACGCTATCTACTACCTCCCTTTGTTTACAGTACTCATGGAGCAGGTTGCTCTTAGTTAAGAGAGCTGACACTGACCATCAAGGTCACATCTATTTTATTTTCTACAGCGCACCAGAAAAGTGGACTGCCCACTACACTCTGCATCATGTCATGTTTTGTGTAATCTACACAAGATTATAGAATCATAGAAATATAGGGTCGAAGGGACTTCAAGAGATCTAGTCCATTCCTCCCCACCCCCTGCACCCCAACTTTCCCGTACACAGAGGCAGGATCAAGTTTACCTAGGTCATTCCTGTCAGGCGTTTGTCTAATCTGTTCTTAAACCTCCAAGGATGGGGATTCCACAGTCTTCCTTGTCAACCAATTCCAGTATTTAACCATCCTTATAGTTAGAAAGTTTTTCCTAATATCTAACTTAAATGTAGCTAGACATAGTCACCTCCACTAAAACAGATAAACAAACCTGCTCCTTTGTCAAATGGATAGCCATGTTGGTCTCAGGATATTAGGGAGACAAGGTGATGTCTTTTAGTGGAACAACCTCTCTTGGTGGGAGAGACAAGCGTTTGATCTTACACAACCCTGAGTGATGTAGCTATGCTGACCTAATCTCACTGTAGACAGAGCTATGTTAATGGAAGAATTCTTCTGTCAACCTAGCTACTGAGTCTCAGGGAGGTGGATTAACTACAGTAATGGGAGAACCCCTCCCATCGCTGTTGTGAGGATCTCCACTGAAGCAGTACAGCGATGCAGCTCCAACAGTGCAGCTGTACTGCTGTAGCATTTTAAGTGTAGACAGCCCTTCTCATTTTATCTTTCATTTTCCCTTCTGCTCTTTTTTACTCTACTGGTAAGTTAGCTAAGGTATGGCACGTGTTCATTGAGAGTCATGCAGCCAGAGGATAATGCAAAATAACTCTGCCCTCGTCTCATTTCATGTTTAAATTAAAAGGTCCTGAAACTTACTTTACAATTAGTAACAGATGCCTTATTAGCAATGAGTCAGAGAGCTTTCTAGTTCTCCCCTCTGACATGGTGAAGCAGCAGCAATGGCTGGTATTCAGTGGCCTTTCTCAACCTTGAGATATTAGCATGATGATAAAGGCAGACGGTGAGAAGCCTGTTGATACAACTGTTTAGTGATTGAATTTCGTCTACTCCAAGAAGTTATTTCCTAAGGGCATATGAGAAGCTATATTCCTAGGTGTAAATTGTTCTTAACTTGCTCTCAACCCTCAGTTCAGATTTCAAGGCTGTGCATGTTTTTCTTCTGAACTCTATCATCAAAATTGCAGTGTGACCACTGTGTTCCATGGGATGAGGAATGTATATTTAGGAACTTTGATTTCAAAAAAGAATCCTGTAAGATTTTAAGTTCATATCAACTTGGGTGTGGGGGTAGTGAGTGGGGAGGTGGTCTAAATGTTTCCGAAGTAGGAGTTATACTACCACATATTCTATTAAGAGATCTATAGTATAATTGAATTATGGTAATACCAAGGGGCCCCAGCTGAGATCAGAACCCTCCTGTCCTGGCAGTGTGCAAATATAGTGAAAGACAGCTCCTTCCCTGAAGAGCTTACAATCTAAATAGACAAGTCAAACAAAGGGGAGGGAGGAGAAGCAGAAGTGCAGAGTGGTGAATTGACTTTCCAAGGTCACACAGCAGGTCAGTGATTGCAATCAAATCTGAATTGCTACAGTTCCTCTGCTTAGAAACGGTCCGAGTTTTAGTTCTCTCAAACAAATTGATTACTGAAAAGATGCTTGGCCTTGCCTATCTATGCACAGTGTGTTGTAGGTCAGATTCTGGGATGGTCTAAATCAGTGCAGTTCTGAGGCCTGCCCAATATTAAAGAAAGCCCTGTGTTTGTAGTTTGAATTCACTTAGTACATGTCAGAGCATTTAGTCTTGGATTTTCCTACGATGGGCCTATAAGAGAGTGGTTGCTTAAAAAAATTGTCCTAGGGAAAAAGTAAGGGTATCCTTCTGGGTACCTGGCCTGCATGACTTGCTTCACGGCTTGAGTCCAGTTCACTTATCCATATTTATAAAAGGGAAAAAAACCCTCTACCACATCTGGTTCTAATTGGCATCCTTGTTGGCAATTTCAGCAGAGAAGCTGGATGAAATTTGCCCTAAGAATAGGCAGAATTGATAAATACATGCACATAGTCTCCTGAAAGTGGTTTAAAATAGTTATAGACTGGATTCTGCCACCTTTCCTGAATAGTACTTTATTCTGAAGGCAGTCCTGATAGATCCCTATGATTTCAATGGGGTTACTTGCATAGTAAGATGCTGTGACGGGTTGGACCCCCGTTCTGGAATGCCACCTGATGTACTGGGATTTCACTGAGCCTCCCCTACTCAATCAGCCTGGGTTCCCTCTCTCTGTTTTGCTGAATTAGGCTCTCCAGCCTCTTGCAGCACACACATACGCAGGTGGGGCCACACCCTGCTGCAGACACAGACTGAAGTCAGCTCCGTGTAAGAGGACTCTCCCCAGCACTCATGTGCACACCCCTTTCAGGGAGATAAACCGAAAAATATTGTCTTGAGCTGTATAGAAAAATCTGCACCGCGCAAGCTCATAAAAATCTACCCTCTTCCTCAATGTGAAGAGACGTGCACAGTTCTTGCCCCCCAGTTAGAAATTGCATAAACTGGGTATTATAAACAAGAAATAAGTTTATTTACTACCAACAGTGGATTTTAATTGAATAGAAGAGATGACAGAACAAAGCAGACTGCGAATTTGGTTTCATTTGATTAGTAAACTAAGCTAATTTCACTAAAGAAATTGGTTACAAATAGTATTTCTCACCCTAAATATTGTTGCAGGCAGATTACAGAAAGTCTTCAAAGGCAGCTACACTGGTCTCCCTCTTGAGACCTCAGGTATTACTCACAAGCTAGATGCCCTTCCAGCTTGGGTTCAACCCTTCTCCCCTCAGTTCAGTTTTTGCTTCCAATTTTTTTTTTCCAGTGTCTCTTTGGGTGAGGAGGTGGAGGAGAACCATGCTGATGTCACTCCCCAGTCTTATATCGCTCTTGTGCAGTGGTGGGCAAGCGGCCTCTCAGGGTAATCCACTGGTGGGCCGCGAGACAGTGTTTACATTGACCTTCTGCAGGCATGGCTGCCCACAGCTCCCAGTGGCTGCAGTTTGCGGTTCCTGGCCTATGGGAGCTGTGGGAAGGGGCGTGGGCCGCAGGGACATGCTGGCTGCCACTTCCCGCAGCTCCCATGGGCCGGGAACAGTGAACTGCGGCCACTGGGAGCTGTGGGTAGCCGTTCCTGCAGACAGTCAGTGTAAACACTGTCTTGCAGCCCACCAGTGGATTACCCTGACGGGCTTCAGGTTGCCCACCACTGCGCTTGTGTAAGTCAGAAACCCTGTGTCTTCTAGTGGAAAACCACTGGCCTTCCAAAAGGGGATGAGGGGTATCTAGTCCAGGGGACTCAGACCCATGTCTCTGCATGGCTGTGGCAGCCATTGCTAATAAGCAGTCTGCAGGGTCCACAGGAAAACTAAGCTCTTTTACAGTCCATTTTCTCTGCTAATGGTCCATTACCCTTGTCTGGCTTTTCCATTGTTGTTCCTGAAGTGCTGGTTGGGGGTGACGCCTGAAGTAACAAAGCTGAAATACAGATACATAGTTAATATTCCTAACTTCAGATACAGAAATGATACAGGCATACAAATTGGATAATCACATTCAGTAAATCATAACCTTTCCAATTATATCTCACATAAGCCATCTTGCATAAAGTATATCTGTTATGTCATTCATATCATAAACATCTTTTCATAAAGACAATGGAGTGAAACATCACAGGTGCTACTTAGCATAAGTAAGGGTGACAATTTGTCCCTGTGTTAATAAAATAATGATAAGAAAAGTTCTATATAATAAGGGTCCTCTGAACACAAGACTGAGAACTAGGAAATCCTGAGCTGTAATCTCATTTCCAAGACTAACTCCCTCTGTGACCTTAAGCAAGCCATTTAACTTCTCTGGGCCTCAGTTTCCCCATCTGTAAATGGAGTGTTGTGGTGATAAATTAATGTTTGCAATTAATGCATGTTGAAGGGACAAAGTCCTGTCACGCTGTCTGGAGTGGCTCACTATTGAGAGTGACTATCTCACGGCAGACTGTCAGAAAACAAGCGCAGACACCCCAACCTGGTGGTATGTTCTATAATTAGATTTCACCAAGCCAGTAACAAATGTGAACTCCTGGATCACTATATCAGTTTTACCATGAAGTCAGAGTCAGTCCTGTTAGTCTCTCCAGTCTATCTTGCCACCCAGACAAACCAAACTTTGTGATAAACAGTCACTTAAAGCTCAAATCACACCACATCAGGTTTCTCCCAGTCCCAAAAGACCAGTCACTTACCCCAGATCAATTGATACTCCAAATCTTATACTTAAGACAACACTGGCAGCCAATTCTATAGTAAACAAACTATAGGTTTATTAGCTAAGAAAAAAGAATGAGTTATTGAGAGGTTAAAGCAGATAAAATATATGCACTGGTGAGTTACAGCCTATAATTCCAAATGGTAGCAGTGATATAATAAACTGACAGTTTCCCAAAAGTCTCTCAGGGCTACCCAGAATAACTACCCAGAGTAACTTCTCGGGTCTCCAATTTCTAGTTCAGTTATTCTGCAGTGTTAGAATCCAAACAGTCCAGAGGGGGGGAAAAAAAGGGGGGGATCTTCCTTTGAATCAGTACTTGTAGCTTCTTCTCCAGACAACAATCCAATAAGTGTTTTTGCTCACACAATGGTCACTTGCTTTGCAATTATCATTTCCTGTTATAGTCCCTAAGTCCTTCATTAGCATTTCACAAGATTTCTTTAATGAGTAATTTAGTTAGAGGGTTATATACAAATGCAAATGTTTGTAATAGCAAACAAAGTATTTCACTAGTTTTCGTGAATTGAACACCTGAATACATTCTCATATTAGCACACACTTTACTCTAGTGTTATTTAATTACCGAGGTACCCATAATGTAAATGTAATTACAGGGGTATATGCAATGTAATTGTAATGTAATAGCAGACAACCAGTTACAGATAAGTGAACATAACATTAGCATCTCTTTAGATCTCTATTAGCATATGAGTGAATTAGTTTGAATACATGCTAATATACTTAACAATTCTTTGATATTCACCCACAACTAAATTTGCCTATGGCTCTGGCCTGAGCTAATCTGTCAGTATCACAAACTACAAAAGGTTCCCCCCCCCCACTCTCCTGCTGGTAATAGCTCACCTTACCTGATCACTCTTGTTACAGTGTGTATGGTAACACCCATTGTTTCATGTTCTTTATGTATATAAATCTCCCCACTGTATTTTCCACTGAATGCATCTGATGAAGTGAGCTGTAGCTCACGAAAGCTTATACTCAAATAAATTTGTTAGTCTCTAAGGTGCCACAAGTACTCCTGTTCTTTTTTACAAACGTTTTGATAAAGTTTAGGGCAAAGTTAATTGGTGAGATGCTTATTAATTCAAAAATCTAAAAATCAGGGAATTTAAGGTAATTTTTAAAGCTTGTATTTTATAATAACATGCAACGATGAACAAAGGCATTAATTTTTCCACACGAGAGCACAGAAATTTCAATTTGTCTTTGTATACAGCCTCTAGAGATGCAGTAGCTATTTCAGTAATACAGAAATATTTAAGGCTTTCAGATCAATATTTTTAACTACATAAAACAGTTCCCCAAGGGAATATTCAGACACAATAGGAAATTGCTTCCTGTCTGCCCTTTTGTACATATGTATTTGTATTCAGTTATGTCAGAACTTATATTAGCTTAGCTTTTGCCCAATTTTAGTTTGCTAAACATCTTACATCAATAAAATTGGATAACTATGGGCTTGAATCTTGTGATCTTTACTCAAGCAAAATTCCCATTTTGATAGGAGTTTCCTTGAGTGAGGACTGGAGTTAAAACTAAGGAAGTGCTTGATAATTTGGCCTAATGAATTTATTTCTCTGCCTTTCAAGTTTTGCTGCCGTTTACTAATTTTACTAAATCTTTGTAACCGAAAAAAAGGAGTATTTGTTAACACACATGCTTTTTTTTTAATATATAAACACACACACAAAGTGATCTCTTTGTTCACAAATGTATCAGTGTGTTTACTGTCAGGTTACATGCCCACATGGTATCATATTGTTGTAGGAAGCTTTCAGACCCCAAATGTGATAGTTATTTGAGCTTATAGTATTTGAAATGAGAGTTCTTACTATAACTTTTAACTGATGTCCTCTTTGACACAATTTCTGAGAATTCTGTATCTGGAGGAGGTTGAGATATTTCTGAAGTAAATATGCTTTGAAACATTTGCAGCTGTATTGCCATCAGTTAGACAGCAACATGTTGAAATACAATCATTCTCGGCACGTTTTGGATTTTTTTTAAATGAACAAATGATAAACTTGATTGCTATCAGAGGAATGGTTTTGGCTACAACTAGAAATTCAACATCCTTTAAGAAAGAGGTCAGGTTGCAATTTAAATATAAAAAGGTGGGATTTTTCAGTTCAGCATTTGAGGAACTCTGGGAGAACTCTGCTCCCACTGAAATCAAGCATAAAACTCCCATTGGCTTGAATGGGAACAGAATTAGATTCAATTATGAGCACTTTAAAAATCCCTCCCAAAGCATTTCATAGGCTGTAGCTTTTCAAAATGAAACTTGTTTACTGAAATAGTTCTTCACGTGCCAACTGCTGCATACATGGCTGTCTGCACTTGGCATACGCTCGAGAACAAATATTTGACTATACCACAAGGAAGTCTGTGATAAAACTGTTATAACTGCAGTGATGTGTTTGCAATCCTGCCTTGTTTTTGGCTTCCTTGGAAGGTATTACGGCTGTTTCAGTAATGCGGCTTACAGGAACCCTTTTTAAAGTAGAACCTCTCAGCATAACCTAGAGCTGGGATAATTTGTCTGCCTCTGATGGAATTCACCATCCCTGCTGGATACTGCAAAACCATCCCTTTCACATATAATTTACCTGTTTGGTCTCAGAAAAACACAAGGAACATTTTAAAATTGTTCATTTGTTTTGGTTTTAAAATAGCAAAAAAAGAAACGATCAAGATCCCCAAATCCAGTCTTCCTGCCTGCTTATTCACATTGTCTAATATCAATATACTCAGTATATTTTTCTGAGATTGAGTGTAAATATTTGCAGTGAATTGTTTTCCAAGTGATGCTGCCTCCTTCCTTGGTTATGGTAAAGAGAAAGCAAACAAATTGACTCCAGTGCCTAAAAGGGATCAAACCTGCACCCATTGAAGTCAATGACAAAACTCCCATTGATTACAGTGGTGCAGGATGAAATGCTAAGTGCACACTCTGACTGGCAGCACATGACTGAGTTACCCATATCAATGTGACCATGACAGGCATGGCATTTAGGGGAGCAAATACAAGAAAATCCATATTATCCTAACTTTTCCTATTGAGAACTTTGTATCAATTGTCTGCCTAAAAAAATCTAAAGCTACTGCCAAAAACATCTACTTTAACCTCTATATACTTAGAAGTAAAACAGATCTTTAGGGAATAGAGAAAAGATTACAGTTTGAGAGATGTTGCAAGTTTTCAAGGTCAAACCACTTTTCCAACAGGGAAATAAGGAAATATTGTGAATGTATTGAGCATTGCCTTGGTATGTCTTTGTAGGATGAAAATGGCCAGAAAACTGAGTTAGTAAAAATGATACCTTCTAATTCAGTAGATCTGCTCTTTATGTTCAAGTTTATTTTACTAATAAAAATAAGTTTGTGTGCATAAAGATTTACAATCTTTAAAATAATATAACTGCACATATGTATGAAATTTCTCATCTGCACTAGCCTCATTGAGGCTTAAAAAAGTCCTTTTCAGTGTGTGTAGAGCTCTTGATTATACAGAGCAATGCATGATTATTATAAACACAAAGGGGGGGCAACATTTCATAACGCAGAGTCATCAAGTGGTTATGAGCCAGCAGATGTAATGATATTAACAAGCCAGTTTATCATTCTCTTTCCCTTTTTAGAGAGCACTGCTTTAGATTTATTCTTCTGAATCTCATGATTGCTAGCTTTTCATTTCCAGGCCACATTTCAAGAGTTGTACCTTTATAGTTGACCATGTGACCCCATATTCACTCAAGAAAAAAAGCAAGTGGACCTTGTAATAATTTCAAGGGAAATTATTTTGATGTCATTTTAAATGTCAGAAAACAAATACGTGGTGTATTAATGATCCAACAACTATGTATGTAATACCAAAATAAATCCTTCCCCCTACTTCAAAAACTAGGTGCATCCCTCTAGGATTGGATGTGTGTGAAATACAGCTTTCAAGTTCTCAACTAAAATAATCTTTCAGAAATACATACATTTTTGAAAATGTGTTTGAGTTATGCCCTGTGGATGCACAAAAGATTTCTGGCTTCAATTCTCTGAAAGTGGTCATGTTAATTGAAAATGCAAGGTGTGGGTATAGGCTAGAAGGGAAGACACAGCTCTCCCATGGGAGTGAGTAAAATGTTTCACTGGGTACTGCCCACTGGCAATACCCCACAGTTCTGGGTCTCCCCCTCTATCTCTACCTCACCTCAGTCGTAGGCTCCTGCCAGTCACCAGCGAGCCCCCATACCTTGGGGCAGACTGCAGTATGAAGAAAAGGAGTACTTGTGGCACCTTAGAGACTGCAGTATGAGCCACTCATCACAGGCAAGGTTGGGTTTGGACCTGCTACCTCTGTCTAACCTTGGGCTGTCCCCGCAACCCCAGTACCGGTTAGGCCTAATGTTAGGCTACAGCCTGGGGCTTTCCTGACTGGAGCTCTGCTCCAATCTGGGTACTCTGCTTGGGTCCCTGCAGCCAGGTACCTCTCTCTCAGAAGCTAGAGAGAATGTCTCTTCTGCTTCTGGCTTCCCTGGCTTTTATAAGGCCCACTGGGTCTGTTTGGGGCATGGCCCCCAGCTGCGGCTGCTCTGCCAATCAGCCCAGCTCTTCCCCTGCCCCAGCCCTCTCCCAGGGCTATCTTAAACCCCTCTGGGCCCAAGTGGGTGTCCACCTTGCTATAGCCTCCCAGGTGAGCATCCTGCCTACCAGGCTATGGTGGGGTGGGTTGCATCTCCTGTTGAAGCTGTTCCATGCTGTATAACTACGGTAATTGTTGGACCAAGAAGAGGTAGTAAGAATGCCTCTACAGTTTGGTGATTAAGGAATTCACCTGGGGGGTAGGAGCTGTGGACTCAAATCCCTCTTCTGAATCAGGGAGAGAAAAGGTGAGTCATTTTCAGTCTCTCTCTCTCTCTCTTTCTGTTTAAATATTCACTTGCCAAAAGTGGAACAGCTTCAACAGGAAAGACTGAGAGCAACCCATGCCAGAATAGCTTATAACTTGGGGGAGGGGAGGGGGGCTGTCTAGGAGGGGAGAGATCTTGGTTCAAGTTTCTGCTCCAGAGTGGGGATTCAAACCTTGGTCTCCCTCCCCTATGCCAGTCATGTGCCCTAACCACTGGGCTAAAGACTTGTAAAATGTCTTTCTCTCTGCTGGCCTGAAATGGAGTCTTTCAATTTACAAAAAGAAAAGGAGTACTTGTGGCACCTTAGAGACTAACCAATTTATTTGAGCATAAGCTTTCGTGAGCTACAGCTCACTTCATCGGATGCATACTGTGGAAAGTGTAGAAGATCTTTTTATACACACAAAGCATGAAAAAATACCTCCCCCCACCCCACTCTCCTACTGGTAATCGCTTATCTAAAGTGATCACTCTCCTTACAATGTGTATGATGATCAAGTTGGGCCATTTCCAGCACAAATCCAGGGTTTAACAAGAATGCTGGGGGGGGGGGGGGGCGGGAGGGTAGGAAAAAACAAGGGGAAATAGGTTACCTTGCATAATGACTTAGCCACTCCCAGTCTCTATTCAAGCCTAAGTTAATTGTATCCAATTTGCAAATGAATTCCAATTCAACAGGCTCTCGCTGGAGTCTGGTTTTGATAACTGTTTTACATTTGGGGGCAATGTATACCTTCAAATCAGTGGCACTGCTGTGGGTACCCGCATGGCCCCACAGTATGCCAACATTTTTATGGCTGACTTAGAACAATGCTTCCTCAGCTCTCGTCCCCTAACGTCCCTACTCTACTTGCGCTATATTGATGACATCTTCATCATCTGGACTCATGGAAAAGAAGCCCTTGAGGAATTCCACCATGATTTCAACAATTTCCATCCCACCATCAACCTCAGCCTGGTCCAGTCCACACAAGAGATCCACTTCCTGGACACTACAGTACTAATAAACGATGGTCATATAAACACCACCCTATACCGGAAACCTACTGATCGCTATTCCTACCTACATGCCTCCAGCTTTCACCCTGACCACACAACATGATCCGTTGTCTACAGCCAAGCTCTGCGATACAACCGCATTTGCTCCAACCCCTCAGACAGAGACAAACACCTACAAGATCTCTATCAAGCATTCTTACAACTACAATACCCACCTGCAGAAGTGAAGAAACAGATTGATAGAGCCAGAAGAGTACCCAGAAGTCACCTACTACAGGACAGGCCTAACAAAGAAAATAACAGAACGCCACTAGCTGTCACCTTCAGCCCCCAACTAAAACCCCTCCAACGCATTATTAAGGATCTACAACCTGAAGGATGACCCAGCACTCTCACAAATCTTGGGAGACAGGCCAGTCCTTGCCTACAGACAGCCCCCCAACCTGAAGCAAATACTCACCAGCAACCACATACCACACAACAGAACCACTAACCCAAGAACCTATCCTTGCAACAAAGCCTGTTGCCAACTGTGCCCACATATCTATTCAGGGGACACCATCACAGGGCCTAATAACATCAGCCACACTATCAGAGGCTCGTTCACCTGCACATCCACCAATGTGATATATGCCATCATGTGCCAGCAATGCCCCTCTGCCATGTACATTGGTCAAACAGGACAGTCTCTATGTAAAAGAATAAATGGACACAAATCAGATGTGAAGAATTATAACATTCATAAACCAGTCGGAGAACACTTCAATCTCTCTGGTCACGCGATTACAGACATGAAAGTTGCAATATTACAACAAAAAAACTTCAAAACCAGACTCCAGCGAGAGCCTGTTGAATTGGAATTCATTTGCAAATTGGATACAATTAACTTAGGCTTGAATAGAGACTGGGAGTGGCTAAGTCATTATGCAAGGTAGCCTATTTCCCCTTGGTTTTTCCTACCCCCCCCCCCCCAGACGTTCTTGTTTAAACCCTGGATTTGTGCTGGAAATGGCCCACCTTGATGATCATACACATTGTAAGGAGAGTGATCACTTTAGATAAGCGATTACCAGCAGGAGAGTGGGGTGGGGGGAGGTATTTTTTCATGCTTTGTGTGTATAAAAAGATCTTCTACACTTTCCACAGTATGCATCCGATGAAGTGAGCCGTAGCTCACGAAAGCTTATGCTCAAATAAATTGGTTAGTCTCTCTAAGGTGCCACAAGTACTCCTTTTTCTTTTTGCGAATACAGACTAACATGGCTGTTACTCTGAAACCTTTCAATTTACAGACAAACTCCAAACATTTTTTTTGAACCAATCTGAATATTTCCCCAGATTATTTGGTTTGCTGTCTGAACTGCAAATTAATTGTTTGCTCAAGTCCACTCAGCAGGCTTTTTTGTGTGTGCTTGTGTTGGCTTAACCCTGGGACTACATGTGGATTCCTGTATTGTTGGAGCTGTTCACATGGGTGTGTTTTCATTTTAAGTGGGTGCATAACAATATGTTCAGATTTTCTCCTATTGTAGCAATTCAGATTTAGCTGGTCATTTATGGCAAATGAAACAATTACATTAAGCTGCTGTTCAGTGTTCTCCAGTTGGGGGGGCTATACATGCAGAGGAAGCAGCTGAAGCACTTTAAGAACAGTGGCGGCTGGCAAACTCAAAATAAGTAGTGAGTCCTTAGCGGGGGAGGATTTGACATTCTGCAAACTAGCACCTTGCTTTATCACTTAGGCAAATGCTGGGCAGAATTTGGGAAACTACGTAACTGTTTTATTCTGATATTTATAGATGTATCATTTGGTTCCAATATGTTGATATTTGACTTGCTTAATGAGTGGGAGAATGTAATCAAGATAGCACTACATAAGTTTTCTGATGAATGACAGGATGTACAAGACTTAATTTCTGGACACTTGCATTGGTGACAGGGCATGTTCTAGGTTCTGTATGTTCCATATTGGTATTCATGGAATCCAAGAAGGATTTCTTAAGTTCCCTCTGTGTAAAGAATTTTTTGTCATATGTTGAGTATTTTTATCATGAAATCCAACCATTCTCTAGAGAAACTGGATAGGTGAAGTTTCACATTCTGAAGAATTCAATGTATGAGGAAAGAAGAGAATTTGAGGAATTAGTGTGGTGAGGATTGGTGGTACATAACTTTCTGCTTTCAAAAAAATCTCTCTTCTATCTCCTAATCCATTTGATCTAAAAAAACAAGTTACCTGAACCAGCGTTAAGCCTGGTTAGAGACAGATTTGTGCTAACTTTGTTTAAACATGGAACTATCAGGTCTAGTCTGCACTTTATGGGTTATTTTGCAGAATTTAATAGGGATGATATGAATTTATTTCTATGGAAATTATTCTAAAAACTGGATGCTTTTTAATTGAGAGTTCTATTTTTTAAAAAAATTCTAGGGAATTTATTAATAGGTAACTATTTCTGATAGAGGTGTGCTTCAAAACTCTGTAGAATCAGTTCATCATCATCATCATCATCATCATCCATTTAAACCAGTTTTAAACAATTTCAGGCAATGTAATTTTATCCCTATCACAAGGATCTTCATTCTATGATTTTATGTATGATCTAAACACTCTCTCCAAGTATATCTAATTAATGTAAAGTCCAAAGCACTCCAAAACAAGCAAAGTCAGGTAACTGAGTAGTACTCTCTACCACTACACGCTTTATTTCATTAAATGTATTTTGAGAAAGCTATGATAAATTTCAATTGCAGCAGAATCCCTAATGGGTTGTGTCATTAAGATGTGGCAGGGTTCCCCAAAGCTTGGGGTCTCTTGAGCCCTTTTGCACGATAATGCCTAGGAATGCACTCACCCCACCATTTAAAGATGCACTGAAAAGGTTCTGCAGGCACTTTTCAAGAATGATTATTCCATCCCTTTGCAGATCAGAGGAGTTCTAACAATGGTGTATTTACCAGATATCCTAGCTTAAACATATTTTTAATAGAGTGCAAACATTACAAATATTCATCCTAATTTTCAACAGGAAATCGAAGCTTTGAACCTCTAACCTGTAGGGTTTACAAGGAACCAGACTTCAGCAAATGTAGTTTTGTTTAACAGGGCTACATTTTTTTTTTTTCTCTTGGTTTCATGTAGGCACTGGAAAAAATAGTCTGTACTTTGAATGTGAGAATAAATAAAGACTGATCTAACCCCCAATTGACATTATTTTGTATCTCTGTTCTTTACAGGGAAGTTTTGGAATATAATTTTAGTATTAAAAAATTGTGATGAATCGTGAGATAAAAAACGTGATTAAATGCGATTAATCTCACTGTTCAACAATAATAGAATATCATTTATTTAAATAGTTTTGGATATCTTCTACATTTTCAAATATATTGATTTAAATTACAACACAGAATACTAAGTGTGCAGTACTCTATCTTTATTTTTTTATTTAAAATATTTGCACTGTAAAAAAAACCAAAAGTAATGGTATTTTTCAATTCACCTAATCCAAGTACTGTAGTGCAATCTCTTTATCCTGAAATTTGAACTTAAAAATGTAGAATTATGTACAAAAAATAACTGCATTCAAAAATAAAACAATGTAAAACTTTAGCGCTTACAAGTTCACTCAGTCCTTCTTGTTCAGCCAGTTGCTAAGACAAACACGTTTGTTTACATTTACAGGAGATAATGCTGGCAGCTTATTTACATCACCTGAAAGTGAGAACAGGTGTTCTCATGGCACTTTTTTAGCCGGCATTACAAGATATTTTCATGCCAGATATGCTAAAAATTTGTATGCCCCTTCATACTTCAGCCACCATTCCAGAGGACATGCTTCATGCTGATGATACTCGTAAAAAGAAAAAAGAAAAGGAGTACTTGTGGCACCTTAGAGACTAAGCAGTTTATTTGAGCATGAGCTTTCGTGAGCTACAGCTCACTTCATCGGATGCATCCGATGAAGTGAGCTGTAGCTCACGAAAGCTCATGCTCAAATAAACTGGTTAGTCTCTAAGGTGCCACAAGTACTCCTTTTCTTTTTTCTTTTTACGAATACAGACTAACACGGCTGTTACTCTGAAACCTGTCGTTAAAAGAAGTTAGTCATTAATTAAATTTGTGGCTGAACTCCTTGGGGGAGAATTGTATGTCTCCTACTCTGTTTTACCAGCATTCTGCCATATATGTCATGTTAAAGCAGCCTCAGATGACCCAGCACGTGTTGTTCCTTTTAAGAACACTTTCACTGCAGATTTTAACAAAATGCAAAGAAGGTACCAATGTGAGATTTCTAAAGTCAGCTACAGCACTCAAACCAAGGTTTAAGAATCTGAAGTGCCTTCCAAAATCTGAGAGGGGCGAGGTGTAGAGCATGCTTTCAGAAGTCTTAAAAGAGCAACATTCCGATGCAGACTGTAGAACCTGAACTACCAAAAAAGAAAATCAACCTTTCTGCTGGATGGCATCTGACTCAGATGATGAAAATGAACATGTGTTGGTCCGCACTGCTTTGGATGGTTATCGAGCAGAACCTGTTATCCGCATGGACGCATCCTCTGGAATGGTGGTTGAAGCATGAAGGGACATATGAGTCTTTAGTGCATCTGGCACATAAATATCTTGTGAGGCCCGCTACAACAGTGTCATGCAATACCTGTTCTTACTTTCAGGTGACCTTGTAAACAAGAAGTGGGCAGCATTATCTCCTGCAAATATAAACAAAGTTATTTTCTGAGCAATTGGCTGAACAAGAATTAGGACTGAGTGGACTTGTAGGCTCTAAAGTTTTACGTTTTGTTTTTGTGTGCAGTTATGTAACCAAAAAAAATCTACATTTGTAAAGGGATTGCACTATAGTACTTATATGAGGTGAATTGAAAAATACTATTTCTTTGGTTTGCCATTTTTATAGTGCAAATATTTGTTATAAAAAATAACAATATAAAGTGAGCACTGCACATTTTGTATACTGTGTTGTAATTGAAATCAATACATTTGAAAATGTAGGAAAAATGTCCAAAAATATGTAATAAATTTCATTTGGTATTCTGTTTAACAGTATGATTAAAACTGTGAATAATCACGATTAATTAATTAATTTAAATTTAATTTAATTTAATTTTTTGAGTTAATCACGTGAGTTAACTGCGATTAATCGACAGCCCTAAATTTTAGTTCTTGTGACTTTCATCCATGATATGATTTACTAATTCTTTTGAGAAAGAGGAGGGGTTGTGACTAGGGCTACCATGATGAGCAATGATGTCTACCATTGATTGTGAGGAACATGTACCTGACAAAAGGCTCATTGTTAAATATTATTTGAATAGATCTCAAAGGACTGTTTGCAAAAATCTACACAGATCTTTCGTTTGTTAAGGTAAACTTAATAGTTGTTAAACGACTGCCAAGTGTTGGTTAATTGTAAATTCTGGAGGTATGCTTTAAAGGTGGCAAAGTAGGTTTCCAGGTTTTCCACAGTTAAACATTGGCCGTAGAGTTGTTGAAATAATGATTGCTCCTATGTTGTTTAGGTGTATACACAAATTGTTCTATTTGTTACCTGATGACCACACACTATATTATGCTTAATCAGTGGAGGAATCCCCTATTTGGTAGCTGGACTTGCTATGTTTGATTCCTGCATATTAGTGCAGCTGAGGCAAAAAGCAGGCCCTTATGATCGGAAAGTGTACAACAGTCAGGGCTGGTTCAGATTATGTTGCCAAACATGCAGCTGTCAGGGCCCATCTGTGTTATGCTGTTGTGATGTTCGCTGTTCATGCACTAGTACTTAGTGATATGAAATGTGAGCCGCTTTGTGTTGACACAGCTCTTGGGTGATAAGTTGAGCCCCTCCAGGACCATGGTAGAACTCAGATCTCCATATTTCTTTTTTAATAGAAAACAAGCAGCTGGTATTCTCCAACACCCTTCCTGAAAACACACGTACACGTGTCCTGGATGCATTATTTATACTCCCTCTCCATCTACTTCCCTGTGAACACATCTCCCTCTCAACCAATGGCATAGTTATTTGGGAGGAAGTAGATGGAAAGTTACACACACAGTCTTGGGCTTTGCAGACCTGGGCCACTTTGCATAGGGCGGCCCCAGATTTGCTTGAACCAGCCTAGAAAGCAGTTCTTACAGGTGAACCAAAAGGGGAGCCCTTCTTCTAGCTCAGCCAGTTAGGCGCTCTGCTGAGTTTGTGTTTTCCATTCCTTTCACTGCTTTGTATCAGAGCTTCCAAGAGGTGAAACATATTTTCCATAACTCTGGAGATTCCAGTTTGTTCTCCTGAGGGATGTTGTTCATGTGGAAGAAGGTGCATTCAGCTGAGAAAGAGAAGTATTGGCAAGAACCAATTAGTTACCTGTCTCCCTGCAGGCTAATCCCACTGTTTCTGAGTTCAGACATTTAGAATTACAAACTGAAGTACATATAGCCAGGATGCCAGATAAAGCTAACCTCCTGTTTGGAATAATCAACAGGGATCTACACAAATTTGCTGGCTGGACTCCTGTCCTGCCTGTCTGACTTCATTTTTATTATGTTTAAGGATCAGGCTGGTGGTGGCAGGGAGAAGGAATTAATCAAATAATCGGTGATCAGTTAAATAAGCAGAGACTTTGCTGCGGGGTTTCTTCTGATGAGACCACTTCTGACACAAAGACTAAAAAAACTTGGATAGCAGCTAACTTCATTATTATTAGAATTAACTTTTCTCTTTTAAAGGGGGTGGGGAAACATGAGGGCATGGTCTAAATTTACAGCCCTGAAAAGCCTCCGCTTTATAGCACAGTGGAAACCAATTAGAGTATATTGTCAGAGGATCAGGACTTCTATTAAACCAATATATTTTATACATGCTCAACCAAACACACAATCCGGTGAAGTCATTTTATAAGGACACTGTCAAAGAGCTTGATCAAACTCTCACTGAAGTCAGTGGGAACACAAGGTAAATACCTTGTGCAATAGAACCTGCTTATATTGTACTAAGGAGAGGAAGGGCAGTCTAGTCATTAGCGCACTCGAGACCAGGGTTCAATTCCCCGGTCTGCCACAGATTTCTTTTCTGATCTTGGAGAAGTCACCTAGACCCAGATTTAAAGGTATTGAGTCATTTCAGTGCTCAGCAGTGCAATGCCTAATTGATTTAGGTGTTTAATCTCATTTTCAAAAGGGATTTAGGCACCTAGGAGCCAAAATCTGTTTTGAAGTCAATGGGCTTTAGGCCCCTAATTCTGTTTTTTGAAAAGTTTTAGACTCCTAAATCAGTTAGGAGTTGTAATGCTGAGCATAGGAGCACCCAAATGCTTTAAAAAATCTGGACCTTAGCCTCTCTGTGCCTCAGTTTCCCATCTGTAATGGAGTAGTAGCCTCACAAGGTGTTTGTTAGGAAGATAAGTTCCTGTCCCTCAATTATATATCCCTCTTTTCTCCTTTATATAAAAACTCCATTTACAGTAAATTGGAGTGAAAGTCCCAAATTGTTTCAGTAAATTGCTATGTGCAAATCTCACTTCAGGTTATACTGAACTTCAGCACTGAGGAAAGTTACTATGTGACTATGAAAGATTTTGCCATTGGTTTGATCTACAGACTTTACTCACACGATTGGTCCTAATGACTTTGATGGGAATATTTGTGTGAGTAAAGGCAACTTGTATGAGTAGAAGTTGGCAGGATCAGCCCCATAAGATTAGAATGTATGTGTAAACATACATGTTACTTATTTGTGTTACTGATGGTACACTTAGGATTCTGATCCTGCAAGACATTTCACATGAGCTGAATCCCACTGATTCAGTGAGTCCCTCCTGTTCAAGCATAGAAATCTGCCTATACAGAGCCGTTTGTAGGCCTGGGGTCTACAGTAGTGAAACTGAAATCGTTTTTTTAAAGCCTGTTTTCTTCTTTCCATAAGTTATGTTTTTATGATTTGCATGTTGCTCACTACGTATAAGAAAATAAGCATAGTCAGTTTCATTATCTGTTCATAATCAGTTTCCCTGTGCAGTTTTTCTGCATTAGCACCATTCTGTTTGGGTTTCCAGCATGTCACGTAAATGTTTGCACTTAAGAATGAGAATGTATTTTTATCAGAATTTTGTGACTATGTATGTGTATAAAAATAAATTTAAGACCCAGACTAGTTCTTACTGTCCTCTTAAATATATGCCTTGTACAAAAACTATTCTACTAAAAACACCAGCTTTTTACAGAGAGGAGGGTGCCTTATGTGTTTTTCTCTAATTATATTTTGCATATATATGGCCACTTATGAAAAAAGATAAAAAATAAATTCTTGCCAACAGTTTAGTACCATCCTCCCATTCCATGTACTAAAAAATAATCTAAAGTTACATGAGGAAATTATTTCTATAGCTTTATTTTGATTTTGATTTTCCTGTGCCTCTGTTTGTATAAAAACTGAATAAATTCTATGAGCAGACAGAAAATAGAACAACACAGAATAAAATGAACTGTGGCAATAGGGCAAAGAAATTTGTCCCTACATCTGTTACATGAATATATTTTCTGTATCCCAAACACATTGATCCCATTCTTGTTGCTCATGAAACCAGAGGATTCTACTAAAGGATGAGACCTGTTTACCTCCTCAGATTTATGCAAAATATTGTATTACATATCAAAACAGTTTCAGCTAATTGGAAATGCTTTAAAACTCTCAACTTCTTGGCAGCTGCATTTGAATGTGGGTATCCTGAAAACACCACTTGTGTAGGCACTCTGAACTGAGGGCCGTTATTTCTCTATAGGAAAGGAGCAAACAGAGATCCAGGAGGACACAGTATGTGATTCTTCCTGTTGTCAGTAATGAAAGCAAAGGTGGTTCCTGAATTTTGCACACAGAGGGTCTGATCCAAAGCCTACTAAACCCAATGGAAAGGAGCCCATTGACCATCAATAGGCTGTGCATGGAACCCAAGGAGTATGCTTAGAGTTAAAGGTGCTATATACAAAAAACAAAAGGTTTAATAGCTACATGCACCATGATGGGGACTTCTGTGCTCTGATGTAATTTTCAGCACAAGTTCCTATGCACGCTTACACATTATGTACATTGCAAATCAATCGCAGTTTTCTGATGTTGCATGTTTGTTAATGGGAGTACTGATTTCTAGGTTGATGTGTGAGCACGTGGGAGGCAAAAAGTGGGATATTCCAGGGTCTCAGCACCTTGCTATATAAATTCAGCTTTTTGCTACTTTCCCAATGTTAAATATGATACTATAGTTCTCTGTGCACATTATATGACGAAGGATCTAAAGCGAGGTGTGTTTTCAGTTTCTTTTTTAGCCTAATTTTCTCATTCTTTCTCTGTCAGATTTACACTAACACAATCTTAAAAATTAGTCATTTTTGACACTCCACTCCCCTTTAAGGGTTCATGGTTGAAGTAACAAACTGACAAACACCTGGGCCTGTCGATGTCTTTGGCAGCTCTTCTGCCATGTGTATCCTGCAGCCCCAGTAACTGCCTCACGGAAGGTTATGTAACCTACTCTACAACCGATCACTGTGCACTGAAAATCTCTTTAGAGTCCAAGGCCAAATACTAACATTGCTGGCTCTTCAATTCATTCTGGCTCCGACAGAAAGATATATCTGAATTTTTGTTTTTTTCTCCCCCCCTGGATTCTAAATAATTGACTGTAGTTTTCTATATTTCTTATTTCTCAGTCTATCTGCATGTCTTGAGATATACAATTTAACTGAACCCTTTTCTGGATGTCCTGATGTGACTACCAAGAACTGAGTTAATGAAAAATGATGGATCAGCTCAAACTTGCCTTTATAAGCAACAATACTGAAATGTCCTACAATAATTACCCTGAAACACCTGAAAACTATTGTAAGCAACAGTGTCTCTTGATTCATTATTTTAGTATTTTTGTAAAGTCATTTACTTTCAGCTGTGAGGAGAATAAGAACTGGACATTAAGGTTTCCAATACAGACTTTTAAAGCTTTGGTTATATGGGCCTTGGATAGAATGGCATGCCCATCCCTGGATTGCAGTGTTTCCTCAGAGCTAATGCATGCAAATAGCCTAAGATACCTAATTTCTGATATGAGCAGCCACATGTGGAAGTGTGCATCCTAATTTTGGCCATTCTGATTCATATTTATACTTTGTATACTTCTTAGTTTTTAATTAGCATTATTTTGATATGTATGTTTTTCTTTGAATAAAGCTAAATATTGAGCATAAGGCTGATAGGTAATAAGTATGTCATAATGCCTGATTTATTTTATACACAGTACCATATACAGCTGCAATAATTGTGACGGCTACCAATAACACTTTCTAACAGATGCACTTTCTTTTGTACCAGAACATGCCCGTGGCAAGTGGGGGGGAAAAAATGTAGTTAATCATTGTCATATATGAGTCAGCGTTCTGGTCACAGTTCAGTATCATTAGTTTTCTCTTCTTTTTGTCCTTGCATAGAGAGAATAAAACAGAGAGGGAGGTATGAAGATTTTTATGGTAGGTCGATATTTGGATATTTTGGTAACACAAGTGCTAATATAGTGCAGATTTATCCATTTTATAATTGTGTATCAGTAGGTCATGTTACAAGACAAGATACTTTGAGAAGACAGATTTAAACTGTGGTTTTAGTCTGAAAAATGACTTAAAGCAAAAAAAAAAAAAAAAAAAATTGTGATGTTCCATGTTTGTTTCTCACTGATTCCACATCAGATTTGCTCAGTTCTAAGTAAAGATTCTTTCCTACCTGTCAGCCCTAGAAACATATCTTGGGAACTTAGTCATGCATTGCCCACAAAAATTCTACAGTTGAAACAGTCTGTTGGCACACTACCTAGGTTAGAATCAACTCTCTTTCAGAGTTGAATTGGATATAGAGTGCTAACTGAAATACAAAGGAGTAAACTTAATTCAGTTCCTGCTTCTGCAAATACTTGTCCTAGGAAGCACTTCTGATTCTCAGAAGGTGGGAGTGGACGACAGGTAATTGCCTATTCTGTTCATTCCCTCTGAAGTACCAGGCATCTGCCACTGTTGGCAGACAGAACACTGGGTTAGATGGACCATTGGTTTGACCCTTCTTAATCTCTTTGATTGAAATACAGTGGATATGAAACTTCTACCAAATTTTACCAAATTTAAATACGTTAATTTTCCATGTCTTTACGCTTACTTACCATGACCAAAAAGAGAGACACACAGAGGAAGGACTGTCACAACTTTAAGCATAACACTGCTAATAACAGCCAGTAAAATTTTCAGTGAAGCAAGATAATAGCATTAGTAATAGTTCACTAATTAGCTATTCATAGAGATGTTTTCTTATGTAAAACTGTATGCACAGATGAACTTTTCTAGATTATAATTCACTAGCAACCCTCTGTTTTTATCTTCTAAAGGCAGCAATCATTCCCGTACCACCTTATCACCAGAATTGGCTTTTGCACATTGGATCTTTACTTATTGGTATTTATTTAATGATCTACAACTGTTTGAGACCCAAAGATTAATCTCTGCCTGTTGTGCGAATTAACAATACACCCAGACATGCTCTAGGAATTTATTTGGGGAAGTTCTATAGCTTTCGTTATATGGGAGGTCAGACTAGATGATCATAAGTGTCCCTTCCGTCCTTAGAATCTATGAATTCGTACAGTAACATGCACAGACTGCCTGTCTTTCACTGTTGTAATGTAGTTGGAAAGTGGAAGGGGAGCACACATCAAAGCAGTCAAGTTGGATGGGGAGGGAAGAGGATGCTAATTCCCCAAGCTAGGGAGAAGAAGAGTATTTTTCTTCTGTTTTTAGCAGAGGAGAGGAGAGAGTTGCATTCCTCCCCCATCTCTTTCTTGCTTTGACCCCTCTTGATATCTATGTTGTACATCTTTCTCTCTCTTAAGGAACATCCATGATGCATTAGCCGTACCGGAAAAATATACAGTAAAAAAATAAAGCTATTCATCCGTTCAGCAAAGTACTGAAGCACAAGCCTAACTTGAGTGCATGTGTAGGCCCACTGACTTGGGGTTTAACACAGCAAACAAAATTACAAATACATTGCTTCTAAAGTTATATCTACACTACCATTTCTGTTGGTAAAACTTATGTCACTCAGAGCTGTGAACTCTCTCTCCACTCTCCTCCCCTCCCCCCCCCCCCAATGATGTAAGTTACACAGACATAAGCGTCTATGTAGACAGTGCTACGTTGGAGGGAGAGCTTCTCCCACTGACATAGCTACTGCTGCTCATTGCAGATAGTGAGCTCTCCTGTTGACATAATTAAACCCTTATCGGCATAGAGCAACTACTCAAGAAATCTCACCAATAGCTGTGCTGCTGTAAACTCTCTAGTGTAGACATGGCCTAAATCAATGAGTGAACACTTCCCTTTTCCTATTGCAATGGCTGAGTGAATATTGGTAGACAAAATTTCAGAGTTTGAATTGGACCAGAGCACTAGAGCTAACACCCCTACACTTGCAAAATCATGGGATCTTTAATAATTACAGAGAGTCAGGATTGATTTTTGTTTCATCTGAAAGACAGAACTCTGCTCAACAGGATTTACACACCATGGTGGTGATTGTCTTAGAAATCCTAAGGTAAACAGCCGGTGTCTCTGAATGCCAAATTGCGACCTTGGCTCTGAAGGAGGACTGCTGGATGACCAATACCAGTACTTGCAGCATCTAGGTATTCATGGGTCTTTCTCATCCCGTAATAACCTGACACTTGTTAGCTCAGGAGACCTGGTAGGATAGCAAAACAAGGCAGTAGGACTTCAAAAACCTACCCACAGTATAAGTAAACTATTGCATAAAGAAAAGATATATTAAATGAACATAAGTTTGGAAGTGCCAAAATTAAAGTTGCCTGTGCCCTTATTCCTGGAAATGACTGATTTTCTGTTTGCTGAAATGTTCCAAATCTAATTCAGCTCAGACAGAGACCTGCTATGGAAAACTGTGGCTCAAATGATTTAAGGGGCAAAGTTATCAGCAAGTGAAAGCACATATGTCAAGGTTCCTTGACATGAAACTTCAATGATGGGGAGTGGCTGGAGAGGGGCTTTGACCTGGTCTTGGGGCTTTCCCACTCTTTTTGGCACACCTCACAAGACTGGACATAGGTAGAAACATCCTTGCCCATTCCCTCCCAGTGGAATGACCCCCCCCAAACGGTCTTTGGTCCTGTTCACCCCAGCATGGCCACTAGGGTGATCATGGGCTAAGCTCAAGAGCTTGGCCCGGTATTTAGTTGGAACTACCAACTGTCTCTGAGGATGCCAGTCTTCCTGGTGTCCACCAGAAAGAGTTTCTTTGTATAAAAGTCCTCTTTCTACAACAAACCTGGATCGATTAGAAGAGCTGAGAGGCAGTGGGTTGCTCCGTGCCGCCGTCCAAGCTCTCTGGAGGCTTTCATCTGCTTCCTGTTCGGTCTGGAACTGTTCCCTTGATGCTGGAGACATCAGTTCCTCATTGGATTGTGGACGTAGGCTTGGTCCCTCTGGAAGCAAGATAGGGGATGGAGCTGTTTCTGTTGACTGTGAACCGCTCTCCGCTGGTGCACTATGTTGGGATTCAGGCTCCGGCTGAGCCTCTTGTGTAGGGTTATCGGCTGCTGTCAGTTCAGGTTCGGTGGGGCCCTCTGGTGTTGAGGTTGCAAGTACTGGATTCAGTGCTGACAATGGGTCTGGTGTTGGTTGTTCGGCTGGTTCCGGTTCTGGGACTGGTTCCGTCTGGGTCTCTGGGACTGGATCCACTACTGCTGTTGCAGACATTGGCCTGGGGTCTGGGTCCATCACCTCTGACCGGGTCCTGATAGGAGTTTCCAGAACAGAGCTAGGCCTCACGGCTTGTTTAGCCTGGCTGCGGGTGACCGTTCCCACCCTCTTGGCCTGCTTCACATGATTGGCCAAGTCTTCCCCGAACAGCATGGGGATGGGATAATCATCATAGACTGCAAAAGTCCACATTCCTGACCAGCCCTTGTACTGGACAGGCAACTTGGCTGTAGGCAAATCAAGTCCAACTCTTTCGAAGGGTTGAATCGTCACTTGGATCTCTGGGTTGATTAAATTGGGGTCCACTAAGGAAGCATGGATAGCTGACACTTGTGCTCCGGTGTCCCTCCACGCGGTGACCACCTTCCTGCCCACACTCACAGTTTCCCTCCGCTCCAAGGGTATCTGGGAGGTATCTGGGCCTGCGGACCTCTGGTGTGATTCCGGTGCAATGAACTGTAATCTGTTGGGGTTCTTGGGGCAGTTGGCCTTTACATGCCCCAGCTCGTTACATTTAAAACATCGTCCAGCTGACGGGTCACTGGGGCGAGGTGGGTTGCTGGAGAATGGGGTGGTGGGACGATAAGGGGTCTGGAGGGCTCTTTGGGAGGTAGGTGGGGCCTTGGGCGGCCCCCGGTAATAGGGTGTGGTCTGGGGTTGTCCCTTCTGGTCTCCGCTCCAACTGCGACCAGTTTTCTTCTTCTCTGCCACCTCCACCCATCTGGCTCCAATCTCTCCTCCCTCAATTACAGTTTTGGGCTTCCCATCTAGGATGTATCTTTCTATTTCCTCAGGAACACCCTCTAAGAATTGTTCCATTTGCATTAGGAAGGGCAAATTTACTGGTGACTCACCACTTGCTCCTGATATCCAGGCATTCCAATGTTTCACAATGTGGTAGGCATGTCGGGTAAATGACACGTCTGGTTTCCACCTTAGGGCTCTGAACTTCCGACGAGAATGCTCGGGTGTTATCCCCATTCTGACTCTCGCCTTGGATTTAAACAGTTCATACTCGTTCATGTGTTCTCTAGGCATTTCAGCCGCCACCTCAGCTAAGGGTCCACTGAGTTGTGGCCTCAGCTCTACCATGTATTGGTCGGTAGAGATGCTGTACCCAAGGCAGGCCCTTTCGAAGTTTTCTAAGAAGGCCTCAGTATCATCACCTGCCTTGTAGGTGGGGAACTTTCTGGGATGGGAAGTGGTACCTGGAGAAGGATTGCTAGGGTTTGTTAGTATATTCTGCTGAGCCTTTATCTTCTCCACCTCCTCCACATGCTTCCTCTCTTTTTCCTTCTCCTCCTCCACATGCTTCCTTGCCTCCATTTCCCTCTTGTGGGCAGCCTCCTGTACCTCCTTCTCCAGCCGCATGAGTTCTATCTGTCTTTCATGTTCCCTTTGTCTTTCCTCAGCCTGAAATCTGGCTAATTCCAGCTGTAGTCGAGCCGCGGATTTTGTCATTCTAACCTCTCTGTTTTTAACTAACTTTACACCCGAGGTTTAGAAATAAACAAACAAAACTTGGCTGTAAAATTTTGCTGTGCTGGAATAGAATACCTATTCTCTGATAGTGATTGTCAGCCTACAGAGAGAGACAATTCCCTTGTCTCTGCTCTGGGCCCAAATCAAACCAAAAAAACCTCCAACTACTTGGAAACCTGCTTACCCAGCCCAAAGAAAAAGCAAATGGGTAGAACACACCCACCCTATTTACTTTTAGGAAAAAAAAAAAACTCTGGGTTGGAAGACTGTGAATTTCCCTGCAAAGTTAAGTACCCTGCCTCCAGGCAAAGAAAACCTGCAATTCACAAAGATAATCCCCTTTTGTCTCTGCTTGGCCACAAAGCAGAGAAAAAACAAGCTGCTTTCAGTTTCAGCTGCTTTTTGGACTTCCTTTCCAAAGGAAAAAAAAATTCCTTTTTAAAATCTGTATTTCTAGTTCAAAAAATCTCAACTGGATCTCAAAATGATTTCAGGTTAATCCCACCACTGTGCCACCATGTCAAGGTTCCTCCCCCACTCTGAACTCTAGGGTACAGATGTGGGGACCTGCATGAAAAACCTCCTAAGCTTATCCTTACCAGCTTAGGTCAAAACTTCCCCAAGGTACAAAATATTCCACCCTTTGTCCTTGGATTGGCCGCTACCACCACCAAACAAATACTGGTTACTGGGGAAGAGCTGTTTGGACACGTCTTCCTCCCCAAAATACTTCCCAAAACCTTGCACCCCACTTTCTGGACAAGGTTTGGTAAAAAGCCTCACCAATTTGCCTAGGTGACTACAGACCCAGACCCTTGGATCCTAAGAACAATGAACAATCCTCCCAACACTTGCACCCCCCCCCCCTTTCCTGGGAAATGCTGGATAAAAAGCCTCACCAATTTGCATAGGTGACCACAGACCCAAACCCTTGGATCTGAGAACAATGAAAAAGCATTCAGTTTTCTTACAAGAAGACTTTTAATAAAAATAGAAGTAATTAGAAATAAGAAATCCCCCCTGTAAAATCAGGATGGTAGATACCTTACAGGGTAATTAGATTCAAAACATAGAGAACCCCTCTAGGCAAAACCTTAAGTTACAAAAAAGATACACAGACAGAAATAGTTATTCTATTCAGCACAATTCTTTTCTCAGCCATTTAAAGAAATCATAATCTAACACGTACCTAGCTAGATTACTTACTAAAAGTTCTAAGACTCCATTCTTGGTCTATCCCCGGCAAAGACAGAATATAGACAGACACACAGACCCTTTGTTTCTCTCCCTCCTCCCAGCTTTTGAAAGTATCTTGTCTCCTCATTGGTCATTTTGGTCAGGTGCCAGCGAGGTTACCTTTAGCTTCTTAACCCTTTACAGGTGAGAGGAGATTTCCTCTGGCCAGGAGGGATTTTAAAGGGGTTTACCCTTCCCTTTATATTTATGACAACATCTTACAATGGAAAGTAGCAGGCAACCTTAACTATAGGTATCACTACTAGCATTGCTTATAATTGACTATGAATAGAACCAGCTCCACTCTTTCTCAGGGTAGATAATGGACTCCTTCATGAAGGATCTTGCAGCTGTCGCTCCTGTCCTGCAAAGGCTGGCTTCCTTGATTAAGAATAGCACAAAGATCAGCCAATGCTATTTGACTGGTTGTATACAGAACCAGGGCTGCCAACCCAAGTAATAGAAACTGAAAAAATAAACATTTACCCAAGCTTCTGTGAATCAGAACCACCTAGTTTTGCACAATTCTAATTATGGACCGAAACCTGCAAGTCATCCATGCACAGGACCCCCATGGATCTGAATGGGAATTCTGTAGATGGAAGGCTTGCCAGGCAGGCCAACTATTTCCACTCAAGTCACATGCCATTCTTGGATGTCTTCATAATGCTAAATATAAAGTAATCAAAGTCCTCATGATGTGAGAAGAGGGCTCTCCACCAAGAGTGAGAAATTTCTTTGTACTTATTGGGGCTTTTTAAGAGGTCAGTTGCAATCTAAATTCGCAGCATGCAAAAAAGGGATATTGGCTTTTCCAAATTAATTCTCTGTGGGCCCAAACATAGCTAATGAGTAAAAAGTAATTTTGCCTAAGTTTGAACATCTAATTAGATCATGTCCTTAAGGAATCCTTTGCGGGCCAAGGCAGGTCACTGTCTAATAAGACTGTTCTTTTTCTTTTAAATGTTTTTTTTTTTAAATACTTATTAAAAGTGCTAGATTAACATCCGTGGAGGATGAAGTCCTCAGTTTGTTTCCAGAAGAGGTACTACATAGACAGTGGCAGTGCTGTCTTTCCTGCTTTGCACTGCGAATTCAGTGGGTTCCAAGACTAACCTAGGAAGCCAGCTTCTTGGGAAAAGAAGACTGACCAGTCTTTGTCCATTCAGCCTCTCTGCTGAAACAGCCCATGGTGACAGTGGGTATAAAGTATAGACAGATGTACAGAGGGAACTGACGTATAGCAGCTAACTCACTAGTTTTCCATATGCCACTGAGCATCTGTGGGATAGTTAAAACTGTTAGCTACTATTGGCTGAGCCAGATTGGAATCAGTAAGATTATTTTGAGCAGTGACAGAGTCACATTTGACTGAAAGTGCTTTTTAAAAATTCATAATCAACATTTTTAAATGAATGGCAGTTTTTACTTAATCTCAGACAGAAGCCCCAATTCTGGATAACTCTAAATTTTGGGAGGGTTCAGATTTGAATCCAAACTCTGTGGTCGAGTGTTTATGATGATTTCTGAAGAGCAAACACATTTCAGTAACTAGCTTGCCAAACCCTGTTTTCACAAGGACTCTCTATTTCCAGTCTGAGCACCCTAGCCATTATAAACTAGTATGTCCTAGTACCACCAATCAGAAATATGTCCCCTTCTTATTGAGGGCAAATGGTAACATTTTTGTGTGTGTAAATACATTTAAATTCCTCTCATGTTCTGTTTCAGTAGTTCCAGACTGTACTTCTCTTGTCCCAGCTATAACAGGTCTTAGAGCTGAATACATTTGATACAAAACTTATTATTTATTATTAGGGTACACCCAGGCATGTTGGTGAGCTCAAAGCCTAATTTCCAGGATTTGATGGATTATCTAGGGGGTCTGTCTTGTTTCAGAACAATTCTTTCTCTGTGGCTGCATAAACTGAGTAAAACTTTTTTTTTCTGGCTGTCTTGTATTTTGCAAAGGGAATCTAATAATGTAAAGAACCTGGTAGCAAAGCAGAAAGTTTTCAGAAGATTTTTAGCAGAGAAGGAAAAACTTTTATTCAAATACTCAAGAACTACTTTTTTTTCTTTCACTCTTGATATGCCATTGTATAACAAGATAACTAACAAATCTTACACAGCAGTCAATTAGGAGTAATTAGGTGTAAATCTTGTCTCCTCACACTTCCCCATCACAGATGTAGTGCGGAGGGCCTTGCTTGTGGTGGAACCAGTGTGGCTCTGTGGAGTGGGGTAGGATGTGTTTATCAGAATCCTTGAAAGCAAACCATATATAGGTTGAATGTCCTCCATGTTCTGTGGAACCCAGCTCTGCAGAGAGTGTTTCCTCAGTGGTGAAGAGGGCTGTTTGGAGGCAAGGTAAGTGGAGCTAGTGGATTTGCAATGACCTGCCTCTATGCTGTTCATCCCGCCCTCAGACCACAGCACAGGAGCTACTGCAAACTCGGGGCTACCCTAGTGGTCATAGAGTGACTCCAGTGTCTCTCCAGGACCTTGGAGAATGGTTATTGCCTTTCTTCTGCAATAACCCTCCTGAGTTCAGCCTATTTATTCAGATTCTCCCTGTGGGCAGGGTTTGCCTCTTACCGAGATAATTTCTTTTCTCCAGTCTGAAGCTTCCAGTCTGGCTTGGCAGAATTTGAGTTTTACCCTTTTATAATTTTGATGAATAGTAGTGATGTTTAGTTAAAGCATTTTTTCTATTTGCATAGATTTAAATTTTCACAATTGTAGAAAATTATGGGGAGGGGGATCAGGCAATAATTATTTGATGGCAGTAGACTTTGAGATTCAAAGTGTTAAAGCTTTTATAACCATTAAAACACAAACTGACAACGTCATATGTCAAAATGTGCAGAGTAAATATTCCTAAATCAAACTCTAATCAATTCCCAAGCATCATTTTTCTTACTCTGCCTAGCTGTAAATTTTGATTATTATCAATGGAAATATTCTTTTGTTGGTTTGAGTGTGTATGGTGAAATCGACCGTTTACCAACATTTACCATAAAAATCTGATCCTTCCAAGCCTAAGTATGAGCAAGAATTAGCCCACCTCAAGAATTAAGTTTTTTTGAAAGGTTTGCAGAAGCCGACCATGTACATTTTTCTACTTCCGAAACCAATAGTGAGCTACCCCCAACCCAATCTCCCCACTTCCTTATTTGCCCTACCCATGACCACTTCCTCACTAAAAACTTACCTTTCGTGTCCCCTCCTTAAGCCTCCCCTAGGGTCCCTGTGTGATCTGTGTGCAAAAAATGTAAAAGGGTCTCTTCCAGTTCCAGTATTCATTTTTTATTTTGGCATTGGTGGTGATTCTCCATCCTGTGGAATGGGGATTAATATTGTCAAAGCAATTCCATGGCAGCTAGTGCATTTGGAAGGACATATTTATTTTCCATGGTGTGTTTGGGGGGGGATGGAGTGAGCCAGGAGGCCATGAATGCATGCTAAGGAAGGGGAAACAAATGTGTACGCAGAGAAGTAAGGAAGTTGTGGGGCTAATGACACTTGACCCATGTCTTGGGTGCCCCTGCATGGTGTCTATTTTCACCCTTGAGAAATTTGCAAATTAATTGAATGTCACAATGCAAATTGTGTAGGGGTGTGGCATAATTATTAATTCAAGATGCAATGGGTGATTTAAATTTCATGTTTAGATATTACCATTAATTGTGTCAATTAAGAGTGGTTTTGGAGTATATTCAAAATGCACAGTAAACTGAGAAATAACAGATGTTGATGAGACACAACATAGGCAAGCAAAATACTTAAGATAATTCATAGAGCCATATGGCAGTCTGTATCACCCTGTCCTGGAGGAAACACATCCTTATACTTATTAGGCCAGATCATTAACTGAGGCAAATCAGTATAGTTCTATTGTCTACTTCATTGACTTTGGTCCTCTTCTGTGAACAACAACCCTTTGTTGTGCTAAATGACTGGGGGTGTTACATTGTATTTCCTAGTAATCAGGAGCTGTGCTGATGTCTCTAAGGGCATGTCTACATTGCATGTTTACACTGCAATTAGACATGCATGGCTGGCCTGTGCCAGCTGATTTGGGCTCCTGGGGCTCAGGCTGAAGCCTGAATCCAGAACGCTACACTGCAATGAAACAGCCCCATAGCCTGAGGCCCAAGAGCCCAAGTCAGTGACATGGGCCAGCGACGGGTTTTTATTTGTATTGTGGACATACCCAAAGACCACTTTCCTTAGAACTTCTGGAAGCCATCTGATCACAGTGCGACTTTATCCAACCTTAAGGAAAGCAATGCTATTCCACTACGCCACCTGTTTGTTACTGACTCTTCTTCCAACATCTCCTTGTATCAATGATATCGCTGTGCTTGAGCAATGAGCAAGGTTTATGAGGAAGGGAGCCATTCAGAATTCTCCAGGGATGTGTCCAGGTTTTATAGCTGCCACGGGGTTATTTAGAGTTATTGAAGGAAATGTTGTATGCATGTCTGAGTTTATCTGGACAGTTGTTTGGGCACAAATAATAATGAAAGCATGAACAAACTCCTTTTTTGAAAATGATGGCTTTGTCACACCATGGATATTGATATAGCAATAAAGTTTTATTGGTTGCAGTTCTAATTGTCTGTGGGAAGCCTGCAGGGATCTTTGTCACAACACAGTCCAGCTCTACTGCCTGGTGGATAAATAATGGGATTGATGATTCATGTTTCCAGAATAGTCGTTCTAAAACTCAAAGAAAATAGCCTGTGCCCAATACAGCTTTGTGCTGTGATCCCCTTAGCTTCCACAGACCAAGCAGGATAGGAGTTGCTATTGTCCTCTTGGATGAGAGTGCTTTGCAGAAGGTGCTGCAGCAAGCACTGTCAGTGATTCAGGAGGAATACTTTCTTTCTGAGACATTACAGTACTAGTACCCCATTATGGAGTTAAGGGTCATGTGTTGCCATTCAGAACAGATGTATAGCTGAGGTCCCTCCCACTTGGGATTTTTAATGGGACTCACATGGCATTCTGTTTAGAACAGGGATGTTTTAATCTAGGTGGTTCAATGGGATGTAATGTTCTGTACATTTCCCCCACACGTGTGTGCACATACACAGATTTTTCTTTCCTGTCCTAGGTGGCTACGTAGTGTTGCTCAGGCTAACCACAGAGGTGGCTGTATTTCAGAAGTTGATTAAAGTGATCTCTGAGCATAGTTCATATATCAGACGTTTTTAAAATTGTAAAGCGTTTTGGAATTCTTCACAATGGAAGTGGCTGTATGAATGTATGATTAGACGTTACTACCAAGGGTTAAAAATGGTTTCTTTTGAGCAACCTTGTTACATATCTGCATGGGACTTTGTTGCAAGTTGCAGCTGATTGTGTATATATATAAAAAAACCTACTCTATATTCTAAAGATTCCCTTTATTTTGCAATTCTCTGCTGTTTTGCGCTAGCCACCACTACTGTTCCTTAACTACAGTCTGAGTCTGGCTTCCAAGGGAGCTGACATTCATATAATTGATCTGACTATGTGGATGAAAACATTTTTGTGCAGGGATTCTAGCAGAACCTGTTGATTTCAATGAGTGCAGAGCACAGCGGAAAATCATACATTTTTAAAACTGTCCTTTCTAGTGACTGAGCGTCTTACTAAATATCATGATTGTAGGTCTGACTTATTAAGCTGTTTTCCTGAAGGTAGTTTTTGGAGTACACCAAGGTGGTGGTGTCATCATCAGGGTTTAGGTTTTCTGATGTCTCTCTAAATATTAGGAGAAACTGACTCCTGCCAGGGTCCTAGCAAGCTCTGAATGAAAAGTAGAAAGATGTATACATCCTCACTAAAACTTTCCCTTTGGATCATTATTGGTTTGTTCTGTGTACAGGCCTGGGAGCCAGAAACTTCAGAGTTCTAATCATAGCTCTGACATTTACTCTCTGCATAACCTAGGGTGAGTCGCGTAACCTCTCTATTTCAGCTTTTCCATCTGTGAAAAATGAGAATGATGATACTGCTCAGACATATTGTGAGGATTGATTAGTTCTGTCTATCTCGGCCCTTATATGGTCACAGTCTTTGTAGTATCTGAACTCCTAATGAATGTTCTGGTAGTTCTTTTGAAGATGAATGCTAAGTATTATTTTTAATGAAAAAACTATGGTACCTGAATTAACCATTAGGCTGTGCCACAAATTAAGAAGGAGAAACTCTTCCCAGCTAATGATGCAGGTCTGTCTTTAACTGTTGGACTACAGTTTCTAACATAGTGACATAAATTGCCCCTATGACACATAAAACAAGATGAGTGCTTATGGAAAGAATGCACATGATATACAAAAAGTCATTTCCTGGATCTCAGAATTAAGTCTTTATTCATGGGGACATAGTTTAGACACCCATATCTACAACTGGTCCCTTACACCTAAAGACTGCAGAAGAAATAGGGGAGGAGAATCCAAAGAAAGCTCAAACTGACAAGTTCAAATCTGAATCCTAACACACTGCGTTCAGAAACTCATTCTCTCCCCTCCCCCCCCTTGTCCCTATAAGGTGTGCGTCAGTAAAGTGTGGTGTACCTCATCCCCTACACGCAGATTGTCATACTGAAGCTCAGGAATTTCCCAATGCCCCCACACTTCCAAATTTTCAACCAAAGCAATAAAACATTCATATGTCACTAGGCATTTTCAGGTTACTATTTCAAGCAGCTTCTGTCATTCCAACAGCCCAGTTCTAGTAGCTTTGCCAATCCCATTAAGAGTTCAGGTCCTGCTTAAATGGGACTTTTTTTTTTTTTTGTTGGTTTTGTTCTAGCAATCAGTACCTGTGCGTAACTTTTTGTTACCTAGGCATGTATCCTCCAACAGAGGTCTGGTGTGACTGGCTGTTGGGCCAGGACGTTGTTCCTGCTGTCAGACTTCCTTTCAATTTCTGGGCTCCTTCCCTGTGATAGTATTGGCTCTTAAGAGAGAAGAGAAATAACAGAAACATCTGTTATCACCGTAGGAGGCTGGCTGGCTGGCTGCGTTTCAGCCACTAGGATGTGTTGCTGCTGTTGATAGTCGCTTTATCACTCAGTGTCTCCACAATCAATGAGAATCACTGCAGAAGCTCAGGAAGACAGTGGGAGCAGTGAAACAAACTTGGAAACAACAAATGACCAAATACAATATTTTATTATATTTAAAAAAAAAAACCCCAAGCAACTGGAAAATTATGCAGAAGAATGGAGAAGCCTTCCCATCTCTTCAGTAAATGTCTTGGAGTGGGAATCTTTCCTCCCTCTCCATTATGAATATCATTTCCCTTCTCCCTCTAGGCTTTTTCTGTTGAGCTGGTCAGAGGCTCATCCTGCACTAAGAATCTTAAAACTGTCAGAGCTGACAGAGCAGGGCAAGCTAGGCTTTCCAAAGGACTCCATTAGAGAGCAGGCTAAGAGATTAGTCCACAGGAAAAAACCATGAGCACTTTTGGTTTCCCTCTGCAAGGTAGCTGAACAGCATAGGATTTCTACAATAGTGCACTGCTAGCCGAAGTGCTATCGCTCTTGTTCAGCTTAGTGGCATTAAATGGCTTTTAAATTCTGATCTGCATAACTGAATACTGCTTCTTCCAGGCTGTGGTCTATGGACCACTGATGGTATCCACAGTGCTGGCTCTGGCCTTTTTCCTTTTTTCTGTCTGCTGTCTCAAACTAAATAATGGCTAAGGGAACTCTACATACTTTTCCATTTAAACATTTGATATAGCTGCTGCAGGAACGTGCATTAGGCCCATTCCTCATGGGAAATACGTCCAGAGGCGCCTCTGCAGCCAGAATGGAGGGCCGTGATGGGGTGCTGATAGGCATGAGATTGATCTCCCAGTTATACCCTCCCCTTTCTCTCCCTTCTTCAAGTAAATCTGCTTCCAAGACATTGGTGAGGGAGGGGGAGAAAACTGTTAGGCAGTGTGGCCGCAAAGGGGTCCCTTGAGTCTACAGAACAAGGAGTAGGAGAAGGGGGCACCTGCAGAGGGGAACCCATACAGGATTTTTCTTGAGTGTTGGGAGCACTGAGGCTTTATAGTCCCAGTTGCTCCAGGCAACAGACACAGGACATCCTTTTCCTCCCCTGAGAATAGGGAGCACTTGAGAGATGAGGTGGGCTAGAGGTGTTCCTTTACCTCATCTTCAGACTGTGTCCTATCCAGATACAGACTTCGTAGAGGAGTACTGAAGAGAGGTGACAACACCTGGTTCTGGTCAGCTTCCACTGGCAGGCTGCTGTGTGGGAGAAGTGCTGAGGTGCTCTTATCACCAGCCCTGGGATGGGTATTTGGAAGGAGCCGTACACTCAGGACACCATCTCCACTTTCTTCTACCAAGAGGCTGGGAGTTTTTGTTGGTGGAGCCTTCTCTGATTCCTGAGCTTTCTTCTCCTCCCAGTTTGATAATATATTAGGTGGAGGGATCCTCCCTGTCTTGATGAGGCACTAACTGTGTGTCATTGTAAATTGGTGCATGAATGTGACATTAGCAAAAAGGTTTTAGCAGTCAGTCAGAACTTGGCTTTGGACAGTCAGAGTCCCTAGCCAGAACCCTAATGGTATTTGGTATCAATTTCTAGCCTTTTTGTTTCCCAATATTGGGACTAAATTCTGTTACTTGTGCAAGACAGAATACTGCCCACATTAGACCTTGGGACTGAGTAAAGGGAATGTTACTCAGTTGTGGTTGTTTTTGTTTTTTTTTTCCAAAGAAAACAGCTCTTTGAAGAATCTCAGATGTTTGGAATGTTAGACATAGTTCTGGTTGAGATGGATTAGTGTCAGAGGACAGGTGAGGTCATCAAAGGGTGTATAAATTTGTCTCCTGGCTCTGCCATTTTAGTTGACTCTCAGATTTACCATCACAAAATATGGCATGTGGCTTGTTTATATATTGCCTGGGTTGTTAACCCTGAAGACTAAATTTATCCATGGAATAAGTTCAACACAACTAGTGTTTGTGCCTGACTGCCCACCGACCTGGAGAAGCTACTTGTAGAGGTGAAAGGCTGTTCATCATTCACATACACTGAATTTAACTACTCTGCTGAGACTGTCAATGAAAATACCAAGTGTATCTGGACACCACTAGACACTGGATTGGAAACCACCAACCTCATTTCATGCATCCAAGACAGGTACCTTTTGATAATAACTGACAGTTACTACCATCCTAGAAATTTAAATCTCAAAAAAGAATTGGTAACCAGCAACATTCAGTGTGTCTTGCAATCAAGTGAGACATCCTCAGTGCAAAAGAGAATTTTAAGTGATAAATCTGTGATAAACCTGCTGTTCTGTGACTGAAGGTCCTAAAACTCCAGTCTTGTTCTTTTCATTTCACATGTAAATCGCTCTGAGAGAAGACGCTCCAACACTATAAATATCTGCAAATGTTCAAGTAAATATAAACTCTATTGCTACTGTCAGTCCGTTATGCTTTTCATTACTTCCAAGCTGTGTTTTCATGTGAGCTACATTTGCTTTAGATATTGGCTTCTTTCTCAGTTTAGATTATTGAGCATCTCCTCATATGCCTTGCTCAAACTATGAGTACGCTCTTCATAATTTACTTGTGAACTAGATTCATACGTCTGTCTATGTGAAGCTAAAAAATATACCTTTCTTACCCTCTCTGAGAAAGGGGCTTAAATTTGGACTAAAGGGTGGGAGCAGTGACTGAAAACGTTAGTTATTCAGCTGTCCTACATTAATGAGCATTTATAATATATCCAGATGAGGAAGTAGTCCTTATTATTAGGGAATGCATTTTAGAAGTTAAATTTTAAACTAAGGGAGAATAATAATTTTTTGAAGACTAAAGCCACTGAAATAAAAAAACATGTGGCACGTGGGAGGATTACAGAAATTGCAGGACAATGGAAATTTATTGGGCTGTATTTTTTTTAATTTTGAAGAATTAGTCCTTTTGTTGATTTTTCTTGTAGGCACTACTTTTTTTCTTCATAAGCTAAAACACTGGTTCTCAATCAGGGGTACATGTACCCTGGGGGTAAGCAGAGGTCTTCCAGGGGATACATCAACTCATCTACATTTGCCTAGTTTTACAACAGGTTACATAAAAAGTAGGGCTGTCAAGTGATTAAAAAAATTAATCACTATTAATCGTGCTCTTAATAATAATACCATTTATTTAAATATTTTTGGATATTTTCTACTTTTTCAAATATATTGATTTCAATTACTACACAATACAAAGTGTATGTACAGTGCTCACTTTATATTTTTGATCACAAATATTTGCACTGTAAACAAATATTTTTCAATTCATCTCATACAAGTACTGTAGTGCAATTTCTTTATCATAAAAGTTGCAATTAAAAATGTAGAATTATGTACAAAAAAAACTGCATTCAAAAATAAAACATTAGAGCCTACAAATCCACTCAGTCCTACTTCAGCTAATTGCCCAGACAAACAAGTTTGGTTACAATTTGCAGGAGATAATTGTGACAGGTTCAGTCAGAGACCCCTTTGGGACTGTCACCTGATGTGCTGCAACTACCTCTGAGCCCATTTTCTCTGCCAGTTTGGGCCTCCAGAACCCTGCCTTGTTGATCCCTGCTGCAACACAGACCCAGGGTCTGAACCACGCTCCTAAAGCTGTAGACTTAACTTGAAAATGGCTTAGCAAGTGCTCCTGTCTCTAGCACCCAGAGACCCAGCTCCCAATGGGATCCAAACCCCATATAAATCCGTTTTACTCTGTATAACGCTTACACAGGGTAAACTCATGAGTTTTCCACCCTCTATAACACTGATAGATATCCACAGCTGTTCGCTCCCTCAGGTATTTAATTACTTACTCTTGGTTAATAAATAAACAAAAATGATTTTATTAAGTATAAAAAGTAGGATTTAAGTGGTTTCAAGTAATAACAGACAGAACAAAGTAAGTTAGCAAGCAAAATAAAACAAAACACGCAAGTCTAAGCCTAACACATTAAGAAACTGATTACAGGTGAAATCTCACCCTCAGAGATGTTCCAATAAGCTTCTTTCACAGACTAGACTTCTTCCTAGTCTGGGCCCAATCCTTTTCAGACCAACATTGTAGTTTATGGCCTGGGTCCCGCAATCACTCACACCCCTGTAGTTACCGTCCTTTGTTTCAGTTTCTTTCAGGCATCTCTTTGGGGTGGAGGGGCCATCTCTTGAGCCAGCTGAAGACAAAATGGAGAGGCTTCCAGAGGCTCTTGTATTCTCTCTTGTGGGCAGAAACCCCTTTGTTCTTCTGTGCAAAATCACAGCAACAAGATTGAGTTTGTAGCCACCTGGGCAAGTCACATGTCCATGAATGATTCAACTTTTTGCAGGCCAACACCATTGTTCGTTAGTTTGAACATTCCCAGAAAGCTCAGATGTGGATTGGCATCTCCCAAAGTCCATTGTTCAGTGTAGGGATATCTGAAACAGTCCAGAATGAAATAATAATAGTCCTAAACTCAATCACACACCCATTTTCAGATTCAAAAACCTTAATTACCTTTTAAAAAAAAATACATGTTTGCACTTCCTGGTTTGAGAATCAACACAAGAATGGTTAACAATATTGGCATTTAATTGAACATTATGAATAAATCATTATAGTAATGAGACTACTCAGCCATTGTACATCACTTGTTCAGTGGGAAATGTACTGTACCTAGAGTAGGTCACCTAAGAGTCACACAGGAAATATTTGGGTTAAACTGAAAACGTTTTTCCTCTTCACAATCATCAGCACAGTACCACAAGGTAATCATGATCTTATGATTGTGATGACATCATTGTTTCCATATCAATAGGATATGAATGATTTCATAGCTGCATGATTAAATGTCTGGATTTATCAAAAGGTTTCTTACTATAGGCCCTTAGGGTAAATATTTAGTTTAATATAATAGAAATTAATTATTAAAAATGGCAACAACATTACAACTAATACTGGATTGAACATTTTTGACAAGTATCCCTGTGTTTCTTCTTGCCAGTTCCCTCCCCTTCCTCCCCCTCCCAAACCCCACACTTCCTTTCCTAGTAAGATAAAGATTTTCAAGCTTGGAACCAATATTAAAGTCTTTAAGTTCTGTGGTGAGAAATGAGTGCCCTTAAAAAAAAATTAATTACTTATTTGCTCACTCGAACAGCTTTTCAAATATTTCTGTTTTTCACACTGGAACTTAATTTCCCAGGTCAACATAGAATCACACATGGATTTATCTGATTTGAAGGTTTGTCTTTAATTCATGATTTCCTTTATTTTTAAATTTTAAACCCATAAAAAGATTATGCATTAACCTTGGTTGGAAAATGGAGAATGGGCTTTAAATGACATCATTTTCTTGACTACTTTGGCAGGAGCTGGAGTATCTCCAAAATTGTAATAATTATTGATGACTCCATTTAAAGCTAAGATAAATTAAAGGGACACTATCAAATAGTTTAGGTCCAAAATTTAGATTTGTATGTCTCTTTAAAAAAATATTAAAAATACACTTCTAAAATAAAATTCCCACCTTTCTACCTCTTCTGTGTTTTCATTAATCTGTGGATATTTCAATACAGATGTCAGTGAAAATGAGAGGCATAGCAAAGAAGGGAAGTTCACTCATATATGCTGCTGCCCTGCCAGATACCCAAATACAGGAACATTGTGCTACTACTGAACGACAAACTGAAAGTGACTAGGCCCATTCTCCCCTATGCCCAAAAAGTCTATGTAAGAGAGAGGAAAAACCTACAAATTCCATCTCCTTGAGTTTCCTAGGAGTTCTTCCTTGGAGGGAGGCTCTTCATCCAGAGGGATGTTATTTCTCTTGTGGAAGAATCAAGGGTGTTCAGTTCTCAGAATCTGCAGATCTTGGAGGAGCCAGTGGGGGCACAAAACTCTCCTACCTGTGCCTTCGCTCCAGTTCTGTGGTGCCCTTTCCCCCACTCTTCTCTGGCTACCAGGCAGTGCAGCTATTTTGGAACTTCCAGAGAACCACTGGACATAACTGCTCCTGGTTCCCCTTTCCTTTAAAGGCTCAAAGGCTCCATAATGCAAGGGAGCTAGTGAAAGCTAATACAGTTGGAGGGTATACTAAATAGTGCTCTTCTGTACTATAGGCTTTTTGGGTGTGTGGCAGAACAATCTGTAGGAAACCAGCTGCCAGCTCTTCTACTCATTCTTCCTCTGTGCTCTCTTCTAACTTGACAAGCTGGAACCCGATGTAGCCCTTATGGAGTGACTTCTGTGGGGTTGAGGAAAAGGGGGGGGGGAGCACATTGCGCAGGGTGGAATCTCCACTTTCAGTGGGTATAGGCTTCCCTCTATGAATCGGAATGAGAGACAGGAACAGGAGGCTTGAAGTGAACTGACCAGTCTGGGTTTGCTGTGCAGGCAAAATGAAGTGCAGAATGTTAAAATAATTAGTGGCAGTGATAGAGATGTTGAGCGTTTTTTCAGCTTTAATAATCTAAGGATCCCATTCAGGAAAGTGTTCCTACAAGGAATATCAGCAAATGCTTATAAGTGCATGCATAAAGTCAGACACATGCTTAAGTGCTTCCCTGAATGGGGCCCTGCAATATTTGAATTACGCAGCAAAGGACATTGTTGTCTGAAACATGATTTTTTATGTTTTAGTGTCCCTAACTTACCCCTGTACATTAGCATTAAATTATTATTGTTGACCAGCATTTTAGTGGGGGATTCCTGGCAAAGAGCAGAGTACTGCAGGCTGCATTCTTGTTCCTGCATGTAACAGCTAATCCCATTACTCCAATATTTTATTATGGTAACCACAGCATATTGATCAAAGGTAAAGGGCTTTATCCCCTCAAAGTCAAGGAATATCTAAGTTGTTTTTCTGTGTCTATCTAAGTCATTTATTCACTCTTTCACAGGGGTGAAAAACACCCAAGTACTGACTGAATAAATAGTGGGGTAGGTTTTGGGAGTCAGGCATGATTCCATGTTAACAAAATGTGTTCAGCATATTATTTAAAGAAATTACCCGTAATCCTTTATGGAATTCCTAACCATTTAAAATAAACATTAGTGGGTGCTAATTCACTTTTTTTTATGAATTTGGAAATTTGACACTGTTAATACTTCACTACAAATTGCAATAATAAGAATTCATTGTGCAGAGTTATTGTTTTAAGAAGAACTTCATTTTGGACTGTGGGTTATATTAATGGCTTATGCTCAAATAAATTGGTTAGTCTCTAAGGTGCCACAAGTACTCCTTTTCTTTTTATTAATGGCTTTGAACATGATAAAGATTCATAAAAGGAATAGCCATATCAAACATGTATTTGAGCTGTATCTTGGGCAACTCGCTTAACCTCTTTGTGCCTTGGTTTCCCATCCCACCCTTTGTCTGTCTGCTGAGATTGTAAGTTCTTTGCGGCAAGTCCGTGGCAGAGCTGGGAACAGAATGCATGTCCCAGTCTCAAGCCCTATTCACAGAACCACACTGTCTCTCGCTCTTCCACTTCCCTTCTCTCATAGAGTCAGCTACATTTCTTTCTTGAGCACATTCAATCTTTTTTTTAAACCTTATTGCAAGGTTTCTGCGTGACAGCTCTGAGAAGTTAAGTCCTCTGCTTTCTGCTTTTTTTTTTTTAATTTACTGTTAGTATTTCAGTTATTTTAAAAATAAGTCTCTCCCAAACCATAGGTGGAGACGCATGTGGCAACAAATACGGCGTAGTGCAGGCAACAGCAATGAATGTTTCATTGATGCTGCACTGCCAGCATGACTCACCCTGAGTTAGAGGGAGTACCTCTGCAGATAAGGGAATAGTCTGGCAGCCTCTCTGCTGAAACTGCCAGAAAGATTAGTACCAAGTGCCAATTGTCATGCAGCTTTTTGATATTGACACCAGAGTTTTTGTTAGGAATTAAACTGAGACCACCAGATAAGCTTGGTTATCTACCTAGTGGTGAAAGAACATTCATTTTCTCTTCATTGCCAAGCGGGGTGGAAAGTGATTTCCCTCTCCTGTGACAATTTTTAATATTTTAGACATTTCCCCCTTCTGTATCAGTACATATCTGAGATTTTTTATTTTTATTTTTTTTGGCCAAAAAGTAGGGAGAAAAGAGATTAATTTAGTCAAAGCAGTGACTTTAACCTGGGTCTCCAACATCGCAGGGGAGGGCCCTGACCACCAGACTATGGGGTATTCTGGGGTAGTGTGATGTCTCTGGCTTTGATCTGAAATTCCATCCTGGAACTGAGACATTTTCCCAACAAAAGTTTTTTTTTGTCTGAAGTGATAAGTTTCCATGAAAAATTTCAGTTAGAAATCAGTACTTTGACAAAAGTTTCATTGAAAAATTTCCAGCCAACTCTACTTCCCTGAAACTCCTCTTGTATATGTTATACACTCTCTTTATATAAAAAAAATTATCCTTCAAATTCTTAGTGTGTTAAGAAGGCTTTTTATAAAGAGTCATATTATATTAGAGGTAATAAGGTGAGGTTATTAAAGACAGAGATTAGCAGTAAGGGGAACTTTTTTTGACACAGTGTGTAATCTTAGGCGGGTTACTTAAGATCTGTCTCTGTTTCTCCTACTTTAAAGGGGGTTAATAGTCCCCCCCCCCTTTGTAAAGCACTTTGGATAAAAGTGACTGGAATATTGTCTTGATCATTATGTCAACTCCAAGTGTTAAGCTTTACTAGGGTAAGTGAAACAATAAAAATATTTCTGACAATTATTTACCTTTATCATAATTTACCTTTATTAAAAGTTCCCCCATATGTTTGGCAACTGCAGTTTCCTCCTCTCTAGATATTTGTGATCTAGTATGATCTAGTATCATTGTCCTGTGTGATATCACTTTAAGGACATTTACCTCTTTGGAAGGGTTGTTTTGCAATGCAATATTTGAATCATAGAGCAGGTTCTCAAACACTAAACCACTGTCCTATGTAATAATTGTCTTATCTATTTAATGAACCTATTGCCACAGTGCATAGGGACCAAAGAATAATGATAGCATCTCCTTTGATTTAAACTCTGTGTCCCCATTAATCAAATGAAATGCCTGTTTTGCCCTTTTTGCTGCCACTTTATAATTGAATGGGAGCTTTGGGGAATCTCTTAATGTGCTAATGGTTCAATCAGGAATGCTCAGACTAGTAAGGGAGAAGGATTCACAGATTTCTGTTTGTGGGCCAGAAACCAGACTCAAGATGTGTGAAATGTCTTCGTAACCTCCACCCTACCCCCGCCCATGCAATCCTAGCCTATGCTAGGTTTTGCCACAAACCACAACCTAACTCTAGGTTTGTTGAATGGTTCATTAATTGTTTCTCTCTTTTTAAGCAGACCTGGGCCAATTGATGATTTTATGTGGAAACCACACACAACAGAGCTGACCTGTGTGAATGGAAGGAAAATAATGTTGTTCATGCAGAAACCTGTGAACTGGCATAGCCAAGTTTTTGCAGAGCTCTTTTCATAGAATGTTGACAATTAAAATGAGTACACATGTCTCAGGAAGATTCTCGTATCACAAGCCTTACATACTCCAAGTAACACTCATCACAGAAAAGAATATGGTCCTTGTATGATCCCTGCTGCAGGATGACATGTATGGGAATGTGTTAGTTTGAACCAGACAGCAATGAGAAACCCCTCTCTGTTTTGTTATGCACTTTTTTTTTTGGTGCCTAGTTGCCATTGCATAATTTGCGTCTGAAAGCATCATATTCACTTCCTATCCTACATTCTCATTCTTGAGGTTTTTTGTTAGTCTCAAGGAGAAGAGAGATTAGACAATCCTGCAGTGTTCTTTTCTCCTCTCCACTATTTCTCTAACTTGGTCAGGCCCTATTTATTCTCAATTTTTAATTCCCCATTAACTTTCTTAGGAAAAATATGCTTTTTCCTTTCACCATTTGCTACAATGCTTGGAAATCCTTTTTGCTCATTACTTTACTTTTCTGTTCCTATAATTGTTTTACTAGCTTTAGCTATTTTGTGTAGTCTCTCTAATCCTCCTTTTCACCAGATCACTTACACTGTGCCACACTTTATCACTATCCTTCACTTTTATCCTCAAATCTTCAAATCTTTCCTGAAAGCTTACTTCACGTGCCTCGTTTTTTATTGCTGATCAACTGTGACTGGCATTCTCCCATCCTAAAATTACCTAAACAGTATGCTTTAAATTTCCATGGACGCTTCAACAGTATCAAAATAATAGGTTTCAGAGTAACAGCCGTGTTAGTCTGTATTCGTAAAAAGAAAAAAGAAAAGAAGTACTTGTGGCACCTTAGAGACTAACCAGTTTATTTGAGCATGAGCTTTCGTGAGCTACAGCTCACTTCATCGGATGCATCCGATGAAGTGAGCTGTAGCTCACGAAAGCTCATGCTCAAATAAACTGGTTAGTCTCTAAGGTGCCACAAGTACTTCTTTTCTTTTTTCTTTTTATCAAAATAATAATGTACCTTCATTAGTTTTATCTTAATTCTAGTGCCTTCTTTCCTTATTTAAATCTTATTAAGGATAACAGGAGGTCAATGAAGGGAATCCCTCCAAACTCAGACTTCAGTTCTGCTATGAACTGGCAATATGATGCAAAGGAAATCTGAGAATAAACATGCAAATTAACATTCTACTTTGCTTCAGAATTCCCATGTCCCCTATTTTTACCCAGTCCAGCAGAGAAGCCAAGGAATTAATTACTGCCTGGAGCTGTCAGATGGCCAAAATTACCAACACAGCAAGCAGGACATTTTGTGAGGATTTCATTCTGGAACTATCTATTTTCATGGTTTGTCTCAGAGTACTAGAAAAGCCATAGTAAACAGTCCAGTCCAACACTTTTGGGACTCTTACTACAGTGGTAATAAACATTACACCCATGGCAGTGGTAACTCTAAATCATAGTTGAGGCAGGTAGGATAGGGTAGCTCATGCTGCCCTGTCCACAATTTAACTGTTTTGTGGCTATATAAGACTTCAGTCTCCACAGCTGTCAATCCAGCCCTTTTCACCAGCATAAAATCCACTTGAAGGTGGGGTAATGGGGAAGAAAACATTTTTTCTTAATTTGTTTTCATGTAATGCTTTTAAAAAATATTTTTAGTGTATTTTTAAAGTCACTGGATTGGTAACATCTATCCAAGGCAATCATCCTGACTTGATGGGAGAAAATCCCCCAATTTTTAGTGAGATATTTACCATTTTCCCAGTCCATCCCACCAAAAAGTTTCCCCATTCCTTTATATTTCACTGGCATTTAAAGAATAAGCCACATTTTTTTTTTTCTTCTCAGATGTCCTTATTTATAGTAGATTTCAACTGTTGTCTGCTATGCAGCATAGGAAATTGAAGCTATCTATCCAGCGAATACGTAGAGCATAGTGGTGGTATTAATTTTACTTTCTGTCAGCTGTGTCACAGTCACTTATTATTCTATTATCCATGCTCTCTGAAGGAATACATAATAAATTGCGTGTGTTTGGTTTGGCCCTGGTAGTTTGTGGTCTGTGGGGCCATATGCATAAAATGGTAGATTCCAAGGCGAGAAGGGACCATTATGATCATCTGTATAACACAGGCCATAGAACTTCCCCAAAATAATTGCTAGAGCAGATCTTTTAGAATCTGGGTTCAATTCCAACCTTTGGGAGTTGAAGTGCCCTCAAAAAGGAGGTGATAGGCAGAAGTCTGGGGCTTCATTAATGAATCTGTGTCATACTTTCATTACCAGTTACATCTGTTTCAGGGCAAAATAATGGTTTCAGACTGGAGCTGGGCCCATGTATGCTAGAAACATTATCAAACTCAAAGATTTTATATTCTGACCCTCAAAATGGATTAAACTTGTTCAGTGTTTTTGGGTTTAAAAAAAAAAAAAAACTGACAGAGGAACTCGGAGCATGAACTAACATAAGCCAGAATTGTTTATATGGTGAGCTCTTTGGACCACAACTATGTTTATTATATGGACATACAGCACCTAGCACAATGGAACCCCATGCCTTGATCTGGGTTTGTAGGTGCTATCTTAATATAAATAATAAAAATAACTTCATCTGTGAAAAGATTTACTTGAAATGCTGAGAGCCAAAAGCACAGAATTCCACACAGTGCTGGTCAAAACACCAGGCCCTTCGTGTTATGATGCAGATGCTGTACTCTGTGATGTCCATGCTCTGCTTCTTAACGAAGGTGGGAAGGAACAAGGATCTTCTAACATTCACAAATGACCCCTCTATTAAGATTTTTTGGGCTGTGTTCTTAGGCTGTGTTCTCCTCAGACCTTTGGCTGCTATAGACCTATGCCTGTGATATTGTCAGATAATCAATTTACCTAGGGGCCATGAATGCTCACAGACCCATTCTGCCATAGGGTGGTTATTGGGATCCTCTTTTTCTCTTAACCAATCTTCACTTGCTTCTCAGGTCCACTTCTTAAATTTGTTTGCCTGCTTCTGCCACAGTCAAATCTCATGGCATGAAAGGGTGGTTGGAGGCACATATAATATGGTGGGGATTTTAGGGACATATTAGACAAGCAAAAATCTGCCACAGTAAGTGGGTATGTGTAAGCTAAGGGAGGGAGCTAGTCGTAAGAGCAGAGAGAGTGGATTGTGCCCTGCACATCTTACTCTGTGTAAACGTAGGGACGTTGTTACCTAAAGCTATCCCTTGGCTACAGGCATGGGCCTTGATGTTGAGAATGTTAAATTAAGGACTCGGAGGGATCATCAGAATTCTGGCTGGATATAGAAGGAAACAAAGAAGTTAACTCCTAGCTGTATAGCTGACTTGCTCTTGAAATATTAAGACTGAAATCTATTTGGGGCTCAGGTTTTTTTAAGTTATCAAATTTGCAACAACACATTACATAGCTTGTGAATATTTTATAGAAGAAAAGCGTTTGCCTCTCGTCAGCCATGTTTTCCATGAGTCATCCTGCTTCTCTTTCTTCACTGGAGGGAATGTTTTTTCTGTGCATCAATAATTAATGCTTTCAAACTAACTAAACCATAGGTACAGTATGGTAGCTGATGTCAATGTAACCCAATAGTGACAGGACAAATTGAAAGAAGTGTGTGGATAGCCCAGTTTGTAGGGCAGCAGGAGTACTTCTTAGAAGGCATTTAGTTACTTCAGCCTTTGCTTCCTTTTATCTTTAAGCTAAGGTTGACTCTCTTTTCAAAGTGTTTTGTAAATACCTTCACTGTTGTTTTCCCCCACTGCATCTTCTGCACTGATGCTGGCCATTAACATTTCCAACCAAATCCATGTGCCTGATAAACTCCACAGCAGAACAGGTGGTTTGTTTGTTTTTTAACCTGGGTGTACTGGTACCTGGCACATTCAGCAGCACAACAGGTGTTTCACCTGGATTTATCTGATAGAGAACATCTGCTATGCTGATGAATATCTTGCATGTACCTGGCATGTTTGGCAGCATGGCAGGTATTCCCGGTACTTTTGGCAGGTACTTTGTGTCTTGACATACTTGGTACGTTCACTAGCCGTTAACAAACAATTGTGTCATTTGAAACTAAGAGCTCTGTTCACAGCAATAATATTTAATTGGACCTGTCAATTTGTTGATGGAGTCAACCTTGGACCTCAGAAAGGAATTGCTCAAAAACTCCCAACCCAATATGTTAGCCTTCTGCTCCATTGTAAGAAGAGACAACATAATAAATGCAAGATGCTGGCTCATCATTCTCTTTGGGACAGCATCTGATCGTGTTTTCAAGATAAGTCACTGCCTTGTAAGCAATGAAAGGGGGTAAAGAGAACTGCAGATACATCATCCCCGTTTAATAGAATGCAGGGGATGAAGAGACTGCTCTTCTGAAAGATTTTTAAATGAAATAGAAACACAGATGCATAATGAAAAACCCTTTAGAACGTAGAGTTCTCCCTTGGCTGTTAATAGAGACTGGACAAGCCACTTGCTTCGGATTCCAGTACAGTCCTGCCCTAACCTGCCAAAAGGATTTGAATGTTTCTTTGGCAGACTTGAAATTGCAGTGTCAGCTTTGAAGAGCTGATGTTCCAGGCATCGTCCCTTGGTGTGGACATTTCCTGGAGGCAGACTTTGTCCTGCTGCCCAGGTTCTGAGGGTGGGTTGCCAGAGCATGTGGTACTTCTGTACTGGTGTAGCTAAACAGCACCTGCATTGAGAATACTTGCTCCCTTTAATGTGAAATTGGGATGAGTCAATGCCCTGGTGTTCTGGTCCAGATTATTTTCATACTTGGGTGCTGTTATGATTAGATGAAATTTAGACTCTTCAAATCCACATATTTTAAATGGGAATATTAGAAGTGCTCCCCTCCACCATGGTGGGCCCTCTAATGAAGTCTTAACAAAAGACCTTGCAGTCTTTCTCATTGCCAGTGTTTTTAAGGGTGCTTGGCTGGCCTTCTTCCCACATTTCCAGCCTTTGTGGAAATAGGAAGGATGCATGCTAGCCTCAGTTTATGTTAAGGTTTCCAAAATATCTCTCTGATATCCATTTGATAAGGCAGTCCTGTGTGAGGACAATAGAATATGCAGCATTTGCTAAGTAAATTTTTGTCCATATGTGGTGATCATAATTTAATTGTTTTGGGTATGAAGGCTAATAGCACAACATTCATGGTCACTTACTAACACTTTGCACCTATATAGCATGGAATCTGAAACGTCTTTGAAATATTTAATTGTTGAAGCCTCACAGAGCAATTGTGAGTTAGTTCAGTAGTGTACCTAATCTACAGATAGGTAAACTGAAGCATTCAGGATTCCATTTTCAAAAGTGACTGACTAGTGATGCCTCAAATTGAAAAGCAGGCCCCTTTAAAGTGACTCTAACTGGGCACCCAAGCACGGAGGCACCCAAAATCACTAAGCATTTTTGAAAATACAGGCCAAAGTGTTGAAGTCTCTTGTCCACAGTTACATAGTAAGTCTTTGGCAGAGCTGGGAGTCCTATCCAGGAGATTTGATGCCTAATCCCCTGTACTGACCTCTAGAACAATGCTTCTCAAGCTATCTGATGTGGGGGACCAGCAATTTTTTTTTCCAATGTGCGCGCAGACCGGCAGCCAATGGCTCGTGGACCAGCACCGGTCCGCGGACCACCACTTTGAGTAGCACTGCTCTAGAACACGCATCCTGCTTTCATTTATAAATAAGTGCAGGAAAAGTGTATACAACAAAATATGCATCCTCTCACTTTAATCTATTTAAATGCTTTTGTCATCAAGTAATTAAAATAATGAGCACCTTGTGAAACAACAGGTAAACAGACTGGATAAAGGTAGTATTATCTTACTTGTACCTGCTGTGCCTCTAAATAATTCACCAATTAAACAGTACATTTTTAAAAGTGATTTCTGCCAGTTCGCTGTTGGCTGCAATGCTGTTTAGTTAATGATTTGAGGTGAAGAAATAATAACAGAGCTGGACTATACAATTGATAAAAGGCTGGGTGTGTGCACAGCGTAAGTGAAACGGGTTTTGAAGCACTCTGAGGAATTGCTGTGCAATCACAGATACATCACAAAAGTGACTTTGAGAAAAGAACCCTGCAATTTCTTTTTTATATTTAAATGCATATTAAACATGTTAAAAGAGAATAGAGAATGTAAGTTGAAAATAAAAATAGACTGAGTCTGTGTTGCTATTACGTAAGAGAAATGTTGAACACATCTGGATGTGTAATGTAGCTGTAGTGGTAGCTGGAGTTAAATTTTGCAAAAGTTGCCTTTCTAAGCTTCTATTTTAGTCACTCATGATTTTCTGGAACTTAGACCTTTCAGACTGAAATTTTCTAGGGCTTCAGTTTGCCAGAGGCTGACTTTTTTTTTTTTTTTTTTTTTTTAAGGTAACTTTAAAATTAGATGTAGTTGATTTTTTTGCTTCAACAAAATGAGTTGTTCACTGTTTTTGTTGACTGCAGAGTACTGTATTTTGGGGTGATTACAAATCAAGTGTCGAAAATGCAGTTTGATTTTGTTTATCATTGGAGAGAAGAATAGATATAATGGTTAATAAAATTTGCAAACTTCCTTGGTTTTACCTTTTCTTGCCTGATGGACCATCAGGCATGTGGTTTTTTTGTTTTTTTAAAAATTCAGAACATAAGAACTGTCATACTGGGTCAGACCAATGTCCATGTAGCCCAGTATCCTGTCTTCCAACAGTGGCCAATGCCAGGTGCTTCAGAGGGAATGAACCTAACTGGTAAACATCAAGTGATCCATCCCCTATCACCCATTCCTAGATTCTGGCATTTGCAGGTGTTAAACTTCTTCTGCTGTAAGTAATTTGGCAGATCCTGTCCTGTCATTCTTGTATAGGGTGCTAGACGGGGAGTCCGGACAGAACATGGTTCCATTCTGGTTCTGACATTGACTTGCCACATGATGTTGGGCTAGCCATTTCACCTCTGTCTCAGTTTCTCATCTGGAAAGTGGAGATAAATGTACTTGCTTTCCTTTGTAAAGCATGTTGTCATTAATTTAGCACTTCTATAGTGGTAGCACCTAAAAGCTGGAACCAGGTTGGGCTCCATTATGGTAGGTACTGTACAAATATATAATAAATGACAGTCCCTGCCCCAAAGAGCTTACAGTTTGAAAGACGAGGTAGAACAGGTGGAGAAAACAACAAGCATGCTGGGTGGGATAAGGGAAACTGGGTAACATAAATAAAATAGGCTGTGTGCAGTGCTTAACCAATCAGTAGTGGTGATCACAACTTGCCAGCTGCCTAGCCATTGATTGGGTTGTAGTTTACTGTATGCTCTACAGAAGGGGAAATTAATTTAACAGGAATCAAGTTTTTGACGTTTACCAAAGAAAAATGCCACATGAGAACTAAATATCAGTATGCATCTATTACTATTCTTAGGTCCGATACTACTTACCCCACCCGCAGTATACCAGTACGTCCCCTACTATCCTTAGCTAATGATGACCCAGTGGTGCTGCTGCCCTTCAGCTCTGCACCTGTAGAGTTAATAGATATATCAACTGCTGTTTCAGTATGCTGCTTCACAATGTTAATAACTTTATTAAATCAGAGCTGTTCTCTTTTTTTTTTCAACCCAAGCAAAGGCACTAGCTCTTAATGAGCACTTGGTCCATGTCAAATTTAATCTTTCAAACACCAATCATTTATCTTTCAAATGCCCTGACCAAAAATAGCATGGTTAGACTTCTTTTTAATCTTTTGAATTGGAAAATGTAGATAGTTTCCACTCTCAATACTCAAAGTCTGAATGGAGTTTTTTGGACAAAACCTTTTCTCTTTTGGGCAGGAACAAAACCTGTGAAATTTCAGCCCAATAGTGGGACGTATCCGAAAGTTATGCGCTGTGACGATAGGGATAGAACATGGAATTCGGAATCGGGCCTCCTTGATTCCATCCTCACTGCACTTACTTGAGTAGGTAAAATGAAATGCATGGTTGCACAGGAGCAATTTTTCTACCTCACAGTCAGGTTGTTCCTATTAATTAATGTTTGCAAAATGCTCTGTGTCCCTCAGATGAAAGGTGATATATGCAAGTGCAACACTCTCTAAACAGTTCAGTTACTGTGAACAAGCAGACTTGCAGGTCGTCATAGAAACTCTAGGTAAAACCTGCCTTCTGTTCCCATTTTTCCTTTCTAAGCAGACATATTGTACAGAGTTAGAGACATTTTAACATAGCATTGCTTCTTTTTAAAGGCAGCAAAGGTAAATGACATTTCCATCTCTACCTAGAGCTGAGGATTTGTTTAACGAAGTCTTAAATCTCCGGTGCAATGCCCTCTTTTTTTTTTTTTTTTTCCCCTCCAGGTGGCCATTACTTTCAATCAGACCTCATGTTGTACAGAGTACATTAACAAGGCCATTCACATACCTCACTGTGGATATCTGCTGGGTGTTCCAAGGTGCTCCAAGGGTGAAAGTAAATTCTTCCAATTAAACAGAAGCACATGCAGTGTGTGTTAGTTTGTGGGAAAATATTATTCCTAGTTTACATAGATTATCTGTCTGCCTCTGTAGAACACACAACATTTAAGTTTATATGAGATTAATTCCTTAACATTATGCAGTTTTCCTAACTGGGTATGTATATTCATGCTGTGTGACTTTATATGTATTTTAATTATTTTAGTGAAAAATAGGCTTATAACCTTCTTGGCAAGTACTGTAACTATTTTGTCTAAATATCTGTGGGATGGATTTGAGTCTGTGTTGCTATTACATAAGAGATGTCAAACACATCTGGATGTGTAATGCAGCTGTAGTGGTAGCTGGAGTTAAATTTTGCAAGCGTTGCCTTTCTAAGCTTCTATTTTAGTCACTCATAATTTTCTGGAACTTAGACCTTTCAGACTGAAATTTTCTAGGGCTTCAGTTTGGATTATAGGCCACTGAGCGACTTTAGACATGCGGTATTCCCCAGTACAGTAATAGCCATGGTGTCTGTAGAAGCTGGACTCTAGATTGTACCAGACCGGGGGACTGGCCTTTGGGACTCTTCACTTACCTGGCAAGGCAGTAATGTTCCTATTTGCATGTTTCTCATTATATTCTCATTATATACCTGTTACAACCCATACCAGCACAGTATATTTTCAACCCATTATATTTTCAACCCATACCAGCACAGTAACAAGAGCTGGTGGACAGGGGGAATTTGTATAACGTGGGTGACACAGCAAAAATCCATCATGAAGACATCACTGTGTGGAATTGTACTGTAGATTTGTCTCCCACATTTTCTTGAGGGATCTCCAGACTTTGCAAGACTAGTGATTATGCTGGCAGTTTGCCAGGAGCCTGCGGGACTGCACCTACTTTTAATATAAATGCATCACAGACTAAATGCACACAACCATAATATTTGTACTTGTATTTAGGGGAAGTGAGATTGCTTATTGTTTCAGCATATTGGCAATAAAACCTTGCCTTTGCTTATCTTTCTCCTCTTAAAGGGAAGGAAGTAAATAGTGAGCTACACTTTAGGGCTCCGTATGTCACACCTAGTCCTTAAACAGACCATGAGTTCAAGTAAGAGGAACTTTTTCCTAGCTAAAGCACAGGAGACCTGGGTATTTTTGTTCCCAGTTTTGCTACAGGCTCATTGTATGACCTTGGGCAAGTGACTTAGGCCCACGCTTTCCAAAATATTTTTGAGTATTCAACCTGAAGCACCTGGGACCCTGATTCTGAGATTTGCTAAGAACCTCACAGTTTACATTGACTCAGCTGGAGTTGAGTGGTTTCTACCTCTGAAAATCAGATATGAGATGTATGAAGTTAAAATTAAAAATCACAGAGATCCCCACATGACAATAGTGTTTTTAACCATTTTTATGGTAGGGCACTACTCTATCTTGCAGACGAAAGGAAAAGCCTTCTGGGTTGGCTAATGCACAGCATATTATTTCTGTACCAGTACCCTGTGTGTACCAAAAGAAACTACATCACCCATTCAGAAAAAAATCTACATACATTTTTCTTTCTTTTCCTGTTTTATAATACAAATGTTAACCTTGGCACAGGGCATTTCCTGAGGATTGACTGACCTATCTTGGTGATATCTTGGGTCATCTGTTCCACCTAGTCAGCCTTTAATCCTCAGGGAATGTCTTGTGCCTCAATAGTAATTTATTGCTTAAAACAATGAGCTCATTTCTGTGGGTTGTTTTATGCATATGGAATTCAGTATTTTTCTTTCAGTGCTGATTGCAATGTCTGACTCATCATATCCATATTGATGAGTGAATGAGGTTCAAGTACGCAAAGGAAAGGAAGGTGACTTTTTTTATCTTTCCTACAGATGTTTACATAGAAAGCAATGAGTACTGTTTTAACCACAATTGATTGATTTTAGTTAATAACACTATAATTATTTGTCCAGTTACAAGAGACATCCCATAGCACTACTTAGGGCATGGGCAAAACTAAGGGAGCAATCTCCTTGGCTAACTGAGATCCAGAGCTGTGAGAGTCTGAGAGAACAATTGATCAGCTCCACACTACATTGTTAGTCTTTCTCTAATACTTTTTGTTCACAACTTCGGTATGATTGTTGTATAAGTGCAATAATGTTCAGTCTCCAGGAAGTGCCTTTGGTTTTATACCTTACTACATGATCAAGGTCTTACGGTTATCTTACAATTGTATATCTGTTCAGGTATGGTTTCCTACTCATAACACCCTCATCAATGTCACATTTGATCGATATGTTGGGATATTCCAAAAGGAACTGATAGCAGTTGATTTCAAGCATTGCTCGCTAGGCTAGTGTGTTCTATAGGCTTGATCTTGAAAGGTACTGAGCCCTCCCGGTAGGTGCTGAGTGCCTTCAACCCTCTTTGATATCAGTGGGAGTTGAGAGTGCTTAACAGTTTGCAGAATTGAGTTCTGCTATCTCTCCTAAGCATAGCTTGTGCAGCACAGTTTGTTGAATTATCAGGTAGTCATTAGTATTATGTTGGTCTGTTGTTGTCACCCAAGACACGCTCATGACCTATTATGATCTGTTGCATATCATATATATATTTTTAAAATAATGCAGTGTAATCCAGGCTGGTTTTGTCTTTCTCTTCCTTGATTCCTCTGTGGAATCCATGAATAGCACGTAGAAGCCAGTTGTAAGAATACAGCATCCTTGCTGCAGCATTTGCCCATGATGGATATGAATTCCAATGAATGTGACTCATCGGTCAGCTTACTTAGTGCTGCTGAGACTCCTTTTTAATGTCTATCTCTTGGCTTTATAATGGCTGGCAATTTACAGATAGAGGAGTTCCTCTGACGTATCAAATATCTCCACTGAAACAATGGCTCACTGACAGCACAGCGGCTCACTGAAGATTCTCAACTGCGTAATTCGTTTCCTTCTCTTGTGATGATGATTGTCTTATTACATTGGACTCCCCATTGTAGACTTACTCAGAAAACTAATTTGAGAGATTGCAAATGAAAATTTTACATAAATTGTGTTCACATTTATTAAACATCTATATAAATTAAAAACCTCAGTGTATGCTCTGCATGTGTATGTTTATAATAAATATATGAATAAGTGGCTGCATAATTACAAAAGTCATAGTTGCCAGTTACTCTGCGCACAGTACTAGGGATGGAACCCTGATTATTTGGTGCCAAAAATGTCTTTAAGACTTGAAGTAAAGGAGAAGCTCTATGAGCTAGTAACTAGTAGTTAGGCTGTTTATAGGGCTGCCACTAGAGAGCGACAGAATCACGACCATCTAACAAGATAGTGAACAGAGAGCATGCTGTATTTAGTTCTGTTCTAGGAACAGGCTTTTGAAGTGTGACTGTTGCCATGATAAACATTCTAAATCTTCTTTTTACTTACAGGAGGCCCAGAAGATTAATGCTGGTGGGGAAACCCAGGCTGATGGGACCTGTAAACCTACAGATGAGAAAGAGGAGACTGTCGCAGCAGAAGTGGGCTGGATGACTTCTGTGAAAGACTGGGCAGGAGTGATGATATCTGCCCAGACTCTAACTGGCAGAGTCCTTGTGAGTTTTACCCAGTTTGCTCAAATCTTCTTTAAAAAGAGTAATTGTTAATGAGCTCTTCATCTTATTGTCTCAGGAGGGCTTGGTTTTGCTAATCAGCTCTATGCCACACCACTAATTCTCTCCCTTCACAATTTCTCTTGGAAATGAAAAAGGCAGACCTGCTCCCATTGTTATGAAAGTCCTTTTTTGTTGTAGATAGGGACTGATTTTTCTGTCTACGCCAGGATTTTTGCAGGCATAATTTTGCACGCCTCTCCAGGCAATACATGGTTCCCATACTGTGGCAGACCTGGTGAATTTCCTACTAGTTCATTATTAGTGTAAAACTGTGAGCTTATTGACTAGTGGGCACAACGTTACACTTCAAAAGTGGAGGCCAGATTGAAAATCGGGCTCAATGAGAATGGTTTTTTTTAGCTGTTAGTAGGAATGGTAGAATAGGATTTGAATGAGGTGTGCAATGTGGATTATCTTGGTTCCTACAAAGCTGTGATGATATATTTTTTTTTTATCTAATCAGAAAATCCAGATAAACAAATGGGGCTGTACATCAGAAATTGAAAAGACATAATTTTGTGGTCAAAAAGTGTACTAGAAAACCAGAAAGTTTTCACTCAGTTAAATCCAGTCAGGTAATTTTGCAGTCCTGTTAACTACTACTGCATTTCTACTGGCCTGATCTGAAGCCCGTTGAGGTGAAGGGAAAATCTTCTCTGTACTTCAGATTAGGCCCAAGGTCAATGGTTTTGTGCTTAATACAGAGAATGGTCATATAGCGTGGGTTGAATTCTGTGTGCCAATCCCAGGGAAACTAAGTGGGCCATCTGTGGTAATATGGATTTAACTGAAAGCAGATTTTTGTCTTTGATTTTTAATTTTGGGAAAAGAGTTTTTATTGCTCATAGGGAGCTTAAGAAAAGATGTTGCTGCTCTTGGGCTGATATTTTCCTTATTGTCTAAGCATCTTCTCTGTGAAATTTATTAGAATTCCTTAACACATGGGGCTTTTCAGGCTTTTAGGCTGACTCACAATGCAATGTTAAGGAGATACAGACTCTATTATTCATATTGTTCTGTATTGCTTTCCACAATAATTTATTTAGATTGTTTTTCTTAATAAAATTCTATTGCTGTCTTTAAGTCCTAGCCCTAGACTATTGACAAATGTCTCTTCTCTTGTTCATGCTATCGATATCTGTGGTATGTTTTGCACTCATTCAACAGAGATCTGATCTGCAGGTGGATCTAAAAAGAAAATTTTATTTGGACTCTCCTCCTCACTTATTTTCTGCTTTCTGGCTTATTAACCTGTGCAGCCCATTTTACCTGACTACCTATTGGGGATATTGCTTTTAGATTTAGGGCTTGTCTCCATTTAAAATGCTACAGAGGTGCAGCTGCGCTACTGTAGTGCTTCAGTGTAGACACTGCCTAATCCGATGGGAGGGGTTTTTCCATTGGCGTAGATAATCCACCTCCCCAAGAGATAGTAGCTAGGCTGGTAGAAGAATTCTTCTGTCCATCTAGTGGTGTCTACACAGGGACTTAGGTCATCTTAACAATGCTGCTTAGGTGGATTTTTCACACCCATGACCAATGTAGTTAAATAGACTTAATTTTCTAATGTAGACCAGGCCTTAGTTCTGACCTTCTCTGTGTGAGCCTGACATACCAGTCATCTTATGAAGAGTGGTGTACTGGTTTCTACATAATTTCTTGACATCGCCAGCATTAAAAGTGGAAAATCTTAATGATCTGACTCTTTCCTGTAAATGTGCTGATTTCTCATGTGCTGATGTATTCCTTTGCATGTGCTGATTTATTTATCAAGGATGAAATTCACCCCAGGATAGGAGTCTTGCATAAGCACTTATTCCCCACTTAAACCTTTAAGGGAGTTGTAGGAATTTATGCCTGTTCTCTGAGCTGGGGTGAATTTCACCACAAATTCAAAGTTAAGGGTAAAATCTGAACCATAAAAAATGGAGCAGTTTATCTTACTAGAGTTGCTTCCAGGCATTAAGAGAGCTCTTAAAGTTTTTTTTTTTTTTTTTTTTCCAGTTACACTAGTTAATCATTTCATTATTTTTTGTGTTTAAAATAGACCATTGTCTCCTGAAAGCAATTAGTTTATTCCCAATGTTTTATCTAGAGACAATGGACCTACTTCTGACCCTTGGTAAAATTCACTGTTTCCTTGAGTATTTCAGCTAGGCAGCATATTTGCTAGAATATTTGTGGAAATTGAACACTGCTGAATCTAGATTCGTATTTTTATCTGATTGACTATTTGTTGGAAAATATTTTGAGAGATTCACCCATGAATTCCTAATGAATTAACATAGCCCACTCCGGAAAGCTATTATGTTTTTATCCAAGTACAATGTAGAAATTTCTAAAGGTAATGGCTTTACAGTGTTATTGAGGATCACAATACGACCAGATAGAGCTGTGGCTGAAGAAATTAAAGTACCTTTTCATACTGTAGGCCAGAGTTGAACTCAAAATCAATCTTTCACATTCACTATTAAATAACTTTTAGGAACTGGTCCCCTGAACGCTGACTTGAGAGAAGTTGTAATTGATTTTTAGTGCAGCAGGATTGCATGAAAGCTGTTATGTAACTGCTGTCTGGATTTATTTGCTAAGTGAAGGAGACAAGTTAGCAAAGTGTGGTGTAAACATCAGTTTAAAGTGGAACCTCATTAATGTTTTCTTCTCATCAAAAAAATCTCGCTTAATCATTCTTATCTGGGCAGTCATTTCCTTGGAAGTGACTTGCAGTGGGGTGACAGATTCTGTCTGTGAAACCTAAATTGAATGTTTGCAGGACCAATTTCTACTGAAGCTTCGTGTCAGGTGTAGTCAAGCTTTCAGCTCATCCTTGCAAACCTCATGAAGTGTTTTTCCTAACTTAACAAATCCTTGCACAAGTGCTTAGAGTGGGTGAGTGTGATAGCATACATTTACACTTACTGCAGCTGAGCTATATTTGCCCCTCAATCAGCTTAAACACTGTGCTGTTAGAATGTGCCATGGGTCTACTAAGATGACTACCTATATTTCAAGGAAATAGAGTATAGGTCTGAAAATTACAGGGCAAAGCTTATTTTTAAGGGGCACCATCCCACAATGATATAAGATCCTACACTTTTGTAACAGTGTATGATCTTTTGCACAATTATTTACAGAATTGTTGCTTTAAACAAAACATTTAGCCTGATCAAGTAATTCTTAGATGCTTCTTATGGCATATTGGTCATGGGTCAATAGGCAGAAAATAAGGTTCCCTAAAAATACAGGGCAGAGGGCCTTCCTCAATCTCAGTTCTAGACCCGATCAGGAATTTTTAATGAAATATTTTTTCATCAGAAAATGCTGATTTCTCAAAATATAAGCTGTTGGTTGGGTTTGATAAATTTCTCATTTTGAGAAAAATTACAAAAAAAAACTTTTGAAATTGTTGAAATATCCTGTTTTGAGCTTTTGAAAATTTAAAGTTCTATTTTTCAAATTGTTTAAAAAGACAAGCTAATAATTGTAAAACAAAAAAAAAAAAGAGGTCAAAAATGAAATTAAGTTTTGATTGACCTGAACTGATTTTTTTCAGATTGTTGGTTTGTGAAAATTTTCAAGATTTTGACTATTTGTTCTGATTCAGGATGGGAAAACATTTTGAAATCTTGAAGACGTTTCCAACATGGGAAACCTCATTTCCTGCCCAGCTCTATGCAGCTTATCTGGAAGAAACTTATATAACCTCTTCTTCTTCTAGCTGCCTGGTTTGCTGCATTTTTCATCAAATTTATCTTCTGTGCATCTTTCTATGTTTTCTTGTGGCCCTGAATGAGAAGATGCAAGTACTCAGCACTACGTAAAATAGAAAAAATAGACTGTCACCTTTGTTCAAGAGCATAAGCTAAGATACTGCTGTACGAAGCCTGCCATGATCAACAAAAAATGGAAATGTGAATAATTTGATTACCTCAGAAGTTTATCTTGCTCACTGTCACTTTGCTACTGCTGTTTGTATTTATTTTTGGTGTCTTCCTTAAAGAGGAGATAGACTTAGATTGTGAAATGTACCAAAACATGTAGGAAAAAATCTTGGATAATCATTAGGGGTGTGATTTTAATTAAAGGTGAATTAATGTGGCTTTGAAAAATAAATAAATTAAACATGTAAAGCTGCTGTAAGACTTAGAGGTGGAGTCTAAGAAACACACCCTGACTAGCTGGAGTACTGGGTGTCTGGTGTCACCCTTTTACCATTTTGTCTCATAAAATGTTACAAGGATAAAACCAAGGGGTTTATAGAAATAAAACAGACATGTAAAACAAATGGTGCCAAAACCTACAGGTATAAATGAGAATGATATCCAAGAAAATTATGTCCCCATTGTAGAATTCTCTTGGGTAGTTTAAAAATTATAGACAAAGAAAATCCATCCCCATTAAATTTAATAGAACTTTTCTTTAAGGAGTACTTGTGGCACCTTAGAGACTAACCAATTTATTTGAGCATAAGCTTTCGTGAGCTACAGCACTAAAAGTGAGCTGTAGCTCACGAAAGCTTATGCTCAAATAAATTGGTTAGTCTCTAAGGTGCCACAAGTACTCCTTTTCTTTTTGCAAATACAGACTAACACGGCTGTTACTCTGAAACTTTTCTTTAAGGGTCACTTCCCCGTATATAGTACCTTTAGTTGTGTTTCATCTTAAAAATAGAATTAACTGTGACTTACACAAACCTGCTGTTGTCCCATGTTTGTTTATTGTCAATTAAATTATTTACATGAAAGATGCTGTTTCAGGAAACCAAGGTTATTTGTGGAAAAGCATGCAGGTTGTCACACTTCCACTTCAGCTGGTCCTTCTTATTTAAGCTCCAGTAGTATCCTTTGAACTGGTTCTCAGATTCCTTCCTAGGAAATGCTGAAGGAGTAGTGTGGCAAATGTTTTATGTGGTGCTCCTGGGAAGTAGCCAGCAAATCTGTTTTGGCAGAAATGGGAATTAGGGTATTCCACTTGTTACTGTTTTGTACCTTTTCCTGATCTAGTTTTCCTACATAATCCGTATGTCTACATTAACATTCAAGAACAGCCTTATACTTCAAAGTGAAATTCTGTTATGGGGATCCCTTGGAGCAGTTTTTATTTTGATTTGATTGTTAAAGCGGAAATTCCTATCTTGTAAGTTGAGAAGCAAGAATGAAGCATATAGTCATCAAATTATTAAATCATTTGGTCACCATTATTTTTATTGCTGTCATTTTACCATCCTCACTGTAATTTCTGTGCTTAGTGCAGGATTATACAATGTTGTGGTGAAAATACCAGAGTACGTGGAAGCCTTGCTTATATTAGCCTTCCCACCATTGCAGCTGCAACATGGTGGGACATTTTAGGGGAAAATAAACCAATAAAGATAAACATGCAGGACTAGATTTAATACGCCCAGACTTTTAGTTTGTGAGTACAATTTTCAAAAGCAGCTAAATCCCGTTTAAAAATGTGCCTTAGGCACTTGAGAATTTAAGGGGTTTTCTAATGGGGGGGAGGTGGGTTTAACCTGCAGTGAGTTGACACATTTAAAAAACAGTACACAATCCACACTAATAGCATGCTATAGGAGAGCTGTGCCCTCTTTCAGTTTACCTTATTGGATATGCATGGTGGGGGCTTGCTGTACATTAAGCATATGTATTCTTGGAGGGCATCCCAGGGTCCTTTGCTTTGTTGCTGAGCAGTGTGCATTCTGCCGTTATTGCAGCTTAGTCTAAAATGGAGTTCTGCAATGGGACAAGACTCCTATTAAAAAGGAATAAAATGTTAAAATAACATAGGAAAGCACAGTGTTACTACACCATACTGATATGCGGTAGTAATGGTGCAGAGTGTTTTTAGCAGAGAAACATCTAAAAGTCGGCCCAAACCTACATCTGTTGAACCAAATTGCCGTTCTGAGTGAAGCTTGAGAACAGCCTTCCAAGGGGAGTAGTGGAGGCAAAAAACCTAATTTGTTTTAAAACTGAGTCTAATAAGTTTATGGAGGGGTTAGTATGATTGCCTACAATGGCATATGTCCTGTCAGCGACTGCTACTTTCAGATTTCTCAAATGACTGGAGATGGGACGCTAGATGGGAAGGGCTCGGAGTTACTACAGATAATTCTTTTTCAGCTTTCTGACTGGTGCGTCTTGCCCACATGCTCAGGATCTAACTGATTGCCATATTTGGGGTCAGAAAGGAATTATCCCCCACTTCAGATTGGCAGAGATTGGGGGGGGGGGGGAAAGGGTCACCTTCCTCTTCAGCAGGGGGCACAGTTTGAATTGGAGTAAATGGTGGATTCTCTGTAATTTCAAGTCTTTAAATCAAGACTTGAGGACTTCAGTAGCTCAGCTAGAGGTTATAGAACTATTGCAGGAGTGGGTGTGTGAGGTTCTATGCAGGAGGTGAGACTAGATGATCATGATGGTCCCTGCTGGTCTTTAAGTCTATGAATTCAGTGTTTTAGGTATGAATCTGCACACTCAGGCACAACTCATTCAGGGGACACGGCCAAGGAGAAGGTATCTCAGATTCTGCTGGAACCTTCTACCCAGGCCTAATATTTTCTTGTTTTTCTCTGCCACTTTTTGTGTCACGTGACGATGTGACACCAAATGTGTTCATGTAGACATCACTAACTGTGTGTCTTTTTTTCTGTCATCTATCTATATGTTGTCATACACAGCAGTATATTTCTGAGCACCTTCCAGGACTCTCATCAAGCTCTGCGAATTCACCCATCCATTTGTATCACACCTCAAATTTACAGCATTAATAGCTCAGCATTCTTTTAATCTCTTACTTGTCCTTCAGTTTTCAAAGGAACCCCTCCAGGTACCACTTTACAGCTCTTATCTATACTAATTTTCATTTGCCTGGAGATGTTGAAATTACAGTTTGGGAGATGGAAGCTAGATGCTTATTGTTTGCAGCTAGAAGGGTTAGAAAGCACACAGATCTGTCTATTCACCTCCCTACCCCGCACCCCTACATAAAGAAGGAAGCAGATGTTCTCACTTGCTTTCCCATGGCCGCCCGTCCTCCCCCCGCCCTTAACTAGGATATCCACAGTTTTTATGGAAACCAAGAAAAGCCTCTATAGTTCTTTCAGTACTGTGTGTTTTAAGAAAGTGCACCCAGTCTGCTGAACAGCTTTGTCAGCGTCAGCTGATACATGACTTCCTGGATGGCTCCACTACAGTGGTTATTGCTCACTCAGGAGATACAATGGCACAGCAAATATTTCACTTGTTTTCTTCTGTTTTAACAAACATCCTGTAAATGTACAGCAGTGACATATGCTTTATTTTCCTTTCTGGTGTTGTCACACAGGGCTTTTATATGCTGCGTTGGCCTCAAGGAAATAACATCAATGGGAAATATGTATAAAGGTGGGAGTTACACCAGGCCCTTCCAGTTTTACTCCCTTCCTGTTTCACACCCTCCCTTAGGTCATGTGTGCTTGATGGCACTCGCAGGCCGCATTTGGGAAGGTTTATGCGCCCCGTGCCCTTTTTCCACCCCAAAACCCCTGGGGTTCAAACTGGGATCGGGTCTTCTCCCAGCGCTCCGGTCTGGAGGGCTGCAATTCGGGCTCTTGGTTAAGAGCACCCATCTTGACCGTGGCCAGCTCTGGGCTTGGGCAGCCGCTCCCCACCTTACACCTTCCAGCTTTTACCATCAGTCCTGCCTCCTTGAGGCAGGCCAGCACCCTCTTCACCTAGGACACGTGTTCTTCTCAGGTCTGGCTAAAGACACAGATGTCCTTAATGTACGCCAGGGTCAAGTTCTCCATCCCCAACTCAGCTTGTCTAGAATCTCACCAAGCGTAGGCTTGGGCTTGGCATCAGACACGGTGATGGCTTTAAGCTTCCGATAGTCCCCACAGAACCAGATCGACCCGTCTTTCTTGGGGACCAGCCTCATGGGTGAGGCCCATGGGCTGTTGAACGGCTGGATCACCTCTAAAGCCAGCATGTCCTTGATCTCTCTCTGTCTCTCTCTCTTTCTCTCTCCAGGTTCTGGTCTGTTTTCCCACTGACTCTGAATGGGGGACACCTGATGGGAGGATTGGCTCCCATCTCAGGTGAGAGATCCACCAGGGGGTCTTCCCCATTCTCTCGACTGTCCCTTACCAGGTCCAGGGGTCTCCTCACTCTCCTCCCATACAGCAACTCAAAAGGGAAGAACCCTGTGGATTCCTGGGGCACTTCCCCGTACCACAGGTGGGGCAGGTACTTGTCCCAGTCCTGCAGATGCTAATTCATAAAAGTCCTCAGCATCATCCTCAGGGTCCCATAAAATCTCTCCACCAGCCCGTTGGACTGAGAGTGATATGCAGAGGCCCAGGTGGGCTGGACCCCACATTTCTCCCACAAGCCCTAGAGCAGGGCTGACATGACATTGGTCACTGGGGAGAGTTTGGGCCAGGAAGGCTCACAGCAGGGTAAAATGAAGGCTATTAAATTTACCATGTTAAAAGAAAGTAAATAACAGTTGGGGGGGGGGGGGGAAACAAGTCTTGGAAGAAATCTGGCTGATGGTGGTGATCAATTCATTGATAAATTCATATAATTATAGGTTTAGTGAGGTTGTTTTGCTACATATGGCTGCTAATTGCTGGCTTGATTTAAATCCTTAAAAACAGGAAGTGGAGTATAATGGCTTCCTCTCCCTTTAAAGGGTGGTTCTGTCTCTCAACATGCATTTTAACTGATAGGGAACTATTATCTGTCAATGGTTTAGTAGGATTGTGTAATGGTCTTTTTAATCTTATTGTCCTCAGCTATCAATAGTTGTGTGGCATTTTCATGCTGGCTCTAATAATAATGGCCTGTGGTTTTTTATTATGATTGTTTTTATGGTACTTTGAAATAGAAATAGAATAAAATATAGAATAGAAAAATAAAATAGAAATATAAAAATAGAAAGCACTACATCAGTGATGTAATAAGCAATGTTTTCGAATTTTGGATATGTATAATAACAGCTTTTCTTTGTCTTAATACTACATGTCTGTTTAATACCAAGGAGGCTACTTTTCCACTAGCTATTTTCTCAGACTGTTGACTTTTCTTTGAAAACTTGCGTTGAGGATTTGTTCAGAATGAGTGCTACAGGACAGCTAGATTTCACACAACTGGTTCCATTTGTTTGGGAATTGAATGCAATTGAATTTGATCTGCACCTTCCCCTTTACTTGCCCTACTTTAATCTCTCAGGAGTTGGAACATCAAATCTGTGAAGAAAGTAGGTTACAGTTTCTTTTTTATTGAGTTTTTGAAGAAAATCCACCAAGAGAACTGTGGTTAGAGATGGATATAGAAATCCGCTGCGCTCCTTCTCACCTCTGCATTGTTCTATGAAGATGCTCCCCTGTATCATATTTATATGTGTTATATGTTGAAAGGAGCATGACACTGTAACAAGGACATAAGTGGCCATGATGGGGCTTAATCCCGTCACCTGTAAGACAAGAGGTTAAGAGCCCATTAGTGTACCTGTGACTGGTTTTTTTTTTTTTTTTTTTTTTTTCCCTCCTGGCCTGGTGGGGGGTAGAGTTAAGTAAGGATCATTAGATATCTGGGCCTTCTAAGGAAGTTGAAGCAACTCAATATAAGAACATAAAAATGGCCCTACTGGGTCGGACTAAATCTCCATCTAGCCCAGTATCCTGTCTTCGGACAGTGGCCAGTGCCAGGTACCCCAAAGGGAATGAACAGAACAGGTACTCATCAAGTGATCCGTCCTCTGTCGTGCATTCCCAGCTTCTGGCAAACTGGCTAGGGACACCATTCCTGCCCATCCTGGCTAATAGCCATTGATGGACCTATCCTCCATGAATGTATCTAGTTCTTTTTTGAACCCTGTTATGGTCTTGGCCTTCACAACATCCTTTGGCAAGGAGTTCTACAGGTTGACTGTGCGTCATGTGAAGAAATACTTCCTTTTATTTGTTTTAAATCTGCTGCCTATTAATTTCATTTGGTGACCCCTAGTTCTTGTGTTAGTAAATAACACTTCCTTATCTACTTTCTGTACACCAGTCATGATTTTATACACCTCAATCATATCTCCCCTTAGCCATCTCTTTTCCAAGCTGAAAAGTCCCAATCTTATTAATCTCTCCTTATATGGAAGCTATTCCATACCCCTAATCATTTTTGTTGCCCTTTTCTTAACCTTTTCAAATTCCAGTATATCTTTTTTGAGATGGGGTGGCCACATCTGCACACAGTGTTCAAGATATGGGCATACCATGGATTTACACAGAGGCAATATGATATTTTCTGTCCTGTTATCTATCCCTTTCTTAATTATTCCCAGCATTCTGTTTGCTTTTTTGACTGCCACTGCACATTGAGTGGCTGTTTTCAGAGAACTATCCACAATGACTCCAAGATCTTTCTTGAGTGGTAGCAGCTCATTTAGACATCATTTTATATGTATAGTTAGGATTATGCTTTCCCATGTGCATTATTTTGCATTTATCAACATTAAATTTCATCTGCCATTTTGTTGCCCAATCACCCAGTTTTGAGAGATCCTTTTGTAGTTCTTTGTAGTCTGCCTGGGTCTTAAGTATCTGTTAGATGGGGTGGGATCTGAGTTACTACAGAGAATTCTTTCCTGGGTATCTGGCTGGTGAATCTTACCCATATGCTCAGGGTTTAGCTGATCGCCATATTTGGGGTTGGGAAGGAATTTTCCTCCAGGGCAGATTGGAAGAGGCCCTGGAGGTTTTTCGCCTTCCTCTGTAGCATAGGGCATGGGTCACTTGCTGGAGGATTCTCTGGTCATTGAAGTCTTTAAAACACGATTTGAGGACTTCAGTAGCTCAGACATAGGTGGGAGGTTTTTCGCAGGAGTGGGTGGGTGAGATTCTGTGGCCTGCGTTGTGCAGGAGATCAGATTAGATCATAATGGTCCCTTCTGACCTTAATATCTGTGAATCTTTAGTAATTTTGTATCATCTCCAAATTTTGCCAGCTCACTGTTTACCCCTTTCTCCAGATCATTCATGAATATGTTGAATAGGACTGGTCCCGGAACAGACCTATGGGGGACACCACTATTTACCTCTCTCCATTCTGAAAACTGACCATTTATATCTACACTTTGTTTCCTATCTTTTAACCAGTTACCAATCCATGAGAGCACCTTCCCTCTTATCCTGTGGCAGCTTACTTTGCACAAGAGCTTTGGTGAGAGACCTTGTCAAAAGCTTTCTGAAAATCTAAGTACGCTATATCCACTGGGTCCACATGCTTGTTGATCCCCTCAAAGAATTCTAGTAGGTTGGTGAGGCATGATTTCCCTTTATTAAAACCATGTTGAATCATAGAATCATAGAATATCAGGGTTGGAAGGGACCCCAGAAGGTCATCTAGTCCAACCCCCTGCTCAAAGCAGGACCAATTCCCAGTTAAATCATCCCAGCCAGGGCTTTGTCAAGCCTGACCTTAAAAACCTCTAAGGAAGGAGATTCTACCACCTCCCTAGGTAACGCATTCCAGTGTTTCACCACCCTCTTAGTGAAAAAGTGTTTCCTAATATCCAATCTAAACCTCCCCCATTGCAACTTGAGACCATTACTCCTCGTTCTGTCATCTGCTACCATTGAGAACAGTCTAGAGCCATCCTCTTTGGAACCCCCTTTCAGGTAGTTGAAAGCAGCTATCAAATCCCCCCTCATTCTTCTCTTATGCAGACTAAACAATCCCAGCTCCCTCAGCCTCTCTTCATAAGTCATGTGCTCTAGACCCCTAATCATTTTTGTTGCCCTTCGCTGGACTCTCTCCAATTTATCCACATCCTTCTTGTAGTGGGGGGCCCAAAACTGGACACAGTACTCCAGATGAGGCCTCACCAGTGTCGAATAGAGGGGAACGATCACATCCCTCGATCTGCTCGCTATGCCCCTACTTATACATCCCAAAATGCCATTGGCCTTCTTGGCAACAAGGGCACACTGTTGACTCATATCCAGCTTCTCGTCCACTGTCACCCCAGGTCCTTTTCCGCAGAACTGCTGCCTAGCCATTCGGTCCCTAGTCTGTAGCGGTGCATTGGATTCTTCCATCCTAAGTGCAGGACCTTGCACTTATCCTTATTGAACCTCATCAGATTTCTTTTGGCCCAATCCTCCAATTTGTCTAGGTCCTTCTGTATCCTATCCCTCCCCTCCAGCGTATCTACCACTCCTCCCAGTTTAGTATCATCTGCAAATTTGCTGAGAGTGCAATCCACACCATCCTCCAGATCATTTATGAAGATATTGAACAAAACCGGCCCCAGGACCGACCCCTGGGGCACTCCACTTGACACCGGCTGCCAACTAGACATGGAGCCATTGATCACTACCCGTTGAGCCCGACAATCTAGCCAGCTTTCTACCCACCTTATAGTGCATTCATCTAGCCCATACTTCCTTAACTTGCTGACAAGAATACTGTGGGAGACCGTGTCAAAAGCTTTGCTAAAGTCAAGAAACAATACATCCACTGCTTTCCCTTCATCCACAGAACCAGTAATCTCATCATAAAAGGCGATTAGATTAGTCAGGCATGACCTTCCCTTGGTGAATCCATGCTGACTGTTCCTGATCACTTTCCTCTCATGTAAGTGCTTCAGGATTGATTCTTTGAGGACCTGCTCCATGATTTTTTCAGGGACTGAGGTGAGGCTGACTGGCCTGTAGTTCCCAGGATCCTCCTCCTTCCCTTTTTTAAAGATTGGCACTACATTAGCCTTTTTCCAGTCATCCGGGACTTCCCCCGTTCGCCACGAGTTTTCAAAGATAATGGCCAAGGGCTCTGCAATCACAGCCGCCAATTCCTTCAGCACTCTCGGATGTAACTCGTCCGGCCCCATGGACTTGTGTTGACTCTTCCTCAACAAATTATGTTCATCTATACATCTGAGAATATTGTTCTTTATTATAGTTTCAACCAGTTTGCCCGCTACTGAAGTCAGGCTTACAGGCCTGTAATTGCTGGGATCACCTCTGGAGCCCTTTTTAAAAATTGATGTCACATTACCTATCCTCCAGTCATCTGGTACAGAAGCTGATTTAAATGATAGGTTACAGATTATTGTTAGTAGTTCTGCAGTTTCTCATTTGAGTTCTTTCAGAACTCTTGGGTGAATACCATCTGGTCCTGGTGACTTATTGCTGTTTATTTTATCAATTTGTTCCAAAACCTCCTCTAATGATACCTCAGTCTGGGACAGTTCCTCAGATTTGTCACCTAAAAAGAATATCTCAGGTTTGGGAATCTCCCTCACATCCTCAACCATGAAGGCTGATGCAGAGAATTCATTTAGTTTCTCTGCAATGGCCTTATCATCCTTGAGTGCTCCTTTAGCACCTCAATTGTCCAGTGGCCCCACTGGCTGTTTAGCAGACTTCCTGCTTCTGATGTACTTAAAAAATTTTTTCTATTACTTTTTGAGTCTTTGACTAACGGTTCCTCAAATTCTTTTTTGGCCTTCCTAATTGTGTGTTTACACTGCGTTTGCCAGTGTTTATGCTCCTTTCTATTTTCCTCACTAGGATTTAACTTCCACTTTTTAAAGGATGCCTTTTTGGTCTTTCACTGCTTCTTTTATTTTGTTCAGCCATGGTGGCTCTTTTTTTGGTTCGCTTACTATGCTTTTTAATTTGGGGTATACATTTAAGTTGAGCCTTTATTATGGTGTCTTTAAAAAGTTTCCATGCGGCTTGCAGAGATTTCGCTTTTGGCACTGTACCCTTTATTTTCTGTTTAACTAACCTCCTCATTTTTGTGTAGTTCCCCTTGCTGAAATTAAATGCTACAGTGTTGGGCCGCTGTGGTGTTTTTCCTGCCACAGGGATATTAAATTTAATTATATTATGGTCACTATTACCAAGCAGTTCAGCTATATTCACCTCTTGGACCAGATCCTGTGCTCCACTTAAGACTAAATCAAGAATTGCCTCTCCTCTGGTGGGTACCAGGACCAGCTGCTCCAAGAAGCAGTCATTTAAGGTGTCAAGAAACTTTATCTCTGCATTGCATCCTGAGGTGACATGTACCCAGACAATATGGGGATAATTGAAATCCCCTAGATTATTATTGAGTTTTTTATTTTAATAGCCTCTCTAATCTCCCTGAGCATTTCAGTCACTATCACCATCCTGGTCAGGTGGTCGGTAATATATCCCTACTGCTATATTCTTATTATTAGAGCATGGAATTTCTATCCATAGAGATTGTGGTACAGTTTGATTCATTTACGATTTTTACTTCATTTGATTCTATGCTTTCTTTCACATATAGTGCCACTCCCCCACCAGCCCGACCTGTTCTGTCCTTCCGATATATTTTGTACTCTGGTATTACTGTATCCCAGTGATTATCCTCATTCCACCAAGTTTCTGTGATGCCTATTATATCAATATCCTCATTTAATATGAGGCACTCTAGTTCACCTGTTTTATTATTTAGACTTCTAGCATTGGTATATAAGCACTTTTAAAACTTGTCTCCTTTTAGCTGTCTACCATTACATGATGTAATTGATTGGGACTCTTTTTTATTTGACTGTTTCTGATCAGACCCTGACTGTATTTTATCATTTTCCATCCTCTCATCCTCACTAGGACATAGATATTCTCTATTAATAGATCCTCCCCTAAGGGATGTCTGAACCATATGCTCCACTGCACCTGTCGGCTTCCCCCCAGCCCTTAATTTAAAAACTGTTCTATGACCTTTTTAATGTGAAGTGCCAGCAACCTGGTTCCATTTTGGTTTAGGTGGAGAGGGAGATTATATATGTTTGTTTATTAAAAAGGAGACAGGAGTTTCCTGTGGAGAGAAGCCCACAGAAAGCAGGTTAGCCCGAGAGGTGGAAGAGCAGTTAGTTCAGCAGAGAAAGTAGAAGCCAAAGACCTGAGAACCAAAGGGAGGCCATGCTAAGTACAGGGGGCTTTGAAGTAGGAAGTGGCCCAGGGAAACAGCAGGATGTCAGAAGAAGCGGAGCTAGCTGCTTAATACAGGGCCCCTGGGCTGAAACCTAGAGTTGAGAGTGGGCCTGCGTTCCCCTACCAGCCTGTGAGGAAGAGGAAGCGGCATGCACGCACAATGGAAACAATACTGAACCCAGGGTGGGGCTGAAGACTGACCCCAAAGGACAGGCTGAGGAACAGCCCAAGGGGATGGGGGTGAAGGCTTTCTTGTGTTGGGAGATTTTGTGAACTTTCAAGTTGGACCTTTTTGTTCCACCAAAAAGGGGACTGAACTTCATGTGTTTTGGCCAGAGGGCTGAGCCAAGGGAGAACTGTAGGGAGGGAAATTGTCTACATTGCCTCCTGCAGGCCAAGGCCCCTTGCAACATTGCAGCCTGACACATGGGGATGTTGCAGGTAGTGAGTACACTGCCTTACAGTGGCATTTCAAAATGCAAAAGCTACAATTCATTCTTTGGGAAAATACTCTGTCTTATTTATAGCCACTGAGTAAACTTGTTGACCTGATTGGTCTTGCCCCAATCTACAGTAGGGCTAAATTTGGTCCCACATTTGTAGCTATAGATAAATCATTAAATCAACCTGTGAATCCATGTGCATGCACATTCTGTTATATGCCCCACACTCTTTGAATCTAATCTATTGATTTCAATGCTGTTGGTATTCAAACAGATAATTTAAAAGAAACACATACTTTATCGCTGTTGAATAAAGAATCCCCACGCATCTCCAGTCTCTCTCATGCTTTCTCTCTCTGTGAAAATGCAAGATGGGAAGAACTGTAGAAAGGTGCCAATAACTCAAAGGCTAACAGCAGGAGGCTATTACCTCTGCCATTACCTCTGTTAAGGAGCTGATCTTGCAAGATATGGAGCATCTCAACTCTCACTGAATTCCACATGACTTGAGAGTGCCAAGGGTAGTTAATTTTCTCTAGTGTGGTGAAGATTTGTCATGACTCCCCTCTCCCCACAACAGAAAACTTAGCTCTGATAATAGTTAAAAACCATTAATTCCTGTTAAAGAAGGGTCTGTAACCATATGTATGTGTTCAAATACGTCAGCGCTTTCTTTGGTATTAAATTTGCATACCAGTGTATAAAAGTTTCAGTCCCAGCAAAGCAATCTATTGGTATGGTTTTTGCATTTCTGTATATAGATATATTAGAATATAGCTATTTTACTCTATGTAGCACCACAGTTGGGTGTGAAAAGATCTACCTGAGTTATTTATTCATATTTCTGTTAGAACAAAACAAAAATCAAACAATAACAGCAACAGCTTTGAAATGTTCTTCTATTAGGATTTCTGGGTGTGCCATTTTCCAAATGGCATTCACCACTGCACTGCTAATTGGATGGGGGGGGGAGGGGTTTCCTTTCCAAATGAGTACTTACTTGGCTACTGGGTAATATACATTTTATTAAGGTAAGGCTCATAAAATGGTAATAAACACAATGGGAAGACTCTGGAGCCATAGTAAAGGCAAGTGCTATTCATGATTTCCATCTCTTCCCTCACTCCATTTCTCCAACCTGTTATCCTCACCTTGCAAGGCCTGAGGCAACCTTGGTATCCTAATCAATGGCTGCTGTACAACCTATTCCCCTCACAGGTAGAAGAACAGTAGTACCTTATAGTAGTAGTGTAAATTCAGCTACAGTTCATTACAGCATGTATATAGTCTATTAGTGGGCCTCAGAAGAAAAGCTGAATGCTTAGATTTTCTAAAGCCTAGGAGAGTTAGGCACCCAACTCCCACTGAAGTCAATGGAACTTACGCACCTAACTTTTTCAAATATCTTTTAGAAATCTCAGCTGAAATATCTGGATTTTTCAGCATAGTACTATGCTGAAAAATCCAGATATTTCAGCTGAGATTTCTAAAAGATATTTGAAAAAGTTAGGTGCGTAAGTTCCATTGACTTCAGTGGGAGTTGGGTGCCTAACTCTCCTAGGCTTTAGAAAATCTAAGCATTCAGCTTTTCTTCTGAGGCCCACTAATAGACTATATACATGCTGTAATGAACTGTAGCTGAATTTACACTACTCTTGCTGAAGCAAGCAAGCTGCCTTCTGTGTAGATCCATGTATCTTCCTAAAATAATATGCTGTATTTGTCTGTCAACATATCATAAGCAGGAGATTTATTAAAAATAATATCAAGTAAAAGCACCCAGGAGAGAAATGAGTGTAGATGAAGCAGTGTCATACAAAATGTATTTTGTAGCTTTCTAAGTAAGCTCAGTGCCCTGAGAACTCATGGAGAGTTTGGCAAAAAAATGCAAAATTTAAAAAAAAATCAGTGAAGTATTAAAAATATTGTGTATAATTATAGTGAATTTTCCTGTGAACATTTTAGCATGGCTGTATATAGTAGGTATTTTTGGTTTCTTCAGATTGTTTTGACTTCTTATTTTGAGTCTCTTGCCGGGCCATTGCTGAATTTTTAAGCTCATGATCTGGAGTTAATAAAAAAGTCCAGAATAAGGTATAGTTATGCAGTACCTATAGTGAAATACAGCAACCTAGAAATTATGTGGGGCCATTTCCTAGTCCCATTGAAGTCACTGGACTTTGGTCATTGACTTGAATGAAAGCAGTATGTGGCCCTACAGTACAAAAACTTCTCTTCAGTTTTGCAGTGGACTTCAAGGGTTGGCACTTATGTCATTTTTTGTCCTGTTGTTGTCAAGGTTGTCCATGTTCCTGCAAGCCTGGCATGCAGGATAGGAGGAGAATTTTCAGGAACAAATCAACATCATAAGAACCCCAAAGATGGACAAGAAGGTGTCGCAAGTATGGCACTCAAAATCAGTGGCTAATCTCTCATAAATTTTGGCCCTCCTTTCTTGCTCTCTATGGGGAAATATTCCAGCGTAGGCAGCCTGTCAGAACCTTGTATCAGCTAGTTATAAAATGAGCACACAGTCTTTCCCCTATGCATTTGTAACCCACTAGTCAGTGTGCCTTATCCATCTGTACCTGATCCACAAAGGATAGGAGTCTATCACAGCTCTCTGCTAGAGACTCTGTGAGTGGGAGGGGGGGGGAAGGAAGAGTTAACTCAAGTTGTAGAGTCTCATGCTTTTTTTAGCTCTTGAGGTTCCCAGTTCAATTGTTGATGATGTCTTCGGAGCCAAGATGGTAGCTGTTGCCCATTGTCTTGGCTAGGGGTGGCCAACCTGTGGCTCCAGAGCCACATGCGGCTCTTCAGAAGTTAATATGCGGCTCCTTGTGTAGGCACTGACTCTGGGGCTGGAGCTACAGGTGCCAACTTTCCAATGTGCCGGGGGGGGGGGGGGTGCTCACTGCTCAATCCCTGGCTCTGCTACAGGCCCTGCCTCCAATCCACCCCTTCCCACCCCCTCTCATGAGCCTGCCATGCCCTTGTTCCTCCACCTCCTTGAGCCTCCTGCATGCCAGGAAACGGCTGATCAGGAGGTGGGGGGAGGGAGCTGGAGGCGCTGATCGGCGGGACTGCTGGTGGGTGGGAGGTACTAGGGGAGGGGCGGAGGGGGGAGCTGATGAGGGCTGCTGATGTATTACTGTGGCTCTTTGGCAATGTACACTGGTAAATTCTGGCTCCTTCTCAGGTTCAGTTTGGCCACCCATGGTCTAGGCCTTTTGGGTTTCTGCTGAGTTTAACATAATCTGCAAAATGCTGCAGATTGTATTTTAAGAATTTATGGAATTTATCACGTGTATTGGGGCTTTCCACATAACCTAACTCTTTTTTTAAAAAAAACAAACCAAATCAGAACACTACCAAACTTACTGGATGGCACATCAGCTCTGTATAGTCAATGTACTTTTCACGTGCCAAACGAAAATATATTTAACTGAACAGCAGGGTACTTCATGAACAAACTTGTAATACAACAGTTGAGGGCCAGAACTTTGAGATTGGCCATTGGATGGCTGGTACAGCACAGAGGAGTTCCCTTATGCAAAGGGAATTTTCAGTTGACCAGGTCAGCCTGCTTGAAGTCTGCTGTGCACCATTGGAGTGACAAAGTGCAGAGCTAACTTGGCTAGGGATCTGGTACAGAATGTTTGTGCAATAGTGTTTCACAGTCTACTTCACAGTTTTATCCTTTACAGTTAGGGTGACCAGATGGCAAATGTGAAAAATTGGAACAGGGGGTGGGGGGTATAGGGGGTGGGGGTGCCTATATAAGAAAAAGCCCCAAATATCAGGAGTATCCCTATAAAATCGGGACATCTGGTCACCCTAGTTACAGTAAATATTTGCACTCTTTAGAGTATAGCAGTCAAGTGACGATTATCACACAAACTTCATGGGGGGACACTATACATTCTAGAAAGCATATTTTGAAAAATCCAAATATGTAATGTAGTTGCTTGGCTAGGCTGGTTTGAACAGATAAAGCGCTGTGGGACAAAAATAAATAAATTCCCTCTTAGTTTAAGGATCTTTTTGAAATGAGCTCACAGTAATATAGTTTGCGGAAGACGTTGAATCTTAGTCACTTTGCCACGGGTTGGATATAGTTTTAGGTATTTTTACATAACTTAAAAGCCCATTTATATGAAAGATAATTTTGTGAACATTAATCAAATACTTGAAGAGTGTTGCCTGCTCTTGTGGTCTGGAAGAAAGCTGAATTTATGATGCATTCTTCTTTGGTAATTATTTCTGCACAAGCTGAAAAGGAACCAGCCTCTGTTTCAATAAAATAAACAACGGAAACATAAATTTTAAAATGATAAACATACCCATAATATAAAGCACAGTACCATTACTTTTAGGGGAAAAAGTCATAAGTATTATAAAATGTAACTGTACAGGTCACACTCCCCCCCCCCCCCCCCCCGTCTTAATCTATTCTCTTTTTTGCAGGTGTACATAAGCTCCCTTAATGTCAATGGAAGTTATGCATGCTGTCAGGGTTCCCTCCCCACTCTGAACTCTGGGGTACAGATGTGGGGATCCACATGAAAGACCCCCTAATCTTATTTCTACCAGTTTAGGTTAAAAACTTCCCCAAGGCACAAATTCTTCCTTGTACTTGGATGGTATTGCTGCCACCACCAAGTGAGCTAGACGGATTCAGGAAAAGGACCACTTGGAGTTTGTGTTTTCCCCAATAAGCCTCTTCACCCCCTTTCCTGGGGAGGCTTGAGAATAATGTATCAACCAAATAGGTAAACAAGGTGAGCACAGACCAGACCCTTGGGTTTTTAGGACACTAAAAACCCATCAAGTTCTAAAAAGCAGAACTTTATTATAAAGAAAAAAAAAAGTAAAAGAAGCATCTCTGTAAAATCAGGATGGAAGGTAATTTTACAGGATAATAAGACTTAAAACACAGAGGATTCCCCTCTAGGCAAAACTTCAAAGTTACAAAAAACAGGAATAAACATTCCTCTTAGCATAGGGAAAATTCACAAGCTAAAACAATAGATAATCTAATGCATTCCTTGCTTTACTTAATTTTTGTAATCTTAGATGCTTATTTCAGGAGAGGTTTTTTCCTGCTTGGTTCCTCTCTTTGTCCCAAGAGAGCACACACAAACAAAACCTCTCCCCACAGATTTGAAAGGATCTTCTTTCCTTATTGGTCCTTTTGGTCAGGTGCCAACCAGGTTATTTGAGCTTCTTAACCCCTTACAGATAAAGGGGGGATTTTATGCTACCCTTAGCTGTATGGTTATGACACATGTATACAAAGACATGAAACTATATATTTGTTTTTGGCAAGTAAATACATCCAGATTGCATGGCTAACATCAGATTCCAATGCAAGGGTTCATCCTATGTAAGTCTATAGGCATTCTAAAGTGTGGCAACATACATGCTGGGAAGAGAGTGATACAGAAGAAGGTATAAAGCCAACTTAGATTTTTTGTTGACTTAAGATCACCTTTGAATTTGGCCCAATAACTTGAATTTATCCTAAGTGTCAGAAGCACTTTCTAAGATTTATATAATGTACATCAAGATGAAAGTGATATCCTAGGCTTTAAAATATTGATGACAAACAATAAAAACAAAAAACAAATTGCCTGACTTTGTCAGAGAAAAGGTTTCTTTAATGATTTTTTTAATGATCCACCCTAAGAACACCAGACTGTTCATTCCAGTTTTGAAGCAGCTGGCAGAGCTGCAGTTGACATGGGCATATAATAGTGTTTTGGGGAAAGGGGGATTCCAGGACAAACTTGAAGTGAATTGTGAAGTAGAGGCTTACAGATCACCTCCCTCTGCTAAGCATGATTTGAGCCAGAGCTTTCATGTGTCCAAAAATTCAATTTAAATTTGAATTGGGGGAAAAAAAACCCAGCCCTTAAAGATATGAAAATAAGGTCTTGGTTTGAAATAAAAGATATTGATTTCTATGATAATAGAACAGAATGATGTCTGGTTTAAAGTCTTTCATACTCAAGGTATCCCACAGAACTTTACAAATATTAATTTGTCATTGATTCCAATCAGTGGCACACCCTCATCTTTGGATGGTAGAATCTTTTTTACTGTCTAGGTGTTGGTTATGACACCAAGGTTTTTCTTATCTCTTTAAGAAAGTCAGTGGAATCTGTAACTTCCTTCTAGACAGGCAGAAGAACCACAAATTCTCATTTCAGTTGTAGTGTTTCCAGTCCTGAAGCTCCTCTCTAGTTCTACACTGCAATATCCATGTTACTTATGAAATCAAGTACTGGTGTTGGATTTGAGTCCATGACACTGTGTCCTAGAGTCACTGGGGGCTAACAGAGCCCAGTTGAACAAAAAAAAAAACACCCCAAAGCCCTGATGACTGCTTTTGGGAACTGTAGCATGTAGAATTAGGAAGGTTTTTGTGTTTGTTTTACAAAGATGATGTGCTGGACTTTAGGCAAAAGTGCCCAGGAATTATATGCTTCAGATCGAGATTGCTGACATTTTAGAAGTTATTCTACCAAAGCATAAAAGGGCATATCTCACAGTGTCTGCAACCCAAATCACTTTGATCTCTGATCTTGACAGGTTTGTCAAGGCTAAAGCAGGTTTGGGCTGGGCAGTACTTGGATGGGTGTCTTCCAGGGTAAATCCTAAGAATCCAACACAAGTTTTATTGCTATGTTCCTTGAGGAAAAAGGCACTCTTCCCTCTGAGTTGGTACCAAACCATTGTCCTAGACTAGGTGCTCTTTATGGATGAGACATGTAACTGAGGTGTTACTGGACCATCTATTGTCATTAGAATTCCTATGACACTTTAACAGGGGTAATAATTAGAGCTGTGTGTATAATTGATTTTTCAGTTCACTAGCAATTCTGGAAAGAAAATTGTTTTAAGTCAATTTGAAAACAAATTATTGTATATGTTGTTGAATCAAAAAGTCCAAAGAAATTTCATTTCCGGTTAAATGAAACATTTCATTCAGTCCAAAAGCTTTTTGTTTTGATTTAGAGCATTTTTAAAGTTTTTTGTTTTTTTTAATAACTTTTCACTTTGAAATGTCCTTCAATTTTATTTTGAATTGGAATTTTATTTATTTATTTATTTGGAAAATGGCAAAACAAAACATTGACTTTTGAGGAATTTTTTTTTTTTACACAAACAATTCTGTGAAACCAACACGATTTTATAGATGTAAATGCTGAATCTGCATTTTGTGCAAAAGAAAAGTTTCAAACAAATTTTGTTCAGCTCTAGTAGTAGTAGTAATAATATTAGTAATTATTCATATTAAGCAATTTGCCTTTCTATAGCTTCTTCCCCCCAATGATCTCAAAGCATTATGCAGACATTGATGCATTAAACTTCACAATACCCTTCTGAAGTAGGAAACTATTTGTATTTTAGGGATGAGGAAACTAAGGAGTTGAATGATATTCTCGATGCACACAAGAGCTAAGTGGTATTCTCAAGGTCACCCGGCAAGTCTGTGGCCAAGCCAGGAATAAAACCCCAAAAAGCTACCACATTCCACTAGCTACATTTCTGTAGTTAAGATGTCAGTGTAGCTCGCTGCATATATATAAAGAGAGTGAAATCAATCTCATTTATTCAGTACGATATCTATGTATCAGAACCTGTGTTTAATATGCTTTTTGGATAGTTTGTGAGGGAAAGTAGTGTGTGTGCATTTTAAATGTTGTTATAATACTGTCTCTTTGTAGAAAACGCCCTAAACAACAAATAATTACACAGTAAGGACTGAGACTAATTCCTGAGTTAGGGCTTTTATGTATTTGTAATGCTAACATGCAGAGCTGTTTAGAATGTGTAAAGCATTTTAGTGGGTTATGGTGTAACTGTGAATGCAGGCCTGTTCTTAGGTGTTCACATATTCTAATCTGCTTGCAAAAACTTCCCATTTTCTTGTCTCTCATTCATAGACTGAGCACTTTAGTTTCCTCCCCTCTGTGCTGATCCACGGTATTCCTAGTCTTTTTTTTTAAAAAAATAATAATCTGTGGAAGTCCTTGGTGGTACTAAGGATTGCACAATGCTGACTCTGAGAGGTATATCCTAGATTGGTTTAATCTCCCAGGACAATAGTCTGGGCTATTTCCTAGGTTTCCATAGGGACAGGGACAATGCCTTCTCCACTGGAGTTCATCATCTGCCTGAATGATAATGGCACAGAGTACTGAGGAACTGAGTAAGTCAAGATGGTTTCTATGGTAACTGGAGCTAGCCTAAATTCAGCCTATGCATTTTCCTTTTTCATATTTTATTTCTGACCAACCCAGGTAGCATTTGCAGGGATTCCTTTTTGGATTGAAGACTGTGCTTACGCTTAGAGTACTGAGGGAGAGGAAGTTGCTTCAGCTTAAATAAATGTGTGTTTTAGTATTTTATTATTCTACACTTCGCAATGTCACTTTAGATGTCACAATCAAATTGCCATTAGACCTGTAAGTGGACACCTGTTCAAATGTAATGAAGCTGGGTATATCTCTCACCTTCCCAAGACTATAATTTTAAAAGTTTCAGACTGAATTTAAATCCTTTAAAAAAGGAGCAATAAAAATGCCCGAATCACAATATGACAGTGTCATCATGAAACCATGTTGCGACATGATGCTGTTCAACTGCATGTAAGTGGTGGTATAATGAAAGATTATCTGCCTTTTACTCTCTATGAATCCCATGCTCAAATTTCTTTCAAGATTGGGTTATGTCCTGCTGAAACTCTGAATCTCTGAGTTAGGGAGCACATAATCAGCAAAAAATGTCCTTGGATGAGCATGCAGAAGATTTACATGCCAAAATCGAACAAGAAAAAAGTGAACCATTCCAGGCCAAAGTACACCTCAATTAGCAGCATTTATAACATGTTCCATAATAAAATGGTAGTAGTAACCACCTTGAGACTTGGAGGGTAGCAGAGATGAAAGCATGAGTGTAATCCTTAAAACTGTTTCTTGCTTTTATTTTACATGTGGTGTGTGGGGGGGGGGGGGGAAAGGCGGGGGGGAGACAGAAAACTCTGTGTGTGTGTGTGTGTGTGTGTGTGTGTGTGTGTAATTCATCCCAATGTTATAAACCTTTCCCTGTTCCTTCTCAGCTACCAGTGCAACATCTTACTACTTCTATGGCAAATGGCTTTCTGGAGATCAGAGTGCAAAACAACTCTATTCCAAATAGAAAAGGAGGACTTGTGGCACCTTAGAGACTAACCAATTTATTTGAGCATAAGCTTTTGTGAGCTACAGCTCACTTCATCAGATGCATAAAGTGGAAAATACAGTGAGGAGATTTATATACACACAGACCATGCAAAAATGGATGTTTACCATACACATTGTAAGGAGAGTGATCACTTAAGATGAGCTGTTACCAGCAGAGTGGGGTGGGGGGAGAGAAAACCTTTTGAAGTGATAATCAAGGTGGGCCATTTCCAGCACATTTCCAGGATTTCCATTATGCTCAAATAAATTGGTTAGTCTCTAAGGTGCCACAAGTACTCCTTTTCTTTTTGCAAATACAGACTAACATGGCTGCTACTCTGAAACCTGTCTATTCCAAATACTGACTTAGTTTTACCTTTTGGGTGAAATGGCACACTCTCCAACCCAAACTAATTTGATTCCTGGATTGACTCTCAGAGGACACTGATTGGCTCATGAGCAGTCTTCCCTGGAGACTAGCTCCATACCACCAACCTGGTGGAGAATGGGTGATTTAGGCAGTGGCTGGGGAGAAATCTGTTGCGGTTCCATCAGTGGGAATGGTGGTAGAAATGCTTACGCTGGATTTATACCAATATGTCACCTAATTCTGCTAGATGACACTGGTAGAAACTGGCACAACTACTAGTGGAGTTTCACCAGTGGTGATTTTCACCATAAATGCTAGTATAGATACAGTCTTAGTCTCTCTCTCTCCCCCTCCCCAGGGGCTGGCTGTATCACTTCTCTGATACATTTTGAGCTCTCAGGCACTGGAACACAATTTTTCAAGACTTGCATAAGTATAGCAGGTCTAACCACCTATGCTATTTCTACACTGCAATTAAACACCTGTGTCTGGCCCACGTCAGCTATTCGGGCTCGTGGGTATGTGCCTTCCCTGGCACTGCAGCTGACTTGCTGCTGAACTGGGCCGTGGTGGCCCCACCCTTCCCCGAGACCCCCACCGCCTCCTCCATTCCACCCCCAAAGCTCAGCCTGGCGCTGGGAGTGGGGGCATTGGGTCCCAGCGAGGCAGGCTGGGGTGGGCTGGCTGGGACTCCTCCAGTTGGGGGGGGCCTCCCCTCAGGGCTTTAGCTTTTATGGCGGGGGGGCTCCAGCATGGGGGACCGGAAGGGTCTGGGCCAGCAGGCTAGCCTCCCCAAAGTGTGGGTTCACCTGCTGCCCGTGCTCGTAGGGCTTGAGCTAAGGGGCTGTTAATTTCTGGGTGGACATTCAGGCTTAAGGTAGAGCCCAAGCTCTAGGACCCCACAAGTGGTGAGGGTCCCAGATCTCAGGCTCTAGCCCAAGTCTGAATGTCTGCACTGCAATTAAACAGTCCCTTAGCCAAAGCCCCAGGAGCCCAAGTCACCTTACACAGGCCAGCAGCAGGTTTTTATTTGCAGTGTCAATATGCCCTTAAATAGTGCCCTCTAAATATCTCATATGGATGGATAGATTCAGGTCTTCCATCTGATAGACAATTGAGCCAGGGATTTAGATCGAGAATCTACAAACTTAATCTGCAAATTTCAAAAGCAAAAAGAAGTGGTTCTACTCACTGACAGGTTTAGGGCAGTGGCCTGAATTCTATATGGATAAAGATTTATGAGAAAGGGAAATAAAGAAACCGAGATTTCCCCATAGTACAGAGTATTGCCTTTTAATCAAAAACACCAGTGAGTGTAGGGATTACAGCATCTGATTATGTAGGGTCAGGTACTGTCCCAAGATAACTGTAGAATACGGACAATTCATTTTAAAGTGAAGTTTCACTGTGGCTGGGTTGATAAATGCAGTATGTGTACACTTGAATTAATCACCTGTAAGGAGATCTTTTTAAAGACAAGCGCCTCAGGAGGATGCTCCTGGTAAGCAGTAGAAAATATAAATAAGTAGGAAAGCTTTTGCTTGGTGTTTCCTAAGCATTGGGAATATGTTTTTTAATCTAACTCAGGTACGAGTTTCACAAAAGCACAATTTAATGTGTGATCAATGGCAGTCTTTGCTATTCAGTTCCCTTCTTTCTTCCTTGGAGCCAATAGTCTCTTTTGTCAGGGGATTCACTGAATGAAATGTGTGGGTTTTGACTGTGCCTCGGTGTATGAGGAGGGCTGAAAGGTGTCCATTTCTTTTTAAAGTAGGAAAATCTGAGATATAACAGTGGTGATGGTTTCCATTGAATTGTTATGTGCTGCTGAACTCATGAATTCACCATGCATCACTCTCTTCCCAAGCTGAGCACTGGATCAGAAGCTATGGTGATGTGTATTTTAAATGCTACCTGGATTAGATGAGAGAGAGACTGAAGTTTTTGTTTGTAGTGTGATAGCGCATCAGTGCGACAATAGTTAAAAGGGTGTGCAGAGCTCATGGGGGGGGGGGAACATTTGTCCTTTAGTCATAGTGAAGAGGGTACGTAAACAGGACAGCAGACACTTGTGGGTGTCAAGTATCAGGGGGTAGCTGTGTTAGTCTGTATCCATAAAAACAATAAGAAGTCCAGTGGCACTTTAAAGACTAACGCATTTATTTGGGCATAAGCTTTTGCAAACCCACAGAGAAGTGGGTTTTTTTACCCACGAAAGCTTATACCCAAATCTGTTAGTCTTTAAGATGCCACTGGTCTCCTTGTTGTAGTTGTGGGTGTGGGATCTAATGATGGCAATGCATTAGTCCTACAGGCACACAGAAAGATGTAACATTGAGGTAAAAAGTCTGGGGATGTGTCCTCATCACCTTATCTTTTCCCGCTCCTTCCTCCCTCCACCCCTCAAAAAAAGTTCAGGTTTGTTCTGAGGCTTAGCCAAAAGTTTGAGTCATTTCTTACTTTATCAAAACCATTGTGACTGTCACAAAGACACATGCTCTGTGTTTAGGATGGTCAGAGGTATTTGAATAGAGTAAGACCTGCCTCAGACTTTTCCTTAAAACAAACTGGTTCTGCTTTTATTTTCTTTCTGAGAAAGTTTGGTCAAATGTGTGGTCTTGTTTTGGGCTTTTGTTTTGTTTTTTGAGGGAGGCTGTTTTAGGGAAGTGGAGAGGCAGGACAGTTTCCAAGTACTTCTGGAATTCCTGTTTTTGGCATGGTGCAGAAGTGGAAAAATCACCATCACAGTAGCACATATTCTTATCAGGCTGGCCCTTGCATGGAAAGGAACCTCCTTCTGGGAATCCCTGAGGCAGCGGCTGGATGCAGTTGCAGTCCTGTGCTAGCCTGAGTGCAAAGTCAAGACACACGTAAGCCTGTGATATTTCCAGCCCAGACAAAATCAGGAAGTACTGGAAATCCTGAAAGAATGAGAGTTTGATCTTACACCATTTGTATGCCAAGGAGGTTTGAAGAAACATCTAGATACTTTGAAGTCTATCCAAATGGAACTTCCAAACTTTGTAAGATTAATTCATACAGGGTCTGGTCCCATTAAATGCAGACTGCTCTCAACTACTAGTGAAATCAGTGGGATTGGAGGACACTAGCATCTTGCAGGCTGTGCTCAGCACTTTGCAGGATAGAGCTCAGAATGCCTCAGTGAAATTCCATTTCTATGTAATTTGTGTGTACTCCTGCTACATGGTTTCATCTGAAGTACTTATACTTCTACAAACACAATAGGAAGAATGATGATTTAATGTGTTCTGCTAAAGCAACATTGTCTCAAAATTTTTACTACTTTTAGAAACTGTACTTATATTTTCATGTGGTTTAAATTGTTCTGTATTTCTTCTCTTCTACATCCTAGAAGCCCTGTGTTAAAGTAAAAATAGGTTGTAATGATGCCAGCTCAGTATGGTAAATATGAGAAATGATAAAAGCTGTAGAAGTACCATAGCTCCTGAAACCTGGATTTGACTTAGCTCAGAGATTGTGGCCTAGACATACAAGGACAGATTCTTTTCTTGGCTGAGGTTTAATCTGTCCTGTCTGCACTAGTATTAAATAGTGAGGAGGTAGGAGTGATCCTTTCAAGACTCTCTAATTGTGTGAATAAAAATAAATTAATGATGATCTCAAAACTCAGTGTGGGTTAAATTAATGGTTCACAAATTTTTCCAGTAAAGCTGAAGTCCGTTTTGAACAAACCAAAGCCAATTTGTGCATTCATGTCAAAGCTGTGTAAATCCATGAGCTGAAACCCAAGGAAAGGCATGGTCAAAGCCCTGCAAATTGAAACAGTTCCGTTATCTGACAGCTGTAAGAAACATACTCTATAGATCCCATTAAAATCTTGACGTTTACTTCTCCATGTTATTTACTTCACCCAGTGTACTTGGGGCATTCTATAATTAGAATGATTACCGCACATACCATGGTGAATTTAAAACTGAGTGCTGGCAACCATGGTTATGCACATATGTAAAAATTCCTCTTTATGGACAAATGACGACCATGGGGAGTCTTTTTTTCTACTTGCTATTTAGAATGTACAGTAAGATAACAAAACTGGCTAAGTAAAACTCCATTGTTGTGGGTATGTGAGCGTGGGGGGAGAGGGGGATGGAGAGGAGGAATGTTTGCTGTTTTAGACGTTGTCTCAGGTCATTGAGAATTATTATGTATAATATGTCACTAAACAAACGGCAAATACAAGTTGGAAAAATCTCCCCACTACTACATTGCTAAAATTCAGGTAATTATTATGCCCACAAACCCATAAATTTTCCTTTCTAGTGACTTTTTTGCAAAGATAATTTACATTTTACCTGCAGGCCACTGGCAATAATCTCACAGAACAAAAGGTATGGACACAACTGTTGTATCCCGAGTACGAATAAACATGTTTGCAAAGCTCACCAGTGGAGAAAGATGGCTTCCCCTCAAGGCATCTGCAGTGCTCTCAAACACAGGGCTTCTCCATGGTGCAGTTAGTAATACTGTTTGTTTAATCTTTGCCTCCCTGCCTTTAGTATATTGTACATGCATTCAAAAACAAAACACTAATGCGATAATGAACACACTTAAAAGTAGTTCTGTTTGCGTCTGGGAAGTGTCTGTAATATCTGTTACTTATTGCTTTGTGTTGTGTGGTAAGTTGAATTAGCCAATCAACTCTTCTCTTTAAGAAATCTGCAGCACTGTAAGGAGCAAAAGATTATCAGTTTGGGCCTATGCAAATAGGTGCTCTTTTGACTGTCAGTGGCTCGTGATATGGACTGTTGGTGACCGAACCATGACAGTGGAAACCTTTCGAATGATAGTCTTACCAGCTGCTATATGTCAGCTCCAGCTATACACAGGATGCTCCATTCCACGTCTGTCTTTCTATGTTGATTTCTTTCTTCTTAAATATTCAGTAGTGATGCTTCAAAACCGGCATAATAGCCTTTGCCTACCCTATTTTGAATTACATACAGTTTTATTTATTTGTATACCTGATGCTGTAAATATAAAACATAGAATCTGAGATAAACTCTGTTCAGTTCTATGGTATAAAGGTTGGATTCTTACTCCAGCGAAAGATTTCTGGCTGTCTGAACAATTGATTTTTTTTATAATGATTTATAACCAGGCATCATATGTCTCCTTTATTAATATCTATTGTGATGGGAATTAGTGACCTAGAAATGCCACTTCTTACAAAGTACCATAAAAATCATATGATATTCCCCATTGGATTGTAGGATAAAACATCCCTTTGGTTGGATGTCAATAATAATTGTTACATTAAATATTTAAATTCACTGTTCCTATTTAAATATTAATTTTAAAACCTTTTACACTGTTTAAAATGGACAATATGAATGATAAGGTTGTAAATAAACAAATCTACTCTCTGCAGACGTGGAGGCAAGTCAGACTTAGAAGAGCATTTTTAAAAGGTGGTATTAACTCTGTCTTGTTTCCATTTAGTAAAATGTTATGGGCCATTTAATTTGAAATAGCTGAATAGTACCTGATACAACTGTGCATGATAGTTTGCTTTGATACTATGAAAGAAGCAAGGCAGATGTTACATATGACCAAACAGTAGGTTCTCACAGGTCAAGCTTTTGTTCCTCTGATCTCTTCACTGTTTTGTTTTGTTTGTTTATTTGTTACCGCTCATCTGCAAGTAATTAGCTCAAGATGAGGGTGTAGCCAGTTTCTTCATGGTCCTGTTGATATGCCCCTCAAAAACTTACCTGTGCGCAGTATCCAGCTCTGTGTGTTGTGATTTGGACCAGTGGTGAAGGCTGGTAATCTCTTGGAGTGGGTTTTGTCTAGGTCAGTGGTTCCCAAACTTTAACAGCCTGTGAAACCCTTTCACTAAATTGTGAAATCTTGTGAAATCCCTCCTAAAAATGAATATTTCCAGGGATTTAAGTTTTAAATTTCCTCCGCACTCTGTGAGACTCCTGCTGCTGGACCCCATTGACCATCCCGGTCAACTGAACTCCACTGAGCTTGGGCTGTAGGTACCGCTGACCGCCAGGGCTCGGACTGTGAGCCCCAACTGTCTGGCCCCACTCTCCCTGGGGCTCGGGCTGTCTGCCCTGCAACCAGGTCCCACCTGCTGCCTCCAATGCCCTGGGTCCTCTGGCTGCCGTGAGTGAAATTTTTCTGGCAAACCCCATGTAATGTTCTGCAAACCCCAGGGGTTTGCGAACCCCAGTTTGGGAACCACTGGTCTAGGGAGGGTTTCTTTATTACTTGTGGTGTTTCACTTTTAGTCTCACTCTAAAGTTTTGTGCAGACCACTGAGAAATATGGCTGGCACTACGTACCTTATCTTGGGTTATCTGGTTTGGACATGTTTCCAGAGAGCCCAAGATGGGGGGTACTGGTGGTGGTGTGTTCTTTATGCCCTGAAAGGAAATCATTATCCACCAGTTTATAAACCTCGAACACAATAAAATGAAACACCACAGGATTCTGTCACTGTGGTGAAGTGCGCTAAATGGAACCCTAAAGCAGACAGAAAAATTTTACTTTTGAAAAATATGCAGGAGGAAATAAAATATCACATGAAATGTGACCTAGAAGCTGAAGTCTCATATGACCCTGCCAGATGTTTTTGGAGAGAAATAAATCCACTTTAAGATTATCTCCCTCTAGGGCAAGAGCTGGCGGCTACAGTATTCCCTCAGTTAAAAGGAAGGACAGAGCTCCCAGAAGCATTATGCCTGAGACAGCATCTCCAGGGGAGCATGGCTGTTTGCTACATCCCTTGAAGAAAAAATGCACCATATTTCTCCTCATGACAGGCCAGCACCACTGTTTGGTGCAGAGAAGGGATGGGTCTTTGCTCCCCCCTTCATCCCCTTTGGGGTTTCTAGTATTGTGAGTAGCATTGGAGACCCAGGTCCTTGCACTTTAAGCAACATCATAATTCATGGAATCACAGCCAGCTTTTAGCAGGAGGCATTTAACCAAGAGAACTACAGACACACAAAAAGGCTTCCACCCAGCCTGAGATCCAGCTTTGTTTCTTGTTTATCTGGGGCCACATTGTCAGGTACTTGATACAACATACAGAAACGCTTAAGGGCTGAATAATATATGGCCAATATACAAACAATTACATGCAGAGGCACAAGGTGGGGAGGCTTCTTTTGTCCCCATCCATTCCCCCTTCTGCATCCATACAAAACCAGGTACAATTTTCTGTTGCACATTTTCCCTTTGCCATTGAAATTAACTTTTCTGTGTATGCATCTGTATATGGGAATGGGAGGGAGGGAAATCCTTCCTTCTGAAACAGGGGCTCCAAAGAGTTTCTCCTTGACTTAGATCTTCCAGTCAAGGAAAGGTTTGTTTCCCTTTGCTCATGATCAGCATTACCAAGGAAGAACACCTGCTCCTGTTTTTGTAGAAGTGCAACTGGTCATCTCTTGGATGATATGGGAGTGTCTGTGGTCAATGTGAGAGCAATCTGGAGAGCAAATATTCAGCCTAATGAGTAAGTGCATAGTTAGGAGGCCACATGTAACACACTGTTCTGTTAGAACATCTAATACTATTTGCATGTCAGCTGTCTTGAATAAACCGTCTTGAACGAACCGTCTTGAATAAAACTGCTGAGAACTGGCATTTGGAAAGGTGAGGAGGTGATGTAAACTGAAACTGCAAGCCAAGGGATGGAAAACAGGCATAGCTGTCTCAAACCTTAGGGGTTTTTCATAACAAGTTATGTGCAACACCTCATTACATTGGACCCAGGACTAACCTTGGAGCTTGCTGCTTACCAACCTCAGCAGCTCTGCTTGGCTGCAGCAGTTCTACCTGGCAGCTTAAATGAGCTTCTGTGCTGCAGCTGCTTCAGCAGAGAGGATCCAAGTCTCCATCACAGTGTGTCTGCTGCAGTGCAGACAAGTTTGCCATTTACTGCTGAAAGAAAGACGTGCCTTTAACCTGCAGGTTTATCTCCACCCTGTTGCTGGGAGAATAAGATATCTGTCATGGTGAAAGAGTCAAAATGTCAGCTGGTAGCATATAAGACTCAGGAATACACTGCCTAAGGAAAGAGCAATTAGCTGAGAGCAGTGACTGGTATTCCCCTTACCGAATGGTGCTTCAAATTTGAGGCTTATCCTTTTTGCAGTGAGGGTTTGGAAGTATCTTTGCTCATCTTACAGTGATAACACCTAGTGTCCCTTTGCTATCCCAGTTGCCTGTAGAGTCTGTTCTTTTGCTTGAAGGGCAAACATTGGTAGGCAGGGCATATAGGAGGATAGTGCCTTGAGACCTGCCTTCTCCTGGGTTTCCCCTTTAAATTGCAGGTTTTCAGATCGTTCTGCAGGTCTACAATGATAACCCACCAGTGTAGGGGGAAACTTGCCATTCCCCATCTCCTTGGCACCAGACCAGTTGCACGTTGCAAGCAGTGCTCTCCAACAGATGTTTGAGGTTGGGCATGGGAGAGGGAAAAGGGAAACGCCAGTACCGCTTTCACAAAAGAGGAGTGGGAAAGAAGGAGTGGAAGTTATCCAGAAGTTCAGAGTGGCTCTGCTCCCTCCTGCCTTTTCCCCTCTCATGAATAATGCATCAGCTCCTCTCTGCTCTCCCCCAGCCCATCCCCTTCTCCCTGCAACACAGGCTTCTGGGAAGGAGAGTCAAGAGGCCCATGGTAAAGTTGCCAGGAGGCCATAGGTCTGGGAAGAAAGAGGAGAAGAGTGGGTCGTGAAGAAGACTCTCCGGAGCTGCAGGGGCACCAGCTGGGAGGGGGCCTGCCAAATTAATTGAGATTGGGCTGGCAGGATACAGAAGGAATGAATTGGTACTGGTGTGCTTGTGAGAAGCTGGAAGCCCCAGCACTGTTAGGGAACACTTTAATATAAATTTGCTAAATTTATATAAATTTAAAATCTACCATTTGTTTTATTGTCCCAGGTGTGAGCCTGGCTGCTATGCTCTCTCTGCATCCTCTCTCCTTCGCTGTCCCCTCAAAAGCCATTTCAGGCACAGCTTGACCCCTGGTATTTAGAAGCATGCTGCTATATGAGGAACACTAAATAAGCAGAACTGTTTTTCACAGATGGAGTATGCTTCACTGAGTGTAAACTGTAGTGAAACTAAAGACATGCACCTTTATCGGGGGGGTCCCTTCTCTCCTCCTGCATGTGTGACTCATGTTGCCATAAAAGGGAACTTATCTGTCATGTCAAAGCCTTGCAAAAATGACTTCTTCAGAGGTAAGTCAACTTGAGTAGCTAGCCATTGGATTGCCCTCATACCAAATGTGATACTGTAGTGAACCGGACCACAAGCCAGATAGGAGCACAGTGGTTTATCTAGCTATTCATGGCTTATATTTGTTTGCTATTATCTATGGAAAAAAATGATTCTCTAGGGTCTGCCAGTTCATTTAAAACCAGCATATGTCATGTCTTCTGAATTCTGGAGAGCATGTCGTCATGCTTTCCCTCCTTCCCCATTTCAAACAGGAATTGTAAATATAAGGAAGTTGGAAGTATCTACATGTCTTTGCTAGCCACATGATACAATTTATATCTTTCATCCTTTTTGTTTTTTTAAAGGAAAAAATGCTCGTTTCATTACTGTTCTTTTGAGTCTAGCCAAGTGAAATCCTGTCAAGTAAAACCTTACTAACAGAATTCTGAACTGAATGAATGTGTTAAGCTTTCCCGGGGGAATGTATTCTGCTCTTTTAACAACAGCCTCACAGATGCTGGGCGAGTAAAGTTCTATTAATTGAAAAGATTGCTAACGTGGATGAAAGAAAGAAAGAAACGGGTTGGGGGGAGATTTAAATGTGCTTGCCACTTTCCAATTACCTTTACCTTAGAGCTGGACTTCAGGAGAAAAAGAGAATTGGGGGTAGCTGGGGGCTGGTGGAGGAAGCTCCTATTTACAGCTTCAAACTACCCATTTTGATTACAGGTCAGCAACAAGCAGAGCCATCAGGTCAGTAGGGCTATATTTGTTATGGATGTCATTAGCATGGCAGAACATGTCTGAGTATTGCCATTTGTAATCTGTGCTGCAGTTTTAGCAACCACATGTAAACAGAACCTAGAATGGTTAGGTCATAAATATAAAGGGAAGGCTAACCACCTTTAAATCCCTCCTGGCCAGAGGAAAAACCCTTTCACCTGTAAAGGGTTAAGAAGCTAAGATAACCTCACTGGAACCTGACCAAAATGACCAATGAGGAGACAAGATACTTTCAAAGCTGGAGGGGTGGGAGTGGTCCTCTCTCTCTGTGTGATGCTTTTGCCGGGACCAGAGCAAGAATGCAGATCAGAACTCCTGTAAAGGGTTAATAAGCAATCTAGTTAGATATGCGTTAGATTCTGTTTTGTTTAAATGGCTGATAAAATAAGTTGTGCTGAATGGAATGTAGATTCCTGTTTTTGTGTCTTTTTGTAACTTAAGGTTTAGCCTAGAGGGATTCTCTATGCTTTGAATCTGATTACCCTGTAAGGTACAATCCTGATTTTTACAGAGGTGATTTTTTTACTTTTTTCTTTAATTAAAATTTTTTGTTCAAGAACCTGATTGCTTTTTCATTGTTCTTAAGATCCAAGGGTTTGGATCTGTGTTCACCTATGCAAATTGGTGATGATTTTTATCAAGCCTTCCCCAGGAAAGGGGGTGTAATGCTTGGAGGGATATTTTGGGGGGGGGACATTTCCAAGTGGGCACTTCCCCTGTTATTTTTGTTAAACACTTTGGTGGTGGCAGCTTTTAACCTAAGCTGGTAAGAATAAGCTTAGGGGGTCTTTCATGCAGGTCCCCACATCTGTACCCTAGAGTTCAGAGTGGGGAAGGAACCTTGACATGGTGGCAGAGCGGTGGGATCATTTTGAACCAGAAGCACAGTGGGATCATTTTGAACCAGAAGCAGATTTTAAAAGGATATATTGTTCCCTTTGGGCTGCTTGCAAACAGGTTTTAAGATGAAAGCAGTTTTTTGTGTCTGCCTGGGGGCCAGAGCAGAGACAAAAGGGAGCTTGCTTTTGTGAGCTGGAGTTTCTCTACCTAAAGGCAGGGTAGTTAACCTCCTGCAGGGAAATTCACAAGTTCTTCACAGACCTGAAGAGGTGGGGTTTCTTTAGTTAAGAGCAACTAGAGGGTTTTTCTGTCTATTTGCCTGGAGACAAAGGTGTTAGGTTTTTTTTGTTTGTTTGTTTGTTTTTTTTTAAAGGATTTTTCTGTAGGCTGACAATCACTATCGGAGAACCTAGGTATCCGGTTACAGCACAACCTATTTTTTTGACAAGCCAAGTTTTTTTTGTTTTTTGTTTTTATTTCTAACTCTCGGGTGTAAAGTTAGTTAAAAACAGAGAGGCAAACGTGACAGAGCCCAAGGCAGGAAAAAAAACAGAGGCTGCCCACGGGAGAGCTATGGAGGCAAGGGAGAAAGAAATGGAGGAGAAGGAAAAAGAGGAAGCATGAACTGGAGATGGAGAAGGCAAAGGCTGAGCGGAATCTACTGGATAACCCTAACCATCCTTCCCCAACAATCCACAAATGGGAGCGACTATGTCCACGGTATGATGATTCCAGTAATATTGCTGAATATTTTCTCACCTTTTGAGAGACTGTGCGCTCTCCATAAAATTCCTGAAACACACAAGATGACCACATTGGTCGCAAAATTGACTGGAAGAGCTCTGGACATATTCAATAAGAAGCCTATTGATGAGGCTTCTGACTATAATAAGTTCAATGATTTGGTTTTAAAGCAATTTCAAATTAAATCTGAAACGTACAGAGTAAAATTTCGAACCCTTAATAGAGGGCCTGGACTAAGTAATGTGGCTTATCTAAACCAGATGAAGGATCTGTTAGATAAATGGGCCCAAGGAAGGGGTGTCACTAGCTTTGACGGAATGGGTGGTTTGATAGCTCAGGAGCAAGTCCTGAATATGTCCAAGGAGGAAATAAAACCGTGCTTATGGGATAAGGAAATGGACTCAGCAGAAAGTCTTGTTTCTTATGCTGATCGATACGAGCAGTTCCAGACCTCCAGAGAGGCGGGGCAAGCTGGAACAAAACGGGTGGAGGGAGGAGAGAGGAACAACCCTGGTCGCAGTTAGAGTGGATATCAGAAGGGACACCCTCAGACCACACCCTATTACCGAGGGCAGCCCAAGGCCCCAACTACACACCAAGGAATATTCCAGACAACTTATTGTCCTGCCACACCATTCTCCAGCAACCCACCTCGCCCCAGTGACCTGTCAGCTGGACAATGTTTTAAATGTAATGAGCCGGGGCATGTAAAAGCCAACTGCCCCAAGAACCCCAACAGACTACAGTTCATTGCACCAGAATCACACCAGAGGTCTTCAGGCCCAGATACCTCCCAGATACCCTTGGAGCGGAGGGAAACTGTGAGTGTGGGCGAGAAGAAGGTCACTGCGTGGAGGGACACCGGAGTACAAGTGTCGGCTATCCTTGCTTCCTTAGTGGACCCCAATTTAATCAACCCAGAGATCCAAGTGACGATTCAACCCTTCAAGTCCAACTCTTTTAATTTGCCTACAGCCAAGTTGCCTGTCCAGTACAAGGGCTGGTCAGGAACATGGACTTTTTGCAGTCTGATGATTATCCCATCCCCATGCTGTTGGGGGAAGACTTGGCCAATCATGTGAAGCTAGCCAAGAGGGTGGGAATGGTCACTCACAGCCAGGCTAAGCAAGCTGTCACACCTAGCTCTATTCCAGAAACTTCTACCAGGACCCGGTCACAGGTGATGGAACCGGACCCCATGCCAACATCAGCAACAGCAGTAGTGGATCCAGTCCCAGAGACCCAGACAGAGCCAGCCCCAGGACCAGCGGAGCAACCAGCACCAGACCCATTGCCAGCACTGAATCCAGTACTTACAACCCCAACACCAGAGAGCCCCACCGAACCTGAACCAGCAGCAGCTGATAACCCTACACAAGAGGCTCAGTCGGAACCTGGACCCCAACATAGTGCACCAGCGGAGAGCAGTTCAAAGTCAACAGAAACAGCCCCATCCCCTACATCGCTTCCAGAGGGACCAAGCCTACGTCCACAATCCCAATGAGGAACTGATGTCTCCAGCATCAAGGGAACAGTTCCAGACCGAACAAGAAGCAGATGAAAGCCTCCGGAGAGCTTGGACGGCGGCACGGAGCAACCCACTGCCTCTCAGCTCTTCTAATCTATCCAGGTTTGTTGTAGAAAGGACTTTTTTATACAAGGAAACTTTCTGGTGGACACGAGGAAGACTGGCATCCTCAGAGACAGTTGGTAGTTCCAACTAAGTACCGGGTAAAGCTCTTGAGCTTAGCCCACGATCATCCTAGTGGCCAAGCTGGGGTGAATAGGACCAAAGACCGTTTGGGGAGGTCATTCCACTGGGAGGGAATGGGCAAGGATGTTATACCTATGTCCGGTCTTGTGAGGTGTGCCAAAGAGTGGGAAAACCCCAAGCCCCTCTTCAGTCACTCCCCATCATTGAGGTTCCATTTCAGCGAGTAGCTTAGATATTCTGGGTCCTTTTCTGAAAGACACGCAGAGGAAAGCAATACATACTGACTTTCATGGATTTTGCCACCCGATGGCTGGAAGCAGTTGCCCTAAGCAACACTAGGGCTAAAAGTGTGTGCCAGGCACTAACAGGCATTTTTGCCAGGGTAGGTTGGCCCTCCGACATCCTCACAGATGCAGGAACTAATTTCCTGGCAGGAACTATGGAAAGCCTTTGGGAAGCTAATGGGGTAAATCATTTGGTTGCCACCCCTTACCACCATCAAACAAATAGCATGGTGGAGAAGTTTGATGGAACTTTGGGGGCCATGATACATAAATTCATAAATGAGCACTCCAATGATTGGGACCTAGTGTTGCAGCAGTTGCTCTTTGCCTACAGAGCTGTACCACATCCCAGTTTAGGGTTTTCACCATTTGAACGTGTATATGGCCGCGAGGTTAAGAGGCCATTACAGTTGGTGAAGCAGCAATGGGAGGGGTTTACACCTTCTCCAGGAACTAACATGCTGGACTTTGTAACCAACCTACAAAACACCCTCCGAACCTCTTTAGTCCTTGATAAAGAAAACCTAAAAGATGCTCAGAAAGAGCAAAAAGCCTGGTATGATAAACATGCCAGAGAGCGGCCCTTCAAAGTAGGGGACCAGGTCATGGTCTTAAAGGCGCTCCAGGCCCATAAAATGGAAGCGTCGTGGAAAGAGCCATTCACCGTCCAGGAGTGCCTGGGAGCTGTTAATTATCTCATAGCATTCCCCACCTCCAACCAAAAGCCTAAGGTGTATCATACTAATTCTCTAAAGCCTTTTTATTCCAGAATTAAAGGTTTGTCAGTTTACAGCCCAGGGAGGAGATGACATTGGGTGGCCTGAAGCTGTCTATGAAGGGAAAAGCGATGGTGGCGTGGAAGAGGTGAACCTCTCCATGACCCGTGGGTGTATGCAGTGACAGCAGATCAAGGAGCTGCGCATTAGCTATGCACCGATGTTCTCAGCCACCCCAGGACTGAATGAATGGGCATACCACTCCATTGACACAGGTAATGCTCACCCAATTAAAGCCCAACCTTACCAGGTGTCTCCTCAAGCTAAAACTGCTATAACACAGAGATCCAGGGTATGCTACAGATGGGTGTAATCCGCCCCTCCCGCAGTGCATGGGCATCTCCAGTGGTTCTAGTTCCCAAACCAGATGGAGAGATGTTTTTGCGTGGACTACCATAAGCTAAATGCTGTAACTCACCCAGACAACTACCCAATGCCATGCACAGGTGAACTATTGGAGAAACTGGGACGGGCCCAGTTTATCTCTACCTTGGACTTAACCCCAAGGGGTATTGGCAGGTACCGCTAGATGAATCCGCCAAGGAAAGGTGAGCCTTCATCACACATGTCGGGCTGTATGAATTTAATGTACTCCCTTTCGGGCTGCGAAATGCACCCGCAACCTTCCAAAGACTTGTAGATGGTCTCCTAGCAGGATTGGGAGAATATGCAGTTGCCTACCTTGACAATATGGCCATATTTTCAGATTCCTGGGCAGAACACCTGGAACATCTCCAAAAAGTCTTGGAGCGCATAAGGGAGGCAGGACCAACTGTTAAGGCTAAGAAGTGTCAAATAGGCCTAAACAGAGTGACTTACCTTGGACACCAGGTGGGTCAAGGAACTATGAACCCCCTACAGGCCAAAGTGGATGCTATCCAAAAGTGGCCTGTCCCAAAGTCAAAGAAGCAGGTCCAATCCTTCTTAGGTTTGCCCGGATATTACAGGCGATTTGTACCGCAATACAGCCAAATTGCCGCCCCACTGACAGACCTAACTAAGAAGAAACAGCCCAATGCCGTTCAGTGGACCGAAGAGTGTCAGAAGGCCTTTAACAAGCTTAAAGAGACACTCATGTCTGACCCTGTGCTAAGGACCCCAAACTTTGACAAGCCGTTCCTAGTAACCACAGATTCGGGCATCCGGAGCATGGTGTGGGAGCAGTTTTAATGCAGGAAGGACCGGATCAAGAATTCCAATCTGTAGTGTTTCTTAGCATGAAGCTGTCAGAGAGGGAAAGCAACTGGTCAGTCAGTGAAAAAGAATGTTACGCCATTGTCTATGCTCTGAACAAGCTCTGGAAAAGCTATGCCCATACGTTTGGGGGCGGCGTTTCCACCTGCAAACCGACCATGCTGCACTACAGTGGCTTCATACCGCCACGGAAAATAACCAACTTATTCGGTGGAGTTTAGCTCTCCAGTATTTTGATTTCGACATCCAACACATCTCAGGAGCTTCTAACAAAGTGGCTGATGCACTCTCCCTTGAAAGTTTCCCAGAATCAACTGGTTACAATAGTCCTTGAGATGTGGAAAATATTGTTAGTCTTTATATACTTGGTAGTATATTTAGAGGTACATGTGTCTTATTAACTCAGTTTTCTCCTAGAGCTCCAGGAAGAAATCGCAGACAGCGTTTCTCCCTATCTGTGATTTGGGGGGCATGTCATAAATATAAAGGGAAGGCTAACCACCTTTAAATCCCTCCTGGCCAGAGGAAAAACCCTTTCACCTGTAAAGGGTTAAGAAGCTAAGATAACCTGACCAAAATGACCAATGAGGAGACTAGATACTTTCAAAGCTGGAGGGGGGGGAGAAACAAAGGGTTCTCTCTCTGTCTGTGTGATGCTTTTGCCGGGATCAGAGCAGGAATTCAGGTCAGAACTCCTGTAAAAAATCAGTAAGCAATCTAGTTAGATATGTGTTTAGATTCTGTTTTGTTTAAATGGCTGATAAAATAAGTTGTGCTGAATAGAATGTATATTCCTTTTTTTGTGTCTCTTTGTAAGTTAAGGATTTGCCTAGCGGGATTCTCTGTTTTGAATCTGATTACTCTGTAAGGTATTTACCATCCTGATTTTACAGAGGTGATTCTTTTACTTTTTCATTAATTAAAATTCTTTTAAGAACCTGATTGCTTTTTCATTGTTCTTAAGATCCAAGGGTTTGGGTCTGTGTTCACCTATGCAAATTGGTGATGATTTTTATCAAGCCTTCCCCAGGAAAGGGGGTGTAATGCTTGAGGGGATATTTTTGGGGGGGAGACATTTCCAAGTGGGCACTTCCCCTGTTATTTTTGTTAGACACTTTGGTGGTGGCAGCTTTCAACCTAACCTGGTAATAATAAGCTTAGGGGGTCTTTCATGCAGGTCCCCACATCTGTACCCTAGAGTTCAGCGTGGGGAAGGAATCTTGACAGGTTAGTTCTGCTGCTCTAACCAAACTGTCTC